>NW_027423757.1:5346250-6707500 GCF_013202065.1 Cotesia typhae | reverse complement strand
AACTCACCAGATACAAAGTCAGTTTTACGTGTATTATTTATTCAAAATTAACTTTGACAGCCTCATGTATTTATTTCATAATTATAATTAAAATACATCGTTTTCATTTGCACACTTCCATTTATTTTTTTTCCTTTAGTCCGCTTTTAATGGCAATGCTATTTTATAAATATATATTTTTTCGATCAATAGATTCAATCACCGAGAGCACAACTAACTAAAAATAAACCCTTTTTCCTCTGTTAACGAGCGTACAATTTTTTATTATTTGTCCTCGTGACATTTAAGTATAAAAATCATGAAATGTTTAATCTTTTATTGTTTAGCTTTTGATGCATAAACTAAAATGTCAGGTTATTTTAAATTATATACTCATATAATTTTTAAATAAATGAATTATAGATAATTATAATTGTATAAATTTAGTCTCAATATATTTATTTTTACAGTATCTTTTGTAAAATAAAATGTCTATGCTGAAAAAAACCTTTTTTTTGAAAAAAATGACCAATGTTCCCGTGTAAAAAAAAATGTCTTAAAATTGTCTTAAAATCATAAAAAAAAATTTTTTTTTTAATTTTTCGTGACTATTTTAAGATGAGCTAACAGCGACAGAGCCCTGGAACATTAAAACGGAGCGTCTTTAAAAAAGTAGCGGTTAGAAAATCGTAAAATAGTCTAAAAATTAATTTTCATAACAAATTCATGAACTAAATTTCAAAAATTTGCTCTCGGAATTTTTTTTGGCGTCTTAAAAAAGCCTTAAAATAGTCTTAGTTTATGTCACGTTTAAGATCTTATTTTTTTTTTCTAAAGAAATCGTTTCTCTCAGTGTAAAGTTAAAAAATTCCGTTTTTTTTTTTGGTAGATACTCTTTTCAATTGAACTATTTGTCTAAATTTTTTATCTGTGCATATCTTATCCTTAGCCTTAAAAAGGAGATCTCATAAACTTATATAGATCGACTTTGTAAGCTAGAATGGTCATAAGATATGAGTTGAGTTGATACTCAGGGTTCAAGTGTGTCCATATAAGAGTGAGTCAAACATCCACTTTTTCGGGATCGACAGAACCTTTATACTCAGTAAACCTGTGTTTTTTATGATGCTAAAATAGTTGTACCAAAGAAAAAAATTCTCGTTATTTATCTTCAGCCCGCACACTTTCTTTAAAGTTAAGAATAAAATTTTTCACATACATTTTCAATTTTCCGCTTAACAAATTTAAAATTTTACTAAACTCGACAAAAAAATTTCATTTCATTCTGTGACAACAAATACTGACAAGCACAATGTCTCACACCACACAGGGTTGCTATGAATAAATTTCGCTTGAAACAATATTATGATTAGAAAAAATAAATTATTCATTGTTCGTCATCAATTATTGTTCTCAATTTTTTAATATTTTCATTATTAATGCTATTTTTTTTTGCTGAAATTTTATAACTTCAATCAATACTAAAGTCGTTATAAAACTTCTCTCCTAGCATTGACAAGCCGTAAAACGTGTTGTGTGATAAAACGTGTCACTAAAGCATCAAACAAAGTATTAGTATGCGGTCGTAAGTTAAGATATAGATTTATTCAGTCAACTTTAAATCCAGTCGATAAACTTCTGTTTCTGATAATATCACAAAATACTGTAAAATACAATGAAACAAACTTTGCATAATAATGAAAAAAATAAATACAGTAAATAAAATAGTTTTGTTATTTATAAATTTATACCGTCATTTTTCATTTTTGTTGTATTAAAATACTAAAATAGTGTGGTTGATCGCCTCTAATCTCAGACAATTTATTTTTTTCATAAATTTTATTAATATGAATCTTTTAATACTTACTTATGATTTTTTGAAAATTTTAAACATATAGATTGTAATTAAATTACAAGATTTAAATGATAAAAATGTAAATTGCGCCAAGGTTCATGAATACTATAAATATATATTATCGGAAATAGTTGAACTTTTTTAAGATGATAATAATACGAAGTGGTAGAGTTATTATCATCAGCTTGCCAATTTCCCAGCATGGAATTAACTTTGAACTTGAGTATAACTACAGTTGAAAGCGTTTGCTAGCATAAGTTTCCTTTCTAGTTACAGAGTGTTTAGTCATCGTTATCAAGCATGGAAACTGTCTTGCTTGACAAATTTAACAGTTTGTATTAAGTTACGCGTATTATCTGTAACATTATTGTGATAATTAAACTGTTAATTAGTTTGTTCTTTTATAAATTTTTATTTTCTGAATATTAAATTAATGGAGGATAATTAAAAGTATTCAATGAACTTAATACTCACAGTATGAATGAATAACTTTTTGAATCTTATTTTATACTTATAATTTTTTTTAAGAAGAAAATTGTACTTTCATATCATTTGAATTATGAGTATTTTATTGCCGACATGAGAATAAATATAAAAATCAAGATAAGTATAAATGTATGGAATAAAATGAAAAAATGTAAATTAGGCTATTAAACACAAAAAAAAAAATCTAAAACTTTTTTTTACCACGATTCTTTCCAAAGAAAATTCACGCGGTAACTATCTGGATGCTAATATTAATCAGAGTGTTCTAAAACAGAAAATTCTTCCGAGTGGATTTATTTTTTTTTCAGAAAAAATTCAATTTAAACTCTGAATTAACTTTACCGTGAAGGTATCTATTATTCATCGAAGAAAAGTTAAACCTCTATGAAAAATAAAAAATAAATTTCAGAATAATATATATATATATATATATATATATATATATATATATATATATATATATATATATATATATATATATATATGGGTGTGTGAAAGTCTTTATTTGCATACTTTCCTTCTTTAATGGTTACTTTTATTTCTTTTCTTTTTTATGACTAAACCACTTTATTTGTAAGTTTTAAGTTTGTTGCGAATGCTATTTTTTTCAGTGAAAACTTTTTTATTTATTTAGACGTGAAAAAAAAAAAAAAAAAAAAAAAACATAATTGTATGAAAAGTCGTTAGCAATTTTAAATGTTTTGATAAATTACTAAAATAATTTGGTAAAAAAAATAAATTTTTACCTGAGGAAATTTGCTGTCTTTGGATTGATAGCTAAAATGATAGAAGTAAGTATTAGCACCACGTCGCGCATGATAAAATGCAACTCTCATGAGCGGAGCTACAGTATGTCCATCACTGAGAGCCTCCATGGTATATTCCATTAAATTAACCGGATGTATTATTGGTTTATCCCAATCGGTATACTCGTTTCTGACAGCTGACAGTATCTCATTTAAGTGATAGTAGTATGCATTTCTGATGTACGTTCGCAAAATCCGATTACGCTGATTCTCTTCAAAGCCAAATTGTATTTCATTGTCGTTGAAATCTAGGTAAGCCTCTGCAGTCGTTACGCCGAGGATAAGTGGGACCTTAATAAATGCATCGCTTGCGCGTTCCATATCCATCGCTGGGTCTGGATTGCTTTGATCTACTGGCAATGCTGGTCCAATGCGTGGCATAAATCTTAAATTTTTTTAAATATTTGTAAATAAGAAAATCAGCATTTGACAATTTTTTTCTTTTAAATGTAATTTATACTGAGAAAAAAAATTTCTTTTGAAATAAATGGGCAATATTGTAATAAAAAATTGATTTGTTTAAAAATTTTCAACTATTTTAGTTCTTATCTAAAAAAATTAAAATTTTTCTCACAGTAACTTTCTTATTGAAAAAAAATTTTGGATAAAAATTTGCAACTTTTTTTATCAGAAATGTTTTTTTTTTAATTCAAAAAAAATTTTTTGAACAAGAAAGTTACTCTAAAAAAATTTGATTTCTTCAGTTAAAAAACAAAGGTGTTTATAATTTTCAACAAATAAATTTCATGCCACAACAATTTCCACTTTTTTTCCAAAAATTTTTTCTTTCAGTCTATAAGGTATTACGTATAAGGTATTATAAGGATTAATATTTATGCCTATGTAAATTTTTACGCTTTCAGAATATTAGAATAAATCGATTTAATATTAAATATTTTTAAAGAATAAAAGTTGTAATTCTTCATTAGAAAATTCTGATTGGTAAAATTAATGAGTAATTAAATTAAGTAACTCCAAGAAATTAATGTTGTCATTATAATTAAAAAGATGGCTTTGAGACATAGTCTAAGACCTCATGAAACGGAATTCTTAATCATGTAAGTGTTTTACTTTAAAAGTAAACTGTATAATTCACAAGATTTACTCGATTTAATTCAAGCAAGAGAAATGAACATGAGAGTGATGAGCTTCTATAAAGGATTATTGAACAAGATGATTGGCATATATTATTTAAGTTATAATCTTGGTAAGACTGCTTAGAGTTGATTGTTTTCACTTTTTGTGATTTTTAACTTTTACAATTTTTTTGCATTTTAATATATTTAAGTATTTGCAAGCTTGTGATAATTGCATGTGAAAAAATAAATGAGAATTTATTCGGCATTTAACTAGAATTTAGTAATTTTCAAGGGGAGTAGACTGCGTATACTCAAACATTACGTCTTATTTGAGCCATACAATAGTAAAGGCGAAAAAAAGGTAAATCAATGTAGTTATGGATTTTCTCGCTTGGTGCACATACTATTTTACATTATACCTGCACCAGAAACTCAGAATGTTCGGTAGAGTTAGCGGGTAGGTCAGCTTTTTCTAATATTCATTTCATTCATCTTTTACAACTGAATAATAACTCGTTTTTAGTAAAACGGCAGCAGTTTAAGTTCAAATATTTTCACTTGCTAAATCTAATTCAAATTTTAATTTATGGATTAGGATAAGCCCGTTAAAAAATAAATCAATTAAATTTTAAAGTCGTTTTTTTTTTTAATGTGTTTGGACTGAAAAAAGAATTCAATTTTATACAATTATTCGTCTAATATTCTACTATGTGTAAATATTATGTGGCTCTGCTATTGGGGCTTTGATGAATAAATAAACGAATGGAAAAACTATTATATTTTATTTCTAATAAATCAATAAAAAATTATACTAGTATCAATCTTTAAATTAGAAACAGAGTAATTACTTGATTTCAGGTAAGTCAATGTTGAGTAGCACATGCAGTGGTACGCCACGAAGACAATCAGCAATGTCCTCGTCGTCGCTGGTCATTGAACAGTTAAGTTGCTCTCCAACCTTTCGCCTGAGGTTATTAGGATCGTGTACAGAAGCCCAAGGACTTAGAGCTGAGCCACTCAACAGTATTACTCTGTGCAGCAAACCTATTCATACAGTAACATTCGTTAAATATAAGTCTACCCCGAAAAAAAAAAAAGAAATAAAAAAGATAGATGTACCTTTAAAAAATTTTAGAGCTTGATTTTTCAAAGGATTTGTACTTCAATGCATAAAAATGAATGAATAGAGCTTTCGTCTTTTATCTCGCCTTTTATATTGACGTATAAGTCATAAGTCGATGAGAAATATGACGTTGCGTTTTTGCGCTAAAGTGTTTTACTTATTTTTTTTTTTTTTTATATTCAATTTTGCTTTTAAGATAAAAGGCATCCTCACAGGTTTACAGACTTTCAAAAGAAAAAAGTTTTACTCAGTGCTAAAAAATTCTTATTATCTTGAATCTTAAGAAATTCCGGAGATGAAATGTGTATCACATTTATTTTAATACCTCAGAAATTTTTTTTTTCCAATGCAATATTTCTAAATATAATTTAATAATTAATTTATAAAAAAACTTTAAAAGTTCAAAATTTATGACTTAGTGTTATTTTATGTAATCGGTAAAAATAAATAACATAAATAAAATGAAATTGAAAAATGTATTTGTATTTATTTTGTTATTGGTTAAAATTTATGACCGTAACAAAAATAAGCTTTTAGGTATATTTCTGTAGAAAAATAACTCACACATTTAAATTGAAAAAAAAGTTTACCATTTTAATTCGCTAGAGAATAAGACTAAAAGCCGGATTTTTAATTAATTTAAAGGTATATATTTATGTATCATTGCAAAATTTTGCAGATATTTAGCCATTTATAAACATAAAAAATTCCCGAGGATTATTTTAGATATTTACATTATATAATACGTAATCAAAAATTTTTCCGGTGCAATTTAATAAATAATTTTTTAAATAGAATAGAAAAAATTTTTCAAATAGAATAGAAAAAATTTCTAACAGTAAGAATCTAACAGAAAAGTTTTTTAAGCAAGAAATTTAATTTAAAAAAAAAAAAAAAAGTACGTATAAATACGTTCAAGATTTTTTTTTTTTTTTTTTAAATTAAATTAACTTTTCTATCAGTGTATATTTAACAAAAAATGATAATTTAGACTTCCAATAACTTTTTAAGTCGTCTCGTTAAAATTAAAGTAATTTTCATAAAAAAAAGTTAATTAATTTTTCATAAAAATATTTTATCCATAATACTCTGATGAAAATTAAGAAATATATTCAGTTAAAAGAGAAATTAAATTCACGTGCACGCTTTGGGGACAAAAAAAAAAAAAAAAAAAAAAAAAACCAGCTAACATATTTATAAAAATAACGGTGGTATAGAAATATTTTATCTAATTAACGATAAATCGATTTACCATTATCAGTTATAAATTTATTAATTAAACTTTGAAAATTCAACGTTGGATAGTGATATATTTTTCGACATGAATCTTTAACGATGAGAAAGTTATTATCTGTATAAAAAAAAGTGTTGAAAAGGTCTTTGGAGAGAGCGATAATTGAAAACTCGTTCACTTATCACTTATCACTTTTAGTAAAGAAGCGTTGAAATCAATAATAAACATGAAACAATACAGCATGGGTATAATAAAGAAACCAGGGAAGATATCTTGCAGCAGTTTAAGTACCGAGGAAAACGACGAAAGACGTTTGCTGATGAAGCTAACGCTAGGTAAGGTAGAAGAAAATCGAGTTGTTGAAGTAACTTTGCAATTTTCCTCCGGGGATTGAAAGTAAATCAAACTTTGGGGGAGCAAGAGAGAAAGTAAGTGAGAGCTAAACTAAAGGGAATGTCATCATGGACGGAATATAGCAAAGCTCATTTATTGTCTCTCTATAACGATCTCCTTTTTACTGTCGTTAAAATGGATATTGGACGTTCGGCGTTGTTAGAAATAATTATTACTGTTGCTATTTTTGTTCTGTTAATTATTTAAGCAATACATATCTGCTATTTGAATATTAAATAAAATTAATTGTCGAAAAAATAAATCGAGTTTTATTAAATTAATATTTTTTAAGTTAATTAAACTATATTCTTTATTATTTAACATAAAAAAAATTTAATTAACTGCTGGGCGTTGTCTGTACATTGTAATACTGAAAAGTGTGTTTGAAAGAAGTAAATTTTCTTCAAAACATCATAATTATTATTATTATTATTCTGAATAGTTAATTGTTTTCAAAAAGCATGATTTAAAAAGATTCTACAACTTTTAAATTTCTTTGGCTATGAGAGAGTAATTTATAAGATTTCAGAATAACCTATATAGTTTTAAAACTTTCTGAAACCTTTTTAAAATTATTGGAATGCTCTACTTATCAACCGTTTATGTTAATAGCTTTGGAGTATGCTGTTGTATAACTCGAGTGATTGCTCGGAATAAAACTTCAAAGACAAGAGAGTTTTGTTCTTTCATTACAGTGAGTCAAATTTATGCTTAAGAATCGGTATTGTACATTTAATAAAAATTTCTTATTAATTTATTAAAAAAAATTTTTTTTAAATTAATTTTTATTTAGAGTCGGTTTTAAATAGTGTGGTCATAGAGCCGACGTTGACTGTTAGAAGTGGTACTTTGACGTCTTTTTGGGTTGTAGTTATGAGAATCTTAACCTATGTGCCAAAGGTCAAATCTCAATCAAGCTGACTTCTAAGACCAGCTTGGGATTCGAACCCACGCCTAGGCCGTGCGCCTTTGACCACTCGACTAAAGTCGCCGGTTTTTTTTGAAATTATTTATTACACTTCTTAGTTTCTCAAATTATTAATCGAGAGTACATACGCGCATTCGTTTTATTATTTTTTTCGATGAATTTGAAATATTAAAAATAGCAAACAAAAATAAATGTGTTTATTTTTTTATTTCACATCGAAAAAACAAGTGTAGAAAATGTTTCATATTTTTTTAAAGGGATGACTATTCGTACGTGAAAAAGTTCCAAAAAATGCACGTTTTGTGAATGTGAAGGTTTTAAGCGTGAATTCACCGAATTTTTTTTCGGATGAATAAAAGTGTCCTTCTGTGACTTTTATTGAGATTTTCTGCAAAGTTTACATAAGTCGACTAACAGAAAAGTTTCGACAAAATTTCAGTAAATTCTTACAAAATTGGTTTTTTTTAGCCAAATTTTACTTGAATAAAGATTATTTTGATTTTCCTGATTATTTTTTTTGTTTCAAGCATTTTTTTTTTTTTTTTTTTTTTTTTTTTTTTTTTCGTAGAGCAATATAGTATGTATAAAGATTAGATGATATAAATTCAGTTACAATAAAGCAATCTCAATGCTTGTGAGACGTGTGATAGTATAATAATTTTGTTGAAATCAGATTTTAAATTTAGTAAACAGCATGAAACACGTATCTGTTTGTATTTATTAAGGCAATTCTGTTATTTTTAACAACAGTTATAGCAACTGAAGATATTGCATTTGAGAATTTTTATTGCATTTTTTAGAATTTTATATTATGTATTATATCACAGATCCTTGACTAGAGAAATGCCCCTACAAGATGTTACTCTGGTAGTAATGGCCACAGAGATTGGCGACAGGTGCTTTATACTCTTTATACTCGGACGATAGACGTTGAGAATTTAATGTCTTCCTAGCAAATGTTCTCAAACACGGACTTTACTTTTTTTCTCGCTTTCGAATAACTTTTTCATTGTTTATTGTTTTTCGATGAATTTTTATTATATTCTACCTCATTCATATTCACTCGGAAAAAATATAAGATGTATTTGTTTGTTTGCAAAAATTTATAATGAAAAACGAACATTAGTAAACATTTTTTAGTTCAACTGATTTATTGTTCAAGTTTTCTTGTATGAATGAATAGCAACTTGAATTTCGACAAAACACTCGAAAGCTCAGAATTTTTTTATTCTTATTTAACTGAAAGTATTTCGCAATAATTTGTTCTTACTTTATCAGATTTAAAAGCTAAGAAAAGACGACTATTTATTTTACTTGTGATTCGGATAATTCTGAAGAAAAAGAATCATATAAAATTTTCTGTGAAAGCGTTTCCAAGCTTCAAATGTAAGCTTTCAAATGGAATCAAGCGCATTAGATAGTAATTTTTTTTTTAATCTTTTATGAAATAAAACATCGATAAAACTAGTTAGGGGCATTTTAGATTTTGTTTTTATATTAAAATTTTAATCTGTTTTAAACAACTCTATTTTCACTTAACGTATCTTTTTATTTTTGTGTTTCATTAATTTATTAATTTAAAAATTCATTCGGCTTGAATTTGATCGATTTATCAATTGCACTTTTTATAACTGAAATTTAAAAAAATGTAATTAAAAACTAATAATTAAAAAAGTATCAAAAAATTTTTTCATGGGCATGATTAAACAAAAAAAATAAGTATGTCTGACCACAGCTCTGGTATGTTTACTTAATTTAATTGAGAGAATACACAGTTTATCAAAGATTAGCAATTCAAGTTTTTTTTTTTTTATTTTATTTTTTAATAATAATAAAAATAAATCAATGGTAAAAAATGACAAAATATTCGAAAGAGCGGTTTTTCAAAAATTTATTTGTATAGTCAATAAAAAAAATTGAATTCATGTTTGCGAATGCATGAAATGTTAGTGTAGTGAATTTTTTATTTTATGCTTTTTATTTAAAGATCTTTGTTTTTTTAACACAAGCATAACGGATGACAAACTTCTGGTACTATCTGTATGGCAACCCCCTCAAGCGAATTTTTTGTTCCCGTTTCATGGATAGTAACCGGGTAGAATAGATTCTTTTACAAGTACGGAAATGTGTCTACAAATACGAAATCCAGTGAGAGCAACGTCAAAGTAAATACTGTATGAAACATATTATGAAACAGAGATGATTGTCACTCGGATAACATTTTTTGAGCGATAATGATGATGGTAACAATGGGATTAAATTTGTCCGTGACAGAGAAATAATGATTAATAAATTTTCAATTAAAACAATTGTTTGATTCTGATAAAAAGGTCATCAGTCAGCCTCGAAATTGATCCCACTTAATGAGATTTAACGGCATTTTTTCATATTTTAATGGATCTATTGATAATAAATACCCAAACGCTTGTGAACAAATGCAATTTATGTCACTCAGTGAATTTATGAATTGGATAATTTAATTAGGTAATAGAGATGACATCGCAACGGATGATTTTGGTAACTGACGGTGGTATTTGAATATTTATATATAGGATAACTGAATATCTCTAAACAAAAACAAAATTTCGAAGAGAATTTCCTCGAATCAAGTATACTTATTCTGTGTCTATATTATGCAATTAATTAGAAAATTTAGGGCTTCCAGATTTCGCGAGATTCAGTTGTAATATTGCACGCGTTCAACTGATATAAA
This sequence comes from Cotesia typhae, assembly GCF_013202065.1. NCBI lineage: Eukaryota > Metazoa > Arthropoda > Insecta > Hymenoptera > Braconidae > Cotesia > Cotesia typhae. The sequence continues at coordinate 6,696,904 of NW_027423757.1, read as the reverse complement.
TGCTTCACTATTAACTAGTCTCTAGGAAATCCATCAAAGAACCAATAATTAATTATTGTATCTAGTTACAACGGAAAGCCTAGATCTGGACTGTATGCTATTCTAATGCTGTTGTATGGAGCCTGACGGGAATTATGTGTGCATATTTACTGTAATTGTGAAGCTATATAAGGGTCAATATTACTGTATATTAGATCTGGGGTCCTAAGCAACTATAATTACAAAAATCAAATTGGATTTGAAATTCATAAAATTTATATGAAAATTAATTTTTAATGATGATTATGTAAATAGAGTAAAATATGAAAGCATAGAAAGCAATTTGGATAAATTTATAAATATTTTACAGTAAAATAGCGATGCAAATCAAGAGTGAATTGATGGATGAGCATCGAAAATTGCTTTATAATTAATAGTATATTACACACCGAGGGAAGTAAAGTAAGAAATGTCTCAGATCACATGTAATTGTTGGCCGAGGCGAAGCCGAGGTCAACAAACATGTGATCTGAGGCTTTCTTATTTACTTCCCGAGGAGTGTATGCTATTTTTTTGCTCGACAAAGGCAGAAAGTGGCAACTTCGTTTAGCGCAGCGGGCCGAAAGTTGACGCTTTCTGCCCGTCGAGCAAAAAATTTTATTTTTCATTAACAAAAATGAAAAAAAAAAAAAAAAAAAAAAAAATGTAATATTTTTCGTATTAGCGTTGTGATCTCTTAACGATATTATTTTTTGATAGAAAAAAATTTAGTGTATTTTTACAAATGTAATATTAATAAACACTGACTCACGATTTATTATTAATAATCTGGTTATTAATTTAATTTATCGAAAGAAGTCGAAAATTATGAAAAAAAAATTTTTGCACTTTTTTTAAACATCTATTAAATTTTACGTTATACAATCAGAATTAACGACTTGAACATTCATTTATATCATAAATTCCTACGTTGGATAAATTAAAAAAAAAAAAACTGTAAAGACCCTCAACCTCGATAAAAGTTTTTTTAAATTGGTATAATTGCGGCCTGTTAGTATTGCAATATTTTTTCTTTACATCAAACAAAGGATGTAATATTGTTTTTATTTATCATTGATTTTTAAATATTATTATTAGCTTTATGTAAGCCTTAGTTTACGGTTGAAAATATCAGTACGGATTATTGTTTCAATAATTACAAAAATATTAATTCATTTATTCCATATGCTTGAATAAAATTTGTAAAATTGAAAATTAATATATTATATGAATTATTTTAATTGGATGAGTCAGAAAATTGATATCATCCATGAAAAACGATTACCAATTAAAAATGTACTCGTTAAACATAATTATTTTAATATATTAATGTAAAATCGCACTTGTAGTCAAAAGCAAATTTGTTTAATTCGATTATATTTAATTTATTGTAATGATAATTAAATTTATGATTTGCCATTTTCAAGAATGTTTTTTAATTCAATTAAATTTGACTCATGCGTTAATTATTGTAACAAAAAAATTTTAAAAGCAATTAATCCTGCGGGCTATTATTGATTAAAATTTTAAATTAAAAAAAAATATTCAACTCAACTGTTTAAATTTTTGTAAGCGGGGTTTCTAATAAAGAATTTGTTTACTTTGATGTTGAAAATATTAGTGTGTAATGTATATACCATCGATGATAAATTCTTACGTAAGTGTTAAGTCTCGTGAGTTTTTTTTTTTTTTTTTTTTTTTTAAATCAATTAAAAGTAATGAGTTTGAATCCACAATCAACATCAACGATAATGAATATTTTCTTAACCTACCATCAAAAGACTGATTTAAATATTCGCAGTACAGTACTTATTAATAGTAAATTTATTAATAAATTTTCATTAAATAAATAATTATTGTTGCAATAATTATAAATTCGATAATTTTATTCCCCCGAAATAATCGCGCAATTTACAGCGAAATGTATACAGAAGACCTTGATACGTGCAGCTTCATGATGACTCGGTGAAGCGAGATGCCAATTATGATAATTTTCTTTTTATTCGTTTTCCGCTAATTGAAAAGAAATAAAGTAATTATTTGCTGAGCTGAATCGAGTATAAGTGGAATGCAAGTGAATTTATTAATCAGTATCTCGAAAATCGTTTGTGAGAATGGATCGTTGGGCCGGAAAGTCCGCTATTGTCACTGGAGTCAGCTCCGGAATCGGAGAAGTTATCACAGAAAAATTAGTTCGCGCGGGCGTTAATGTTCTAGGACTAGCGCGTCGTGAAGACAGACTTCAGGCACTGGCTCAGCGCTTTAAAAGTGCTAAAGGAAAATTCTGTTATCTTAAATGCGACCTTCGCAATGAGCAAGACATACTTAAAGCTTTTGTTTGGGTGGAGAAAAATTTTGGGTGTCTTGATATTTTGATTAACAACGCTGGAGTTCTTTTTATGAATAGTTTTGAAGGTACACAGAAAAATAGAATTTTTTACGCCAAGAAAACTTGACTACCTTCATGAAATTTTTAGTTTTTTTATTTTTTAATATTTTTTAAGTCAAAAATTTTTTTTTCCGGTGCATGGTTTTAAAAATTTTTTTTTACCATCAATTATTAATTGTTTTATTTTATTTAAAACAAAATTTCTTAGATGCAAAAACAGACGAGTATCATATACTTATGGATCTAAATGTCCTCACTCCGGCTATGGGCATACGAGAAGCTCTAAAGCTAATGCGCAAGCACAAAAATAAAGGCCACATTATTAACATCAACAGGTAAAATTAATTTATTTTTAAATGCAATTATTATTGATTTTAAAAATAAAATTATTTTGTTAATAATAATAATTATGTATTTTAGTATCGCCGGTCACCAAGTAGTGATAGGAAGTATGCCAATTAATTTGTATCCTGCTAGCAAATTCGCTCTACGTGCAATGACCGAAACATTGAAAGGAGAGATAAGAGCAAAGAACGATAAAATTCGGATTACTGTAAGTTATGATATTCTTTTTTTTTTTTTTTTTTTTTTTTTTTTTATAATAATAATTTATAAAACATGTAATATCGGGTATATATAGTAAGGTTAACAGTAATTCGGTAATATTAAGTTTTATTTAAAATATAATTGTTACAAGAGATGATTTTCTTCATACAACTATCCGCGTGAGTTAGGACTTAGGAACTTAAGTCTAACTAACTAGATAGTTCCTATCTTATTTTTCCTTTTTTCATAGGTCGAGACCCAAACTTGTCCCTTCTGGGACCATCGCCCATCCTTATCTAACTTACATACTAATTGCAAGAGTAATAAAACGACAGATGGTGAAGGATTAAACAATTTACAAAAATCTTGAGCGTCAAAAACATGACCTGGGTTTTATTACTCTAGCATCGCAGGGTCTTATTTTCAAAACTCTAAGTCTAATATAAAATAAAATACTTTAACTAAAAAAAATATAAGGCTGAGAGAAGAAGAAAAAAAAAAGAGAAAAACACTTATACACATGCATACCACGACATTCCCGATACTACAAACATTTTTTTTTTAAAAAAGGGAATTCACCCTGGAGTGGTGAAAACAGACTTATATCAAGCACTTCCCGAGAAAACTATTGATATTATATATGACACAATGTCGTATTTAGAAAGTAAGGATTTTGCTGATTGTGTTATGTTTGCACTTTCAATGCCGAGCAATGTTCAAGTTAGTATATCAGTAGATTTATGCTTGTAATTATTTAATATATAACGACATTCTTTTATTCGCGATTCATTACTTTTAATTGTTTTAGATTGACGAGCTCACTGTAACTCCAGTTATGTATAAAAATAAATTATGAGATTGTCGGATGTTGTGATCTTATTTATCTATTGTAAATGAAACATAAATATAGAACATAGATTCAAAAGAAAAATTATTATTGAACCAAGACAATTATTTTGAAGAGTTTCATTGTCTTGATTAAAGATGAAACATTTTTGATCAATAAAATTTACTTAAATTTTTGCTCTCGAAAAAAATTATTTTTTTTTTTTTTCACTGTACACGGAAAGAACAAGATAACACTGGATATCATCCCAGATGATACTCAGTGATATCTGTGGTGAAAAAAATGTTCATTATCAATGACTACCGCATAATAAAAATTAATTGGCACTTATTTATTGAAAAGTTAATAAATAAAAGTACCTTTAGAAAATGGTGCCAAAAGAACCAGATTAACAAGAGCTGCTCCAGTGTCATGACCCATTAATGTCACACGTGTTGGATCACCTCCAAATGCTCCAATGTTATCTCTCACCCATTGAAGACCTCTGACAATGTCCTTCAACGCCAAGTTGCCGTTCAATGAACCATTTGCATCGGGTGTTACTCGCGTCCTCAGAAAACCTGTGTGATTCATTTTTTTTTGTTATTCAAACTCTTAAATGATTTTATTTAGTAAAACATAGACGATAAAACTTTATTGCGTCTTTTATTATTATAAAGTCTATTTTTTTTTTTTTTTTAATTAAAATAGATAAAGTTGTTTAAGGTCTCTGAAATTTTATTGAGTGTACTTGAATGTCCGTTAATTGACTGAGAATCAATATTTTATTCAAAACTTTTTAAGTAGAGTTGTATAATTTTAGTTAAAAAATTACGACGAACTTTTTGAGGAATAACAGATCATTGATTTCAGAGTTTAGCGACTTGTTTTATTAAGCTTGATGGCAATATAGTAAGTAGTTCGTAAAGTATAAAAATTATTCATTAAATATTCCTCAGGATGTTTGTCGTAATTTTTATTATAAGACAATTTGAATTTGATTGAACAAAATACTTTTATTCCAATCCGAATCTTAAAATAGAAAGACAAATTTTTTTTCTTTAATATTATTTTTGTTAATTTTTAAATAAACCAAGTAACAGATTTAAAAACAGATTAAAATATCAATATTAATTATTTTATTGATTATATGTAAATTTTCAAAAGTTGCGGTTCTCTGGAGAGAAATTAATTAAAGTTATATTAATTAAAGATATATTAAGCTTGCCTAATATTCCAAGTCGATAATTGAGTGTAACGACTATAATATGGCCTGCACTTGCAAGTACTGAACCATCGTACATTTTACCGGATCCCCATTCGAAACTTTCACCGTGAATGTAAACAATAACAGCATAAGGCGCCTCTATTCCTCTTGATCCTAAACAAATATTTTCAGGAAAATCATATTATTTTATTAATATAAGTAATAAATGTCAGATGTCATATATTATAAAAATAGTAAATATATAAGAAAGTACAAAAACAAATAATTACAGATAAAAAAAACTTAACAGTAAATAACTTTGAGCAATTAAATAAAAAAGTTTATTATTGTTTGAGTTGAATTTTAAAAATTTTTCAAACTCCACGTGAGTGGATGAAGCTACAGTCTTACAAAGAAGCAGTTTTATATCGTTTCAGAAGTTTCCTCGTTATTTATAGAGATTCTCCAGAGAGAGTTCCGGAACAAGTCAACCCGACGACCGCCTTCGGTTAATTAATCGTGACCCTGTGACTTTTAGGTGCTAGAATTTGCTACTACCTCCTTTAATATTTAACAGTTTCTTTACGGTACGTAATTATGTTTGATAACTATATTCATAATTAATAAACTTGTTTGAAAATAAATTTAAAAATTTTTCTTTTTATTTTACTTTACTTTACTTAAAGAAGCTTCAGAAGGGATTTTTTTTTTAAATTTAAACTATGCGCGCTATTGTAATTACAGAAAGTTTATGTGACAATCCAAAAATTAGTTTTACCAAGTTAATGAAAAATTATGTATATTAAAAAGAATTTAAAGTCTCGCAGATGTTAATACTTTAATAGCTCTTAAATTGTTTCACTATTGTAATTTGTCACTCAAGGTCGTCATTATATTACACAAGTTATTTTAATTAATAGTTACTTGAACCTGGATGAAATAAATTTTTTTTATTCAGTGTACACTTGATTGAATTTTTTTTAAATGAAAAATTAAAAAATACATGCAATTGTGAAATTGTATCTTGAATTTTTTATTAATTGAATTTTCAATATAAAATCATTCAATTTAGCAATGTGATTTTAGATTATAGTCGATTGTCGGAAGCCTCCAATTATTGATATGGTCAATAAAACCAACTGGTGTAATTAACAGTTTCAATACGCATGCGCTATTTATTTTTGTTGAAGTGAGTACCATGAAGTATATAAAATAAATGTTTTTTTAGGGGCAGGAGGGACAAATGGAGTTCTTAAAGAAATAATAAGTCCATAATAACTCAAATCGAATGAATTTTTTTTTTTTTTTTATTTATTATGAGTGTGAATAATAGTAGAAATTTTCGATTGCCGCCAAACAATTCTGTTTATTTATAATTTTTATTTAAAATAAATAAGTCTTAAAGTAATTGCGAATTAATAATATTGTTCATTTATAAAATTAATTATTTATAAGGGTTTTAGTAGGGTTTTAATTTATTAACAATAAGAGTATTAGGTTAAGACGCATTCACAGAGGAAAAGATTAGGCAGCTTTGACAACAAATAGCTTTGCCGGTGTTGTCATTTTAAGCCTGTCTTGTCTCTAGCTTTCTAGCTTCAATGTCGTATTCATGCTACAAGCACAATTATTTATAACCGCTAATTAAATGTAAATGTTTAGTAAAGAAGAAATTAATTGTCGGAAAATATAAAAAATTTACAATTATTCTATATCTTAATTAAATAGAAGATAAGATGAATTAATGTCCAATAAAGTGAATAAAAATTAATGTGATTAAAAATAGAGCGATCTAAGTTAATTTATCAAAAAGGTTAATTTAAAGTCGATCGATTTATAAAATAATATTAATGATGGTAATTTACAATCTGGAAGTTTAACAGATTTAAATTCAAAATTAATGGCCAACTTAAATAATAGATGATTGATGAAAAACTGTTGAAGTATAAAAAAACTGTGAAGTCTGGGCCTGTAAAACAGTAGCATGAGGTCTGAGGTTATCTATTTTTCAAGTCGATTCATCAAGTTTTATCATTGGACTCATTATAACTTAAAGTAGTTCCCTGCTAATAAAGTGAAAGATCAATATTTCGTTTTAGCTTTTTTTTAGGTAGATTATAAGATAGAGCATAAAGCACTCAGCTGAATAATTCGCGTCTAAGAGCAGAATCAAGTGGAAAATTTATTATTTAATCGAGCTTTGTGAAGCTTGAGCTCACTAGCTTTATCCGGTTAGAGCATTTCTTGTACCATTGAGGTGGCAACGGAGATTGTCTTTACACCGGAGGGAGGAGAATCAGGCTCACTGGTGAGGCAATCTCGATTCCACAGTAGAAGACACTATTCGTATTCACTCTCTCGATTGCTGTTGGGAAATCCGGGTGAATATTTGCACTCGATTACATTCTCACGTTTCACATACATAAGTTATGAATATTATTAACCGTCTATACATGCATATGTAAATATATATTCTTATTATTATTATTACATATATATTTAAAGTATATGAATAATCCTTACCACTACCGGGGATGTACAAATTTAGGGTTAGACAATCTTCGCTTTGATTTCCAAGATAAGATACGATTTTTTTCAGCGGCTCGTAGCGTGCTCCAGGCATTATGGTGAGGGCAATCGTGTAATTGGAAAGATTGGGTGGTTTTTGAGGACAAACTGGTCCAAATGTGTCCGCAAGCTTTATTCCAGACCAAGGAATTGGCGGGGATGGAGGTCGTAGTCGTAGGTTCCCAATTGGCGGAGCGGCGTAGGGAATCCCTCGAAATACTTCCACTGGATCCAATCGTCCGTTTAATTCCTTTAATGGGAAATTGATTAATTTAGTTTTGTATGTATTTAACCAATCTATTTGTGAGTGTAATCGGATGATCGTATCTCAGTAAATTTAAAGCTTTAAGTAAATATTTTTCTTTTTTTATCCCAGAAATTAAAGTTTAATTCAATTTTGTAAATAAAAAAAAAATTTTTTTTGAAACAAGAAAATTTTATTTTGTTCACACGGAAAAAACAAGATGATACTGGATATCATCCTAGATTATACTGAGTAAAAAAAATTTTTAGATAGTAGCTGGTATAATCCAGATATCACTGAGTATAATTTGAGATGATATCCAGTGTCATCTTGTTTTTTCCGTGTAAAATAAGTAATTATTGTTTCCATAAATATTTTTTTAATCAAAAAAATCTTTTCTTTTTCGACTTAATTAGAAATTCCTTTTTGCACGCCGGTACTAGCCTTTTCACAGGCTTATCTCTAGCTGGCTTTTGCTCATGAGTATTTTTTGAATTTTTTTTTTTAAATAAATTTGTTTACATTTATTAACTTAAAAAAAACTGTTGGCCAGATTTTTTCCAAAAAATTATTTAATAGGTATTGACCATCAATAAACAGTATATGAAAAATTCAGCTTTTCCTATTTACTTTTTTTTAATGTTCAAATATCGACTTTAACTGATAATTAATAGTAATTGGTGAAAATGAAAATAAAAAGACATTTAATTCGAGTATTTACATATCCTCTATATACTCAATTCAATCAATAAAATAAAATGATTCTAAATAGTGAGCGAAAAACTAATATTTCATGCAACAGAATTTTGTTTGACGCTGATAAATTTAAGTCAGGTAAACGATATTTGTTGAATATAATAACATTGATGCGTGTATTATAGTATGATCGTTAGTGGTATTGTTTGATTGAAGTACGTTAGCGAGATACATTATTTGGTTTGAAATAGATAAATTATGTAAACACAGGTAATTACGATTTTTAATTGTCATCGTGAATGATTTCATTTTCTATAGTCAAAACCGGTTGCGTATTATCAATATTCACACTTATTTACACATTTGTCAATTAATTTATTTTCACATGAGATACATATTGACACTGTATTCATGTTCGTAATTATTTTTGCGTAAAATTTGTAATGAGTGTTTAATATTTAAATAATATTATATTTCGTATGCCTACGCAATAAATTTTATGTTAATTATGCTTAAACGTAATTAATTTATAGAAATACGATTTATAAATTTCGTGTTGATGTTGTTTATTTTAGATCAAGTGATAACCATTGATAAATGAATTAAAAATAAACCTTTCGATAACATAAAAATAAAAAAAGCTAGATGTAAATGGATAAATAAAAATTGTTTCTGTAGTTGTTACGCACTGACCAAACGTGCGTTGACTATAAAATAGAGAATAATAATTCGCTCGCAGCAATCCCTAGGGACGCCCAAGGCGTTGTGAATTTATTCAAAAATCAGACGAGTGCAAACGTGACTATAATTTTTTATTTCGTATTGTAGCAAGTGTATTCTGAGTGAAGGAAAATTGTAAAAATGAATTTATGGGAGATGGTAAATTGAAAATTTAAATTTATAGAAATGTTTCAGTATCATTCTGTCGTTGGATTGAATTTTAAGTAGTTTTATATTCAATAACTGGAATCAACTTTCAACTTTAATGAGTAATGTAATAACATAAGAAGTTTTACTGCTTAAAAAAAAGAAAAAAAAAATCTTGATTGTAATATTATAAAAAAATTTTTTAATAAAAATTAGCTACCTTCAGTCACTATGGCTTTTCAAAATTACGAATCATAAACAAAGAATTATTTTTGTTTTATGAATTTTTGATATTTTAAAAATATTCATAGTTTTGATACTTTTGAAATAAATTTATAAAATAATGTTCCTGTAGTTACTAAAAAAAAACTTATAAAACCAACAGACTATTCAAGACTGCTCCATAAACATTACATAAAAAATTGACTATAAAAAAAAAATTGTAAAATCACGAAAAGGCGAAATTTACTTCAGGACTTTTTTTGATGAGACCAAATTTTTTTTAAAATAAAAAAATATACTCGTCATAAAATCCATATGACTTTCTTAATTCACGTATGACCAAATTTTTCCTATTCTTTTAATTGTCGAGATTATTCTCAAACATCAAAAAATAAATACGCAGCAATAAATAAAATAAATAACTAAAGAAAAAAATAAAATGTACCTGCAGTATGCCTCTTATCTGGCCACTTCTGGTCTCGACGATGCGCGAAGCATACCTCGGGCCAGCGTGAGTGCCACAAATGGTAAACACGAGTATCACAACCAACCACCTTGTTGTCGTTGTTGTAATATGTACGAGGTCGAGTGTCCTTAGCATTGGTTCCAGCGGCCACGTCCAGGTCGCCGGCTGGCATCGTCCAAGCATGGCAGCATTTGTTGGCAACTACCACCGTCACCACCATGCCGCGCGCGCCACCCCGTATATATAACGTACCACCACTGTCTTAAACTTTTTTAGATCTTTCTCACACTATTTTTTTTTATCTTAAATTGCTCTTTAATTCCTGTACTCTAACTCTCCAACCCTCAATCTTTAGTTTGTTGTCAGACGCTGAAATCTTTTTTATGGGGTGATTGTGCGTAAGCCCCACTTTTATTGGCTCTTCGACAAATCATTCGATAAGTTTGTTATACGTGATATGCTAACGACATTTAGATGTTTTATTTGTTTTATCATCCACATTTCAGTATTTATGCCTGCCATTTCCTTTAAATGCATCGATGCATTTATTCAGGAAGCTGATGTACTTTCCAGATATATTACTTCAATTCTGTGTCCTGGTTCCGTCGTTCGTCACTGAAACAAATAATAAATTTTATTGCTGTATAATTTGATTATTTATTTATTCATGTTCAAGTTTTGAATTTAATATTACATTATTCTCAGGGCTCATAAAAATTGTTTTCAATAAATTTGTTCAAATAAAATTCGACAAGTTTATACTTTAAAATATTTGAAAGTCAAATTTTTTATGATGATTTTCTGATGAAAAAATTAACTTGATTGAGGAGAAAAATTTTCTAACCAACAATATTATTTTAAAAAGTTTGATCATCATCAATCAAGCAGAAAAGTTTTTTTATTTTACTTTATATAAAAAACAATTTTTTACATCTAAAATTTTTCTGCTTAATTTGAGATGATCAAACTTCTTTAAAATGGTATTTTTGTTTCAAGATTTTTTTCTCTTGAACCGGGTAAATTTTTTTATCGTTGAATTTGAAAATGCATTAAATAATTCATTTTTTGTTTAAAAAATTTTTTCAGTTATCTAAATAAAATTTGCTCTTTAACTTTTCTTGTGATGTGAGCAATTTTTTATTTTTTTATCTGAATAGTAAGTACAGTAATTTATAATTAAGAAGATTATAAATTATAATATATTAATCAGTAAAGTTCAGGAAAACAAACAAGACGTGATACCTTTTTGTTACTCTGGTTTGATATAGGTAAGTGACGTTATAGAGTATATGGTTACGTGGTTAAATTATTCTGTGTTTGTGCATTATGTATACACATATATACATATATATTGGTGAGGATCTGATGCAAAAAGTAAGACCAGCAAACTGGCGTTACTTTATTAATCGAGTAAAACCACGGTGCCGAGTTTACTGGCGCCTCCAGGGTTCCTGAGGACATCTATTGAATTGATAAACTCTAGAGATAGGAGTACGACACAAGCCGGAGACTATTCATCGCTTTTGCCAAGAATACAAGCTAAAAGAAAAATAGATTGGTAAATTCTGTAAAAAAAAATTAATGAGAGTTGACATAACTTTTTTTTTTTAATTTATTTTTTGTGTTTTTGAGCTCAAAGTTTTGAGTGAGTGTATATATACGTATACATTCATTATGGAGTGAACCAGACTTTTGTTAATGAGATACTTGTATTTATAATTTAATTAAAAATTAATATTCATTCGCTGTTTTTTGTCACTAAGTTAATTAATTAATCCACGCCCAAACAAAAGAGTTGAACTAACAAAAAGGTTTTTTGTCGTATTGGAGTTTTAATATTGTTCTTTTTAAATAGGATGATAAATAGAGTGATAATTTACTTTTATATAAATTACAATAATGCAATTTTCAAGGATGCGATTGTTTGAAAAATTTAAATTAATTTTCAAATTTGTCAATTTTTTTTTTTTTTTTTTTCTAACAATAGTAGACAATGTTATGTTTGCTCTTTATTTAAGATAAAAAAATTTTATGTATAAATGAACCGAAAGAATATCGTTGATAAACTTACTAAAAAAGAAAAAAAAAATGTCGAGCAGAGCTCTCTGTTTTATTCTTCAAAGACTATAGAATCACATACATGAATTTGATAAATGAATTTATAGTGTTGAAATTCAAGTCATAATATGTGAATAATAAAAAAAATATGAAATATGCACTCTAGCAGAAAGCTTTGATGTTATGGAAGATATACTTATATGAGCTCTTAAAGACTCTGCCATACTCGAGATTTTTAATGGTACTCGTGTTCTCTGAGATGAAAAAACGACGAGATTACTTTTTTATCTTTTATTATAACTGTCAAAGTGTGTTCATCTGTAAAACATCTAAATGTCATTTGACACATTTAATTTCACTCTGTCAATTTTTTTTTTATCAAGTTGAAATTTTATGATTTTATTTTTGCAGAATTATAGGTAACTAACAATTATTAGTATATTTCTAATAACTGTTTTTTTTTTTTAACAAATAATTTTTTAGTTTACTTAAAAATTATTTTTTTAAACTTTTTTTTTGCCTTATCTGTATATTATTATAATCCTTTTTGTGCCGGAAATTTTTTTTACCGTCAAAGTTGATCAATGTCTCCTTAATTAAAAGTCTAATAACTTGTTCAACGTAATATCTTAATTTGATAAAGTTAATTAAAAATTTTTAAGCTTGTGAAAATATTGTTTATTAGTAGACAAAGTACATTTAAAATCAATCAAATAATGAATGTTATTAATAATTATTTTATTAATAGTTATTGCAGAAATTTAATTTTTCTTATCAGATTTTTGATTATAGAAAATTGAAATTCGGGTGTGATTTGAATATGATATTGATTAAATAAGTTTCAATGAATTATTTTATAGAACACAAGAGGCTTGCGTGTTGAAAGAGACAATGATTTTTTATCACTGTTTATTCTTATCTTTGACATAAATATAGAGTAAACTAACTATTTTGTTTGCATTCTAAAGTCAAAGAGTATTGTTTAATACGTTATTGTGATTGTCATATTATCAAAACGAAAACGAAATAAACTTATAGGTGTACAAGTATTTTAAAAGCAATGGAGAAAATTTAAAGCTCTAGCTTGAGATTGAGCGAGAAGAATGGGTATAAAGTATGTCACACGCTGCAAAAGATAAAATTTCTAAATCATTATTAATATTAATAAAATAATTACATCAAGTCATTAAAAACTTCAGAAAATTCCAATCTTAAAATAGTTTCAAGTAAATAAACAAATACAAATTTTTGAAATAGTTTGTTTATCAAATGCCATTAAAAATAAAAAAATTTTTAATTTTGAAAAAATATTTTGGTTTTCGTAATTTACTTTCCCTATTTAAGAAAATTTTTTTAGTATAGACTTCATAGAAATCTATTGTATGTCTCCACATCACAAAACTTTTGAAAATTTTGGTTTTTCTGATTTGTCAAGCTGATTCAAAAAAGTTTACATAATATAACGCATATATATGTATGAAATAAAATTTATTATGCTGTTTATAAAAGTCTTTTTATGCTTTCATAAATTTTATAACTTTCAAAGAAAGATCGAATGATTTTTATGAGACAGCAAGCATCTCAATATCATAGTACTTATATTGAAATAATTATTTATTTATGAGAATACATTACTTTCTGTTTCATAAAAAGAACTCTCAGAACATTTGAGAAGAAATTCAACCGATAAAATTTTTATTTATAATCATAATTGAGCTTTTGAAAACTGAAAATTTAATTTATCACTAATGTAATACTTGATGCTAACGGATAGATGAAAGTAAGATTCCAAACAAGTCGTATTCCATCCCTTGATTTCTTTAAATTGATATCAAGACTACTTTTACTGTTACTCGTGTTACAGATGTCGGGGGTCAAACGAAACGAGATAATTCAAGACCGATAGTGCATGAACAAACTCAAGACGAATCTGAGAACTAAAGTAAAGTCTAAACTGTTGCAGAGAGCAGAAGCGAAGCACATCTGTCCCAGGGGCAGAAACTGATCGTTTTCATCTCTCTAATTCGTATTAGTGTGAAACTTAGTTTGTTTTCAATAGTTAAACAGGTTGTTAAAGCTCTGTGAAAACGGGTGTATATAAGTTTATTCCTCGTTACCACAGTTTTACATGTTAATTTTAATGAATATAAATGATTATTTAGAAGTAATTAAGAATTATACTTGTTTAGTTATTATGTACCTTTGTTAGTTTTTTATAACCTTCGACACAATTTTACAACCCATCTGTTTATCGAATGGTAATCAGACTATTTTCAATTTAGCAAATCTTCCCACACTTCGTTTAAACAACCCTGCGTTAAATAAATAATACCTTTTATTATTTTACTACAATTCCCCAACCCTAGTTGTTTTCCACCAACCAAAAACCAAAATACCCTTCCTAAAATTGCATTCCCTGACTGACGATAGTTTTGTGACCTTTTTCATTAAAAATCACAAAATTCTTGTTAAATTATTACCAGATTAATTTGCAAGAAAACATTACTCCTTAAATGAATAAAAATTCATTGAAAGATGTGAAAAAAATTAAAGATGTAAAAATTTAATAGTAGATAATGAATAAGATTTTCATTTCTCTAAAAGACTCATTTTCGTTCGTTAAACCATATAATATAAAAAGATTTTTTTTTCTTTTTTTTTTTTAATGAAGAAACTTTTAAAAATTCAATGATAAATTGTGTTTATATGAAACAAAACATTTATCTACATATATATAAATAATTTCAAGCAAATATTTCCGTACTTTTAATGAAACTGATTATCTTAACTTAATATTAAGTAAAATTAGTCCTCATTAAGAAAATTTCGCTTAAGATGTAATTAGTTTGAGTAAAGAATTTTCTTTTATTTTAAATTAACTTTCTCTTTAATTTTATTTGCTAAATTGTGGTAATATTTTTGTGTTGAACAGAATTTACGCCTTGTAGAAGAAAATTATTTCCTGTAATTTTCATTAATACTCGATACAATTTTAAAATTAAGTTAAAATAAAATTTTCCAGTTTTTGCTTGCGAGTAAATCCATCTTTTCGTTTTAAATTTTTTTGTATTGATTTTGAACTACAGCTGCAGTTGTCTCGAATAGTCGCATAAAAAATCGTACAAAAAATTTGCTAAAAATCAATGTAAAAAGTAATTTTGATCTTGACTTAATTAAATATTATAATTAACCGTAAGTAATTGTATTATTTAAAAAAGAACAAAAAAGTTATAAAAATTAGGCGCAGGCGTGGTAGTTTGCGTTATGCGCGAACATATCACTGCGAACGCATGCGCCTTCTACCGCCCAGTTTAATCGACACGACAGTAGCCGACAGCACTCGTATAGTCTGATACTCTATCCACCGTGGCATTTCACTTCTTTGTACATTATATACACATAAACCTTTTTTTTCAACAAATTTGAGATATTTATTCATCATACAGGTGATTAATTGTTTGTGAAATTTATTTTTGGTTAATCAAAATTATTATATCATTGTTAAAATATTTTTGTGCGCTAAAATTTATTATTTCATAAGTTTCATTTAAAAATCATTAACAATGTTTATCTGTCAAACTAACCTAACCTATTGAAGACTTATTACAGTTTTTTACTCAATCAAGTGATAATCTTTTTATTATTTTACTAAATATGTAAGCTTATTATTATTTAACCGGTACTGAAAAACAATTCACTTATTCCGACAAATTGAGTATTAGTCTTTTATATATTTTTGTGTTTATTAAAACAATTTATGAAAATTAACTTAGCTGATAGTTGATAATTTTACGAAATTTTGTAACAAATAAAATTGACATTCAGAAATTAAAAAAAAACTACAAATGCAATTTTTTTTAAATAATATTTTGGAACAAATTTAACCGTTAAAAAAAATCAAAAAATTGTCAAGTGACAGCTAACTTTAATATCATAAACAATTGACGTATTGTAATGAAACAATAAATAAAAAATTATACTTATTTTAAAAATTTTTTGCAATTGCGTTTTTTTCTATAATAATTTATTTAATTACAATAAAAAAAAATGCTTCTAAAAATTTTCACTGGTAATTTTAATTAATTTTCACATGTGAAACTTTTTAATAATTTAATTGCTATAAAATTCTAAAAAAATTTTTAATATCTGTCAACTTCAGTGTTATACTTTGCAATAATTTTTTCGATAAAAAAATTGATAATTTTAAAATTTCGGCTAATTTAACTTTTGAGTAAATATTTTTGAATAATGTTTAATTACAAAACAGAAAAAAATTTCTGGATGTCAGCGTAATCAGTAAAATGAGTATTTAAATGATTAAATATCTAATATTTTTATTTTTATTTCAGATAATCATCCAAAATGTCAACGTCGGCAATATACATTTTGGATGTAAAAGGAAAAGTTTTGATATCCCGCAACTACCGCGGTGACATCGAGAACGGTATTATTGACAAATTCATGCCGCTGGTGATGGAACGAGAGGAAGAGGGTAATTTAACACCACTACTCCAAACACCCGAGTGTACATACGCATATATTAAATATAATAATTTGTACATTGTATCGACGACTAAAAAAAATGCCAATATATCTTTGGTATTTGTATTTCTTCACAAAGTTGTCCAGGTGATGCAGGAATACTTCAAAGAGCTTGAAGAGGAGAGCATACGTGATAACTTTGTTGTTATTTATGAGCTCCTGGACGAATTGCTAGATTTTGGTTACCCGCAAACAACCGACAGTAAAATATTGCAAGAGTACATAACGCAGGAGGGACACAAACTCGAAATCCAACCGCGTATACCGATGGCTGTTACCAACGCGGTGTCATGGCGGTCAGAGGGCATTAAGTATCGCAAAAATGAAGTATTTCTTGACGTTATTGAGTCGGTTAATTTATTAGCGAATGCAAACGGCAATGTTCTGAGTTCGGAGATAGTTGGTGCTATTAAAATGCGGGTTTATCTGTCGGGTATGCCAGAACTTCGTCTTGGTTTGAACGACAAAGTACTGTTTGAATCGACTGGTCGTGGTAAGTCGAAGAGTGTTGAATTAGAAGACGTTAAATTTCATCAGTGCGTAAGATTATCGCGTTTTGAAAACGATCGGACGATATCATTCATACCGCCAGACGGTGAATTTGAATTAATGTCATACCGTTTAAATACACACGTTAAACCGCTGATATGGATTGAATCGGTTATTGAAAGACATGCTCACAGTCGTGTTGAATATATGATTAAAGCTAGGTCCCAATTTAAACGCAGGTCTACAGCAAATAATGTTGAAATAGTTATACCGGTACCGAACGATGCTGACTCGCCTAAATTTAAAACAACCATTGGCAGTGTTAAATATTCCCCAGAGCAAAATGCTATTACATGGTCTATTAAATCATTTCCTGGTGGTAAAGAATATTTGATGCGTGCACATTTTGGTTTGCCGTCGGTTGTTGGTGAAGATGTAGAGGGTAAACCGCCTATTCAAGTTAAATTTGAAATACCCTATTTTACAACATCCGGTATACAAGTACGTTATTTAAAAATAATTGAAAAAAGTGGATACCAAGCGTTACCCTGGGTACGTTATATTACGCAAAATGGTGATTATCAGTTGAGAACAAATTAATTTATTCATTTTATATTAAAATCACTATTTTTAATTATGCGATCATTTAGCATATGACAAAAGACTAGAAAACTCGTTAAAAATTTTCCTATTCAAATATACTTGGTACTAAAAGAATGAATTAATAAATAAATAACCTGATAAAATTAATATTTTAATGTAATATAAAATATTAAATAGGTTTGTTTTGTTTTAGTCAGAAATTTTTTCACGAGGCTATTGTTGAAGTAGTTATGATGTTATGTGACCACAATAGGCAGCCAATTTAAAATTTTGTAATATAATAATATTTAAAAATATTTTTAAACAATATTTTATATTAATTTTCCGTTTTAGAAGTTCATCTGAAAATATTTTTAAATATTGTTTAAATATAAAAGACACTGAGACAAGTTATTTTGTTAAAATATTATTTTGAAAATTGTAATCATGTTTATTTTTCTGTTTTAATAATAGTATTAATTTTAAGGAAAAAAAATTTATCATTATTAAAATTTAATGTATTGATCAATAGTATTTGCTGGTATATAATAATAAACACTAACCGGTACTTAATAAAACCAATGTGATTTTATAAAAAATTCATTTGTGTTCTACAACTTTTTTTTTATTATCACTGTCAATAATGCGGATAATTTTTTTTTAAATTATATTTCCTAAATAATTGTATACTGTATAATGTAGAAAACGAATATACATAATAAATTTTTAAATGAATACTAAATTTATGCCGTTTTAATTTGTTTAGTATTAAATAAAAATACTCATATTATTAATTGACTTTTTTCTTATAGAAATTTCTAAAGTTGTAGATATTTAGAGCCGATAACGCAGCCTTGAGCACATGAGCTGATAACTGAAGGTATTTTTCTTCAAGTAAGAAGTTCGTAGTTTACGACAATTGATCGGCTTGGTATAGATAAATACTTTTTCACAACTGATTTTACAAACTGTAACTTATAGTTATTGGAAGTTATGGTAAAAAGAAATATCGGGAATCAAGTATTTAAAAAAAAAAATTTTTTTAGTATTCCAATCAATGCAAAGGTCAACAAACATGTTTATTCAGATTCGATTTATTTTTCAATGGTCTCGGTGCGACGATTCGTAGCTGAAATATCTGTCGGGAGATAAAAAATGACAGTTTTGTCTATGACCATCGACAAATCTCATGAATTGATAATTGCGAATCAAAAGTCGAAGAGTGGTTTCAAAAACTTCAATTATTCCTCTATAAGTATCGACTATTGATTTTTTTCAGAAAAACCTTAGTTAACCCAGAAAAAATTAATTTTCATAAGAAATTTGAGAACAAAATTTCAAAAATCTGTTCTCAGAATTTTTTTTGGCGTTTTAAAATAAAATTTATAATTTTTAAACGAGTTTTTTTTTTTTTTTTATCAAATATAATAGAGTTTTTTGGTGACTTTTTTGGGTGCTACACGAATGACTAAATAATCGTGGGCATAATAATCTCATTATTATAAAAAACATTGAAAAAAAATAATAACAGATGAACACACACATTCGGCATTTTTTATTAAACACACATGAATTTTAATTTTTTTGTGGTTTACTCGTAAATATACCAACACATAAGCTTGTTATCTCGCTGTGCCCTTTTACCATGGATTTTATGTGTGCTTATTTAATTTTTATCCCGGAAATATATTTTTTTATCTTCGGTTATGGAGTAGTGGCACCGATTTTTTTGAACTTAAAAATGATCTTAGAAACAATCTAGTTAAATATAAATATATTATTGTGAATAAAAAAAAAATTGTATCTGAAATTTAGAAACTCTTTGAGTTACAACGTTAAGTAAGAACTTTTTTGTATCAAATTGAATAGCCAAGAGCCTTTGTTTCAAACGTTTATTTCTCAATTCTACAGTTTTCCTACAAAGTTCATTTCAAAATGAATTCACTATTTTGTTTTATTCTATTTTTTACCTTTCCCATGATATTCTATAAAATGAAAACTTTTGTTTTCAATAGCGCAAAATAAACGTTTAAAACTTCAGTATAAATAATGGAACCTTCCAGCGAAAACATTTAATCATTTTCATCCTTTATAAGTATGATGGAAATAATTATTTAGAGAAAATTTTTTACCATAACTAAATATAATATAGTATTCTACACACGTTTTTTACCATTAAATGGAGAACATTTAAATTTAATACGGCTGGAGAGACAGAGCAATTAAAGCGATATCGTAAAAGAGTCTAATTATATGTTTAAAGTTGAAGCAGAAAATTTACACAGGTTAAATATTTAAGGTGGTTATGGTTATTAAAATGGCTTGATAATTTCAAGAGAACCTTAAAGGTTCTAATGAAAGAAGATCAATAGAACATTTTTTTATCTGTGAATTTTTTTTCTACTGATTAAAAATGTGAAAAACTGTTGGCTCGACGTACTATCTCATAGGTTCTCTTCACTGATGAAAAATTTAATTTGACAGAGAAAAATTTCAAAAATTCTTGATCCCTTAAAATCGTTTTGAAGAAGTTAAATATATTTAGAAAGTAAGTAAAAATGTTTTTAAACGAAAAATTGTTTTCGTCAGTTCAAGAACTTGATTATTAAAAAAATTTGACTTTTTTCAGTTAGCTGATAAAATGTTGTCAATAAAGTATTCTTGAGTTTTATCAGATGTTTATTGTGACAACCGATTATCACTGACAAAAATAATATTACCATTTTCAGATCCTAAGACCAAAAAACAACACGTTGTACGGATTAACTACGGTCTATTTTACAAGGGATTATTATTATGAAAAAGAAAAGAAGCTTATAAATTAAGGACAATATAAAAACAATAAATTTTTACGGAAGTTCATGATACTTAAAAATTTTTTTATTTGAACGATCGGAATATTGAATGGAAGTTAAATTTTTATTATATTTCTAATAGCAGAATCTTTAGTTGAGAGCTTTTCAAAATTTATATATTCTCCACTTTCTATTAAACTGTACGCTCTTTACAAATCTTAAAACCAAATTAATTGAAAATTTAAACATCTTCTGAACAAGCTCCGTCACATAATAATTTGTTGTAATTTAAGAGTTAAAAGTTTAAGTTTAAGAGAATAAAATTAAAATGTAAATACTTCTTCACACTAAATAATTCTGTAATATTCTTTGATACCTATTTTTATGAAATTTTATTTAAATTGATTAATAGTCCAATCTGTGGATCTCATTGCAACCAATGTATATGGAAAGCAATTAAACAAAGGCGTTATGCTTGTAATAATTAATATTTTTCACAAATTCAGTTCTCAAGTATAAATTATTATTGGTTTTAGATTTTTCTATTAAAATTCAATCAATTAAACATTAAAATTTATATTTGACGTCTAATTCCAAAATGGTTTGTGTTCGAAAGATAATCTTTTTCAAAAAAGACGTCTTAGCTTTGTATTTTACCAAACCTATACTCTCAACAAAGAGCTACTTTTTTTTCGCTCCAGTTTGGCAGCTGTCCAATTAAAACAGATATCACCCACAAGCTTTTGTTGTTCACAAATGGGATGTTTTGCTTGTTTTTTTTTTTTTTAATTTTTTTATTTTTCTAATTACTCGAGAAAACGTACGCTAATATTCACACATTGTAATTTTTCAGCTTTTATGTACTTTTTTCAAAGCTACAAAGATATTTGCAAACAAAAAATAACAAATTATGTAGCATTAAAAAATTGTTAGGCTTTGTTTTTTTTTTTTTTTTATTTTAATTACGAACTTAAAAATGTATTATTTAACAAAAAACTTTATCTATTTAC
The DNA here is from genome assembly GCF_013202065.1 of Cotesia typhae. NCBI lineage: Eukaryota > Metazoa > Arthropoda > Insecta > Hymenoptera > Braconidae > Cotesia > Cotesia typhae. The sequence continues at coordinate 6,675,379 of NW_027423757.1, read as the reverse complement.
AGCGAAGGCTTTTAATATAGGACAGGTGAAAGTATAATGCCTTCATCCTTTAATTATTTAAATTTTCCGAATTGGAATTTAAATCCGAATTGAAATTTGGACATTCATTTGTGTACTTTTTACTCAGAAGCGAATTTTTTTTTAACTGTTTTTTGCCTTTCAAATTTTTGCTGCCTAAATTCTGCTTTTAAAAGTTTGATATTCTCTTGTAATTAGCATTATTACACCATTTCAATATCTATTGGTTAAATTTAGACTTCGAGAGAGGACATACTTCACTAAACAATCATTTACGCACCAATTCCTGCCTATACAACGAGAATTATTCTAGTTTTAATTCATCAAAGTGCACATTTTCAATAAAAAAAAAAATGTGAGAAGAAAAAGAATCAGGTCACTGAAAAAAAAAATATTGAGCTATATTTTTTAGCATTAAAAAAGTAATTATTAAAATTGAATTAAGAACTTCGTAATTTTGGAATAGTTTTCTCGATAAATAAAGTAACATTATTAATTTAAGTACAGCTGTAATTGACAATGTATTTCAGAATTAATTGGAATTGAGTTGTATTTATAGTAGATTTTATTTTTATTTCGTTGTAGAAGTTAATTTAGTGGAGTATAGTAAAGTACAGTAGAGAAAAGTTAGGTTGAGTAAAATTGTCCTACTTTTATTTGAATAAATAAACCATCGTGTATTGGCTGGCACATGAAACATAAATTTACTTATTGACATTCTTTATTATTGTACAATGCTCAGTTTATTTAACTAGTTTGCATTTTGAGATAACTATAAGATGATGTATAAATTTACTGAACTTAAAATTTATAATACAGTGATTTAATTTTAAACAAAAACTTTTAACGATCTCGTGCTGAATAAAGTAGTCATAAATTTCTCGGAACTAAAAATCTATAGATTAGAGTATATTAATTCATAGCAGAATTTAATAAATAGATATTGCTATCCTCGACATTCCAAACTTTATTGTCATCAATTATTGAAAATATTTTGTCGTGTATTTCGAGATTGATTCAAGGGGTTTTTCACGTCAATAAATTTAAGTACTATTGTTTTGCCGAAAATTTTTTCGAATAAAACACAAAAGTGGGGAATGTCAATCAGTCCTTTATTGGAGGATGCATCGATGCATTGTCAAGCTTAACTCGCTTACTTGTTTGATTAAGCATTCCAATTGACTAGACATATTAAATCATACGTTCAATTTATAAGGAATTCCATTAAGATCTCATCGTTATCATGGTGTTGCCATGTCGATTCTACGTACCATACATATGAATTTATAAATTTCATTGAGTTATACATTCAATTTCAAAGCGCAAAGGCTATTCATTTATTCTCACTTGACAATTCGAAATTCGATTTCGTTGTTATTAAAGGCTATAATGTAACGTATGAATTACAATTCCACTGTATAGTAAGTGATGATCGTCAGGATTTTTTTTAAGACAGTTAAATTGTCAATAGAAATCTTGACTATCTTTGTGAAAAAAACAATCTTTTCATTCAAGGAAAATGAATAAGAAAGGAATTTTTTTTTACCTAGCAAAATAATTTATTTTTTTAACAAAAGTTTCTAATCCTTGTGACATATAATTAAATTAGTTTTTTGACAGTTTTTGAACAATTTCCCGCTGTTGATACTGATAGCGATATTAAGTTTTCAACAAAGTATTTTTTCGAATTTATCTTACCAATTATTTACAGCTTAATTATAAACTGATTCAAAGCATGTAAATACAAATTAAACTCTTTTGTTATAATTAAATAATTACAAAGTTTTTAAGCCAAGTTGTCCTCTCAATTCATTAAATTACATACGTCAATTATATAAATTGGAATTTTAATGAGATTAAACGCTTTATTGTTGGCGATTTTCATTGTTACGTAAAACTTGTTACCATAAAGGTGAATCATAACTTTCCAAAAATGAATTAGTAAAAAACTACCAATTGTTGGTTATTAGTTACTTTTTCAAAATGTTCAATGTTGGTCATAGAATTTTTTAATTTCCCTTCCTTTAAAAAAATTTTTTTTGAAAAGAAACCGTTAACGAAACATTTTAAAAAAAGTGTTTTTTTTTTTTTCTTCAAATAACTGAAATTTCTTCTCAAATCGTTTTTGTTGTAATATTTGTTGCTCGAAGAGCTTAAAATATGAAAAACTGTGCTTTGAGCTTAAAAAGCTTAAATATTAACCAACAAGCACATTTTGAGATGCTTCAAATTCAAACTTAGTGGGGAGTTCTAAGGTTAGCCTGCACGGTCAAACGATTTTCAGATTTTTTAAATCCAACCCGAATAGAAAAATAAAAATAAAAAAATAGCATTTAGAAACTATCCGATCCTATGTGCGGTGTGATTCGATTGGTAAAGTATGTATTATATGGATTTTATAAATAGAATAAATGAAAATCGAGTAAGATATAGAATATAGAGTTTACTATTCACCGAAGCTACGATTTCTAGATCATTTTTTATTCAAACTCGGAAAAGTAGTTGATATACTCCGCTTACCCGTCGGTATATTCTCACTTTACCTGTTCATACTCATCCTTACCCTCAGTCTGCTCATCCTTACCGCACTATTCAAGCCACAATATCTATATATGTATGATATGATGGTATATACTGATGGCACATACTGAACTTACCTGGGAAACGGTAAAAGAGTTAGACTGGTGCGAGCAGAATAATACGTTCGTGCAATTCAATCCATGGAGCTTTGAGTTATCTTTCTGCGACGGTGCTTGAGCAGACTAAGACTGTCTATGCCACGCCTCAACCTGCAGGTACATTTTCCGTCTTTTTCTTTTATACTACACTACGTTCATTCTTTCTTATCTTTTCTTATATTTTTTTCCACAACTTAGTTCGCTTTGGAACTTGTCGTTCGCAGGATTACGAATGTTCCAAAAAAAGTAAAAGAACTTTAATAATGAAATGATATATTTAAATCAGAGAGTCTATGCACTATATATATATATATATATATATATATATATATATATATATATTTGATATATTTCGTTGAGAGGTTTCTTGAAATCATTTCAAGAATATGATCAACTTTCTCTAGTGTGAAAATAATTTTTTTATTTATTTTTTTTTTCAAGCAAATAATCGGTACACTGAAATCTAGAAATTCTAGAATAAACTATTCAACAATAATTTATAGTTAGATATTGTAAGTTATAATTAAATTAAATACTAAATATATTCACTAATTATTAATAACTTCCCAGAAATTGTTCACCATAAACAGTTATTCATAAATTTGCTCAATTATGTTGATAGTTATTTGGCTAGGGTATTTAACTAACCTCGGATAGGGCATATTAAAGGGTACTTTGTCTTAAATACATTAGTACATGATAAAAAATCATAATAATAATGATGATAATTATACATGTATACATTATGAGAGTTTTGAAGTGAACGTGAATTACATTTCAATCGTAGTTACCTTGATCACGAAATTTCAATATCAAAATAAATAATTGTATGACCTCGTGCTGAGGTTTCTACAACCCGTAACGTTCACTCCTAGTATACAGTTAGAATTTAGATGGTAATGGTCTTGAAATTGGGATTTATAAATTCAACTAATGAGTCCTATTGTAGCAAAGTTAATTTAACATATTAATTTACCAATTTTATTAAAACATATAAGTACTATTTTAACGCCATGAGCATACTAAACGCAAAGTAAAACTTTACATAGTTATATGTGTAATTGTAATTAGTATATACGAAAGGTCAGCAATAAAGAACGAGTGGTTACAATACAGAAGCTTCTAACGCTAATAGTGGTTGAGAAATTGTTTAGTGAAAATCCGATAAAACAAACACAAGGCAAAATATCATAAAGAAAATGATAATTTAATATTAAGTCTTATATTTTTAAAATTTAATAAAATTTTATTTTATTCCTATTAAAAAGAATTTTACATCGAAAACATGAATAAATAAAAAAATTTCCACGCAGCATACATGTCCTATTAATTTCCGTTTATTTTGCAAATTTTTTTACAGTTTACACGTTGAATTAAAAAAAATATACTTATACGTATTTTAAAAAATGAGTGTTATTTTAAAATATAATTCATAAATTTTTTTTTGGTATTATTTGACTTTTGAGAGACGGTATGATGTTGATTAAAATGACCGCAGGACTCTATTTAATTTTTCAGCGAGAAAAGCTTTTAGTTTTTTATTTCTGTTATGCATACACGGGTTTTAATTAAAAAGTTATTTTTTGTTGCTGTCTGCTCTGATTGGAGTATAAGTGTATTTATAATTGTATATTTATCGTTACCAGAGTATTAAAATGTGTAATATTAATGGTATTATAAATAAACCCGTAGTTACGGGGAGATTTTTCAAGTAGATACTTATTTTCTAGGTAATTCTAACGTAATACAAGGTGAAGTTTTTATCGCTATAGTTACGTTTTATAAAATGCATGTGTTAAACTAAGCACGAGTTAAATGGTATAAAATATGTGTTGTATGCAAGAAAAAATGAAAATAAAAATAAGATAAAAAATTTATAGTCGGATTCAGCGATGTAGTGAAAAGAATTATTCATGCTGTTGCAAAATGAAATAAATTTATTTTCAAACTCAATATTGTTTATATGTTTAATAATAATTTATTTCAACACCTCGGTGATGTTGATAATACAGAATTATAGTTAATAGGCTTATAATAATAATAATAAAAATAATAATTCAAGAACGGAAATTTTTTTCCCATATGGCGTCTAGTATATAAATCTAGAGATGTATTTTTATAAAATTCAATGCATCATTTTTTAACAGCAAATATCTACTTCGTTAAATAAAAATTAAAATCTTTTAGATTTTTATTATTTCTCTCGAATCCTATCGATTTTTATTTCAAATTAGCGAAATACAGTGTGGTAGTATATTTTTACCTGAATATATTGTTTCTTAAGTAAAAAGACTGACTACTCAAAAATAAATTCTTAAATATAGAACAAAATAAAATAATATTTATCGAATACACTGACTCTCCAAAAAATTTGTTAATAACTTCCCTTAAAAAAATTTTCTGATTTAGAAATATCAAACGATATCAGATAAAAATTTTCCTGTACTCTTTGACCTTCCATTCCTGATCAATATCTTGGATCTTAGTCATCAGAAAAGCTTAAGATAATTATATAACCTTTGATCTTCCATTAAATTGAGATTGGAACACATATGCTTTAATTCAATCAATCAATAAAAAAATTAAAACAAAATTCAACGTTCAAGCACTGATCTAACGATTAAATATGCGAGGATTGATTTCTTCTAATATGGTGAGGGATCAAATTTTTAGTGTATACTTCACCCTCATAACTACGACGAGTTCGATCGTTGTTCGATAATTCGAGCAAAAATTATATAGCAAATTGATTTAGCATTATTTATTTAGTTTTATTTTGGTCACTTAAAATAACATCCTACTCCAGATATCATACTTATCAAGTCGATAGTAATTAGTTCCAATCTTTCGGTTTTTCGAGGCTCTCCTTGCCAGGTTTACAGGTAACTCGGTATTAGACACAAAGAGACAAATAAGTAAATATGTTTAACACTTAAGAGAGTTGTAATACATTAAAACGTGGTATCAAGATTAACCTCACGCACATGGAAACACTTGGTTGGTCTGAGTACATTGTCTGACTAATCCTATTATTGTGGTCGAGTTGACCAATTAGTATATCTGCAATGGCAATAATACTAAATTCCGTCTGTTTCGAGAGATCTTTTAAACGCGATAAACTCCATTTTGTTTCAGTTCACATTGACATATTTAACTGCTAAGATAAATCCAATGATAATAGTCTATAGTCATCCCAATGCGTAACTGTTGAACATTCTTTATTCAGATATTTAGATAGTCACAGACAAATACCTAAAGTTATATTCACACATACATACAAAGATCTATATAGATACATGTCGATGCTCTGCATGTTTAGAGAGCCGTATCTCGATGCCAGTTACAGCTCCTCCTCTTTTGGGTTTATTCAGGCTGATCGATAGTCCCTGATGCACCTAATCGAATTTATATCTATCTACGTACTCTTGTTTCGCTAAATTCGTTGGGCGTTTAATGAAGTAGTAATTTTATAAATTCGTTACTGTTTTAAGTTTATTACCTCGGTTACGTATCTGTTGGTAATAAAGTAACTAAGTGATTTAAGATTTTAAATATTTTTATTTGTTATTATTATTATTATTGTTATTTTTCTTACTTCTTGAGTAACAAGTTGGATTTTCGCTGCAAAGAACTAACATAAAACTTACTCTCGACTTCTACGTTCGTTCAATATCTTGTAAACTATTGTTCTCCGACGACTATTGTAAGCTGCTGTTACTATGCACTACTCTCGGGTATGTAGCCGTTGTTTTTTATATCAATCTCTCTGTGCTATTCTTTTCATTTAAAAGTTATAGAATCCATCCTAGAGTATCTCTATAATCTGGAGGTATATCATCGCAAGACATTGTCTCGTTTAGATTAGATTGCATTGGTGTGCAGATACAATATAACTGGTAGGATTGTTTTAATAATCAGCGGTGTTGAGATGAATGAATTTGCTCATTTTTAATGAGATTTAAAATATTAATATGAAATATAAATGTTTAAAATAATGCAATAGATTTTGTTATAAATGTATTTTTTTTTATCACAATTGTTTTTAAATATAGATCTTGAACGAATATTTTAAAAATAAAAATTTTACTCGAAATTTTTTATGTATTTTTTATGTATTTGTGATATTAAAATTAGACGACATCATTTTCAAATAAATGAGTACGTAGAAAAAACATTTTTTAAAAATTGCACTCGAAGTATTTTTTTTTAATAATTTTTTTGATAGAAGAAATTCTAAAAATTGACAGATAAATGTTAAACTTCAATATCAGAATATATTAAATTAAAAATTTACTCTAAATGTCCGTTATGTTAATTTTCACTTCTCGATTCTTTTTAATATTACATATCGAATATTTAATTTGATTAATTTCTTTTGTGTAATTTTATTAATTAATAACCACTATCGTATGCAGTTCTGAATTTCATAAAGCTTTTATACTAATTAATTAATTTTAAGGGGGTATTCTAGTCTAGAACAGTGAATTTTAGGTCATTTTTAAAGTGCCGTAAAAAAAAACTAATAAATATTTTTACCATCCATTTTTTTATCACTTGTTTATTAATGTTTTTAAAATACAAAAAAAAATAAAAAAAAAAAAAAAGTGAAAAATTCAAAAAAATGGCGTCTGATGAAGTGGGGGGTCTCAAAAAATTGGCACCTGAGTCTTCCCACGAGTTCAACCCTCCTAGTCATCTAAAATGAAAAAAAAAAAAAGATTATTAATCTACAGTGATGTCGCTATAGCCCGAACTAGCGATTAGTAAAAAAAAAATTTTTTGACAAAATGGCGACTATTTGAAAAAAAAGTTTTTTTTTTTACTGTTTTTTTGTTTCTCGAATTTTTTAAAAATAGTAAAAATTGGAATTTGGGGATTATCCTAGTTCGGGCTATAGATAGGTCTATAAAGAAGACTCTCTGAAAATTTCAAGTGAATCGGTCCAGTAGAACTCGAGAAATCGTGGGAAGATGATTGAAAAAGTATGTTCTGAGAAAAACGCGTTTAAAGTTTCGCGTGAAGTTTTTCGCTGTCAAAGTCATAAAATGATATGTTATACTTACTTTTTTTTTAATCTGCCATTCCTGCTTCATACATTGGACCTTCTTCTACTTCAAAAAAACTATTTTCTGCGTTTCTCTCTTCCAATCGAGCAGTTCTAGCCTCCTTTGAAGCGTTGGATGTACGTATTTCAGATCGTTCAATCCTTGCGTTGTCCCGTCTCACAGCAAATGAATGAGTTTCTGGCCCAATTTGCATCCCCATAAGGGTCATCATTTTTAAAATCGGAAAGAAACCGTCATTGAAAATGCAAACAGCGATAAATGTTGCTATTTCAATCACCTGAGATCCGGAATGAATATGTTTTGGCGCGAAAGTCCAAATCAACGAGTTTAGAGACTCATTATTGTTCTGAGTTTCTGAACCTAAACATCGAGTTAATAGTTCATCTGACGATAAACTGTCATAAATTGGTCTAATAACTTTTAAGACTTCATCACACAGAGGAACATTATCATGCTGAAACTCCTCTTCGGTACCCTCAGATGCATCTTTTTACCACGCACACCAACTCTCCGCACCAGGTGGGCAATACGTATGCTGTGGATCTTCGTCTGTGGAGCTATTATGATAATAAGTAGCCAAAACTGCATTTTTCATGTCTTCAACAGAGTCTGGGTGCCGACGAATTGCTAAGCCATAATACAAAGACAATTTATTTATAATTTTATCTGTCAATTTGCCTTCTCCTTTACCACCAATGCCTTTATTGTCTTTTTTTTTTCGCTTTCCGTAGCCTTGCACCCATTCTTTTTGCACATGTCCTACGCATTCTTTTTTTTCTACTAAGGGGTCACCATCATAAGGATCCATATTGAGTATGCCTTTGAAAGTCTTAGTATCACCATCTCCAATATATTTCACGTATTTAACGCCGTGTTTTTCAACTGATCGACAAAACATCTCCACAACTGCATCTACTTCCATTTTGCCTGCACTTCCTTTGTGATTAATGGTACAAACTTCTTCATGATCTTCATACCAATCATTATACGCTAGAATATCTGATTTTTTTATTCTTCCAAAGATTACAGCCTTGACAAAAACTGGATTTGACAACCGTATCAACCACTTTCTTGCAATTTTTTGCTACAAGTGTGGTAACTCCAAATAAAGAATTAAAACCTCTTTTTTTCCAAGTCCCATCACCAGAAACTGTAAACTCCGTTGGGTTGGCATTTGGATCACAAGCTGAAATTAAATCTTTTTCTTCTTTCACAGCTTTGGAAATAACGAGATTATAAACAGCAGATGCGGCTATATGTATATTTTTCATAGAAGCGTAGTAAGTCCTGATTGATAACCCTTGACAAATATCCATCAAACTCTAGAAGATATTAATTCCTTCTCTGCCAACTCCTAAAAACCGCATAGCAAATATCACTTTTCGGTTCACTTCAAAGGATTTTTCAATCAATGGGCATGATGATATATACTGTATACTCTCACAACTACATTGTAATGCAATTTTAAAACCTATTCCACGTTGAGCCGTTCTAGAAAATTTAATCTCTTTCTTGCAATTTGTACACAGAACTAAAGAAGAAATTGCTGAAAAAACAGTGAAAAACTCCAAAATACAGTACCCGTAATTATTTTCAATTATAAACTCTTCATCCTTTGATTTACTTAGCTTTGCTGCTGATGAACTAGTAAAACTGGTACTTTCTTCGACAGTGTGCCGATTGCCGTGAAACCGTCGTTTTTTTGGGCGATCAGCACGCGTAATCCTTTCCGATGTAGATTTTTTATCCATTTTATTTATTACAATTTTAATTAACACTCACAAAATATTTATGCTTTGCTACACTTCACATACGTCCACGTGTTTTTGAGGTTAAGATTTAACTGCCAGCAACTGGATGTTAGTGAACACTGTATAACATAAAGGACACACACACACATATATATATATATATATATATATATATATATATATATATATATATATATATATATAAAGGAACAAAAGGTTTACTGAGAAAGGGGATTCAGGTAGACGGAGAATCCCTAATGCCTTTTGTCCGATTATACCGTGCCTAACCAGTTTGGAGACCGAGTCAGTAAAATGCCTATATCTCCGAAAATAATTCGAATTTTCAAAAATCCTTTCGTACACATATTCTTAGATAGTTAAACTTTGAAAATATGAAAAAAAAAAAAAATCGATTTTTTTGAAATTCTAGACTAGAATACCCCCTTAATGCCCGTTGAATAATTAAAAATACATTTATGGATAAAGGTATTATATTTAATTTTCTCGAGTTTTGTTTTGTTTTTTCCGAATGAAACTTGGTGAAAAATATTTGAACATTAAAATAAATTTAATATTAATTAATTAAATAAAAAATAAAGTGCAAAAAATGATCTAATTTGATTAGATTAAAGTCTTATGTTACGTACGTAAGACCTTTAACTATAAAAAATACTCTTAGATTATTTTCGATTATTTTCGATTATTTGAGACGGGTGGAAAGTGTTATGTTCTGTAATAGAAATACTTGATTCATTTATTATAATTAAAGTCTCTCTATGCAATTTTACTAAACTTGTATTAATAGGATTAAATTATCAAGAATATACTTTGATAATAATAAAAATAATAATAATTTAGATATTCATTACATCTACGTTTTTAATTAAGGATATTTTGTTCACGATTCTCTCAAATTAGAATTTTTGTTACATAATCCATATGCCTTCTACTTGTTATGATGAAAGAGTTTTGATATGATTTAAAAAAAAGTTTTCCATTACTTATTTTTGATAATAATATAAATGGTAATTGCCATTAATTAATTTTACATTTAAAAAGATCGAATGACAAAGTGACCAAAAATGGGACTATTGAAATAATTTAAATGAAAATTTAATAAATGATCATATTTCTGAAGCTTCAATAATAAATTGATGGATGTTAAAGCTCTCTGTATGTTTCTGACAAATTTACAAACGAGCACATACGCCGCTCATGATAAAAGTTTAAAATATTTTATCAAGTATTTAAATATTTATTTTTGTCAGTCCAATTATAACGTACTTCATAAATATTGTATGTGATGAATTATAAATTCGTATGCGGTCTAAAATTGTTTTTTTTTTTTGTAAAACTTATAATTCAATTTTTTTTAGGAATTAAATTCTTGAATTTATAATGTTGATACTTATTACATTACATTTTAAGCCGACTATTTGTCATCTAGACTGATGACATTTTGTAAAATTAATTTATTATGATTATTATAAAATTGTTGACAGTATTTTACTCACGAGTAGTTAAAAGAGGGATAAACTCTGATGTAGTTGTTCAAATTAGAAACGGTGAAAAAATAAAAATAAGAAGTTAAGTCTCAAGGGTGGATATCTGGAGTTTAATGCTCAAGAATATCTTTATCTCGAATTACTGTTGGAAACATTGAAAATGTGTTTCCGAGTTATGGTGAATTTACGAGACATAAAATTTATTGGGATTATATGCGTTATTGTGACATTAAAATCAAATAGTAGACAGATATTGCTACTTTCTGTTTTAGTATATTATTTTATTGGTTAAGACACTTTTATACGCCGATAAAAAAATGTTGTAATACATTTAATAAGCTTTATTAACTGTTAAATAATATTTATTAATTGTATATGAATATTTATTTGTTGCCGGCTCTTGAATAAAAATTGAGTATAGAAATTTTACTTTGATACTCTTTAAAATCCTATGACTTCAATAGACAATAAAATTTTACTGAATCAGATAGATTAAAAAACAATAGAAGTTAAATGAATCACAAAACAATGGTTGCAATAAATTAAAATTTTATTTTGTGGTGAGAATTATCAGTCTATCGTATCTTTATTATAAAAAGATACGGCATTATTTGTCTGCAAACGATTTCCATATCACATCGTAAAAAAACACATTCACTTTAAATAATTTATTAACTGTAAACAAATATATTTGTTGACTATTGATTAATGTACTTTTTTGTCCGAAAAAATATTTATTGAAAGTTAAAAATATGAATATTTATATTTAATCAGTAAATAAATTGTTCTCAAACAAATTAATTTATTAACAATTACTGCTCAATTCAATTTTATACATTAGGGGAGGAGGGGGTAGTTCGTAAAGTGTTAAAAAGTAAACACAACAAAACATACAGGTAAATAGAGTTTGTAAGACAGAGGAAGGTTTTTAATGTGCAAATAAAAAAATACGAAACATACAACAATTCTTTTAGTTAAAATAATTGAAGCAGTGGAAAAGTCAACGTTTAATCTGACATACAGATTAAATTGGAAGCTTTAAAGATTAAAAATTTGTTGATTTAATAAAAAAAAAAAAAAAATTGATGAATCAATAGAAACTTCAAGTAATTTAATTTAAATTAAATTTCTTGTTATGCTTTATAAATTTTGATTGACAGTCGTATTGGGAGTACAATAAATTCTTTCATTTCGTTAAAATATATTCGAAATAACAAATAATATTTTACTCTATCGGAAAAATTAATAAAAAAAAACATTCCTTTGGAATGGACTGCTAGTCCAATAATTTAATTAAAATAAAAATTCGTGCATTGATTAATTTTGTACTGATGCAAAAAAATATATCTATGAGTTTATGATGATTATTATTCTTGAGGAAAAATCTAAAATCAAATATAATGGAATTTGATCAAACACTAGGGACACTTTTACACCATGCAAGAGTTTTGGATCGATGTAGCTCACCAGGCAGCCGTATTTCCTTGGGAATACCGAGAAATATCGAAGTATAATCGTCGAGTTGTGCCGGGCAAGTGGTAGCGTATGCACTACACCGTAAGAGAGATCTCCAAGTGAACAGCAGACTGTGTATGTTATATCTATATGTATAAAGTTGTATAAGGTACGTATGTATAAGGAAGTATAATATGTATATATACGTATTTGTGAGACAGAAGCAGAAGTAGAAGTAGCAGTAGTAGAGGTATCAGTTGGAGATGTTAGTCATATACGATGGTAGTAGAAGAGATCGATAGGTCGTCGGCCGTCGGGGAATCTGTACTCGTGTGTACCGTATGCAAGCATTGTATTTATACACATATATATGTAGATATTTGTGAATTGTGGATGTATGAGTGAAGCCGCGGTAACACGAATACGACGTATCGCAGTTGTTGCTTTTATATTTTATATTCTATTTCTTCCATATATTTTGTTGTTGGCTTATGTCTTTTAGAAAAACCAAAAGTACAACATTTAAAATGATAACAAGAAAATATATCATATTGATACTAATTTATTTTCCCACATAAAGTATTGCATTTATGTCATTATTCCGTGATTTATCGTTCAAATATTTTATAACTTGTATATAGTTATTGTTGTTTTACAGTAAATATTGGGTGATAAATATATTTCAGCTTTGAAAATAATTATAAAATGACTAAGCTAAATGAGACTCTGGGGAAATGATGGACTTTTCACTTTAGTTCAATAACGCGTGTGAATTGTTTATTTTAAAAAATTTTTTTTTACTCAACGAGAGGATATATTGGTTTAAGGTATATATTTAATTTCTCAATATTGAAATATTTAACCCAGTAGAGGGAAAAACAGGAAATATTATAGTTTTAAATAGAGACGCATGAAAAAATTTTTTAATATGACTTGATGTGCTCATATATGTACTTAATATGGCTTGATATTACGAAAAAAAAAAAAAAATATAAAATTATTAACTTTTCCATGAATTTTATGTGTTTTCTCCATCGACTTTTAATTAATACGTCTCTCAATGGAAATAGAAAAACCTTCGACTTTTCTTGATATTCTTTTTAATTATTGTTTTTTTATTTATAATAAACGTCTCCTTCTTGTTAAGTAAAAAGTTATAATCAGAACAGTTCGATTGAAAGTCGTGTGAAACTTTTATTTTCTTTATTTCAACGAAACAGACAGTACATTATATTTATCAAAGAATTCGGATCAAAGACAAAGGCTTCTTATCTGCCTACATTAAAAAGATTTAACAGTAATTCTTACTTATAAATGAAACTTGATAATAGTCTATACTATGACAGAATTAATTAATTTATTCTAGTGAGTGCGAATAAGAGTATCGGAAAATGTTGAGAGGGAAAATACGTTTTGTCGAGATATACGGAGTCTTGTATTCATCAGCTAGATTTATCACATCATAGTCTTAAGACCCTCTTAAGATTCTATATGTTGTAAATTTGAAAATTAGAGCATAAGGGCTTATGTGAATGGAGGAGCAATTGTACTAAGTATCAGATAATCGAAACTACCCCTTGGCTTGAACGCTCATAAATCAACTATCGATGATAGATCGTATAACCTATGTTTACTGCATCTATTCATAGCCTCTCACACAGTGCATCTACATAAACAGCTACTACAACAAATCGTTGTGGGAAGCACGGGATATTGAGGGTCATTTTGCAAAGCGGAGCTGAATTGTCATTGATGTGCGTACAAATCAAAAACTAAATTGGGAAAAGCATTTAGAATTACTTAAATTGTGTTGAAATAAATTACCAGCTTAACTCATAATGCTAAATTTAAAAAATGAAAAATATGTATTGATCCCAATATTAAGCTTACATTGTATCCTTTTTCACGAAAATCTTTATTAAGCACCTGCAAGTTTTTACGTTTATTTATTCAGGAGTTTTTATGACTATTTTTATTCCGGTCCAGTATTATCGATAAATCATATCTATAATTCCTTAATACTCTTTTTTCCTATCGAATTGCTTATCTCCTTTACAATATTTCATTTTATTTATTTTTTTTTCTTCTGTTATGTCGATCCGTTCATAAATATATCTATTAAATCACCGAAGCAATTATCCTCTTTCTTATATAAATCTATTTTTTTCATATTGTTTTTAATATAAATATTAATCGATGATTATTTACTCCTATAGAAAAATTTTCTGACATGGCCTCATCTGGTTTTATGGCCATAAAAAAATTTAACAAAAATCAATTTTTTTACTTGAAAAATGACCGAGATATATTGATGATCAATGTTGCATAAGTCAATCCCAAATTTACAGACTTCATCATTTTTATTTTCTATTATTAAATACAAAATTGTCAAATCTTATTATCCGTCCTGATTGAAAGTATTTTCGACAAAATCGCCGATCTGCCTTATACGTCATACGTCACATATTATACACACAAACTGAAAAAGAATGATAAACTTTGAGAGATAAATATATCACAGGCAAGATAAATTAACAAACGGGAATAGTTTGTCAGCACGCGAGCAGCAAGCACGGCAGCAGAGAAGCAAGACCTTCCCGAAGAACCTTTTGCAAGTTTGTCTTTGGCATTAAGTACGTGAAGCTTTAACTTTTAGAACAATAAATTTTCCAACGTTAATCCACGTGCTCCTTTAATATCTACGGTAGTTTATGGTACCCGCCCAACAGCTCCTTGGAGTCCTGGGTCTGCGTCGAGTGGTTTCTCCTACTCTGGTTCATTCACCGGTTGCAGTCTTGTACACTTCCGCTTTATATCTTAAGTCGTTTCTCGCTGGTATGCTACCTAACGGGGAGAATACAAGTACAAGTTGGGTTCGCTTATACAGACATCTCACCTCCGCCAATCCTAACCACAGGTTTGCTTAGCTGAGCTTCTATTCACTCTTAGAGGAAGAATCATTTCTAAATACAACGGCTGCCACTGGCTTACCCTTAAAACGCTCTTGGGAATTAGCTTCCGGATTTCACTTCATTCTATAGACATGGATATACTTTGCTCTCGACTTTCATGTTTTCAAGTTGAATTTATTCTTACTATTCGAGGGCTTCCGTGCGCTTTTTTTTGTCTGTAAAGTGATTATTTTTTATTTTTTTGTTTCTTATTTTTTTTTTCTATTTTACATGCATTCTATTGAGCGCGTAATATAGTTAACTAAAAATTTATCAAGTGTGAACTTGGTTCACAGTTGGATAAATTCAATATAAATAGAATTAATATAATGAAAGCATAAAAAAGTCCAGCGTAATTTATAGCATGATCACAACAGTGGTTTGTATTATATTAGGTCTTAGTTTACGTTCCTTTATAATGAAATTTAATATGGAATATTGGCTTATAGAAACAGAATTTGATTTCATTGGTTATAATTTAACGCTCTGAACGCGTCTCTTTGATGAGTTATTGATACTAATTGAAGTAAATTATTTAATGCAAATCCATGACTGAAAAATAACAAATTTTTTAATTCTTTCAGTAAATGTGGTTTTCTTTTCGTTTACTATTTAGTAATTTTCATTAAAATTTAATTCTTCTCAATTTTGCAAATTTTTTTAGCATTAATTATTATTATGTAAAAAGCCTACAAATGTTTTTGTGTTTAGTTATCTACAGTAATTGAGTTATAATCGATGAAAAAAATTTTTTTGCTTTTTAAATAAGATTTTTTTTTTTTTATCTTCACACGTAGTCTGATACACCCATGTTCGACCAAATCAGGTCATAAGTGATCATATCAGAAAATTTTTATATGAAGATACTTCCTCATGGGAATATAATCATTAAATAATAGAATAAAGGCACACCACACTGTGAAATTTCAATAAATTAAACCCAGCTAGCATTATCTGAAACTCTGATTTCAACAGGTTCGGAATCGTTAACAATTGATGAAAATTATTATTGTGGCGTTTCTTTTATTCTCGCAATTAACGCGTCAATTTCACACAATTGAATATCATATTTAATACAACCTTCGATTGATCTAATTTATTTGATACGAAAAACTTATAGGGATAAAATATGATATGATGATTTGAAAAAGAGAAAATATGTAGCGATAAAATTTTTCCACAACAATGTAATATAAAAATTTAATGCAGCCTAAATTGAGGATTACTTCTGTAATGATTTTAAAGTGATTGGGTACGTGAATGGATTTAAGGATACATTCGAACCTCACGACCTTACATTACGAAGTAAGTTTTTGTATTTAACTATAAAACTCAAGTATATCTACGTTATCAGGCTTCAGGTCTACAGGCTTTCAAGCGCACATGGATCGAATACTCTCTTCTTCTGTGACTACGTGGTTCTTGGAGAAATACTCTAATTTATGGCGTCTACGTGCGATGAAAAGAATTTTGAATTTAACTCAGGATCGTACAAGCCCAAACGTTAAATACTTAACGCGAATTTCATTGTTTTTGCTTTTTGAAAGCTTAAGCGATCCTTGAAAGTGTTATTTATTCTTTTAGAGTACTTTGATATTTAATAACTATTTTTGTGTAAGAATCAACTTTTCATATAATGTGATATTTATCTACGTTGTTAGTTTACTCAATATTTATACGGAACTATAATGGATAGTAAGTTCCTAATCGGATTTAAAAACTTATTAATTGTTATATTTATGAGCTCAAAAAAAAAAAAAAAATTGAACACTCCGATAATATTAATTGAGGGAAAACCTTTTCCGTTCTCGATAAGAAGCTTAAGAAGATATTTATATTCCTTATTATAATTAAGTATAAACTGTACCTACATAGTTTGTAACTATGTAATAAAAACTTGAGTTCGATTTTGTTAAATATATTAGCTTCGCTGCACAATAACATAAATCTTGATGTTTGATTAATAGGAACAGTATTTTAAATCCAGCCGTCAATCTTTGAACTATTAATTCATCGAGATGAAACATCGTTTATAGTTTTCTAGATAGAATCTGCCAGCGTGAAATAGTATTATAAAACACACTTAAATTTAAAATTTAATTTTTTATCGATAAATGAACAATTTTGTAACTTGTAGTAACCCGTAAAATTTTTTTTTTTAAATGACCATATATGACTAAATCTGACCATTTTAAGCCACATATGGCTAGACATAAAAATAAACAATCATATGGCCGTATTATAAAAATTTTCTCCCGGGAAAGTAATGTGTCATTTCATCATTAATTATTTTCTGTACAGAAATAAATGAAATCCGAAAAATTTCCCTTGCAAAGTTACTACGGTTACTAGCGATTTAAAGCAGATTTGAAATGGTTCGATGGTTTAAATCTCGATATTCTCTCGGTATTGGTTTAGCCAATGGAACATAAAAAATACATATTTATCCGAAAAAAAAAAATTAGATATAATCAATATCTTTTTACGATAAGCTCGAAAGCTTTTGTAGTTTTTAAATATATAATTTTTTAGATCTCAAAAGTTGGGATCTCGTCAAATTTTTGAGTTTCTAAATCAGGCGGAAACATTTAATTGGCTTACGGTGGAAAATTCTGTAATTGTATAGCAGAAAGTTTACATCGCCCAATTGCATTTGAGCATATTAGTACACTGTTTTCGAAGTGGTTAATTTAGTTTTCTACACGTAGGTGTATTTTACATATTCCGTTACATGTTGTATAGTTAGAAAATTAGATTATTTTGATGTTCAACTATGCAAGACGTAATTAAATTTAAACGGACTTACATAACCTAATTTTATTATACATATATGGAATTGATAAAATAATGTTGACGTAGTTGATATATATACATGTATACATATCTATTATATATCTTTTGTATCGCTAATGGTAACTGTCATTATTTTGTTTATTTCTTCCATTATTATCCTTCGTATGCTTTTTAATATCCTGTTCAGCATGTGGAAGAACGAAACATCCGACATGGGTGAATCGAAAGGGACTTTTTCTTTCAAATGCATCATAATATTGTGAGATTATTGTGGCTAAAAATACCTCCGGTTCAAACGTTCATATTGAATTACTTTCTATGATCCTACAAGCTTTTAGTAACTTTGAGAGATCTTCTTTAATTTCGACTGTCAGGATGGAGTTTTTAACATTTAGATTTGCTTGAGGAAAATAATATGACTACATGCGACAAAATGAAATTTCGAAGTTAATTTTACAAAGTATATCAGTGTCAGATTTACAACAATGGTATTAAAAACTAATTTCAGAGAATTTAGAATCAAACAATGAAGTTACAATCTATAATTACTATTAGCTACGTTTCGTAATGGGATTATTACATTAGGCTCAGGAAACTCACAACTAATTCTATCATAATCACATACTCGCCGTGACATAATCTATTTATAATATTTAAAGTAATTAAAATTCCAAATATATATTTAGTCCAGCTAAATTTTAGATGAAATAATCAGTTTGAAAATCTAAAACAAAAAGTATCCCAATAATGGTAATTTTTACTTCAAAAGTATTGTATTTTTTTCTGTTAAATATAACTTCAAGTCACAATATCGGTTAAATATAAATCAGGATGGGGAATAAATAGAAGTAGCAAAAAAATGATTGTTATCTAAAACAGTAAATAGTTTTTAAAAACGAAACGAAACGAAAAATAAACAGAAGAAATATTTTGATTTAACTTGGGGTTTTAATAAAAGCAAAGGAAAAAGTAAAAAGCAGGAAAGCATGATAAAAAATAAAAAATAATAAAACAACTTTAAAAGTTTTCTATCGATACAGTGGATTTCGCGGTTCACTCGATTGTGGACCAATGAACTCGAACTTAAACCCCCAAATTTATATCCTCTGGCTACGACACACGATTTAACGCGTTTTAGTATAGTATATCCGTTTGAGCGCAAGGACGATACATTTTATTTCGCACGAGTGCGAATAAAGCCAACTTGGCCCACGAGATTAGATTCAAAGTGGAATAAATAACGATGCAAGTATCGCTATATATGTATTTATATGTGTACAAAGATAGGTGTATATATTGAGTAGCAACAAAGGGAATGTGGGCAACAAGGATTATGAATGCCGAGGTAAATACGAATCGTTGATTCACGCAACGGGTTATAGCGTCGCGGTTGTTAAAACATAAAGGACGGGTGACTGGTAGAGAGCGTAATCGAGATTAGACATGAGCTTATCGAGAATTAAGCGGCTTTGCCAAGCTTTCAAAAGGGGATTGTGTTACGCAAGAGGTTCCAAAAGCTCTTTTACTCCCTTAACTTCTCGTATATGTTGTGGAGAACACGTTGGATTTGCTCGCTAATCTCGAATCAAATTTTACATTTTTCAACTTGCTCGTTTTTCTCTTGCTCAATTATTCTTTCCGTCAATCTTAACTCTAATCTTTTTTTTCTTTAGTTAATTTATTTTAGACTGATTTTTTTATAAAAAAATTTTAAATAATAAAATGAACGCTTCGGAGAAATAAATTATTTAAAAATTCGCAATAGCAGTTCACATTTGAAAAGCCAAGACTAATTCTTGTTGTTCTATAATTTAAGCTGAATGTATTCTGCTCAAGAAACGTGGTGATTTAAAATCTGTTATTTTTTTTTTATTCCACTCTTCGGTTTGAATTTATTTTCCTTTTCTTTATCTTGAATTATTATTAAGAAACAAAAATTATTTTTTGTTTTATAAATGTCAGCGACAGTCGTGGGGTCTTTAATAATTTACTGCCTGAAATAATTTCTGTAATAGTTTTTAATAATAAATTTCAAATGGTTTTATTTTAAAGTTTTAAACCATTTTTAAAAGCAAATATAAAAAAAAAATATTTGAGTATTACTGCAAACAACACCAAGCCAGGATTTTTTCAAAGGTATAAGCTTTTAACAGTATCACGGATTTCCATCAAATATTTATTGACTGAGTGTCTAAATCAATGTATGCATTTGTGATTTAAAATTTCATGTTTCTTTTATTTTCTTTATTTTTTAGCGAACCGTCGATAGCTATTCATGTTTGATCGTACACAAATTGTTAAAATAATTTAAAAAAATAATATTATTATTGTTAAAAATACTATACTAAAGTAAACTAAAAAATAAAGTACATTTTTTTTTAATTTAATAGGATTCATTAAAATTTTACAGGGCTTTAAAATTTAACTGTTGATGTACAATATTATTTTTATTGTTTGAGGACCCAATAGGTGTTATATTAAAATTTCTAGTCGGGTGGTAGTACATTTTATTCAATAACAACTAGCAGCATATATTTAATGTAAAAGAAAAAAAAATATAAATAAATGAAAGTTTGTAAAATTGATGAAAAAAAAAATGTATCTATAACAGCGATGAATGAAAAAATAGATTGTGTTTTTATAATAAAGTGTTTTTATAATAAACACTCTAGCTAGATGTTATGAGCATGGAGAAGAGTATTCTCGCTTCGAATAATATTGATAATTCGCATACGTAATGTTGTGATAGTCATGATAACGGAGGTAATGCATACAAGGATGATATCCTTATACGGACCAAGAGTTATTATGAAAACGATACTAGAAAAAGGCGTGTAACCAGCCATAAACTTTGTAGACAAACTCATGAAAATTATTCATACCTGGTATACGATAAACTACAATATTCCACCCACGTTCACGTTGTTTTACTAAAGTTGTTGAAACTAAAATTTACCTGGAGATATTTTAAAAATTTTTTTCTTAAATTTAATTTAGTAAACGATATCGTTTTAGGTAATACGGTTTTATGAACATATATCGTATAAATATATGCGGATATAGTGGTTGTTAGTTTCTTTGTTGGGAATATTTCTCATGATTGTCTCGAGGGTCTCATCTATCTCTCGAGTGTTTGCGGTTTTCTCTATTGTGGTTTACTATGCAGTTTGCGACCATTGAGGAAAGTTATAACTTAGTGTTTCCGGTAGTTCATCGTACCGATTGCTTGTACTACTGTCTGAAATTTTAAAACAAACGATAAAAGTACTAGAGTTATTACTGTTCTTTTCAAGTAAATATGTATTTTGAACGAAAACTTGGATGGGATTCTTTCAGGTGACAATTTAACTTTTATTTATTTTTGTTTGTATTTTTTTTTTATATTGTATTCATTTAACTGGTTATTTATAAGTTTTTTTTTTCTTCTAGAAAAAATTCTCAATTTTAAAAAAAAGGAAAGTTATTTTCAAAACTGTTAAAAATTTTTTTCATTATTATCCTATAATGTAAAATTGATGACTAAAGTGAAGTTTATTTATTAAATAATATAATTTATTTAAATTTTTTAAACAACTAGTAACTTTTCAAAAGTAAACAACTCATTTGAGAACTATTCTAGTTCAATAGAAATAAAATCACTCTGATTTGTTTAAATAGATGTAAATAAATGCATGGAGACAAGTCACTATCCGCTTTCAGCTGTACCCAGTTAATTCATTGGCACTCGCTACAGTGTTTGATAACTTGGTTCGTACTAATAACGAGATTGTGTAGTCAGAGGGTGAGCTCGTTACGGTAACCTTACTGACAAGTTTGTCGGCACATTCAAGGCGATACTGTCACTTACTATGTTACTTTTGCATGCAAAATTAATCATTCGTTCTCAAACAAATTTTGCAGTTGGCGATGATTTGATTGCAGCAGATAAACAGAATAAAATAGAAGAACATTTCAGTTTGTCATTATTTCTTCTCAGCACGTAAAATAGTTTTGATACTGAATATCAAATTGTTGTCTTGTTAAATAAGGAACATTTATAATCGTGTAAATTTATTCGCCTAGATCATAGATTATAGCATAGAGGTGCTCTTGAGGATATGTTCGTTGGGTGAATGAATAGGATTTGAATATAAATTCGAATATCAAATAATATAGGATCACCAAGGAAATAGAATCAGGTATTATAACCCTAGTGTGTAATTGTCTACCTGAGATAAAGATAAGGGAGGTAAATACGCGCGGATTGTAGCGCTCTGATATCAAGCTTGCTTTTTTAACAAGATCTCAAATCAGCTTAAGGTAATGCTGTCGATCATCGAATTAGGATTCAAAATATAAGAAAATTTGCTATTTATATGTATGTGTTTAAGGTGATTTCTTGAATCATAATTACTTTGATAGAGAATAATTATTCATAAAAAATTTGGGTACAAAAAAATTCAAGTTTTTTCTTTTACTATAAAATAGTACAAGAAAATAATTTATTGTAAAGCGTTTGCGGTTCTGAAGATAGTCATACTCCCGAGTCAATCCTCGTTTGTCGCGAGATTGATAAAGGAAATTCTTGTAACCATAAGAGCGAGATGAAAAAAACATGACAAAGAGTGAAAAAAGTAAGTGTGAAGGAATACGTGTAGAGAAAGGTAAAACGAATGTAAGAAACGAATTCCATTTTCAAAGAAGTGGTGTATACAAGAAAATATATATATAGGTTATTAGGTAAGTTAGATATTGAATGTAGTAGAGTAGTATTGTACAATCGACAAGAATTTTCAGCTCCATTGTCTATATTGTCTATACGGAATTTAAAATATCTTTAGAATTATTGAGCATTGGGGATAGTCCTTTTACGCTGACTTTTTTATTCAATAACGTATTTAATTAGCATCATTCCATCGATATTGATTAATATTTTCTTCATCCTATAACTATATTAATAAATAGTTCGATTCAATTAATACCTCAATAAGTGAATACATTTTTTCATACTCACCCATTATAGCTTAATTATGAATATTATTACTAATTAAAGACATAAAATTATTATTTCTGCCTGGGCATTTAATTAAGGAGTTACATAGGTTTCCTCCGGAAAAAATGGCCAATTTTCAACAATTTTTTTTATTGAAAAAAATGAAATATTTTATTTAAACTTTTTTCTGTGTTCAAGATACATATTTAACGACAAAGGAAAAAAAAAAAAAAAAAAAATGAAAATTAGATTTTTGGCGGAGATTTGTACAAAAAAATGAAAAATTTCGCGGCATTTTTTTTAAATAGTTGTAATTGAAAAAAAAAAAATCCTTCGTCTCAAACCTTGTAAATTATACCTCAAAGACCTGTCTAAAATTTCATTAAGATCGGTTGAGTAGTTCTCGAGAAATCTTGACAACCGTCTTTGAAAACAGAGTTTTGAGAAAAACGCGTTTAAAGTTTTGAGTGACAATACAACAGCGCCTTGAGCGTGCAACTTTTTAAAACTGTAGCTACGAAACTATTATTCGGATCGATTTGAAACTTTAGGACAATGTTCTAGAGATGCTGTAGAATTTAATAAGACAAAAAAATCGATTTTTTGAAGCCTGTGAAACCCATGTAACCCTTTTATATAAATTAAAATCAAGAAATAAATTTATTATCTCACCATGAATTTTTACTATACCATAAGTGATTAAATTTTAAACATTAATTCAATGAGTAAAGGTGAACCTTAATGAACTACTGAATTGAAATCATAAGTCTATTTTCATTTTCTCAGTATTATTATTCATAAAATTCTTTTGAGAATATCAAGTACTTAGATCGTAGAGACGTACGAAAGTAAACAATAGAGTTACATAATGTAAACGTCTCTCTACTAAAAGCTGAAGGTTCATTTAGAATAATAAACCGTGAGAAACTCCCACGATTATGTGCAATTAAACATCGCATCTATAAAGATATCATAAGTAAAATTGAAGTAATGATAATTTCCTTCACAGAGTTCATCTTGTACCTATTTATTCACGATTAAATTTAGTGGGAAATTTGAGAAACTTTCTAAAGAATACTACACCGAAAGAAAAATTTATTCAAATGAAGTAAATATTTTTGAAACATTTAATCTTCTACATTGGAATAAAAAAATTCTCAAACTACACGGAAAAAAAGTGATTTAAAAATCGCATCAGGTGATACAAAAATTGTGCCACTGGTGATGCTAACTGAGGTGATTCTAAAGTAACACCACATAGTGATGTAAAATCTGTGTTTAGTGTATTCTTAAATGGAACTTATTTAATGAATTCTATATACTCGCCTTGGTTACAATACACAGTAAATACGCGTAGATAGAAATTTTTGACTAGAATTACTTCCTGGAAGTTCTATTTTTGTATCACCTGTGATTCTAAAATTAAACCACTCTTGAAATGCAATTTTAGTATTATTTGTAGTGTAATTTTTAAATTAACATTTTTTCTTCCGTCAAGCAAAAAAATAGTATACACACCTTGGACAGGAAATAAGAAAGCCTCAGATCACATGTTTGTTGACGTCGGCTTCGCCTCGGCCAACAATTACATGTGATCTGAGGCTTTTCTTATTTTTCTTCCTAAGGGGTGTAATATACTATTTCCGTGTAAGAAATTATTTGATTCAAGAATTTTTCGCCTTGATACATTGTTTACTTTACTGCTTTAGATATGTAATACACTATTTTTGCTCGACGGAGGCGAAAGCAGCAATTTCGTGTATGTAATTGATAATGCAATATAAAATGTATTTTCGGCTATGGAGCTTTGATTCCCACGGTATGAAATTACACAGAAATATTGAATGCATGCTGGTTTGAAGAGATTTAATGGGCGTCGAAGATTCATCTACAGCGGTCCCTGTTGTAATTTAAACTATCAAATTCTGCATAAAACGCAGCAATCAGCGCGATTCATGTTTCATCTATTTTACTGACAAAAAGTCTTTTCGTGAAGTTGAAAAATTTTGCAAATCCATTGAATATCAATCGGCAATTTAATTTACTCGAATAATCAATAATGTGGCGACATTATTTAAGTAATTTGTTAATTGAAATTAATTAATAGAAATTGTAACTTATCGTATTTATTTTAATTAGAAATTTAGATTTACTTTGTGTCAATTTGAAATAGAGAACCTTGTATGTATAGAGTAGTTACATGTTTAGTATAAGTTATTGGTTAAAGCAACTATAAATGCTTTAAGCACAGGGTATAGATTATGGACCTTTCTCGAGAACCTTCCACTTTTAACCGAATTCAGTACAGTTTCTATCTATTATACGGTTTTCCCTTTACTTTACCTACGTAGCTACATTCTCACATAACATTCAAGAGAGCAATAAATTCATTTCTATTCAACACTTTATTGAGAAATTCTTTTTTTCTTATCATTGTTATTTTAATTTTCAAAAGCTATCGAATAATTTTTTTCACAATCTCAGATTATTTTTACACAGATGTTAAATATAAATCGTAAGTAACTTAAATGATAAAAGTTGAGCAATAAGTATGGAAGATCGAATCAATATTGTAATACTAATAGTAAATGAAAGAGAATAAAGATTTATTTGAGTACATAAAGGAGAGAAAATACTTAAGTAGTTGTAAAGTTATAATCGTATTAAACAATTTTAAAAAAGAGTGTAATATCGAACAGAAAGATGAAGGCGCAAAAATGTTTGAATTCTATAACAAATGATAGAAAGATAGCGAATTTGAGAGTAACGGAGAAGTGAATGATGAGAAAAAAGGGAAAGAGGAGACGCAAACAAGACGAAAAAGGCGAAGCGACAGCGAATAGGAGCTAAAAAAAAATAAAAAAAGGTCACTTGAGCTATATCCGCTTGAAACTTAATTGCATTTACATTTTTGTTTTTTTAGTTTCAATATTGCAGTATGGCTGCAACACTAACAGCGCCTGTAGTAGTAGTAGTAGTAGTAGTAGTAGTAGTAGTAGTAGTAGTAATAGTAGTAGTAGTAGTAGTAGTAGTAGTAGTAGTAGTAGTAGTCGTTGTCGTGGTAGTAGTAATAATAGTTATTGTAGAAGGAGTAGTAGTAATTGTAGTAAAAGCTCTCGAGGAATTTTGACTTGGCTCAAACGACAACAAGTTTTATTGGAATACGTGGTCGCACTTATAGTTATGAATGTGATCTACGGGACGACGTTAAATTTATCACATCAACAAAAACTAGAACCGGATGAAAGTAATTACCGAGTTGTGTTTAAATTGAGAAGAAAATTGAGATATTATCATTTTTTTTTTTTATTGTCACAAAATAGGAAAAAAAATTTACGTGCTTTATAATTTATTCAGGTATTTATGAAATACGAGCTGTTAAATAACATCGGATAAGTGCAATTAATAAAACTAATTGGTAGGCACTAGGTATTGGGATATTAATCCTTTAATCCCCGTGGGTCCGATTCAATTTAACCGGCTGACGCTTGCACTCTCGTAGCTTAGTTTATACCGATGTATAGAAACGTTTAAAGCTTTCGTGATTCTAATATATTTATAAATATATATATTGAGAAAAAATTTCTAAATCAAATGATGTTATACTGTAAAAAATCTTGATATGAAAATTTTTAACTCAGACAGTGTGAAAGTTACATTCGATACTGTCGAGTCGACTCGTACATATACGATGGAGTATATACGAGAGTGTGCGTAGAGAAAAATCATGCATGTATTGTGCTACACACAATTACATCTATATCTGTTGAGAGAGAGAGAGCGTGGGCGTACGAAATCGGATGACTATATCTATATATTAGCTCTAGCTTCGACTAGAAAATTCTCGAACAATTTTCTTACCGGAATTCGTTTAAATTCGGGAGTCATCGTAGTCGTCAAGTTGCGGCGTAGGCGCAGAACGGTATCGCGCAGATCGGGGCCGTATAGGAAAAACCGAATTGGCTCGTGCGGTGGCCAGGACCACTAGTTGCTCTGAGGCCCTTGAATCAGTAGTAATTTACGCAATCGCTCTTGCACATTACATAGCATACAGTACAATTCATAAATTTTCAAAAGTCATATCGTTTTTACTTCACTTTACTCGATATCATTCAATTCATCTTCACAAACTCAGCTGAATCCAGTTATTCACTGATCAGTGCAATTTTGTAGAAATTTGCGCGACAATTCGGGCAGACGCCATACATCCGAGCTCTCTCTCCCACATTTCTTGGGGTATTGACGGCCCGTGGTTGATCACGCCGCCTTGGCTTTGATCGGTTCTCGCACACACACATACAATTTAACACGACTCTTAACGAGTCGTTAATATTCGCCTATAATTAGCAATACACATTGAACTATTCAACGGGAATAGTTCAATATTATTATAGTTACGGTCCTGCCTTGACTAAACAACAATAGTTACGGTCCCGCCCTGACTAAATAACAATTACACATTCATACACGATTTTTCTTGTACTTATCATCGAGGAGGTTTTTTTATCTGGCTTCACCAGATTTTTCCTCCTCTGGGACAATAAACTTCTTCCTGTTGTCCCAAACATCGAGTGTAATTTATTTAAAATTCCTATCCATCCAAAATATTAATCAAATCAAATTTTGAAAACCTGAAGCACGAAATCTCGACGCTTTGACGAGCTTTCGACAAAACAGATACGGAATTAAATTAAGATGTTGTAAGTTAAATAGCTTGAGTTGTTAAACGAGGTATAGATTTGTACTGTTGATTATGATTTGTATTAACTAAAGAAATCTTTTGAATGTCTTGAAATTTCAAATTTTCTTTTGTTTAAAATGAGTCTCGTCACAGTTTTGTAGTTCTGGATTATAATTTCGTTGATTTAATGAAATAAATAAAAGCTAATATTTGTTCTACTAATGAATGTTGATAAGACAAATTATTCTAAATTATTGCTTATCGCGAATATACAACGTTGAATTTACTCTGTAATCACAATTACAGAGCAAATTTAAAAGGGGTTAATCACGTAAAATAATCTCTGCTGGTTTTGTACTAGACTTTTATGTTTTATTGTACACAATACATGACGTTGAAATGTACTGAATGCTTTGATGTAAAGATTTTTAATACCAGCATTTTAAAAGCTACAGTAAATTAAATGTTTCTTTTTTTATGAGTATAAACTATTGTATGATTTTATATTAGGTCTCGACGTAACGCGTTATGACGGAAGATAGTCTTTATACAACCAATTTAGTAGTTCAAGGCTAAACTTTATGCCAACTATTGTTGAGTTTTTACTAAAGTACGGTTGTTTTATTATTTTCCGAGTCCACAAAACTTTAAGTAGACTTTGTACATCACAGCTTACGGCTTCGAATTATTTTTTATGAAACAAAAATATTTATTATTTTCATGGACTTTAAGTTGATTGTATTGTTAAAAAGAAAAAAACAAAAATTTTTATTTTTTTGAAAAATTTTCATTTGAACTCGTTAATTTAAAAGAAAAAGGACACAAATGACAAAAAAATATTTTAAGTTTTTTCTGAGCTAAAATCAAGATTAAACTCAAAGTTTGAGTTAAAAAAATTATTAATTACTTAGACTGATTAAATTCTGAGTCAACAACTTATTTGTGTTGGTAAAAATTCTTCATACAACCAGTTATTTTTATTAGTTTTTAAAAAAGATACGTAGGAATGTGGACATAAAAAGAACTTGCAACAAAGAATCGTGTGAATGGTGAATGTATAAATTGAAGAATAATAACTGACGGACAATTAATCCATCGGCCACAAACGATTCATTGCACGTCATACCAACTATTTCGAGTACACCCTCATATTCAGACTGACAATGTGCCGAGTCGTCAGTTAAATAGTGATGTTTTTGGATGTAGACATTGGAATGGCTTTTGCGGAGAGCATCTCTTGCACTCGCCAGTAGTTAGATTAGTGTGCACCAGCTAATCATAAATGATTGAACTCGATTGCAATAGCATATTTTAGATGATATATGTATGTGTATGTATACAGTCAACACCAAACATAGATGCGTGTGTGTCTGTATGTCTATGTATCTATCCATACATGCAAACAATCTGGCCTCGATTAACTAATTACGCCGATGTAATAACATCTGTAATAAATTACTTACATTTATTGTCAACTCAATACACTTGGGTTGTGAATATAGGACCTGAACATAAACATGTCAATAACAAAATTATAATACATCGGCAGAATCGATATGTGATCGTTGATCATATCGTTCAATTAATTATCTGATTGAATGTAGAACGTCGAAATAATAATTAAATGTTTGATTTTATATTAAAACGGCTTGTAATTGTATAATTTAACATTCTGGTTAGCTTAAGTACTTTCAAACTTTATTACATTCAATTAATTTTACTGATGGTATGTGATTAACTGATTATAATTTGTAATGTAAATTAATCACTTGTGTAATGTCTAATGGGCACACCTACATATGTACGCATACACATAAGTCTGCGGTAGCAAGTCGATTGAAAGTGTACTAGTAGATAGGGTGTAATATTATGCATAGGTTACGGCAAGAGTGTACACCCTACTGTGAAGCTGAGATTAAAATTCCTTCTCGCCGTCGTAATTACTTATCACTGACGCATTACCCTCATCAATTATCACTGATTTGATTACTTTTAGTCGACTAACTAGTTTATAGACCATTTGCTTACAGTAGTTATTATTGCATGGGATTTTAACTTTTCTACTTAGTATAATTTCAAGCAGAAGTACCTAGAAAAAAATTGTCTTTATACATTCACCACCAGATTAGATCATAATTGGCTATGTATGAGAATAAAAAAATATTTTATTGTAATTTTTAAATTATTCATATTTTTTAGGAACGTGTACATTAAATTACCATGTTTTATGAAACAAAAATTTTTTTTAAAGTTCACTTTCTGACGGAGATTTTTAACACTACCTGTGATCAGAAAATTATATATAGCCATCCGTAGATACATCGAAAATTTTTTCACGGGTAAGGATTGTCAAAATCTTAACCATCATTTGATCTTTGTAGAAAGTACTGAGCAATCTGAATGACTGATGTTTTGAAAAGCATATTTATTTCAATAATCGAGCTCTACCAATTCAACCGAAAATTGAGATATGAATTTTATCACGTGATAGATATGAACGTGAATTTATACATGAATGTGAAGTTTAAAATCAGCTTATTCATCTGAAAATACACGTTGAATAGACAAATAAACGTTGCGAAAATAAATTGTTCTATTTCTTTTGATTCATAGTAAGTAGAATCATTCTATTATTAGATACTGCGCTCACTTTATCAGAAGCACACATCACTTTGTCATGTTAACAAAAAAAAAAAAAAAAAAAAAAAGATCATAAAATGCATTGAACAAATTGACATTGATTCGATTTTTAGCGAATTTCTTTGATAATTTAATAAAAACAAATTTCTAATAGCTGAACCCAGTCAATCACTATGATTAGTATGATTGAAGTTTCCCATAAATAAATAAGATTCTGACAGAATTGGAATGAAGTCGGAAACTAATTCAGCGGGTAGAATCGATTCCGTTCTTCCCTAGAGACGAAATCGATTAGTTGTTATCAACTTATTCGTATTGTTCTAAAATTGTCTTGTTTTGGGTGGCTTAACAAGCATTGGACCTCAACAAATTTCGATGGAGATAATTCAAAAAAATTTTTGTTTTGAGCTTAAAAAGACCATTTGACCTATCCCGACATGTATGTGTACATATATCTTTTGTGCCACTGGATTTTTACAAAAAAAAAAAAAAAAAAATTAAAAATTTTAACTTCCTGCTAAAAAAATTAAAAATGTGTAGTCATTTAAGTAGTTTTAATATTACTTATTTTCACCCATTATTGGTTTTCTTCACATTTGCAATACGTTGAATACGTTCAACATGTACGTTTTCAACGTCTAATAAGCTCAACCTACGATTTGAACGTTCAATTCGTTGAATCTACGATTTAAATTTCGACTCGGGGAAATAAAGCATTCGAGAAGATTTTATGCGGGTACGCATACCGCTAACATCGCTATAAAAAAAAAGTGAGATAACTTGACTTTTCCAATGTCACTAAGAGTGATAGATAATTGGGAAGGAGGTATGCATCCTGAACTGTCATTTTAAAAATAGAATATTCTAGCCTCAGAGTTTGAAATATTATTTATTATAAATAGAATTTTTCTTAGCGTATTTTTTTAATAATTTTGAAATTATTATTTGTTAACAAAAAAAAAGGGTAGTTACGTTGGCCGTAACAGCTAGTTAAAAATCAATCAGCTGGCTGCTCAATTTAAGTTGTTATAAAATTTGGTATTCAACGTATGGATTATTGACATAGTAAGAGCAGAAATGACATAGATATATTTTCGACAGAAATCCGACTCACGTCATCAACATGCTGGCATTTTATTGCCACCTTTGACCTGAGACTTTGATCATAAAAAAAATAAACTACTCTGAATTCACTGTAGTTTCCGCTTTCATGCACTTACACCGCTTTGAAGTCTTTTCGATCGTTGTGTGCCGAGAATCGTACGAGAAACCTGTGAAGAAATTTTTCCTAGCTCAAAAAGTGGCTTTAAGTCTTTTATGACTACTTTATACGAAAATTGACAGACTTTGTTTGCATACCTGCGAAATTCGTTGGGCACTCGTAATATCTTAAAAGAAAATAAAAGGAATTTATGAACCACTAACTTTATATAATACAAATATAATTAAATTAAAATAAAAATATACTGCCTGCAATTTTTTATTGTCATTTATCAGAGCAATTTTAACGTAATAAAATTTATAAATATACTTAAAAAATGATGAAATTAAATTACAAATTAAGGGATGCTCACAAAAATCTGTATAAATTTGTTAACTTGATTTAGTTTCGAATTTCCTCTTCGGGTTTCAGGAATAAACAGCGTACGTTGATTAAAATTCGATATTGAAAACAATATTTTAATTTCAATAGATCTTGTTAAAAGCAGAAGTGAAATAATATATTCGTAAATACAAAGGAAATTTTATATTCTACTCAATTTTAGTACAGTAGTAATTTGAAAATATCATCTAATAGACTGTTCAAACTACTTTTTATCAGAGTTAATGGTCAGGAACGAAAATCGCGTGGTAAACCCGAAAATATCTCATCATTATCCCGGTATTTGTTTCTGAATTAAACGATATTGGTGAGAATAGTTATCCAGTCAATTCAACCGCTATTTGTTGTGGAATTAACTGTGATTACGAAAAAACCATTTTTACTAAATTGTCTACGTTGTTCGGGGGACAGATTTATTGACAGTTATTTTATCTCGGGTTTTTCGCAATGTATAATATATATTATTATGAAAAAAATAAGAAAATTTTTACATATTATATTCTTTTGTCATCCATTTTCTGTTTTTATCAGCGTAAGACTTAATTCGTGCGGAATAATACAATTTTGTGTCATGATTTTCTCACTATTGTTTAACAGCGATGTGGTATTCTTGTACATCATTATCTTCTGTAAAGTGATAATTTAACTTTGAAATTTGTTTAACTAACTTAGTTGAATACGAATTGTCATAAATTGATTTTCTTTGAGTGAATAATCCAACTTAACTTTTGGATAATTCAGATTTTCCCAGTTAGGTATTACTATAGCAGTCACGTTCAAAAAAAATTTGGTCTACAAGGTTAACCAAATACTTTATTACTCGAAAAAAAATATGTTGCTCTTGTTATTAAATTGTATTTTAGCTATCATCATCATGATATCCTGACATATTCAGTTTAGTGTGTAGCTTTTACAAGGATCCAAACGGATCTTGATATCATACACCTCTGTATTTTGCTATGATGACGGTTCCATTTTCTGATAATAACTATCTATTCATTGATGCGAATAGTGAAGCTGCAAAAAGCTTATTTATTTCTATTTTCCAATACTTCTATTTATTAATTTCCTAGACAAGAATCGAAGAAATAAAAATTCACTTGATTTAAGAGAAAAAATCTTAAACCAAACCAAGAAAGTTTTTATATTTTAAGAATTTTTCTGCTTAGTTCAAGTTAATTTTTTTTTATTTGTGTAGCGTTGGAAAATAATTTGTGCCATTTGCATGGTCCAAAAATTGAATTATAGAAGACAAATGAGTTAAAATAAAACAAAAACCTTACTCAATTATTAAAAACATTGATAAAACAATATACTCATTTCTATTTAATGTTTATTTTAGATAACATAATAAAATATTATTTATCTGTCATTCGTTATGAAATTGAAATTGAAGGATGGGTATAATGGCGAGCAGAACAATACAATTAATAATGCTATGTGCATAAATTTATATACGTATCCACAGACATATACATTGAAAGATTCCACTGATAGAATATATACGTGCTACGTACATTATTCACAGAGGGTAAACAACAACAAAGAGTGCTGGTCTGGAAGCATTTTGTTTTATGATGTTTATTCGAGGCAGTAATATCGGAAAATGTTTACAAAATTTTCACTTTTGTTTGTGTATCTTTATTGTCAAACTGACAATATTTATCTTTATGATTTGCATTTCAGATTATTAGGTCGTATTAATTGTATTGTATTAATTTCATACGATGTACAAACTATATAACCAACCAACTGCTACTTATTATTATTAATTATTACTATTAATAATGAAATAATTATGCAAATTTATAGTAGTGAGGTATTATAATATAATATAAATCACAGATAATTTTTCAGTAGATATTTATCTGCGTAGTATGACTTAAAAGTAATGGATAATGAAATACATGAATTACTTTAATTATCATTATTATTATTGTTATTTTAATTTTATAAATTTAAAATATTAATTGAATTCACAAGTTGAAATTTGTTTTTGAAATGTGTTTTATAAATTAATTAATTACTTTTTTTTTTATTTAAAGTTAGTCGTAGAATATTTGTTGGCAGTAGAACCGAGAAATAGCATCGCGACACGGTACGGTGTGAGAATTAGTTGTCGTGGGAAAAGAGTAAAGGGAAAATGAAATAGCATGAAATTCTACGTCTTTTCAAAGGGTAAGAGGTTAAATGAAATTTATTGCACAACCTTGATGCACTTAAAATTAGTATAGATGAATTCATTGGTAGCATTAAACTTTCTCAAATTTAATTTATGTCTATGTTTGAATAATCGTTTTTTGTTGATTATTATTTAATTGGGTTTTTTATTAGCATTTTTCTTTACGACAAAAAACTAAAAATATAACAATTGCAAAAAACAAAAATATATCAATGAAATAAAATTGTAAAATAATTCAATATAATTAATAACCACTGTAGTTAGAAATTATGAACTGTCAATAATATAATTAAAGTATCGTGCACGTGTAATCAAGCGATCAATAGTGAAATTATAAACGTCATTCGTTGATCTTTTAATGAAATTTTGCAACGATTTTGCAACAGAAAATATAAAGTATCGCAATAGTCAAACTTTCTACATTCATTAGTAATATTAATAAGTTGATTGTCACTTTATGCATGAGATCCCAAGGACACCAAGAAAATTTTTAACGATCTACGGAGATATCATTTTACAAAACTTCTTCACAGATATTAGCACGTTGTTCAATTATAAAAATTAATGAAAATGAAAACTTATTTCAAGTTCTAAATTATGAATTTATCAATGTTCAACATGTAATGATACACTTCATTATTAGTACATATTCATTATTTAGAGGGAAATAGATTAATTTTAGTATTTCTATAATGATATGAGTATGATATCGAATAATAAGAATCCAACAGCAGTCGATTAGTTTTTTTTTCATGGTGCGCTGATAACAAGTAATTACCGTGGTATAGCAGAAGCGTTAAGGGGGATAGCCACTGTGACGCTGGAAAAAATAGGCAATTTTCGGGAATTTTTTTTACTAGGATAATAAAGGAATTTGGGGATCGGGTATTTTTTGTTTTATAAAGTATATGTTGAGGATAATTCTCCTAAATTTTTATTCAAAAATATTTTGTTATCACAAAGTTATAAACATTTTTGTAGAGCACCAAAAAAATTTCCCCCTCCATTGCCGGTACTGTAACTCAAAAACGGATTATCTGAAACAAAAAAACCAAACGGCATTTTAATCTATAGGAATGTCGCTATCGTCGCACGTAGGGGATTTTGAAAATTTTGATTTGAGAAAAAATGGCGCCATATTGAAAATTTTTTCGTCTTTTTTCCTCATTTTTTGGACTCAAACAGCCTTAAAAAATCTTAAAAATTAAAATTTTCAAAATCCCCTACGTGCGACGATAGCCACTAAGTAGACGAATACGGGGAAACAAAAAAATTGAGAATCGGTTCATATTTACGAAAGTTACAGTACCGGAAAGTTTGAAAAAGTCGTTTTGAGAAAAACGCGAGTAAAGTTTTAAGAAGATTCTCGCAACTTTAAAATCTAGTCTTTCACAAAATATTCATACTCACATCAAACTATCAAGTCCTGGGCCATATGAGGGTTCTTCCTCCTTATCTTTAGTATTGACCTTGACTTTTTTATTTTTTTACTGGCCGTTTCCATGCGGCTTTCAGCAGCTTTAACCCGAGTAGCGTCGCGCTCAGCGCAGTATGAGTAGAGTGTTGGTCCTACTTTAACATCGAGATTCTCTAATATCTTCAGAGTTGCTAGAGCCCCATCATTGAATGTAATTGTTGAAATATATAAAGCTATTTCAACAATAAGGGAATAAGAAGAATTTGTTTTTGGGGCGAGCTGCCACACTAATGCATTGAAGCTTTCATTATTATTTTGTGTAAACCCACCGACACATCGTTCCAATAACTCTGGATTCGATAGATCTTCATAAATCGGTATTAAAGCTTCCGCAATATCTGCAGGAAGTGGTGGTTTTTCAACTAATGAGTCCAAAGTATTTGTTGCCACAGCTTTTTGAAATTGACACCACGAATTTGCACCTTCAGGACAAAGAAAATGCTGCGGATCTTCGGGTGATGAAAACTTGTGATAAAATGTTTGCCAAATAGCATTATACATCTCATCAACATCATTAGAATGACGTCTGATTGCTAAACCATAATACTTTGTAAATTCATTAATTGCTTTGTCCGTTAATCGACCTTTCCCACCTAAACTTTTCTGTGTATTTTCTTCTTTTCCTGTTTTTGTCTTCTTGTTAGTTCGTTGCTTCTTCAAAGCCCTTAGTCGACTGCCCATTCGTTTTTGCACGTGATTAATACATTCCTTTTTTTTTATCTTCACCATGTCCCCATACGGTTTAGCATCACAAATATTTTTATACGTTTTAGTGTCACCATCACCTATATAGTTTACATACTTAACGTTATGTAATAACTCTGATCGCATAAACATCTCTTTTATTCCATCACCTCCATTTGTCCAGAAGAATTTTCATGGTTTATTGGACAGTCTAGAGCATGGTCTTGCATAAATTGATCGTATTCAGCTGTTCCTTTTTTGAGCTCATTAGCGCACACATCTTACAATAACTGGATTTCATACTTACATCTACGATTTTGCCAGTGAAGTAACCAATTAGAGAAGATATACCAAATGAAGATTTAAACCCTCTTTTCTTCCAACTACCGTCACCGGAGACAGAAATTCCAGGAATGTCATTGGATTTTAAATGCTTGCAGGTTTCTTGGATTTCTTCTTTAGCAGCTTTTTCAACACTAAATCACAACAGTTTCTAGCTGCATTTCTGATTTGTGTGACCAGACGATCGTAAAAGCTATGGAACATTGGTCGTGGTAAATCCATGAAAGCACAAAATCTTTCAGCTCCAGATAACCCAATACCAATTATCCGCATTGCAAAGATGAAACGGCGATTAATTTCATACGCATTCTTGATGAGTGGACATGAATTTATCAAAACTGGATCACATTTTTTGCAATTCACAACTAGTTTAAAACCTAATCCTCGAATACTTGTCTCAGTAAAGTTTACATCACCACCACACTTTTTACACGATACACAGCCACTTAGTAAATTAAATATCGAAAAAAAATTTATAATTTTGTAGCTAATACTCGAATCAATTGTACAATCAGATTTTTGTGATAATTTCCTCTTGGAAGCACTATCACGTCGTTGAGAGCCAGTATTTTTTTCAGTTTCATATCTGTTGAGCGGTCGATTAAATTTTTCCTGTCGTTTGGCAGTTTTCTTTCGTTTTTAATAACTTTACTTTGTTTACGATCCATTATTTAACAAATTTTTTTGTTAAATAAACAAAAAAAGATCAGAAGATTTAAAAAAATAAGTAAGTAAACAATAACGAGTACACTAAGAAACTCAATAAATTAAAGAACGAGTGTGTATTCATACAAAACAACTAAACTATGAGGTACAGTATCTCAACAATAAGAAAAAATATACGTTAAAAGTCAAATAATTGTAACGGTTGACAATCGTGAGGGAAAACAATCGCCAACCCGTACGAATCAAAGACGGAGCGAGCAGGCGACGTTTTCGTCGAAGCGCCGCGCGTAAAACGGTCAATCGACGCGCTCTTATAAAAATGACTATAACTCGAAAACTATTCGGAATTTTTCTATAAAATTTGAAATACATAATTTTGAATATATAAACTTCAGTTTAATGAAAAAAAAAAAAAAATTTTTTTTCCGAAATTTTACAGTGGCTATCCCCCTTAATTATACTTGATTACATTCTTCGGTAACAAACAAGAAAAGTATAGAAAACAAAGGTAAAATTTTTTGTGATAATAAAAATTTTAATAAAAGCTGCTCATAAGGGTATAATAAAGAGACAAAATTAATAATAATAATTATTACTATATCAAGTGTAATGAAATAATAAGTCTTTACAATATATTATTTTCTACACAAAAAATCCGTAGTCGATATTCTCGTCGTTAATAATTTACGAAGCTGAGTTCTACAGAACTAAAAGTATTAAATATGAAAATAGATGCAATGCACTCATGAAATATATATATATATATATATATATATATATATATATATATATATATATATATATATATATCCACCTACTGTTGAGTCGTAATTATAAAATGGAAGATGTTCTTTTTTTTGTGACACTATGCATTTTAAACTTTACCATGAATTCCACCAGAGCTAACGTTGACACGTAAAACGTCAAATTTCTTTCAAGCTTGTCCAATTATCACTCGTGAAATGATTTTATTATTATTATTTTTTGTGTCATATTTACACAGTATGATGTACACCAAGAGGAACTTATTGAATAAACATCTGTATCTATATTTACATGAAATTTTTTCTATAATAGAAATACGTGAAAATGAATTTCAATTCGATATCATCAGCAAATAATTAATCTGATAAAATACCAAGATTTCTAGTATTAATAAATAGAATTTGAAAAATTTTTTAATTAGCTCAGGTTGTGTAAAGTTAATTAATAAATTAATGCCGATCGCAACTCTATTATATATGGATTTTAATCATACGCGAATAAAATGAAATTTGATTATTAGTGAGCGATCTAATTCAATTAACGTACGTAAAGCTTAAGCTGATACGAATTAGAATTGCTGGTATTACCTGAGGAATATCGATGACACAATTTATGCCACCACCATACTGTCTACATCGTTAACACTCAAAGATTATATCAATGCCGCTAGTACGTAATATGTACATCATCAACATTATTTTACTCTTGAAAGTTGTTACACTCGTTTCATTTCTCTTTCAGCGGCAAAACATGTGTCCACTTGCATTGCGACAAAAATTATACTGTCAAAATCGATGGCTCTATTCTCAGGTGAGTACCTACACAGGTTACGCTCAAGGCATATATTACTAAAAAAATTATTTTGCTTGTAACCCAATGACATTCTTCCCTCGAGCACTCAGGTTATTATATTTTTGAGTTATTTTCGCTCACGTTATTTCGGTCTTCACCGATATCAACAAAAATAGAATTTTATTTCTATCAATTTTGCATAGACTAGTGAAACTGCTGTAAGTAATCGAATTATAGTTTTTATCCGCTCACACTTTATCTAACATAAACAACGATATCAAATATCTATGTATTTAAATTAAATTAAATTCGACTGTCATTGAAAACGTATGACTAAATAGTGAGCTATATCACTTGACCAGAGTACTAATATGATCACTTATGTCTATACTTGCGGAAATTATCTATATATATTTTAGGGTGTGTTAAAATGTAACTTCCGTGAAGAACCTTTTAAAATTGGAATTTTAAGTTCTGCTTTTAACAGGGGCTGTGTTTGGGCGTTTGCTGAAATATTTTGAGGTGAGACGATAAATTTGATTTTTATAGAATTTTATAACAGGAGCTTAGTTTGGGCATTTTTGCTGAAAATTCCAAATTTGGCCGGAAATCCCTAATTGAATCTCTTGTTAAAAATTCTGTGAAAATCAAATAAATCCTCTCACCCTGAAATATCTCAGAAAATCTCTAAATACAGCTGATGTTAAAAGCGGAACTCGAAAATTCCAATTTTAAAAGGTTCTTCACGGAAGTTACATTTTGGTACGATATATTGAACTACTGCTCGCTATTTTTCGTTAAACTTAAATGTTTACATAAAACTTTCATATAACAAATTACTTTCATTGAGTGAAACGCTCTATTGATGCTACTGTTTATATATTTTATAGTGT
Source organism: Cotesia typhae (assembly GCF_013202065.1). NCBI lineage: Eukaryota > Metazoa > Arthropoda > Insecta > Hymenoptera > Braconidae > Cotesia > Cotesia typhae. The sequence goes on along the minus strand of NW_027423757.1, from coordinate 6,635,465 downwards.
TTGTGTTGATTTTCAGAGAGTTATACGAAATAACTTTAAAAAATTCAAACACACCAATGGCCATCAAAATTTTGTTGATTTGTTTGAGGGTCACCGCCAATGAAATATTAATTAGATAACAATTTTTCGTCATTTCTTGCAACAATTTACACGCTAATAGAATAATTTAATAATATTGATTCTTATAGAGGCGAGATTAATATTTTAATATTTTCAATACAGAGCATGATATAATTAAAAAAGACTATTTTTGAAACTACGAGCTCTACACTTATATAAAATGCCAGCAAGCCTGACACTGCTGAATTTGAAATAAATTTTCAGCAATTATACTGTCACATTACGGAAAGTAATAAAGCAAAAATCACAACTGCACTTACTCTTTATCCCATATCACATGATCATTGAAATGATCATTTTCATCCGCTGCGTTATTTTTATTTATTTGTCTTTTGTGATTTTTCATACGCCGGTATTTATATTTTAAGCTCATCGGAGATTATCGAAATTAAAAAAATAATCACCAATTAATAAATCGCGTGAATATGAAATTGCGTGTTTAAGAACCATATGCTAATTTACTTTCAAAGTTTGTTGAATTTTTTTAAAAGATAAAAACAAAGCATTTCTATAGAAGTGATTCTAAAGAAAAAAAAATATAAAAATTTCATTCAATTTTTTTTCCTTGCAATTTTTTTTAATAAAGAGAAAAAATATTTTGCAAGTATAAAATAATATTTTTTGCCTTTCAAAGTTTTAAAGTTCAAACCAATCGCTAAATATAGAGATTGGGGATACAGGTGCAAGTTGAGAGTCAAATTTATGAGTGTTTGCTTTAAATTATGTCAAACTTTTCAGCCCGATTTATGGAATTTTTTCGATAAATCTTTTAACATCGTCAGAAATATATCGTATATTTTTATTGAGATTTTTGGGTTAAATAAATTTCAATCTTGGGATTTACACAAATAACACTTATATTTTGATAAAATTAAATAGAAGTCAATAAAAAAACAAAAAAATAAACAATTTTTGAAATATCGACAAAATGAATTTTTTTATCATGTTTTAATATTTTTTAATGCACAGTTGTATTTTTTACGAGTAAAATACGCCACCAAAACTTTGATACCAGTGATATATAACCACATGATAAAACTATATAAAATGGAGAACGTCAAAAAGCTTTACTGACGAGTCCTTTACCTTGACGTACTGGGGATGAAATAGTATCCTGACATGAACTGACACTTTGTTCTCATGAAAACTAACTGTCTATGGTGTTAAAGTAAAAACTGAGAATAACATGGCTATGTAAAACGTACACGATAAAAAATTTTTCGTCAAAATTTGCATTGATGACTTTTTTTGAAGTAATATTTAAAAAGTACCAAATAACTTTGTTGTGCATTGAAAAATAAAGCGATCGGATAATACCAACGATTGTTGTGAATTAACACAATAAAATGTTAAATATTCTACACAAAGTTTTTTACTCTCTATACAATGACGAATAATTCTTGATTGTGTAGTGTATACTTTAACAACATTTAAATACTGTGCCACTTATCATAACATGAATAAGTGAAAAAGTAAATAAATTTCAATAAGTGGTGAGTTATCAATAGCATATTTTTTCAATATTCAAACTTTGTGGAGTGCACTTTAAAACTCTCCGAAATTTTCTTATTTTTATTCATCAGCATTTTTTTACCGTCTAGTATCAATAGTATAATAACTTAACTTTATAATAACCGAGTTTTGAAATGTAAATGTTTGAGCTGATAGAGTTATAAATCTTAGCGAATGAGTCAATATTTAATTTACTGATTAATTATATAGAGATAAAATGTATGGTGACTTCCAAAATAACTTTAAACTGTTTTTGCGGTTAACGATGTCTATTTTATTAAACAAACCTGTCTTATGTCATAGCAATTTTGTTAGAACATTGTTTTAATATAATAAATTTTGTTTGTTTTCTTTTAATTTTCTCATTGCTCTGTGGTGTTTATTTTCCATACTTCATTAAACATCTAATTATGAAATAAAATTTTCTGACAGTATCCTACGAAAAACTTGTAATTGATCCGTGAACTCATCCAAAGACTGTTTATAAAGATTCGTTCTTAATTAATTACGAAAGAAATTCTATGCAGAAGAAAAAATTAACTTGTATCAAGAAAATAATTTTGAAGAATATTTTGTTGTCTTCATTTGAGTAGAAAAATTCTTAAACTAAAACAATTTCCTGGGCTTCCATATATATTACTTGGTTCCACTAATTTTTTTTTTCCAGTGTTAATTTATAAAAAATTAGTGGTAAAATAACTGATATGGCTATATTATAGCTTGATCTGATTATAAATGACAATTTTATGTAATGTTTTTAAAAAATAAATATCAAATTTTATCATATTCATTTTATAACACCCTCAAATTTAATTCTTTTGTAAGAAGAAAATTCAGCGACCATGCTACATTAATGTAATATGAATTTATAGGAGATTTTTAGCCCGAACTTTGATCGAAAATTATGTATGGGTAACATTTTTTAACTAGTATTTTTCATGAATAATGTAAATTTTTTAATTATAGTTTACATCAACTTTTTACATTAAGAGCTACTACACGAGCATTCTTTTCCGGCATAAATTCAATATTCAATTTAAATTATTAACGACGATGTTTTAAAAAATAATTTAAATACTAGAAATGTCAAATTTGTCAGTGTCGGTGTAGAAAGCTAGTAAGACGGGCAAATATTGAGCTTTAGCTGGTGGTGACAGACATGAGAAAAAACATCGGATCGTGAAAAAAAATCAAGCCTGCGGGTGATTTTGATGAAGCTTTTTTCAACTTTTATTTATTTTTTTTGCTGTTTATTTTGTAACTATTTTCGAATCTCTTATTTAATATTTTTTTATCAATTTGTCGTCTGTATTTACATACATTCACAGATAAAACATTTCCATTTTATCGTTCCGCAATAACTTTTACTGTTTTACAGAATATGCGAATGAGGAAATAAAAGTATTTAATTGCGTATATCATTTTTATTCATTTTATCATATTATTCAATTTTCAATAAAATTTTTTATCGCGTTCTTTTTTTAACTGGCATGGATATTAAATTTTATTTGATATTTTTTTTTATTGATAACCCCAATGGACGCGATACTGTTATTAAATGCATCGAGAAAAAAATTCCATTATGTAAAATATAATAATAAAATATATTCAAAATTAATTTGAAATATAAAAATTAAAAGTGAATAATCATCAATTAAAATAAAAATAAAATAATGGAAAAGTTAACATGACATTTAGAGTAAAATATTTAACCGAGAATTTGAGGAGTAGTGCTGTAACAGCTGGAGAAACAGGTGCCCAGTGCAATTTTCCCATATGCGTTTACCGCATTCACATTAACGAGACACGGCTAAAACAGGAAAATATTAATAAAAATGCTCGTAGGTACATCTCGAGGACAGTATATTATTAATGTGGCTTGTTCACGCGTTATTATATTATACAACATGGAAACCCATTATCGACGTATGACGACATTGTTCGAGCATAATAATAATATTTACACTCTGTATGCATTGGACTTTAATGAGAATGCTCGGATTGTTGGTAAAAAGTTTATCTCTTCAACCAAAAGTTGTAAAACACTGGCTCGGATTAAATAACTCGTGAATTTATATAATTTTTCATTTTTCTGTAAGTCAAAAAATGCTCTAAAATTTAATAGTTGGAAATTAAACTTCCAATTAAAAATAACTAAAATCTTGTTCATCGTTAAGTGGAGAAAAATTTGAACATTAGTTTGTATCAACTTTGGAAATTTTTGAATTTTTAAATTGAGTGAATATTTCATTTGAAAATGGATTCAATTACTTTCCCTTGGAGCTTTCAATTTATTTTTGAGACACATGATGTAAGTTGAATGACATTTTAATAAAATTTTTGTGAAAATCTCACTTTAGAAGCTTAAGGTGTATTTGATGAGCCGTCAACGACAATAAATTTTTGACAAAACTTCATTTACTTTCTTAATTGAAATTTACATTTAAAATTAGCAGAGCTCAAAAGCGTAAGCGATAGAAACAGGTAATTAAAGTAAATATGGATAAAAATAAATCAAAAATAATTTATAATTTATAATAAATTAACTCTCTTTTCTCCTGTACATAAAAAAAATTTGGTTCACAATAAATTTCAGATTAAATTTTAATTTTGAAACAAATATATATACGTAATAATTATTTTTCTAAGCGGGGCGTAAAAAATTATTGTTATATTGAAGTCTTTTAATTAGTATGAATAAAAATTCGTAGTAAAAAATAGATATTCATTTATCAGAATAATGAGACTAAGTCGTTAGTTTACTTTAATTGAAAAAAACTTCAAAAAGATCCTTTACTATTAATGTTACATCTCTTTTCTCAATTATACATTCATCATTATTATGCGGTCGTCAGTTAATTTTAAGGATGAAGGTAATTTTATATTCTATAATTAAAACGTAAAATGTTGAAATTTAAAAAATTAGTTGTTGAAAGAGTCACTTGAAGTTTCACTTTTATTTTTACATTTATTTAAATTAATGTTCTTAAGAGCCCTACAAGCATGCTCATGCGCAATTCTGGATGCCATTTTAATTACAACGTATCGTTATGCGAGATAATATATTTAATAGACATCCTTCTCTGTACTTTAGCTTTTTTATCTGTGTAATTAATTAATTAAGTTAATTATTTTTTCAAGATTACCCTTGAGAAAAAGGTTGACAAACATCCATCAAGGTCTTTTAGAGAGTTTCTACATCGCTTTACAACTCTTTTTTAAGCTGCTTTTCACCATTATCATCATATGTTTATGAACATTATTATAATATAAAAGAGTTCTCCTTAGGGATTACTACTATACTTATGAATTTACAGAGGGAAAATTTTGATTGGCAAAAAAAAATTGACAATACTTTTATACACAAAAGAAAGGGTCTTAAATTATAAACCCTGTGATAGTTGAATCCAATTGTATGGAAATGTCTTCTTTTAACTCGTGAGTTCCGAGTAATGAATTGAATTCGGATTTACCTTTCACTCTAATTTTATTTTCTATTTCTTATTGTGTAATTTTCGAACTCAGAATTACTGCAATCGATTAGAGAAACTACCCACAACATAAAGTGTAGGGAAACCGCGGACTAACACTACACTAGTTAGAGCTGGATCTCTTTCAACCTTGCAACGATATCAAAACTGAGTTCATTATAAAGAGCTTTCTCTTATCGAGTACAAACTTAAAGGTAAAATTTTAAGTTTTGTATAATTTTAAATTTCAATTTATTCTTAACCAGTGAAGTTTAAATTTTTTTCCATAACTAGGAAACGAACACTCCTCGGAAAGTCATCAGTCTACTGAGCTGTTAAATCTTGAGTCAAGTGACATCTTATTTACATGAATTTAATAAGTTGTAGTCACTCTCTAAACATGAATTTGTGAAAATTTCTTTGAATAAGTTATATTCACTAATTTTACATACCAATTGAACCGTAATGGTTCGATTCTCACTTCGAAATAAGTGAATATTCACTTGTTTGAGATAATTCTCAATTTTTCATATATTTCACAAATATCACATATATAAAGGAAGAAATATGAAAATTTCCGACGGAGGGCGCATAATCGCTGAATTGTCTCTTTGCAAGAGAGTTGAGTTTAAGTTTTAAAATAAGAATCATTACATTTTCTACAAAATTATTTTTTGTCTAAATAAACTCGTTAATTTACTTACAAATTTCTAAAAAAAAAAAAAATATGAAAAATTATAATCAGTAAATTTTTTTTCATATATATTAGCCTAATGTAGTCTGACCAGATAAAGCTTTACATGGTCGCAGAAATTTTTTTTGTGGATATGTATGGATATGTATGCATATCACATCGAAATTGAATGCAGGATTAGAAAATAATTCGTCACATATTTGTTCTACTCTCAGAATATTTTATTACTGTCTGTCCGATTAAATATTTAACTTGATCAATTAAACTTTTTATGATATAGTATAAAATTTTTATTTTAGTTCAGAAAAATGAGCTTGCAATTAAAAAAGTTTTAACCGATGAAACAATTAAATTTCAGTCGAGTGCACATGAATTTTACAATAGAAAAGTTTTAATAATTATTTTTTCGGTAAATAATGAATAAAATTATTATAAACTTCTGATGTAATATGTACGTCACTAATAACAAGCCCAATTTAATTAATTTGATTAATTATGGGGAATATTTTATTAAAACTGCCTCTGTTTTTTTTTCTTCCAATTTTTTATGTTCTAAATTATTACAACACGTACGTGAACAAAAAATTCTGAGATTTTTCGCCTTCTGTCTGTTATTAATTTTTTTTTTTACAAAAAAACAGTGATATTAAGTTTTTTTTTTTTTCTTTTTCTTTTTCTTTTTATAAAAACGCCGTTCGGACTTTTTTACACTTATAAAGCACACTGAGGTTTTGATATTATATTGTAATTTCATAGTCCGACGATCATTGTCTCATTAGTATGTATGTGTAGAGAAAGCGCTGAGAAAAGCTTTTTTTTAACAATAATTTTAATTTTAATTTTAAATTATTTTTTGTTAAAAAACAATCATGCTGGGATAGTTATGCTCTATTTATTATTTTTAAAATATAATTTTCTTGAATTATTCAAATAAACGTTTTATAATAGGTTGTCATGTTAGAGAAGAGAATGAGAAAAAAAAATAAAAGACAGCAGATGCATAAGAGAAAAGGTGTTTCTGAATAAACAAAGAGAACGAACCATTTTTAAATGCAATTGTCAAGTGCTTTTTGTTCCTCAGTTCTATTGTTTTTATTCGAATGTACACACATACATTTTTGTCATGTTTTTTTTACAAATGTACAGATATTTTTGTCCGTTTTTTTTTTTCGCTTATAACTTTTACTTTTTTTAAGTTGAATGACACAACGAAAATTCTTAATACTTTTACAAAAATTATGATAAAATTACCATATGTCTGTTACATTTTTTGAGGGACCAAATTGTAATATATTTTATGTGAAAGTGGTTGGAAAAAATATTCATAAATAAATATAATAAATTTATAAGGCATCTCGACACATACACATTATTCTTTTTACATGACAATGATAAAACTTGGGTTTCATTTTTTTACTACACTGAACAGCAAGTTTATCGAGAAAAACAATAACTTTTTTTAATATACATCATTCGTTTATTTATTTACACTTGAAACATAATATTTTATTATTTTTGCCGTTTCAGTAGATAATTAATTGTTCTGCAACTCTCTTATAATAATGACATTTTTATTGCACTTGGTATTTATTTTATTATTAATTTAATTTAAAAATTTTTCATCTTCCAATAAAACATCAAGGACATTTTTTTAATTTATTTTTTAATTCAGAAGTAATGATAAGAAAGCTTAAGTTGCATTAACTTTTTAACTGAAGTATATTTTGGAGTATCTAGTCAGAATTTGGTTTGAAAAAGATGAGCTTTGCGGATTTTACATAGGGTTGTTAAAAATACTCTTTAGACGATCGCTGTCAAAAAAGCAACTCGAAACATTTATTATCTAAAATTCAAGATGAGAAACTGTTCGTTCGCTTAAATTATGATAGGATTCGATAAGAAAAAGGCTACAGGTCTATAAAAATCCATGGATCGATAAGAATAATTTTGTGTGTTAGAACCGCAGATAGTGATTCATGAACAATTTTATGAAAACTCGTAAAAGTTTATAGGAATCAATGAAACCCAGATCGAAACTTATATCAAACTATGTGAATTTATACGGAGAACTATTGCAATTGTAACAAATTTTTTTTTCTTTCTTATCTTTTTATTTTCTCAAAATTCGATGGAATAAGTGATCGAAAATCATTATTTTTTTATGGCCATGAGCATAAATGTTCCAGCATAACAAATATGATGCATCATTGTTTGAGCTACCTATATCTCAAGAAATTGGCTTCCGATACAATTTTTTTTTTTATAAATGGCTATGTATCAAGCTCGGGTTTTGATATCAATTTAATATGGTGATTTATATGCGAGATCGATGACTAAAAAAAAGTATTAAACTCAGTAGGTACTAAGTAATTCATGATAAAGTTTTTAACAATTTATTAAAACTGTTTGTTAAACATTTTTTTATATCTTTACATATATGGCTAATTTTTGAATCTATCGAAAATTAGCCATATCTTTTCAATCGAAGGTTTTTCATCAATGAAGTTATCGAAAACGTGATTTTCATTAATATGATAATTTTTAAGAGCTACTATTTTTGAGCCATACTCAAATAGTTAGAAAATTTTTTCAAGGGTGGAATATTGGAGCTCAACATACTTTAAAAAAAAATTCGCTTTTATTACCTTAACCAATATCATATGAATTTCTATAACGTGGTCAAGTTTATCTGCATAATCTTATATGGTTTCCAAGCTCTCGCCGTCTTTGCAGGTAGTATTCTATAGAATTTATCGATGTTTACAGTAAGTTTGTAAATAATTTAAATATAGCTGCAACAAGAAAAAAAATATTTGACCCAAAAAATGTTATTCCTAAAACAATATATACTAACAACCAATCACTCAAACAACGAGAATTTTAATTCCATGAAATAAAGCGATAGATAGATTATAATTTTTAGCGATTTCCTGAGGTAAATTTTTTTAACAGCGTTCGTTGACAATAAAATAAAAAAATTTTTAAATCCCCATAAAATAGTAATAAAAGAAAACGTAAAAAATACTTGACGTCACGCTAAACATGGAAAAATTGAATACGAAAATTTTTAGCGGAAATAAAGTTTTCTCTTCAGTATATTGTTCCCAGAGGGTGAAAAATGTCGGGTTTATAGTACGACAGTGTGATTTGAAGAATGCAAATTGAAACAACGTAGTGAATCACGTGACATAGTTGGTGGAAACTCGGTAGTAGGGTAACGAAGCCAATAGGAAATACTTTGATACAACGATGCCAATGACGACAACGACGACCTTTATCAGTATGTACGTGTATCCACGAGTTCTTGTCTCGTGTTTTTTACTTGATTGAATACTAAACGAGATTTCATTTTTGATTCTGCGTTTATAAAACTTTTATCTCTCTACATTTGGATTTATACGTGTTAACTATTTTATAAATCCAACGAGATGGCCTGGCTGACCATTAAAATACCACAACCACTGCCGCGTTATAACTTTTATCTATTGATGATAATAATACAAAACATGAATTCATAACTGTGTATTTTATTGTATCTCAATAAAATTTATAGTGTGTGGTAGAGATGGAGGTAAACGAGATAATTATGGAAATATATGAATCAGAGTATTATGGTAGTAAAAAGTTTTTCAAAGTTTATGGATTTTATTTTCTCTTATTGCTTTTTTAGTTGCAGATTTAACTATCAAATAACTCAACTGAAAGATTTTAATTTTCTGCTTAAGCTATGTCTGTTTGAAAACTCTGAAAATACTTAAAACCCCCTACGGCAGTATCCTCTAGTCTTTATAAAAGTTTAATAATAAGTTGGAAGCACACAGTAATTATCTCAATGTAGTTTTATCGTTTAGTGTTACAAAGTTCGATAAAATATTTTGAAATTATATAAGTTTTGAAGTAGAAAAATTCACAAAAATATAACACACGAAAAAATTTCAAATCAACAAGTCCCATGTATTTCATTTTTCTAAATAAAATTATTTAAAATTAATGTTTGTCAAAAATTTATTACTTTTATAAACGGAAAAATTTCTTAAAGTTAGTCTCATTAAATTTAAAAATATACAGAATCTGTTATTTCTTTCCTAATATTCAATCCCCAGATCTGAAAAAAGAAAACGTAGCCGTTCACGAGACGATAAATTTAATAAAATACGATATTCAGCTTTCTGAATGTAGAGTGTCATGTTTGTCGACTTGTATATTGGAATTCTCCTCTGGGAAAACCTCAACAACTAAATAGAAAACTTTTCAATCTAATTATTTATTTGTTTGATATTTTCTCTGGAGATTTATATTTCGTTTGATAACAACTGGTTAAGTTTACTTAGGTAAATATACATTCAATGCAAATAAAAACATTTCTCAGGATTTAACAAGAACGCGTATTTGCGGCTTTTCTTTAAATAAAAGATACAAATAAGATTTTTGTTCAAATATTTTTCCAACTATTATTTAAGAGAAACTTGAATTTGTTTTCTTAGATTGATAATTTATAAAATCATACAAGACTTTTATTATCATTATGTTTGAAATAGTTTGAAAAAAAGTGAGTACTGAATTTATTGCTACATTTTGGATGACAAAGGGGTAAAATAAAAAAAATATTTAATATATGCTAGAAAGTTATCAAAATTACAGTATACGGTACAAAAGCAAACATTGTTTCAATTTTGCTGTGATGACCTCCATTTCCGTCTCGAGTATTCAATCTCGCCCTTATCTGAAATTATCTTGCTTCATCTCTTTAAACGCAAGATCTTAGTCAGCTTGAATAAAAGAATTTCAGTAATCAAATAATTTGAGCTCCGGGTTCTGATTTTAGTAAATTTAAATAAATCTGAATATTCAAAAAAATTCTCCGATTCAAGATACCAAGCTGTAATTCTGCATAAGTATGAAGAATATATTAATGTAGAAACACAAAAAAGTTTGGTAAGTTCAAATGTACATGCCTTATGCGCTCATGTTATACACAAATTTATCAAAGACTTTTAGACACAATAAATATAATAATTAAATAATTTAAAAGTAATATCAGTCAATTTTCTTTAAAATTTATTTTTTACCGTAAATTTTTCCATGAATAGGAATGATTCTGCTAGTTGAACGCTCTCTTGAGTAGTGATAGTTTATTACAAGAGACAGAAACGCATGCGCACGTATACTCTATAAAAAACTGTTTACAAAAAAATATATTACTTATCTGATGAGTAAATATTACAACATGAAAATAGAATTCTTGTGTTTTTTAATTGTTTAAGAGGATACAATTAATTTAAAAAAGAATTAAGTGTTGAAATAAACAAGTTTTTATTTTTAGGCGACAGTAGAACACAGCTATTCCTTTTGCGCTTCAGGCAAGCAATTTTATTTTAAAGTCCACAATATTTAAAATGACTGTTAAAATTTTATTCTATGCAAAAAATTATTCACATGCTGGAAAAAAAAAAAAAAAAAAAAAAACAGAAAAACCAACGTGCAAATGAAAAAAATCCTGCCAAGCACACGAAACTTTTTTTTCTAGTGTATCGTGTTTCTTTTTTTTAAACAACTCGTGTATCGAGTTACTTACGTAATGCGTTATATGTAATTTGTAATTTGATGATGGTTAAAAAAAATTCGCTGGAACTTGTTAGACGAAGATTGACTGGTAGAACGAAGAAACAAATTAACCAAAGGAAAAACAAAAATCAACATTGCAGTGTTTATAAGCAAAGAAGAACGTGCAATTAAAAGTTTAAAAGTGTCACTACGTGTGTTTCTCTTTTTTACTGGTTAATCTGTTAATTTAAGTACATGCTGGGTACGTTTAAAAGTTTTTTAATTGGTCAACTCTAGCCTGACACATCATTGTAGTATAACTGGATATTAACTATCAAAATTTCTGTGTCGAACGTATAAAACTAGGTCCATGTGAACGCGTTTATTGGATTTAACCTAAAATTTCATGAATGAATAAATTATTAAAGTTTCAATGAATTATTTTCCAAGTTCATGTTGACGGCCCGTTGAATATATTGAGCGTATTTTTAAATAGTGTCATTATTTGTACGACAGTGAATATTTTAAGAATTAACCCCAAAAAGGTTTGAATTTAATTATTTATAAGCTACATGAGTTAAGAGAATACGAAAATTTTTGTCTCCGATGTATTTTTATGAGAAAATAAGTTTTTAAAGTTAAATTGAGTATCATCGAAAAGCTCTTGACCTGAATCTGTGCCTCTCCAAGATTTCATATGATTTGCAATCATAGTCAATTTATTATTATAAGTTTTTGGAGTAGTATTAAATAGATCCGATCTTCGCGCTAGATGAAATTTATTTATTTTACTTGGTACATGTTAAATATTAATCCATACAATTAAGAGAATAAGAAACATTGTGTATCTATATTATAAAATGAGTTTCTTTACTGAAATTTTATACTATCAGAAACCTTATACTCTAGGTTATTTCACGGTTTGATATTTTTTTGTTGACAGTCAATCTATCACCTAAATAATCAAAAGAATAAAAACATATTTAGGTAAGTTTTTGGAACAGTTTGGAAGAGTTTTTGGTTCTATAAAATTGCTCCGTAACATTTTTCATTAAATTACTTGTAATCGATCCTATCATGCTATTATTGTTCTTTAAATTTATTTTAAAAGTGCCCAAACTATCGATGGTATGATCAAAAATAATGAAGCAAAGTTTTTTTAATCTATAATTTATATAATACAGTATTTGTATATTATAATTATATTTAAAAAAATATGTAAGAACGTTTAGGTAAAATTGCATTTGAATATATCAAAGCAAACAAAAATAATTTATATATATTGACTCTAATGCAACAATGTATGAGATATCGTTGAATACGCATTGTGAAAATCGTATTGTAAGTTTCTCGGTTTCGCCAGATGTAATCATGTATGACTATATCATTGAGTTTTTCACTGAAAGTTGTTCCAATCTGAATATTTTAATTCACCTAGCCAAGTTTGAGCGAATATGGCTGCTTATTTAACTTTATAAAGTATTTTTGATAAGAATTATTGGTCGTAAATACTAATTACATTATGTTAGAACGGTATTTTTGAGCGAAATAAAAAATTAAGGCAACAAAAATAGATCGTTAGGGTCAATGTTTACATTGTAATTATGCTAAACTAGTCAAATATATCGTGCAGTTTATATTAGATTATAATCGTTAATTCTAATAGCACACCAATGGAGGAATTTAAGGATCCCTGCGATCGCAAAAGTTAAACAACAGTGAGCTGAAATAGGACTCTCATAAACGTAGCCGCCGCTAAGAATGGTTAAACTGACTTATAAACTTGTAATTTAGAAATTAAACGTGTCATTGATTAAATGGTTTTAAATATCGGATAGTTTTCTGTAAATTGCATTAGGTATCCTTACTAATGTTATAAATGTGAATGCATGTTTGATCTACTTAACTGATCATCATGAAGCTTTGTACAAATATTCTTGGAGGTATTAGAAGTAACATAGAATACTTTTGATTAAGAAAAAAAAAATTAATTTCTACGAAAGACAAAAAAATTTTTTGTCAAAAAATTATAATCACATTGATTCAGTTCTATTGTAATGTTATGATCTTTGATATTCATCTAAGGGCTTCAACGCGAGCGAAGCCGCGGGTAAAAGCTAGTATTCATATATAATTACATAAAATAATCAGGACTGTTAGCACAGCCAATTATTTGGATGAATAATTACAATATCGGTCGATTGAGAAGAAAATCTATTAATTAATCTGAAGCAAGTTTTCAGTGTAAAAATTTAATAAATAGAAAAAACACTTATTTTAATGAAGTACGTAAATTTTGAATAATTTGATTCATTGAAATGGGGCTTCCACTAAAAATTGGAGGCGATAAAGCATGAATACTGATAAAAACATAACGTTGGTTTGAGGTTGAGCCAGAACTGAGATATGAATGTTTGATTAAAGTTAGAAAAATGAATAGGATATGTTAAAGTTTGAATCAGCTCTGGAATACCTAAGTTACAGAAATAGTATGTATTGGAGAATCACAGATCAAGAAGTCGGTGGGTCAGATTTTTTTTTATCAAAAAATAAACCCACGAACCATTGAGATTCCAGGCTCTTTCGACTACCAATACGTTTTTACTTCTTCACTTTCAAGACTCAACGATTTCGATTGAAAAATGGGCAATTGTCCAATGAATGTTTTCTTTCACCATAATAAACATAAAAAGAAAAAAAAATAATAATAAAAAACTACCTAAATTTCATAAAACTAAAATACCAAGATGAAAACTCACCTTATCCGATTGCTATTACAAGTACACTCCACTTGAGTAATAACACTTTTGCCTTATTGTTGTAGCATAGAATGAAAAAAAATTCAACATTTCACTTAACAGTTTAAGTACACCATTACACAAATTTATTTTATTTCAAGTAATATTGAATTTTTCTACAAGATCAAAACAATTCCATAAATATTAATTAATCCACCTAATTAAATATATTTGCAGAACACAACCAATATTATCTGAAAAGCACTTACTACCAACAAAATAAAGAGCTAAGTCTATAAAAATAACGAAAATAAACCCGAGTGTTGATAACAATCCTTCTATAAAGTCAGTTATCTTAGTACATGACACATTGCGCACGTGACGAACACGATTTGCAGTTGAGAGATGGAAACGGGTATTTAAACGTCAAAAGTAAGAGCGACCACGTGACAATCGGTATGGCCATATGCTCGTTACGTACTACACTGAGATACTGGAATGCTGGTACTTTGTTTTTGCAGCGAGAACCAGCAACTGTGCATCCACCCTGTTCATATTTACCCCTCTTTTGACTTAAGAGTGCTCCCCACCAGTAACCTGCACCCCTCTCACGGTCTGTAATCCAATCGCACTCCACGAAGTCTCTCCCACTCCCAGAATTCTGTCCCCTCTTTGCGCGAGTTTCCAGTTCCCCCACTTAACCTTTTTGTTGGTGAAAATTTGGCTTGCGCTTTCTCACCCTTTCACGGTACTTCCCCGGTGGATCTGACTCTCTCATTTTCTCACAGCACCCTCACGCGACCCCAGAATCGATCCGATGTCGTCCAAGCGTGTGCGCGCTAGCGTACGACACTTCTACTTCTTTCTCTATCGCTCTTGCTGCTGTATAAGTTCGCTATGTACTTTGCTTTTGTAACTGCCAACGATTTCTTATATATATATATATATATATATTACACACACATACATTCATAACTACACATAAATTTATACATACATATATCCATGTATATGTTGACACCGAGGTGTTTGCAGTGTTAGATAGCACTTCAAACGGAACTAGGTTTAGAGATCTCGACCTGCAAGGGTTTGAGTCATCTTAAAGTTAACAAAGGTCTTGTCTCATTAGATTTCTACGTCTAGGTATTACTACTGCTACTACTTATCTTCCGCTTCTTACTATTATGTAACTATTACTGTATTGCTATATTACTATTATTACTACTACCGTGGCTATAACAACAATATTAATATTATGACTACAAAAGTTGGTGTTGAAAAAAAAAAAAAAAAAAAAAATTGTGAGCTCTACTATAATCTAGACATTATTAAATTTTGGAACATTAAATAATAAAAAATTTACAAAAATTATTTTAACAGTTAAATAAAGTTGTAAAATTATCTACTGAAGTAATAAAAAATTTTTTTTATAAAACTCTTTGTAAGTAAGTTGTTTTATTCTGTTTATATTATTAAATTTAATTTTTTAAATAAATTAATCCTCAGAAAATTAAATGAGCACTTATGTGTTTAAACAAAGTTTAATAATTAATAAATCGATGTTGCTGATGCAATAAATCTTATTATAAATAACAGAAGTTAGTTTATTTATTTATTTTTAGTAAATATTATTACGTGAATTAAATGATATAAATAGAATACTAAATGAGAAATTACGAATAAATGGACAAATAGTGTCCTAATATACGTAAAACTCTAAAAAATGCTTATCAAAGCGAGTATTTTTAGTATTTTTTGGGGCGTCAATCTCAATGTTCTCTTGTCCATCAGATAATAAGATTTGTTTGGCACCTGTGGCTCGCATTGATTTCACATCTATTTCGCATTTACCCTTCGGCCATTTTCGGAAACGATTCGATGACTGACCAGTGGTCCTTCCATATATACGCACCACTGGTAGAGATAAATGACGTGACTTGATTGTTTCGGATCCGGTCATAGATCATGCCAGTTTCATGGTTCTTCAATGTGTTGTCTCGTCTATATTGCTACTAGTTAGTGGAACCAGTACCGGACACACACAAAGGTTATCACTGATATATAGTTATAACAGCTAACATATATCTGGTCATGTATATGTTTTTGCAATATTCATCAAAAGTAGTCATTATTACAAAATTACATTTCAATGTTTTCAGAAAAAGAATCTAACAAAATCAGACGTTGATAAATAACTTATTTGTAAAAATCGATGTTTTATGAACAGAAAAAGCGAAAAATTATCAAAAAAATATGATGAGTTCATAAAAAAAGTTAATTTAATAATATTTGTATAAAAAAATTATTTTTATCGTGGGAGTGTTTATTTCAAGTGATCTGATAAGACACAATAGTCCTTATGCATTCTTTTGATAGATATATATTTTGCGCAAGACACAATCGGGTTTCTTGATTGCAACTTAGAGCGGAAAATCGTCTTATCTATGTATCATTTATGTAAAAATGAACTGATGTAAGTCTTATGAGTTTTATTTTTATGAAAAAAATAATATTGACTTTAACCGTGTGTTAAAACAGAGCAGCTAACTTGTTAGTAAATTTAAGATAATAAATTTATTGAAATACTTTTACGAAACTTATTACTTTGACTTAAAAATTTTCATAACTTCTTTTGACAAGTTCTTTGATATAACATTGTTGGACAACTTCATGAAGGGATATATATTTTATTATAAATAAAACTCTATTTTAATTTCAGAAAAACTTGCTTCATTTTCTTCTCAAATTAACAATTTGTCGAGGAGTTTCTGATAAAATATTAATTATTTATCGTCTTATGAAAACCATTTATAAATTTAAATAACATAAAAGAAAACCGGTAAACTGATCGTTGAGCCCCGCAACACAATCATCGACAAAATCAGTAAAGAAAGCAATAAAAACTAAACAATCATAAAATAAAAAAAAAGTTTGTCCATGCGCTGTCCACGGTCTATGTCGAATTTTTGCGATCTTTTTATTATCAACTCTTTTTTTGTACTGTCACAGTATCTAGAGGAATAAATTATACGTATAGATGGTGTATGTAAGAGACAGAGAGAGCAGGATGCACCTAAATCTATACGTCAAAAAAAGCGGAAACACATGGACGATAAATCTCATAAAAAAAAAAAAATAAATAAAACAGAGAATTCATCAACTTTTATTAATATCTTTCAAACGGTAAGGAATTTGATACCAAAAGTCAATAGGATTCATTCCACAGGTAAGTAGAAAGTTATGCAAGGAAATTAAGATTAATTGAATTCATGCGACGTCAATTGTGATGACACACTATCGTATACATCTGAATAGACGGCGTTATAAATTATTTTTTTATCATATCTATATTAGAATTCACAAACGTTCATTGTTTTAATTTATGTTATTTGTGTAGGTCTCTTTCAACTTGCGATAAATATAGATTTTTACGTGGAAATTCTGAGTATAAAATTTCGAGGTTTCTAATATTTTTTTCTCGACTGACGAATTGCGACTGATGCATCACCAATTATTTTTGATTGCGTGTTCGCAATGGTCTATTTCAAACAGTAGAAGCAATATTAATTGAAAAAAAGCATTTTGACGGGATTTTTAGAATTGAACTTTACGAAAATTTCTCTAGATTTTATATTTCATGTAAATTGCTATTCTCTTGCCTTTTTCAATTTTATGATTTTACATGTGAATCGACATTTTTGTTAATTGAGATAGACAATTGAGAAAAAAAAAACTATTTTATCGTTGTAACATTCAGCTCAAAGTGGTGTTTGATTTCCTGGGCAATTTCATCAGGATAATATAAGCCCTTTCGAATATAGACCACTCGAGTCGAGAAATTCAAACCTACAGCTTAACCTTCTAATTAAAATGTATATACATATCTACTGAATACATATACTGAAGATGTTCAGTTGAAGTTCATTGATGTATAGTATATTAATTGACTATACATTTAAAACCTCACTCCAATTCTGGTGGTAAAATGAAGTTGAAATTTCTGAACTGAATTCTACCAGTTGTATTCGTCAAAGTTTTTACAGGTCAGCTAAGTTTACTTAACATCTCTAAATAAAAAAAAAAAAAAAAAAAAACGCATTAATTAAACAAGCACTTTCATATAGTAAAATAACAACGAAAATGTACAACTGTGAAAAGTAATGATATAGTATATTATATTTTTGAGCTTTTGGCTGTCATTTCAGTGAGAAAATATTCTCACAAAGAGAACTGTAAGAAGGAACGGAGGGCTGTACACAATGTGAAATGGCCTCAGGTTGCAGCAAACTCACGCCACGTTGCCGGACGTAGGACGTAGACATAGAGTGTAGAATTTAAAAGTCAAAGCAAATGCAGATCACCACCAGACGACGTTATACTATTCCCCAACTCTATCTCACTTTTTTACTTTATCTCTATATATATCTTTCTTTATGCATAAACTCACTCGGTCATTCTCACACCATGCTTGCCATCATCTCTCAGCACACAACGCTTCATACATTTTACTCCAACAAACACAACATTTATGTATATATCTATCTATCTATCTATCTCTAAATGCAATATATATACATCTACAGGCAGCTATATTCATGTTTACGCTGCGCTCCTCTTTGAAATTTCAAGAGTTTCAACCACCTCACACCACAACTTGCCGGCAGTTTGATAATTATCATCACTGTGCATTGCTTAATTCTATGTTACTGTTGGCGCTGCTACAGCAACGGCTGACACGAATATTTCATAATATTTATTATAGTTTTTGGACTGACAAATTTATAGAATACTTATGCAACTCCAGAAAAGTTATTACATGACAACTAGGAACTATTTATATGTTTTATTCGGATATATCATTTGAAATAAGGGAGATGCCGCCTTTTATGATGCAAAATATATATTTATATATAATTTTGTCGTTCCCTCTTATTGACATTCGCGTGCACTATCACACTCTATATCACGATAATTTTATATGAATATAAGCACAGTCAGATATGACATATGACGCCATTTACCGTCATAATCATAAGATATGAATTATTACTGAGTTGTGATGATCCTCGTTTTCAAATTCGGTATATTATGATTATGATAGTTGTTGTTATTGTATATTATATTTTAATAGTTATTATCTTTGAGATTATTTATTTATTCATATTCATACAAATAGAAAATAATAAATTATAAAATATGCTCAGATTCTTGCTAATTTTTAATGTTCTAAATAATAATTCGGACTCTGGGTTGGTATTTTAATTCTTTTGACATTTATATAGCTGTAGTTGCTGTTTGAAATAATATTTTTTGTTCTATAATTTTTAAATTGTAGAATTAAAATAATAAATATTAAAAATTAATCATTATAGTTTTTTTTTCCGAAATTTTTTATCGTTTTTGAAATTTCGTTGATAACAATTCAATGAAAAATTTTAAAGTTAAAAATGCTTTGTTATAAAATTTTGAGATGACACTGAAATTTTGAAAATATAAGATCAATTAGTATTTATTATTTTATTTAAATTACAAGTAATAGAAATAAGTAGAAATTCAGTATATATTGAAGATATGATAAATAAAGTAGAGGACTATGTATAATAACATTAATAACATAATCAGTTGAATAGGCGGCTCACGCAAATGTATATTTCACGACATTGCTCTCGCAGTTCTTGTAACAAATTATTAAAGATTATGTTTATCCGCGATGCACCCGAGTTCATGTTTCACCTGAAGTTGTTGATAATGCAAGAGACAAGACTGGTTCTGTAACGTTATATGAGCTTCAAGGGTTTATAGATTAAGCTAGAAGCGGGCGAATCGCCTCGACTAATTATAAGTTTCAAATACATTTATCTACTTCAATGTTTAATGATAAGTAAATATTTTGAAATTAATTTGAAGCAAATTTTCGAGATCTCAAAATTCAAACTTAAAATTTTTTATTTTCTGATTCCTTTAAGCTTTCTATCTGTATGTTTAAAAAAACTTGTAGGATACTTGAGAAAGATATAATTTATAAATTTTATTTCATACTGATGAAAATAAAAAATTTGGCATACAAAACTTGTTTAAGCTAAATAAAAGTTTTGAGTGAAATTTAATACCAATATTTAAGAAGTATCCTTATAAGCAAACTAGTCTTATTAAAAATCGTAGAAAACTCTATAACAGAAATTTTTTTGATCATAAATCTTAAATTCAAAGTTTTTTATGTTCTGACTCTTTAATTTACGTTCGCTTATCAAATATTTCACGTGATAAAATTGAGAACAAATTTTTGAGACTAATTTGTGATAATTTTTGA
This sequence comes from Cotesia typhae, assembly GCF_013202065.1. Lineage (NCBI taxonomy): Eukaryota > Metazoa > Arthropoda > Insecta > Hymenoptera > Braconidae > Cotesia > Cotesia typhae. Next base: position 6,615,077 of record NW_027423757.1, on the reverse strand, counting down.
TTTTTTAACTTATAAATCACTGTGAAATAAATTGAAAATAATTTTGAGTTTTTAAAAGAACTATAGGAATTAGAAACAAGACTTTTTGCTTACCAGACATATACTACCATCTAAACTACCAGGTCTGACTCAACACTTTAACTTCTCCTTCCCTAAAGTGATTTGGAGAATGAAATTTCCACTTCTATTCCCACTGTTGATTATACTCTCAACCCTAACATCGATCTAAAGGCAATTGGATATCATTTTAACTCAAGACCTAAAGTATATCATGTTGATTAAAGTTTACTTAACAATCGTTACTTATTTTCCATCTAATAAAAAATAATTTGTAGAATTAAATCATATTTTGAAGAAGTATTTTTCTATGTTATTGGATAGACTTGATGCGTTCAATTAAATTAAATTATAAATAGGTGTCGAGGGTGAGATGATTGATCCTGAAAAAATAATTCTTCTTTGAATTTTAATGTGCCCGTATTTTTAAATTTTATTAATAAGGAGAGCCAAGGAAAGTTGAAAATAAATAAATAAAGTGGATCAAAAATACTAGATAGCAGAATAAAATTCACTAATTGGCAACTGGGAATTAATGAAAAGCAAATAAAATCTACTACTCTCAGCTATACAAATAAACTAGTCTTCATATTACTCGCTAATAACTTGTAAGATGATAAAAATTCATTGAATCCCAATACGCCGTACAAGTAACCTAATAACGCTGTAAAAAGAGGAAAACCTTTATGTCTGCATTACGCCTGGAGAAAAAGTATATTCAAATATTCAACATAACTATATCAGATGAATAAGATAAGAGTTTTATTAAGGAACTAATTATTGAAATTGAATTATAATTTTTAATTTGTACTGTTACTTTTTTATTTTTTTTTGTTTTTAATATAAATTTTTCAAATTCCTTAGTTTATTAAAAAATTCTATTATATTAGCTACAACCAGGGTCATGAAATTTCATATAAAAAAAAAAAAACGAAAAATATCAAGTGTTCAAATGAATATTTGTTGATGTTAATAAAATGAATTGAATAGTGCCTTTGATTATGAATAGCCAAATATTTTCGTAGTGCTTTGACAGAAGATGTCAAATATTTTTTTTGTTGTCAATTTTAGAAGGGATTTCAAATATTCGAGCCATAATCGATTAAAATTGAATCAGCGGAATTATTTGAAAAAATCTGCAATAATAGAGTATTCATAAATTTACAAAGAGTATTTATAAATCAAATCAACTGAAAAATTTTATGTATTTGAATGATTTGAACGACTTATAGATGTAGTGAAAAAAAAAAAAAAATTAGGAGAACGGTTGATTTTAATAAGCATAACAAAAAAATTGCAATATTTATTCAAGGTGGACGTTATTTGTCGTTGGGAAAAAAAAGAGTGAGATTATCTCGTGTCCTCTCATCTGAAACATCTGTCTTATTATTGCAATGGACAGGATAAAACCATCGAGATTAACAAAACATAAACTGAGTAATAACAGATAAGTTAATTATTGTTTTAATTAAATTTTCCTAGTTTGAATTAAATTTTCTTAATTTATTTTTATAATTACGGACTTTTTAATTCTTTGTAACATTCTTTTGTCTCCTTATTAGCAAGATGAAAGAGTAAAATAACTATAATAATATATATATATTAGGGTGAGTCAAAAAAATCAACTATTTTTTTTTTTACAATTAATACGGAAAAATGGGTTACTAGGCACCTTAAAAAAATTCTCACCAAATATGAACTCTTAATTTTAATAGGAAGATCCTCCGCGTCGCAGTTTTTCATTTTTTTCTCAGTCCAATAGAAAAAAATTCATTCCTCATCATTAATTGGTCGTACAGAAAAAATTTTTTTAAGAATTTTGTAGGAAATTTAATGCTCTAAAAAAAAGGTATCTTATGTTTTTTCCGTAAACCTCACCATTTCAGTAATATTGAAGATTTAAGATTGATTATTTTAAGTCAAATGTCACTTTTGTTTATTAATTTTATAACTCGACAAGAAATGGCTATTATTGAATGGGCAATAGAAATTTTTGTAGCAAATTAACTGCTCTATAAAAATGGTATCTTATGTTTTGGCGATTAAATTAATCGTTCAAAAGATATTCATCATCAAACTTTCATGTATATCGATTTTAAGAGTTTTTGATTAAATAATCGAAAAATTTCAATTTAATCTATCAGTTTTGAGAAAATTTCATTTTTTGTCTTTAATGTAAGTATTATTTGAATTTTGTTTTCAAAATTTTTATTCAATAATTCCAAACTTTTTATTTTTCATCATTAGAAATCACGATCATGTTGTTTTTTTATAACGTCTTCAAAACGTCTTAAAAAATTTTTCCACTACAGCTGTATATTGTCCTTGGGAAAATTTCTTCTGTAGAGAATTTTTGTTTTGTATTCTATTTACTCTGTTTCCCTTGTGAACTAGCGCCACCTACATTTTTTTTTTATAGTTATATTGTTTTTATTTGTTTACATTTTCTACAGCATTTCTAGTGTTTCCACAAGTTATGATCTTGTATATGTGATAAAACGATTAAATATTTACAAATTTTGCGGTCACTACATAAATTTATATATTTATCGAAAATATGGATAAGGAAATTCATTTGATCGGAAAACCCATGCAAAAATTTCAGAACGTAAGTTGCCAACAGTGAAAGAGGTTATGAGTGTTTTTTTATCAGCTCAAAGTGTTATAATGTTCTATCAAACAAAGTGCTAAAAATGCAACTGATCAAGTTATTGAACTATGGAAAAACAACCAGATTCCGACTAGTGGATCAACTAATGTAATACAAAAAATTCTTCGCTATCATAATATTTCAGAATGAAATCAAAGCATTATTTGATATTGTAGATCATAAATCAATTAAACTGCTTGATAATGATATTCGTGAACTATATTCAAATCAAAAAAGTGATACCCGGAAAGAAATTCTTTCAAATAACCCAAATAAATTAAACAGTACTATGAATACGATGGAAGTAGATGAAAGTCGTGAGTATTTACAACATTTAATTATTATAAATTTTAATCAGAATTGAAAATAAATTAAATTGATTATAAATTATGAATAATAAAGTATATTATTGTTTTTCTAATTAATTATATCATAAATGTCAATATGTTCGTAGATGATAAATAAAAACTCTTTGTGTTCCTTATTTGATGTCAAAATGAATGAGTTCCATATTTTTGCTTCCATTAATTAAATAACAACGCTTATTTTAGATTTGAATCAACCCTCAACCAGCCATGAGATTGTTCGAAGTGAGGAATCAGAGTCATCTTCAACCCTTACATTAAGTCAAGCTACAAATTTCGGTTCAGATTTAGAGTATGTGCCTCAAATACCGACAACACGAGCAAAAATAAATATTCTAACTCCAGAGCTTATCTCAGCACTCGACAGAGCTAATGTTAGTAGTAGAAATGCGATGTTCATTATTGCTCCAGTTCTATCAAGTGTTGGTGTTAATGTAGAAGATACAACTCTTAGTTATCGAACAATTCAACGAACTCCCATGCTCTTACGAAAAGACATTGCTATAGGACTAAAAGATAACTTCAAAGCTCATGATAAATATGTCGTGCATTGGGATGGGAAAATACTGAATGACATTTCTGAATCGAAATTTGTGGATCGATTACCGATTATTTTGACTGCTTTTGGTACTGAGCAGTTACTTGGAGTTCCAAAAATGAATAGTGGATCGGCAGAAAATCAAACAGCAACCATCTTGTCAACGTTAAATCAATGGGGTATTATTAGTTACATCAAGGCGATGTGTTTTGACACGACTGCGGTTAATACGGGTAACTAATCAATGATAAAATATTTAAAAGAAAATTTTATTTTCATCGTTCTAGTTGAATTATTTTCATACATTAATTAAATTTTCGACACGTGCCCATTAGTTATAATTCTTTATTTATTTATAGATTTTAAATATGCGTTACAATTTTTATTAAATACAGAACTTAAAGTGTAATTATCTATTTTTACTATACAGGAATCCATCATGGTATATGTAAAGAAATTGAAAAGGCCTTAGGAAAAGAATTAATTTGGTTACCATGTCGCCATCATATTTATGAGATCATTTTAAGGAGTGCATTCGAAGTCTATTGGCCAGTATCATCCGGACCAAATGTTCCAATATTTGGCAGATTCAAAAATTTTGGGACACATTCGATAAAACGAAGTATAAATCTGGTGTTGAAGATAGTATTGTTGCTAATATTATTACGAATGAAAAAAATAATCTATCTTCATTTATTAAGCGATACTTACAGGTATTATTTAAATACAATTTTAAGTGTAGAGGATAATTTCTGATTTTTACGAATAATTGATTACTTTTGGTAGTTATCGCAATCCCGAGATGACTATAAAGAAATATTGGAATTGTCATTAATTTTTCTGGGAGAAATGCCACGAGAGCAAGTTTTCTTCAAGCGTCCTGGTGCAGTTCATCATGCAAGATGGATGGCAAAGGCAATTTATTGCCTAAAAATGTTTATTTTTAGAGATGAATTTGACCTTTCTAAGAAAGAATTGGATGGTCTTCGACAATTTTGTATTTTCATAGTTATGGTGTATGTAAAAGCTTGGTTTTCATCAACTTCTGCGACTTCTGCTGCTAATCACGACTTAGAGTTTATGAAAAATTTAATTGAGTACAGTAAAATTAATTCTTTAATTTCCTTGGCTACATGTGAAAAAATGACTTCACATTTATGGTACTTAAGTGATGAACTTGCTATTTTATCACTTTTTGATGATACCGTTCCATTAAACATAAAGAAGAATATTGTCGAAGCTGTTAAGACTCGCGAAGGTACAGATTCTAAAGCAAGAAGATTTATTATTGATAGAAAAAATTTACATTTAATTCTGCAAAAAATATAAGTGACTTTGTTTCTAAGAAGTCATTAAGACTTTTGAGATCTTTGATCTGCCGTATGATTTTCTTGACAAAAATATTGATTTATGGTCTACTGATGAGAGTTATAATGAAAATAAAGAATTTTTCGCACAATTGAAAGTTGTTAATGATGTGGCAGAGCGAGGTGTCACATTAGTAAGTGAATATAACCAATGCTTAACGAAAGACGAAGAGCAATTTCAATTTTTATTGCAAGTTGTGAAAGAGCATCGAAAAAACTACCCTACTTGCAACAAAAAATTGTTTGAAAATAAATAGCTCAGTTGAAAATTGAAATAAAAAACTTTCTTATAACTAATTGGACATTTTTTCTCTAAAACTGAAATCATAATATATTTATAATGAAAACTATGCTTTTTTATTGATAAATGATTAACTAAGCGATAAATAATGTACAATTTATTTTTTTAAATGTAGATAAAAATACTTACACATAAAAAAAAAGCTTGAAAAACATTTTGAAGTTTCTCAGTTGATGAAAAAAAATTTTTTTCGTGTAAATTTTCACAAAACTGATAGATTAAATTGAAATTTTTCGATTATTTAATCAAAAACTCTTAAAATCGATATACATGAAAGTTTGATGATGAATATCTTTTGAACGATTAATTTAATCGCCAAAACATAAGATACCATTTTTATAGAGCAGTTAATTTGCTACAAAAATTTCTATTGCCCATTCAATAATAGCCATTTCTTGTCGAGTTATAAAATTAATAAACAAAAGTGACATTTGACTTAAAATAATCAATCTTAAATCTTCAATATTACTGAAATGGTGAGGTTTACGGAAAAAACATAAGATACCTTTTTTGTAGAGCATTAAATTTCCTACAAAATTCTTAAAAAAATTGATTCTGTACGACCAATTAATGATGAGGAATGAATTTTTTTCTATTGGACTGAGAAAAAAATGAAAAACTGCGACGCGGAGGATCTTCCTATTAAAATTAAGAGTTCATATTTGGTGAGAATTTTTTTAAGGTGCCTAGTAACCCATTTTTCCGTATTAATTGTAAAAAAAAAAAAATAGTTGATTTTTTTGACCCACCTAATATATATATATATATATATATATATATATATATATATATATATATATATATATATATATATATATATATATATATATATATATATATATAAACAGTTAAAAATTACATCTTTTCGTTTATGATTAGGTCGTTAAATATAATAATGTTCTTCACAATAATTGCATAAAATTCCTCAGAAATTGCTAATATTAATTTCAAGTATAAGAAACGACGAAACACCTCTTACATATAAACCTTAATATGGTGTAAATTAGTGTGCATACAAGTATATATATATATATTTGCAGTAACATTGAAGTTGAGAATTGTATGTTGATTTGTATACCACGAGGATAATATCAAGATATTCATAAGTTTATTGTGTTTGCCACATACTGAGATTTCCGGAAACTTCCCAAGATATATACTGTCAGAGTTTAAACTTGTAATGAAGAATATGTTGGAATACATACTGAGAAAGAGAACTGACAAATATTTAATACGAGTTTACGATAGAAAATATTCACAGCAGGTGTGCAAATCTCTTCAAGTACATAGTACATTGTCGTGCAGCCTGTGAAATCTACTCGCTGTGTTAGACTCACGACTCATATTAAACTAAAATTATATAAGTTTTAAGTTATAACATTAACCAATTAGGAAGTAAATTATTTTTCCATTTTCATACACATTCCAAGCAGACCATATGGAGCCATATCAGAAAATTTTTTTAAGTGGTTATTGTTTAATGAATGAATTGACCGATTGAGATAAGTTTTGTAGTATATAAGCGGTCATTATTAATCTCAAATTTTTTAAAAACTTGAGCTTATAAATATCTATCAAATACTTATTGGTGAATTGAGAGATAAATTTTTTTTTTGCCTAATAGTCAAATAGAGATGTAAAAGTATCTTATAAACTCAACCAGTGTTCTAAGACAGATGTAACGGCATGGAAACTATTAGATAAGAAAGTACTATTTAATAAGAAAAAAACAAAGTTGTTATAGCTTTGCCTTTAATAGCGAGTTTAAATAAACGGTAGTGTATGTATATACAACAATGAGTTTCAAGTAATTAAAATTTATTTATAACGTTAATTTATTTGATGATCTATTATCCTAGAGTCTTTAATGACGTGATATATTTCATCCCGGCAACATAAACTTGCTTGTTTTATCTTGTTCTGCTTTTCATTATATTTTTATTTCTGGTTCGCAATGATATAATGAGACAGTTTTTCACGAATATTTTATGCATCGGGTTTGAAAAATGTTTGCGCATAATTTTTATCGATATTTTCATATAAATAAATTATTAAAAGTAACGTATTTTTTCATGAATTCAACATTAATCAAAACTTAGAGATTAAAATAAAAATTGCATAAATTTATCAAGTTCATTTATTTTTAATTAGTAAAATAATTATGGCAATATTGATCAAGCAGAATCAGACGTATAGTAGCAGCTTGTAGCGAATAACTTGTCACTTTTCTTGAAAGGTATTGTAAAAATGCAACTTTCCTTCTCGATGTCTTGTTTTGTCGGATGAAAAAAAAAAAAGAAAATTTGAAATATAAAAGATAAAAGTCATCGGAAGTTATTTCTTAATAAACTTAAGATAAGACAGACATAAAATTTCATTTTTTTATTTATCGCTACTTTATCTTCCTGTATCGCTAATCTATACTTCCATACTAAATATTTTAAATGTGTTCATACTAAATCCTTAAATTTACCAAACATTATCAGTGGTGAATAGTTTATTAGATCAAACATCACTTCGATAAACAGTTAATGCACCATTGAAATAGTTTTGATATACGAGTACTGATAATTATTATTTGATTAGAATTTTAATCAAGAGTTCGCTTGATTATTTTTATCAGAGATTTTTAAATTACTAAATTATATATTATTAATAATTCTTTTCACGTCACTTGTATTGGAGCATGAAGAGAACGTTTGTTGAGAAAATCGAAACAAGAAAACACAATTTTAGGCGAATAATGATTTATTAAAGTCGATTATTAAAGTAAATATCAAATGGATTTTCTCAAAAAAAGAAAAAAATTATTTTTTTCAAACTGTATATTATAAGAATAAAAAGTATACATTCAAACGTCTTAATAAGTTCCATTAACTATTTTCGAATAATTGAATAAATGTTATTTGAATAATAATAATCTTAGCAACTTTTTCAATTAATTAAAGTAAACAATAAATGTTTATATTTGAATTCGGAAAGTTTTTCAATCTTACCGTTTCATTTACATTTGTAAAAACTTTATTGAATTATACGGACTGCAGATTGGCTTATTGAACTATTTTAATTCTTCCTTATTTTAATATAAAAATGAAATTAATAATAACTTATCTTTTTTATTAATAATTTATAATTGTCTTTCAGAGGATTAAAGACAAAATTTAGCATATCTTCTAGTCCAAACATATAAATCCGTTCTTCCAATTTAAATATAAATTAATTTTTTATCGACATAAACAGAAAACAAACTGACCGATCATTTTATTTAAGTAAATTATTTTATATTCCATTTAAAAATTTGTTTTTACAAGTTTAACTCTTGTGATATTATCTTTTCTTTTTACTATTAAATTTATTTCCATTTAAAGCACAAAACGAATGCAAAAAATTTTTATTATCGATTTAAAAACAAAGTAACAAACATACTCGTTTTTTTTTACAGGAAAAAAATATGTGCAAAAAATATTATATTGATCGAACATATGTTTTTGTTGTACAGAATAGACCGGAACAAAATACGAAATTTAAGAATAAAATTTGTAAATACACGTTTCTATCTTGCTTTTTTATTTATTCTCTTTATTCCAGAGATTTATCAACTATATTTGCCTCTGTTATAGAAAAAACAATATGCTATGCAAGTGACGTCTTTTACTCAGTTTTTTCGACAATCGTTAATAAAAAAAGGTCTTTTAATAATTACTAGAATTCAAATTTGCGCGCGCAAGCGCGCGCCTTACTATAGCGTTTGCATATATTTTCATGCTCATGATATATTCGACCAATCACGTTACGAATAGTTTGATGCCACATACATTTCATCTCAATTTTATATAAGGATACATTAATAGTATTATGCAACTTGCTTCATTGAAGAAATATTTGATGTTTTTTTTTTAAACTAAGGGAGAATTACTATCCGAAATAAATTAAATTTTATAATTGAATCGATTTTTGAAAGTTATAAAATCACTCTCTATTGAATAAACTCTAAAATTGTATATGAATTATGTTGGTTTGATAAAATTACAAGAGTACAATGAAAATAGTTGCAGAAAGTCAATGAAAAAAATTTTTCGATCGTAGAATGGTTCACTCCAAGAGTCATGCAATATTTATTGTCGATACATATGTGTAAAGTGAGGGATTTTGGTATTGGCTTGAATTTGCAATACGGGCTTAAGGTTATGATCCATCCATTACGGGATCGAGTACGTCGTTATACGGCCGAGCGAAGCGAGTCCGGATAAACGTACGAAATCCCGTAGTAGATGTTAATTTAACCTTAAAGGTTTGTCACAAATTTAGCCGTGCCGGATATTTTCCTTTACCCATAACGTATTGAAAAAAATTTTTTATAACAACAAAAAATAATTTCCATTATGGTCATCTATTATTAGCGTTATTATGTATTAAAGGTTCTTCTATTTCATATATCATTATGTAAGCTTGAAACTTATTCAGACATTGATATCGTTTTAATCAATATTTCATTCATTCCATAAAAATTGCTCGTTAAATATTGACTTTAATGCCAATAATATAATATCAAAGTTATTATCATCTCATTATACGGATAATAACTACACACACTGTAAAAAATTTTTTGGACTCGGTGGGGTGTTTTACACCGAAATTTTTTACAATGCATTTTAACTAAGAGTGTTATTTTTAGTAACAAACTCGATGGTCAAGCTCCTTTAATTAATATAAATCATGTGTATCTGACATTTTACTTAATATATAATGTAATTTAATACTATTTTATTATTTTTTTATACTCGAGAAAATAAATTGGCAGCAGATTCAATCAGCCTGTACTCTGTAAAAGTAGAAGTAAACAAAAAAAATAAATAAAATAGATAAATTAAAAACAAACTGCGCTACCGTTAATTTAAATTAAAATTTTATTTTTTTCGCAGTAAAATAATAATGATAATAATAAAGTAAAGTTCCAATAATATTATATATAAAACGGAATAATAAAAAAAAAGATTAATTGTTTTTATGCTAGTTTACAAAAAAAAAAAAAAAAAAAAGTCGCATGTATTTTTTTACGCTATAATAATTTACGAAATTTTTTGACGTAAAAAAAATTTGGTGAATGCTTATTGTCAATACAAATATGATATTCAAATGAAAACTAATCCCACAGTGTAATACACCGAGAAATATTCTGCAATACTCGTTGAAACATGAATAGCAAACATAACTGCACAAATTCGAATTTATTAAGTCACACCTATACGTTTACATTATCGAAAGATGATTGTAGTTTCATCTCGTATGGGTGTAATTTCTGATCGAGTCTATTTTGCAGTAATATACATTTTCGTGAAATAATTTTTAGTATATCCATCAATAGCATGATATTAAAATTGACTATCTCAAGTCAGACACAGTCATATATGCCGATATATAATTTTTTGACCAGAGAAAGTGTTGACTAAAGTGTTGAAAAATGTTTGACCAGAGAAAATCCTCAACAGACAGCGCATAAGCACTAAATCATCTCCTTACAAAAGAATTAATTTTAAAGTCCTGACTTGTAAAATTAAAATCATTTTTTTTTCGCTTTCCTCAGGAACTTATCTAAGATTAATTTTTAGTTCTATCAACTAACTTTTAGTTTTTAGCTATAAATTTTATAAATTTTTTAAATTATGAAAATTGGCCATATTTGACAATATTAGAGAAATTTTTTCTTGATTGTTGTAAAAACAATTTCTTGATAATATTCAAGATTGAACATGGAAAAAAATTATCGGTAGCGTCTACCAATTGACGATTGGTTGTCAATCTAAAATTAATCGGTTGTCTCAACCGAAAAAAAATCGCTGCATGATCCTAAAGCTATAAGCTCTGTGTATAAAACAATTTGTTTTCTATGATGCTTATCATTAATATCGATATAAAAATATAAATTATAGTCGGAAGAAAAATAGTGAGCATTTTAGAAAAATGAAGCTATTTGGTGGTTATAACACGACACAGGCTGGTTCTCTTGGTGAAAGCAGTGGCGTTGCCTTTTCTTACCTCCACTGAGTTTGAGGACGATAAGTTTGTGAGAGGCATGATGAATGGGGTGGTATATCATGAGTACATCCTAGCTCGCTTTATCTCGACGATCGCGATCCCGCGTACTGTAGAAAACTCACCCGATATAGTACAAGCAAAATGGCGTCAAATGCCATTACATATACCCAGACCGGGTTGTGGTTTTTGTGTATACTATTGAAAGGACGGATGTAGTCGAGTTTTATTTATACTTCCACGTTCATCCTCTCCGGTCAAACATTTTTCCGACCATATTCGTAAAGGTTATATCATACCCTTAAATTTAACTTACTATAAATTTTCCGATTACCTTACAAAAATAAATTTTTTAGATTACCTCTCTTTGAACGTTGGATTTATCAAAATGGGCGATAAAAAATGTACTTTTAGTGTCAATAAACAAAAAATTTATATTTTTATTCACTTTTTATTTGAGATTTTTTGTTATTAATGTAATTAAAAAAAAGAAACCTATGATATAATCAAATAGAATATCATTCTGATGGAAATCATATTTACAAGGCTTCAGTAAATGAAGCACACGAAATAATTGAATAACGGTGCTTCAATAGCGATATTTTTATGTTTTTCGTTTTTTTCATAGATCAATTTCATCATACAGTTTCATTGTCTTTTAATCCGTTATGACAAAAAAGTATTTGTTCCGTGTGTGACTGCAGCGCTATGGTATGTGTGAACTAAAAGACGCTGGTATAAATCTTTTTAATGAATAAATTAATGAGATTTTGCAGTATGAATATCTTATTTTGAATTTCAAAAAAATTTTTTTGCATGTGAAATTAGGTTATAAATTAATATCCGTCCCTGTGGGTTTTTTTTATTAGAAAATTAGAATTATTTTCGTAGTGAAATCATCTTTTATAACGAAGCAACTAAACCGGTTAGGCCGTGCAAATTAAACAGTAAACGGCTGACGTTACCTACTGGTATTTGTTTTTGCCTTATCACTCATCATTATTCATCTGTATTGAACTGTAAGACTAGTAAAACTTTTGAATTTCACTGTTAAAAATAATATTACGTATATTATCAACTAAAAACACGGTTTAATGTTGAAACATCAGTATAAAATTGTCAAGTGTAAAGAACATTCAACGCGTTGCGCATGAGGTATGCAGCAATAAAATATAAAAAAAAACAACTTTAAAAAAGTTAAGGTAGACTTGTTCTTTCTTTTCGAAAGTTGTACACGTCCTTAGTAAATTTACTCATTGTTTGGTAAGCCCTTAGCGTGAGTCAACAAAAGTGACGGGACTAGTAAAACAAAGAAACTGTATATTTATATGAGATTGTAGGATCTTTTAGCATTGACTTTTGGCAAGGGTTAGTGAGTAAGAGTTGAAATAAGTCTATAAAAATGTAACAGTATTTATAACTGGAATATTAACCGTGGTCATTCAGTAATTAAATATTTCTGCCACAATAAATACTTTTTCGACAATATTTTTGATCTACCTCTTGTAGTTTAATTTTTCACAAAACAATTTTGATTAATCGACTTCAGATTTGTAAGTTGTTAATATATTTACAATTTTTTTTTTTTTTTAGTATTAATATTGATAAAAATTTTAACGTTAGAGAAAAATATTAAATTTATCTTTAAATGAGCACTAAATTAATTGATTTCAGAATTAGTGAGAAACACGAAATTCGCTTTATACGTTATGTGCTTATACTTTGTATGCGAAACTCTGAAACTAACAATGTATAGCTTTTAATTTTGTATTAATCTTTCGATGCATTTTCGTTGATTTTCTATTAGTTGGTTTAATGCTTATGTATCTAATACTATAATGGAACTATTAAATCCGTAAATTTTCAGTCTACGAAGAAATTTTCTCTAAAACTATAAGAATAAATAGGCGAAAAAATTTATTGACATAACTACATATGGCTTGAGCAAGTCGGGCATGAGAGTAACAAAGTAATTTATGAAAATTTTTTAACTTTTTTCTTTAAATATGTATAATAAGCTCCTTAAAAGAGTAAAAGAAGTGATTTTTATTTTATAACAACATCTCAGTTCTAACTCTCTTGTAAGGAGATGATTTAGCGACCATGAGCTCTCTAACGTAGATATTCAAGACTAACATTGATCGGATATTTACATATAAACATATGTGATAAATCAAGTCATATCTGGACTTATAATTACTGTAACTAAAATCACAGAAAACCTGGCCAAGGCACAGCTGGCTACGATAGAAAAACGGCACGAAGCCTTTTCTTACTGAGAATAATAATAATAATTCTTTAGATGGCGACAAGGAGCTTTGACTCAGTTACCATCAAACAATCAATAATAATAATAGCAATAATGGAAACCAGATTATGGAAATTGAAGTTGGTTTGAAAGTTTTCTGACACAAAGAGAAGTAATTAAGCAACTAATTAACTCACTAACTATCAAAATAATTGAAATCTATGCATGATGGAGATTATTGTGTAGAATATTTGCTTTCACATACATAACGAGTTCGGGTCGGAAGTATGATAAAAGCTTTAAAGTACAAAACGACGCTGTCGAATGCTTGTATAAATTGCAGTGTAATTTTTTGTCCTCTAAGTGTGAATACTAATTAGCTGGAAAGCGAACATAGTATATCTGTACGTAGATAGTAATGTAGGAGATCCTACTAGTTGACTTGAGTAATTACTTAACTGAGTAAAGTTGATGGACCAAGACGTGCAAGTGGTTAAGTCCCGGTCTAGGCACCAAGTTCTAGCAATGTATCTCCGTATACATGAAGAGAGTTTGGTGTATTCTCTGTACTCAGCTATCACTATATCTTACTATCTCTTGCCCACTTAGTCATCCTGTTGGGTCAAACTTGTCTGTCTGGTTATCAAATTAAGTGTAAACTACGAGATGTTATAGTGCATTTACAGCCATTCGGAAAATCATTATTTACATAAATAGTACAGCTCCACATTTATCATTTTCTATTTATTCTGTAAATTAAGTAATAAATAATTACAATAATAATTACAACAACAGTTATTCTTTTAAAATAAGTTTAACAATAAATATGCAATAAGACAATTTATGTTTATGGGAAAATGTGCGAGCGAACGACGGACATTTAATTCCAGAAAAGTTTAGAAAAAAATAAATAAAAGAAATGAAAAAATGTTTAAAGAATAAAATAAAAAAAATTAGAACAGAATAGAGAATGGAGAATAGAAGAATCGCATGGGAAATGCAAAAAGTTTAACGTGTAAATTGAAGAAGGCGCGCGAGCTGTGTCTCGTAACGTCTTTTAAGAAATTTATAGTAAAATCCTTAATGTAACTCGTAAAGCTGTAAATTCAACTTGCATCTTGCTAAAACTCAAGGGATTTCGGCGAGCTGTTTAAATAAATATTAGTCATGCTTGAGATAATACATCCTTGGTGGAAAATGTAATTTATAGAGCGATTATTAGTAACAAGTATTTTACATGCCGTTAAATGTTCGCTGCTGCTGACCTTGTCATTTTATACGCTAAATGCTCATTCTCTATAATTGGATGCTTTACAAGAACGGAAGACATTTACTGTTGTGCATCGATTGTGAGTTTGAGGAAAGTAAGTGAAGTTTAACATGATTGAACGGTTCAAGATTTATTCGACAACAGGTGGCTTGAGTGACGTTTAAAGGGTAGGTTACAGATTACAAATGACATTGTATGCTTACATGTCTATCATGTATACCTATGTCCAATCAATAAATGATCTAAATCGCATAAAAAATTTTGGTAAAATATAAAATAAATTCATAGTACAAGTAGATTCAATTTGAAAGTGATACAATCTGATGACTAAAGTAGTGTTGGAATTCTTCGACAGAGAGCGCATCATCACTGAACTGTCCCATAATAAAATTGAGATGAAATGTATGTGGCATCAAACTATTCGTAACGTGATTGGTCGAATATATCATGAGCATGAAAATATATGCAAACGCTATAGTAAGGCGCGCGCTTGCGCGCGCAAATTTGAATTCTAGTCTCTTTAAAAAAGAGTTAATGTTGACGTGTTGTAATAATATTAAAATCATTTCCTTTACTGCCGTAAAAAACTTAGTTAAGATTGACTTTTAGTTTAATCAATTATTAAATTCAAAATATAGTAATTAATGAAAATATTTTTAGAAAAAATGAAAAACTAAAAATCTACAAGAATTTCTATATAGCCTAGTTATCTCGCCATGCATGATAAATTCAGCCCAGATATAAAAATTTGACCGTATCAGAAAATTTCCTCACCTATATTTAATATTTGAGGAACGATTAAATAATTATTTCATCATTACTTCTTTATCGATAGCATCGAATAACATTAACATCCAGTTTTCCACTCAGTGGCAAAACTTCTTGTATAAATGCACAGCAATATCGCAATATTATGCTTACGGGTATGGTAAATTGTAATACAGAGTTAAAATTTACTGATTAATTATCGATGTTGCTTTAGAATATAAATTTCACGACATATTTACTTAACATTTATGATCTGTACCTATTTGAACTAACATGAATAATAAAATAGTAAAACGATAATAGAGTGAAATATTGTTGTATACGTTATATGCTGTATATATATATATATATATATATATATATATATATATATATATATATATATATATATATATATATATATATATATTAATGGAGCAGAGGTATGAAGCAATTTGCAACACCCTCAGTTCTATGGATTGACCTCCATGACTGCCCTTCCCCGTTTGCGCCTTCAAATAGTTGAGTTAATCGATCGATCCCTAGTGTGGAACCGAATATGTAAATCCGTTTGTCAACACCCAACGAATTTGAATATTGGTCTGAAATTTGACGATTGATTTGTCAGAGTACTAACACAATTTACTAGATTGTAGACACCAATGACTTATCACGCATATGCAGTGGTATTGTTATTCGGAATTAGAGATTACTAATAGTTCGAAAATTATTTATTGAACAATAAAATTATGTCGCTGAATAATATCATCATTTTATTATAATAAAAATACAGTTAATAATAATATTAATTCGATAATTCGTTAATCCTTATTACGTAAAATTTTATGAAATTTGTCAATCAATTTTTTTACCTATTACATAAAAAAATTCATCAATTGTTGATCTACAGTTAATTGTAGTCTCATGTCTCAGCAAAAAAATTGTTCTCATTAAATTGATTGGTAATTGTATATTTTATAACAAATGTAACATCTTAATGAATTTGTCATAAAAAAGTTTTAATTTTCTTATTAAAAAGGATGAGAAAAATATAGCGAATTAAATTTCATGACTTTTTCTTCTATTAGTCGAAGTGAAGGCTGTGAGGAGAAGCTTCCAGAAGTTTAATAGAGATTATTACCAAATAATGCATAATTCATAATAAACTAATAATAAAATAAATATGAAGCGTAGTACTAAAGTTTTTTTGGTAGAAAGTTCCACTTTGCAATAGTATTGTGGCAAATAACATAAAAAAAATTACTATTCAACGGCTGAAATGAAAGTAAATTTTTTTTTTTACAAAATGCTATTACATAAATAATGATCAGGATCTCTTAGTTTTCAAAATTTTTCTTTTGTATTTTACTTATATCTCCACTATATTCTGATTATTATACAAAGATGTAAGACGCCATTGGAATTCTTTGTAACTTTATACTTTTAACATCACATACATATATTAAAGAGCTTCTAGCCCTATCGTTTGTGTACTTACAAATTTATCTAAGTGTATCGTCCGATTTCTAATATGTTCAAATTCTCATGCCAATTTTTTAAAATTATTCTACAAATTTATATCAATTTCTTTAATTCGAGTAGGTGATGAAAATAATTTAACGGACATAACCAACCATATAATAAATAACGAGAATTTTTCACACTAAGATATAATTCGTTTATTTGAAAACTTCTAAAATGATATTTGAAGTCAATCGCTTGAACTAATAGGTTTCCGGAAAAGAAAAATCATATGGTCATTGAAAGTAAAAAAGTAAAAGGAAAGAGTAAGAATAAGAAGAAAAATAGAAATAATAAAAATATTTTTGGCAAGTGCTTTCACACTTGAACCTTATAAAATTTTGCCGCGACAATCTTAATAGTACAGACAAGAGAGAAAGCGTCTGCTCTTGTATAGTTGGCTCTCTAAATTAGAGTGCTTGCGGTTATAACTTTCTCTCTTTCTGTGGCTTGCAATCTTTACCGCATCGCCTCTGACTTCCGGCTTGCGAACGAACCATTATTTGAATTATCCTTCTGATTCTTTCTTTCGTCTTCTCACCCCCTTTTTTTTTCTATATACTTATTTTTCTTCTTTCTTTTCACTTCTGAAGAATTTACACAAAAAAAAGTACTTTTAAAAACTTTCTTCTATCTCTTTTCTTGTATCACTAGACCTTTTTTCTTCCAACCTGTAAAATCATATATTTATTCAATTTTAGAGATTCATAATCGTATACTCCTTCGTGTTAAATCTCTTGCAAGGAAATGGTTTAGTGATCATGCGTCCTCTGACGGATATTTTAGACTTTACTTATGGTCAAAATAATTATACATAGGTAAATATGACCATATTAGACCTGATATGGAAATATAAAGTCATATCAAAACATATCAAGCTTGATATATTCTGATATACCCATATAGGATTTAATAGGCCCGGTTTTTATATTAGGCCATATCAGAAAATTTTTTCACGTCCATGGAAGAAAAAATAAATGTTGTCATAAAATATGTGAAAAAATTAAATATCATGTAGTTAAAATGCAATTTTTTACACCGTAAACATTTCTTGTAGCAATGTGCTCAGTACTTAGTGGTAAGTTATAAAAAACAAAAAAATAAGGGTAACTTGTTATTTTAAAAAGTTTATTTTTGCTAAAAAACAACAAAAAGTACAAGTTATCACTTTCAACTAAAGAATATGTACTTTTTTCGACCCTTATGCTCGTCTATCTCAAAGATTCACCCCTAAAACTTTATCTGCTAGTGTCAGTCTTGTAACATTAAAACGAAACTTTCATTCAAACTACATATCTTGTCGTAGCTTCAAACTCAAAACGACTTGAAAAAAACGTTGTATGTATCTCTTGAGACTCGACAGTAACTCATACAGTCAAGAGCATTCCATAGCTAAAATATGGAAGTTATATACGAAAGTTCAACTTTATTTTTACAATTTTTCATTATTTTTTCTTTTTATAAAAATTTTTTTTTCTCTCTTGAAAATCAAAACATCTTCTGTTTTTTATTTTGCACACCTCAATATGATGCTGAAAAGACTAAAATTTATATTTCAATAATAGGAAAGCATTGTATTGAAAATAAAAAATTTCAATTTAAAAAATTCTTGATTTTTAATTGTCAAATACCGCAAATTTCACAAAGGATTGATTGATATATCAAGCTTGCTCGCATTCGTATATTTATTGTCTTCTCTTCACATTCATAGTTAAATGGAAAAAAGCATTCTATGGTGTGCTTCGAGTGAAGAATTTCACGTCGCTCGGGAATTTATTTTTTTTATTTATTTATTTGAGAAAAATATGCCAAGGCAAATGCCAAATGGCAAGATGTATACAAAAAATTTTTTATATAACATAATAACATAGTAACATAGTATCACATAAGAACTATTTAATTTTTGAAAATTTTTAATGAGCAAATAAAGTTTAGTATATAATTTGAGACACAGCAATTTGATTAATGTGACGACATACATAAACAGCCTGATACGTTTGAAATTTAATTTGTCATAACCATCACAGCTTGAGAGAAATTTTTAAAAAATGATGAGAACTTAATGATCTTTCAGTTCAGATTCTAGCAAATAATTAAACATTTTGTTTTTAAAGATTTCTAGACTCTGAGAATTTACAACTTCAGTTGGTAGATCCTTCCACAGACGGATAGTTGAAATAATAAAGGAGTTTTCATAGCTGGATGTGACGTAATTTGGTGTCTTGAAGGTGACCCTATTTTGCCTTTCAGCTATTCTATCAGATCGTCTAATGCTTGGGTCTTCTTCGATGAACATCTCCCTTAAGTATTTCGGCTGTCCTGAGTCAAGTAACTTATAGAAATAACAAGTCAAGTAGTACATTCTTCGTGATTTTATATGCAACCATTTTAATGAATGCCGATATGGTGTGATGTGTTCATCACGTTTGATATTGTATATGAATCTAATAGAGGTATTCATTAGACGCTGCAGTTTGTTATCAAGCCTTTTTGAAGAATCCAGTAAGACAATGGAGCAATAGTCAATGACTGGTAAAACAGTGGCAGTAACTAGCATCTTGCGTATAGGTGAAGACAAAATGTTTTTCCTGTGCTTTAAACTGTTAATCGTAGCATGAACCTTACGCGAAAGCTGAGCCACATGAGTATCCCATGAGAGATCATTCGATAAATGAAGACCAAGATATTTAGTTGTAGAGACGTAGGGGATAATGTGTCCATCAACGATGACTTGTGGAAGCTCACAGTTTTCTAATAATTTTAGTTTACGTTTGCTTCCTAGGATCATAACTTTGGTCTTCGTATAGTTTATTTCAAGACCAGTTTCACGAGCCCAATCAGCAACAGCCTGGGCATCAGACTGTATATGAAAAGAGGCTTCTTTCAATTTAAAGAGTTTAAAATGCAGATAGGCAAATTTGTCATCTGCAAATAATCCATATTTCGAGTGCTTTAAACGTTTTGATACTCCATTTATAACAATTAGGAATAAGATTGGTCCCAGAATAGATCCTTGTGGTACTCCTGATGTTGTGGCAATCTGTCTAGAGGGATGATTTTCAAGATCCACAACTGACTGAGATCTTCCCGTGAGATACGAATGAAACCAAAGAATTGCTTCGGTAGAAAAGCCCATCTCAAACATTGCTATGAATAATATTTTAGGATTTAGGTAGTCGAAAGCCTTTGTGAAATCGAATAATATGAGGAAAGTTAGATCATCTCTGTCAATAGCTAGACGTATATCATCAGTTAACTTTAGTAGTGAGGCTTGAGTGCTGTGATATTTGCGGAAACCTGATTGGTGTTTGTCTAGTAAATCATTTTTTCGAGGTAACTGACTACCTGATTTGCAACGATACGCTCGAACACTTTAGCTAGATGAGGTAGATTTGCTATGGGCCTAGTATCTGACAATGACTTTGGTGATGTCGGTTTATTTAAAGGAACAATGAAGACTGTTTTCCAAGTATCTGGAAACAGGCATGTGTTCAATGAACAATTAAAGATCGACATAAGAAAGAGAGATATTTGTGATATGTGGTCTCTTAGCCATCTCAAATCTAAACCATCTGGACTTTTACCTTTTGATTTTTGTAATGTTGATTTGAGGCTTATAGTAACATCAACAATATCTATGTTTGACCAACTAAAACTGCAATTTACATTCTTTACATGATGCAGGTGTAGATCTTCAATAAACTCTCGAGTACATAAAGGATGCTTAGTTAAGGTATTTGAATAAAACAAATTTAATTCATCAGCATCAAAATGATCTAATGGAGATGATTTCTTATCTTTAATAATGCCCAGCCGTTTCAACTTGGTCCAGATGTTTGTTCCTTGAGATTCATCTTCTAAGACATTTCTGAGATATTTGTCACGCGCATTGTTCAATTTAGTTTTTAATTCTTTTCTTTTTATTTTATAAAGAGTAAGTAGGTGTGAATTTCCAGTTCTGCGAGCTCGTTTATATAGAGCATCGCGAGTATGGAAATCGGTTTTTAGTTCATAAGTTATCCATGGACTTGCTTTACGTTTCAAGGTCCTTTTATTTATTGGAGCAAAAAAATCCAATGTATCAATAACTGAATCTGAAAAGTAGGCTACAAGTTCATTTGGATCTGACATCACACTACTTGAATTTGGCTGAATTAATTTGGTCCTCAGCATTTCAGCTAAGGCTTGATGATCACAGTGTCTGAAATCTCGAAAACTAACAGATTTATTAGCATTTTCTACTGTCTTCAGATTATAGTCACATTGGAGATAATCATGACCTCCTATAAACGGTGACAATGATTTTGAAAAATTTCCCAGCTTCTCCTGACCATCTATGATAATCACATCTAACCATGAATCGGTTACAGATGTGTGGTAAGTTGAATCAAAAGGCACATTGAAAAGAGAAGACTCTGTGATGAATGATTTAAGATGAACTGATGCTCTGTCCGACTTTAACAAGTTGCAATTTAGATCACCCATAATCACAATATTTTTGAAATGTGGATAGAATTTTCCGAATTCAACGAAGAAGTTGTTTAGTAGATCACCTTGTGGCCGTCTGTAAATAGAAGATACAAATACATGCGTCTTTAAAGGTAAGGTAATGTCAAGCAGTATAAATTCTGGATTGTTGAGTAGATTAACTTCAGAAATATAGAGTACTTTGGATTTTAATGAATTTAGAATGAAACATGCTGCACCGCCTCCTCTGACGTAACGACCGGAGTCGTCTACAAGTCCTCGATCTCGACGAATGATAGTATAATTTTTTAGTGAGATGGAAATGTCAGGATTTAGCCAAGTCTCAGCCACTGTGATAATATGAGGTTTTATTTCTGCAACCAAGAGTTCGAATTTTGCGGAGTGAGCTAGATAACTATTTATATTTAAGGTGAGAAGTCTAAGAGTGGTAATAGGAGAGCTGTGCTGTTCCGTTAGTGGCTATTCGAGTTTGTCTAGATCATACTCTGATCTTATTTGAATTTTTTCAGAGTCATCATTCTTTTTGACGTAAATTGTACTCTTGTGGACCCAAGCATATTTGTATTTTACAGCTCTAACTTTAGCCTTTGCAAGGTTTAGCAGTTTAAACGTATCAGCATGTAGAAACTCGTTTATGAATATTTGATTTTCTGTTTGTATGTTAAAGATATTTTTAGCAAATAATTTGTTTGAACGGCGCTTTACTTCAACAATGTGATCTCGTACTTACGTAGACTTCATTTGTAAGATGAATGAATGTGAAACTTGACTTAAAACCGATCCACTGGGCTTTCTTATTCTATGCAATGTCCTGATACTTAGAATATCATTTTCAAGATTGGAAATAGTCAATTTTTCAAAGATTTGATGAACAATTTCAGCTGATGAAGAGTTTGTGATGACCTGATCTGGAATTCCTGATATTAGAAGCTCAGAGGTATGCGAATTTCTAGATACAAGAGGTAAACTGTGATCAGTTCCAATAGAATCAAGTGCAGATTGCAAGACGGCAATTTGGGCCGCATTATCTGCACTCAATTTAGAGTTTGTAGATATTTCGTCTGTCAATTTCTGGATCTCTGTTACTGATGATTTCTGAGTACTGATTACTTTGGTTAGCGACTCTTTAATACTAGAGACATCAGTGCTTAGTTCCTTTACTTTGGTAGTATTTAAATTTAGATTCATGACAAGATTTTTTATTTGTTCACTATGACTTTCCAAGTTTGTGGAGACTTGCTGGATGCTGAGGCTGTTTCTGTATGACATATCTAGCAATAGGTTCATCTTATCATCCATATTGAGATTGGACCAATCTGGCTTGTTTACAGTATTGCTGGTTAAAGTGCTAGATGAAGTGGATATTGTAAATTCAACATTAGTGGTAGCTGAAGTAGTTGCTTGCGGAATAACACCACTTGGATGCAAATACAGAATCTTCGCCCATTTCGATTATTGGGGGTGTCATTGGTGATGAGTTTATTGACTTGTATTCTGATAGTGAAGACCGACGGCGTAATGGGAGGGATAAAGGCTTGCTTATACTCGACTTTTAAACTAACGGTTCTGGTAGCACTGAAGATTGATTTAAAGATTTTTCACAACAATGACCTGGCTTTTTATTTTTTAGGACTTTCTTTAGGCAGCTGTGGTGATAAGAACTTTTACAAGTACTACACGTTAGATATATTTGAGCAACTCTCTTACACCTAGCACATTTCATAACAAATTTTATAAAAAACAACAATCAACAATGGATCCGTATTATCTAATTTGAAAGTGATGATAATTTAGGTTTCCTGGTAAAATAGAGATATTATCATAATAGCGTCAGCAGGCTCCACCTATCTGCAGTGCAAGACACCGTCTAGATCAATGAGGAAGATAGAACACGATTTGCGTCTATAGTAACTCCACGTTGCAAAATCTAATTTCACGTCAATCAATTCACTCTAACCTCATTCTTCAAATCTTAAATTTTAGATAATAAATAATTTCATCCACTCTGAACCAAATATGAAGACTTTTAGCAACCTGAGTAGGCTGCAGTATAGAGCATGCAACAAAATTTGCAACAAAAAAGCCCGAGGGCAATTAAGGCAGAAAAATTGTTCTAAATTAAGAGCGAGAAAATATACGTGATAGCAGTACTTACGTGACACTAGTCGCTCGGGAATTTAGCTTGTATCGATATATTAAACATATCAATCGAAATGATTTTTAATCTTATGTAATTTTTTTATTGGAATCCGCAAAAAAAGCCGTCAGCTCTGTTTAAGTTGATCAGCAAACTTTAAAGTTCAATAAGTTGAGCGCGTAAAACTTTAAAATTGGATTTCTCTTTAGCTAGTAGAGCAAAATATAAAGTGACAATGTGGGGTTACCTCTGGGAAAATAGGGTGCTTGTACATACCTATATATACTCTCTAAGTTTCGACGTACGCCAGATGAGTCCATTGAATCTATATACGAGTTTAACCGACCATACAAATGTATACATAAATGAGTTGCTTATGAATTTCAACGAATTTAATTTCAAAACTAATTAATGCTTTAAGCTTTCACTATTTTCGTTTCAGTATTAATATTGAAAATCAACTAATCTTGTACATTTATTATTACTATGGGTATTTATTAATTATTATTATTTTTTTATTTTAAAATTGAAAGACAAGTAATCTTGCCTGTACGTTTATTAATTATTAGTTAAGTTTAAGTTTTTTTTCTTTGTGGTGTATTTTATAAAGTTTCCTCGGATTGCAGAATCTTGAACTTTTCTTGAAATACTTTTAAATCGTTATCAGATAATAAGAACTACATTAATCACGTCACGATGCACTTAGTGAGTTTAGTTGAAAAAGAATAAAAGTTGAGAAATAAATGTCTATTAGATAGTAAGATAATCCAATTTACGTCCGTTCAGTACAGCATATTGAAAATATTTTTTTGATACTGAAGTTCGATCACTGTCACTCCCTTCTTTTAAAGATATATATCAATATAAAAAAACATTCGTGCATTAACTGTTTATTTATGATTTTTTAAAATTTTTGTCTCACTGCAAAAACTATTACAATTTCTAACTATTTTTAAAAATTGTTAGATGACGATTATTTCTGTAATAATTGACAAATCTATAAAAAATATGAGGAAATTTGAAAATAATTTTTTATGGAACGGATCAATTTAAGGTGATATCAATTAAGGAATATAAGTAAGCTTCAATAATTGCAAGCACGAACCGACCTACATCACACAAGTTATACAAACGTTTGCAAGAAGGAAGAAGGATAACTGTACACTGGGTCTGATTACTGTGATTGCCACTACCCGTAAATGTCAATTTAGGAGTAATTCAAAGGGCTTTGATCATTCAACTCTTCACAGTCATGCTCTATGTGATATGCATGGTTGATAAATTTTTATCTAACTCAATAAACTCTTCAATTTCAGAATGAAAAAGTTTTATTACCTGGTGTATATTTTTATTTGAATTTCTTCTATTAAACATTTTATTAAAAATTAACTAAAAATCTTTTTGATATTTATTTTTTCTAAAGACTGGTTTTATAATACCAGTCTATATTAGACTGGTATTAAACTGGAAAGTCAATAAAAACTAAAAATATAAATTATTAATATCATTTTAATACCAAAAAATTGCTAATATTATTGTTCCTATGAAAACATTTTCTGATATGGCCGACATAGCTTCATAAATCTATATATAGTTGTTGTGTCGTCATATGGAAAATCTCCGACAGAGAGCGCATAATTGCTGAATCGTTTTCTTGCAAGAGATTTAAGTTTAAGGTGTTGAGTCATGTTATAAAAATCATGTTTTTTACTTTCCTACGGAGAAAAAAAAATGTAATAAATTATTCATTTATTTTCAATCATATAGGTGATATACTTATACACAACCAGATTAGGCTATGTAAGGTCATATCAGGAAATTTTTAACTGGTTATTAAATAATGAACTATTTTTTTCAAGGAATCGTCATTAGTAGTCACTTTCATTTGAATAAATGCTTTTAAACCGCTATTATTCATAAATGCAAAAGTAAATTTTTATCATGTCAACTGTAAATAATAATGCGGCAATTTATATTGTATTAAATTAAAACAATCCAACAGATTAGCTGAAAATCTCAAGCTCATATTTATAGTATTTACATTCGTTTCGTTAAATTTAATTACGGGATAGTAAAGTCCAGAATGAAATAAATCTCATTTTAATACTTTTCATTTCTTAAAATTCGTCGTTTTTTCGACACAATCAGTTTATTTTATTCTTCTTTTCAATCTAAAAATTTTAAATAAAGTATGAGATATGAAATGAAGAAAATATTGATTATTTTATAATAAAATAATGTTTCTGTTATTTGAATGACAATTCATTTATTATTTACAACTCGATTATAATCAATCATAAGCAGAGCAGAGTGATATTTATGACTATAAAAATACGAAAGTGTCTACGAGAATAAAGATAGAAGAGATGGATCCTAAGTTTTTTTTTTTTTTTTATTTTGTCAGCAAAGAATACTAAGCTGATGAAAGATTTAGTATGCTGAATGTGGAAATAGGGGAAAAGAATCATACATATGATACTTGACAGTGACTAATTACACGGAATATGTAATTTATTTAATCAACGAGTAGATCCAGTAATTTATTCGTTTATATACTATTTAGTTTTTTTATTCCAAAATAAATTAAAAATACAATTTTTTTCTGGATAAATTATAAAACTACTGGTAAGAAACAAAAAATTGACATTTAAAAATTTTGAAATTTTCAGACTCTCACTACTTCTCCTTCAAATAACTTTTGAAGGCGTCAAGATATTTGATTTATGTGAAATGTATCTAAAAGATAAGAAATTAAGCTTCAATTTACATGTCTACATGTTTTTCTAAATTAAAAAATATCCATCTTAAGATCATTTTTAAGAAATTTCACTCTTGCAGTCGTGTTGTCCATAGAAATGAAATAAAATGAAGTAAATTTCGATTTCGGATGCTGAATGGCCTTTTTAATAGTATATTACACGCCAATATACGGGACTTTGAATACTTCTTCAACAAAAGCTACTAAGTGTCGATAATAAATAGTCCTCATGGAGAACAAGTATAGACTGATGTGAGATTGAACAACTGATTCTTCAATTACATTGAGGTGGAAGAATAATTTACTTAGCTGAAAGAACGAACAATTAATTAAGAACTCAAGTGCGTTGGCTAGTGTAGAAACAGAAGCAATATAAGGCACTTTTTACTCTTTTGTCAATTATAGTTTTCTTTTTCACGTTGCTACGATTAACTCGTTCTTTGTTGATATTTGAGTAGAAACGGATCTCAATGTACCTCCATAATTTAATTATTTCATTTTGAATTTAAATGATTGTTCCACTCAATTATTTTTTACCAGTTAGTTTGGTTTTCATTGTTTGAATTTTAATTTAATTTACTCAGAAAGAAAAACTCACATGTGAATTTTTGCTAAAAATTTATTTTACTGTGGATTTATCCAACCATTTATTGATGTTATAATAACGTAAGAAAATGTTAAATGATTTAATAACTCTTTCAATGTAGATTTCAGACTTTAGTTCCAACTCTTCCCTTGGAAAGTCTAAAAACACGAATACAACATTTTTTTATCGCTCTTTTGTTTCAATACTACTTTTTCTACGAAAAGAACTTTATGTTCAACTAATTTAATCGCGTCGTAAAGAAAGTATGAAAGTTATAATATTTTTTTACTGCTTAAATTACTCTGATAATACAAATTTTGTTATAAAGAGTCAATTATATGAATGAATAATTGAATATTTATTTACCAACATCCAAGTTATAATTGGCTCATTTATAAATGGTTAGTAAAGTTTGTGAATAATGTTTGGATCAATTTTATACTTCTTAATGTACCATTAATAATGGTACTTAAAATGTATTCAAAACTTTACAAGCAATTCTTGTACTTTAAGTAATCAGTTGTACTTCATTGAATAAAATAAAATTCGATTTAATAACCAATAAATGAATAAAATCAATTCATAACAACTTTTTATAGATTCACATCCGATTAAAAAAATTTTCTACGGCACATAAATCGTTTTTTATTCATAGAAAGTTAAAATTAATCAATATTCACTTCAAGCGACATAACATAAATATAAATAGTATGGAAATGAAAGTTAAGCACATCGAATTTGCTGAGAGGAAATAGCTCGATGTTGCGAAGATAGAAATTGGTTTGGTACATACATGTATATAGAATATAGATAATATAAGAGTAAGTATTGAAATCAATATAGACGTTATATCGAGTACATTCGGGGATGCCTTTAGAGGATATATATCTGTTGAATTTTGATTGCTATTTATTGTTGTTATTACCGATCGATCGATTTATGTAAATGAAATATTTAACAGTTTGACAAGATTCAAAAGTACAAAAATGATAGAATAACGTAAAGCCAAAAATAACGAATTTAACAATGGACATTGTTTGAAATAATCTTGACATCTAAGTCGAGCACTCTTCGACATAGCTTGAATAATTCAATCGGATTTTTCCAAGCTCCTGTCTGGTCTTTGTTTTTCTCTTTACTCTCTTTATCTTCCTATTCTCAGTGTTCAGTGTACTTGGGAAAGTGAAAGAGAGAAATGAATTTTTCTCAAGAACACTATCTAGACAGACACTTTTTGATGCTTCTCTTCATCCTTTCTCTTTCGATATAAGAAAGCTTCCGAGGTGACACATCGGTCTTGAATGATTCGGAAAAAAAATTATGTGAAGTATGAATTTGGTGGAATGGAAAAAAAATATAATCTTTTAATGTCATATCTACCGACTTCAAAACGTTTGAATAATTAGAAAATTCAAACACGCATCAAGGACCGATGACAATACAAAAATTTAATAACTTTAATCAAGTGTTCTATTGAGGATTACCAGGATAAAAAAGTTGAAAAAAAATCTAGTTTAAAAATCTGGAAAAAAAAACGCTTTAAAAAAAAAAACTGATATTAAAAATTACAAAATAATTGTTTTTGAATGATTTTCAACAAACTTAAAATAAAAATTAATTTTCACAAAGTAAAATTATCATAACTGATATAAATTACGTTAAAAACCGTATCTTAAGGGTTATTTTTTGAAAATATTTTTAAATTTCAGCAAATCACAGCCGTAGAAATGTGGTAATTTTGTAAATTTTCAAAAAGCAATTTCAATATTAATAATTAATCATTTATCCACAAAAACATTTGAAGAGGGATATGAATCGTACAAATCGCTTTTAAAAACATTCGACAACCTAGTTTTAAAAATTCGAAAAATTAAAAATCCGCTATAGCCATCATGACCACGATGCAAAACTCCAATTCCCCCCAAAGGAAATTCAGGATCACCATCAACATCTTGAGCGTCAAAAAACGGTACTGTTGATTGTCCAGCGTCTTTTATCAAATCCGAAGTTTGAAACTTTACGAAATCGCCATCTGTCCAGTAGATATTGTTCTTTGACGATTTAGTCGATAAATCTGGATACCTCAGGTCCAATTCATAATCATATCTAAAAATAACATTGCTGAATTGAGTCGCGAGTTAATCAACCGAACATAATTGGTAGATAGAACTTACCTCCATACATCGCAGTCTGTACTTATCCATTTTGTTTGATTATCTTTAATTAATCTGCCCTCAAAATAACCCTGTTGAAAAACTCCAATAAGATCCCATCAAAAGGGACAAAATCCACGTAGAAATCAATCAAATTTATGGGTTTCTAAGTGGCTTTTGTCGCTTTTGATGGGATCTTATCGAAATTTTAAACAGGGAATCAAAAGGAGTAACACGAATCCGCAGCTGTAGCGAACTACTATAGGATTCTTGTGACGAAGTTACTTGGAAAAACTGAAATGCGACACCCGTGATCACGAAACCACTTGGTGCACGTACGTCTTCTAATCTTATCTGATCTGGGAACCCGTAGTCAACGTTTTCTTTGAGAAAAGTTTGAGTACCATTATCATTTTTGACGAAGAAACTACCAATGGTTTCATTGTAGTGAAAATTTTCCAGTTCTTTCCATTCTGATTGTTCTGTTAATCCTAAAGGTTTCAATTTAGCTTCTTTTATTTGCACGTGGATCATGTTGTTTTTTTTCATGAACCTCACACCTACGACAATCCTGTACAAAAAAAAAAAAAATTTTTAAATTAGCTCAATTACCTAAAATTTATTGACTACAGGCAAAAAGACTATTAGACTAAAAAAAAATCCTATTTAATTCAAGAAAAATATTTTCTTCGAAAAAATCAGTTTTCTTCATTCAAGAAATTCACTCGTAAATTATCAAGAACGAAAAACTTATGGATGAAGAGAATTTCACTCAAGAATTTTTTTCTCTTGTGTTTTTTGATGAAGAATTTAATTGTACCGATCGAAGATAATTATATAACTTCAATCAAATTTGTCTTATTCCAAGAAAACAGTTTTTAAGATAATAATTTCGAATCAAGACTGCCGATTTTTTCTGAAATAATTTTTTGGGTTAAGAAAATTCCTCTTGAATGAAGTAGTTTTTTTTTTTTTTTTCTTCAATATAGATATTAGTATACTAACATATTTTTCTCGATATCAGTAAGCTGTTCTCGAAAACTGACAAATAGTACATCATCGTCTCTCGACAATTTTTTTTTTACGCAGGTACACAGGCAATAATCACACGAAAAAAAGTTTGATGACAGAATACTGGACACTGTTTTAACTGTTTTAACAGGCGTTTTACATTCAGTACTATTGTCACCGTAGACTCATCCTTCGCTATTTTTGAACCACTGATATTTTCGTCCCGATTGATCATTGTCCGGCTAAATTATAAATAATTACGTTGTTGCTATAATTTTATTCTATCCAAGTAATAAAATTTTTTTGTAATAATTATAATTAATATAAAGTAATTACCATTTCACATATCTCGAAACTTTTGCCAACATATTGACACCTTTGATATCCTTGACACATCGTTAAATTCATAGAATTTTGAATAGTTTCTGTATCACAATTGTGTCTGCAAGATTTATGGATATCGAGATCTTCCTCTTTTACTATTGAAACTTGTATCATTCTAGTCAACTCGTAATATTTTGCTTCAATGCCTAAGTAAAAAAAATAACTCATTTATCAATTAATATTTCGGCTAAGTTAAAAGTTATATTTTATATTTACTGTTATCGTAATTTGGTGGGTCGCATCTGTAAAGGTCGGTTAAATCTCCCGGTGATTCTTCATCAAATGATTTTATATAACTCTGCAATCTATTTATCATGATAAATTCATCCATCTTGGTAGGTATCAGATTCTCTATTGAAGTAAACGTTAGCCAAATGAATAAGGAATTATTAACTACACTGTTAAAAATTTCTATTGTATTTTTACAAAAAATGTGTTGGAAGTAATTACGCACCACGATTTAGTAATTTTAAAACTCAGTTTTGTAAATTTACTATACTATTTAGTGTAATTTAATATAAGAAAATTACAACATATTTGTTGAAATTTACTAAACTTTCACTGAAAAAAAGTTTAGTAAAATTCCTAACACGTATTGTAATTTTACTACTCAAATGATACCCAAGATGTTTAGTAATTTTAGAATGAAGTATTCTACTTATTTAGAAGTATTTAGAAGTATTATACTTATACTATGCATTCATTCCATCTATATTTAAGAATATTACAGAAAATTTGTAGTAAATTTACTAACTATTTACCAAAAATTGATGAAAATTACTCAACATTTGTTGTAATTTTACTAAAAATTTATCCAAAATTTTTTTAGTAATATTGCAATATAAATGTTGTAATTTAGCTCAATAAATAAATATTAAAAATGTGTGGTAATTATAAAATACTGTATTTTAACTATACTGAATTCATTTTGCTTAAATTTCGGAAAATTATAAAATATTTGTACAGTCGAGTCTTATTTTTTTTTTTAACTAGATTTCCGTTAATATAAGAAAGACATTTGCAATTTTTCAATACGCGTGTTTTAAGTTTATGTAACCACCGAAATAAAAAGTATTCAATTAATTTAAAATAAGGTACATTTATTAAAAACTCAGTTTAATAAAATTATAAATATTCATGACTTTTATTTCAAGACATACTTAAAGCTATCAAGCATAAGTCAGCAATTTCACACATTACAGATATCGTTTGTAGTATAAAATGATCTCGTTATTCTCATAAAAAATAAATTTTTATAAAATATCAGTAATTGAGATCATATTTCATTACAACTAATATTAACTAATTATTTTATGTAATGTAGTATCATAAAATATAAATAATAATATTATTATTTTTATAGAAATTAGCACCGTAATAATACAATGGTTTAATAATATAAGAAGTCATATAATAGAGAAGTAATAAATATTAAATAGTGACAGTAGAGCAGTCGTCATGTGTTGATGCAGTTACTCTTTAGTATACTCTGTAGTATACGGTTCAATCATCGTGATCAACTTGATAACTTTAGGATAAACATTTGTTGCCTTTCGGTTCCCACCCCGTTTTGTACCTTTTGAAGGACAAATTTCGAGAAATAGTCTGAAATTTAAATTAAGTGATAAATTAATTTCATATAAACAACAAAATAAACGGAATAACATAATTTTTAAAAGATTGAAAATTCAGACGAAATAAGTAACAAAGGGAAACTGAGTAAGATGAAATTTTTCTCTTAAAAACGTCTTGATGCTAATTCTATAATGTCAAGCTAAATTTACAAACTTGCCAATATCAAGTAATAACTTAAAGATTTTTATGACATTTTTTCGAGAAACTTAAACTTAAAGTTTTTAGATAGAAGTCAAATGAAAAAATATTTATGCAGAAGAGTTGAAAGTCAAATTTCAATAAAATTTTTAAGCACTCACCGTTGAATTGTCTCCAACGTTCCCTCGATTTCCTTAGGGTAGACGATACCAAATACATAATTAGAAACCAAAATTTAAAAAGTTATTTACTTAATCAATATTAAAATAAATTTATTAAAATTACTTGATGCCGATTGTAGAAACAATAATTTTTTATCCTCAGTCCTGATCTATTGTAATTATAGTTATCACAGAAACTTTTATCCTTGGTCGTAGTATGATTATAATTACTATCACCACATAAATTTATACCTGACCTATATATATATATATATAGGTTTGACTGTAGACTACAGTGCGTCATAATCGTTTACTCTTGAATTTTATCTAATAGACCCACCGACAACCTTGAATATATGGAATCACCTATGACGCATCAGTATATGTGTCCTTATTATACTCCCTATTTTATAACGGAATCTTTTTTTTTCTTTTATAATATAAGTTCAGATGAATTTTTTTCTTAAAATATGTAATGTTAATAATTAATCTTAAAATTTTGAACCAAGGTAGATAAATCAGACGAAATCTAATTACTTGAACTAATTTTTCTTTCAAAAGAATGACCATTTAACATAAACAAATTGATTTCTCGTAAAATAAATTGAAAATACAAAAAACAATTGCTGGTCTGACAAAGCAAATATTAAAGAAAAAGTAAAAAAATGAGGATTAAACTTGTAAAAAATTTTTCAAGCAATATCGAAATTACAAGATTTGTTTTGTATTTAAAAGCAATTAAATTTATGCAAGAAGGGGATGATTTAGGTGTTCTTACATTCAGGAGATAACTCGTGCGCGGTACTCAGAGCCATCTATAATCTCAATTTAAAACTATCCTTCTACTCTGGGGTGGAAAGTATTTTCTCAACACTCTACATTTTGTGATGATGATAACCGTTTTGATTTTAACATTTAATATCACCTTCCAGTAAAATAGATCTGACTTATCTTTGGTTTGAACATCTATCAAAAAATTTGAAACTCGTTGGTAATCTAGTTTAATATAAACAGTGGGCATATTTATCAACAAATGATAAAAGCTTCGTCATTTACTAACACAGATATCGAAGAGTGCTCAGTTATCTGTTTTTGAATAAAATTTAAAATCTTACCATGATAGCCACCTTTCCTGAAACTTGCTGTCAATCAACAACCGTAATTTGAAGCAAACTTATATCCGTGCTGCGTAGATTTATAAGGATTTTTTTTACATGTGAATAGACACTTCCAATATTCGTTTGTCAAAAAGATAATTAATTAAAATGTGCTTCATTTCTACAAATTATTCAACCACAAAGTTTTTTCTAGACAATGATTGTTTTTTTTTTTTTTTTTTTTTTTTTGCATGATTTTCATTTTTAAAAGCTAATCCTTCAGTATTTTCAATTAGTTTTAATCTCTTGTTTAATAGAAATGATCTAAATCCAAGCTCTTAGATTGTTATTAAAATGTCAGTAATTTTGTGTCTTTCATCGGTCAAAATCTGACGTCTACAAGCTCATCTTTCCATTGTCTTAGATTAATATAGCTTCTTTTGACTTTCTGAAATAAATTTACTAGTTATGTCATTCATTGTCTTGAAAAATAACCCGAGATTTTTATCATGATTATGGAACTTTTCTTTTATTATTCAAATCGTAGATTAAAAAACTCATTGCGTAGACCAGTAGTAATTGCTCATATCAATATGAGTATGGAATGAGTATTTCATTGTTAAATATGCTCTATTATAAAATACGTATATGAATAAAAATAAATAAGTGATCGATAACAGTATATTCAATTTGTCAACCATTGATAATTGCGTTAAACATTGTATGATAAATTGAAATGCATGTGTGAATGCATAAAATGGGTTTGAATTTTAACTTAGTAATTGACATCACAAATGACGACGTAATCATATTTGATCTATAGCGTATAAACAAATAAAATTTCGACAGCCAATAGATGTTGTTTTCGATAACATAGGTCATTTAATAAACATGGTAATACCAAGTTAAATTCATTTTATATTCGATAATACTTGATACATAAATTGGGAGTGATCGATTCATCACTGAAGTGAATGTTACAAAAATGATCAACCATTTAAATTAATTCTTGTTAATTATTTTGTATATGAAAAATTTAAATTGAAAACACGTTATTTTTGTTTTATATTTGAGTTCATCATTAACATTTTTTTTAATTAATGAGAGAATTAAACGAAATCTTTTAAATAAAAATGTTACCAATAATATAATTCTGCTAGCTTACCCATGCGATTATTTCGCACAGCATCGTGATAATATAATATATCTTTCATAAATAAATATTTACCTTTACGCATTTCTACATTATAATATGACCGTTCGTTTTTTAATAATTATATCGTGTAAAATACTAGTTAGTTACGATAATTTATTACGTTAATTTATATAATTACGTATGAATTTTGGCACTCGTGTGTTGATGCACTTACTTCACTCATTGCATTAACACGTCGATAGCCAGTCTATTCAAATGTATAACATTATTGGAAAAAAAAAATATTAATTCATTCGTATTACTCTTTCACGTAATTTTTAATGCTTTTTTGCACATACGATTTCTGTCAAAACCACCTTTTATGTTGCAAACGTTTTTTTGTTTTAGCCCGACTATAACAAACAACCCGTACGATAATACGGAAATATAATTTTTGTATATATGTATAAGCTGACGGATGAGTTTAAACGCTCAATACTTAAAAAATTGGTTATTCAACTGTGGGCTAGATTTTTTTTATCTTATTTGTTTATTTGAGTATCAAAACTCGAAAAATAAAACCCGAAATTCAGTAATAAAACTAAAAAAAAAATACTGTTAATTTAAATTGAACTTTTAGTTCACTCATCCGCTATAGTCGTCACTAGAATAAACTGCAGATGAACGAAATAATAGACAGAAAAAAAAGTAGTACTTGCAATTCATGAATATTGAAATCGGCTTGAAGCTTTGTGTGCCACTGAGGAGAGGGGTGATTCGTCAATAATTTCAAGTACCTTCGTTTTTTAGTTCTACCACTTGGCTTCATCTCTATTATCTGAGGTAAAATTATACGGGACAGCCGGTAGCAGACTGTTAAATTACACCAAGTGGTCCATCGAGAACGTTAACAAAGTGTCGCTTATATATATGTATATCGTTCTTTACCCATCTTTGTTAATTACTCAGATGAGAAAGTTGCAAGACTTTTCTTTTTAATTAATCATTTCTTGACATAACTGCAGTATAATTTTTTTTTAGCTCGTTTCTCGTCACCTCATTATAATAAATACTAAATTATATAATTTTGAATATAAATATTATCAGCCTTGTTAAAAAGCAAAGTTGATTAAAATATGTAGAATCATCAAATGAAATTGTTATGACCGATTTATTTTTGTCCTCGTATAGAGTCCAGAATTAAACATGAAAGCAAAAGTGAAACACATAGTACACTTGTAGTAAAATTAGGGTTGTACTTATGTTATTTTAACTCAATTTTCAGGGAATACCACAAATAGCTGTCGTAATAAAAGTCCCTTAACGCTGTTGAGAGGGTTTCTTTTTTTCTTTTTTTTTCTTCATGTACTTGTTAATTTACAAATGTCTTTTGATAGTTCATTTCTTCTCTACGTTATAATTTTGATAAAACGCTCAAAATCTCTCTCGCTGTTCAACGTAAATAACAAATTTACAAATGACAAGGAAAATATATGAGTCGTTTGATAGCCAGCTAACATTTTGCATAAAATAATAATTAAAGTGATGAAAGACAGAATAAGCTGCGATGAAAAAAACAAAGGCCATATCAGGTGATATTAAAAATTATATATAGACATATCAGACGATATATGGACATTTTAAGTGCTATCAGAAAAATTTTCTACGAGTCATATTATTGCAAAAAATTTTTCAAACAATTTAACTAACACGGCAGTGGAAACTACTACAGCTTTAAAATATTTCGTTGAAATGAATTGCTTGTCAAATCGGCTTATCGATTACTGAATACCTTATGCAGTTAACTGATGATTTTATTCATCGTTAATATCTGCTTCCAATATCATTAACGAGGCAAGCTTGCATAAATTGAACTACTTAGAGTTGTAACAGTATCTTAATACGGTATAGTCTAACGTTGATTTCACAACTCACTGATTTCAATCTAAATTAGAGTAAGGATCCGACTGAAACTGATATTTCGATAGTTTCAGATGATTAAAAGTCTAAAGTCTTGACAAACTTTTTTAATTATAGAAAGATAAATTTATTTATACTTTTTTCTTTCTCGTAAATTATACTTCATTTATATTTATCTTCTACCAACTCTCTTAATGACTTTAATTTAAATGGTATTTTTTAATAAAATTTCATTTGTCTATGTATATCCACCAAATGGCAAAGTTTAATCCACCATAAAAAATATAAAAATAAAAGCAATACTGCTGATTGTATTGAAATGTTCCTGTTTAGCCTGTAAAAATTTTACCATCATCATTATTAAAAACATAAAACATTTAAATCATTAAATTACTTTACACCGAGAGCGCACCATGCAAAGTGAAACGAACAAAGATTCTCTTATGTAATATCAAGAACTTTGTTTACTTCAACGGTAAAAAAAAAAAAAAACATTATTGAAATTGAAAATTATTTATATAACTTTCGATACAAGACAAATATTATTCAACAGCGTAGCATTACAAAACAAAGGCAAAGGTACAGATCGACTCAAAACATTTTCACTCACGGCAAGTTGTGAAATTTTTATTTGGCTACAATTATACTTAGTTCAATCAAAATTTAAGTTTTATCTGATATAGGTCTATTAATATTTTTTTTTTCGGTTTTACTGCATTTTTAATACTTTAAGTGAAAATTATGGTGTTTTATTGTCTTACAAATATTTTGGTGAATATATTTTCTAATTATAAATCAAATTTTCTATTAATTTGGAGTGTGAACTTTTTTTTAATAAAGCAAGTTTGAAAAAATCCAAGAAATATTAGTTACTATATTTTAAACTAAGACATCTAAATTTGAATTTTAGTGATGAACATAATTACCACCAAATTTGTATCAATAATACGCAAACTATGAATACACGAGTCAATATTACGAGATTGCATTATCGTATAGACGTAATAAATCGAATCATAGTAATTCATTAAAAGTATTCAGTTAAACCATCGTTATTAGCCGAAGATAAATCAAAGTTTGTAAAACAAATTATGATATTATTTACATAGGTCGTAACATATTGCCGATAATAGAGTTCTATCAGTAAAATTAGTTTATTTATTCGAAACTTCATTGGTATTTAAAGTTCTAATGATTGATCGATCTACCAAGATCGTAACCACAAGGAGTTTGAAGATTTGGGATAGACTTCGTTGGGTGTAATAGAACATTTGCTATAGTTCGTAAGTGGCCAAACTCGAAGGAGCTGTTGCGGTTGGTCGTGGCTTACCACAACCTCCTTCGGCACCTGAGCCAAACAATTTCTGAATTTCAACTGATAAAAGCAATTTCTCATCTTCCATGTATACACAACATACTATTGTCTTATTTGGTTATGCTTACTTAAACGAACAATTTACTTTCCGTGAAATTAAATAAATCATTTTATAAATTATCCTACTAAATTATTGAGACTACTATGTTCACACGTTTCAAGTGTGATCATGTTGACAATATCATCCTATTACTGAATAAAACTTTTTTCAGATTTTTTTACGCTTCGCTCGCTTTTTTACTCAAGAAGAAAAACTGTAACTACTTATTTAGATAATAAATGATGAATAATTAATATTAACTACTTCAATATATACTAAAGTTATCTGAGTGTCCACCGAAAAATGGAATAATCTTCGAGTTCTTTAAGCAATCTTGTAAGTAGAGATGTTGTCAGAGATAAGTCTAATGAAATTAGCTCGGGTGGTTTGTAAGATTCTCATTGCGTGTAGCACCCAAGCGATTTTCGTGATTACTATAGAAGGGTGCACAGTAGTAATGTTGTGGATGAATCACCGAATATATAAGGTGACTGATGTTGCGTATACCTATGTATATAACTTTGTAGGCGTAAAAAAGTCCATGCTTGAGAATCATAGTATACCCACGCAAAAACGCAATAAAATAATACGTCAATTTATGGCGTGAAATGTGTGAGTCATGATGTACAAGACAGTAAAAAACAAAGATAAAAAAGGTTCCCTTTATTATTATACAGATTGAAATGACATATCAATTTAGGAAACTGTATTTCTTAGAGAAAAACGGAATCAAAAAAATAAATAACCAAACAAAAATACATATTGTTTTCGCTATTTGTTCGTCGCAAAACTAAGGAAAAAACTTTCTGATGTAATCAAATCTATATTTTGATATGGTCTAATCTGATCTTATATGGTCACATCAGACTATATTTGAGAATAGAAAAATAATTTTTCTACTTTTCCACTCTTATAGAAATCGCCGCTCTCTATTAGAGATTTTCAATACTACTTTTGGCCGAAAAATTATATATGGGTATTTCAAGTCATTTCAGTTAAAGTGGCTTGATATATTCTGATATGGAAAATATTTAAATCAAGACATATCAGGTCATAAATAGCCATAAAAAAAAAAAATTATGTATTGACATAAGTATTAAGCGAGTTAGATATTTTTTTCATGGTAGTTGTCTAGAAATGAAACATAGAAAGCTGTCACAAAATATCAACACACTAAAACACGTAAAATTTCTGAAGAAAAAAAAAAAAAAACAACTACATTTTAGTAAGCAGCTAACCGATTTTAGAAAGTACTTCACCGATTTTAGGGAGTACTTTACTGGTATTAAAGGCTACTTTACTGATGTTTGTAAGTTCTTTACTGTTAACTTGCCATTAGTGTAAAATATACTAATAAGACCATATTAAGTAATATTTTATTTAATACGAGCTTTTTCGTTTTTACTGAAAATTATACATTATTTTCAAAAATTAATTTTAATGAATTATTCGCAGTTATTGATTAATAAGTATCCCACCAAAATAGGATAGAGCATGTAGCACGAATTATTTTAATAAATTAAAATCATTCGTTTCATTTTATTCTGTTTTTAAACATAATTTAATTTACATAGTTTATTGACTTAAGGCTCTAAAACTATGTTTATTCTATAAATTTGTAATTAATGTTGTCACAAATTAGATTTTTGAGTTACGATATTGCATCCTAATCTTTATTTAAATACGTTCTTCATAAACATATCGTGAATTATTATTGTCAACACAGTAATGTAGCTAGAAAACACATTAACGTCGAGTAGATTGACTTCCCTTCCGGTTTGTGTACTCAGGGTCTTTCCTCTCTACTCCTAATGCATATACGCCCGCATGGGTTCTCAAATCATGGAAGTGAAAAAACCTCTAATGAGGAAGCTGCAGTAAAAACGCTTCAACGTAACAAAATAATTTATTAACTCCAGATTTATATTTATATTCATAATAATCTGTGTTTAATTATAGCCACGTTGAAGTATGTTGTCAATTTATCAGAAAAAAGTTCTAAAACTGTTGAATTTACAGGCCATTCTCTAGAATTTCTTTAATTTTCGAGCTTGAAGCAATCATTAATACGTCTATCAGTATATTTTTCAACTTTTTAAACTCAAATGTGTGATTTATATATTTTTGACTTCTTTACTTTCAAATACTAAATATTTCGAAGAGATGATTCGGAAAGTACGGAATTAAAATTATTCGTACAGTTATTTACATTTAATACCAAAGAAAAAATTTTCTTATATGGTCTTAAGTGATTGCATTAAAATATTTTATTTTTTTCAACAAAATTTGGCTCTGTACTCAATTGAAATGACGGACTTTTGTCTTTTTTAATTCATGACTATTCAAGAACGGAAGATATTTTAGACACATATAGACGAATAT
Source organism: Cotesia typhae (assembly GCF_013202065.1). NCBI lineage: Eukaryota > Metazoa > Arthropoda > Insecta > Hymenoptera > Braconidae > Cotesia > Cotesia typhae. Next base: position 6,574,580 of record NW_027423757.1, on the reverse strand, counting down.
TTTCATAACTATATTTTTTTACCACGTAACAATTTGTAAACAAACTACTACTTTTGCAGAACAATTACCACCATATTTGTTTTATTTTATACATCACAAAATAAAAATAAACGTATCACTTGTATTGTTCTCTCTAAGCAAAGCCATAATATGTAAATATTTATTTTAAGATGCATGATATTTGGATATGGATAGAAAAATCATGAAACTTGAAAATAAATAGAAATATGCGTCAATTAAAATATATGAAGTTATTTGACTGGTACCAACCGTTACATAGTATGTTTTGTAATAAAAAAATTGTACTATAAAACAACGCTTTTTACACGATTTGAAGTGTACAATGAATACAAAAAATACGATGTATTATTTACCGAACATGACATGGCAAAATAAAACATAAAATGCGGATGAAGGATTTGTATATTTATTAAAGGTTTAAAAAACTTGAATTGAAATCAAATCGAGCGATAATCGGTAGTACTTAAAAAAAACCAGCTTCAATGAATTTGCGGTGATTTATATAATTATCGAATAAAAATGATACACATATTCGTACTTCATTATAATAAAATAACAATAGTAAACCACAAAAGCACGGATCACTGTTAAGAATACAAACAGTTGTCACAAACATCAGAATAACATTGACCTTACGTGTACTCCTCGGATGGAGCTCCCATGGGTACAAAGGATCATAGAATTAACCGTGCTGTCGGATTCTAACGCCCGAGTTTTCATCTCACTCAATTTGACGTAGTTAAGATAATGAAAATTTTTAAATTCCAGTTTTTACAAATTAAAAGCTGACGCTATTACGTGCTCGTAATTTAATGGCGTAAACTGCTACGTCGTACTTGGACAGTTAAGAGTACAAAAAATCGTCTTAAGCGGGTTACTTAATGGAAGAAAAAGCGACGAATGATCCTTTTGAGGATACTGAATTCCTGACACGTTTGAATTTTAATGAGCTATCGAGCTAGGCTAGACTATGATAATCTTTAACGTTTCGGCTGTGATACGGCATTTTACATGCACCCGTTACACGTTTATAGATTCTTTAATGCTGCATACGCACTTCACTAAAGTCATATATTAACAACAGTTGGCTTTCGATTGCTAAAAATGATTGTAAGCCTTGAAAAGACAATTTTACTCTTTATAAAAAAAAATTAAGTGTTAAAAACACTAAAATATTTGTTATTTAAAGATTAACTACTATTTTCATTTATTTAATTGCAAAATCAATGCTTTGATTGCGAATTTATTTCAAGTAAATTTACGTATAAAATATTCCATGACTGTTGATATTTTATCTGCGAAATTTCGTACCGTATCAACAGCTGGCCATTAAAAAACCTCAAATCCAGTGACACAATTGCCATTAAAATTTATCACAAAGTCACTTAATGATCCCTAAATTTTATTTAACACCGTAAAATTCACTATAAAAACGGCTATTGAATAAAAGTCACCAATTTACTTTGTCTAAAAAAATATATATATAAAATTTAGTCGATGTCATAAACATAATATAAATATAATAAATGCATCGTATACTTCGAAATTTAACAATGATTCATTACAATTGAATTCCATCACCTGGAGTGATTTTATTTTTATACCCCAGTCCCTACTTCATATTTTATTACGTATGTACATTTGAAGACATTTTAGCATCGAAAAATATTCGATGATGTAACAAAAAAACGAAAAAAGGAGATAACCAAAGAAGAAAAATAAAATAGCACAAAAGGTAGGAAATATATGTTGTAACTGATCGTAAATTATAATTTAATTTCTCACAATTGTTATCCTCTTATTCAATTGAGTTCTTGAATTTGGGTGATAGTTTGCGGGTGGCGGTTGTGGTATGCCCAATAGTTTTGTTTCCATATACATATATATCTGTTCGAGGGTATATATTTTACATACCTATTCATATATACATCGAACGGAGAATTTATCGATAAAGTTTTCTTTATAATTCATCCAAGATTCAAGAATTTTGAAGTTAAAGCAAGGAAATATATACGAAATTTAAGTGTCACTTCAATTACGAAAAATTCCAAGCCTCGTTTTTTTTTTGTTTCACATTTTCTTACTCTTTATTCCTTAATAATTAAAAAAAAAAAAAAAAAAAAAAAACTCTTTTATGAATCAGTAACTAAAAAGCATTTGTTAAAGAACTATATGATCGTAAATTTAATTTTTACTGTTTGGTTGTTGCTGAATTCAAATGACTCTCACTATTATGTAAAGCTACCTTAACAGAGCTTATCTTTCACTTATTGATAAAATAATATTTCAGAAACCCAGATGTTTCAAGAATTAACGTGAATTACCGATTCATTGATACAAGTTACCTTTCAGCATAAAGTCAAAATTTTTTCAAGAAATTTTACATGTAACTAAATGGTGAGTTATTATTCTTTATACAACGATGTGTTCGGAAAAATAGTATTTGAGTAGCTACGAAATATTGATACAAATGCTGTCAACTTCGATCGATTACAATTAAACATTGATTGATCGAATATTTTATTTGATCGAATGTAAAGCTCCAATAAAGTGTAAAATTATCTACTAATTGAGTTATTTTTGTTCTTTGAAACATTTATTCGATATAATTATTAATAAACTCAATGAATTATATATTGTTAAAAAATATTTAAAAAATTTCGGACTATCTTAACCAAGATTTGCACAGTAGAACTCTTCATATAACATATTTTGTTATTTGAATTTTCTAAGGAGGATGTCAAAAAATTATTTTATGGGCATTTCAGGTTATATCGACGAAATGGAAGACAATAAATCTTTCCATAAATTTTTAAAGAATTAATATCTTGAAATCACAATGTAAACTTAAAATCTCTTCGGTTAAAAGATGAATCAACAGCAATCTACTCTCTTTGTCGTGTTGCGATGATAATGTAACGAAAGCAAGTAAAGTGAAAGTATGTATTGTATAACATTTTTCCCTTGGATACTCCGTGGGGAACCGAAACCTTTTTGGCACCCTGTGTTGCTGTAGCAGCTGTCACTGACCTCTATTCACGTACACGTGTCGTTATTTTTATCCAATTTATAGTATACCCGTGCTCCTGTTATTTAACCGCACATAAGTTAATTACCTACTTAATTTATGGAGTTTTTGACAGGAGCACACATACCTTATTTACTTATAATTCATTGACTTTTAGAAAAGTAAACTATATTGTACAGGTAAATAAATCGATGGGTATCTTTGTATTTAATTACTATCGTCTGTATTTATATTTTATATGATTGTAGATATATTTTAATGATTTACTGCCGTGAAAAGTCTCAGATATTAGCCGTATTAAAATAAAAATATAAGCTAAATATGTGAGTCATAATTATAAGAACCGAGGGAGGAAAAATTGATTGCGCTGGCTGGCGTGGATGACGCATCAGGTTTATAGATATTATAGGGCGTTGTCATACGTTTATGTGTATTGTAAATATATTTTTTTCATTCATTATATTGCACAGATAGTTTTTAAAATGTTCCAATTGAGTTGTACATTTTTTTTCATTACATATTACGAGTTATGATGATTACATACAATGATTGTAAGGGAAGTTTGGATTATTTTATCAAATTGATGGCTGTCAGATGGATTTTTCTTGATTTTTAACTTGGGGCTTTGAATTTTAGATTTAATGTTAATATAACATTATCGAGAATTTTCTGCTTCTAAAAGCAATAAATATATACTTGAGCTATAAAAGCGTTCGTGCGAAACGAATTGGTTATAAATATATTTTTATAAAGTATATGTAAATAATAAATTAATATGGATGATAATTGTAAAAATATAAATTTATGAATTTAGTTTCATTATAAAATTTTTATTTATTCCTAGAAATTCGAGGATATTCTTTTATTGGAGAAAACATTAACATTTTGATATCTTATAAATTTTACAATATTTATTATACTTGAATAAAAATAAATAATTATTTTATTTTTCGGAAATAAAATATAAAAATTTCTTAGAAATCCAAATTATATTTTGATAAATTTTTTCGAAATAGAATTAGAAAATTTGAGTAAGAAAGACGAGAGCTACAAGGTACAGGAATAATTTTTATCAATTGAAATATCGCTTGAAAAAAGACATAAACAATAGTATATACAAACAATTACGATTTCGTCAATATTCTCTTTAGTAAGGCAAAATTTTTATAAATTGTTCAATGTAATTTAATTCTGTGAAATTTGTTTTTACGCTTCATTTTGTCACAGTTATTTGGTCGTTAGATATTTCTGTCGTGTCACCATAAAATTGAGTTCATTCTATTATCGTTGTTTCTACAGTATTGTAATAAATAATAAATATCGTTTGATGGTGGTATAAAGTTATTTCTAAGTTTTAAATGACGACAATAGTTGCATAAAAATTTCTCAACTCAAAAAAATGAGAAATAAAAGATCTAGGATATTTTCAAAATAAAAATAAATATTTTACAGAGCACAAAAATAAGCATTGAAAAAAGATTTAGCTAAGCGATTATCGATAATAACATAACCTATTAAGCTTTGCTATTGAGGTGAAAAAAAAATCAATCTTTTACACAAATGATTTATGAAAATAGTCATTTTTAAAAATAAAAACCTTGAAATTCTCAATATTTTATAACAAATTTAATTCGAATAAAAGTCAATGACTGGTAAAATGAGGCGTGAAATCTGGAGGGTAAACGGTTGATTAATTTTTTTATCTTTCCTGGAAAAATGTTTAAGAAAATCAAGTTTAAAGCTGAGCGAGTATCTGTACGTAAAATAGCGATAGTCTAAATTGCTCGTTCGTGTAAGTTAAAGCCGTGGATTTTCCGATGGCAATTTTTCATTCGTTTTTGAAAGCTTGAAAAAAATAAATATATTAAAAAAAAAAATCGAATTTTTTGTTTTAAATATTATTTTATTGTCAACATTGACAAACGTGTCAAATTTTCTCTCGCAAATTAAATAAAATCTTAATTGAAGAACATTAAAATTAATTTTTTCAGTGTATCCAACAAAACCGTTATTTTAACAATAAATATAGAAGCTTTTAAATAAATTTCGTGCCAATAAATTAAATAACAATTTTAAATACAAATAAAATGTAATTATGCTTGTAATTAACAGTCGACGAGAATATAAATATTGTGATCAAATAAAATCCAACATTAACATAAATGAAAGCTTATTAAACAAGTATATCATTAAATTAATCTAATAAAATACATTTTTCAATTAAAAATAAAAATAATAAATCAAAAATTTTTTCATAAACTAGTTTATCTGAACTCAAGTGCTGCGAAAATCTCAGGTCACTCTTAAAATAAACTTGATTATTTATAAACGCAGTGTCGGTATAAAATATAAGTGCATTCAAATTACACAGTGCATATTAGTTACCCACAATGCGGAAACAAACAAACAAAAAAAAAAAGTTATAAATTTTATTTGTCCGTAAGGTGCACAGATTTTATAGTAGTAGTTCACGGTCATTGGGTTGGTAAATCCCTTCGAATTTATTGCCAGTGCCACCCTCACGCATGACTGCCTTTTTTCCACCCTCCGCAGTTTCACCGTCGGACTGCACAATTCGTGACAACAAAACCGTTTTTCCTCTGCTCCTACATCCCCAGTTCCGACATCCTTAAACGTACGTCGTAATCATACACGCGTGGTGATATATATAGAATACGATACATATACTCAACACTCTTCATTTTCTTCCCTTGCCTTCTTTTTTTTTTTTCTCCCACATCCCATTCTCTTCCCTATTATGCGATACGTGCTTTAGTTTGCCCTTCTGACTCAATGAGCTTCCGGGGAACACCAAAGTGAGCACACTGTGCCCCTTCTGGCGTCTTTCTGTCGCATGGCGCTTTCCATTCCCTTTATAACTCACCACATTAGATTTGTACATGTGTGTGCATGTATGCATATCGTTACATATATATACATAGATATAGATATATGAAATAGAATCAACGCCAACGCAACTGTGTAGTATGCTACACTTATAGATACAGCGACTGTCTGTGACACATGTAGTAAAGTTCCGGTCATCCTATGTTGGTTTATTCGTCACCGAGCCCTTTATATTAGTGTGTGCTTTCAGTTAACTTTGTGTGCTACTCGACTCGACTCGCTTTACATTACATTAGTGTGTTCACGATATATGCCACGACTCGTAAACGATTATAACCGTGACATGATGGTAGATTGCATCTGTCTCTATATATGTATGTCTACTATGCCTAATAATAATAATAATAATTACAACAGTAGCAACCATAATGATGATAATAATACTTCTCTGGTACGTCTACTTCTGCACGACACCAAAGTGGGGAACTTAGACGCGTGTCTTTGGTTTTGGTTTTAGTTTCGTGGCAGTCTTCAGTCGAATACAATCTTCGCTCTGTGCATGACTAACTCATTAATATAATAGCGGAGTTTTTTTTTTATTTTTTATTTCAAGCAATAATAAATAAATAAATTAATTTTTGAGTTTTGTGGATTGATATGCTAGTGTGGGATACAGTTTTTTTTTTTTTTTTTTTTTTTTTAACAGTGCAGTAACTTGTGGTGGTAGTTATGCAAAATTTTTCAATCAGGTTGAGGTGGCTTAATTGATTTAGCCAATCGAACGATACTAGTTGGCGTGAAATATTTTTACAAGTTCGTTCATAAATTCTTTATATTTTTTCTAGCGAGTGATTATGGTTGAATGAGAACACAAAATAATTGATCTATTGATTAAATTTGATAACGAATCGACTAGACTGTTGTGAAAATAATTAACGAAACTTGTACATTTCGTTTTTGCTAATTTTAGCCGGGAGGAAGAGAAAAATCGTTAATTTTTTGACGAAAGTTGCTAAATAAAGGCGAAAGAATCTGAAAAAAATAAAGTTAAATAAAGTGACAGACAAACGTTTCCATAGTGACTACTCAAGACTGGCAGTCTTGAGATCGCTCGCGAAGTTAAGGGTTTAAGCAAGCATTGTATCACTTAACATAAAAGATAAAGTAAAAAGTTTTAGCTTAAGTTCAAGTTGAATAGTCCTTAAGCTTTATGATTGGAATTAACATTTGGTGCTGCTGAGAGTTAAGCCAAAAAAGTATAAAGATAATTTTTTTTTTTTTTTTACTATGAAATGATTTTGACATAGACCTGACATCGCTTCTTAATAATGAGCACATGTGGCGCTTTCGTCACTACCGACAAACATATAACGTAGAATTATAACAAAAAATCTACAACAAAAAAATGGATAAAAAATGTCATTTTGAAGATTGTAAAAAAAATATGACGGCAATCTGGCAAGTTCGGCGAATGTGCGGGTTGTGATTTTGAATTTACCGCGCACATAACTTTTCTTCAGGGACGAATAAAATTTTATTTCAATTTGAAGGAAAAAAACTTGAAATTTTATTGGTAATTTTCAATAATGAGTCGTTACATTTTGGGAATTTTTATTTGCGATCAGAATCTGTCGACTGTTGTAGTAATGACAATTGAGCGGCGAATTCGATTGCTCGAGTTTGAGATTTTATCTTCGGAGTAAAAGAGAAGATCATTTAGATTGAAAATAAAAAAAAAACAAAATCACCGGGATTATATGTTACGTCTTAATATATGTTACACAGAATTGAATATAATATGGATCTGAAATATCTTAGATGGATGAAAGTAAATGTGTTGCCGTGACAAGTTGAGTGTATCGATAAGTGTAAGAAAAAATTTATAAAAAAGTTTAAAAGCGCTCGAGTGATTCAAGATGCATCTCACGTCGTCGTTTGTATTTTTCATGAGTTTACTGATGCTGACATATTGTCTCGTCAAAGGTAATGGCATACCTGACTCTGCGAACAAAGGTAAGATATTCATTGTTCACTATTGAAAACTTATTCATATACAACTGTTTTTAATAATATCGATATTTTTGTCACCTTGCTGATAACGTGTTTCAAAGAAATATTTTGTTTTTCAAATTTTAAGGTACATTTTTTTAACACATTTACATTTATTTCTAATCATAAAAATAACATAACAACCTGGTTGAGAAGGTCGATCATTAAAATACTGCTATTCGACGATTACCTTCCTATCGACCTGGAAGTCTGCCGGACCCGTCGTAGGATCAGTGATCTAGAAAACGGAATAAGAAATAAATAAATATAAAATAAGACTATTAATATTGTAGTTGAGAATATCATTTATGAAATTTTGAAATTTTTTTTACCACAGATAACATTGAGTATAATATGGGAGGATATATGCAGTGTAATTTAGTTCTTTCCGTGTAGATGAGAATTTTATTTTATTTAAAACGTTAAAAAATTTTTTTAAAATAAAAATTTTCAATTTTAGGTCAAAGAATTTTAGGACTTGTGTTTAAAATCGCATTCGCTAAAAAATTGTAAGATAGTAAAAGAATGTACTCAAAATACTTTAAGCTATTTATAACATGTCAAAGTTGATCCTGCAAAATTAAATTTAAAAATAAAAGACGAAAGAAATTCTTAGAATTTTAGCTGTGAGTTGGAGAGTATAAATACAATACCTTCATTTTTTAATATACTAGAATTTGAATTTGCGCGCGCAAGCACGCGCTTTACTATAGCGTTTGCATACATTTTCATGCTCATGATATATTCGACCAATCACGTTACGAATAGTTTGATGCCACATACATTTCATCTCAATTTTATTATGGGACTAGAATTTAAATTTGCGCGCGCAAGCGCGCGCCTCATATTTATTTGATATATTTATGTGTCGTTTATGTATATTATATTCACTTTCAACCAATCATAATGAGAATAGTTATTTTCAACCAATCATATCACGAATAAATTGGTTTCACATACATTTCATCTCTATTTTAATATTAAGATTTTCATTATAAATCGTATTGCTTGGAGTAATGGAATAATTAAAATTAATTAAAATGCTTTGATGTATATTTTGAGTATTTAATACTAATTTAATACGTCAATTATTCGTTTTAATTACACAAATTTAATTAATTAAACAATTCAATTATTGCTGCAGCTACAAATAAAGGATAGAAATAACTTTGTGAATTAGACTAGAAATGTAAATAAAAGTCTTAATTGAATGAATTTGTTTTTTTTCAGTGATAACATTCATTTTTAGTCCATCATGTTGTAATTTATTTTTCATATCTTTATCAAATTTTATTCAGTTTAATAAATTTATATATATATGAATGTCTGATCAATTAAATAAAATAAATATCATCATGAATTTTTTCTATTTTATTAACAGTATTCGAATTATAAACTTAACAAGTAAAAATTTATGGCTAACTCAATTATCAAACTGTATTCAGCTTCAAAATTACGAAATAAACTCGGAGCGTAAAAATGAGAGCTAGAATGTCTGAGCTAAATATTTTTTTTATTTATTGAGATGATAAATAAAATTAATGTAAGCGAAGACGCTACCTTGATGTTGATGAGTAATCAACGAATTTTCAGAAATGATCGTTATAATCCCTCTGTCATAAAATTAAAGCGGATATTCTTTGGCTTAAAAAATTTACTAATTCAATTAGAATAATTTATTAAAATTATTCTTATTAACAAAGTTTATTTTCCTATGATTCCTGCGGTGCTAGTACATTAATAATTTTTAAATTTATAACCCTGTTAATTATGTGGTTCACTGTAACATCTTTACTACTTTTATACTATCTGACTCATCTCCATTCACCATTGTATAGAAAATAAAAAAAAAATAAATAAAAGAGGGAGTTGCGCAATCTTAGTCTTTGATTTACGTGAAAAATATTTTTTTCCTCTCACGCAATAATAAAAGTATGTCTAGATAAGGGGTTAAGTGCATCAATAAATAACAAATTAGGTATATATATTCTTATAAATTCTAGGTATTCGTGGTATTTAATTATAATAAATAATTACTTAAAAGAACATAATTTTTCCACGGTTAATTTTTTAATTATTAATAAATCAGCTATTGAATAAATATTAACTTAAGAAATATTACTTGAGGAAGAAGAATGAGTGAAATTCTAGATAACTGTAAATAATGTAATTAAAAGTAAAGTAACTGTTCAAAGGCTAGCTCCACCTTTTTTTTACGGAGAAGATTCTGAAAATATTTTTTAATTAGATTTTTGAGTTTCGAAGAATAAATTTATATTGATAATCAAATTTTCTCAACAGAATATTTATGTTTATTTTTATTTACGGAAATAATATTTAAAGAGTTTACTGTTTCTATAAAGATTTATTAATCATAAAGAATTGCTATTAGATATGTATATTTAAATAATATTGAATCGGAAACTTATACGATAGAATACATTAATCAGGATGAGGATTACTTAACTTTTTATCTACGAGTAAACTTTTATAGCTCATACTCTGATAAATACTTTTAAAAATCCGATAGAGCATGTGTTTTTATTGTTTTACATTTTTTTTCTCAAGTTTTTATCTGCCGTGAAAAATATACATTACATAAATACATGAATAAATATTTCAGAAGCAGTAAATTCAAGATTATAAGATTCATAGAATTCTTTTACTACTAATTTATATAAAATTGCAGCTGTTATAATTTTTTTAGTAAAAAATTTAATTTAGAAAAGTATTTTCAATATTTTTTAACTTTTTTTGTATTGTAGAAAATATTTACACAGAAAAACTGAAGGAAGATATTGATGTCAGTTCCATTTTTGTAAATTTAGTTTTTGATGAATCATTTTTCTGTATTAAGTTTAACTGTGTTTATACTAAAGTAAATATATTTCATCTATCTCTCGATGGCACAGACAGATGAAAATAGTTTCTGCATCTTCGATATGATCCATCATGAGTTAAATTTCATGGAAACGTTAAAACATCAATAATAACTTTTAAGATTGTAAATTAACTCCAGATCTTGAGAAACTTTGTTGTATGCCGCAAGATTCATTTGAGTCGATTAATTTATTCGAGAGGTTTGAAATTCAGGGGTCCGGTGGGTTCTCAAATTACTTCGAGTCTCCGTCTTTATGAACTCTGTTATGTCAATCCACGCAATATTAATAATTGTAACTGAATTGATGAATATATAGTTTCAATTGATACTGGTAGCGGAAAATTTAAATGTATTAATGATTTCCGAGTAATAATAAACTGATACCTTATCAGAAAACTGAAATTTATATTGTATTTGTTGGAATATAGTATATTCTTTAACAAAAATTCCTCTCTTTTATTTTGTTTTAGTGTTATACATTAAATTTAATATTGCAGGGAAAAGTTTTTTTTAAGTAACATTTGGATATATGGACAAAAAAATAATTCAAAAATATACCATTTTTTATTAATAATCTCTTTTGATCGTTGATAAGTTGATAAAAAAAAATGAATGGAGCGTTAAAAGATGAATGAAAAGTTGTATAAGAAGATTTTCTAGATCATTGCGTGAGATACCGCTGATCGTGACGACGAATAAATGGCATAACAAATAATTTTTCAATTACATTTTTTATTCTATGACTCAAGGTAATAAATCTATTAATGTAATTATTTATTTTTCAATTTTTTATTTGCTTAAGTTCTCTTATTTATTGATATAAATTAAATATATAACTTGACGTACAGTCGTCAAAAAAAAATTCATATTTGGTCATATATGACTTTATCTGGGCATATTGAGCTATATATTAGAATAAATAAAGTAATTACTGAAATATTCGAATATGTGTACATCAATTTATATAACGCTTTTTTGTAAAAAAAAAGTGTAGTATTTAATTAAACTAAAAATCAATGTCGTACCAAAAAAAAAATTAATTTGATTAAAAAAAAAATTCTTAGATGAAGAAAATCATTTTGAAGGATTACATTAAATCAAGACAAAAAATTTTTGAATTAAGTAAAATTCAGATGATCTAAAAAATATTTTCCTTAAAATTAAAACGATAAAGCTTTTCAAACTGATTTTTTTTTGTTCAAGGACTTTTCTCTTGAGTGAAGTTAATTCTTTTGCTGTGCAGATAAGCTTCTTGTAGGAAGGTACTTATAAGATCATACAGCAAATTATTTTTATTTAAGAAGTTAATACCCCAACTTTACTACTACTCCAAATACTCTCTTGTCCAGAGACGATTTAGTGATCATGCGCCTTTTGTCGGAGATTTCTAACATTATTTTGGTCCAAAAATGATATATATGAACAGATCAGGCCATGTCAGAGAATTTTTCTTAGTTAGGGACGATTTTAAATTAAAAAATTGAGAATAGAGTGAAATGAGTTGTTATATTTAAATTTTCATTAAATATTTAATTATAAAAGTCAACTATTTAGTTTTGAAATCGCTACAATCTGATATTCGTAATAAAGCACATGTATATAATGTTACTGAAAACCATGTTGAAGCAGAGTATTATGAGCAGCCCATACGGCTTGTGGTATTTAAAATGCATTGTTCTTGTATCACTGAACCGTAAAAGCGGCGTGTATTTAGCATATACTAGTCGCGACAACTAACAGTTAACTATCAACGTAAAGCAACGATCGAATGACCGCATGATTGCGTGGATTACTTGCTCTCATCCTGAAACACGTAAACCTATGCGCGCATTAAATGGGGATACTACTATAAGCGATTGAATTAGCGTACGTATACGTATACAGTCATGCATGTAGTAATCTACCTTTATGTATATTATTTTGTAAGTACATTTTGATTACTTTTATACGTGATAATTATTACGGTTATTAAGTTATAGAATTCATTATTCAACTTTTCCGCTACTAATCTCTTGCTTTGACGTTATGATAGTTTAATTATTTTCATTTTTCAACAAAAAACTTTTATTTGCTATTATAACTATTTTACTTATTTTTTTTTTTTTTGTAATTACTTCAGCGAATATTATAAAGCAATTTTCAAGACAGAATAATTTATTGTTTCAACAGATAGGTATAAGCATAGTAGTTAGTTTAGTAAAAAATTTTTGGTAAAGAAAAAAGGTTTTTTAAACTTTTTCTTGTCATACATGCTGAGAATGTACAATTACGAGTTCTGAATCGTGTCCCTAAAATAACCAATTTCCGGAGTGACCTTACTTTCCGTTCACTTTTCCGGCTTATGTTATAAAACAACGCTTGAAGCTACTTTTTCGTATAACCGAATAAAAGTGGACAAAAAAAAAAAAAAAATTGTATTTTATTGACCAAACATTTTTAGATGTTTGATTTTTTTTTGTTATTGAGTAAGTTTAATGTTATCTTTCATTCACACATCAGCAAAGTAAAAATCTAAAGTTATAAATTATGTGATTATTATTTGAAATTATAATTTTTACATAAAAATATTATAAGATTAAAAAAATGAAATTGATCTTCAATTTTCCTAATTTTTGATATTTATTAATGATTCATGTAGTGGTGTTTACTTAGGAAGTTTATTTAAGAATTTGTGTAGTTTAATATACTCAGATTTAGTTCAATCGTCGCATTTATGTATAAAGTTTCACAACCACTTTAAAGACAGTAATTTTTTATAGCGTACAAACCAATTAATAGCTAAATACTACTAGACAATCTTGTATTTAAATATACTTCTAAACATAAATAATGTGCTCCAACACCCTACTAACAAGTGTGTCACCATGCGTATAATTTTTCCCGAAAATAGATGGGCCGAAATAGTAATAGATCAAATAATGTGTCTGAAGATGCCACTATTTAAGCTCATATGTTTTTAAGAAATAATAGTTTGGGTGTCGAAAGAGCATGCTTGTTTTCACAATAAAATCATCTTTACGAATTTAGACATTATTTGTTATTTTTTTTTAATTTATAGTGCACTATTTAGGTGTAAAAGACACAAAAAATTGTGTACACAAAAAAAAAGTGATTCTAAATTTATATTCAATGTATTATATCTTATACACTTAACATAATAAAGTAAAGCATTTACTATGACGAAAATAGCATCAATCTCATACAAAATTAGAAATACTTTTTTTATATTTACATTTTGACGTTTTATGAGTCAAAATGTAATTTATAAATTTTTAATTAAGTATAAATGCTACAATCAGTAGAGAGATTTAAACAGTACCATCATATCACAGTAAACTGAGACTTGATTAAAGATAGAACAGTTTTATAGAGTGTAATTTATTTTAAGTAGAATCTTGAGTGTTTTTCAAGAGGGTTATCTCTGAGACACCTCAGCATGTCTGATAGCTAGTTTTCACACATTTCACACAATTGCTTCAGTGACATTAGGGTGAAAAAAATTTTCTGATATCGCCTTATTCATCTATATAGAGCCATATTAAAAAATTTGATGGATTCATATACATGGCCAGGTATGAAATTAAACATATTGACTATATATGGGTATACAAGAACATATATGGCTTTATATGTCCTGATATGACTTGATAACTCCATATCAGGCCCGGTATAGTCACAAATCACCATTAATAATTTTTCAACTGAAAGTAGTATTGAAAATATCCGACAAAGGGCGCGTAATCACTGAATTGTTTCCTTATCAGAGAGTCAAGGTTAAGGACTTAAGTTCCGACATGAAAAAAAATTTTAACCATCGTAAGGTACAGATTTGACATGGGGTTTAGTGGGTAGTTTAATTTAACTAAATTTATTTATAATTTAAAACATGTTAATTTGCATACAAATTCCTAAAAAAAACTAAAAACTCACTAAATTGTAATAAATTATTTTTTTATTCTTATCCATAACCTGATAAGGTCATATATGACTAGGTCAGACAATATTTTAGGGGTTAAAATTACAAAAAGCGAAATAAACATATTGAATTTTTAGCTTCTGCAAAAATATTTACCGTAAAATATACTGTTACTGACAAAAATATAAAATAAAATAAGTTTACTGTTCCTGACAGTCACTCAACAATTATCTGTTTTTATTTTACTAAGCTTCTGAATATTACGTAATAAATTTAGAGCAAGAAATGATTATTTCAATTTATCTTTGGAATTTTTAGTATTTTAAATGAACCCTCTACTGATGATCTTCAAAATGAATGTAAGCCGGGTAATGCCAGGTATAATAACCACTCATGAATAATATAATCCATGATACAACTTCAAGAATTCATATTATATTAATAATTTTACATTTAGAACTTACTTAAATAAATATTAACGTTGTAAAAAAAATTTAAGTAGTATTTAATAAAAAAAACTTCTAAAAAACTATGAACGTTCTAAATAATTTAGTTTTTTCAGTTATGAATATTTTCCTTTTAAAAACTATTCCTTGTCGTATTTTTTTTATCCTCGGTGTAAAAGAATGCTTTGTTCGTGAACAGAGATTTCAAAATAGAATAAATTCCATACGACACTTAGACAACCTGAAACTTGATTGGAATTTCAAGATTTTTAAGTATTAAACGACGGAAAAAACTTTCTGAGATGAACTAGATCGTAAATCCCAACGAGTCGTCTACTTATTTTTTAATTATTCTTATAAAATAAATAAACTCTAAAGTTTCTTGAGAATTTTAATTATAAAATAAATGGGTGAGTTTCCATTATTATCTCATCACTTAGTCTGAAATTTATCAATATGATCTTGATAGCAATTTATGTTAAATGTTTTTGAATTTACTTAGTCGTATAAAATAATCCCACGCTGATATTTATTTATATATTTCAATCGTATATTTACACACTTTAATCCAAATTATTTACGCAGTTTATGAGATTAATTTTAGAAAAATTAAATAAACTCAGAAGTCAATTTTATTTATAGTAAATAAAGAGTTTAAGTTTTGGTAAGTTACTTAAATTCTGCACAATTTTTTTAATGATTTTTTTTCAAACAATTTGTAATCTATAAAAGTTATATTAAAGTAATAATGTTCGATAAAATTTTTTAAATATAGGATTCATAAACTTTGATAATACATTTCAATAGAATTTATTTTTTATCATTAACTTTGAATTTAATTGAATGGATTTATACAAACTTTAAATCTTTTGCAAGTAAAGCTAAATTTTTTTTTCCTTATATAAGGTCTTTAAAATCTATAACTTTGATCCATTTGCAAACAGAGATTAACCAAGCAAAAGCTCAATAAATTGTAAAGTAATTTTTTTATCAAAATATAAATTTCAAGTGATTTCAAAGGGATAAAATGAAAAAAATTCATATGCTTTGTAGTATCAAAGATGTGATATTTTAACTCTATATATATGGAATATGTGTATGTATCTAAAATAAACGAATGACAAAAGGGCAGAATAGCATTATCTGCAACGAGATTCCAGCCATCAAGATGTCGTGTTTTCAACGACATGCCGTTTCGTAAACGACCTCGAAAATGTTGGATCGAAAATAGGAATCGCGCAAGAGGGAGAGCGTTTAAGATGTATTTTTGGAGCTCCCTCTGCTCCTCTTTAATCTTCATAGCAAACAGAGGCGCCAGATTAATATAGCTAAAATATGGTTATGCTGATAATCATTTTATTCTATCACATCAAACTCACTTTGATGCAAAAATCTCTTTTACATTCTTATTTTTAATTTTTTTATTTTATTATCCATCGATTATTCTTCAAATGGATCCATTTGATCTGCACTTATTTATTTATGTTTACCCATAAATAAATCCGTGATTACTTTGGCATATTGCATGCAATGGTTTCGCTTCAACGAGATATAAATTAAATTATCTGAAAATAATTTTGCAAGCCAGGTACCGTGATAAATCATTTTTATCATGTCCCGTTTTGGATATTTTTATGCTATATAAATATTGAGTATTTGAAACATGGAAATTTTGATATTTTGAAAAAAGAAATACTGAAAACATAAAATTTAAAATTATATTAATTTTTATACCACATTTTATTTCATTTGATATATTGCAGTATAATATAACTAATTTGTGTATCGATAAAGGTAAACCAGAACAATTACTCAAGTTTATTTATCGGCTCATTTCTCAATTAGATAATCAAAAGTTAAAATTAAGCGCGCAATTTTCCGAAATGATAAGAACAATTTATACCGTAATACATAATATACTAAAGCCATGAAAGTACTAACTTTTTAATTTACCTAACTTTCAATTCAATCCGATTCTCTCGTGAGCACACATTTCAGCGCTATCTCTTCCACATTATAAAGCTGCATAGAAGTACTTTCAATATCCCTCAAGCTACTTAATATTTCGTTTTGCTACAAACTTATTCCTGAAGTAACTTTCAAAATCTTTCAATATTATCTGTAAGCTCGGGACAAAATTTTTTCATGAAATTTTGTAAAATTTTTAGTATAAAATAATACACAAAAATTTATTTTAAAATTCACCAGTCAATCTGGATAATAATTATGAAGTTTACAATAAATAACGCCAATTCTGATAGAAGTTGGATAAAGTCGGAAACTAATGCAGAGGTAGAAATAAACGAGTTTCTCTAGAGACCCGACTGATTAGTTTCTGTCCGGCGAATTGCAATAACCTGGAATTGTCTTGTTTCAATTGGTTAAGCAACATTAAAACCCAAAGTTCCAAAGCAAGTAATGTGAAAAGAGTCTTTTAACGATCTTCAGCAATAAATTATTGCCAAAACCTTGGTGTGCTGCGAGTATGAATAGCCAAAAATGAAAATGGTAGTCAAAAGCGGGTCAGGGAAGTGTTATGTGTGAGTTAAATCCTGTTGAAGTGTCTGCATAGTACAAAGTGATCTACATCACAATTCAACAATCAGTATTAAAGTATATCTAGCCACGCTTGTCGTCTGATGTGCTTGCTACTTCATGAAGTGATAATCGCAGTTTTGGCTTGAATGCAATTGTACTCTCAGAATTATGGAGTTGACAAGACTATAATAAGCAGGTAGTACAGGAACTATAGATACTATCCACGCTAGAGATCAAAGAATCTCTCATGACAACCCTCATCTCGTATGAATTGAAATTTTATCTTGTTATCTCTCCTCTATATACGGCTCTGTAACGATCTAGTACGAATTTATTGCTCCTTCATAATTTCATATAGTTTTCATAGCCTTCACTTCAAATTGTTTGTATACTTTTATGACTGCTCAGAAGTATGAAAATAAAAAAATTAATAGTACATAACTCATGAAAAATTTTCTGATATGGCCATACATGGTCTATTTTCAGATTTGGTTTTATCAGGCTATATATGCAAGTAAAAAAATAATTGATTGTAATTTGTCAAAAATTTTCAACACTATCTTTAATCAAATAATTACTTATGGGCATATATGAGCTTATCAACTCACATCAATACATATCAAGCCATGTATATTAGACATAGTAAGCCATTTCAATGAATTTCTTCATGGAAAAATAAATTTTTTAATTAAAAATTCTGTAACGTAATAGAAAATAATAAATACATGAAATCCTTATGAAAATAAATTTTTATAGTTTAACTGGTTAATAAACTAAATATCAATGTATGACCGAACTTTAAGATCAGATAGCAAAGCAACTTCGGTGATAAAAAAATGTTAACCCAGAGCTTTTTCTCTTTAGGCGTGTAATTATGGTTAACAAAACAGGAAATAAAAAAGTAATAAACCATTTTCAGTAGAAACAAACACAATAAAATAGACAAGACTGTCATAAATTGATATAGAGCAAATAATTGGCCTATTTGGTTTAGTATTGTATTAGCGTAGTGTTGCGGTTTTATTTAATATTTATGTAAGTTTATAGTAGTCGTGAAAAAGCAATAAAATAAACTTCCGACTGAAGGATAAAATGAACTTTAGATTGACTCAATATCAACCTTGAGCTTTAAATTCAAAACTTGAGTAGTACATATCATCCAACCAGTTACTGAGAATATTACTTAAAGTATCGATAAAATAACTGAGAGGGTTACTTTGGATTTTCGTGAGTTGAGATCAACATCTGAAAGTCCTTCATGTGTATAGAGAGTTTACGAAGGATATTCATCGAGGTGTCCTCCCTCGGGGTTAGAAGTTTACCCGGGATTATTCAGTAACCGAATATAATATCTTATCCTTGTCAAACCACATGACTCCTAATCCACTGACATTTTAACATTAATATATATGTTACTGGCCAGTAATAATTGTATTTTTTATGTTTTTATTTTCGAGACATTGGTAGTAAGCTTCGCAAGCAATCACTTGTTAAGTGTGTTCATTAATTTGAATTTTGAAAGGTTTTTTCCAATTATCATTATTCATGTTTTGATTATGACTTCAAAAGTTTGTTTTCGGCTTCATCTGTAACATAACTTCAGAAGATATTAAATTTGTTTTCTTTTACTTAAAAGTGCAATCTTACGTGGTATTACCAGAAAAATTACTTGGTCAAAACGGAGATTACACTGAGTATAATACAAAAATAATTTAGTGTAATCTGGATTAAATTTGATATTATCTGAATTTTTTTTTTTCACCACAGATAACCCTGAGTATAATGTGACAGGATATCTAGTGTCATTTTGTTCTTTCCGTGTATATAGCCATATCAAGTCACACATGAGATTATCAACTTGTGGCAACTGATGGACAAGAGAGTTGTATGAAGAGATATTTAACAGTATGAAATCTACTAATAGAGATGTAGTCGACAATTTTATAAGTAAAGTTGACACTAAAATTTAGCAATAAGAGTGTCTGTGTATACATTGTAGTCACTGAGCCAATATCCAATTTTTATCTCTAGTGGTCTATAAATATTGGCAACTCTTTGGTCCTCGCGTATTGATTACCGTGTTAAATTTTTCTCTATTTGTCTTTTCTCATTCGTTTCACTTATTCACTATAATTTAATCAATGGACCATAAGTTTTCATCGTTATTAAATTACCTCTGCTTTTTGTGAAAGGAAACTCTTTCACTGGCTGTTAGTTGTCTCATAGAATATATATAACTTCAAGGAAATATTTTTACGGTAGTTATACGAGTCGACTTCAATTGATGATATAATTCGTTCATGGAGCTTTTTCAAAGTGTGCTTATCATGTTGTTCTATTGTTATTTATGCTTTGAGAACTTTGATTAAAAATTCACTGGCAATCTGTTCATATTTCTTTACAATTGTAGTTATACTTCATACTTCATTGCTGTTAGAAACTCTGCATGAAAAAAATTGTTATTTTATTGTGCGTTTTATGAAACAAAATGTAGTTGATAAATATGTTTGACATATGTGGGCTGGTTTTCATGATTGACGCCATCACATGCAGTAAGTTAATCTAAATTTTATTGTGTAAATTGTTAAATTTATCTTTTGAATAAATTTGATTGATTATTATAACCGATTTAATGACTGTTTAAATGATAGTTGGTATCAACGAAAAAACATGTTATCATTACTTTTTTTTTCAAATGCATGCATGTATTCAGATCCATTTTTTCAAGATGCAACAGAAAAAAATGTTTGCTTTTATTTTTGGGGAAAAAAAAAAAAAATTCAATATTAAATTAAACAATTTTTAGCATATTCTACAGCTCCGAGAAATATTCACGAGTACATTTCTGACCGTCCATATATTGTTTCCTGCAGAAACTTTTCGTTGTTTTGTTTTTAAAATTAAACATTCGTACGACACAATAAAAACGGTGGTAACAATGAGTATTCTGATGACATACCCTCAAGCATTCATACTGTTTCAATGTACGTGCTCGAGGTTATAGACTGTACAATGATTTATTTTTCACACAAAAGTTTGTCATACATGTGTCATGAAACTTTCAGGTTATGGATTATTCTGACATTTTGAAAGGTGACGAGATTAGTGTAAATTAAAAAAAAAAACGTAAAGGAATATAAATGTAAAAAGTAAACTCTATTATGTTGAGACAATTATTAACTAATTAATAGAAAATATTTTCTCTTTTTATTGTTTGAGAAATAATAAAATGCTGGCAATCTATGGTCAATATGTAACCATCGAGAATTATAAATTATGAATCAAAGAACTTTGGTCTAATGAATTTCCAATTTTTTTAATCACAGTTTATATAATTTGTGAACTTTTTGGACAAATTTAAGAAATCATATGCCATTACAGGATCAATTATCAATAATTTAATGGAAAATTTTAGGAAATAAATTTAAGAATGTAAAAATTCCCTGTAAAATAAAAATATTCCTGTCACAACATTTTTATTCTCTTAATTATTTAGATGATAAATTGACTATCATCGAAAAAATATCAAACCGTAAAAAGATATAAATTCAGTTTACGATCTTTCTGATAGTAATAAATTTCACTATAAAAACGCATTTCATAATAAATATATCCCCATCACAAAATTTTTCTTATTCTCTTTATTATATGGATTAATATTTGACACATACTGACAGTCACATGAAAAAAAAAAATAAATAAACTAGTCAACAAATGACATCTAGTGCATGATTCGAATCTATTTATAACTGACTTTGAAAACTTATCATAATTAATCAAGTATCGCTGAAAAATTTATAAACCCTTTAAAAGACGTAAATTCAAGTCAAGCTTTTTCCAATAAAACTAATTTTATAAAAAAAAAAAAAAAAAGCCAATTTTATTATATAAATATACTGAAGACAAACATTTTTTTAATCTCTTAAGTATATAGAAAATTAACAAATAATTTATAAACGGGTATTGTTGCTAATTATTTGTTAACTTTTTTATCATTATATAAGAAAAATAATAAAAAATCGATGTAATTGAATCGACATTTTTTATAATAAAATTACAGTCATAATTTTTTAGCTATCTGTTAAAAAGTCGATGTCACTTAACAGTATTTTTTTTTATTACTACTGAATAACTAATATTATAATTTTTTTTCCACTCGTTCTCTAACGTCCTATGAATCATCAGAGGAAAAAAAAATAGCGTTGACATTTTAAAACTCGAGAAAAAAAAATGAATAATATAATACGATTCTAAAATTCTCATAAAAAGAATAAAAAAATCCCACTTGTAATCTGATAAAGTGTAGAAAAAAATGTAGGATTGGAGGTACTACAAAATGGAATGTTGTATTTTTTGTGAATTTGACATTAACGAGCAAGAGATTTGGTGTATGGATTGATAACGAAAGAGAGTGAAAAACGTGGTGATATAAAAAAAAGCTAAACCCAATGGAGTACAAAAATAGACGAGCGAATGAAAACGTGGTTTCCCGACGTGGTGGAACAAAAATAGCGATTCTAGTCCCCATGGCTCTTGCCACATTTACATAACCCAGCGCCGTTCTCATCGAAATGAGACTACACAACTTGTCACTCGGGTCGCATTGGACTTTCAGTCAATCGGTTTCATCTCCATCTACTAATTTTTAACGTACACTTTAGAAATAATTCTTTTTTTTTTTTTTAATAAAGTAAAAAATTTCAAATCATAATGCCTACAAATTTCATAACATGCATAAAAAAAACTAATACTGTTTAACGTATCATTTATGAATAACACGCCGTTTGAATTGTTAAAGTGGAAGCAGTAGATACTTAAATAAAATAGTTGCAAGAGCAATAAACTGTGGAAACAAGCTTCTTAAATTAGCACCAGTAAAATGGCATGTAAGATACGAATTTTACGTCTGCTATTTAAATGCACGACACTTTTTAAGAAATTAAATCTTTTTGTATTAAAACTTTATTTCATAATATATTTGCTGATAATAAATCAATTTTTTCCGTTAAGTTCTGATTGTAGAATTGAATTGCTTTTAAAAAAATTTTAATTAAAAAGTATATATGTTAGCTATCCATGGTAGTGTCACATTTCAGGATAGTTTATTTGAAAATGTCACTCGAATTGTCACTGCACTACTTTTTGTCTTTTTCAATACCGCATTCCGATAATAAAATAAAGGACATACTTTTTTAGAGGTTTTTATTGATCTTTCTAAGATAGTATTCGGTTCATGACATTTATTGCTTTTATATACTTACTTGTAATTATTGAAGAGAGTAAGAATAACATAGTAAATTTCAAATATCAAAATTGTTTTTTTTTCTTCTTTTTTTTTTTTTTTTAAATCATTGAATCTACAAATTAATTAGAGTTATTTTGATATCGCAGCCTTTGTTGGCACAAAGTTTTCTTTTACGTCATTTTAATAACTATTCTATCTCTATAAACACGACATTTAAAATGTATAAAACTTAATATACTTTTTTCTGTTAGTTAAAAACTTCTGTTCTATCGACTGTTCACTTGCAGATAGTTTATAAAGAAATTTTAATTGCTTCGGGTTGTGTTGTCTATGCTTCGTTGCATGTATATATTATGAATATACAAGGTAGAACGTACTACAAAGTACTACAATTTCCCGTGTGAAACTAGCATATCAAACTTTGTATTAATTAATTATAAATGAAGGATCTCAAAAATGATATTCAACAAGTTCTTATACTTGTAGTGTTGTAAACATTTTGAAATTTAAAGCAAGTGAATTCACAGTGAATTTTTAAAATAATTAAACTTCCTTAAAAGAAAAATCACTATTACTAAACAGCTTCATTAATTTTTTGGAAAATTTTTTTCATACTTTTTAAATCATTAAAATTTAATTTTTATAAAAAATTCAAGTCATTGACACAAGTTTAAGTTAATTAACTTTCGTCTCTAAACAAAAACTTACTATATAATATTTAACATATTTTTAATTACAATCATTGCATTTAAAGTGGCAATTACGCAGTTCTTCTATGTATTATCCGTTTCTACTGTTGAATTTAATCAAATAAGTATTATTTCTCTCTATTAAAAGCGTAATACATTTTCAAATTGAATTCCTCTTTCTGACAGAATATTACATTACAGATCTTTACTAATGATCAGCTATAATTAATATCAATTATCAGATAATCGAAACATATATGACATGTTCGAAAAATTTATGTTCAACCAGATAAAATTCAATTCCATGTCAATGAATAATTTGAATATTAATAAAATATCGGACGCTATGTTTATGAATTTCAATAAATGAAGAGTTCTCAAATGGATTCGATTCGATATTGAAATTATTATAATTTCGATATGTCAGTTTGCCACAAAATTTCATCATTAAATCATTTTTGTCGAATTTATCCATTAAATTTATATCAATAATAATTTTTGCAGCAATCTATAAGTACAAATTTCTCGTGCAAAAATGTTCTGATATTAAATATGATCATATTATACAACACTAACGAATGAAAAAATACTTAACTTTCTTGTGATGAGACGATTCGGCGATCATGCGCCCTCCATCGGATGTTTTGAATACTACTTTCGGTCGAAAAATGATTTACAAGCAAATATCGAATTTTGTAAGTATTAAAAGCGTACGTGAGTAATTCAAATCACCGACCAGGAAAAAACAGTCATTTATTGCAGCCATATCGTATAGAATGAAAAAATAAATGAGTATAACGGAATAAGAAAGGTATAAAAGTTTATAATCCTTTACTTCACATTATATTGAGAACTATTCTGTAAAAGTTTTTCTTAGGAACGGATATACAGAGAATGGTTGGTCTTAAAAGAAGCCGGGTAAAAAGCTTTTTATAGAATTTTTTTTATTGCAAGCCTCAATTTCTGATCTTAAATCATTCTTTATACTACTGAAGGGTTCTATACGAATTCGATGGAATTTTCTCATACTTCTCACTGTCCGAGTGATGAATAAGAGAGAGAAAGCAGTACGGTCTAGTAGATGATGAAAGAACGGAAAAGAATAAAGAAAAAAAAGTAGTAGAAGAAAAAGATTGTAGAGTGGACGAACCAAACACATTATTCTAATGGTCCCATAGCTTTAGTATCGACAAGTATGTAACTTTATCACTAAATTACGATGATAACAAAGCTATTCGTATTAAAGTTATAAATTAAAAATTTCAATGCTTTTAAAAAATACTTACGTTAGAAAATAAATTATCTACAAATATATATTTTAACTTTGAGTTTTATTGAGAAACAAAAAAAAATTCAAAAGTGTCTGATTAAACTATAAAGTATAGAAGATTGTAAAAAAGATCAAAGCCCTTGTGATTCATAAAGGGAGATATTATTTTAATTTTTTTTCATCATGATTGTGCGAACTCACAAGTATGTTTCGTGACTGTATATCTGTGTGGTACTAAAGATCGATAAATGTAAATTTTATCGCAACGATTCGTCATGTAGCCGAAAAAAATTATTTTCATTTTTATGGGATAATATTTTTCGAATTTTACTTTTCAATTTATGAAGATCTCGGTGAAAATTTATTTTATTCTACTAAAGAGGTTTTAATTACCAAATCATTGCAATAAAGCATGATTAATCTGTTGGAAAAAAATTTCTTTCTCATCTTACTGTTCATCGTAAATTTTAGAATGTTTATTTGTAATCAAATACAAACAATTAATCAATAAAATCAATTATCCGACAAATCATTTTTTTAAATATGTTCTTATACCAATAAATATATAAGACAAAACATTTTCCATTAAATTATCGGGGCTATTCTCGAAAACTCATTGCTATTCCGTACTTTTTCTCTTTTTTTAGTTTATCAGATCAATATTATTTGAAAGTAACGAGTAGTTCTTACTTTTCAGTCGTAATTTTTTGTTCACTGACAACCTTTGAGTCATTTTTTTTTTATTTGAGTGACATGAGAAAACAACGAGACTCGTCGAGATGGTATAAAAACTTGGCATGTACGGTGTAGATAAAAACTGTGAAATGTCAGCAAGAAGAATTGGACGACAAAACGTTTTACTGTACTTTTTATATTATTTGTACAATGTCACCGAATTTTTAAAATCTAGCTAAAACATTAGAATGCAACACTTATTATTATTATTTGTTATGACATTATTATTTCACATTACAATTGTACAACAGCCCCGTCAGTTAATGAATTCTACCCAGTGCATGCATAATTTATCGTTTCTAAAATTATTTATCAACTCCTCCAAGAATTTTTTATATATGGCCACATGAGCCCTGATATGGGCTAGCATAATAGAAGTTAATAGATTTATATATTGAGAAAAAATGCCAGGATGACATTTGAACATTTTATCAATCGTAATTTATATGATAAATATTAAAAAATAAAACAGGTAAACTAGAAGCTTACCTGTCAATCTAATTAACGAATTGAGGAAACAAACATAGAACAACGCTACCGAAACTGTTGAATTTTAAATGTAAACAAAAATTGTTAACGAGATATTCAACGAGCAGATCAAAAAGTTTAGAAGTTAAACTTCATGACTATCAATAAAATTATAAACTCGCAAATATTTACCCGCTCATTATGTATCATCTTTGTATATTTATTTGTTATAAGTTATGCAAGATAATATGACTACTAAATAGAAATTTCAGAGTATAAAGTTTCTGGTTAATTATAAAATTTATTGAACTTCGCTGAAATTTTCAGCACACAACGGAAATGTAGGATAATCTGCACATTGATTATGACTACAGTTTCTGATTGATGTATATATTGATGTTAAACATTTACATCATGCATCAACAAAAATGTCCTTTAAATAAAGATATACGAACTTGATATTATTTCTATAAGAAAATACCGTTGTATTTATTTCATAATAAATTCGCAATATTTGAATGTTTCAAACATGTGAATTTATAAGTGATTCTGATTTTGAATTTTTACTTTTTTACTTAAAATAAGGTGCGTAACATATAAAAAATTCATATTTTTGAAAAAAATATTTTCTCCTATGACTTAACATAAAAATTGGTCATTTCAAATCATATATGAGCATATTAGATAAGAATAATGTATAAAATTTTCACACCGTCATTTCACACTCACACAGCAGGGTAAAGTTCTCGCGAACCATTTTTACACCGAAATTTTTTACTGCGAATGTAATAAAAATTATAAAAATAATTTAAATCATGTAATAGCACGCCAGCTTTGATAATAGAAAGAGAAATTATTGAAAGAAAAGTCGTTTGAGTTTCCGAAGGTTAGGCCAGCTAATAGTCTAGTTATTCGGATGATAAAACTTTGCTAATCAAACAAAAAAATTAAGCGACAAAAAGTATACTTAAAAGTTAATTTTGTGTAAGTTACCGCATGTTTGACTTTCTTAACAAGTCGCTCGAGAACTTGGATGATTTCCGGAGTGTGGAATACAAACAATGAAACTGTGAGGGCGTTATATTAGAAGTATCTGACACTTACCAAAGACAGTTCATCTCAAAATTTCGCAATAGGTTGAACAAACAATACTCTTCTAGTGACAATGCGACAAGTCTCATACCTCTATGTATTTATCACGTCATTGTGAAACTCTGAAACTGTTATATCCTACGAAATTCATTGAAACGTAAATCTAGTCTTCATATGTACACATTATCGCTGAGTTAATACTGTCAAGTTTCCCACAAAACAAAATTGAAACTTAATATTATTTCATGCATAATTTTATCTGTAAATAGTTTACGATGTACTTTCCTATAGGCAATAAGGATAAAACAAAATTGTAAACTTACAGGTGAATCTATTTTAGATTTTACCAAATTTGCGAAGACATTTTTTTCTCAACAATTTTATCTTTTTATTCCTTGACAAAAAAAAATTTTTTTTTTCATAAATCATAAGTTATTGACAAAATAAATTGTCTTTATTTAAAAAATAAAAATTGTAAATATATCTCTTCCTGATCAAATGAAGGAGCATTTTATGGTCAAAGAAAAACCTTATTGTTCTTGAATCAACAAAGCTTTCTTTCTTTTACCATATATTTTTCATTTTTTCGTTTTAACTTTTTTCTTTTACTCTGTACAGCCTCGAAATGCCGGAGCTCTTTGATAAACTGCGGATAAAAGACCATTTTCAGTGCCTGGCCGAATATATTTCCCTCGTAATCCTTCGACGATGTTATAGAATCGAGAGAAAGAGAGGAAAAACGAGATTCAGTTGAAAAAAAAGTAAATATATACATTCATATTGAAAGATACCAAGAACAAAGAAATGCAGTGAAAAGCATAACAGGCTATAGCGAAATCCAAGCTTCAAATTTTTGATAATTCAAATAAAGATTATCGTAAGAAGATTTGTAGTATCTTTAATATGGCCAAACATTGTCAAAATATAATTCAGAAAAATTTTTCTGCTTATTTTTATTTCCTCATTTTTTGTTCATGAATGTGATTGAGTATTCTATTTACGAATTATGATAAAAAAACGACCGGAAAAAAATGAATTTCTACGTTCAAAAAAAAATTTTTTTTTATCTTCTGTATAGAAAAAAGGAAAAAAAATTATCTTTTTAAGATCTTTAAAGAAAAGGAGTCGATTTTTTTTTAAAGCATCCCAGTATTGAGCTATATTTAAATGACATAGGTCCCGAAAATAGTTTCATTATTGAAGAGATTCTTATACGAATAGAAAGAGAGTAAGCAAAATACTTTTCTGATGACTATCAAGTAAAACTATTTTAGCTGTTATATTTGCTCCCTATTCATTGATCCTTTTTTTTCACCGTCATATGATATATATGTATATACATATACTCATACATATGGCAACTTATAACTGAAAAGTAAGCATTCTGGACGTACTTTTGGCGGGCGTACCACCCAGAAATAGATATCGAGGCCGGATGAATTCCCCTCTTGTTCCTTCTCCATTTGGCTCTATATCCATTGGTACGTTGGCGCCGGATCCATTCAAACTATGACTTAACCCGTGGAGGTGTGTATCAAACTTTACAGTTCACCCGAGTTTTTCTTTCACGAATATCAGAGTATCAGGACAAAAGAACCTCTCTTATATATCTATATTCATCAATTGATTGCTTTTTATAGGAGAATTTTCATTTCAATTTTTGAAATTAGAGTATTTTTACTTTTACTTATTGGATTGTTTTTTGTCCACTATCGGGAATTACTTTGTAGGAATACTGTCAAGTATCAAATGTTTTTTTACAAAATAGAATGACAGCATAAATCCAACATACTAAGTTGTGTTTTCAATTCATACTTCCTGTATATACTGATTAGAATGCTAATTTTTTCTGTTTCACAGGAACACCAACTAAATTGGTCTGGGCCGAAGAATATGATGATGTTGAATTACCTTGCGACCTTACACCTCCAACGCCGATGGACTCTGTTATTATGGTTCTCTGGTTCAAAGATGACATCGGTATTCCTTTGTACAGGTAAATTTTAGTCTTACAAAGAACAAATCATTTTATTTTAAGGACAATGACTAACGACAGAGTGTCCGGTTTCTTTATAAAATTATCGTACGCCTAAAGAGTCAAAATGATAAAATTCGTTCCATAATTTTCAATAAATTATAATATTTAACTATTGTAGCAAATGGTTCTTTAAAAATTAAAATTACCCTCGAAATTAGTTTTAATAGAAATAATGAATCTTAGTTAAACATATTAAAATTTAGTTTAAATTGTAGAATTTAAGAGTTAGAAATTTCTTAAGTTATCAAGAAATTAAGCAGAATTATTACATAAAAATTTACATAAAAAAATATTGCATAAGAATTTACATAAAAATTAATGGAAAATTATATAATAAAAAATAAAATAAATTTTACTATAAACTAACCGACCTATGCGAATATTTTGACTTATTTTTACTCTACTGTTTAATAAATTTTGTGCTATCAATTGATTTTTTTTCTCAGTAAATTACTGATCAAAAAGAGCAAGTATTATCTGAAAGGGTTTTAACTCAGTAAAAAAAGAATTCGATAATGTTCTGATACTTTTCTTTCTTCCCGGATTATATGGTTATGTCGGAAAGAGGTCGACAGTTTAAATTTATGGCAAGTAAAGCTAGACAAAATTAGACCTTCGAATGTCTTTGGGAGTACAAAATCACACAAATCGAAAAAAAATCTTACTTAATTTATTGAAATGCGAATAAGTACGTTCTCATGAGTCTTATGAAGTTAATAAAATTAGTATTGATCTTGGTACATTAACGTATTGAAAATCTTGAATTTAAATGCTGAAATCGTGCATTTAATATCAAAGATAATTTATTTATCTAAAGATTGGAAAAAACATAACCAATTATAAAACATAATATTGCTTTCTATTTCACCAGTATTATTGTATCTTTACTCACAATATCAGCTATATTATTTTAAACTTATTCATCCGTGACGATAAAATTCGTCTACGCGCTTGATTACCTCTGATTTTAATCCAGAATTTATTGATATCGAGAATAGAAAAACAAGTTTCGTTCACTCAGCTTTTTTTATTTGTTTTATAAATCCGTTTGACGTATAAAATACAAACGATAAGAGAAATATATATGTGGCCCACGTTATCAGAGACAAAAAAAATTTTATCGATAGTAGTCGCTGTAGTATACCAGCAATACGAAGCTTTGAGCTTCAACATCGTTATGTATTACAGAAAAGCTAAAAAGTTATATTCCTATCTCTTAATAGATTGTTTTCACTGCAGATTTATTAAGTGAATAGGAAAAATAAAAAAAAAAAATCGTTCAACTACTCAAAAGCTTAAAATGTGGAACTAAGGTTTGATTGAATTTATCAAATTAATGTTTACACCAAAATCTATTTTAGCTCGCCGATTTAGAGAAGATATAAAATTTATAAGAATATAAAATAGAGAGTTATTGTTTGAAGTTCTATTTTTAAAATAACTTCTGGGTATTTTCAAATTTCAAAAAGCTATTTGACTATTTTCAAAGTCTCATCTATATGAATTTTTTTTTTCGTACAATATTTGTCGAAAAAATAAACCGATTGCATAGTGTTGCGGCGTTTAAATTATCAAAGACATAGAAGTAATCAAATTTTAAACTCGATCAGTCGAGTGGTATTGAAGTTATTTAGAATAAAGATTTTTTTTTCTATTTCTTTCGTTGCGTAGTTTTTCGATTGTCTCAATGAATAGTTTTTAAGTTTACTATTTATGCCTGAAAACACTCGAATAGGTTAATTTGTTCAAAAGATATGATTGTTCCAAATTTCAACTAGAAGTATTTTTTTTTTTTTTTTTTTTCAAATTACCTTGATCGTCTGTATGAGAATGAACTGGTAGAGATAAAAAAATTAAATTAAGCTTATCGATGAATATATTGTTACACTTGTAAAGCTTGAATATTTATAGATTGTTAGAAAATTTCAAGTATTCCGTAAAAAAAATTTTCCAATTTAGTTTGATATTTTCATATGACTTTATATCCCTATATTAGACCTGATATAGTCATATATGCCCATCGATAATTTTTCAACTAAAGTTAGTGTTAAAAATTTCCGGCATAAACAATATAAAAAATTGGAAAATTTTAATAATTTATTTTTTGGCCGTATTTGATAGTATCACCAAAAATAGCAAGAAGTTAAAAGAATATAATTATAATTCATCTCTTAAAAATAAATTGCATCAATTATTTTCGCTGAATAGAAGCAGAAAATAATTGTATAAGAAAATATACAATCACGTATAATTGATCAAACCGTTTCTTCATTAAAGTAAAATATAACATTGTGCATTCTATAAATGAAAATAAATAAAAAGAATATATATATACGGTTGACAGTTATTTATTATTTTATTAAATTAACAGAATGCTGTAATTTATGTCTCTTTATACTAACGTAAGCGTGAAAAATAATATTAAAAAGTAAAAAAAACGAACGAAGCATAGCTAGAAAAAAGCATTTGGATTGAAAAGAAAAATTCTCGTATTTATAAAGGTATGCGCAACATTTATATAAAGAAGTAAAGATTTAAATGAGGTCGCAATGTGAATGAATAGGAGAAATAGAGCAGAAATGAATTTGAAGTGATAAAAAATCATAAATACAGAAATAAAAATAAGAAAACAAACAATCGTGAGCATCCACTGGTAAACGTTTGTACGAAAAAATAAATAAATAAAAGTACTGTAGCGTAAGTAAAATACGGGAAAAATAATTCACAGTAGACATGTCAGGTGATGTTGAGTTTAATCTCGTATTTGAATTTATATATATATATATATATATATATATATATATATATATATATATATATATATATATATATATATATATATATATATAAATATATATAAACCGTCAAGTTAAATTAAATAAGTAGTTACATTGAATTTAGTATGAAATCTAAACCAAATATACATTTAGTTATAAAGTTCAGTATTTTTTGGGAGATTTATTTAGAAGCGTGTTTACTGCACAGAGTGAGCGTTTAATTTATTTTGTTCATTTTTTTTTTTGTAGTTGAGTTAACTAATTTGAAAGACTAGAAAAAAAATCCAGTTTTTACAAAAAAGCTTTTCATTTAAAATTTGATGTGTCTCAGATACATGAAAGAGAATATCTCATTGATTTGGTAAGCAAACACGAATTGTGTCCTTGGTTAATATCGTGAGCTCGAGCAAACTCTAATAAGACATGAATTACAGTCCGATGGTTTTGTTTATCGACTGCACAATAAATCATGCATAGCCGTGTCCTTTTTGCTGAATTGATTGCGCTTCGATGTAATGAATAGTGAATTTCAATTTATATTTAAATTTTGGCAGTTGACAAAAAATTAACTAGTTTCTTGGTTGAAAATTTCTGCATAGCTATCAAAATTATTACGATACTGTTTCAATTAGTCTAGATCAATCATGATGAATAATTTACCGAAAAAAATTCAAATAGTATATGTTTATATACCATAAATATAAAGTGCAAATGTTACGTCGATAGTATGCGTATATATTACCATACACACTCATAAGTAAGGCTAATGTTGACATCCACTGTATGTCTCGAACTTGTTTTATTCTAGTACGAATAGAACGGAGCCAAAATACCGTAGTGAGCTCGAGCGTATTAGTCTGGTAACAACTGGAGGCGGATAGTAACTTATTTCGATACATCTATTTATTGAAATAGTCAAAGATACTGAATTATGTCAATTTCCATCGTTCAAAGCTAATAATTTATATTGTACACTGTTATGTAGCTTAACTTTACAGTATCGTAATCCGGTGTGGAATGTATTTTTAGATATTTTCGGTTGCTACGATTTAAATCTGAAAATCTGTGGAGTTGTAAGGTAAAGCTTTACAACTACTATCCTGTATTAAGGATTGCTTTATTATTTTGAGGGTAGAATTTACTGATCGATCATTTTTACGGGATATGTTTCGAAAAATATACAAAATTATCAAAAAATTTTGATGGATGTTACACTGCTATTCAAATTTATTTTTTAACTCTTTTTACGTTAATCAAATAACCTATTAACTCCTAATAAATTAATTTATTTAAAAATGATTACACTAGTCACAAAAATTGAGGGATATAAATAAAATTCTAATTTTTTGGATAATTTTCATCGAGCTGTAACCCTAGAAAATCACCCAAAAATTTAGAATTTTTTTTACATCCCTTAATTTTTGTGACTAGTGTATTTATATTTATCAAATATACATAATTAATTAAACTTATTATATATTAAAATCCTTTCATCAGTGTAGCAATACTAATTCCTCCTAGTACATAATATTAAATCCGCATTTATAATTTCATAATTAAACGATAATAATGGATCGACAACTTCAATCAAAACAAATAAATTTTACCATCTTACATTAATATTAGCTTTATTCTGATGTTTGGGAAATATTACATAATTATACTACTTCATTGGATTTATTTATTCTCTTTTATTGAATCTATAATTTCTGCATTAACTCATCCAATTGACCGACAGAAATACTTTTTATTAAACATATTTTCTCGTCTACTGCGACTAATGCATAAGTTAATACTTTTTAGTAGATTGTTTTATCGATGACCCTCAATTTTTTGTGTTTTTAAATCTGAAAAATAAATATTTAAAATTATTCAATTATTGAGAGTTATGTTTGAATTGAGTAAGTAAATCCAAAAATAATAAATAATTTTAAAATGTATACTTTCAAGTGTCGATGCAAGAACTAAAGGAATGAACGATGCCATACATTGGGCAGCCAGCGACGATTTGGGAAATCGAACGCATTTTTTCAGCGGAAATGGCCATCGTGCAAGACTCAAGGTGAAGGCGGTTAAATTTGAGGATCAAGGAATCTTTCGGTGTCGAGTTGATTTTTCGAATTCTCCAACAAGAAATTTTCGTGTTAACCTTACGTTAGTTGGTGAGTTATAGCGTATTTATTTATTTTATTCATTTATTAGTACAAAAGAGATAGTACTCGCATCTACAATGGTTGCAAAAGTTCTGCAGAGAAAAGGCGATATTATATGTTTATAAATATGTATAAATCACATTTACATTATCCACGCGAACATGATTTTTCATTTGCGTTATTCATGTGTCAATATGGAAATTTTTCATTTTAAATATAAAACTTACACATGGTATCACGACTTAAAAAATTTTAGGTCAAAATCAAAAATGAAAAATAGCTTCACCTAGAGTATATCATTTGTCAATGGCTTATTTAATATATAATCCATGCATATTAGCTTTGTTTATAATGTAAACGGATGTCATGTGGGCTAGAATAAACATTAATTCCAATAGAGAGGAAATGATGTAGTATTTCATATATTTTCATTTTAAACATTGATATTTGTTTTGAAAATTTCATTCATCATAAAGCTACGCTGAAAGCTCAAATTTAATCACATATACTGATAGAAAATTTGATTTAATAGTAATAAAAAAGTTTATTAGGACTTGAAAAAAAAAACTTAGCTAATTTTAATAAAATTATGTTTCATAGAAATAAAATTTTATTAGTATTTAAAATTAGGTTTTCTTTTCTTCACGGTATCTTTCGAACGAATCAACTGATTTTGACCGGATCAGTGTATGTTGATTACTCAGCTATATTACATCGTGTTTGATTCTAGTACTAGTCACAGGAAAAATTACAAATTTAAATATCAATCAGTATATTTAATTATTAATAATTAAAATTATTTTTTTATTTTCATCAAAATTTACCTGTTAGAAATTATTATCCTGTTAGAAAAACTAACAATTCCTCAATATTATCATACCAATTCATTAAATAATATTATCAGTAGTTAGATTAATTTTTGGGGCAATTTGTGATGTAAAATAATTTAAAAAATTTTTTAACATTTCAGAGCAACCCACACGTCCAATAATTTATGACGCACAGGGACGTGAGGTAATGGGCGTCCCTCGCTTCTTTGAAGGCTATGATCTCAGGCTTACTTGCCAAGTATCCGGAGGTAAATATCAACAACCTTTGTAATTTAATCCACTTTATGTTGGCATCACCGAGTGGAACCCGGGGAAATTTATTATCTTCCGATTAATGAAAAAAAAAAAAAAAAAAAAATTGCCTTTTATATTAAAAATGTCTGTTTTTTCTTATTAATATTTTGAATAAAAATATTAATTAAACAAAAATAATGATAATAAAATTTACCTTGCAGTGATTAATTAAATAGTGGATCAATATATAGATGTTCATTATGAGATTATATGCATTATGTACGAGTTTATCGCGCTTAAGCTTAGCAAATTGAGTTTTAGGGTAGCCATCTATGAAACAATCTATAGTCGAGATTTTAACCAACTTTGCATTAACAAAGATAATTTTATAGAGTAATTATTGTTACTTACTAGCAACACTTGCTTGCTTTGTAAAAAAATATTAATGTTATAAAATACAAACTAATTGTTTTTTTGATGTTTTTCAAACGCAGTATAGCATATCTTGATAATAATTAAAGATACAATCAAAGCAATTTCTATAACAAATTGAAATCAACGTCCACTTGAACATAAATTGAATCAATTACATGTTGATTACGTACGCAAACTTCAAAAACAGTATTACGAAAGACCGCTTTTCTTCTATCAGTTTCATTGCATTGTTTCTATATTTGACATTATTTGATATCCATTTTCTCTTTAATTAGATAGAACTACCCGTAATGAGTTGTTGCAATAGTAACAAACGGAACGGAGAAAATTGAACTGTTCATAGGGATTCATCAATTATTATTTGCTAAAGCTAAAAGGGGAATTAATTTCCAGGACTGAAAATTGTTTGGCATTTGGACAATTGCAGGGACAGAATGGTTAAATTAACTCAAAGAGAAAGCAACAAGGTATATACATAACGCGTTATGCCGAGAGGAAATCCGTTCAACTGTCCCAAGGGCATAATAAATTCAATTTTATCCATCCTCCTGTTTATATTCATGTATATATTGGTTGTTAAACTCCGAATTGTGAAATCGCTGTCGATATAGCAGTAATTATAACCTTTACGACTCATCCCTCGAGTAAACATATATGTGAAATGTGTATGTATATATGTATTTAATATATGTGAGTAATGTTTATTACGATTTTAGGTAGACCAAAACCCACGGTAACTTGGTGGAAAGATGGGCAACTTTTGGATGGAGTTGTTGACGTGCCAGAGATTTCTGACATTTCTGGAAGTTCTAGCAAATTTACGGTAAATCATCTTTTCATCGGTAAAGTGACTAGATCATTGTGGGGTTCTACATTAGAATGTAGAGCGCAGTCGGGTCCTATGAATAAACCGATTGTCAGAGAAGTACCTCTGGATGTTTATTGTGAGTAAAAATTTATTTTTTTTTCTGTAGTTTGTTAAAAACAATTTTTACAGTTATCATAAGTAAATCTTAAAAAAAAATTTTCTTACATAGCTATATACAGTTTAATCTCACATACTTTTAAATTGAGCGATGTCTGAAAATTAAAAAAATAGTTTATTATAATTTTTTAATTTTTATAAAATTGTCTTCGTCAATTAACATATCGTACTCATCAACAAGTAAAAGCTTCTTGCAATATTGAATAATTATCTTAAGTTTGCATCATTGTGAATTTTATAAATGCTTGAATCACCTTCAAATTTTGTCTGAAGGATATCTAATACGACAAAACTGCTGAATATATATTCCTTACAACACAATGAATTCCTTTAAAAAATTTTTCTTAAAACCTTCTCAAATATTCAATATTTTATCTATCATTTTAATTTTAAGCTTTTATGAATCTTTTATTTGTGATCACTTTAAAAGAAAGTTCTTCCTTACATTTTACATTCATTTTATCTGAAGTTTAAAACCTACAATAAAAAAATTTAAACTTCTTATGGAGAAGTTTCCTATCATTTATTCACATCACTAATACTTTATTCGATATTTTGATATTGATACAATTTTTTACCAGTTGACCTTCGTTTAATTAATTTTTCAGTATAAATAACAGATACCCTTACACTTTTTTAACTCACTTGATCAATCGAGGGCGCATCATAATAATATAATGAACATGAAAATATTAAATTATCGAAAATTTTACCAAACCTTTTGTAACCAGATATTCGATAGTTGATTCCTATAAACCGGTATCACTGTTATTTGTCTACAGTCTGCAATTTTAAAGAGAAAATTAAATTGAATCGAATATTTGTTGCATTTAGTATCCATTACTGTATATATTCCTTAACCATAGAAGTTGAAGTTTATTTTACCTCGTAATTATTGCTTCATACAAACTTCAAATTCGGTTTACATTACTTTTACAGTTTTTATTATTAACTATTTAATTGACTTAATTTGTTTTTTTATGTGTAATATCAAATCCTGTTGAAAGTCACTGACTGAATGTTTATTCAAATTCGAAAATAATGCTGTGAAGCGGGAAAGAATAGGAGTTACGGATAATCATTACGTGAAGCGTTCCAACATTCACGTAACAGTATATTTTTGTGGGAAAGGTTTTGAGAAAGGATTAGGGAGAGGAACTTCTTAATGTGAATGTATAGAATATGCGAGAAAAAATTCAAATAGCTCGGACTGGGATTCGAACCCAGAACCTTCCGATGACATGTCGGCTACTCTACCATTTGAGCTATCCGGTTTATATTTATATAAACATTGCAATAATTATACGCAAGTTAGAGCAAATGCAAATATCATTCTAATTATTGAGATATAAAGATCAATTTTGACGTGATTGGTTTCATTACTAAACAGAATAATATTGACTTTTAGTAGTGATTCGAATGTCGTTATTATCAACCTAATATGCACGTTTTCCAACTATTTGG
Source organism: Cotesia typhae (assembly GCF_013202065.1). Lineage (NCBI taxonomy): Eukaryota > Metazoa > Arthropoda > Insecta > Hymenoptera > Braconidae > Cotesia > Cotesia typhae. The sequence goes on along the minus strand of NW_027423757.1, from coordinate 6,536,439 downwards.
TGCATTTGTAACTATATCCTCGTATTATCTAATAATTTTTTTAGTTTTTAATCGTCAAAAGAGCATTAATAAAAAGTTTCCTTCATATTAAAGTAATGTAAAAGTTTTATTCTAAACTCAAAAAAATCGAACAATTTTTTTAACTTAAATTACTTCTATAATTGCTCGCCTCAAAGTGTAGCAACACTATCTGAGTGCTCTTACTACGAACTTAATATGTATCAAGCTGTTGTATTAAAAATTCCGACTACAAATCTAAAAATCAATTCACTCATTAATCAAGAATAAATATATATCGTATTATAGAATAATTTTTCCGTGGTTTTGTGGTATATGGTGCAGAATTTTGTAAAGCGGTCATTGAGTGTTAGTATACTTGAGCCTCTCTTCAATTGAAAATCTCCATTTCTTTCATGGAGCCGCTTGAAAGCACTAGAAGCCGGCATCAATGTAAAAAAAAATATATATATATGCTCTCACTGTTTTTCCGCTCTATACTCACTACATCCCCTTATTTCTGACTTTCAATCTATAGCTTTTTTTATCCTTTTTTTGCAATCGGAAAATAAAAAGAAACTTAAATAAAAATAGCAAAGTTCTGTGCAGTAGGTTTTGTAAGTGGCTTTTACGAGACGTAATCTGGGAACAAGTAACGTCGGATTTTATTTCGTGGCTTTCGGTGTGATATCCGGAAAATAAACTTTATTGTGACCAAACAGTAAAGGCCAAGAATTCTATTAGTTCAATTTTTTTTTATATTTACCGGCTAGATAAATAGACTGTAATTCAAGTTCAAAATTTTAAAAATAGAACTGCGTGAATAGAATATGCTTATTTAAATTTTTTTTAAGTTTAGAAAAAATAAAAATAAATGATTAATAAAATAAATTCTTTCTTATCGAATACAGACCAAAAATGAGAAACTTTAAAAAAATAATGATCACTTCCTTATATCTCTAAAAGTATACTGATAAAGGGCTAGCTTCACGTTAATATCCTACTGTCAGTATCAGAATAATGAAAGTACAAGGCAATATTAAGGAGGAAATTGAATAGCTGTTTTGATCTCCGTTTCAATGTTTGGCGTAAAGTAATACCATTGAAATACAATGCTCATAATTTAAGACAATGATAATAATAATTTTCAGATATTTCTCAACACGTAAAATATTCATCATAATGTAGACTGTAAAGAATAAATTTAATGACATTTGAAGTCGAAAGCTTGAATTCGATTTATTTTAGTAAATTCAGCAACGTATTGTAAGCTAGCAACCTACAGTAACTATGTGACTGCGAAGTATTAAGAATTATGAATGAAAATATCGGAGCTTTAATGATTTGTCGATACTTTTAATTCTAATATACATAGCTTCGGTGCTTTTGAGATAAACTAAAAAAATTATACTGCTATGATTGGATCAATTTTTGTTAATTTGATGGAAAATTTTCTTAGCAGACAGTTTAAAATAAACAAATTTTGTCTCGTAACAAATTCAAATTTATTTATAACAACTCCGAAAATTTATCAAAATAAATTAGCTGTTACTGAAAAGCATATGAGACCTTGAAAAGTTACAAATTCAGGTCAAACTTTTTCAATAAAACTAAATTTAATTTAAAAAAAAAAAAAAAAAAATTAATTTTGTCACACAAATACACGGGAGGCTAAATTTTTCCTTGTTCATTACCCAGATGATATTAAGTATATTAATTATAACTTTTGACGTTAATGTATTGAAATCTTATGAATTATTATGTCTTCATCATCATTTTTATTTTGTATTCTAATAGCAGGGTATTTACTTATAAATAATTATCGATAAAAAATCAAATTAAATGAACAGGAAAGTCTTGAGTGGAAGTGATTTTTTTGTATTAAAATAGCACTTACTGAGAGTGAAACAAAAGAGATTAAAAATAGACACAGCGGAAGCACAGCAAGTTTCAGTACTGTTGGGGGCGGACTCCTTTTACTCCTTTGATGGTGAAAGAATTCTCAGAAGTATCGTCAAACTAAAAATACTTCAGCTGAGATGCTGCAGTCATAGAAATAACCTGAGCCATTTTTTCGCAACTTCAATTCTCCATAAAGTAGCAGCATGTTGAATGAAATTTATTTTTTTATAAAATACCTCAACAGATATTCTGTCCTTTACAGAAATTATTGTAATTGTGTACAAAGCTTAAAGTCTGAATATATAATTTGTGCTAAAGGAAAAAAATTAGTATTAAATATTTCAGATTTTTACGAAACGAATATAATATTTTAAGAGTATTTTAATAATTTCGGTTTAATAATTTTTTAAAATTAAAGGGTTATTTCTGACTCATCTGTACTTCACCGATATCGATATTTTATAAAAAGTTATTTAAAAATTTTATAAGGCGTAAAAGCTTGTGCTCAATCGATTTTGCGAATTTCATTAAGCTAGCTTGAAAGAAACGTTAAAAATTCTCGCCTATTATCTGGTAATAATTATGCCCTTAAGCCGTACGCGCTTACCGCTGCATAACTACTTTTTCTTCTTTGATAATCCTATTATAATTTACACATTTAATTAAATAATATATTTAGTTATAATTTTTCTTTTATTTTTTAATTACACAAAATAAAATCTAAAAAAAAAATCGCAATGAGAGTATGTAATTTCTACAATTTTTTTTTCTTTCATTTTATGACCTAAAAAATTTTTTATTAGTGTGAGAAGTTTTTTCAATAAAGTTCTTCAATTTTAACTCTCATAATATTTTAATAGAAGTTTTTACTAACGGAATATTTATGGATATTTTAAGTAGAATATTAATTTACGTACTAATGACTCGTTTATTCCTATATATTAATTTTCATGATTACTATTTTTAGTAGTAAATGCACTTCTGTTATTAATGAACTAACTTCAACTCCACGAAACTAAGTTTATGTGAATTTATCATTTCACAAGAAATTATACAAGTATAAAAAATTTTTCTTAGCTTAACGAAAAACGTTTATTACAGATATGAAGAATGTCTTCGCTTTTTGCTCTACTTCACTGAAAAATAACTCAAGAATGTACTCGTGAATTCTTTAAAAATGTTGGAAATACATCCTTCAATTCAATAACAAACTTATATAAGTTTTATAGAAATAATCAATTTATTTTTTATTACTTGCAGAAAAATTAAAATTATTTAATAAACATTTCTCGATACTTTAATTAAAAGCACAATGATAATCTAATCACCGATAGAAGATGTTTTTTTGACATTTAATAAGCTTTATTGACTTTTAATAAATGTATTTATTAATATCTTAATTATTTCATTTAATCAATAATAAAACTTAAAGCGACATAGGCAAAAGTTGTTTCAAGCTAAGTAAAACGAAAAAGCTAAATCCCTTGCAAAACTTCCCATCAACAGTTAAAATCCTAAAAATCGATCTTAGATACATTTCAGCAAACAGGGTTTTCGCATTATTTGAAATCAACTCTCGATTTTCCAATTCTAACGGAAATTCCAATTCTTTAAACAGGTGCACTTTCCTGATCAAGCGTTTCTTTCATCCTTTTTTTCTCTCTACCTCCATTTATTTTTAATCTTACAAACAGTCTACTTAGTCTCTATCTCCGTCTTTTATTTTCTGATCAACAGAATAGTCGTCTCTTTCCTCATTTGTGTTAACCATTCTCAAATCCTGTGATACCAATAAAATCGAGATGGCTTAATTTACAGTTGATTGCAGTCCAAGTAAGTGCCAAGCCGTTTCAAAAAATCCAACTATTGCCAACTTCAAATTGTTCTGCACAGCGATATCTTTTCTCATAGTTTTTTTACTTTATTTCAAACATTTCTTCATCTTCTTCTTGAAATAACTTCAACAAAAATCTTTCGCATCGATTTATGAATGAAAAATATTACGAAACTTTATGGCTTAAAATTCCTACTGAAGCAATAATATTAGTATACAATAATATTTATTCTATTGTCATCTAGGAGCCACGTTATTGATATAGAGAATTATATCAAATGCTTTTTCTCTCTTTTTCTATACATACAAATAGACATATATTTTAGTATAATAATAATAATATTGAGTTAATGATTTATCACATGAATTAGAAGAGAAGTTAACTTTGAATAAACAGAACAAAACTTTTTTTTCTTATCCACAATTTTACTTCTCTTTAATTGAGATTTGTGTTCTTTTCCTTATCTCTTTTTCCCGGTCATCAACTTTCTGTTCCTCTTCATAACATTTTATCGCTGCAAACTCCATTTTATTACATCAACTATTTACTAAAACCAAAAAAAGCTTCAGTTGAGCTAAAAATTTAATTTAAATAACGTAAACTACTTATCTAAATCGATTTTAAATGAACCGATTCATTTATAAGTATAAATAGATACTGAATTACATCAGTAAAATTAGTAATATGTAACCTTACGTTATTATTATATTGCAGTGAAGCCTCTGGCGGTAAAAATCCATCTGCACGATGATCTGATACAAGTTGGACAGCCAATAGCAGCAAGATGTGAGAGTTGGGGTAGTTGGCCAGCGGCGACCCTCACATGGAGTCTCGGTGGACTGAAATTCCGAGATCCGGTTGTCGCATCAACCCAACGAAGCAATTCCACGGTTAGCAAACTTGCTCTCGTGCTTGATCGTGAAGACGATGGCAAAGAACTCAGCTGCACCGCAGTCAATCACAATTTTCCCGGTGGTGAACTCAAAGAGAGCCGTGTACTTCATGTTGCATGTGAGTATATAAATCTATAGGGTAACCAACAAAATTACGAAACTAAACTCTCTTGAGAAATTCAGCATGCATCGGAGACTCAGTTGATAGTCTCTTTGTTTGATGTCAGTTTCTCAAGAGCTACTTTACCTCATATTTGTACAACCGAATACAACAGTACTTACTCGTAAGAATTTTCTGACCTGGATATGTATGCTCTGATCTGATCATATATGGCCAAAGCGACTATATGTGACAACAAAAAAAAATTTATTTTCATTTTTCAATTCAACAATTTTTTTTTAATTTTCTAATCTTTCATTGATATAATTTTATACATACAAAAAAAGTTTTAATATTTATGATTCAATTTGTTTTAACTATCAGTCATTTTCGTTCGTGATTTAGAATTACTGATCATTTTAAGACACTTATTTTGTGTTACCAGTAATTTGTGGTAATTGGTGTTGTTATTACTCCTTCGTGTTACTATTGTTCATCTATTACTCTAGAATTTAGCATCTCAAATGTACCCTTTGTCGGAGATTTTCTACAATATCTTTCGATGAAAAATTATATATGTGACCAATTTTCATATCATATCATATCAGACAACTTTTTCACGGGTAAACTTACTAATATAAGCTTACGTGGTGTACAAGAGACGGCATTAATCTGGTAGTGAGATGTATAAAATTAAGGGTCTCGTAAATTAGCTTTGACTTAAATAAATGTCAGTTATGAATGGCAATTACCATAATTCCAAGTGGCGTTAGGGGAATATCTATATCCGACGGTTTAATCTATCACCAGAGAAGCTCCATTACTTACTATTTCACTCACACTACTTGCCTATTTAATCCACGCGGGTGACAAAGTGTTGACCGTTCATTCTTGATATATAGTTCGATCTAAAATTTCTATCGTGTTTATTTAATTTAAAATTAATTTAATTTTGATACTATTGTGAAGTTATTGTTGAGTAGGCTAAACACGAGATTTTGAATAAAAGCTGCATTTTTCAACAGACAATCGACGGATACAAAGCGTAACGTAAAGTATTATTTAAAAGGTGTTACTTAAGTATCGATTGACATTTTAGTGTGTTGAAAAACGAACAGAAACAGTACTGTAAACGGAACAACAATTGTATTGAATCAATACAATAAAATGTTAAATATTCTGCTGAAAAATTTTTACACTGTACACAATGACGATAAATGTTTTATTGTGGAAAGAATAAAAACGAAAATTCGATGAATGAAACTTTCATTAGTACAAAACAGTTTTTAAACAAATAAAAATAATTTACATTGTTCAAATTTTTCAAGTCACATAATAAAATTCATATGGATGAAAAAAAAAGTTTTAAATTAAGTAATTTTACCTGCTACACGGGTTGCATAAAAAAAAATTATCGCTGTAAAAAAATTGTTCGTAAGTCAAGTAGAATCTGGATTATGTAAAGAGAGTTTTTTTTTATGAGACAATAATCTAGCTTTATCGTCAATAAAGCTCGACATTTTTCAAATATTAAGTTCAATAATGAGTGATTAATTTTTTTTCTTTAACTCATCAAATTTTTGATATAACGTAACTTATTTAAATCAGAAACAGGTAAATAATGAAAATTAAGTTGAGTAATATATTTACTTTGCTAGTTGCTCAAGTTAATTTTTACTTGCTACATTGAAAAACAAAATCCGTATTACTAACTTTTACTTACTGCAAAAGTAACATGTCTATAAATCAATATAAAAAATTGCAATTCACTAAAATTTATAATCGTTACGATAAAAAAATATGAAAAATCAATTTTATTACAAATTCATATAGTCTATAAATTTTTTATGAGTTATACAAAGACTATTAATATATAAATAAATCAAATAGTTAGCAATTAGCCTGGAGAGCATGTTGTCAGACGAAATGGAATATAAAATGTGTGTGTACGGCATAAAAATAAAAAGAATTATAAATTCAATATTTAACGAGGGTAATAAATCGAAGTTAAATGTAATAAAAAAAAATAAATGTGAAAAAAAATCAATGGTGCAAGCCTCAAATTCAACGGTGATGCCTGAGGAAAAAGCCGCTAAAGCTTGAACGGACGGTAGAGAACGATAAAGGCGACGGGAAAATAAAAAAAAAAAAAAACTATTTGCGTCAGCCAATTTCATTCACCAAAAAAGACTGTTATCTCATGAGTCGATATAAACTGCAGGACCGTTAAAATTTTTTTACACCGTTGATCATTGAAAAGCAATTGTTTTTTTTAATAAAAATTTCTGCACTTGCCCGTTCTTGATTAGTTCAGTCTGCTTCCACTCGACAATAAACTAACTAAGCTGAAAGCTAACGAATTCATTTTATAATTTTTTTTTCTCGTCACAAGTGCAAGCGTAAAAATTATTGGTATAGCAGAGTAGTCAGATAAATAACAAATCTCCGTAAATAAAATTGCAAGCTCTTAGATTTTAAGCTGAGTAACAAAGTTCTTGAAACAATATATGGCGTGTCCGATGGGCTTGAGGCGTATAGTGCAAATTCATGTTAGGCCGCCCGCATTCATAAATTGCTTAGGAACTTAAGGAGACCATGTCGCTCTTGCCAAAGCTGTTTCAATGTCGCCTGTTCAAGCCTTGTATCCAGATGCTTTTACTAATGAAATATATACCACCACCATTTAAAGGAGATGTGCTGCAGTACCAACAGGAAAAAATCTAAACAAAAAACTACCAACTAGATGAAAAAGATTTCATTTAAATTTATCCAAAATATCAATGAGTAATCGAGACGAAATTTTTAGCTTTAAAGTTTGATTAAATAACGATTTATTAATAACTGCTCAAAGCACTTCGTAGAAACATTTTCCGATATGACTGATATTTTAGGCTATACATAACAATAAAAAAAATTCTAAATTATAATTTTTCTATTTCTTTATTTTATAAAAATAATACGCCTATAGACAATAGAGCTGGAGCTGAAGCTATTCAAACTAATTTCGGGTAGACGTGCTTTTGTAGGTGTACACATGTAAACATTTCATTGGTCTCAAACGGATCGTTCAATGTCGAATTGTACAGTGATCAAAAGGGTTCACTACAAATTCTGTTAAAATTGTTTCTAAAATTCCTTTTGGATGTTTATAACGATGCAATGAGAATTATTGACTTAGGAGTTTAACATAAGTTGGATCAACTTGTTAAGTAAAAATGTGAAACTCTAAAAATAATTTATTCGGGTGTAAAATATAAATTCTCATCTTGCTTCTGCTCTATTTGCGAAAATTCTCTTAAAGTTTTGCAATAACTAATACTTTTTATTTAAATTAAAATGAGTTAATTTAAAGACAGACATTAATTTAATTTCAACATAATAGTCAAGACAACGAATTTAATTATTTTTATTTGCAAATATTGTTGTAGGGATTGTTAAAGAACTTATTTAATATCTGTCATTTATTTCACTAGAGAAACGGTGACTAGTACTCACCCGTTTTTATTTTAAATTCACATTTGTATTATTTACTCGAGAATAATACACAGTTTGCAATTATTCTGTATTCTTAAGTCAATTTTAATTAATATAATAAGGTTAATTTCATAATATGAGCTGTACTTCAATGTTTAAAATTGTTTGTTATACAAAGGATTATTCATATCGTTATTAAATGAAAATTTAATTAAATTATATTCTAATTTTACTGAAATTGAATATGCGTCAATAAATTGTATCAAATTAACTACTATTATTTCTTAAAGAAAGTCGTTACATAAAAATATGTATAAAGTGAATTGATATGCACAAAAACAAAATCAAAAATCATATGTCCGTTTTTAGCTGACCTTCTTATATTTTTTGTTTTTCTTTTCATATTTATACTTTCGTAGAAAATGTAAATAAAAACTAGTGAGATGATACTAGTTTTCTAATTAATATCGTAGGTTTAAGTGATTCGACCACTAGGCGCGTTTGACACGACCCCTTGTAAACTCCGTGTCGGAGAATATATCTCTACTGTAAAAGTAACCGCCTGAAGATGGCAAATTCAATTATCAACAACTTCCCGCTACGAATTAATTCTACTTGTTCATTCAATTTTTATGAATTTATTTCTATCACAAATTTTGTTTTACAACTTCTTGTTTTACTCTCGTTCCTTCAATTTGACCTGAATAATGATTTTTAGTTGTTTTATTTTAAGAATCATACTATGCATTTTAATAAACTTCAAAATTTTCCTTTTTTTCTTTTTTTTTTTTTTGAATTTCAAATCTAAAACTTTAATTGAAGAACGTAATTAATGGAAATCTTTGTTGTGTAGATCCACCAATAGTTGATATTCAGCTTGCTGCAGGCTACATACTAGAAACGCTCAGAGAAGGTGATGACTTGAAATTGGTTTGCCACATTCAGAGCAACCCCACGTCTTCTGATATAATGTGGTTTCATAATGTAAGTATTTTTATAAAATTTTAAACTATTCCTTAAGATTGTTTCATAATTCACAAAAATAAGAAAAATTTCATAGATTTAAATATTTGATTTAAAAAATAATTAAAATCAAAGGCGAACGTGAGTGAAATTCTCACGACTTGGATGCTGAAAGGTTAAGATACTAGCAAGAGCAAATTTTTCGGATTTTCGTCGTTTCAATGACAATTGAAAACGGTCTTGAGATTGTATTGAAGAAATATTATGATGATAACACGAAACCTTGAAAACATATTGACTGATCGATGTGATTTGTGTAGTAATCCCAAAGGCTTTTCAAGATGAAAAACTGATACAATCTTTCAACATACCTTTCAATCAATCACTTTAATTTATGAGAAACGAAAAAGACACTTCTTCTTTAAAATTTATTTTTGACAGTAACTCTTTAAAAAAATTAACAAATTTAAATGAATTTCACAAAGATTAATTAATAAATTTTGGTGCTTTAAAATTTAACTTACCTTCATGAGCTTTTGATTGTTGCATAAAACGTCCACATTGGTGGATGGTTAATTTCTTTGGAAGTTATACAAGCTATAAACTATAAGAAAGCTATTAAAATGAAAGTAGATTAATGCTATTTTGTTAACTTAATTGAGTTTTGAAACACTCTCGATAAAGTTGTTACTACAGTTTTTCCAAAAGACCTTGTTTGAGGCATATTTCATTATTTTAAATTTTAATTTAACATACTATAATAACATGAAAAAATTTTTTGAAACTCTTGTCATAAGACTAAATTTAATAGTGAAATTTCCAAAGAAATATTCAAAAAACTCAAATTAATAGAAAAAAAAAAATTGGATATTGTAAAAAAAGAAATATATGCATACGATTTCCTTAAAAAAAAATTATTCTACGCACGGTCATAATTTAAAAGTAATTGTACGGAAAAAAACAATAATTTTTTTAACAAAAAAAAAAAAAAATAGACATACAATGAAATAATGTCGTTTTATGATGACAGAGTGTCTCCACTTAGCTGTTTTAAATAATACAATGGAAAAAAGAGTGAGGGTATATGAGACAGAGCAAGAGCACGTTAGAGAGCAAGACTGATAGTGAGATAGAAAGAGATGAAAAGAAAAAGAGGATAGAAAAATCTCTTGAAAATGAAACAAAAACGCACAAGTGAATATAGTGTGGCTGACCTAACGCTACTTTATATTCGTCGAGAGGAACAAAGCCGAAGTGTCTCGTCAAGTGTCTCTTTCGGTACGTGCTGACTGTTCTTGTTAAAGCTGTTCCTTTTCGCGTATAAGAAGCACCTTAATCCTCATTGTAGACCTCCATTTCCGGCAGTTACGTGGGGATCCCGAATATTCTGACAATTTCCTCCGAGTAGAGCCTTAACTAGGGTGTAGGTGATTCTAAATTACGGTTTATCTTTGTCTGACTCATGATTTGTTATATCTACGTCAGTTTTACTAACACTTTCTTTAAAGATCGTCGTGTTTAGCTGAATAATTTCATTTATCTGGTTTACATGTGTATGAATATTTTTTGGTACCAAAAAAGTATTATATAAATGTCTAAGCATTTTATTAAAGTAAGAAATTGTAGAGGTAATTGCTCACAGAAAAACATTTTCTTAAAAATGACCGCTGAGCCACGGTAATTGTGGAACATTGTGAAACTTTTGAGTTTGTTACTATGTTGTAGTTTAAAATTACCTCAGAATTAGTTTATTTAAAATGGGTTTGATATTTTTTTCGGTCATCGTTAGTTTATTATTCAAATTATCAAAATAATAGAAAAAAAATGTATTTATTCCATGTATAATTAGTCATTTTCAGCAGCTAATGTTAACGGCAGATTTTCAGTAAAACCATAACTAAGCTTATAAAAGATAATAATTTCATTGAGACTAAAAACCACAGAGGTTTAAAATGATCCATTCTAATATATACAACAGAGTAGAGAAAAAGCCAGTGCAATCGCGATTGTTGTTGTTCATTATATTTATTCAGTGTAGAAACTTTTCTCAATTCTTTAACGGCTAGATTACTTTTCCTTTAATGCATCACAATCCGCATAAATATTTATCGCCAAGAGAATCGAAATAAACTTGAGTGTGTATACGTACTTTTTAAATTTCACGCCCACTCAACTTCTCTTTCCTGAAAACTGTCCACCTCTTATTTTCCTTTATTTTTAAAATTTATATTCAATTATAAAATTTGTAATTACATAAAATACATGTATTATTAGACACTCGATAATTTATCATGATACCTCATAAGTTTTTGATGAAAAAAAAAAATTATTGTAAAGAATTTATTTAAAAACTAAATTAATTACAGTATTTTAAGTTCCCTTCAACATGAAGCAGGTTGAAATATTTTATTGGTAGAAATGACAAAAATAAATGAAGTATTTAATAATTTTCACTATTTACGGAAGAAAAACGACAGCTTAAAATAATAGAGAATATTGTATAAATCGTGAATTAAACATTTAATTACACACTGCTTGGAACAAATACTTTACTCCTGCTGCAATTATCCAGTTGGTTTAATAAATATCATAAAAAAGTAATTACTTGTTATAATAAAGCTTTTTAATTTATTTCCAACCTCGTTGAGATAACTTTTTTCTCTTATCTCCTTTTTTCTCGGATAAATTGATAATAAACCAAGTAAATCAAATATCTAGTGTACTTTTGTATATAAAAGTATTTTCAGAAAAAATTCGTACAGTAGAGCAGAAAATGTGTAATGGGGCATGAGAAAACCAATGGGAATGTGCCTTCAACGAGCCGTGTCGTACGAGAAAAACGGTAATTTAACTTCTCGTTAAATTCTTTTGCCTGTTCATCGAATATCCCTAAGGAATAAGATTCAATTGGTCTCTCTAACGTTTCCCAAAAAAATTCTTAAACAAGTTACATGACAGCAAATTATATTATTTTTCTTGATTTGTGCACATTCTAAATTATTTTTTCAAAATTTTCTACATCTCCAACGTTTGCTTTTCAACTGTTGATGTGAAAGCTTTATGTTTTTTGGTTGTTTAAAAAAGAAAATTGCTTTTTGAAGTTTCTAAAGACGATTGGAAAACGAAAACCTGACTTTTGACTTAAACAAAATTGTTTTTATGAATTTTTAAAAATTCTGAAAATCTTAAGACTTAACAAACCTATTACAAAGCTGTCGTATTGTAGTCACAAAGGATATAATACTGATAGTCTCAAGCACGCTGACAGGAAATCAACGAGATGAGCTTGAAGCTTGTCCATCTCCGATTGACTGTGCAAATCAATCAGCCCCAAATCAAGAGCTTTGTATGCTCAATCAGCGTCGTATCATCAAGAAAACTAATATAAAGCGTTAACAAAAAGGAATAAAAAAAAAATAGAATTTACGAAGGACAGACCTCGAATTATAAGTTGAAGTTTACGGAGACATTGGAACAAAAAATTCATTTAATTATCAATTTTTGTTATCGAGCCATCTATAGAAATATCAGGACAGATCAATAATTATATATAATATATATTTAAGAAGCTAATTAATTTAAAATGTTATGAATTTCATTATTTATAATTCAAAATTATTACGATTTAGGGTATCGATAATTTATGCAACTATTAGATTTGAATGTAAATAATTGGCTTGAGTGAGTATTCCATTGATGGTAAATTAAATTGACACATGCAAATTTCAATGTAAATACAAATTATAACTCTAATTAAATTGTTTGGATGTTTTTATCGTTACTATCGAGTAAGCAATGTAAATATGAACTTGACTGAATTCCAAGTTACACTGAATACAGGTTGAATAACTATTTGCGATTTTATGATAATTGAATACATTTATTCCCTCATTTACTTTGAAAGTCTTAATGACGTAATTTATTTACAATTAAATATTTATTATATGTTGGGTCAATAAATAAAAGCGATTAATTTCAAAATTAATTCGAATACCAAAACTGCATTCAGCGAATGTTTTTTAATATTGTAAGAAAAAATTAATGCTTTCTATGGAGGAATAGTGAGAAATAATTAAAAGTGAATGTTTGTTTGTTAATTTTAGGATACTCGCTTAGAACATGACATTGCAAGAGGAATCCTAATAGCTGCGAATACTTTAACATTACGAGTTTTAAGTCTTCAATATTCTGGAGAGTATTCTTGTTATGCTAAAAATGATGTTGGAGAGGCAAGAAGTCAACCATTTTTCATCTATATGAAATGTAAGTCCAAACTTACTTAGAATTATTTTTAGGTACAAATTTATTGAGAAATTATTTCTTAATAAGAAATTTACTTAAGAATTAAGTGAAATATTTTTTGAAAAAGGGAATTTTTGTTTCAAAGATAATTTTATTTGATTCCAAGAACTTGTTTGTTTTTTGTTAAACAGCAATGTTCAAATTATTCGATCGAGTGTGAAAAGTCTTAGGGCTTTGAAGGGAAGGAAACACGAAAATTTAAGTTAGAGAGATTTTTACGTTACCGAAGTTTTACTGTATTTAAACTTGTGTATACTACTAAAGATAACATTATCAAGAGTTTGTTTCATTAAAATCGTAATTTTCAAAATAAGACTATATATTTAGAGGAGTCGAACTTTATTTTGTAATGCAAACAAAATACATTTACAGAAATTCTACTTAGGAAACAGTGCTTTAAATTTATTGGGTAGCTTACCAAAGCTAGGATACAGATAAAGACTCCATCGATTAGATAATAAATTGATTTCAACCGATGCAACTGTTTTAGAATAAAATCGACATTGAGCAATTATTAAAATGTAATAGAGCATTTATTACCAGCTTGCAAAATATTATGCTTTGCACTTAATTGGAAAATAAAGAGAACAAAATTTTTTAATTAATAATAACAATAATTAATTATAAAGAAAAAAAAACCTTTAAAAAAAAAAGATATTTGTTTTTGTACCAACTCATCTCATTTAACAATAAGATAAAAAGAAAATTTTATAATTAGTATAAACTGTTAATGACTTTAGAATGCGATTATTAATAAACCATAGGAAAATACTAATATATAAACTGTTTTCTTGTTTATTAGATGCTCCAAGATGCAAAGTCGGATTTGAATATAATAATATTGTCGCATTACTTGACGAAACAGTTAAATTACGCTGCGAAGTTGAAGCAACTCCAAATGATGAAGTGAGATTTTCTTGGACTTTCAACGGAACAAAAGGAGACGTATTGCCTATTCAAAATTCACGTCCAAGAAATCATGAGCGTACTAGTACTTTGGAATATATCCTTTTAATTGACAGTGATTATGGCACTCTTGGCTGCTGGGCTAGTAATAGCGTAGGAAGACAAAGAACACCTTGTATTTTCAACATTGTACCTGCAAGTAAGTTTCATAATAATCTATTCATAAATCAAAATAATAAGCTTATTTATTATTTATTCAACAAGTACTTTCCTTTTTGTATTTTTATAACAATTAAAATAATTACCTTGTTACTTTAGTTGAACACTTTGTTTTTATTTTCTCGTAGCTGATATATTTTTTTTTTAATTAATCACTTGCATTAAAAGTTGAAAACGCTTTGGAGAAAGTTAGAACAGCGTATGATACAATCATTTGGTATTACACAGATAATACTTGAAATTACAAGGTATAACCATGGAACTCTGTAACTTTATACGAATACGGTGAATTTAATGAGTTAGAAAAAAAAGTTCTAAATTGAAATATTTATTTTTCTTAAATTTTCTTAAATGAAAATAATTATTTAGTATTTAGAATTATGAGAATTTTGGGGAAAACTATAATCATAAACAAAATGTGATCGAAATTAATTAAACAATAATATTATTGCCTGTGAAAAAAAATTTGAAAAAATATGAATTATGCAAATTTAATTAAATATGGTTATTTTTTAATTCCTCCCATTGCTTCAACTGATTCAGATTTTGTTTTTCAAATATAGATTTTTTTTGAAGAAATACTCTATACAGTGTGATGTGACCAATTTTCATAAATAGCCATACATACAAATTTTTTCACGAGTTCTGAAAAAAGCAATTTCTCTTTCCGATATCTGGTAAACAAATTAAATTTTAAGTTTTACTAGAATCGGAAAAGTTTCGACTGTTTATTATATTATTCCAAGAATTCATCGTCTTAACTTATGAATTTTATTGATAAAACAAAATTTAGTTTGCACAATAACACATAAATTTTTTGAAAAAAAAGAAATCGAAATGTAACGTATCTCTGTTGGCTATTTAGAAAAAAAATTTTGTGATTAATTTATTTTTACTTATTATTAAAATAGTTATTAATATTTAAAATTTAATTATTTATGGTATTGTAATTTTCGTTGATACTATTTTAAATCTACCTTTTTAATTAACAAAGCTTCAATTTTCAGTTTACTTTTTTTTTCTTAAGAATAATACCATTTCTAAGGCATTGGGATGTATTAATTAATCAAACTAAAAATACAATTGCTGTATCCCTACATTACTGCCATCTATCGAAATTATTAATAAAGTTAAATCGACGCATAGCTCATTCAAAGTATACGCTAAAAAGAAGCAAAAAATTTTTCTTTGAATCCATCTCATTTTACTCTAAATTGGCCTATTTGCTCATAGAATGTGGTTTTAATTCACAATTAATTTCCGCTAGCTCAAATTATCTAGCTTCACAAACATCAAAGTAATAAATTTAATAATATTTATACACACTTTATCACATGATATTCAGTCTTCACACTGGCATTATTCTTTGAGTAATGTACACTCCTGATGCGCCACTGACTATAATCTCCTTTATCATATATGCTGTATGATGAAGAAAAAGTGTAAAAAACTCTTATATAATAAGTATACACACTTTTGAAACGTTAATGTTCTTTAATAAACGTATTGCTTACCACTTTGTCATCTTTTATCCCAACAGACAAGATACTTTAATTGTTAAACCTTCTTGCATTCTGCGGTAATGTTTGAAAACGTTTTCGTAAATAATTTATAAGTGATTACAAGTTTGAGACGACCAAGTTTTTTACATCAAAGTTATAAAAGTTTCACAAAAGATAATTTTAAAATTTCGGGCTAGCCAGAATGCTAAGTAAATTTATAATTTAACGAGTTATAACTTTATAAAAATATATAATATTTATTTAAAAGAAAGTTGATAGTAGCATTGAAAGATTAATTAAAATGCTAAAAGAAAAAAAAAAGATTAATTAATTTAACTGATGGTGTTTATTCAAAAAGGCAAGGAAAAAAATTAATTTTAACTTACAGAAGTACCACAATCTCCAATAGACTGTACTCTTCACAACGAGAGTAGCGCACTTGAAGTCAATTGCATCCCCGGCTCGGACGGTGGTTTACCTCAGCACTTCCTGCTGGAAGTACGTGGCTCCATGGTAGAAACGCAATTGCTCCAAACTTCACAGACTCTTCAAACGCCCCAAAGTGACCAAGGAAAGATGGGCGAGGCTCCGCCTATTTATCGGACGGAAAATTTACGACCGACTTTTCAACTTAACGATTTAGAGCCTGGCTATGACTATACTCTAGCTGTTTATGCTATCAACAAGCATGGAAGAAGTCAACCAAAACTTTTTCGCAATGTAAAAATTTACGGGACTGATCTTGAAAGAAACATGGAAGTATCGGGTGAATTTGTTATCGATAATAAGCAAAATATCATTCCAAGGAGTAATTTAGAAAACTTTCTCATCACTGTTGGTGTTATTGGTAAGTTTTTATTACTTTTATTCAGAAATATATTATACAATAATAGATTAATATTTTTTTTTTCTTATACATTATTTTTATTTATAAAATAATTTCAATATCTTAAATCGAATTTTAAGTTTACGATTGACTGAAATAACAGAACTCTTTATTAAAATAGCTTTTCATGCGAAAAAGAGCAATTGATCTGCAAGCAATCGCAGATGATAAAAATGTTAAAAACGTTAAGAATGAAAAATAAAGAAACAGTACAGCATTCGGTTGAGTTTATTTAAAATTGAACTGAAAAAGCGAATGTACGAGTAGTTTGAGTGAATTGATTCGCTTCAAGTAGTTGACAAGGTCAATTTATCGAGATTTCTTACGACTGTGCTTGCTTCTGAGTTGTATTTAAAATATTTTTATTACATCGAGAATTATTTTTATAAATGTGTCATTTACTTTTTTTATAAAAATAATTTCGACGTTAAATTAATTCTTAAACGCAAGTTAATAATTGGAAGTTTTTAATCCCTGAAAAAAATCATCTGTTTTTTTGTTTATTTTCTTCGGTCCCGGATGTAATATAATGACATCACCACCTATGAGGGATTCAATTATCTCCCTTTTTTCAACGCCCACCTATACCGGCTCATAACTCATAGGATTTTTTTTTTTTCAGATCCGTAAACAAATTGTCTGAAAATAGATACTACATATGTTGTATTTTTTTTTTTTTTTTTTTTTTATATAGATCGAATTTAATTGCCGAAAAAAGTTTCCGGATATCGCCTGTGTTCATATTTAATTTTGACATATCTTTTAAAAGCTCTCTTCAAAGATCAGTTGGAAAAAAAAATTTTTAAGGATTGTTCAAGATTCTTAAAGATTTTCAAACTTATCAAAAATTGAATTTTTTTACGCTATTAATTTTATTTTTTGTCATTGTGTTATTTTTTCGGCTGAAAATAATGTAGGCTTTTAAAATTTCAAATTAATATTTTGATTCTTAAACTCCCTCACAATTTTTTAATTGCAAAAATAGTGAGATTAAGATATTTTGCAGTAAATTCTAAATCTAAAAATCCGCGAACATTTCATATTTCCCAAAAATTGAGAGATTGAAGGAAAGAAATAAAGCACGATTAAAATATTTTATTTTAATTAATTGAAAAATAACTTTAAAGTTATTTTCTAATTTTTATGAAATTCTCATAAAACAAAAAGAAAATCAAATTTTTTAGAGTTAAAAGTTCACTACATCAGAATTTATTTTCACAGGTATCTTTCCAAATTTTGTCAGTCCAGTTTATAACGGACTGTTAAAAACTTCCTTTCATAATTTATAAAATTTTTAATAAAATCAGTTGAAAGTATCCTTACAAAGTAATGAATAATTTCTTATGATAAATTACGTATCGTGACGCGAAAATCTTTTTACTTGTTTTATACCGAACATAAAGTATTCTTACAGCTATACATTTACTTATGAAATACTTATACAAATTAGATTTCATGAAGAATTTATTTCGCTTGATATTAATCGCCTTTGACATAAAAATAGTCCGATAAAATTGAAATTTCGCATCTAAAATAACGATACACTTTTTGTAAGTTTAGAAAAATAAAGATTTATTGGATTATATATTAATAAATTATTGTAATGGAAGATGATTTGACTACTTTTAAAATAATAAATCAAATAATATATCTGTGTTGAAGTAAAATAATAATGTAAATGTTAAAGGTGGTGCTGCTGCGATTTTAGTCGGTATTGGTATCATCATTGGTGTAATAATCTGCCGCAAGCGTGTTCACACGCCTAGAGCTGAATATATAGAAGACCTTACAACTCCCACATATGTATCAGCGCAGAGAATAGAGCCAAGAGTTAAGTACGGTTCTGATCGTAGACGGTCTCAGAGGACAAGTTTGTACATGGAAGAGAGTAAGAATGGTAAGCTATCCACAAATTAATATCTTTCGTTTAATTTCATTAGTTTATACTTCAATTACTATTAATTTTTTTTTTATCGACTGAGAACTTTTTTTTTATTCTTAGAATCAATGAATAGAATAATATCTTTATTCAATTTTTTAATAATTATTTTTATTATCAATGACCTGATTTAAAGTTAAATCATTAAATTAAATTACTTTTAGCTTATTAATTATTTATGTTATTGAATTATGTAAGAATATTCTCTGTTTGTTTCATTTAGAATTGAAGACAATATATGAATTAATGTAAAGTAAATATTAACCGGCTTTATGCTTGTTAATCTATGGGATGGCCAGATTATTATTTTGCGAATAATTTAGTACTAAGTTAGTGTCAAAAAATAAAATTTTATGCTTCAAAAGATCAACATATTATTAATCTAAATAAAAGCGGCTCTGCTTATTTCACCATGCTAGTTTAACATGCGTACTAAGCTTAAGTACTAGTGCATGAATTATATAAAATTCATCTCACCATCTTAGAATTATCGGAAATAATTAATTAAATGCATGTAAAAATTGCATACACAGTAAACGATTTTAGGTCAAATATTTAACAAAATGGCTAACAGTGTTAACTATTTAACATAAAATTTTTTTTACGCAATGACGTCAAATTTTTTACTATGTAGTTTTTCATTTTAAAATACTGAATTATTTGCGATATTTTTACTATATGCTCGTTTTAGTTTAGTTTTAAATTTGTAATCAAAATTTTTATTTTTGAGATGTAATAAAAAATAATTTCAATTTTAAAAAATTCTGAAAATTTTCAATTTTCTTAGCAGAAAGTTAATTTTTTTTTTTTTAATTTCAATCTGTGTCAAAGTACAAAAGACTTGTCGGATGCATTAAGCTTTTCAACTTCACTTTTATTTCTCAACTTGAAAACCTTGCAGTAAAATACCCGATTTAACGACTTATTTTATCAGAAATTTCACTGGCAAACAACCGAATAAAATTCAAAAGTTTAAAGTAACATTAACGTCCACAATACTTTTATGATTATTAAATTAAGTGAAATGGTTTTCTTTTTCATTCTCCCGAGTTTATTATGTGGATAACCACAAACTAAATGTATCGTTTTATTCTAAAGAAATTTTTTTATTACCGTATCTTGCTAAGCGACTCAACCGGAATAAAAAATATACTATTATCTTGTTATATGTTCGTCTCTAAAGGAGTGAGCTCGCGAAAATCGTGGGAGTAATTTACAAAGTTATACCGAGACCGCGTTTTGGCTCTTCTCAACAGCAAGTAAAGTACCACACGGTGAAAACAGTTGAATAACACCGTAGAATGATATCTGTATATGTATATACATTATACATCTCCGTCTGTAGATATAGATATAGATATAGATATAGACATAAATATATTTAATGCAGTTAGCGTAGCTGGTAGTGAAACTACCCTGATGTAATTTCTGGCTCGAAACTATTTAAAACTTGTAATTCTAGCAAGTGAGGTAAGTGGCGCGTAAGAGTGTCAGTCGTGATAGTTCGCCATACTATTGCTACTTTATACTACTTTGGCCAATGATTATAGCTAAATGGTTAAAGCTCTAGTTAGTTGGTTTTGGGTTTGGGCTCAGGTTTGGCTTCGAGGTTTGAGTTGGCAATACACGCCAAGATGAGAACATGGAAAAGGTGATTAAGTTCTTAGGAGAAAGGAAACGCGAAACACTGCTCGATGCCTGTAAAGGGCGAGAGTGTAGGAGTGAAGTACGAGAAGCACCAGCGGAGTTACTAGTAGTATAGACTCAGTGCAGACCTAAGGGACGGAGAAGAACGATCTAAGGAAGCATCTAACCAAAGAGGATTGTTCTATGTATAGACACTATACGACGAGCCAGAAGAGAAGATACTCTATCTCGGCGTCTTGGTTGCAAGATGCACGATTTATAACGCTCATGACTTTTATTTTATTTACTTTCTCGTTTATTTTTTCACCCTCTTTTTTCCGGCTACTTCTAGTAATTTTTTATCACCGTATCTGCATCCTGTCATTCGAATTGTCACCTGGTTGTTCAGGCGTCACTTTTACAAAAAACATATTTATCATGTAGAAATTTTTACATTTTTCATTATATCAGCAGAGGTATTTATTTATTTTTTTATTTCATTTTTTGTTACAGATCCCGATCTACTGCCGCAGGTTGAAATTGATCTCCACAGATAATTTTATTATTTATTATTTTTTGTACAAAGTTTAAACTGTAAATTATTATTTTTTAATAATTAGTATTGGAATTAATTAAATTAAACGGTAATTTAATATTTTATAATAGTTACTTTTAAATGTAATTTTATAATTGAAATTCATAGGAACTAGGTAGAAAATATAGTTTTATTTAATTATTTATTATTTTAAATAAGATAACTTTCAATTGCTATTTTGTACATATTTATTATTTTTTTATACTTTTTACGTTTCATTACGTTTTATTGTACATAATATGAAAGCTGAAACCTCACAGAATATTCAATTAAAGTTAGTTTTTGAATTATTTGTATTGTTTCATTAATTAATGGTACTTAGAGCAGTAATATACCATTACATCTCTCATGGAAGTATTAAGTTTATTAAATCAATTTTTTTATTTGATTTCATATTTTAAGTTTTATTATTTTACATTAATTAAATTAAAACTCATTCGTTCTTATTCTAAAAATACATCAATTATTTGTTCGTGAATGGAATTATTTTACAATAAAAAAATTTTATTTTTATTTTTCATTTATTATTTACAACAAAAGTCCTTTGTTTTAAATTTTAAAACAATCAATTGCGTTTGATTAATTTTCTATAAACACAATTCATTTGCTTTGGTAAAAAAAAACTTACAGTCACAATCGGAGATCAAAAGAATTATTTATTTTTATACATCTGCTTATGGAAATTCTCGATATTCTTCCGCTCGATAAATACACCAACAGGCAATAAGAATAACTAGATACTCATTACAATCTACGAGTCTTGGCTTTGATTTGTATATTTATTTATCCGAATAAAAACGTAGAGAATTATATAGATAATGTCAATATAAATATTCAATGTAAATATTATTTTTGGATGAGTTCAAAGCTGATAAAAAACAAACTATCAATTTTTTTCGTATTAATACGCGTTTTATAGCGACAGACAAACGTACAAAGGAAAAATTTGTCAATTTGATTTCTTTTCTAGTAATCTGTAGACGCCATAAAAAATAATGGGATTATTTAATATAAAAGGTTTTTTGTCAATTTTTTTTTTTTTTTTAATAATAATTTATAATCTGAACTTTTGTATGAAAAATAAATAAATTTACATTTCAAAAATAGAATTTCGAATAACGTAAATAATCACTATTTTTCATTTAAAATTAGTTGATAATATTGAGTAGAAAATGTGCAATTATTTTTCCATTGTCCAATTACGCTAAAATTTAAATTTATAAACAAACTATTCATAAGAGTGACTAAAAATAAATAAAAAATATTTAAATGTATTATCATCAACTAACAGTTAAGATTCAATGTATTATTACAATATAGTAAATTAGTTTATAAGAAAATTTGTACTTGATGTTATTTTTTATTTATTTAAAAATAAATTTTTTTATATGAAAAAAAAAAAAAAAAAAAAAAAATTTGGGTTTAAAAATTTAAAATGAGGGCGAGTAGACGATAAGCGCTAAAAGTTTCCATGAGTTGTGTGTATCTCGAGTGTAATTTTTTATACTTTTTCATTCCATTCCTCATTATCAATTAAGTCTGTGAGACGGAGCAAATCGCAGAGACCGGCAATCGACAAGTTTCCAACAACTTTTAGAGATTTGCGATTTACCAATTGAAGCAGTGTATTCCACTGTGATGCTGTTTCGAAGCAAAGTTCTGCATTACTTTATTGGAAAAGTCGTTCTGAGTTAAGATTTCTCGTACTTTTAAAAGCTTTATTATTTTCTCCCTATTAATAATTCATTAATCTCTAAAAAAATTTCTATATACTGCCCGTTAAAAAACTATTGAAGATAAATTTATTGAAAATATATTTATTATTGAATTCAATACTTTAACATTTTTAATATCAATAATGTACTATCACTTCTTTCATTTTTTTGGTAATAAATTTTCTTCACTGAAAATCTTAGTTCTAAATTTTATATTTTGATTTTTTTTACCAACTTTGCGACATCTAATTGATTGAAAAATCTGCACACGCATGAATTAAGAGCCGTATTAAAGTAAGAATTGAATGAATACCAAAAAAATTTATTTTGCGGAAAAATAAATGGCGCGATTTTTAAGATATTTTTTTAATAAATATATCGTCACAATATCTATAAATAAAATTTTGACAGTTAAATTAATTAAATCCTCTAATATAAAATTGATGATTGAAATGAAGTTAGTTTAGTATCGACAATCTCGAAAGAATAGTTATTGATTTTTTATTGATCAGAATTAAAGCACGCGCGTATGTGCGCAATTGAAATTCCTAGTTTTACAATAAAATGAATTTTCTTGTTAATCTCTATTCTGATTTTAAATGTTTTGAAAATCATTAAAAATTGTTTTCTACTTTTTCGTTCATTTTATTATCAAAATCTGTTTTTTATTTTTTTTAAACTATAATATATTAAGCGGCAATTTATTATTACGCGCTGTTGTAGATGTAGGGATTTTTCTTAATGATCATGAGGTGACTCATCAATTAAGAACTTTTTTTCAAAACTGAAAGATATGTTTCAAGTAAAATGTTACTTTAATGAAATTAATTTAATACTGTTTTTTTAAAAGTGTTTGATTTAATGAAAAATAGATAAAAAAAGTTCAAAATAAAGCCGATTGATATTTGTAAACCACAAAGTAAACTAATAAATTATTGCATTGAATGAAAATCAAAGCTTAATTTTATTCTTTTTTTTTTTTTTTCTTAAGCAACTAGCAAGAAGAAATTACAGAAGTTCCCGTATCGAAGTTTGAATAGCAATTTAAGAGATTCGAAAGAAAAAAGTAACGTTAAATTCGAACATTCAAGCTAATTAATTTCCTTTTCTCGAGAGTTGTAAAAATAAAAATATTATATTATATTCGATTGGATAACGGGCTCTTTGCCAACTATTAAAGTCAAAGTTTGACAATAGATGAGCTTCCTGAACTGAAAATTCAGGCATAGCACTTTTAAAATGTAAATATATCATAACTGTCAATGCTCCGATTTTCGCGATCATTCCGTATATTTTTACGTATTATTATTTTCAAACTATTCTAAATACATCCGTATAATATCCTCAAACTTAAATTTAATTATTTTACTACTTAGAAATTATTTATTTATTTATTCAAGTTTAAAAGTTTTCTTTCATTATAAAATTAAGAAATTTTTAGAATATTAGTTACTTTTATTTTTCGATACAGCGGGGCACACCAATAAATCTGTAGCACTTGCTCAAGGCAAGAAAATAATCTATTGTACGAGTACGACAAAAAAATGACAAATAAAATTGAAACACATTCTGGTATTACAAAAAATGCAATAAAAACTAACGTATAAAAGATTTTTACTCATTTTGGAAAATTATATTAAGTAATTCATATACTATATGTGTCAATACCATATAAATTTTTTTATAAAATTACCTTTTTATCTAGTAACTTTATGCATGAATAATTTCTGGCTCGTTTTATTATCCACATAAGTTAAAGATTTCAGAAAAATAATTTACACTCGTGAAAAATTTTTTTGACCTATTTTGATGTTTTTTTGCGTTTCTATTGTACTAAATAAATTTTTGAAAAGTGTCAAATTAATCGCCATTAAATTATCTTGACAATAGTGTGCAAAATATATTGATTTTGTGAACTAACAGGACTATAATAATAAAAATAGTTACCGAAAAGCAAAAAAAATTTTTTGATATGGCATATCAAGTCATATTTTAAATCACTTTTTTACGGATAGAGTAGTCTATTTAATAACATCTAAATTAATACTTTATAACATTCTAAAATTAATAAATTGTTTAGTTTAAGTTTAAAAGTACAACATAGTACTTATTTATTTTCGATTAAGATAAAAAGCGGAAGATTTTAAATTGCTCCATTCTTGTTTATTATGATGTTACTTTACAGAAGTACGCTCGATATCTCACATTACAGAAGTATGTAATAGAAGCTGCAGACAGAGTATAACATGGGGGATTCAATGAAATATCTCGACATAAAAGTATGAAAGCCTCGACTCTTAGCGCTGATAGTGTGCAAAAATAATAAGTATTATTCTTCAACTTTTTCAATTGAAATAACCCTCTCAGTATTATTTGACAAATAATATCTATGTCTGGGAATAAAAAATAACTTACCGCTGAAAATATCTCTTCAAGTACATGATTCAAGTATTTCAATTACCAATTGCTCTGTTTACTGAGATATCAACGATAATCAATACTATTGAAAACTAATATCCTGATAAACGAAAGTACTCCAGAAAAGACTCACTAACCGCAAGAAAACTTTGATATTTTTTTTACTTCGTTGATGTCAATAAACTATATTAATGAAACAGATTTAATATTGCAGATGTTAAAAATTTTTGACAAGTATTAGTATAGATTAAAGATAATAAATGAGTAATGAAATTTCAATTAAAAAAAAAAACAAATGAGATAATGTATTATGTACAGTGAGCATCAATTTATCATCAAGAGGGACATTTAGGGGATTTTCAATTATTATTATCATTGTATTCTGTTTGATCAATATTTACACTGTACGGATTGCATTTTACTTCATCTTGTCCATTGAGATAAACCGCAGTAGTCCATGAGTACAGCTCCAGCCTTTTTCTCTTTGCACTACTTCGATAAAACGAGATTGTTGCGAACACAGGAAGAAACGTAGAGAGAAGGTACTACAGATACTAGTTTTAATCCAGGAACATACTAATACTGATGAGAATAGTTGAAGAGGAAAAAAACCCTTAATACTATAGTCTTATTGATCTAATTTCTTCTTTCTATCATTTTTTCATTTTATTTATTGAACTTTTTACTTCTTTTTTATTCTTCATTAATACAGCGTAAAATTTCATGAATTTTTTCGGTTCAACTTTGATGGAGACTTCAATAGAATAATATTTTTTTTTATAATAAATTAAAAGTTTTTATTTTGATCCTTGATTGTAAGTTTGAACATTGTTGAGCTTGTTATTTACCTCATCTAAAATTGTTTGCAAACTATACGTATTTAAAGTTCATCAAACTGTGTGCATTTTATAACCTTCGACAGTGCCATACGGATGGGTTTTGTATTTAATCATAATCAAATAATAATATTAGTAATTCATAACTTTTATTCAAAATTAGGTCATAATTAAAGGGGAATTTGAACATGAAAATCTGTTCGAAGATATTTAAAACTTTGTCAATAAGGAACAAATAAAAACAAATAATTTCACTCAATTAGTTACACTCTATGTTAATTAAATCAATCGGCATCATTTTTAATACAACAACTGATAGGTTATCTCTAACTTTTATGCAATTGACATAATAGAGTTTGAGCTATTGTTTCCTTCCTCACTCGCTAGTACTGCCTCTTACTTACAAAAAAAAAAAAATAAATAAAAAAAAATCGAGAATTCTTTCTTTTTATTTTATTAAACAAAAATCAAAAAATAATATTAATATATTATTTATTAGATATAATATTAAAATTTTTTGGAAAAATATAATTATTGTTCACAGTTTTTTTTCTTACCAGAAATAAATAAATAAAAACTTAAACTTCAGATAAATCGTTTGAGGTGTCTGTAAATAATATTGCACACGACACTTGTTTCAGCTGAATAAACATTTTTTTTAGTCTAAAAAGTTTGTACTAAAATGTTTTTCGGATAAAAATTCATATTTACTCATAAATCACTCAGCGGAAAAAAAACTTGACTGAAAATTTAATCCCAATTCCCTTTCGATTTTTCGAAAGTTGTAGTCAATTAATTTCAAGCTTTATCAGCGTGTATGTCATGAATTCAATTACGTGTACTACTTTAATAGATTTCACCACCTAACTTCAACTTTAATTAATTAATTAGTTCCTCTTGAGAGGTTCTTAAATTAAGAAACACATAGGACTTCACTAACGTTTCTGTTTAAGAATAATTAAACCTCGAGTGACAATCAAAACGCAGATGACTGTATGATGACAACTGAGGTACGTCTCTGATTGGAGAAACATCGTCAGTGGTTTCAAGTCTTGCAAAGCTAAGCGACAGTAACAACTAATCAGTTGATGCCGTAATTAGACCAACATTGCATCTATACACACACATACATCTATATAAACTTGTATATGTATTTACATTCCTACAATACCTCTATTTAATTGTACTGATGTTCTGTTATGGTATTTTCTACGCGGATACGCTTCCCTTTAGTTTAGATTGTCAGTGTTGAATTAACATTGCACTATTCACATCCACGTCTCATCTTTCTCGGCTACAATTTGATTTCATATAAAACTATTCTCCATGATTATATTTATTATGATATAACGTTGTATATGTTTTACATTTATTTGAAATATTTTATTGTGTTTAATGAAAAAAACGATACGTGAATAAATTGCTTACAGTTCAATTAATTTGGAAACTGTAATTAAATAATCAATCCAAATAAATGATAGGTATTGTATTTAAAGTTTTTTAATTTCATTCAATGAGCACTAATTGTTATTAACACCGTACACTTTTTATGCTAGTTAGTTAGTGAATATTTTAATCGTTTATGTATTTTAAACAATATATAAGAGAAAAAATAAAGAATGTACACAGAAAAAAAATTTTTTGAACCAAGAAAATTGTAAGGAAGACCGAAGTTATTTTCGAGCAAGAAGAAATTTTCTTGGTTTAAAAAAATTTAACTTCGCTTGAGAAATTTTAACTTCATTCAAGAAATTTTTAATCTTCCTTAAGATTTTCTTGATTTAAGGAAATTTACACTTGACTCAAGACTTTCTTTCTTTCTGTGTAGTAGTAAAAAATTAATTTGTTGAAAAATTTCGACAATTTTATTTCTTAGCTGAAGAAATTAAAATTTTTCTCACAGCAACTTTGTTGTTAGAAGAAATTTTTCTAGATAAGGGATAAAAATTCGCAAGGGATAAAATATTGATTTCTTCCAATAAGAAATAAAATTGTTAAAAATTTTAAACAAATGAATTTTTTGTCATCAAAAGAAATTTTTTCTCTCAGTGTAGTTGATTAAACTAAAAACATACGTCAGATGAGCTTTTTAAAAAAGCTATCCTGTACTCCCCGTCGGAGATTTTCAACATTACATTTGTCCGAAAAATTATATACGAAAAATAATAATTATTATTATTAATTAAACAAATATGTTTCAAAAAGGTTTTTTGCAGCAAACATGACGTTACATCGAGCACGCAATATTTCAACCCCTTTTCCTATAAATTTAAAATACTTTTTTTTGCCATGTTCATTTTGCACATTTTCAACATTGTCATTGAATAACCAAAAAATTAAATCATAAATCGTTTGTCAAATATCTACCTTAAAATTATACTTAACCGATAAGATAATAAAAATTGTCAATATTGTTTTATGAATTCGTTATTTAACTCGTTGTTAATTTTAAATGATAGCCTTTATGTATCTACCGTTGTTATGTAATTAATTCTATTGATTATTTCATTTCAATAATTTTGTAATAACAAATACTTTATTCATTTATTTACATTAATTATTTGTACAAGCCAACTGATGCGTGCGCTTCTGGTAAAACATAAGCGCGAGAATTCCCGAGGTTTTACGAAAGCTCAGGGGCGGGGGTTGAAATCCTCTGTATACGGAACTTGTAGTCGACAGTATGATCGTGAGCCTCCGCGCGCACATTACTTATCTGACTAACAGTTTTCAAATGCAGGGTCCCTTTTAACTTTCGGTATTATTGGCAAGTTTTCGTGTGAATAATATATTATTTTCAGTGTGGAAAACAATTTTTTTATTCAAAATAATATTCAATGTTAGGATTTATAATTCATGCAAAAGGTGATATTTTTTGTGTAACTACTGAAAACTAAACGTCAGTTGATTTATGTGATTTTAAATGTGCTCAGTTAACTATTTTTACACCAAAGTGGGAGAAAATGATGGATTAATTGTGTGTTTTAATTATTATTTTCATTTAATTTAATGAGTGGATAACTAATTAATGTAGGTACATTGTGCATGCTACAAGATTATTATTGTCATTTTTTCAATTTTTGTTTGTCAAAGAGAACCTTTTGTTCTTAATTTTATAATTTAACAAAATTGATTGGCTGAAAAATTCCGATATCAAACACGGTTTTATTTTAGATTTTTATTTTTTTGTTCAAAGAAAGTTCAACTAGACAGCCGAGAGTGCTTAAATCAGATCGTAATTTCTCATGCATGCTTTGCTCTTAATTTTTCCCGTGTCACGTGAAAACCATATACCAAACCTATTATTCGCACCAACGTCGGGGTACGATAAATGGCCACTTTCATTCACGGCTCTGGAGTATGAGTAAAAAAATTGCATAATTTATAATTCCACGATTAGATGCATTTTTTTAGCCACCGGTATATTGCATTATCCTCGTTATTTTAAAACGATTTCTTCTTTTTAAAAATAAATAGTTTTTTATGTGTCAAGTGTCTCAAAAGATAGGAAGGTAATGTGTAAATAGTACGGTGAAGAGTAAAATTTAATAAAAATAAAATACTGTCATAAAAAATAGTAGGTTGACGGTTGACCCTGCAGACTCGCCTTAGAACTTCCCGCTATCTCCGAGCAGTGGTTCAACTTTTTTTTTTTGCAATAAATATTACGAGCTACGAGAAATGATAGCGACGTAAAAATGAATAAATTTTTATTTTTCGGGTGCTATTTTTCCGATAAATCTCGTAGTTATTGGCTGGCTGTATTGTGTTCGATTATCTGATGAAATAATTTTTTTTTATTTATAAAAAAATATTTTTTTTTATGTAATACCGGTTTTACTTACAAACAATTAATACAGATACTTATTTAAAAAATCGTAAGTGAGTTGAAATAGTCATTAATAATTTGATTATGATTTGGAGAAATAAAAGACTGCCGTTCACACTTTTGATCGTTTGCGTGGTGATGCCTGTTCACACTATTCGAACAATATAAAACAGATCGAAGTTTTTGAAGGCAGTTTCCGTGCACGCTTTAGCGCTTATAGCTACCGACAAAACATTTGTTTGTCATACGATACCTCAATATGAAATGCTCTGGTTTAGTCCATTCTTCGTCAATTGATGATACTTGATCAGAATTAGCGTTAAATAAATTTTTCAATCATTCAATTAAACAACTAATTATTTATTTCGATTGAAGTATGGTACAAATATTTGCTGTTGAATCAATTATTTTAAATCGATAATAAATTTAAATGGAGCTGAGGATTTTGAGAAGAAAAAGTTGTTGAGATACTTCACAAAAATAAATTATCAGGTCAATTGCTTGAGCAAAATTAAGACCTGTTAAAACAATTTTTGGACAGATTTTAGGGTGGAAGAAAAAATAAGTACTAAGTAAGATTAGATCTAACTTTTGATACAAAAAGGAAACAAATAAGTATAAGACGCACTTACAAGTTGGGAGTGATCCAGAATACGATGTAGGGCGATTATGGATAATGTTTCGAGAGTACCGATCAATATGAAATATTATCCTGCTATAATTTTTTTTCGAATCACTATTCGAAAATTCTATATAATCAATGTTTCTATTAACAATAATTGAATGTATAAATTTTTCTCGTTTTTCTTTATGAAATAATTTTTATTTTAAGTAAAAGTTTTAAATTTCTACCTTTTTAAAAATTTTCAATTCTTCAATATCTAATGAAGGTATCTCTATTGTTGTCTTGCCTCATTATGATTTTGATAGATATTAGCTTTCAATAGAAGTAAAACGAAGCCGAACATAATTATCATCTTTCACTAATCCACGCCCACTACTATGTCATGTTATAAATAATAAAACGTACTACTAAAATCTTTTGTATACCTTTATCTCGCGAAACTTTAGCAGTGATGTACAGCTAGCACAAAATTCCGGTATCAATTAGCTTTAAATCATTATTATGCTCATGCCAGTGTCAATTAATTTTGACTTACAATCAAGCCAATTCATCCAGAATTTGATCTCTAACAAATCAACCGATTTTGACCGGACTGGCTGCGATCGACGTGGTTTTTTGATGCTAAGAGCTAAATAGTTTTTGGAATTGATCGGTAGAGCCGTTCAAAAGTTATCCCAAAAAAACAACATTTAAAAAAAATTTTTTTTGTAGTTCTTTTGAGATTTCTCAAAATCTACCCGTACTTCATAGCTGGAAGTTGAAAATATTTTATTTCCAGTACGGACAATAGTGAAAAATGTATTTAATTATTTTGTCAGAATTTGAAATAAACTGATACATTTTTTTGGTGACTACCAATTATCGATAGAATTTATTTTTTTCGAAGTTACTCTGGTATTTTTCGGGCTTGATTGGCCCAAGAGTTATAGGATGTTCCACTATAGAACTAAATCAATAAAAGCCCTACCTTTTGGAACGAAATTAAAAAATAAAAGTTATCCGTAAAATCCAAAAAAAAAAAAAAAAAAAACTGAAACTGAAACGTCCCTTGAAGTAGGTAGGTAATCTTTATCGTCTTGAGGTTGATCGGATATTAAAACTATATTAAGATAAAGAGCTTTTTTCGAAAAAATAAAAAAATGACCAAGAGTGTTTATAAATGTTAATTGATAACATTTATTTTAAATAATCTCGCTGAACCAGCTAAATATACAAAAATAGAAAACATTTTCTAACATGAATGGTTTCTTTTAAACTTTTTTGGATAAAAAAAATTTTTTCTGACATAGAATTTCGTTAATATCTAAATAACAAAGCAGTAGCACAAGCTATATATCGTGCTCGGATAGCTTTATTTTATAAAATATCAAATATGCGTAGAGAAATTACGTGAGTAAAATTCGCACGTGATAGGCCGAAATAGAAATACGGAATTTATTAGCTTTTTTACCACTAACTACACTATATACTGTGCTTTTTTTTCGAAGCAAAATAAAATCAGAGTTTTTCTTATTTCTCCAAAGATATTTGTTATCGATCTCAGGTATATACTCTGTACGGATGTTTTCTAAAAAAAGAAGGTAGGAGTAATGATTTCATTATGAAACTCAATTTATAGAAATTAAACAGAACAAAAAAATTTCTTGAACCAAGAAAATTGTAAGAAAGACCGAAATTATTTTGGAGCAAGAAGAAATTTTCTTGGCATAAAAAAAGTTAATAAAATTTACGCTTGACTCAAGACTTTCTTTCTTTTTGTGTAGATTTGTCAGATTTTTTTGGAGATAAATTTTAATTTACAAAATATCAAAAAAAGAATAAATTGAAGATATAGCTTAGAAAGTCATTAATTTATTGCTGTATCGAATGAAGTAAAAACTTGTAATAATGATAATAAGTAAAAAAAAGTATCTGTTTCAGCAAACAAGTGATATCGTTACAAATTGTTTACTTAGAAAAAACGGGACAAAAAAAATTGATGATCAAAAAGGAATAAAAAATAAGAACAAACTTACTACTTGTTCATGATAGTTATGGAACAAAAAGGCAAAGTAATTATTTTTCTTTTAATCTAAAAGTTTAACGAGCAACTTGAAGAGTAAAAATAATGATCTTGATTCTTTATTAAATCTGCAGCGAAGTGAAATTAACTAGGCACTGGAAGGAAAATGATATATTCAATATTCATTGATACTTGTTAATACATCAGAAGGTAGTGGAGAATGAAAAATACTTTGACACCGTGAATGTAAATAAAATTTTCCCTCAGGGAAACGTACAGAGATTATCAGATATAGTAAGATCTAAATTACTTTTTCTTGGACTAGCGATGAGAATTCCACTAGTGAATTTTTATAGGGAACATTTTAGGGTAGCTAAGTGAAAGCTGTCTAAAGAAATTAGATCAATTTATCATGAATTGTGATTTACATTTAGTTTCACTTCGGACAAACAAATTTATTAATTTATTTTTTTTTCTCGAAAATCTTATTTCTTCATTGCATGAAAAAGGGCGAAAATAAATAGAAGATACTGGATGAAAATGCACTCTCTTTTCTATGATTTGTTGAATCATAATTTATTGATTAATAAAATGGGTTTAGAGATAATTTTTTTTTTCATATTTACAATGAATATATTCGTTGATATAAAACAATATTAATTGAAAGATGGAAACTAACTTCAAGCAAATTAATTAAAATTTATACCATTGATTTGAAGATACTCGTTATACTATGCAGAAGCACTACAAAATTTAATGTTAATATTTAAATTTTTCGAAGACGAACTTTATAAACGCTTTTACGTTCGAGATGTGAAGTACATAGTAAAAAGTATACTAATAAAAAGTAGTAATTTTGCATTTTGATAAAAAAAGTTTGATATACAATTCTATCATTCACAAAGAGTAATTTTAATTTAGGTCATTTATAAAAAGTTTGAAATTTTTCATTATCATGCCACAACCAGGGATGACGTAGTGAATAAATGAATTTAATGAATTCATTTCAATTCATTGAATTGTTCCGTATCATTATTTAGAATTATATTGAATAACAAAGAGTAAAATACGGAAGAATAAATTTGATTAAACCATAAACAAATCTGTTTTTTATTTATTGTTTATTTTTTTTTTTAATACAAATAAATTATTTCACTTGACTTAATTTATTTCAAAACGTATTAATAAGTGAATATTAACTTTGTACTTGCTGTCCGTATAAATTTAATGAAAATTGATAATATAATTTTTTTTTATTAATTCGACCTGTGTTTCCTGAAAGATGCGATTATTTATAAAAATACGTAATCCATTTAGTTACAGTGCTATGAGTTTGATGGATATGTAGAGCATACTTCACATACATCTGTTCCAACCTGATAACATTAGGTATACTAACCTTGTTATATTAGATACACTAACTGAGGGATGATTGACGCAAAATAGTACAACCAGGTGTATACATAAATATAGAGGCATTGGAAAACGTAAAAAGTTTAAAAATCAAATCAGACTATTGCTAAATTGAGCTTATTTATTACTATAGTGGTTTATGACACCTGTCAGAACTTCGAACTGAAATCAAAACAATTTTTATTTAATTTAAGGACTTACTTATTTTCTAGTCCAATAAATTCCGAATAAAGATCAATTTTGATGGTAAAGGACCTCTAAAAATTTTCTGGTAATACCATCCCATTTATGGAAATAAAAAAAAACTTGTCAAAACCAATATCAGATAAGCTCTGCAAGAGAGTGAAAAGAATTTTTTCTTCAGTTTTTTTTAGATCTCTTTATTGACAATTTTCATTTTTACATTATTTATTAATTACATAAAAATTTAAT
The DNA here is from genome assembly GCF_013202065.1 of Cotesia typhae. Classification (NCBI taxonomy): domain Eukaryota; kingdom Metazoa; phylum Arthropoda; class Insecta; order Hymenoptera; family Braconidae; genus Cotesia; species Cotesia typhae. The sequence goes on along the minus strand of NW_027423757.1, from coordinate 6,502,030 downwards.
TAAATGTAGTTACTTTGTAATTTCTCGCTTTGGATCAGCTATTTCAGATCTGGTTTTGTTTATATATTTTAATATTTTCGTTTTGATTTTTTTAAAATTATTAATGTAAAAAATTAATGTATTTAGGTGTAAAAATATTAATGAAGGTTTGTTTTACTGTCGATGTATATCGACAACTGTGTTGCTAATTAAACATCTGATTGCGTGTTAATATAATTCAACTGTCATTATGGACTTATGATCAATTGAATGTGTGATAATGATTAAATTAATGATAAATGAGAATCTAAGCTGCCGGTATATAGATGATACGCAATTACTCGGAAATATCTATTACGGGTGGTATGTGAACTCGTGTTACAACAGGTTCTTGTATTGAGTGCCAAGATAAAATTTTGAGTGACAATTTTCATGCGAGAACACTTATGATTTTTTAGTCAAAAAATTTTTAACAAGTGGGCAATATACTAAAGTATATAGAGAAATTTATATAAAAGGACACTTGTTAAGCCTCCGGTCATGATTAGTGACAATGTAGTGAAACGGATACATAATAATTGATGTAAGAAAGGATATTGGGGGTAACTAGATGACGTCTGATTAGAGCCATGTCACGTTACGTCCTCTCGATCCGTGTTTTGTGCGGAGATCCTCGTCAAGTTGAGGGTTAGACCCGATGCTTCTAACGTCAGGTCTCAAGATGTCTAACGAGCAAATCTCGGTTGCAAAGATTGACTAGCTTAAATTTAATCAATTTTTGGTTAATTTTGAATTAAATTTAATTAAAATTAAAAAAATTGGGCAGTATGATTCTGATTCGATTTTGAAAAATTAAGATAGTTCAGATGAGCCAATTGGTTTTCAAGTTTTTTTCAAATCATTGATTAAATTTATTTTATTAGTATCAACGTTCTTTTATAAATAATTATTCATTTTAAGCACACTGATAGAAGGATTTATTAGTATTTAAGAAATATTTCTTAAATACTAAGAAATGATGTTTAAGAAATGATTTCTTAAATACACAGAAATCTTCTTAAATTCTAAGAAATTCTTCTTCTTCTATCAGTGGACAATCACTAATTTAAATAGCTAGCCGATGGATAAATAAAATGTTGATTTGATCAACATTAGTGAATTTTTGGTTGCTTTTATTTTATGCTAAAAGGTTTAAAGCGACAGCGATAAAAATTCCTAAGTTTTTTGTCGACAAATAGTTAATGACAGATCGTGTAATATCGAATGTCGAAGAAACGACAAGTGGAATGTGAGAAAAAACGGAAATGGAACACAGTGGAGAAGGTAAAAGCACAATTTCTCGATCATTCTCCTTGTTACACGTTGTCTATTCTCTTTATTTTCCGTCAGTTCAGTTTTACGCTGTTTTTCCTTTTTTCTTTATTTTTTTTCTCCTCTTTATCCGACACTCTCATCCGACTTTCGTTCCTATATATACTCGACTCTACACTCAAATAGCCTTAAGCAAAAAAGTACTTACAAACTATAGAGAACAGTGGACGTGAACTATAATGGGACAAAGTCTTATGACTTTAGGTATAGTTTGGTATCACGTCTATTCTAACGTTCAAAAAAAAATCTAATGTTCGATACAACTCATTAATATTTTAAAGTAAACCTTGAGGAAAAAGAAAGAATATAGTACTTCATTCTGGTTTACTAAATCTTTAAAAAAAGAAAATAGAATTGTAGTTTTTTTATTATTATTGCCGTTTTATTTTTCTACCACTTTCCTTAGTTTCTAAATTCTTTTTTTTTTGTGATCATCAAAACTTTTCACGTTCAAAATTCTTTCATGATAAAGTTTTTTTGTACAAGAGCTCTTCGACAATTATTAATCAGCACAGACGGCGAAATTAAAAAGAGAATGAATTAAAAAGCCGCGGTATTGGATAAGGACTTTTGTTTGAAAAGTTTTTGATTGAAAGTCATAGAATATACCTGAGAGTAAAATACTTTTGTAATTGAGTACTGTCGTAGGGTTTATTTAATGTGACACTCATTTTATTGATATTAATATAACACCGCTTAATTATTAAATACTTCAGGGCTTAAAATTATAAAAATGATAAATGGTAACGGACCTTATTTTTATGACTGTTTATAATAATTTTTTCTTTTTCACTATAATTTAGACTTTTTTTTTATTCAGTTTAAAAAAAAAGCTGTAAAGATCGTCGCAAAAAAAATGCAATTTATTTTTAAAATCCAACGCTCTGTTGTTAAAAGTTACTTCGCTAGATAATTGAATAGCTCCAACATTAATTAATAGAAGAAAACTTTTTTGAATGACAAAACATTCACTAATATTTTTTTTTATATTATATTAAAAATTATATATACGCATATATAAACTAATCAGCGCATGTCAAGCCATACACGATCATATTAAAACTCATAAAAAATTATTTATAAACATTCAAACTATCACTTAATTTAAGCTATTAATTCGAAAAAATCAATAGTTCAGTCGTCCATTCCTTAATTATTCGTATTCTATCAAAATAATTGGCAATTAAATGACAAGAAAATGAACAACCTTTTGTTCATTGAAAATATGCACATGAATAGAGAATAATAAACACATTTGTCAAAAGTTTTACTCAAATCGATCCAGTCAAGTTACTAAAATTAAATTGGCCAGAGCGTACTCAGAATTAGTAGAAAAGTGATTAAATTGATCACGCGGTAGGGAAAACTCGATTCGTATTTAGCTATCGACAAAAGTGAAACTCGTGATAATCTTATTGAGTCAATTATCATAAAAATTATATTAAATTATTTCTTATTTTAATTTTATTTAAATCGTTTAGAATAATTAATAATTTAATCATTATTTTCATTACATAAATTTATTTTTGTAACAACAGTTTAGTGATCAATATAAAGGAATTTAATCAGTCGAATAATAATAATAATAATAGTGTACTGAATGTAATTAATTGTATTACATGTGTAAATACATGTATAGTGGTGAGTAAGATTCGGTGGTGGAAGTACAATAAACAATATCAACAATATAAGACGCTTATAAAGCGTCGTCGAGGTGGAAAGTAGTCGGGTGGACGAGATAATGCTACGTGGATGATAGAATAAAGGGAGATTTGGTCCGTCAGCATGCTGTGGATGATCGCCTTAGCTTTGTGCCTCGAGATGTCGACCCTCGTTTCTGCAATCGCAAGAAGAACGACGTCGCCAACCCGGAGCCCGGATGACTATAACTTAGCTAACGATGAGCTTGATCATTCCAGTGAGTATTTCTATAACTTTACTTATTGTATTAGTTACAGTGATCTCTACTGTAACTATTTATTTTTTTTATTTTCCTTGTCCAAGTACTTATAACTATTTCAATATATTCCGTTATATATTGCATTAATAGTATTTGATCATCTAAAAGATTGTATGTTTTTATGGAAAAGTTTTTTCTTCGGAATATTAATGAAAAGATTGGTAATATACTCAATGAGTACGAAATGATTTTTTTATGCTAATAATCAATATCACTTACGCATATTTTTTTGTAAGCTGATATCAGTCTAGTTACATAACTTTCAAAGAGAATAATTAAACGATAAACTTATTACTTACAACTAAATGATCAAATAACAGAATATTTAATTTCTCAAGTGTTCAATAACTGAAGTTGTAATACAGTACAACAACTAAGATGATTCATTTAAAATTATTCGAATGTATAAAGTAATAAAGTTTTCCTCAACTAAAAAAAATTTTAATCGAAAAACAATTTTATTTCTGATAGAATTTTCTAAGATAAACTCTTTTTTTCTTCGAATTTACCACTTTTTTCAGTACTATTGCTGCGCAAATGCCAAAGCTAGTGCTCAGCAGAATGCAAATAGGCCACTCATTTGCAATTCTCAGATTTGCGTACAAACGTGGTATTTTATTCTTTACACATCAAATAACGCTTTGAAAATTATTCCGGCATTATGAAGATTATCGGGAGTAAACTCTCACTCAAGTAAGAGAAGTAAAAAAAATTTACAAGTCAACAACACTTTTTTAAACTATTTTTTGGTATGTATATAGTTGATAATTTTAACTTTTCAATTACTAACTAGTTGAATATTCATTAATAATATTATTATGATCTATAACAAATTTTACAATCCATCCTCAAGTTTGATGCTTTTAATGTTTCAATTTTCGTGAAATTTTTTTGATATGGCTTAGTCTAGTCATGTATAGATCACGTTATAAATATATGAAAATAAAAAAATTAAGTCTTTTAATTTTTCTATTTTTTTTTTAGAGATGTGTACATCAATTAATATGTTTTAGTAAAATATCAACAAAAATTGGTTTTGTAGTCAGTTAATTTAAAAATAATGTCAGATAATCTCCCTCAAAAAGGAAAAAAAAAAAACGATTTATATTTTAGAATCTAACTTTCTTGTAAAGAGACGATTTAGCGATCTTACGTCCTCTGTTGGAGATTTTCAAAACTACCTTCTTTTGAAAAACTATATATGAGCACATTAAACTTAATTACAGCAAATGTTTAAATCAGTATATATCAAGACTCTTTACATTACAGGTGAAATAAATCATATTTTGCATACTGACAAACTTTTAATACTATTTATGGATTGAACTTATCGAATAAGAGTGCTTAGTAAAGTTACAAAATTACAATCAACTTTTACGTTAAAATTCACAGCTTATACAGCAATAGGATAAAACTAATGTGATGAGTACTTAACGCCTAATGAACTAAATTTTAATTACGAAGGCGGTAATCCTATAATTATGAATGTTATATTAAATAATCTAGATTTTTGTTTAAGTTGATATAATCTCTACGTACATTCGTAATTCGATAAGCTCTCTATACTTATTTATTTATTCATAAGTCTTGTTTAATTATGGTTCTAATTAAACTATAACTAAATAATAATCTGATTATAATCTATCTTATAAGTTTTAATAATACCTACAAATATCTTATTGTTAATATCAAAACAGTATTATTTAAAACTAGTGAAACTACTTGAACTTTATTATTATTCTTCGGTAAAATTTACATCTGAAATTTGCCATCGGTCATAATATATATAATCAATCAGTCAATCAATTTTTCTTCAGATTTCAGAAACACGATAATGAGGAATTTTTTCTACCTTTTATTAACATTTTAGAAACATCAGCACAAGTGTTTCTGTTTCTATTTCTTACTAAATATCTTCAAACACTCAACGGTTGAACCACACGACTATCAGAAGAATTTTAGTTCGTTCAATAAGCGTATAGTGTTGTTCTATCACTAATATGTCAAGCTTGTCATTCATGCAATAATTTTAGAGAAGCGGCAATTATCATTATAACAAAATAGTAAAATATTCGTAAATTCGTAAAAAGTAAACTAAAATCTCTCAGAGCCATGAATCAGTTAAAGTAACTTTTATTCAGAATTTTACTTACTGACTCACAAACAGACATACAGATAAACTGACTAAGTCAAATTAAAAGTTTACTTTGACTTTTTTCGACTGGCTTTTTTTACCGGGTTAATCTAAAACTATTAGTTTTATTCAATTTAACGGAACGTTTTTTAGCAGTACTCTATTTGTATCATTTTTTGCTGAATTCGCCCTTTAAAGTACCAATACTTTGTTACAAATTAAAAATTGAATTTAGTCTTGAATAATGAATGTTCTAGGAAAAATAAATTGTTCAAAATAGATATTTTCGACCTTTGATGACTGTTAAAAGTTAGTTATTGTGATATATTATTTGACAAATTAAATTTCGAATTCACTTGGTAAATCGTCTTGAGACTTTATAAATTTTTAAATCATATTACTGGTATATCTATGTAATTTTTTAGTAATTTCATAAGTAAAGAACTGCGTCGAATCCCATAAAAAAAATCAATATTTAATTTAATTCAAAAATTTTCAAAAAATATTGTTCTTTTAAATGGTGTTCTTTTATTATCAAACGTGTCTTACGTGATTAACGAGATGTGTAAAAGAAAATTTAAAGATAAACAGAACATTACAATCTACAAATATTTGTAATTTAATTCACTCATAATTATAATTAGCATTCAAGCAGATAACCATATAACTTAAAATTATGGCGTAAATGAAGAATTTAATCAAAATTTGCCAATTGAAGATGATCGGTAAAGAAGCCAAATTCGTGTCTTGCTATTGTTTATTAGCTATGAACACTGCCCTGTACGGTCGTAATATTGGTTTAAATTCAACTTTTGGATATCAGCGAAGCAGCAGCTTACGTTGTACTCGATGCATGGGTAGTAAGAGAAAGTGAGGAAAAAGGTAAAAGAGAGAGAGAGAGAGAGAGAGAGAGAGAGCAGTATTTAGAATTTGAGCACGTCGTACTCTGAAATCCGCTCTGCTCCACTATACTCATGAAAGTTTGAATGTAGTCTCTCTATTCTGACTTTGTTGCTTGGTTGTACTTATTTTCTTATCACCAACTAAAAGTTGCGGTAAAATATTTATAGAAATATTTTATTTGCGTTAGGTATATTTTTATTTTTTTTTTTATTCTTCACTTCAGATTTCTGAGGTCACAGAGTTTTTATAGTTAATTTACGTGCTATACTATAAACAAAATTTATTTTTTATTAATAAGATTGTGTGAATTTCGATATTTGAATTTGAATTTGAATTTAACGTATAACTTAGAGCATTGACAAGATTTTATGGAGAAACAAAGTAAACAGACGGGGAATAGTGCATCTCTAGATACAGCCACGTTGTGAGGTGTGCAAAAGATAACCTTTATTTTGTGACATTGGGTGTGATTCGCTCGACGCTGTTCGACTTTTACGATTGCCCTTTTTTGTTGAAATCTTTCGCTGATGTTCTGCTTTTCAATTTGAGCGGTGATATTTTTTACTGATAACAAATCGTATTATTACAATATTAAATCCAATATTCACTTCGGATCAGTCTGTGTGACAAAATAGCATTGAATTTATTAATCCTGTTATGCGTTGGCTAAAATATTGATTTTTTTTAGCAGTTTTGGTTTGTATCAGTAATCCATATTTGTATTTATTTATGCAAAGAGTGTCAACAATATAAAGGATAGAATTAAAAAAAAATTTGTCACAAAATATTTAAACTGAAAGAAAATTTTTTATTTATTAATTAAATCGCATGAAATGATTAATCGCATTAAAAGTTCACAAAATAATGAAATTAATTATCACTTAAGCTCAGTTCTATTATGTTTTCGGTGATATTAATTTTTGACGACAAACGTAATTTTTTAATCAACTCAAAGTACGTGTATGAAGAGTATACATGTAAATAGCCCATTTAGTTGAACTATAATGTCGAATGTATTTCATCTCAACCTCTGTTATTAAAAACATCTCTGCATATGTATATGTATATCTATGTAGAAGTTCCAAAGATAACATAGCAGATATGCTCAAGATAAACCTTTAAATTAATTAGGATATGGAAATTACGGTGACTGGAATAATGAATTTTGCTCCCTACCGTAAGCTACGTGGTCTGTGTATCGCTCTTTACACGAATATATTATTTATCAACGTGCATGTATGCACAAGCGTGCATATGTACTATGTATTTCACATAATTATATGAAAATTTAAGGACGTTCCCAAGTAGCAGTTGTGCTCAACTTTAAAAACAGTCTCCCCATATAAACCATACTATAAATGCAACAACAAAAAGTTGCGATCCACTGTACATTTTCAGTGGCGCGAACGTGTGCAGAAGTCCAAAAATATACCCATTGCGTCGTTTTTCCGATCTGGCAACATTGTATTCTCTTTCTGTATATTTTTATTTATATTTGAGCCGAGTGTAATAGAGTTTAAATATTTTAAGGTTACTTTTATTTTGAAGAGAAATTAATAAAAAACAATTTATTAATAATGACTTCACGCTTGAGGAATGGAAGATTTGTGAAAAAAAAAATTGGTGATAGAGTAGCTAAAGCTTTAACAGCTATGTCAGAGGTTAAAAACCCAAAAATTTTAGATACATTGCATGCAACAACTCAATTTAAAATTCCAGATGGGAATAGTATCATTGAATTAAAAAAATTAGCTAAAGACCTCAAATGCACCAGGTGCAAAAATCTTTTGGACATGGAAAAAATGTATGACTATAACAGAGAAGGACTTTACGTAAAATTTAAAATAAAATGTGATACTTGTGACAGATATAATGATATTCATACCGGAGAGTCCAGCAATGGTGCTTCTGATATCAATACGTCCATAATTCTAGGTAAGTAAATTTGGAATTCTGTATTTATATGTAAAAGTAACTAACTTGAATAAACATAATTAATAGCTATTATAATTTTTTTATACGAAATTTATGATGATATTTACTATTTTAATGTTTCAGGGCTATCCATGCTGGTGTTGGAAATACTGGCTTAAATAAAATTCTTGCTTGTGCTAATTTACCTCGAATAACAGACAATATTTATAAAAATTACGAAGCTATAATTGGTCAAGCAATTGAATTAGAAACTAAGGAAAGTTGCAAGCGAGCTGCTTCAGAGGAAAAAGAATTGGTGATAAAAATGTGAAAAATTTGTGTGACACATTGTAAGCATCCACTCTAATTTATTCAAACCGTTCAATGGACTAACGCTGATCACCATAATAATTATAAATCATTTTCTCAACACAGATGTTTATTAAATCGTAATATAATTTATTATAAAATTGTAAATTTATATTTTCTGCGAATGAATTATTTGTAATTAAATATTAAGCGGAATTAGTTATTACTTTGATTTTATGAATATTATAGGATTAGTATATTATATTATATTAGAATATTATACATAAACTGGTGATTTATAATTATTATGATATCAGAAAATGTATAATATGCAATACCATTTATCTTTACACAAAATAATGCAGATATTTTATTTTGTTGTAATTATTTACAGTATTTTGATCAATAAGTTGACAAGCACAAATATGCGTTGTATAATTGTATATTTTATAAAAAAATCTATTGGTATTAATTAATATTTTTATTAATTACATATTTCAGACCAGTGGAGATTGTCCAAGATATTTTTCCTCAGTTAGATGTCCTTTCCCTTTCCTCAAAGGATGATCAAAATTTATTTAATAATGCACTGGGTGAAATAATAAATATTATTGTTTCATTTGATATGGGTTGGTCTAAACGCGGTAACGGGCGTAGCTACGATAGTTTAAATGGTTATAGCACTATAATTGGTTTAAAAATAATATACTTGTCTAAAAAATAATATATTTCTAAAATCTTTCATTTTATGTTAGTAAATGAAACAAGAGTTTTTATACAAATTATATTGTTAATTATATTTTTGAATCTATAATTATTAATAATGTTAACATATGGAGTATTAATATTGAAAAATAATTCATAATAAATATTCTAGAGATTTACGAAATTACATTTTTTTTTACAACATCCTACAGTTAACCTATTTGTGAGCAACTCGCATTTATTTACAACTGCTGCGCCTTTACGGTATTTCAAACTTCCCGCCCAACGCAGCGTTGCCAAGCCACCATCTCTCTTTGATCGAGTAATGAAAAAAAAGTGAAAAGTAACTCACTTTCAACATTTTTTATAACTAAATGAATACCGCTCCTTTTTGTTAATTTTTGAGAAATATGATTATTATATGTTCAATTAACAATTTTCAGTTTTTTATAAAAATTCTAAGAAAATTACTGTAGTTATTTAAAAAAAAAGTGCGCTACAATGAGGGTTAGGATAGGGATCACATGTTAAATATGTGATTTTAAACTTTCGATTATTCAAAATTTAGCACCGCAAGAAAGGTTTTAAAAAATTTCTACGTATACAGGACACTTATAAGTATCTGGATTCAAAATTTGAACGATATTCCAAGAAAAGTGTTTTCCTTGGGAACGTCCTTAACACGTGTTTTGGCAAGCGTTCGACTAAGTGCGTACGATCTCTCAGGTTTTAATTATAAATGGTTTATACCACGAATATACTTTTTTTATATTTTAATTAATAATTATTCATTTACATATTTTATAAAAATAATTTAAATCTGATGAAACTTTTAGGCATTCATTTTAGCTAGTAACAATTAAAACTTTTGCTTAACAAAACTTTTATTTGGTATATTATGTGGGTACAAAAAAATTTTAAAACAATTTTATATTCAATTTATTCTTGAAAAAAAAAAAACTTCAATTATTTCTAATTTTACTACCTAAACTTTACTGAGTGAAGTTAAAGTTATACAACGGATCTTAGCAAAACATTAATCAGTAAGTTAGTTATTTCGAATAAACTAAGAAAACAATAAATAATTGGATTCAACTAAAATTGAGGCCTGTTACGTTCATAATTAACTTTGCTCTTGAGAAGGATATTAGTAATGGTGCTGCTCAAAGTGCCTACTATACATTCTACAGCTGATCCTGAAACCGGCAGCTTCAAAGAGTACATAACTGATGCCTTTTCTATTCACAGAATAATTACGAATAAGGGATCAAAGGTAATTTGCGAAGTTGCGTCGAATATGGTTAATAAAATAATGTCTCCAATAAGATTTTCATTAAACTTTGGGCATCGTTTCCTGGGCTTACTGAATTGAAAAATACAGCTAATAGTTCATTGAATTTTAAATTAAATCCATGATACAGCTTCAATATTATTTCACATTTGCATCCATCACACACTTGATTAATAATAGCTCATCTCTATTAACAATGATTGCTAGTTCAGCTTGAATGTGCTTCACGATATTAACCATATTATTATTAACTAATAAAATAACGCAGTTAAATCGTTTTGTAGTAGTATCTAAGTTAGAATACTCCTTAGATCAGACAATGCTAGCAGAAGACGGATTTTGTTGAAGAATAGGTCTTCATTACTAGATTTATTTACTTATCTAACAATTGTATTTGGTTTAATGGCAAAAGTTACCGATAACTTAGTCATATTATGTTTCCAGAGGTCAAGTAGGATCAAAAAATAGCATTCGTTCAAGACTTTCTACACAGAAAAGATCTAAGTTATTTTTTGAGCTCTAAAGACATTGTATAAGGTGAAAAATCGATTACTTTGAAAATTCCGAAGTTATTATTAAAGAGTCAGAAAAAACATTTTTTTTTTTTCGAAATCTGTTGACTACGATATCTCATTAACGGATGAACCGATTCTGATCTTCCAAACGGCATTCGACGTCATTTTTTAAGGTTAAGAACTGAGTTTTGTTCAATTAATCGAAACTTACTCCACGGTTGCGTCAAAGATGTTCTACTTAAAAATACGATGTGGGAAATATATTTCTTTCAGACATGCATACGTAGGATGTTCGCCAGCTAAGTGCGTCATAAATTCCTCCTAGTACCCATGTTGAAAATTGTACTGCAGAATCAGTTATCGTTGTGTCCTTGCGGAAAGTGCGAATCATTTATTGCCATCTTGTAGAGAGGAGCCAAATTACACCATTACTTGTATCGTTGATAGCGGCAAATGGAAATTAAAATAAAAAATTTCGTGTCCTGTTGACTAAATATCAAAAAGAGCAAAACATTATTTGTGTAAGGGGTTGGATTATATAATATGACAATATATGTCCATTTATAATTTTTTGATCCGAAGTGTTAAAAATTTCCCCCGAAGAGCGCATTATTCTAAAATGGTCTTGTTACAAGAGAATTCAGTTCGATGTTTCAAGTTCAATAATAAAAATAATTTACTCTTCTACAAAGCATGTATGTCTCTTTCATTGGTTAGTCAATTCTTATTTGATATGACATGTTTTAGACATATCTGAGCATAGGAAAAATAAAAAGTCATAACAAATTATTTGTGTGTTCTTACATACAATTTTATATAGCCATATATATTATCAGATCAGAAAATTTCTTCACGGGTATCAATTTCACAGTGCATTTAACTCTACTGAATCAATGTGAGCCATATTAATTTCTATGAAATTCAACTTGAATTTTCCTTAACTGAATTTTTCCAAATGCAACTAAAGCTTATTATCGCAAACTCGAGAGGATAGAATCGGAGATATTGGATAGATCAATGTATAACTTGACATATCTTATCCTTGCTAGGTATCTCTAGAGTATATAAGGTAACAGTTAACCTTTTCAAACATTTTTCATCCTTCGTATATTGTGTTATATCATCTTCTTCAACCTATCATACAGGTTTTTTTTCTCTGAGATGTACTTTTTAAAAATCTAAATTTTTTTTAACTAGTAAGGATGTAGTCATCGTCGCACGTACGGAATTAAAAAAATTTTTGTTTTAAAAATTTTTTTAGCCGGGTTAAAACAAAAAAAAAATAGTAAGAAAATTTTCAATCAGTCGCCATTTTTTTTTTAAAATGAAAATTTTTAAAATTCCGTACGTGCGACGATAACTACATCTTTACTGATTAAAAATAAATTTGGGTTTTTATTTTCAGATGATCCGTTTTTGAGTTATCGAACCGACCATGGAGAGGGAAATTTTTTCGAGTGCTCTATGGGATTATTAATAACTTTGTAATAATTAAATATTTTATAATAAAAATTTAGGGTAATAATCTTTAATGTGCCCTTAATAAAGTAAAAAAAACTGATCCCCAAATTCTTTTATTTTCCATGTCAAAAAAAGTTCCGAAAATCATCTCATTTTTTCGATTGTCACAGTGGTGTTCCTCCTTAAGATTAATTTTCTTTACTCAAGTTAACTTTTTTATCAGTGTTTATATGGCCACATAAAAAAAATGTTTTACCGTGAATAAATCATATTACTGTAGAATTAAACAATGCATGAGATTGAATATTCCGTAGTGATAACGTGATGAAACGAGTGGCAGAAAGTTTAAAATAACATTGACAACACTGAAAGTTATTCCTTTAAGCCGCCATGCAACTCTTATTTTCATTACTAGTAGTAAAGAGTGTAGAATAACCCTCAAAACTTTATTTCATTTCCATAACTTTCGAATTTGTTTGATTTTTATTTCATACAAAAATGTTCATCCAACCATAGAACTTGATAAAATTAATATCCGATCTAACTATTCTAAAATCAGCTATTGTAATTTTGGTTTTTCATGTCGAACCGTGTATTTTTAATCTTATTGTAATAATAGGGGTAGACTTGCGTATATTTCAATCATCGCTGATGAAAAAATAAATTGATTTTTCCTTTTTATTATTAAAGTTTACTGACCTGAAGCATTGTCAGATATCTCCGGTGAAATGTTTTTTTCTGTAACAATGCACTTGTTTTACCACTTTAGTGTGCTATTTTTTACCGAAAAATTTATTACTAAAATAAAAAAAAAATAGAATTCTTAATAGTATCATTAATTAATACGTCTTAAGGGTAGAGCTTTTGTTAGATGCATGCATTTAATTCTGAATAAATTGTTAATTATAATTTAAAAAATCTAAGTCCAAATCGTAAATCTTGTGATACGACAATTCATAACTATAACTATAAGTATTCCGTCTTGAGCAAAAAAAAAAAATGAAAAATGGAAATAAAAAAAAAAGTTACAAAAGTTGCTTCAGAATAGAGATGATTAAACGATTTAGTTGGAGCGATTAAAACTTGTGAAATATAGCCGCGAGAAATCGCTAAGTTATGATTATGCTACCCAGTCTTTTCGATTAATTAAGGTTCGCGTCTGGATGATTCCCAGCTATCCAATTCGTTCTTTTCCCACCTGAGCAACTTTGGCCTCTTTTAGAATTTAAATATTAAAAAAAATTAAAAAAAAAAATTCAGTTATGAAATGAGAAATATGAACATTGAAGTCATGCTCCTAAGAAATAGTACGCCTACTTTAAGTCAAAAGCGGAAAATGGAAATGGAAATACTCTGAATAGAAGAAATCAAGTAAAAAGGGCGTGTGAAAGGAGTATTATAATGTGCAAAAATTCTTTACTTGGAGGTAAAAGAAAATTTGTTGCTTCAACAAAAATGATAAGAACCATAAGGATAGACAGCTGGGATTGTGACCACTAAGAGTAAAGAAAATCTTTTCATTTTCTCGTTTTACAAAATTACAAAATTTTCTTTCTATTCTTTCATTTTTTATTTTACTCATTTAAAATATAAAACGTTAAAATTTATTTATACGTAAGTTAACATTGAAAGTTAAAAACAACCTCTGATTATTATTTTTATATGCAATTCAAAAAGGAGAATGTTTGTTTTTTAATTATCAAGAATTACCTAAATTATGCATATTGTAAAATATATACAAATAAATGATTTAATGCAAAATTTACAGCTCTAACTTTAATTATTAAAAATGTTTCTAAATTTCATCTAGAACGAAAATTTTACAAATTTTACTGTGAAGTAGTAAAAGTCAAAGTTCAAAAACAAACTAGAAAATATTACACTGTAAATACAAGAATTACAGCTTACAAGCTGTATACTCTGTATTTCTTACATTCTCTGTAAGAAATAAATCCTAATTCAATTTTTAGTTTGAAACTAAAATGTTTAAACAGGTTTTAGTAAATCCTTTAAATACGAAAATACACTCTACAGTTGAGTTTAGGTGGATTGGCTGTGTGTCTAGAACATGTGTCTTTACATCGAGAGAATCGAGTATTTGAGTTCTTTATCTTGCAGAAAACTTTAAGTTTCCTACTTTACAAACAACTGTGTAATTCTAAAACTAACCAACGAGGATGCTAGTATTAGTTTTATTTTAACTATTTTCTATCGGAAACTGTAAAATTTAAGGTTTAAATAAGAATTTTTACTGTTTAGAAAAGAAAAAGAGAATTTCTCAGTTTCTAAAATTGGGAGTATTGTTTGAAACTGTAATAATTACGTTGTTAAAGTTAAAATTGCCGATAGCTTGGTAGATTTTTTATCTGACAATATTTTAATTAAATCAAATAATAATTAAATTATTTCAAATACCTAAACTAACAATTTTGTCCGTGAAGAGAAATAATAAAAAAAGTAGTTTTGGTGCTCGTAAATACAGGAACAAAGTAAAAACAAACAGTGAAAACTTCTGTGTACAGAACGACTAATTATACACCGTCCGGTTTGTTTTAGGTGATAGTAGTTAGTTAGTATCTGGCGTCCGTTTATCGCGAAAGAAAACAAGAGATTGGTGTGATCAGAGTAATAAACGTGTAATTTCTAACAATCACAATGTGCCCTCGGTTCTATTTAAAATTACGTGTCTTGTAAATATATCCAACTTATAATCCTCAGTTCCCGTTTATTTATAGTAACAAGACTATATTTTTAAGTTTTATCTATCTATTTGTCATTATTTATCTTCATATTTTATTAATTAATAAGTGCGCAACTCCAGCCACAGTAGGTCTATAACACAAAACTTTTATCTATAGTTCTTCAGCTGAAAAAAAGTCTTCTCGTTAATGGGTACGTAAGAATCAGTTTAACGAAAATAATGATGCATTTAGTGAGACAACATAAAAGTTTAGATTTCATCTTGAAGATAACGTTAAGTTTAAAACTTTAATAAAGCAAAGTAACTTAAATTCAATTTTTCTTAGCTCAGTAATAAAATAAAAAAATTATTTATAAATTTATTATTGACAACTCACATAAAATTATCAATTTTGACTTTTACTAAGATTACGAATGAACGGAATAATTAATGTCATATTTATAATAATAAAAGGTAGTATTCATTACTATTGAAGTATTTTAGAGCTTTTACCATAACATTCTCTCCGTGTAGTTAATTTATGGATTAGGCCTATTTTTCATATAACATTAAAAAATTTTTAATTTAAAGAAAAAAGTTGAAATAAACTTTTATCATTTTTTATTAAATATTTTGCTATTTATGATTATAATCGGGTTCTACTAATAAACATTCAATTTTAACATAAAAATAATGTCAGAATCAGGAAATTCTAACTTTTAATAGGAATAAGTTGAGCCATAAAAATGTTGCCGGAAAATGTTTATAAACACGAAAAAACTTTTCTATTAAAAAAAAGGCTAGCTTACTTTGCTCTGGTTTTCTTTACTTCTGTAACTATTTTAGTTTAAAAAAGTCTCTACACCATTAAACAATCAATGAGTCACTAAATAAAACGACTAGAGTCAATCAAAAAAGTTCTTACTAAAAGTTTGGTGATAACCGGCTTAGAGAATTGTAAATTCATTACATCAATTTCTTTTTTTTTTTTTTTTTTTAGCACATGCAATCGATAATTACACAACAATAATTAAGCTGTGACTGTTCTATCTCTCGAGCTTGATGTTACCAATAAAAAGTTTATTTATAAAAATAAATAAAAATAGAGTTAAGTGATGAAACTTGAAATCTGCCAAGCTTCCATAATAACATTAAAGGTTTACGTTTTGTGGTCCGTAACCTCCTTCACATTTCTTTCTATTCTGATCGACTCTGGAGCCTTCCCAAGGGTCAGGAATAACGTTTAACGGGCGTTCCCTGATTCCTCTCAACTAAATTGGATACTTTGCCGAGGAAAAAGAAAACGCGATAAGTCTCTTCTGATGGTAGACTAGGTGGTGGCTCGAGAATATAACTGGTCTCTTTTATCCCCAATGGGCTTCAAGATCTACTCTTCTACAAAATCACGATTAACGATCGTCTACTAAATTACATATTTACTTTACAACATAGTTATTACATCTTACGTTCTTTTAAGAGGGTCTTACAAAATTACTACTTCAATTAAATTTTAATGAAATTGTATTTTCATACACTAATTTATTGAGTTGGATTTTATGAATAAAAGAAATTGGGCGCTGAGATTTTTCAGGATTTTTAATTACAATAGACGTAGTTTGGGTTCTTTTTTAAACAAAAAAAAAAAATATTGTTTAAACTTATATGAAACCTTGAAAAGGCAAAAATACAGATCAAGACTTTTCCAATTTCTTTAAATAAACCATTTTATTACACAAATACGCCAGACAAAAATTTTTTTTTTTTAATTTCTTAATTGAAAAATTATTGATTTTTTTTTTAAATTAAAAAAGTAAATATAAGTTATCAGTTTTTAATGATCAAAAATTTCCCGTGGACATCTAATTTTGATATATTTTCTAACAAAAATGATGTAAATAACGTTTATTTTGCTTACGATGTTTTATCATAAGTTTATAACTGGTAAGCTTATATATTATATCTATTCTGGTAAGCTTATATATCTATTCTTTTTTGATTTATTTTAGTACCCATTGAAGCTGTCCAAGGTGTGGCAGGTCAACGGGCATATCTACCTTGCGATTTACTTCATTCCCGCGATACCAACGATGCTGTTTCAATGGTATTGTGGTTCAAAGAGTCAAGTGGCGAGCCAATATACAGGTACATCGATATTTATAAGCAATTCATATACTTTTACTGGATTATCCCGTCTATCGTTCCCAGTTGAGTCTTTTATCACTAACCATGCTTTGCATATAAATGCGATTTTTATGCATTGATAATACTCTTGGTACCAATTAAAAATGAAAAAAATTTAAAAAAGTATTTTAAAAAATAAAATGATAATATGAGTATAATATTAATGAAAATATTTTCTTGAAAATTATTAAAAATTAAATAAACAAGATACTGTAATGCTTAAAAAAATTAATTTTCTTACGTCAATATTACGCTTAATTTAATTAAATTATAAAATAAAAAAACTAAATATTCTGCTTGCAAAATATACAAATACAATTCAAGAATGCGTTGTAGTTATTTAATTAATTCACTTGGAGTCCAAAATTATTATTTTATTTTATTCTATACCGATCATATTTTATTATTAAAATTTAGAATACAATAGATATATATTCCGTCGCAGCGCTGCATTTATAATAATTGAAACGTGAACTATTATCGTTTATTAATTTTAAAACTCGAACAATGAGTAAACGTCATAAGAAAAATTTTCATGTTTTTGTTGAAATTTTTTATTATTTACTGTAGATCTATGAATGTATGCCATTTTGTGCTTCAAATTTTACGGACTTTGCATCAATTGTTTTTGATTTAATTGTCGCGCTATTGAACAATAGTATATCACACTGCAAGTGCAGAAAGTGTGGTATATGCTATTTTTCTTGATAGCCGGTAAAAAGTACGGAAAAAATTTCATTGAAAAGAATTGATGTCTGTCCAAAATTTTTGCTCTCGCTGTAACAAATTGACTTTGAAGAAAATGCCTTATGGTATGAACAATATTGTTACTAGTATTATCTGCCCAAATATGCGCCACAAATAATTTATGCTCAATAGACCCATGTATGTAGATGCTTATACGTCTTTGAACAATTATTTGATGAAGTAATATGTGTACATCAAAGAGATCCACAGAAGATATGTAGACATAGATGGTATTGATTTGGATGTATCGAGCAGCATTGCTTTCAACGTGTACACAAAGGTAACTAAGATATCGATTAATTGAAAGCAACAACTAAAAAAAGAATAAGTTATTTAGTTCAATTTTAAATTTAACACATAATTATTTGCAATGAAAAATAATATTTATCAATTTCGAAAGGATCCAAAAAAAATGCATCTGATGATACCCTAACGATCTTATAGGTATAGTTTCTCCATCCTACCACTCCGATAGATTTTGTAGAATTTTTTTTACCCAAATATTCTCTGTTATATCGAAAAATTCCTTGACAGAATTGGAAAAAAACTATCGGAATAAAAAAAAGTGTATTTTTGATTAATTAATAACAAAAATAACGCTTCATCGTTTTAGTGTTGAGTTATAATAATTTAAACATTTTTTTGGTCATTTTTACATACAGTAGTACTTTGTGGCACTTAATTATTCGACAATAGTATCAATTTTCCGACAATATTAAACTAAATATACTTTATTTTAACTATTACAAGTGTTCTGCATCGAACTCATCTTTGACAAGTTTACATTTCTAAGAACTTCAGAAAAAATTCAAGTGTTTTATAAATAAACATATCTAGATCTTACTCTAAAAGTAGTCGAAACATCTTATTACAAGTCAAACCATTTAGATTTAAGCCTTTTCAATATAACACAATTCCCATTTCTCAAAATTGAATGGGGCGTTTTAGGTGAGTTGTACGACACACCTAACTGATGAGTCTGTTATCGTACGGGTAAATGAAACGTCTTCCACCCAATGATCTATATTTTCATTACTTTTCCTTTTTACACACACACAATTTCATTTTCATTAGTATTAAGTCAAGAGAATGGGAGAGGGAACAAAAATTTCACAAAGACAATACAAATAAAAAGATTTTGTTGATAAGCATTCAGCAATAAATTTAAAAAAGAAAAACATGGATAAAGTAAGCTGACAATTTTCAATTTTCAATAACTTCACTTGACACATTGGTAATGCTGGTGTGCACTCTTATAATCATCCTTCGAAGTGGCAAATGCTGACTCGAGCGATAGTGTTAAAGCGCTGACTCTGAAGACGGAAGCTGCGCGACACAGTACTGCCGCTTTTACCACTAGTATATACATGTATACCCTCTACTTACCAACTTTACCTTTCACACAAAAATGCTCTTCGCACCACATAATCTTTTACGGTACAATCATACTCATTAATCAGTATCACCTAAAGTTTCGTAGTTATTTATTAATCAATTATTCATTTTATTTTATTTTTTCATAAAATTCAATGTTGAATTAAATAATCAATTTCGATTGATATTTAATAGCTATAAGCTGAATGAATATTATCTAATATTCCATTGCAAAATAGCGCATTGATTAATGTTATTTATTTCCTGTCAAAGTAATAGTAATTTAATGAATAGCCCTAGAATATAAAAATTTGAAGCAGCAAGCATCACTGAATAGACTACAAACATTATATTACAATTCAATTAATTATTACCTATCAAAATTATCAATCGAACAATGCAGTACTGACCTATTTATTATTTCATTTATGCGTAGCAAAATATCAGTATCCCCCTGTGTATAAGGGCAATAAATTGTTTTAATTTTTTACCAAAATTTCATCACAAATTCGTATTTTTCTGAGTCTTTAATTTTAATTATAGAAGAATAATCCATGAACAATTTTTAAATCTGGCTATGTAGAGTAAAATAATAATTAATTATAATTTTTCCTTTTCATCAAGAGATGTGTACATCAGTTAAGATGTCACATTAAACAAAATCTGGTTTAATCATTGACTAGAAATTTAAATTGCGCGCTATACGCGTGTGCTTTAATCCGAAGCCAATAAGGAATCAGGGTTCATTTTTTCGATCAGTATTGAGAATTTTAATACTAATCTACCTTCACTTCAATCATCAATTTTAATTATAGGATTAAACTAAAAATAAATCTCAAATAAGCTTCTTAAGGGAGTAAAAAAAAATAAATTATTTTTAAGGCCTCTCTTTCCTGGTCTATCAAAAACTTTATACACTAAACTTACTCTCTTTCAAGGAAACGATTCAATAATCATGCGCCACCTGTGAAATATTTTCAACACTACCTCTGGTTGAAAAATTACATATAAACATAAGCATTTATTACCATTGGGCATATCTAGTCATTTCAGGACATATGAATAGCCAGGCATATCTTGATATGGCTAATTTCCATTTATGAACGTATTAGGACACATTAGAAAACTTTTTCATAAAAATAAACTGCAAGGGTTAGTTGTGAGTCAACTATGATTCTCAATATAAATCACTGCAAGATGTTACATGTTGGAGTACCACATTGTCAATTTTATGTGGCTATTGGATCATATTATGAGATTAAGTGAAGGACGTTTTATCTTTATCTCATACTCGATTGTTTCCGATGCCATTTTATGGTCTCTATGTAAGGTGACAAATGGATCGATATTCTCTGTGAGAATCGGTTATCTTGAAGTGACCTGACCAGTTGATACTGTTTTGCATCATCAGCAAATAACGCTCAGAAAACTGACAAGATCGGCAGTACCTAGAGGGTTGACGATTATTGTGAATAGAAATGGACCTTAATTCAATTCCTGTGGGTCCATTTTCGTTGCAATAAACACACAAAACATCAATTGGAATTTCTAGTGTCTTTTAAGAGCAATTATTATCATAAGTGTAGCGACCAATTGTAATGATCCAAACAGATTTAATCGAAAATTATAAAATCTTTCTTTCATTTGAATAATTTCTGTCAACTTTTTAAAGGGTAGCATCAATGAAAAGCAAATCGTACATTCGTATTTGCTGTCAAACTAAAAATAATATATTTCCAGTATGTACTGTAATTATGGTTATTATTGCTATTATCATTATAATTGTAGTTGTAGTTGTAGGATTATCGTTATTATGTAATATATATAGTGCACATAAATATAGACGCGTAAGATGTCAGTGATTTTCCGTATGTGCGCGTACCATTGGAAATTTGAATAGACCACGTTCAGTAACAACGATTCGAATTATCGTACTATTGTCCGCACCATTTACGGAGGTAACGACGAACGGTAGGTCCCTATATCTACCAGTTAAACGTATACCATGATAGCCAGTGGAGTTTAAATGACCAGGCTGTACTGTGTAACTGACCACGATCGAGCGATCCCAGTGAACTACCCTGTAGTTATTGTTACGTGCTATTGTTGATTTAGCTCTACTAGCTTAGTTGTAGTTGAGTCAGAGCCCTAAAAATGTAAATATTATCTACGATCGAGTAAACTTTAGTATAATAATTATATGATATTTGTCATTGGAGTTCACGCAATAAATCTGATCATATATGGCCACATCAGGCAATTTATAAAAATGGAAAAAAATTGTTTACTAAACGACATATGAAATCATAATAACGCAAATGTATCAATAAATGATTTGAAATGACCAATTTTTATATCAGGTCATATCAAAGACTACTCATAAACATATTAGAAAATGTATGGTTCTATTAAATTTTTTTTATGGACCTATATAGCTATATCAGGGAATTTTTTCACGGATTTTTATCCGGAAAATTTTTTCCACAATCCTCTCTTAATTTAATTTCAATGATAATTTATCATTAGTTGTGAGCTGAAAATGAAAATAATAAATTTCCCTAAATCTTTTTTGTACTAGTGGTACGATTGAAAATAAAAGTGAAAAAAAAAATTTTTTAATTGTGCTTGGCTCTCT
Source organism: Cotesia typhae (assembly GCF_013202065.1). Lineage (NCBI taxonomy): Eukaryota > Metazoa > Arthropoda > Insecta > Hymenoptera > Braconidae > Cotesia > Cotesia typhae. Next base: position 6,479,871 of record NW_027423757.1, on the reverse strand, counting down.
CTTTGGTCCTATTACGGCCTATTCATTCAAGCCATTACAGAGCTGGCCATTGACGTCAACTTGTTCTAATTAGAATAGGGTAATGAGAAGCGTCAACATACCGCGGGTCCAAAAAAAAAAAAATTAAACGTTTTATTTTGCTCTTTTATCAAGGATCTCATTTTTCAAACACCCTTGGAATTGTAATGAGCTAAAGTAAGGCTGCACATTTAATTTACTAATTTTACTTTTATAATTATTTTTTTATCTGGTATATAATGGGGTGAAGAGAAAAGCGAGGCTGGTAGGCATCCTTGATGAAATCCTTTTTAATTTATACTTTGAGCTCTTGTTCATTAATAAATAAAGAACAAAACAATTTAATTAAATGGGATGTCATAAACTAACGGAGGATGAATTTAATTCTCGCTGAAAAAAATAACTAAGTTTTTAAAATAATCTGTACTCGATTTTTTTTGTCATTTTTGAAGTATAATTAAAATAAAAATTAGAAACAAAAATGTAACAGTAAATTTTTTTTACAGAAATAATTGAGGACAGTTGTTTTTTATTGCTTAAAAATTTTAATATAATAATCTTGTAGAAGTTTACAAACAAAGAATATTGTTAAAGTACAGTCATTAAAAAAAGTTTCTCATCGTGTAATTCATAGGCTAATACATTTTATAATAATAATACTCCGGCAACTACTTGAGTAATCGATCATAATTTTCTTTAAATTTTTCATGATTTCGTGCTTGCAATACATTGAAACTTTGAAAAACTCTCAGCAATTTTACAGAGCTACTCCAAACTTTCAAAATTTAGTTAAGTCACTTAGAGAAGAGAATGAGAATTGGTAATAAACGATGATTGATATTGAATTATTAGACGGTAACGAGGGATAATTTTCGCGTAGTGCAAAGGGATTGGCGAAAACTATTTGAACCTTTAACGTAATTTGCTTTGTCAAACTTCATAACTACGGCCGCTTTATATCGAGATGGAACTTCTCTCGTATAATAATAACAACTTCAAGTAAAATGATTACACACAGCTAATTGGCATATCTACCCACATGAGGCCTGATATGGACATGTAAGAGAATAAAAAATCTGAAAATCGTTTGAGCGCGAAGGTCAATCCTAGAACTTTCCGCTGTTTGAATTTGAAGCGAGATGAAATGTAGTTTTTGGTTAATACTTAAGCTTTCAAGCTCAAACCACCGTTTTTCACATTTTGAGCTCTTTGAGTTCAAAATCTATTTATTAAACTACTATAACTTTTGAATGCGTTTTTAGTTTCAAAATTACTTGTAGAATTTTCAAACAAAGAGTTAAATATTTCTCGGTATACAAGACGATGTAAAAAAAAAAGTAAGACAAAATAACACGAACGTTATTTAGAATTGTTTTATTCATTGGAATAAACAAAAAAATGGCGTAGTAAGCTGACAATCAGTATTCTAAATCCGTACAACTATTCAGTTCGTTCGACAAGTTGAAAAGATGGTGATGTTGAAATGCTTGCAAATGCAAACCGTAAGAATAAAGATGTAAAAAAGTGTAGATAAGATTTTTATCTACTTACGTTTTATTTACATTTATACAGCTGGTAAATATAAAAATTTTCCACCTTGGTAAAGCATCACCCACCCTTTTATATCCACCATCCATTTATGTATGACGGATGCAACGTTAGAGAACAGCAAACAACCGTTATACTCTTTTCCAGCTCGTATGCTCTTTTTTTTTGTTTTTAGTTACGTTACAGACTCTCTTTGCCGCACTATACTCAACCTTTTTCTCACACTCTTACGCCAAGCTAATCCAAAGTGATTTGCCGCATATCCTTATTTTATAGACTAAACGAAAATCCTAAGGAAGTAAAACAAAATCTAAAGGCAATTGAATAGAATACATTAAATAAAAATACCAAGTACACATAAGATTTAGATCAGTTGAATATAAAATACATCTGACTACTTTATTTTCAATATTGCATACCTAAAACGCAAATTCACGAATTTGTGTTTAATTATTACGAAAAAAGGTTTGTCTAAATTTTACTCCTTAACGAAAAAAACAAGTGATTCTAATTTTGTACACGGAAAGAAATTTTCTTTAAAAATTACCTTTAAAATCAAAAGATTTTACTGAAACTACTGTAAAATTTACCGGAATCTCCGGTAAAAAAGAATCAAAGTAACGGTACTATCCACCGACTTTGAGGCGACACTGTAATCGCTCTAGACTTCTCAGCTGTCTATAAAACTTCTCATGTCAAAAACTTCAACTTTTATAATATTATTATTACAATAACATTTTATGTTATCAGTCAATTATTAATTTTAAAGACGTACTTTAATGACATTCGTATTTTTTTATTAATATTTGCTATAATTCTATGCATTCAGGGTGTGCCAAAATGTAACTTGGTTTAACTATATACCTACAACAACCACTAGGTTCAGCTGGGCTTACTGTATGATTTAACTTTATTTTCATAATTTCAATCATAAGCAAAACAAAACTTTTAATTTATAAAATACACTCTTATAATGATCAACAACAGTATATTTTTTCTCAGACTAAAGAAATACTAATTAAATCTGCGTAACAACGTTGATTACACAAGATCAAACCATTACTGGTGTTCACTTCAATATCTCAACTTCGAAAGTCAAGTTAATTGAAATATAATTAGATGTAATTAGATCGAATCGGAAGCACAAAGCGATAACAATGTTTATCATTGCTTGTACTTAATATTTACAAACATAACGTTCAAGTTAAATTAATTTTGAAGTATTAAGAATTTCCGGTTTAGTAGTTGTAATAATAACAATAATAATTATTAATTTATTTAAAACGGTTACGTTACCGCCATCGTACAACTTGCTTTTGTCTGGAAGCTCCGTATTCCAACACTCGGCCTTTCATTGGTATACTTTACATAACTTTTAGTCCATAGTAACCCGACCTAGTACGCATAATAAACACACTATATATTTTAACCTCTTGAGAGAGCTGTGCATTCACGTAACCTCTAATCCAAACTAACTTTTCCTCAATGTGTATTATGAATTCTATTTATCCGTCATAAATAATCTTTCAGTAGTTATTTTCAAGCAAAAACTAAAAATAATTTATTTATTCAAATTATGGCATTGCTTTTATCTCATTTATGTCTTATCTCAGTAAATCACATAACTCTTTGACTCTGTCACTTCTCAGCAATGTACAAATATCTGCTGCAAGCTTCTTGCGTAAAATATTCTACGTAAACATTTAGAAAATATTAAACGTCAATCAGGAAATATTATTTCGTATAATAGCTGTAAAATTATGAGATATTTGTTGTGTAATTAATCTTCAATAGCACGTTTAATGGTATATCCTACCAGTCGGCAGGACACGTTCTCGGTAAAATTATGTGCTAACACTACCAACCAATGGTTTATCTATCTATGTATATTTTGATGCTGCTATGTCCTTTTAACTATCATCATCGTACACCCAACGTGTTTTCCTCTATACACCGATATATACATGCACAACGCTAATCCGCGCCATCAAACTGTTTACTACTTTAAGCACTATATTAAAACCAATTTTTGATCAATAGACAAGTTTACTGCATGAATCCATTATAATAGAGCAAGATTTAAGCTTTTATGAAGTGTGTGAAAACAATTGGTCAGGGTCATATTGTAGAGCTCCGATTATTAAAGGGATAAATACTTTCAAAAAAATCATTCACAGGTCATCGAAGATTGTCAAAATAAATACCTAGCCAAAATTAGAAAAAAATTTTTTTTGTTGATACACCTTACTCATATATAATTTTTTTACCGCTGAATCGTTTCCTTGAATAAGAGCTAAGTCTAAAGTATTAATTGGCTTAACCAACAATTTAATCAATTTTTATTTAATTTCACATGTGTAGCCTGATGTGTCTAAAAATTTTATCAGATCAGGCCATCAATGACCCGATATAGTAATTGGCCATATCAGAAAATTTTTTCACGAGGAAATATTATTCCCCTTGTAACTATTATAAACGCATTAACTAATCCGTTATTAAATACGTTACTGAGGTGAAAAAATTAACTTAAATGAATTTAACTGCTATATTAAAACAATTGATTTAAGCTCATCTAAGTTTATTTTTTCGACTCGGATTATCAACTTCTTTGTTCATTCAATTTAGAAGTTATCAATTCATAAACCGAAAAAAGTATAACAAAGAAAATGAAATAATAATTACATCTCTGAATGTTATATTTTCTCTCAGTACCAGCTTCATAACAAAGCTCATCTGCATTGTTCTGAAGATATTCATATATAGATACTCTGTCCGTTCTATTTCAGGACTTGACAATTGAACAGTTTATACTATTCCGTATATGATATAAAAAGCGATAAAATAAAACCAACCAAAACTTTTATAGAGCTATTATCTTCATACAAACTCGCTTTGTTTTAATACATTACACAGTAGGATTTAATTAAAGAGTTCTTTGTTTGCGGTAAAAGATCTGTAAACAAAATTCAATTATGACGGATAGCGTATCACAATAAAGTATCTATTGAACATGCTCACAGAAACCTTCATATTTTTTATGTGACAGATAAATTATGCAGATAAAATATTTTATAAATAAATTTTTATAACCATTACTAATTTCTCACAAAAGAAAATACAAATTATATAATTCGGTGAGAAATGGAGATTTTATTTTTGCTCATTCGGATTTGCGCATCAATCCCAAATTCATTTACTTAAAGTAGCACAAGCATTTTAAAGCGCGCTTTAGATTATTCAACTTTTTCTTTAATGTATTATGTTCCTATAACAACACATCAACTTTTTATATTCAAACAAAAAATATCAATTTGTAGTCTAGAATTGCATTGAAGCGGAAATTCGATATTAGAATTGAGAGATAATTCAATATCCGTATTATAATATTGAAATGAAAAGATCAACTCAATTCTTTTATTTTATTTCTTCAAGTTGCCAGTAATTGATTCATTAAAATCTCAAATAATAAAAGTGAAGTCTGTTCACACGCCCATTGAGATGAACCTTAAAATGATTAAAATCATAAGTCTTATTATTAATATAAAAGTGAGATAATTTTAACAAAAATCGTGGGTAATTTAACCGATCCTAGTTAGCTTTCAGTGAAAAAATCTTCAGATACGTCTGGCCAGGCTGTATGAGATTATATTAGTTCATACATGGCCATATCCAAAAATTTTTTTTAAGGACTTGCTAAGTTAATTTTGTAAATCGAATTTCAATGAGTCTTAATATTCTCTAGAGACATATTTGCCAAAGTCAAATGAAGTTACATACAAAATTTGTCATATTTCCTCTGATCTAATCAAATATTCCACAAGAAAATCCACGATATATTTGCAACGATCACATATGTGAGCTGCAAGCTTCGATTGAAAACAAATCAAAGTAGATAAATCCATTTATAAATACCAATATCGGAAATATGTTTCAAGTATCCATAAATTCGTAATATTCAATTACAATCATTCAATTACCAGCGGTACCATCTGCAATAATTACCACTCTTGCAATAACCTCTAAGTTGAATTAAAAAATCGGACTGATTGTTTCATGAAATATTCATTCATACACGAGTCAACAATCCGAAAATAATTAGAGTGCCTCCTGATTATAGAGTCGAGTAGTAATCAATATTCAATAAACAAGAGTGTTTTTATTTTATTTGTGTTTAGTTTCTTCAAGTGAATACCCTTGTGCAGAGGAAATAATTCATCTTGTCGGTTTGTACTTTTATTTATTTATTTTTGCAGTAGTTGATTTTATTTTAATTCCGTCCATCTCCCCGGGTACTCTCGTTATATTTGGCTGGTTCCCTTGTCGCTCAACTTGTCGTTGCTGTAGTAATGAAAGTTGCTAGGGAAAAATTTTATATTTCTCTTCGTATGTTGAGGAGTGAGATGCTTAGCTGTTGGTTTCTGCCAACCACACTTCCGCATCACGTCTGCAATTACAATTATTTAATTTTATGCACAAAGTTAAGTTCTTTTTAAGTGTCTCGAGAGTTGTTGTTGGTTTTGTTATCCTTTTCTTTTGCATACCCGCTAAACGGGATCATTTTTAACTTTCATACATCTCACCTCTCTTTTCATTAAGGAAACTTCTGTAAAACTGCTATTTATTATTTTCATTTTTTTTTCTTTTTTAACTTTATTCAAGATTAAACTTCTTATATTTAATTTAAATAGATGAATTACCGCAACGTATTTGACTTTGTGCTTCTTTTTTTCATTTATTCTTTTTTTGTTTCTTAAAAATTTTGCAATTATTTTCATTTGCATCCTCAACTATCAAGTATTTTAATAGCTGACTTTCTATAAATTATAAAACTAAGTGACAAGTGCTTTATATGCTAAGCGAATGAGTGAGTACATAATTTTTATAAAATTTTTATTTTCTGTCGGAAAAGTTTAACATTTCCAAATATTCCCGGAGGTCATTCTGCTTGAATATAAAATCAATTTGAATAGTTTATTCGACTTTAATTTTATGCTGATTGTCTGTTCAAAAAATTTAATTTTAAAGTGGATGAATGAAAATTTACAGAAATACGTACATACTGTCAAACCTCAAATAATTTTATTATTAAAGAAAAAATTCTATCCAAATCCCCTCGATTTCTTTCAGTTCGAAGTAGATACCAAGAAGAATTTAGAGAAAAGAAAATGTAGAACAAGATTACCGCCAATTGATTAGATTGATAGGAGGAAAAAGAGTTGGATCCGGTCAAACCAACAATAGAAAAAGCATTAAGGGAATCAAGTTGGTGTAATAAGACTCCTCAAGAGAGCCTGATTCAGATAGCTTAAATAAATTTTGATGAGTACAAGGGGAAAAACCTCTAATAAAAGTCACCCGGATAAATCTTATTTACTTGTTAATTAATTACAGGAAAAAGTTTAATAGAAAATTAGAACTAGGAATAATTGGCATTAATTAGTTTTTAGTAACTGATTGAAATTTCATTAAAAGTTTATTTAGCTTATTTACATAAAAAAAATTAGGAAAACAGTTGATTCTAAAGGACATCAATGCAACTACTCGCTAATTCCATACCTAAGCCATTAAAATTGCGATAATGACGTTTTTTGAGATCAAAAATATAATTTATGTTATTTTGAGCTCTCTAAGCTCAAAAAGTTCGCTGTTCTATGCTTTTGAGCTCTACGAGCTCTTCTTGTTGTCTGATACGGCCCGATTTAGTCAAATGTAGCCACGTAAGAAATTTTTTTTTCAACGAATTGAACTGTTACATAATTTTTTAGATTTTTGGAAATTTGGAAATTTAAGACGTGTGTCTAGGACAACGTTTGTCGGGTCCGGTAGTATATCTATATAATTTTGCATTTTTTCTTATTTCTCTGTCATTATCAAATCTGTTATAGTCGTGACAGCAGATCCAACTTTCGACCGCAATTCAATGGATTGAAAAATGAAATTCTAAAAAGTTACGAAAAAATTTTTAACAAATTACTTTCTGAGGTTGCAAAAGTTCAGAAATCAATAGTCAACTCACCCGAAAGTGAATTGATCGATAAATTTTTTCAAACTTTGAAATTCGCGTTATATTATCGCTGCTTTACAACCAATTATTAATGTTAATTACTAAATTATTATAATATACTGAGTATTATATTATATTATATTATAAAAACTATAAAAATTATATTATAAACAGTTTATTTATAATTAGATAAAATTTTCAAAATTTCGAACTTGATTCAAATCAAAATGGACAAAAAAAATAATTATTGCATTGTGATTTCACCACAAAACAAATTTAAAATTGGACAATATGAATAACTAATTTTTTTCGATGCATACATAGATGAATATTTTAAAAAGTTATGCATGATATCTGTGTCAGAGTGGTGTGTCAATCTCATTTTAATAGTACTGACAATCATTTTTCCTTTATTGTCGAAACAAATCTAATTTGTATGTCAATGAGTCAATACTAATCCAGTTTTTGGGTTTGAATATTTTGTTCAATCGAACAATTTTAAAACATGACATGCATCGCGTGAATACAAATATTTGGTTCATCAAACTTATCTATGAAGTCATAATTAACTTAAGAAGTTAATATTAAAGACTTAAAAGTGACGGTAATATTTTTTTTCATAAACAATTTAAAAAAAAAAAAAATTTTTCATTTAAAGGTACTTCGAAAAAAAAAATCGTTATGTGTGTTTATTCAATTTTCGGTCATCAGTTTTTTACTTAACACAGATGAGAATATCCATTATTCAGCGTATGTACGTTGTCCTGTTTCATCATTACTGTAAAGTGAACCCTATAGAACCATTTATCGACCGACGTATATAATCGAGAAAATGGCGCTGCAGATTTCTAGGTACTCAACTAACATGTGTGGTGTGTGACTTAATACTATGATTACACTTCTTTGCGGTGATCATTAATTTTTTCTCATTGACATATCTACGTATATATAAGCTATGAATAAAAAGTTAAAAGCGTGACATAAACGGTCCTCAGCTGTAAAACTATCGTAATCGAAAATAGAAATTGAAAATATTGCGGATTATTTTTAATGATCAATGCATTAAATTTCATTTAATTATGTGCATATGTGTGCAAAAATCAATAACAAAGTTTTACACAAATTGATTTTTAATTTTTTTTTTAACGAGCTGTCGATCAATAGCAATAAATTTTTTTTTCTCCACTCCTGAACGATAATTAAAATTTTCATTTTTTCAATAATTCAAAATTAAATAAGTATCAAAAGATGGTCGCGATCTAATTTCCCTCACTTTTCAATTCTACATACCCATATCCAAACTCTATCGTTGAACGATCGCTAATACTTCTTGATAGATTAGGATAACCAGACATGTGTTAAATAAAGTATAGTGCGCAACACGTGGACTAAAACCAACCCTGTATAACATAATGTCTTTAGTAGCAATCCCCGTCGTATGTTGAGTACTCTCCTATCGGCTTATGCGTGTGCGTCAACAATTTCCATTAAAGCTATGGCGAGATTTTGGATGGGATACCAATCAGGAATTATGAATTAAAATGTAGTTTATGAAAAAAAAATTTTAAAAACCCATATCGAGCTTAGTATGGTCATATATGCCAATATATAATCTTTCAACCGAAGTAAATGTTAAAAAATTCCGACAGAAGGCGCATGGTCGCTCAATCCTCTCCTCACAAGAAAGTTAAATCTGATGAGTAAATTTTCAAATAAAAACAATTTTATTATATGAAGGTCTTAACCACTCTTGGTTTGATGTAATATGTAAATTGATCTACATATTAAAAAAAAAAAAAAAACAAATCGAAAAATTAAAATTATTCTCTAATTTTTCTATACAATCTGATATGTTTATTACGAGATTGACTCATATATGGCCATATCAAAAAAATTTTTTATTTATTTACTTACTTTATTTAATTTATTTACATTATCTCATAGAATTATAGGAAAATATAATCTGATCAAAGATTTCGTTTGTTTCTTTTTTTTTTTTTGCTAATTCTTCAATTTATCGCCGTTACAGATGTTTCATTCTCCTTTCTTCGTATGTTTATAACAAATACTTAAATGACGTATTTATTGTGGAAGTTACACCAGATACTCATACAATGGATTAAAATTGGTTTATTTAATACAATTCTGCCGCCATGCTACTAAAGAACCTCTGAAGTGTATTTTACCTTCGTAATTTATATCCGTGATAGACTCTCATCTTGTATAGTTTGATAAATAAGCATCCGGAGGAGCTTGGATGATCGCATTCAATGATAGGAGAATTGATTGTATGATCGGATAATTTATTTGAATTTTATTACATCAAGCTTGAATTGTGCTTGAATGGAGAAACATTATTACTCCCTGCAATAAAACCTACATGCTTTAATTCATAAAAATGTTGTTACCTTGACTATAGTTTTCAAAAAACTGAACAAGTTATATTTTCCGAATTTCAAGGAATTATGTATTATGTATTAGTCTATTGAGAACAGATCTCATAAATCTTAAAATTTGTTATTATTTTCAGTTAAAGATATACGAGCTAGTAACTGGAGTGAGGATATACATTCACTGATGCGCGGTAAAAGGAAAGCTTTAGTCACATGATATCTTCCAATATATAGTTATATTTACACATACATACACATTTGTTGTAGGTGGAGAAATATCTGTATCTCATTTTATTTAAACTGAAACTTTTTATTTGATACATGGTTTCATATCTTTCTTCGGCTATTGTCATCATTATAATATCTTCTTTCGGTTTCATATTTATTTATTGTTGGCAAAAAAAGTCAAATGAAATGTTTTTTGTGATTGAATTTTGTATCTGTGTATTTTTATTTTTAATTCGCGGATACTCATTGATTTCATTTTCGTAATGACGATCTGAATATAGTACTTAAAATATCAAGATTCTAGTTTTAAAAGAATAAAGGTTAAAATAGTCTGGCCACTTGGAATGGTAAAACAATTTTTTTTGCTTATTTCGAAAGTAAAATATATTAAGTACATTGTAAAAATTTTAGACTAAAATTCGAAATATCAACTAAGTTATACAGTGGAAATTCGAGAGCGCTTTGTAGTAGTATGATGAAGGTTTTTAAAACTTTGAGCGTATTTTTCTCAAATAAACGTTTTTTCGCTCAGCCGAGTGAAAAAAAATTTTCATTTTGCAGCCCGATGATAATAATTCGACTAATGATAATAATAATAGTATGAAATTGTAATATTACATTCAAAGGAAATTTCTCGAAGAAGATGTGAAAAACCTGCAAGATACGGAACTACTAATTCGAATGGTTCTTTTTCTATAAAACAAATATCATTAAAAAAGTATTTGTAAAATTAATGGAGTTTTTTGATATAACAGAAGAAAATATTATTTATATTATCTAATGAAATTCCTTGTTGAAATAAAACAGACAGTGCTCTTGCACTACGTAGTTCTAATGAAAACGAGCGTATGGTTTATATACTATATGGCTTTCTTTTGTCGTCTACTCGGTAGCTAATAACCAAGATGGGGTAGTAGGAATCTAGAGAGATTTTATTTTATATTTTTGAGATAACGGTAATCAAAAGAAATATAATCAAATAAGACCATAGTAAATACCGAGAAAATATAGCATTCGAAATAATAGAGTCAAATGAATAAAATGAATAAAAACGGTATTATAAAATTTTTATTTACGAACTGTTATTGTTTATTGATTTATTGACTTATGTAAATAGATAAAATATGAATTCAATGAAAATAATATGAATAGACTAATCCATATAAAAGTTTATCAATGTCCGTAAAAACCATCAAACTCTTTTTTTGAATTCCGCTGCTTCAAATGTCACTGAGAATTTCGAAATAAAAGATAAAAGTAAACCGAGTTGATTTATCTGACGGAGAATTCAAAGAATTTGATAAAGAGATTATCAACAGGTTTCTTGAAACGTTTACATCAGATGTCTGCAAAAATAAGTTAGGTAGTCACTAGATAAATTTTTTTTTGTTTTACAACTCTGGTGAGTGATCTTTGACTGTTGCTTTCACTTTTTTTCTGTATATTTGTGGTATTTGTGAGGGAAAAATATATGTGTTGAGCTAAAGATTCTTAGAAACTTTTTTGTTAACATTCAAGTTTTCTCTTTATGTAATTATAATCTCATTAACTTTTTTTATCATCTTTCGTAAAAAAATTTTCTGATTTGGCTACATGTGCATATGGCCTGATTTGTATGTATCTGACATATCAGGCTATAAATAAAAATGAAAACATTATTTATTGCAATTTTTTACTTTTTTCATAGATGTGTATATTGTATGACATTAAAGTTAACTGTCACTTGACAATTTTTTAATTTTTTTTAACAAATAAATTTGCTTCAAAAAATTATTTTTAAAAATTGCATTTGTAGTTTTTTAAAATTTCTAAATGTCAATTTTTTTTTGCCATAGTTTATTTGTTACAAAAATTCTTAAAATTATCAACTGCTAAGTTAATTTTCATGGATATTGTAAAAAATACCCATTAAAAAAATACCGAAATGAAGCTTCATAATTAATTTAACCTCATAATACGTATGAAATTTAATTTTAACATTAATAAAACTTGTCAAACGCGATTTTTTGTTGAACACTTTTTATATGAACGAAGACTGTGTTATACTACTTGATATTACTGCAACACAAAGCTACGCAGTGAAAATTAATTGCTATAAGTTAATTAAATTTAAATTAAATTTAAATGAACACCGAAAAAACGAACATCACTAGTTACTCTTGTTTACAATTATTTTTGATGTAAAAATTTTTTTATAAATGTGTACACAATAAATAATATTTCATAGATAAAACGTATATCTTCACGTTATATCAATAATAATATTACAATTAATAATAAGGATGTCAGAATTTAACAAAAAAAGTTGAACCAACTAAGGAAGCCTAACAAATAATTTAAAATGTAAATTTACAGTTATGATGCTCGAAATCGTCAAGCAGGAAAAGTTAAATTATGGAGTGAACCTAATTTCTGGGGAAGTAGAGCGACTTTTCGTCTTGGATCACCAGCCCAATTACAAATTCAAGAGGTGTGGCCTAGCGATGAAGGAGTATACAGATGTCGAGTTGACTTCAGAAATTCTCCTACACGTAACATCAAAGTGAACTTTACTGTTATACGTGAGTTAAGATATTATTTTATATAACCTACAGCAATCCTTGCACAGAAAGTTTATAACTTGTTTTGTCCTAGCTTAATTATTATATTGTAGCAAACTTTAAATAACTATTGATTAAATCTTTTTCACGGCTTATTTCATAAGTGTTAAACAAATACAACTTATTAATCAATTTTTTCATAAGAATAAACGAAATCTGCATCAAGTTTGACTTTAATTTCGAGATATTTTTAAATCGGTGTTTTTTTATAATTTCACAATCAATAGTCGCTTTTTACCTCCTACCTTTGAAAACTTATCTCGTATTATTACTAAATTGTATTTATTTATATAGCGACAGGAAACACTCTTTGCCCATTCATGCGCTGAATGTTAGCTAGTGAGAAAGATTTAATGTTATTCTTGAGTATAAAAGAGAATTATTACACAAAAGGGTGAGGTAATTTATATGAAAAGAAAATTAGGGTCATAAAGGTAGGCGTTATTTTCCTAGTCAGATTATTCGTACAGCTTTCCTTTAGATTTTTAGTTTTTGACCTAAAAAGAAAATAATTAACTCAAAATAAGTTCCTAACTTTTGCCAAACCATAACAATATCATGCTCAAACAATGTAAAGTATTTTTGCATTTAATGTTATTCTCTGGAATAAATAAAAATTTCGTAATAATCAATAAAATTTTTTTTTTCTAGAAAATCAAATGCTCTACAAAAAAAAATTTCTTATGATTTTTTGATTAGTTAACTCCTTTAAAATTTACTTAACGTCAATTACAAGGTGTAACCTCCTTTTTTTACACCATTTTTCTTTAATTTATTTTTCTTGAATGAATTACAATCGACCATTGAATATTTTTAATTACTTAATTTTAATCCTCAATTCATAACTATATTAATATTATTTATGTATTATATAGTTTGTTGAATATTTTAATATTTTTATAATTATTTATTTAGTGTAAGTAATTTAACCATTTACTCATTAATAAAATATTTAAAACGGTTTAAATGTAAATATTTAAAATATTTAAAAGTAAAAATATTTAAGACGGTATTTGGTGTAATTTGAACACGAAAATTTTTACACCGACTCATTTACACTACACCGGGTCCAAAAAAATTTTTATAGTAAAGTTTTGAACTCAATACGATTTTAAAAGATTTTTAATTACCATGGAAGGTTCGAATTTTTAATAATTCTTAGAAACTACCGAAAATGATCTAAAACTGGCCAATAATGTATACCCCAAAGTAACATCAATTCTTTTGGAAGCAAACAATGCAGTAATAATACAACGTTGTGAAATTAGTATGAATAGGTTTTGTTAATTTTTCTTGTTTTAACTACTAAAGATCAGGGACATTGAGAAATAAGTGTGACCTATAAAAATTTCCGCAGAGAAATTCACTTAGTTATTTCATTACCGAGTCTTTATGTAATTCCGCAATGGCAGAAGCAGTTTTACAAAATTACGTAAACTAGTTTTCCGATTTCGTGTTAATATAATTATAACTATGTAGAGAACGGAGGACTTAACGTTATAATTTCATTAATTTAAATATTTATACAAATTAAAATCTATGTTTAAAGAAACGGAATTCCTTTCTGAGTTCATCTACTGTGTCACTCGATTAATTATTTATTAATATTATCCTCGGTGTGATCCAGGAAACTCAAGCAAATCTCTTTTTAATGCTAGATAATAAAAACAAACTCTCGAGTCAGAATTATTCTCTTACGGATCATGAATTACTCTTATGAAATAGCATTTCATGTTTACGTATCAAATAATTCCAGCAAAAACATAGCAAGATCTTGCATCAAAGAGGGAAAGATTTTGTAAGATGAGATTTGTGGAGTTGAAGGTAAAAACATTTTCTGAGACTAAGACAAGTGATACTTTAAACTTGTTTCCTATAAGAACTGGTTTCGTGTAGCTTCTAATAATCCTTTGAATTAGAAGACAATGTTGAAGTATTCTTTAAGATGACTTTTATTCATAAAACATGACAATAATTGTAAAAATTATCAATTTTATAAAATATTAAAGCGGCTTAAAACTTCAACTATTTTAAAAAATTTTATTTCTATACGAAAGTAATGACTAATACTTTCAAATTTTTATTACCCTTATTCTATTACTTATCAACTACACAAAAATGAAAATTACTTATCAACTACACAAAAAAATTTTTTTTAAATTAGAAAAATGGCGTTGAAATCCTCCTCTCCAAAAAAAATGGACCTGACTGGCGCGTGTTGATTGACCTCTCCTTCTGATCTGAAATAAAAAAATATGATAGATTTTTAATTAGTATAAATATAGTTGTCGTCAGAACTCTTATAAAAAAAAAAAATTTTTTTTTTGATAAAGTGGCGCGTAGTTAAAAGAATTTTTTGAAAACGAATTTCAAATTCGTACTAGATAATAAACAAAATAATGAGTAATTAATTACATAGTCCACCAATTCCCCTTTTAATTTATACTTGTATAACATATCATATTGCCTGTTAGACGGCAATTTCGGCTAGAAAACGCCTTCATGGCATCTGTTACACGATGTGTTAACGGACATATATGACAGTAATTTAAATTCTTGTGCGTGCCCAAGTTATTTATAATTATTCTGTATTTTTAAATTTAATTATTCAACATTTATTATTGCACATTCCGTATCTTCAGCTTGTTTAAAAGTTTTGCGTTGTGTTGATTATTCTCAACGTTAAGAATTTAATAGTTCTAAACTATTCTCCAGTTAATAGTCTGAGTTAGAAATCTCGTTAACTCACCAGTAGAACAATTTGTGATTATTATAAATTTATGCATTAATCAACGTAGTAAAAAACTTGCTATTTAAATGCACAGATTAATATTTTATAGCGCATTTATTTAAATTTTGTAGCATATAATAGAACGTAGTGTATCATGATTCATTAACAGTAATTTAAGCAAACTTTCAAGTGACTTTAATTATTATTATTTTCATTACGGGAAATATGTATGGATGTATTTTATAACTTGATAAAATACTCCAGGTTAATAAACTATTCATTCCATGCAATTTGAAAAAGCTTATTTGATATAAATAATAGAGTACAAATTATATTATGCAAAAAAAAAATTACCAATAACATTCTAAATGTATATATGGAGAAAATTAAATTATATTATTTACAACACGAAATTTTTAGTGTTCATCATCTAAAATACTAGTGAAATTTTCCATTTTTAAAATAATTAGTTTCATAATTTTGTGATTATAATTAATAATTCAATATTATCAAACTTTCCAAAATCGTGTCCTTGGTTTAAAATTTTTTTTCTTGAACCAAATCAATTTTTGTATTAGTGCATTTTTTTTTCTACGATGAAATAATAAACAATGTTACTTGGAAATAAATGGTCAAAATCAATATGAAAAATTTATTTAAATACCTTACAGTTAAATAAATTATATTTTTTAAATAACAATTTAATTGTAAAAAATTTACACAGTGAATAAAATTGTCCTTAGCGTATCGATAATTCTATAAATTAATAAAACAAAAAAAGTAGCAAAAAGTAGCATTTAATCTACCGTATAAATTGAAGTCTATCATTTTTTATTTAGTAAGGTTGATTCAATTCTGCTGAAATGTAATAACATTTTACGCATTTCAATGATTTAAGCCGTTATTGTTTTTATTTATTTTTTTTTTTTTATTAGAGATAGAGATTTAAAAATAATTTTTTGTTCTCGATTGAGTTGATAACTGAAAACTCCCCACCTCTGCAAATTACACAGTTTTTGGTATGGTAATAATAGCTGATCGTAATTGGGAATCTATTGATTGCAGATTCTCAGAATAAATATAAGCATTGTATTAGATAAGCGAATCCTTCTTTCTCTTAACATCTACTAATACAATCAAGTCACAGACTTGGACGTCGCCCTACTCTGTCGTACTTCCTGAGGAAACTCATCCTTTCGACATCGACATCTTTAACACAATTTAAGCCGTCGGTCGGCCATTAAACTGAAACAACTTGTTCCAATGGAAAATCCGCGTACTGTAGAATCCGTAACATCGACAGTCGGAAGTCATTCACTTCTTGGCAGCGTACCAGAAGTCGATTTGAAACGATAAGAAAGCCAACGAACGATTTTGTTGGAAAATTTATGGCAATGTTAAGTTCATTATTGATTTAGACATTATCCATTTAGTTTGTTAAACTTTTCACTGCTTTATATACTCTATGACTCCTCTTATCTGACTTGAATCCTTGAGGTTGCATTGATTAATCTTGGGAACCACTTCTTCGTTAATTATTATGAAATTAATTAGTGAGAAAATCTACCGGTACTTGAATATATCTATTGAAAACGTTTAAAGCAGTAGTCGCTTTTTATATTCTAAGAATAAGATATCTTACTAGGATGTAAGCGTGAAATACTTTGTATGATTGTCTTGATGGTTTATTATCGTACTGAATGAGTGAAATACCTTCTATCGAGTATTTATTGTTGTATTACGTATATGGTGACATCTCATAAAGTTGATTCACGTTAAAAATCACATAAATAAAATTATTTTTAAAATTAAGTCTTAAATATTAATGTGACGAAGTCTATTATTACCATTTTTTATGTTTCTTTCTGAACGCATTTTCTTTTCGAAACTTTAAAATCATCTAGCGGAAAAATTAAAGTGACATGTATTTTAAAAGAAACCAATGTTTTATAAAAGAGGTTTGATTGAGAATTTTCGTAAGTCAAGCCATTCTCATGGACTGAGACCTTGAACATTAATCTATTTTCACGATTTGATTTTAAAACTATCGAATTTTGTTACTTGTAAACAACGCACTTATTAGGAAGGACAAATACATATTTTTGAAGTAACTTGAATGCTCTATGAAAAAGGTTTCGTAATATTTTTCGAAGAGTTATTTAAAGTTAAAGTAGGATCAAAAATAAATTTCGGGTATTTATATTGTGAAAAAAATTATACAGAACATTGATAGATATTTTACACATTTGTTTTATGGGTGTATAATTGAAAATTCATACATTGCTTATTGAGACCAAATCGAAGAATCTTAAACATTTTAAATTCTAAATCTTATGGCGTTTTATGATAATACATTTAAAACAATACATTTTTCTTGCAGACTTACATTAAAGCGCTATTAGTTATTCAGGTGCAATGAATTTTTAAAAATAACTAGAAGTTAAGAGGGCTTTAAATAATAACGTTGTTACGCATACCGTTGATGCTAAAATTACTTGAACAAAATAGGAGACCTAAAGCGAGATTTATCCCTGGACAAGAGTGCTGAGTACCCATTTTTCTAATTTCAGCGGAAAATATAATGTACAGAAAAAAGTTGAAAGCAAATTTCCATTAAAGATTCTTGATTACCATCAACAGAAGAGAAATTATGAGTTTAGACAACAGATATTTAATTATAAAACTCATTAAATACTTCTTCTAAAGAGATTTATTATTTAATAATCTTTAGAACTGGGATTAAATACGAAAAAAAATTTTCACTTTTATTATAACTTAAATATATTTCAATAGCAATTATCACTTTTTACTTACCCTGCTTAAGGAGATTTTTTTGTCTCATTTGTAGATAGAAAACTTCTTCAATGATAATTTTTGTTTAATATTTACCATACTTCAAATATACATGCCAGCAAAACCTGTCTGCTTTCCAGGCAATAGAACAATAAAGGAAATATATACGACATACAAATGAAAAAAATTAAATTGAATAATTATATTATCGTAGGTGGCCCGAATGAAATACAACACCTTCATATTATTTTCAACTTGGATAGAAATTTACTAAAATATCGAGAATATTCATTTTTAAACAGTTTTTTTTTTTTTTTTTTTTTTTTTAAGGTAGCAAAATAAAATTATTGTTTTTTTTTTTTTTTTTTTCACTAAATATAAGATAAATTATTTAAAGTGTTTTCTTGAAATACATCTACTCATATTATCGTATAAATGCAAATTGGTTGTAGTAGAGGTACTTTAAGAGCAAAAAATTGCTTGACTTTGACGTGTCGAGAGTAAAGTACAACCTCAACCGTTTCGCGGTATGAGGCGTCCAGAAAAAAAAATTTTTTTTTTGCTTTCAGTTGTTTATCTATCTCTCTTATCTACGAATTTTTTTAAGTGAAAATAATTATTATTAAGTATTTTTATTACAAAAAATAACAACGCGATCACATATTCCAGTAAGAACTAACTTTCTAAAGTGATGGTAGTAGAAAAAAGTGATAAATTTAAATGGAGTTAAAAATAACTCACTTGAAATTTGAAATTATTATTATCATATTTATGTTTGTATACAGCTTTAAAATTCATTTCGAAATATGAGAAAAAATGAAGACGAACAATCGTTGTCGAATACCTGTATATTTTAGCAGTTTTTCGAGGCACGTATCTTAAACTCAACGGAAAAACGAGGTGTCAGTTGTCCCAACCGATTTTCAAGTGACTTATGTATACAGCTGAAGGCGAGAAGGACTTGTGCATAGTTGCATGCTTCTCGTACACACATTCTTTTATAACCGTATGCTTTATCGAATCGCACAACGGAAAAAGAGCTTTGAGATCGAACTTATGGTAAATGTTCTCGTATATATTGACGATTTTACTGGTTATACCGTCCTTTTTATTCTTATACATATACACACATAAAATTCAATAGCTTTGTAATCCCGCTATTAATCATTTCTCTGATTTCAAATTCGAACATGTGCTGACAATTCTATTCATAGAAAGTGATCCTTTACATAAAATGCGTAATTGAAGGATAAAAAATAGACCGCATTTTTCACTCCGAAATTTAAATTATAAATGTAAAATTTTAATTTGGGGTGTAATTTAAATTCTAAGCAAAAATTTATGATTAACATCTCCAATTTTTTTTATAAAAAAATATGCATTGCAACAGATCTATTGAAAACTTGTAATTAAAAAAAATATTCCGAGACGTTGAAGTTATTGATTTTTATCAATAATTTATTTATTATGATTATAATAAAGTTTTTGAAATTGGTTAAAATAAATTGGAAATTCGCGCTAAAGGAGATTACTATTTATTTGAAGATGTTTTATCCTACAAAACAGTAATTTTTAAAAACTTAATTGCTAACTAAGAGTGTATATGTGGAATGAACATCAGAATATCGAAATAGAGACCTTAGCAAATACCGTGGCAAACCAATTAAAGTTCGTTTTAATTGACACGAATACTGCTTGTCACGGATTAATGAGAAATTACCTTTGATTCCCGAAAAGTTTCTGTACTTCAATACATATGTTGTAAGCTTTAACTTTTGACTCTTTGAAATTTATGTAAGCAGAAAAAAAATTAACTTGAATCAAGAGAAAAATTCTTGAACCAAGAAAATAATTTTGAAAAGTTTTATTGTCTTGAATCAAAACGATAAATTCTTGTATCAAGTAAAATTTACTTAAATTCTAAAATCAATGTTTGTGGAAAATCTTATTTTTGCGGTCGAATAAATATAATAAAATAGTCAATTATTAAATTAATAAAATATAAAATGTAACTTTTAATAATTCAAAACAATTTCACAGCTTCTAATTAGAAACAGAAGAATGACAAAATATTATACATGAATTTAACAGTTAATTTTTGTAATTAAGGTAATTTATCAGTATATTTAATTATTAAATTAGTTTAATTTGATCTGTTAATTAAATTATTACTAATTGTTTATGTCTTTATATATAATTGAATTTTAATTATTATCACTGTCTGTTGTAGTACCTGAGAAAGCTGCGAAAGTAAAATTAAATAAATAAATATCGTTAAAACAAGAACCTATTGAATGCATTAGGAACCATAGATAAGAACGCGAATAATACTAAATGTATTATCTTGCAAGAAATCGTCGTCCAATAAACGTATTGTCGTACAATCAATTAATCTTCCCAATTACTAGTGAAATTAATACTTTAGATGAGCAAATTCATTTATATCTTATATTTGAATAAGTACAAATTGAAAATGATACTATCGTAGAAATGACAATAGAAGTTTAAATTGAGTGTTCATGTTACTATTCCGTCTCTATCAATCTTTAGCTCAATTCATTTGGTCTTCTGTCTTTTTCCCTCCCATTGATAGTTTCAGTACTACTCAAATTTAACCCAAACCACAAGGAAGTCGAGACGAAATTAACTCGAAACCGCGAGGACTTTGCTGCAGGCGAAAGCACAACCTCTTCTCACAAGGAAGGAGACTCTGATCCATTATTGCCCTCAAGGCACTGATCCATAAACTTGGAGAATTCTGAGAAAGGACGTCTAAGAGGAGTCTCCATCATCATCTCTGCTCGGTAGTAGAGTAATTTCGATTCCGAAGCAATCTCACACTCTGAAAGGAAACCGTGAGTCATTTATTTTGATGAACCACATATACTCTGAGCATTTAATGTGAATCTAAATTAAACTTGTATATTTAATAAACCTACTCGACAAATAGTAGATCCTACATATGCCGAATAAAATATATTCAATAGTTACGTAGTTTATGCCTGTAGCTTATTTACTCCATAAATAATTCTCGATCGTAGTTATATATTATGAGTACTGTGGAGCTTTAAGAATAACATGTTTCATGCAAAACTCTTAATCGTTACAATGATACTTATACGACGTCTCAAAAATATATGGAACAAAAATGAAGAAAATGAAAAGAAATAAAGAACAAGTCGTTTCGTTCTCTGAGGCAGAAGGAATAGAGCAGGATTTTCCGGTTCCGTTTCCCATTTCCATTTGTCAGTTTCTACAGACTTGAATTCCCATTCTGCGTTCGCTTTTGATGCTCGATTACTTCCAACCAGAAATCAACTCGGCGCAAGATTAGGCAACGGAAAAAAGTTTGCAGATAAAAATAAAAATTTTGGTTTGTCATTGTTGATATTTTTTCGGATTATAAGCGATTATTTCTTCGTACATGAAAATTCGTGTGGAAATAATATTAATATATCAATCAGTAAGCTTATCAAGCTTTAGAGTTTAATGCATTACATTTAATACCTCTTCAAGAAAATTTAATCTCATTTTATGATTTAATGACTGAGCTTTATTTATATTTTCCAGGTTAAATCCTCGCTTTTATAAATTAATTCAATAGTTAAATTAAATTTTTATTGATTATTCTACAAAAATACTTTTTTTTCATATAAAATTCACTAGATCACAATCGAATTTTAATTTTTGACTTCCCTAAAAAATTTATTAAAAATTAAAAACGTTTAACACTTTTTAGTGCCTTTCTTATTGTTGTTATTATTATTTTTTTAGCTGTCAATTTTCTTTTATTTTTAGTATCTCTATCAAACACAACAAAGACTTTCTTAGTAGATAAATCACGATAGCTTACCAGTGTTTTTGGGTTGCCGTGTCAGATTCTAGTGGTTTGCCACATCAAAAGCCTCGCTTAAATCGGTGAAGGCTCAAGAAACTGCTCTGAGGAGAATTATGATTAAAACATCAAGAAATAAAGTCAAAAGTTAGCGGTTAATCTTCAACAAAATGGAAATTTTCGTAATTGTAACTAAGACAATTTCTGTTGCAAAAATAGATTGTGTTATAATTAATATACATTAATTATAGTTTACATGACCTTCAAATAGGTTAATTAAATGAAAATTGATTTATTAGAAAATTTTAAAAAACGATTTTTATTTTGAATCTTGACTCTCTTGTAAGGAGATTAATCAGCCATCATGCACCCTCTATCGAAGATTTTAAACTCTATCTTTCAAAAAAATATAAATTGATAGATTTGATCATAAATGTACATATTGAAAAATTTTTTTAAAAACATGAAAACAAAAATAATTAGGAAAAGTACATTTATAAAAAAAACAGCAGTTTGAGATAAACAAAAAGATTAAATTCATATCAAATTTTGACTTTTCAACTTTTACAGGTTATTGCCTTTAATTAAATAAATTCATATAGTTATTGGATGTAATTTCATAAAAAAGTTTTTTAATCTTCAGCGTTTTTTTTCTTCTTATGTACTTTAATAAATGTAATAATAATATTTACTGAAAATCAAAGTACTAAAACTTAAGTCAAACGACAGCTAGGTATGACTATTACACACTCGAAGATTTTCTCACAATGTACATATATACATATATATATATATATATATATATATATATATATATATATATATATATATATATATATATATATATATATATATATATATATATATATATATATAATATAAACATATATTTACATTCATACACACTTGCATCTAAGCTCACGAGAATAAGAAGACAGCTGCTCTTACAAGCTGAGGTGAGATTTTGCAGTTGAAGCAAAAGTCACTCTATTATATACAGTGAGGTGGAAACACACTTTACTTAGTTTTATAAGAATGGGAAGAAAAAACCCGGAGAATTTTACGAAACTCTGTGAAGTCGTAAAAAGAATCTCAGCACACTACATCAAGCCTTAAAATGTCCAAGGTTTTAAATTTCCATTTATATCCATTCGATGCACTCTTCCTATTTCTTTGACAATATTTTGAGAGTAAGGTGAAAAAATTCAGACCTAAGTTCTGTTATGTCGGACTCAGCGTCCGACATTTTTATTTTATAACAAATGGAGTTTAATTATTCATAAATAGTTTTATGTTCTTACAACTAATTACATACATTTATTTTATTTTTAAATTTTTGTTATCTTCAAATTTATCAATAGTATTTTCAAAAGAAACTTATTTGAAAAATTTAGTTTTAGTTGGGCCTGACCATACTAAGGGATTTGAGCCTGAACAAATACCCTAATGGAATTTTAAACTTTGTCGAGATCCGAAATAGAAGTTTTCGATAACAAAATAAATGTATATATAAACAATAGTTTAAATAAAATAAAAGTAAATAATGATAAAAAAAAATAAAAGGAATGTTATGATAATTCTAGTATCAACAGAAAAAAAAATATATGTTGATAATTTAAAGAACAAAATTTAATAACTATAATTTAAGTTTAAACAAAAAAAAAAATAAATAAAGGTTTTCTTTTATTTTCGAATAAAATAACGACTTAAATAAAAAGAAAAATTTAGATCTAAGAAACTAATGATAATTTGTAATCTATGAACAAATTAATTTTTATCTAACTAATTTAATATAAAAATTTGGTCACAGTAAATAATTTAATGTAAAATAGTACACATGTATGCCTTTGTCTATGCATAAATGCGCTTACGTATACACAAACACATAGATGTATAATAGAGCATAAGAATAAAGGAGAAGCGATATTGTACTCTGACCCAAGTAGAGGGGACTCATGCAACATTATAGAAAAATCTAAGAGAGAGGGCAAGGGCTCAAGGAAATAGAAAAATAATTGGACATTATTTCTCCCATCTAGTAAAAATAAGTAACGCCCTAAAATTCGACACCTTTACGATTTTCAACAAAAATATCTCTCGTTGTCCTGACGTCCTAGTGTTAACATCGAAAAAGTTTTTATAAGTTTCAATGAAACCACGCGTCAGATTAAAAAAAAAACAATTGTTAGTAAAGTCAATTTCAATTATGTAAAGAAACGGTAAGTTTCTTTACATAAGTGTTCATTTAAGTAAGTTCTTAATTGAGATTTTTATGTTTGTTTTAATAGTTCAAATCTTTGTATGATAATTTTATAATATATTTATTAAATTGAATTCATTTTCTTATATTATAACTTCAACCCCTTCCCATAAAGCTTCAGATCCTTATCTATTAGCCTAACGGCTAGGATAAAAATAATTAAATTTTAGTTGTGTTTTCGACATAACAGTTCCATTAGCTGATTAACGGGAAAGAAATTCATTTCAAAATAACTCCATCGTATAGATTAATCCACTCCGAGGGACTTGAATAAATTGTAAATAAAAAAGTATATTGAAAAAATATAATTTTTCGACCAATGGTAGTGTTGAAAATTTCCAACGGAGATAAAGAAGAAATATTTCAGGAAAAATAAAAAATGCAAAAATTACAATAAGTTATTTTATATTTTTACAAATAGCTTGATATGGCAGTATATCATGAGATCAAGCGATGTATAGACATTGCCTATATCAGAAAATTTTTTCACGGAGACTATATTTCAATGAAATCAGACACTTTATCATTTATATAAAAAAACCATTTGTTAAATTTTGTTGAGCATATGTGACTACAATAACACTATCAAAACAAAAATGTCAACTTTATTTTAAATCGATTATTTAGCCCCAACAAACTCCTGCACGTTTCATTATCGTTACTTATTGGCAACGGAATACAAAAGTAGTATTGGCTTTAATATTGAAATAGCATATATCATCGATATATTTGAATAGCTATGCAGAGGTCTTTGACACGAGGAGTATTAAAAACAGAAAATGCAGCATATACAATTGGAAATTCAATAAATTGAGATGATACGCAGTGTGTTGAGAAGAAATGTTTTGACTGGCTTTCCGTCGTCATTGTAATCGCGGTAGTCGGTGCAATACGCCAGTATTGAATATCATTCTCAGCGGTAGTTGATGAAAAAAAGTCCTTACACCGGAAAGTGAATAGTCGGAAGTGGTTGGATGGTGTAGTATATAAGAGTGAGTAAATCCATATGCCACAAGCTCGTTCAACAAAAGGACGTGCTGACTAGTAGTAGGACACATCAGACAGAAGTGGTGTGTGTTATGGTCTGTGCAACGTTCCACAGTAAACCTGGATTTTGATGGAGAATATTATCCGTTTTACATTCTACATTCAACCATCTACTATCCATCTGTCCATTCAGACACCTACTTGTTCTTTTACGTCATTTTCCTCGTCTTATTCCCTTTTCTATTATCGTCCTTTTCGCTATTATAATCCAAACCCGTAGTGGTAAGCACCGCCAGTAGGACCAGAATAAGCGGAGCATCCAAGTCTTGGTAAGACGAGCACCAAGAAGCTTTACCGCACCCGATCATTTCCAGACGATGGCTTTTACCGTTTGAAGAAGATCATCCTCGTGGAAGATCCGATGACAAATGGTTCTTCCCTGGTTACGCTATCTCTCCGTACCATAGTACCCCCATCATTTCTCTTTCTCTCTTTCTCTCTCTCCATCTTCCTCTTCCTCGGTGAAACAGTGTCTATCGTCTATCTGGTGGTGCTGTTACTGCTTCCAAGCTTATACATCACCTACCACCTAACTCGCTCAACTCTGTCTTTGGTACGGTATATCGTCTTTCTTCATATACAGCTGGCATCTTTCAACTACGTCTTTCATCGTTGGATCTAACTTCTCACACTGCAATTACTCACCGTGATCCACCACGTATGAGATTCGTTTATCAAACTATGCGGAAAAAGAAAAAATATTTATTTTTATTTTTATCGGTTCGCTGTCTTTTTTAGCCCATTGCCAATAATAAATAATCCATTCTTATCAATTTAACCACGCCTGTTCAGAAAGATACCTTTTTCTCTTTGAATTCATGCATTGTCGAATATTCCTTAGCTGCAGTGACTGTGAAATTGAACCAAGTGACAAATTGTTTCAGGTTTGCTTTTGGTTAGTGGACTTTTCAATTCATTTATAATTTAATCATTGAGATAAGAAAAATAATTCTTGATATAAAAACGAACATTTTGGGCTTCAGTGAAAAATTTTAACTAAAAAATTTAATGTTCCGATATTTTTGCGAATCTTAAGAATTTTTGGAGAAAAAAAATTAGGCTAATTCCATATCTAAGCACTTAAAATTGCACTAATGAATTCTATAAATTTTTTATGGTTGAAAATTTCTATCAAATTAATCATAAATTGAGTGATTTCCAAAAAAAAAAAAAATAAATAAATAAATTTATTATCCTTATCCGAGTGCAGCTGAATAAAACTCAATCTAAACTTTATCTGGTACAATATTATATCTGGTATTTTTTATAGTAATATTGTAAACAGTACAAAGTTTTAACACTATTAAAAGAGTGTAGAGGTCTCGGAAGGAAGACATTTGGAGTAGAGAGAGTGTATTATATGAGATCTCATCCCTCAGCCTTCTTTGAAACGTGACTGGACTTGAATGATACAAAACACAGACACCAAGAATACGTTTTTGTAACCTACATACGTTGTTGCCATCATGAACCACGAACCATGAACAACCAAGAAGAGTACAATCGTTAATCCACGTGAGAAGAGGCTGCACAGAATGTTGATTGACTTCTAGTTTATTTCACCGTAAACAAGGCACTACAATTTTTATACAGAATCCTCTTTTTTTCCTATCTTCTAGAACGAATAAGAAAAAAAATAATGAGATATTTTATTTTTATAACTTTTCCGAAGTGTAAGCCGCGGGTGTTTACTGCCGGTAGCAGAATAGAAATCAAGAGATTACCCACACAGCGTAGAGTATTTAATGTTAAGCAAGAGTAAGTTAATAATTGAGTGGAGTAATCTAGATGGATATAAATGTGTGTACATATAAAAGTTAGTAAATTTCATTTAGACTTAAAGAGAAACACAATTGAGCTTGGACCACGTAAACTTGTTTAAGTGGCTTAATGTGTGCCGATGTGGTAAAACATTACTCTTAGCTAACGGGCCGTGTTGCAACCCTATTAGCAATATATTTTCTTCGGTTCAGCAAGCCTTATATACCTCACTAGCGTTGCAATGCCTGCGCTCGATCGGTTTACACGTTGTCGCTAGGAGACACTATTTGAGAAAATGGCAATCCATTGGTGATTGCTGTTCATCGATTAAACCACTTTCCTTCCTCCACTTCCGGTACCGGTTTTACGATTTAACGTATATTCCAATATTCATTCCATTCTGGCTTTAAGCTATACACAGCACCTTTGTTTTTGCTCCTGCTACTCCTGCTGCTGACACATTACTGTTCTTTCAGAAAATTTTATGGGATCATTACATGCATACGTTATTGCATATTGCATTCTGCTAAACCACCTGGAATTATCTTGTTTAAAATTTTAATAAATATACACTTTTAATGCCCACATCAAATACTTTTTTCATTTTCATACTTCAACGATGCATTACCATAAGAAAAATTTTATTATCTTAAATCTTTAGTACTAACTAGAATAGAGGAAATAGAATACGAACTACGAATCTTTAAGATAAAAAATCTCATTTTTAAACGACTAACTTTTCAGAAAAAAAAACAACTATCTTCGGGTGAAATTAATTTTATAAGATAACAATTAATTATGAATGGATAATGGAAAGAAATTATTTTTTAGATTTTGAAAAAGCTTTTATTAAGAACGCTAATAAGTATTTTTTATTTACAATAAATAAATTAACAAATTAAAAAATTATGAAACTTTTTCAGTTAAACGAATAAAATTCATGAATAACTTATCAAGATTATGACTATTTTTATTTACATTGTTTATTATAAAAAAATTTGAAAATTCAGAAAGTTTATGACACATTCATAATTCATATGACCCTGAGGTTATAACGCATTCTGTTGTAGATGTATCATAACCGTAGGCGACTGTTTTTAATCTGTCTACTAGACATCTTGTTTGAAACATAACGTATCATATAATTTTCCCCAATAACTGCCTCTAAAGTTTCACAGCTGAAAGTACGACCTTAATATTAAAACTTTAAGAAACTGGAATTATTTTATTGTCTTATTTGAGGTATAAAATTCCTTAAAAAATTTTCTGATGTCTATCTATAATTTTTGATATGATCATATATATGCTTATATATGATTTTTATATCGAAGGTAGTTTTCTAAATTTCTGATAGATTGCGCATGGTCCTTGAACTGTTTTCTTACAAGAGAGTTGAATTTAAAATTCTAAATTAAAAATGATTTCTTGTCTTTCCTTAAGAACTTATTTAACACTGATGTTAATGTTAAATTAATGAAATTTTTGTTTTTAATACATTTGAATTGATGTTTTAAAAAATAAAAAAAAATTACAGTGAATTATTTTTTTATATTTATATACCCAGCCTGATATCACTATTTCTGACCTTATCGAGTTTATAAATGAACGGGTTATAAATGGAAGAATGTTACATAGATAGTCGAATGGTAAGTAAATAAATGAATTTGAATGTTTGTTTTTATCGGTAAAAAAAAGTAGTTAAGAGATCTTCAGGCACATTAAATAAAGTAGAAACACTTTTCAGTTTTACGAGTTTAGAAGATCAATAGTTGCCAATAGGGTAGATTTTGGTTAAGAATGAATAATCGCAGTGGGAAGTGCTCGTCGATACTTGCCAGGAAAGGCATATTTTAGCCGACTCGATAGATAGATAGATAGACAGGCATGAGTATGAGCACAACGATGTGTGTGCACCATCACGTGCCAAAACGTATTGTGCTCAACGAGATCCGACATTGAGTGTACGTGGGGCTACTCTCTACTGTTTTTCGTAGGAATATTGAAATTCCACAGCGCTACGAAAAATAAAATAAATGGATATACAACAAAGTTATTCACTACAGAAATATCTTGTTTAAAAATACAGTGACAAGCTGTTGAGTAAACTTTGTAAATATGTTTTGACATATGCTAATTTTTATATACAGGTCAGTTAACTATATGTAAAATATTGTCGTGCGTAATCTCTCTTGATTTTGAATAGAACTGAATTTTCAATAAAAGTTTTAAAACTTATTTTAGTAGATGCATTATTCAGCTGTTCAATTGAATTTTTTTTTTTTTTTTTTAAATGATATTTAACGTCTATAATTACGAAGTTATAAATTTTACATTGTATGAAGTACATTCAATCGGTACTATTCAATAATTTTCGGTTGATTATTTTATTTCCCGATTTTTTATAGTATAAATTCAAAAAAATATTGATAACAAACAAATGTTCTCATTTTTATTTTAATATCACCACTGACCTTATTTTCCGTTATTGATGGATAACTCAAAACATAATACACGAGCACAATGGTGTATTTTAATGAACTATGTTTTATTTGCTCTGGGGTAATTGTTTTATTCGTGGCACTTATTGCCAACAATTTTAACGAGTAATAACGGAATGAAAAATAAATGTTAGCATCAAAAAATTGTATATTAAAGCACATGTGAAGAAAAGTGAATAATTTACCAGTTAATACATCGATCAATATTAAAGAGTAGTATTGAGAGTATTAAAGTATTAGTATTAAAGAGTAGTAATGAGTAAAAAATGTTCAATTATCAGTTTATCATTTTAATTTAAATATAAGCTCTATTTTGTTTAAGGCTATACGAGATATATCAATCATTAAATAATTACTATGATAAAGTATAAATTTGTTTGAATTATACATTATGAAAGCATGTGTGAATAGCCGATTTCGGAATTATGTTTCGATTTATTCATTATATTTACCTAATTCCAAAAATGTTTTATTACTTTGATTGATATGGTAATATACTATTACTGCATTTACAGTTAAACTAAATAATCAATTAGTCAAAAGCAGTGATTAAGTAATGAAAATTAATTTTACCGAGTACTATTCTACCCCTGTAGATCTATATAAATATATTTAATGTTAGTGTACGACTGTATTGTCAATTGAATTAATTATGATTTGTAGTCAACTACTAAGATATAGTCGCGAAACACTTTGAAAGCGAGAAAGATGATAAAAAAAGGAGTGAAAGAAAAAGGCAATATGTAGGGGTGAGGTGTTTCGTACATACAGCCCAGTACACCTCTGAAGTAGGAGATGGAAATTGTTCTTTTCGTCCTAGGTGGACGTATAGGGGTTTTTACGTGCAGAGAACACTCAATTTGTAAATAAAATGCGTACGCGCCAGTATTTACTGGGCTGTATAGAACTTTATACAGTCAAAGGCAATGTCACGCATGTGTCACCAATCTCTATACAGCCGAATAGCTTACGTTTAAACTGTCATTTTAATAAAAAGCGCACCTATGACTAACGTCAAGATTTTCGTGTATTTTTATTTAGAGGATTAAAGGGTTATGGCGTCGTACGCTATTTATTTATAAATTGAGTATCCCTTGTACGTAAAAACCCGCGTACGTCTGCCATATTATTTGCAGCAGGGATATAAAGCCTCGGCCCGATCGGCCTTATACTATCCCTGCTGAAAATATTTATCACCTTGACCATATTGGCGCATGGCTCGCCCAAGGTACATAAATAACTAATATTGACAAGCATAAGAATGAATACTTGTGAGAGGTGCATGATGTTCGTGCCATCTGGTATAGCGGAGCCAAACCACCACACGTATATATTTATCATCATTTTATCTCCACAAATAATTACTGCACAAATTTAAGCCCTCTCTATTTAATCTCCAATTATTTATTATATACTAAAGACGTTCGAAATATTGCAATCGTATTAAATATTTGTTTATTATCAATAAAGCCTTTAATCCATAAAATTTCGCGATTCATGTTTTTTTTATTGGTACTGATTTATTCAACTTTCTAAAAAATTGATTAAAAAAAAAACAAGTATACAATAAACTAAAAGAGTAAAAATAAAAATAGGTCACAATAAAAAAAGAAAATGAGATGATGCAGCTTGAGATTTTAGAATACGCAAACACATATATACAAGTACAGCTATAAAAGTACATAACTTCCATGTATGTATTAATAAGTATAAGTACATATGTTATGTATGTATAACTCTCATACATTTCATCTGCAAACCATAGAGGCAAACACACTATTCCCAACTAACAAATTTTTTATTATTAAAATCACAGCTTGCGCCGTGCTCTACAGAGATAAAATTCAAACGCCATTATCATAACAAATGACATACACAGTAAGAAAAATTACGTAATTTCTACCAACATTGTGCAATTTTTACATCTTAAATCATAACATTTTTTGTTGAAAACCCGACTATAAGTATTAAATATTTATTCAACTCAAAAAGAGGATTTTTCTTTTATTTTTATAGCATGGACATACTTTAGTTCAATATTTATATTTTTAATGTATGTTTCAACGGAACGTTTTTTTTTAATCGTCCTAAAATTGTCTGATTTGGCCTGATATATCCATATATAATTTTTTATATTTATTGATGTGGTTTGATATACCCATACATAGTTTTTCAACAAAAGGTAGTGTCGAAATCTCTGATGGAGAGCGCATGATGGCTTAATCGTCTCGTTACTAGAGAAGAAAGCTTGATCTATTAATTTATAAAGTAAAAATTATTTTAAGTTAAAAAAATTATAAGTTTAATCGACAAATTATCAACTAACATTTTCTTTTTACTTAAATTTCTCTAAAAATTGACTGAATTAAAATTTTTTTTTCACTTCCAATTTTTTTCTGATTAATAAAAATCAAAAAATACCCCTCTGCATTTAGACCACTATATTTTAAAAATAACAGACGAAAATTTAAATAATAATTCGGTGAAAGGAAATAAATATTTCCATGAAGTCATGCGTATTTAGTGGCGTTCTGTGTCACAACCGATTGAGTACTGAAATGTATCAATAAAAAAATAATTCATGATTCGAGATTTATTTTCAACATTTAAGTTTATCCATGTATACAACGGTGCTATGTCATATCAGTTTGTGCGTCGTTTCTGGATGTATATATAGCTGACAAGATAAGAAAGCGGTAGTGGGTAGAAAACCATTTTGCAGAGAACTATCAAGAGGAAACTTATGAGTTTCTACCTCTTTCATATATGTTTCTTAGAGTCTATATAGTAGCCATAATATAAGTTCGTGTACCCTTTTTTACCCGGTGCACTCATGCAGACACATTTATTGCTATCATATAGCA
Source organism: Cotesia typhae (assembly GCF_013202065.1). Lineage (NCBI taxonomy): Eukaryota > Metazoa > Arthropoda > Insecta > Hymenoptera > Braconidae > Cotesia > Cotesia typhae. The sequence goes on along the minus strand of NW_027423757.1, from coordinate 6,447,291 downwards.
GTAAGTTGCTCTTTCAGTCTGACATGGAGATGCTGTACTATACTATAGAGTGTGTCACACAGGTGGCAAGCACAAACGAGCTTTATTATACATATGTATAAATATACCCTTGTGCTTTAATATTATTACATGTGTATAAAAAACATATACATAAACATATGAGAAAAAGATATTTTATATTTTAAAAAAACATTTTTTATTCATCTCGTTACATTTATCGAATTTACCGGGACATGTTACTTGAATTCAATGAAGAAACGTGAAGCTGTATTCTATTTTATATATGATACCGCTATCGAACATCAACCAATACAATAGACAACAAGATCTTAGAAATGTACAATATAGAATATATAATATAGACTAGATATAGACATATTCCGACTGTATAAAACAACTTCTATATCTCGGATGGATATTTGTGTATTTTTTCAGAGGGAACTTACTTTTATTATTTATCGTTATCTCTATGCCTGTGTTTTGTACTCAAAAGACTATGACTTTATAGGAAAATGTCAATATGTAAATATTTACATTGTTGTAGGCAAATATGATTACGAATATAAACACAAGTAAAGAAAAATGAAAATAACTTCCCCGACGTAGACATGTTTTTATTTTTATCTATCAAATTTGTATGTTTATTTTCATTTTTTTTTTAAATCTTATATGTTCTAGTGCCACCGTCAAAACCAATAATCTACGACACGAAGCGTCGTGACATGAGCAAGCTGTTGGTGGCACATGCCGAAGGAACTAACCTCACTCTAGTCTGCGAGGTTCGTGGAGGTAAGTGGAATATTATATTCAAAATGATGCATTGTTGTCGATAATTGATTAATTCCATTCATGTAAAGACATTAACTTTATTCTTTATTTATTGTTTGTAAAGCATAAAATTTTCCCTGAATTTGGATATTTTTTTCATCTATTAAAAAAACAGTTATAGGTCGATAAGCATTCAATTGAAATTCCATGAGAGAATATCTTGAGTTTTGAGTCAGACAATTACTTGTATTTATCAATAAGATGAGGTGAAAAAATGGAGAATTAAATTTTTGAAAAAGTTGTTTTTTTAATTGTAGAAAATTTTGCGTATGATAAGTGAAAAAAATTAATAATTACAAAATAAATAACAGTGGAAAATAATTTTCTTTCACAATAAAATTTACAACACATTCCGAGTGTTCTTTCTTTGAGATAAAAAATTACAAACGTAATGAAAGAAAAAAATTAATCCTTTGTATTCAGGTAGGAAAAAGCTTAATAAATAACTAATTTAGTGTAGTTGAATAATTTTAATTTTTTTTATTTCAGTCTTTTATTTGATTAAAAAGTATAATCTGAAAATTTTATTCGTATTCACGGATTCCGCGTTTACATTTAGTAACGCATGAATGGTCATAAAAAGAAAATTTTTATCAGATTAAAGCACGATATTTATAGCAGGTATTAATGTGACCTGCAACAAAGTTGCGTACTTATATATACAGACTCATATTTATGTTGATATTATTTCGGTATGAGCACACACAAAGATAGTGTCTGTAATAAACAAAAAACTGTGATATTGTTCTGATAGTACAGATTATATATAAGGTTTAAAAGTTAAATTATGTATTTTATCGATGAAATAAAAAAATTTATGTATCAAAGAAGATTAAACATTGTATGTATTTGATAATCATGTGATTATAATTTATGAATATCGAAAATATTTCGTGCTTTTGGCAGTTCACGATTAAATTATAATTTTTTTTTTTTTTTCATTTGAAAATAATAAAACTCATGTCTGTTGTTTTCAGTATTAACAAAATTTAATCAAAAATAAACAAAACTTTTTATTTTTTTTTGAAATTGGGAAGCTATTTTATTATTCTGATTAACATTTTTGACTGTGTATAGTACAGTATTTGTATGGGGCATTCCAACTCTTAATTTTATTTTGGTTGGGTAAAAAAATTTGAAAACATTCTGAAAATCGTTTTCAATAGGATAAAGAAAGATACCGAAATTTCAGAAAAATCGAGAAGGGTCGGAGCCAAAAATGGTCGATTTGGCATGGAATCCCCTTATAGCATAAATTTCGGTTTTTAAAATAACATGTTCACCAACTCATCAGAATTTTATTCGATAGTTAGCTATCTTTTATTATTGGAGTAAATTGATAATGTTTATAAAAAACATTTTCAGAAAAAGGGATCGTTTCTACCAGATTAGTGTAGATATTGTATCAGCGGGTTTGATGTCGAAGGTACCACATCAATGCATAGTAAGTGTCTATAACATGTAATACTATAGATACGAAATCCAAACTACAATACTATTTGAGCACTTACGAAAAAAAATTTGAAATCAGTTGACTCTAAAGGCCATCATTTAAACCTTTTTAATTTTTCTTTTGCAATAATAAGAATCTCTTGAGCCGTAAATTTTACGCCATGCAAACAACATTAAATATTCATTAGTAATGATTGCTACTAGAATAAGTTAGTAAGCAAATATACATACTTATGTGAGGGTGTTTAATCGGAGGGTAAACACTTAAAACTCGATGGAAAATTCGTTCAAGTATCATTTGGCTGTTTTATTTACTATTGGCTCCGGTAACTCTTTGGACCGTATACCGGAAACAAGTGGGGGTAACTCTTAGCTCGCAATTTCTTGAAAAAGATCACTTGTAAGCATAGGAGATGGATTCTTGTAAGAAAAAACAATTGATAAATGAAAACAAGAACTTATAAAAAAATAAGAAAAAAAAATGCGTATCAAATTGGCGCACGTCCAGAAAAATGTAGTGTATGGTGCAATGGTTCGCGCCATGAGGAGCCTACGAAAAAGCAAAAGCAAACTCTTTACTCTATTATCGTCTTCGTCTAGCCAACATAGTATACTCCTTCGTCTTGAGTGTGCCCAGAGGCTCTAAATGGAATTGGCGAAACGCCAGAGTCCCTGTGGTTAAGGAAAATAAGATTTTTCATTTGAAACGCAGAATTCACAAAGAGCTACTGCTATATAACCAACCAGTGGATAAGTCTCGGATAAAAAATATTAAGGAAGGTGATACTCGAACGAAATGGAATAATCCTGTCGGCGACTTGAGTTTCTTTATAACATTTATTTGAAATTAATCAGCAAGAAAAAAATTTATTCTAATCTTCTTTCATCTTTTTCAAGAATTCATATTTTGTCAGCTAAAATTAGGCCATCCATTTTTCTCAGTCTGCAATTTTTAATAATTTTCTTTTTCACTACGATTTTATTTAAAAAAAATAATTTTATCACTTTTTTTTGAACTTTCGAAACTCCTTAATATTTTTCTTTAAATATCACAAACGATAATTACTTATATCATTTTTTTTCCAATATCTCTTTAGAGTTTATGAATACATAAGTAAACAAACTTTACAAAAGGTTTAAGAAAAATAAAGAGTTCAGTGATATTTAGTTGTAAGATTTTTTTTAGCAAGTTGCAAGTTTGGAAACAATTGTTAGAAATAAAATTCTCATTTGTTAATTTTATTATTGAAATTAAATAAATAATTTCATTGTTATTAATAATTTTCTCAGTGGTATTTACAACCCTCTCGAAATTTTCACGACCTTGTCTTTCCCGGTCTTATGCTTCTCCGGTTTCTGGGACACCATGTCTAAAATCCCAGTGGCGCCCTTTAAATACCCTGGTTACAATTAATATTGTTACAACTTTGCTTACAGTTTCTTTAGTAAAAACTTTTAGAAAAAAGCAGATAACTCTGAATAATGTAACTAAATTCAAGTGCTTCGGATAATTATAAAAACTTTGTCACAGAAAATAAAATCCAATACAAATCTATTTAAAGGTGAATAAATTTAATGTTACTGAAATTGTTCAAAATGTTCAACAAGAACCATAACAAATGGTCATCCGTGCACTACTGCAATTTGTTTGAATATGAATAAGTTAATAGATTCAGAGTGACTAAAAGTCACACGGAAAATTTTCGAGTGACCGTTATTAATTAATGGATTATGTCGTAATACGGTACATTGTGAGCGCAATCACTGGGTCTGTGTGAGAAGTGCTTAAATTCGCAATAAAATTGATACATATAATATTCCGATGAGCACATCAGCAGTTCAATTGATAAAATAATAATGATCATCATTTGATCAATCATTTCAAAAACTGCGATTGTTATTTTTAAGTCATAGAAATACACAAAAAATTTAGATTTACTCTCTACATCAGAAACAATTTTTGATTTAGAAAGTAAGGAAATAAAATCACCGAAGCTGGTATACTGAACATATTAATTGCAATAATTATAATTAATAAAGTTTGCAAATATAGTCCATATTTTTTTTCCCATTCAATAACTCAAGACAAGACAAATTAGTAGATTTTAATTGATGAAGAGTCAGAAAAAGGGGCATCTTGCCCCTAAAATGACACTATCTTAGTGTCTAATTTACTACGAAATCAACTATGCAGAAGATTATTAAATCTAAGAGTAATATATTTACCGAATGAAAATTTTTACGATTATCTTATAAGCATAATTTCGAGGTAAAATGATATTCTTTCCTTCGTAATATTGAAAAACATTTCCTCAGACTTGAAAATGTCAAATTGGATAAAAACTAATAACTTGTCATTCTTTATCTTATAGCAAGAAAGTAAAAGACGTTGAGAGATTTCGTTAAGGATATAACTTTTCATGATAAAGTAATAATAAAAAGTAAAAATATAAATAAAAAATGAATTTTTAATACCAGGATGTACTTTAATCTAAATTCGCTATATGAGATGCAAGTTTTTGCATTCTTATTCAAATTCGATTGGCCATCTATTACGATAGGTCGACGTGTAACGAGAGACAGATAGCTTTTGGAACGAACTACTATATACTTTGTTCAGTTGCAGAGACGTGTAAAAAGAATAAAGAAAAGTCCGATCGAAAACCTGGCTTGAACTTTTGACAAATTTACATTTCCGTCCTTACTTTTTTAACGCTATCTCAAGTTCGATATAGAGCTGTCTTTGTCGGGCTTACTTGAGTTTCGAGAAGAGGATACTTTAGCCCCATGACAAAAGTATTTCCCGATATCATGAATTTTTAATTTTGCACTCTAAGACAAATAATTTCTGAACTCAAGCAGTTACTTTGGCGTTTGAAATTTTTTAGGTCGGAACTGAGATTTTAACAAACAAAATTTATATTGGACTACGTACTTTTGGAGCAAGTTTATAAAATAGTATTACTGTGCTTAATATTCACTAAACTTTTTATTAATTTTGTTTTGATAAAATTCTGGATCTGGAGGATAATATAAATAAAAAAAAATTTTTTTTTTAAGTTAAGTTGAGTGTTCAAGTATATATACAACTGTTACTTAAACCACAGTGCTGCACGTCCCAGACGAAAGTAATTGTTATTTCCTTCCGAGACCGGAAGCTATGGCTCGTTGATTTGCCGAGCAAGGAGATCCCATACCGAGAATTCTTTATACTCAACCAATAACATTTTTACTTTTGTTTCGTTACCAATAAATGTCGCACTTTCTTTTATTACTTAACGAATAACAAATTTCTGATTTATTTTATTATTTATTTTTTATGAAATATTACTTTGTGTTTCTGTGACTTCTTACATCATTATTTCACGGAATAACGATTTTTTCATCGTGACCTTAATTTTGATTTTTTTTGCAAAATTTTAAAAGATTTCACTAAACTTGAATTTTCTAATAATTTGAGGAATCTTAAAAATAACTTTGTCAAAACCCTATTTTTTTTTGAAATAACTTTTAAGCTCTGTTGTACCGATAAATTCTAAAATCTAATCAGATCTTAACCTCTTACAACATCAACAAAAAACCATGTAATACGCTGTACATGAATAATACTTATTACAACAATGTTTGTAATTATTTAATTACGAAAATAACATCTGCCGTTCATATTTTGGAGACTGAATTTAATTAAATTTTATTGTAATTAAACTAATAATTTTTCCCATATACCTTTACGTCGCAGCAATATCAAGTAGTACAACCCAGTTTTTGCTCTGACAAAGAATTTCTCTTGTAAAAATACGGTATAATCTACGTGCTTACATTAATATTTGTGAATAATTCTGATGTTGAACAAATCTGAATACCAGCAAAATAGATGGCTTGTAAATACATAATTATTTAGATTGAACAAAAAATACACCGGAGTTGTAATTCTGCATACAAATAGAAAGCCAATCTTTTACATCCTAAAATATAGTTAATGTACCGAAAACCAAATAATTTATATTATATGGTCCATAAAACAAAGATCTTACGTGAGCAAGATACGAATATGTTTATAGAAGTGTAGCAAAAAAATTTGATTTTTTTTCTTTAATCTCCATTTAGTTGTTATAAACGGCTAAATGTATTTATCAACCTTGCTTGCAGTTACATAATATGATCAACGGTTGTTGTATTGCGCATAATTTAAATGATACCAATTGCAAAAAATGATAATTAATTAATTTTACTTTCAAAGATTAAGCGATACTTTAAAAATTGAAACTTCAGTACATATGTAATTTCAAAAGTAAATAATTTCATAAAGTAAATAATTTCATAAATTTTTTTCCAATGCTAAAATTTATTTGTTCAATTTCTTCCTGAAAATATTAAGCATTTTACTTTCCAGAACATTTAAATAATTTTGAGACATGATTTTACCGAAATTGTGTAAAATAATAGTTTTTATTTTCAATATATTTTTAATTTTTAATTTTTAATTAATAATTTTTTCAAACTACGGAACTTAAAATAAACCGAAATATTGAAAACATAATTTACATAAAAATGTAGTGCCCTAATACTTTTAGAAACATGTTTGGATATGACACTTTGTGAATACAATTTATGTAAATTTTTTACATGACGGTTATTTGCGGGTATTCTATTATAGTCAGAACAGAACTTGCACAAGAAATGTCTGAATAAATAACATGAATTGCTATAACCCTTCTGTATTATTAAATATCATGTGAATAAATATTGGTATATTCAACTATAACCTCCAACTCTAGTAAATTTATAATTTTATCGTAAAAAAAAAATATAAATTACATAATTTTTCGAATACTATTTTAATTTAAGTATATTATATTGATAGGTCATTTTAGAGCTATAAAATACGAAGGTATTTAAACAGTAAACTAGGCAATAATTAATGGTGTTGGGATATATTGACGTTCTGTTCGTCAACATATTAATGTATACTGCCCAAGCGACATGGTATTATTCCCTTCTAAGTAACCATCCTCATCATCAATTTCAACACGTGACTTGAAGCTTGAATCCATAAATATATTATTATACATTACCGGTAATCGATTAACCCCGTTATCTAATCCTGAGGACAATTAATTGTTTTACATTCTTCATTAAAGTTATTGAGGAAGAGTTTTAATTATTATTGACAAAAAATTTAACATTGACAAAGGATGAGCTTAAAAAACCTCCAATCACTTCCTATAAGTTTAATAAAACATTTTCTGATATAGTCTGATACGGTCATACATGACAATATTAGGCTAAATATGAGACTAAAAAGATGACTTTCAATGATTTTTATTTTTTCTAGTTACGGATACGTCGTATTAATTAAAAATTGATTTAATAGTCGAATAACACCTTAGCCGATGCCAGATAAGCTTCTTAAAAAATAATTTTCATTTTATAAATTAATACCGCAAATTTAACTTTCTTGCGGAGAGACGATTCAGAGACTATGCGCCACCTGTCGGAATTTTTTAACACTAGAATTTAACAAAAAATCATATGAACGTATCAGACTATTTCAGTAATTTTTTTGATGGGATATAATATTTGTTGATACATTAATGATGTATTTTCTTGTTTTTAAATGCAATCTGTTTTGTATATTTTATTAATACTTCAAAATTTATTGTACTTATTTGAATACTATCTATGTAGATAAAATTTGCTATTCGACTCAACGGCTTGGCATTAAAACTAAATAAATAAATAAATAAATGAATGAAAATCGATATTTATGTAACTTAGTGAAAAGTCGAGACTTGTTGTTCACTTTATTCAGAAAAATTTGAATTTTTTGTATAATTTTCAATTTAATTTGGATGAAATAACCTGACTGATATACTTCAACTATGATATTTTGACAGGTAAACCAAAACCTCAAGTTATGTGGTTCCTCGAAAACCGAATGATTGACGGAACGTACGAAGAACGGGATGTCCAGGGACCAACGGGAGATATTAATTTCATTACTGAGAACCGTATTACGCTAAAAGATCTTAACCGAAGCCAACATCATGCTAAATTGACGTGCAAAACCAATAACACCCACCTAGCTGAGCCACCATCAACCACTGTTGTTATCGAACTTTTGAGTAAGTATAACATCTCATTAATAATTAAAGAGTTCTAATGGCATGGTATTAATTAATTCTGTTTATTTTCTTTTTTCGTATCCCGTCGAATAGTAGATAAAAAAATTTTAAATCAAATAAAGTTCTTAAAAGTCATAATTTTTTCTAATCTATATACTGCCAATAGAAAATTTAGAATATAATTTCATAATTCACAAAAATAAAAAATTCTTAGGTCACCTATGGCAATAATTTTGAACTACGAATACTTACTGTTCTGATAAGAATTAACATATTTCGGGTTAAAATGGATAAGTTTGAAAAATGAGGGTTCTTATCGCCCTATTATAAATATTTATATGTATCTGTAAGCGAGGGTCCCGTGAAAATAGAGAGACTAAAGTAATAATCCACTCCTTTTGACTACACTAATCTCGAGACTTTTACTTTTTAATTAGATATACCAAGTATACCTAATAAATTTCCCACATCAAAAATTACTGTGATGGCATGAGGTTTAATATTCGACTACGAAATTACTTTCTTCTCCGAAAAAATTGAATCAAAAAAATTTCCTCTACATCAGCAAGAAAAAATTTTTTCACTGTAGAAATAGTAATTATATACAACACTAATCAGTGAGTCTATTATTGACTTATTATAATCATTATCATTATTTATTATTATTATTAATAACAATTCATCAGTTATGAGTAAAGTTCTTACTGATTCTATTAGTGATCTACCAGATCATTGATCAAGCAGTAGTTTAAGTTAAATACACTGAGATGAAAAAATTTCTATTAAAAATTATTTAAACTCTTTTTATATTGTTGAGATGATTTGATAAAGTTTATCATAAAATATTCTATGTATGAGATTATTCAGAATTCAATAATAAAATTCGAATTCAAATTAGTTTGACTAATATTATTTACAATGCCCGTGGAAAGTTTTATTTCCTCATTAATTACTAGCAATAATGAATTTTTTTTCTGTATATTTTTATTTAATCATAGAGAAAAATTTTTTACGTGAAATTAACCTCAGCGCTTGAAGGATACTCAATACAATTTAATTAAAAATGAAAATGGAGAAATCCAGGGAAAATATTGAGAAAAATTATACTAATAAATACCTTACCCATTGAAAGGAAAATTAATTATTTGTAATTTAAATTGAAAGCATGTAGAAATATTTTGCAATATCACAAATTTATCTTAAAGGCAAATAAGTTAAAAAAAAATTTCTTGATTTATTCTGTATAACGATATTTAATTCATTTTTACGAAATTGAAACATTTTTCATAGAATTGCCGACTGAAAATGGGATATCGGCGTTATGCGGACACGTATTGGGTAAGAGTGATGGGAATGTCAAAAACCAATCAAAGCTTTTGCAATTGATAACATTAATAACGTACAACCAGCTGGTCGTATTGCCAGAAAGCTAAGAATATAAAAAACGGTATATACATATACACAACACATCAGAATAACGTACACTCGCTGGTGCTTACGTACAGATATATATTTTTCAACAAAAAAAAAACTTAAAATAGGATATCGAGAAAAGAATTAATCTGCATCGAAAATATATATGTATATTCAAACGTTGAGATATTGAATTTAATTCAATGTTTCGTATTGGACTGATAGTCAACCATTTTTCGAGTCACGTTGTTCATGTATCGATGTGATTTACGGTTAACTATGCGCTACAGCTACGCTGAAAATATAATAAATAAATCGACGACGCAATCGGACAAAGCGAGGAAATTGTTCGGTTGGCAAAGCACTCCAAAGTATATTCTCTACGGACATAAAAAAATACTGCTAGCTCGCCGTGTTAATACATAAAATTTATTTACGTCAAAATTATATATTTATATTTTTTTCATTTTTAATAATATGGGCCAAACTATTTTTGTAGGTTGAATAAATATTTATAGAAATTGCCTGGAAATATACAATGCGAAATGAAAATTGCGCCAATTATATAACTGGTGCGAGTAATATTATTTACACAGTTTAATGATTAATTTATTATGTACTCTGGTTTGTGTTTATAATGGTTGGTTCATAACTAACAGTAAATAATAGCAAAAATCTCACAGATGTGTAAATAAAAGAGATATGTATTGTGTATTGATATATACACGGAGAGAATTTTATGTTAACGATAACCATCACTATCATCATGATTGCAATCATATAAAAAGTAAAGATCATTATAGCAAAATATTTTTTATTATTTGTTTTGAAATGGAAGTTGAAAGTGATTCAAGTTTAAAATAAATAAATAAGCCAGCTTAGTTTGTCTACTCTGGTATGTATTTATTCTCTTGGTATATGTCTATATTTGAAAATAAATGATGAAACGTATTTATTTGAAGTAAATGTTATACTCTGTATATTTATAATATATTAAATAAGTTAAAGCCAGGTATCTTGCTGTAGGTATTGCAAAGCCTGACACAGAGTCAAGATTGTGACAACAGTTGCTTGTGATCCCTTATGAGAGAATGAGAATAGACTACACTGTACCTGATAAATCCTGTTAGTGTAAGACCGACAAGACTATTCCAGTTATTTTCCTAGGGGTGAGCTTGAGACTAAAGTCGCCAGAAGATACAATTAACCCCAACATTTCAGTGATTTTCGAGCAACCTACTATTAAGATTCCCTTTAGAACTGTATGTTCGTTACCGTTAACTACAACTGTATCCCCAGATATTTACAAAAACAATTATGTTAAGTTCACAAATAAAATAATAATAATAATTTATATTTTCAGTTTTTATTATAGTTTTTATAGTAAATATAAAGTATTATAAAACCAGTCTTTAGAAAAAAGTAAATATAAAAAAAATAATAATAATAATTTTTAAGACAGTTAACGTTTTTTAATAAGAAAGAAAAATTTCGAAATAAAATATCAAAGAAAATAAATATATCATAGCTACTATAAGCACTTTGAAGACAAATACCGATTTCATAGTGCTTGGAGTTTCAGATCATTAAATTCTCGACTAAAATATTCCGGAACAATAGTCTCTCAGCCAAAATATACCATCTGAATTTGGCATACCAATAACCATCTAGAAAGACAGCCATCTCTGTTTACTTCTTGGTTCGTTAGCCAATCCACAAATTTTCTTTCCATGCACAAAGTCCCACTGAGTAGCTTTGTACTTAATGTTAGTGTAATTTGATTCCGAGTAAGTTAATAAACTCATCAGCAGATTAGACCACCGTTCAGTAGTTTGACTAATGCTAAGCCATTGTAATGTGCGGCAATACCATGACCTATAACTCATTCTCAAGTGAAATCAATTTATTAAAAATTATCTGTTTTAACATATTAAAAATAGACAGTTATACTAGAGGATCCATTTATTAATTAATTAATAAAGAATAATTTAAATTAAACACACAATTAAAAAATTTTTAAGATATTGCAAAAAAATTTTTATGCTTACTTTAGCAGCTATATACGATAAAATGTTACGCTACAATTTTTATAAAATCACAAATGTTCTTATTAAATACAATAAAAAAAAATTTTTTTCTCCATCTGATTGGGAGTTATTTGTTGAGTGTTAAAGTTGTTCCTGATAGTATTATATTGCATCACTTTTTTTTTCTGTAAGTATTTCTCCGTAGAGAATATGCATATAAGTCAAAAAATAATCGTAGTAATAATAGTAGATGGAAATCTGTATCGTGAGAACGCTAGATTCAGCCAGTTTCACGTTCTTAAGTGCAGTAGTAGGCAATCTACTAATATTAACCACTCTCGGAATAGTGTTCTCCGCTAAGATAAAATTGCGTCATTTTGCCTTACAGATAGTTTACCATTTAATTTTACTTCTGATAATTGTAACGGAAAAAAAAAAAAAATTTTCGACAATGTCCTCCGGCAAATAATAGGCAAGATAGGAAAACCGACTCGTTCGCTAAGTTCCACTCACTTAACCTGTTACAGCTTTCTTTTAATTAAACAAACTCAATTTCATCTTGTATTTTAGTTTCCTTACGTTTTTTTCTTTTTTTTTTTTTTTTTAGATAGCCACTAGGAGTTATCGTTCTTACTTACTTACTTACTTACTTTAGAAGTTAGTTAGACGGTCGGTTGATTCTGTGCATGCCAGTATAGATGTAGAATTGAGAAGATATTTCAGGAAATTATGAAAATTGTTTTGTTGCTCTTAGTAAATGAAAATCAAAGTTAGATTTGAATTTCAACTCACCTGCGACTTGACCTGTTTCCCAATTCTATCTCTCTAAACAGTTTTAATAGTCTAGAGGCACTGCGAAAATGTCATTACTCTTTCAAAGAACCGCAAAATTTTAACGAACTTATGCTTACATGTCCTTTTAAAATATTTTTTTTGTTTTTAGAGTTTCTCTCCTAAGAGTTAGTTACAGCATATAGCATGCAATTAAGAGTTTTACTAAGCTCATTTAAATGAATTTATTTTATTTAGATATACTTCTTTGACTGTAAAAATAAAGTGAAAAATTTATCTTTATGCGTGTGTTCAGTTAAGCAATTTTCTTTCTACTTTTTACTGTGAAAATTAAAACTTTAAATAAAAAAATTTCTGAATAAGTATACAAAATTTTATATTTAATCAATTTACTGTTGAAATGCTGAAAAAAAATTAAAAAATATGCATTTAAAAAAAACGACCCACAAATGATTGTCAAGTCAAATTTTTGTACGGAAAATTTTAATTTTTGAAGTTCGAATGCTATGTGAGTAATTTCACGTTTCTTTCTTCACATTTTACTTACATTAATTAAAAATTTTTCCCTAATTTAATAAAATTGATCTATCGTGAATAAACATTTGCTAAAGATTTTCAAGAGCGCTAACTATTTTAATGCGATAAATACCACCAATGTTATCAATCGATAAACCAAAATAAATTCCTACATTTTGGATAATGAAACTTTAATATTATTCCTGTATATAATTATAATCACATTAATACTAATTAAGAAAAACCACAGACATTAATTGCTGTATTTTTACGATGATTATAGTAATTTTATACAGACAAACGCGAGCTTGTAATGAGCAAAGTTTTTAGAGGAATAACACATCCCCTAAACAGTTTATGCAGCCAGCCAGCAAGCGTGGCTACATGCTGATATTACTGTGCTGTGGTATTGTTGGACACACTTATTGTGCCATGAACTTTCACTAATACCCGGAAGTTAAAATCACACAATGCCAGTTTTGATAGAAAATTCAGATTGCTGACGGGAATTTAAAAACATTGGAATATTATGGTTGAATGAATAAAACACATTTCATCATTTCAATACAAATCGATAAATTTTTATTATCATTATTATTATTATTATTATTATTATTATTATTATTGTTATAAATTGTTGCAATAGGCCCTGCTAAATAAAAATAAATGATAATCTATCAAATATTTATTAATATTATGTTAAAATGATCATTTTTCTTTCTATCAGTGTAATATTAAAGTATAAGTGCAATATGAATACATTAAAGGTAATGGCATTTCAGAAAATTGCCTAATCTTGAGGTGTTGAGAGTACAGCTCTATCTCAACTGATTTCCGTTATGAGCCGTGCAATTAATATAAAAATAGTATGAAATAAGAAATGACAAAAATTTTCTTTGCAATTAATCTGTGTAGATAGCTGCGTGAATCAATAGTATTACTTTCAGTTCGGCAGTAATTAAAACGCTGATAGAGAGTTTAAAAGATCCTTTTAATGAGTATACTTCGATTCTATTTCAGTGAGACCGCTATCAGTAAAGATCGTGGGAAAAGAGCGGATTGTCTCGGCGGGAAAACGGTACGAAATAAAATGTCGTAGTGCTGGTTCCAAGCCACCGGCGAATTTCACATGGTGGAAAGGATCAAAGCAAGTTAAAAAAGGAGTTAAAAATGTAAGCACCATTTAATACTACTTTCATTATTCATTAGTTTTAAAATATTAATTTTTTTATATTTTCATCCATGTATAACTTTACATATATTTTTAAATAATTTTAATTATAATTAAGACATATATTTAATATATATGAAAATCGGCCGCAAGTCAGCTTTTTAGAATACATTTTTATACATACTTTATATGATATTCATTAATATATTCCACAAATTTTTTTCATGGAGATTTTAATTATTATTTTAAGTATAATAAGAATAATAATCGTTTCAAGTATTTCAAATATTTAACATAAAGATTATAAGATAAATGTGAACAAAAACATGCAAAGCTGCGTTAAAATTATTTGTTCGATTTTTCAAGACAGTAAGCTTTATTTACAGTTATATAACTCCATGATTACGTGAATTTTTCAGAGTTTAAAAATATCTTGCTCAGAAACATTTTCATTTACTTGGAAAATATGTGTGTAATGCTTTATGAAAAATATTTTCCGAGTAATTTATACTTGCAAACATACCTAAAAAGAATACTTTTATTTAATTGTTCTTTTTTTCAAGTACATTTTTTACGGATTCAAACAAAAAGATTGCCGTTAAGATAACAAATAAACGCGGTTTATTTGTAATTTTTTTTTTTTTAATTGAATTGTGTATTCTGGAGTAGTCAGAAAAAATTGTCTTTTCTAGTTTCATGCTCGTGAATATGTTTTCCTTGATTTTTTTCTCCATACATAAAGAAATTTCTTGTTGCACAACAAACCGTACCATGGACAGAAAAGTAGAAAATTGCGAGTAAGCTCCGAGAATAAACAAAAAAAAAGAAAAAAAATCCATGGAGCAAGAAAAAGAGAGAAGAAAGGCGTAAATAACGGAATGAAAAAGCGCGGCCAGCAAATGCAACGGGCGTGGTTGTATGCCAACTGCACTCTACTCCCGTTACTTTCAGCATCCTCTATCTTGCGATTCGTCGTCATGTCTCTGTTCGAGACATTTGTTTTACCTTTACTCTCTATATGTATGGATACGATATATCAACTCTTATTTAAACAATATTTCAAAACAATCTTCAACATAAATTCGCAGCTTTTTAATTTATTTTAAGAGCGAATAGACACTGTGATACGTTATGCATCCAGTCGAATGTAACTCGGCCATAGATGATGTGTATTTAAAAAAAAAAAAAAATATCAACAAGTAATTTATCAAGATGGAATTAAATACAACTTTCGTATAATATAATAAAAAATATACTTTTTTCAGAGAGCAGTAGACAGTGTGAGAGATTACAGTGTTTTATATAAATCGCAGATAATAGAAAAGTCATGGGCAACAAGCACTAATAAAAGAAAATCAGTGGTAAACTCTGAGGAGGTGACTTTTTTCTCGGATTATATTAGTTTATTCTCCAGAGGGTTTAAAATGAATGTAAGTCGGGTCTGATTTTTTGCGTCTAAATAAACTGACAAGTTGAATATTCCTATTTAAGCTCACATATTGTATAGAAATAGCAACATAAAATGATGTTAAAATAAAAAGCGACATGTGGTGAATATAAAGTTGCTCCATACGTGCGTTGAAATATTTTTGCATCCTAAATAAAAATTTAATAAAAAATCTTTCAAACATTTTCTACGATAAATTTATGAGTTATTTTTGTTGAAGCGTATTATCATTTTTATGCAATAACATTTACTGATAATAAAAGAGCTTTATTATGGATGTAAGAAAATTAAATACTTCTACTTATGTAATATAATGTATGTACGATTGCATAGACAGAAATTTTGGTAAAAAATTGATGGCTTCTGTAAGCTGCTATGAAATTGGAAATTTTATGAATTTTATGTAAAACCATATTAAATATTGGCAATCGTCTCAATAAATTTGACTGCCTAGCGTTGTTGAATTTCTCTCTTTCCATGAATTCATCTGATCGGACAGTGGATAATATCATATATAAAGTAGCCTGAAATTAGGAAGAAATAAAAATAAAATCAAAAGTAATACTTTAAGCTGTCGATAGTGATAAAAAATTAATAGTATCAAAGCTTTAATTTCCGTTTTTTTTTTTTTTTTTTTATGGAACAAATAAACAGTTAAAACAATACAAAAGAAATTTTAAAAGGCAAAGAGGAAATCACTTTGAGTTTCTCCTGTTATTTCCACGAGAGTACGCTTGGCTTCGTGAGAAGAAGTACGAACACACAGCTGCCAGTTTCATAATCTGGCTGAGCCTTCCCATGACCCTTTATCTTTACTCAAATTTTTTTTTATCTCTATAGATATATACGTATATAATCCGTATTATGAACTTTTAGCCCGTTCTATTTTCACGTTCTAGTAAAATTTAAATCCACGATTTTAGTTACACTAACAAAAAACGATATTATTAAAAAACAATAATTTTTTATTTCTATCGGATTTTAAAGGATTTATTGCTAATAACATTTTTAAAATGTTACAAATAAGTTTAAGTGAGATATGTATCACATAGGATACATTTTTTTAAATAGTCCGTGTTTGAACCATAACAAAATGTTTGAAGATTTATTTTTTACATTTTACTAATTTTCAAGCTCGAAATACTGCAACAATCATAACTAGCTCGATCGATTCGGGAGACCCTATTCCAGTTATATTACAGGATGATTGTCAGAAAAAATATTATGGGGATGAATCCAATCATAGAAATATTTGAATTGTATATCATAGAAATGGACTAGTGGTTACAACACAAATTTTTTACTATTTTAGTTAGTAGTACATGAAAAAAATGTTTGATTTTACTTTTATACTCGATTGCCGAAGCTTTTGATGAAAAAATACTTCAATACTAGGCTATAAATATGTATATTGTGTATTAAAATTTTTACTGTAAAAAAAATGAACCGAGAAAAAATTATCTGATGTAGCTATATCAGCGTATATGTGAGAATAAAACAATATTTTTTTATACTATTTCAATTTTTTATTTTTCTAGAAATGCGCACGCTAAATAAAATATCAATTTAAACAAAAACTAGTTTAACAATTAATTAAATTAAATAGTGATTTAGAAGTAAAAAAATTACTTTTGTTTAGACTTAATTGTGGTGTAAGGAAATGAAATCAGATTTAGCGATCATGCACCCACTGCCGGAAATTTTCAATACTACTTTTGATGAAAATATTATAAATGGGCATTTATGACTATATTAGGCAACATATGGGCAAATTACGTCATATTAGGACAAATCCAGCCATTTCAAGCCAGATCTGTTCATTCATGGACATATTAGGATATCAGTAGACGTATAAAATTTTCTGATGTGGCCATCATATATGATCACATCAAGCTTAATCAAAAAATGTTTTAACAGGAGGGCCATATTCATAACAATAGTTGAAAGTTGAAAAAAAAATATTCAAGTTGTAATTATATGCTTAATTAAACTAACTACCCAACTTTTTCGTCAGTTAAATTATTAGAATTGCACGGTAGACTTTCTTATCTTAAATTCAACTCGCGGGAAGAGTAGTTAAGCTTTTAGTGTACATTAAATACTTTTGCGTGCACTAAAAAAAAAAAAAATAAATAAAAGCAGAAGCTTTTATGGTATTTTTTTGATGATCAAAAAACCCAACTACTCTGTGTTTATATTTTAAAACCCTAAATGAATAAAATGAATTGTAACTGATATTTTAAAAGTTTTATAAGCTATACAAACTGTATATGGCTTAAAGTCCGACTATCAATTCTCCTAATACCTGTAGTTTCATGGAGAATTTAATGAAATTATTGTTAATGAAGAAAAAACTACAAGTGTTTTGAACTGTATGTTTATGATGATTAAAAAAAGTATTATGATATTTTCAGTAAACTATTTCATACGATAAATAATTTTAAATAAAAATACTGAAATGAAATTTTTGCCGTCAGGTGGATAGTGTACTGCAAAAATTCCACTACAATTTACAAAGTAAATTATAAACATCTAACTATGGAAATCATCGTATCTGAGCTATTTCAACTGCTGAAGTAAACATATGCATAGGAATAAGTTATCGTACGCCTCTGGGTGTTACTGAGCTATTACAGCAAAGTTTATTGCACTGTTCTGGCTCTTTTCATACGTAGATTGTAGAATGTAACCCATCAGATTAGGATTACTGACGAGTTTGTTGAGGTCCTCGGGATGAAACTATCACATATTATGACATTTATGGCACCTCACACTTGAATTTCGTTTATACACTCAGAAATCAATCAAATGGGAGTGATGTTCTGTTTCACTTTGTGCTAACCGACATTCAACATCTGTGAAATGAAACGAGATATATCAAACACTTTAAAAAATAAAAAAAAAAAAAAAAAAAAAAAAACAAACTGTTCGAATATTGGACTATTCAAATTAATTGTTTAAGGATTGACATTGAATTTCATGATATTTTTATTAAAGACATGATAATCCAAAAGTGCAGTGAAAAAAATAATCGATCACAACTAAATAGCGAATGTCTATAACAATGATGAACAAAAAAAAATTTGTTTGCTTGATTAAAATATTTTTTTATCGTTATTTTGTTCTCTATATATGGTCATACACTATGATGCTTGCTTATGCATGGTCATGTCTGAATATTCGCCAGATCTAAAAAAGCATGATCGTGTTTGGTCAGACATGAGAGTCCTTGCTCATGCATGGTCATGCTTTTTCACGTATGGCGAATATTCAGGCATGGTCATGCAAGAAATTAACACGTGGTCTCATATGATCATGTATGATGATTTTTTTCTGATATATACTGTATATTAATTGTTAGCAAAATGACGTTGTTGTGACTTTTCTACTATTCGGTACTATGCTGTTGTTCAAGAAAGGTACAAGGAAAAAGAACGAAAGTACCTTTTGCGGCCCAGGCCGGAAAAAATTAGGTGACAAATTAGGGTTTACACTGATAAAAAAAGTAAACTTAATTCAAGAGAAAAAAATTTTGAACCAAGAATACCATTTTGAAGAAATAGATTTTTTTGAGTCCATATAAAAAATTCTTCGCTCAAAAATAATTATTTTGCTCATGAATTTATTCTGTTATTTCAAGAAAATCATGCTTTTCAAAATGATATTCTTGGTTCAAGATTTCTTCTTTTGAATCGAGTTTTTCTTTATCGGTGTAAAAATCAGTAATTTTGCGGTTGACACCCAGGGTTCGAAAATTGAACTTACTGAGTGAGAAGGACAAAAAATGATAAACCCGATTGAAAATGGACGAGATCCGTGCATTTGCGAAAATAAAGCACAATAGTGTTAAAGTATACAATGTGTTACCGTTTTCTTTTTGTGGTCTTAAAATAGTTTAACGGAGAGTTGTGAAAACCAAGCATTCTTGCAGAAAATGTTGAACCGTTTCCTCAGATAAACAATGACAAAAGCAGCATTGTACTCCCGGTCTTAAGCTCAAGTAATTTCTGTTGATTGAAATGTACTATAGATAGAAACTCAGTAATAACAATTGCATTTTAATTATGAGATTTTCATGAGAGCAGTTTTCCAGAAAATCAATTTAAATATTACGAGTTGGATATTTATTTTAGTTTTTATAAAATAATTAAAAAAATTTCGCCATTATGAATGACAAGTCATGCTTATAAATTGGATCATATTAAAAAAAATGAAATTATGCAGGTGAAAATAAACATAATCCGAGTTATTTTCACTCAAGCGTCATATTTAAATGCATTTATTTTGATTCTATTTCATTTCACTCCGTGCTCGTTGTTTACTTAGCCGTTTGCGGATAGGTATAGAGAATCAGAATATTACAGGAGAATTAAATTACCGCTGAAAGACATTTGAGTTAACATTAAGAGTATATTTTGTATCAAATATCCTGTTTAATATAAGATGTACTACATACTATTATTGTACATTATGACATTTTAATGAACATACGTTGATATTCTATGAATTTTTCATGAGAAAAAAATCTGCATAGAACAAAAGATATTAAAGATACTGCTCTGCTAGAAATAAATAAAATTATATAAACAATTTTCATAGTCTTAATAGATTTTTTTCTAAAAGTGAACTCGTCACTTCAGAAAAAGACATTTAATTATTCTTCTTTTTTTTTTTTTTATCAATTATTACTCTCGAAATCGCTAAAGAATTTTTTAACGGCAACTAAAAATTATTTTTGATAGCATTTAATAAGTTTTCCGATGAAATAAAAGAAAAACTTTTATTGTTTTATATTATTTGAATATTTCACTTGAAACAACTTTTTTTAGATTTTTTTGTTCATAGATTTTTGTACAAGCTTTTATTTTAGTGTATAACTGTATGGAATTTATCGTAATTAAGGAAATTTTATTTATCTATTTCAATATTTTATGTAGAAATATTAATTTTATTAAAAATTTTTTAAAAATAATATTCAACAAAATTTTTATATTGCTATCTCTTGTATTATTTAGAAAAAATTGAATTCCGATGAATATTCTCATCACGGTATTTATTAAATCATCAATAATTCAATAGCTACATTTAAAGTATTTAAAATGAAGTAACAATTACTAATATTTTCCGAACAAAAAAAAAATTTGAATAATAGTAATCCAAGTGAAATAGTCTTTAAAGGATCTGACGTAATTGAAAAGTGAATATTACCATGAGGTTACTCCATGAACCCGGGGGATTATCATGGAAATGTCTGTCATAGCCGTTCAGAATCACTGAATTAATTCATGTAAAATGACGAAGGACTAGAGATAAAGAGAAGAGAGAAATTGTAGAGGGTACTCACTCCTCACTCCTCAACAAACTATATAGTACATTAGTGTGGTTATGAAATTTCAGTAGGATTTTAGTAATTGACATGTCATCAATTTATTGTGTTGCAATTAGCCATCGGTTTCACATTATACACACTAGAATAGCAAGACATATACACACATATGTATATCTATATTCCAGAAACGTGGAAAGTGAAATGGAAAATGAAGAATGAATTCCGGAACCATCATTTCCATTTTCGAATAAAATTAATCAGCGTTTGTAATTGTAATTGAAATATAGCTTATTTAAATTCAGTTAACGTTTAGCACTTCCATCCAATCATGCCAATACAAATTTAAATGAGGCGAACGTAAATAAAAAAAAATAAAAAAAAAACTTCATCGTAGAAATAAAAAGTTATTTTTTTTAAATCAAGTTAATTATTTATAATGTAAATTAATTTAAATGCATTGTTATATTATTATTTTTCAATCAGATTCAAGACGGAACGACGAGTGAAAGCCTACTTGAATGGTACCCGAGCTACGAAGATGACGGCAAGTACTTGATTTGCCGTGCTGAGAATTCACGATTATCCGATGCAGCCATTGAAGATCGATGGAACTTGGTGGTACACTGTGAGTAATATTGATCTTTGATATAAGCTCGCTATTCTATGACTGGGTATGTATGTACATGTATAGCTATATACATATCCCACCATTCTTGAGTACCTACTAGTATAATACCCAACTACACTATTACATCGTTCGCATAAAGTGGTTACGTGTCTGACGATAATAGAAAATAAAATCGATTATTCCAGTGACTAGTCTTCTCTTTACCACTATGTTGCTCCAACGATACTGATATATGTGTATACTTATATATACATATATACATCCAATAACACTACATTGTCAACCGGGTTACGTATTCTCGAGAATTTCATTTGAATATCCGATTGGTCAATAAAATCTACGACGTTCTATATACAGAGAGGGAAAGACTGAGAAAGAGAACGGATAACAAGGATCCAATTTCGCCTGTCCTATTGAACAAGTCCTTCAAGGTCAAATTGTTCATTTAATTCCGCCGAAATACCAATATAACCACGTCTATATAATTTACTTCTTTTTACTGTTTTTAGAGTTTATGTATCCATTATATGCTTGAAGAGACATTTGAGTTCACTAGTTTACAAGATAAAATAAAGTTGTTACTTATTATACTGTAAAAAAAAAGAAAATAACTTGATTCTACAAAAAATATTCTCTTGAAAATTTCACTCTTGCTTTGAGTTACTCAGTTCGAATTAATACAAAAAATTCAAGACCAGAATCAAGAAAGTAAAACTAAGATGTGGAGAAAAAATTCTTCAATTAAGAATTTCACGAATTCAACAAAGCACTTTATTATTTTGAAACTAGATCGGCTATTTTTTACCCATAAATAATTTTTCTCTTAGATTAATAATAATATTTTTGATCTGTAAAAGTCTAAAATTTGCTTATTACATACAATGATTCAATCTCGCGGCTTGTCACGACGATAGCGTCGTTAATTTAGAATGGATCTTTACTAAATTCAACATATTTATTCTACAGATAAATAGAAAAGTCATGTTCGAAGATGATCTTAATCGATCAAGTAATTTAGAAATGCCAGGATTTCAAAATTTTTAAATTCATAAAAATTCATATTTCTTCACTTTCTTACCCGACTAACTTTTGAATGGAATAAATTATTGAATCTCTGTAAATTGCATCTGAAAGCTCTTTAAATAAGCTTCAATTTAAGTACCACATTATATGTGTAGCCTTGAAATTAAGTCCTATTCCGCTATGCCAATTATGATTTTTTTTTTTTTTTTTTTTTTTTTTTTCAAAGTAGATTTCATGTTTTTTTTTTTTGTATACAATCCAAGAAGTTTTTTTTCAATCATTATGAAATCTACTTCCATTTTGGCTGTCGAATAGTATTTTTTTATATTTATTATTATTCATCTTGATGATTCAATTCAACTAAGCTGATGTCGAGTTGTTAAGTATTTTGTAAGCAAATATATACACATTATATTTGATTTTCTCTCTGACTGACAAGAAACATAATGGGTTTAACATTTGTGAAATTGGTGTGTATTTAGAGACTCTCAAGATTACTCTCTTAGCGTAGTTTTGATTGATTAAGATGAGCGGTAACATTGATTTAAGATATTATTGACTTGTCTCAAGAATATCAACAACCCTCCCATATCTCATATTATCTATATCATTGAAAACAAGTCTTTCATAACTTTCGAAATGGGTTTTTAGGCTATTTTTGGTATTTCATTTATTACTATTTCTTTTTTTTAAAGATTTTTTGGTATTTTGAGTAAAGAAACTTGTTCTATAATCAAGAATGTAAAATTAAAAAAAAAAAAAACGGAAGTTATTGCTAGTTTTTATTATAAATTATTATAATAAAAATTAATTATTATATTAACTGGCTAATTACAGTAATTATTATATATTAACTGGCTAAATAGAGAACCTTATATGGCATAAGTAGCGTATCAATATAAACATCTTTCTACAGTAACAATAATAAATGACAAATAGATACGCAAGAGCAATATGATGTCCTAGAGCCTTCCTACGAAATTATGTTACAAAATTAATCAGATCTGTCTCGTGAGTTGTTTATCTTTATGAGGAGATACCAAGGGAACCGATGTTCTGTTGGTACATCTCACGATATGCAGTATCGTTATCCCTTTATTTACGACTATTATACCTCCGATCTAATTTGTTCAAGTAGATCCCGGTGTACTCATAACCTAGATACTCACATTATAATGTGATCATCGAGAGTTAGGGAATTTCTAATGTGATTTACTACTCAAGATTCTCCATCAATCTGTTTAGCGATTCAATTTAAAATATATACGTACTCGGAGCGATCCAAATGTGCAAGCGGAAATAAACCGAGATAAGCCCGCTGATGAGTTAACTCATGATGAAACAATTATAAGTTTAATTAAGCAATGATATAGTCAGATACGGTCAGGCAATTAAAGGGAGTAATAGCTCGCATTTTTCGTGTTTATTAATTTTAATTTGAATTGGAACCTAATATTGGTTTTTTAAAATAAATTTTCAATCCTTTGACTATAGTTGGCTTTCGTTCGATTAATGTTCAAAGTCAGCTGACGCGAAAGTGGTTGAAAGTAAACTAAACAGCTTCAGTAGAAATTGCGGTGGAACAGAGTGACAATAAGGCGAAAGTGTTAATTTAATATAAGCTGCTCTGTCACAAGTTGCTTGCGGTTTTCCAATCAATTATTAGTAAATATAATACCGTGTATATGATAAGTCAGGGATATCAGTATCGTACAATAAAGTACATTAATAAATGGCCCGTTGACATGGCCCATCAGACATGGCCCGTTTTTCTTTTTTTTGGAAAAACGTGCACTTATAATAAACGCCTAAGGTACTCTAGGGAAACATTTGACTACTCTCGAGGTGTAGGACCCTACTAATTAATAATACTGATAGAAGACTTTATTAATTGTTGACATAGTTATTTATTTGTCAATAATTTATTCATTTATTTAGTACAGCTAATTTTTTTTTCTTTTTTTTAATTGTTTAAAGTTGCATAAACTACTAAGGTCATGAGCGACTACGGTAAGGGGTAAACTTTTGATATAGAAAATATTCATTGGTGTACGCCGGACTCGAACGCGGTCCAATGCTTTGGTAAGCAAGGGCCGGATCCGATAAGCTACTGCGCACTTGTTGGAAAATTATTTATCAAATATTATTAAATATTTACAAAATCTTTCTTCAGCGTATGATAAAATTATACAAAACTGTGAAACAAATTTTACCAATTTTATTAATTTCAACCGATTTCCAAATTTTTATCACCTTTTTCGAACCAATTATATAAATGTACAACGCTTTAATTATGTCTTACTATCGCATTCAAATGAATACTTCAATTCTTCATGATTAACCTCTTAATTTAACTTTAATTAAATTAAAATCTGTGAACTACCGTTTTTAAAGCTTTAAAAATTCAGTAGTGAGTAATCAGAAAGATTTAATAATTTTCGGTTAATTTTTGTTTTCGTTAAATTTAGTAGTTGTTTGAAAGCAGATACATGGAATTCTTGTTACAAAGGTAAAATGTAATCTCAAACCCTTGATTTATAGAGAAATTTTAATTCTCAAAAGACTTTGACAATTCAAATATGTGCAATTAATGTTCTTTTGGGCAACTCCGAGTATTTAAACTCGTTATAGTTGAAACTTAATACGAAATACTTTCTACCTACGCTAACATTAGCCTGATTGCATAATAAATAATTAATAAAAGTAAATGAAATGCGATAAATTAAATTTTCTTCTGGATAATCAATGTTTGCTCAATTAAAAATGTAAAATAATTCATCAATACAAATCAATACCGTAGATTTACTACCAAAAAGTTTAATTACGATAGAGAATTTCGTATACTGTAGATAATTGAAACGATTATGTTGGCAATGCCATCCACGATGCGTTAGTTAATTAACTAATGCATACCAGATGAAATGCTCTGCAGTCGGGTCGGAACACTTACTGTCGCACAAACTGATTTATATACATTTATGCAACCCCCTAGTATTTTATTTACACACACATTTTGATACTCCGTTGAAACAGCGCAGGTAAAATGAGAATGATTTTGCTAAGCAGTTTTTTTTTTTTTTTTTTTTAATTCTGTATATGTTGAATATATTATTATTATTCGTCCAACAAAAAAATAATAGAAACTCTCAATGATAACCATGACTCTAAAAAACGAAAAAATAATCATAAATCAACAAATAAAAATTATTGGATAAATTAATGCTAGTTAGATAAATTGTAAGTGGAATAACTGTCTGATCAAACGTGCGTTTCACTCCTTATACTTTATTGATTTTCACTTCTCGCGACCCAATTAGTTTTTTCTCTTTTCAAGTGTAGAATTTTAATGGGTAGTGGAATGAGAAGATTAATGTTTTAAATAATGGCTGTTGATTTAAGAATTAGTTCATAAATAAATTTATTCATTTTGAAGATCATAAAAGCTTGTAACACTTTATATGATGTAGACGGAAAGAACAAATTTACATTGCATATCCTCCCATATTATACTGTGTTATCTGTGGTGAAAAAAAATTTTAGATAGTATCAAACATAATTCAGATAATACTAAATTATTTTTGTATTATACTCAGTGTAATCTTCGATTTGCCCAAGTAATTTTTCTGGTTATACCGCGTAAGGTTACACTGGATATAATCCAAAAAAATATCCCGTATAATTTGAATTATACTCAGTAGAATCTTGGATTATATAATTTTTTCGAAAAATGTGATATTCAACTTTTTTCTTTTTTAATTAATAAATTTTTTTGAAAATTTGTAAAATTTGTTAAAATTGTGATAATTAATTTTTTTTAATTATTATTTTTTTTTTAATTTTTTTAATTTTTTCTAGATACGATAAAAATAAAATTCATTACCTGCGATAAGAGTCACGAAAGCCGAAGGTTATTGAATAAATGTCTGTAGTGAGTAAGCAAATATGCGTTAAAAAAAATAGCGAATCCAAGTATATAAAAGCAAAATAATATTTGGGCGGAAAAGCGTAACAACTCTGCCGGAAACACTTTCCAACCCTCCGTGAAATTATTTTTATTTCGTGGCGAGCCCAGGCGAAAGCCCCTTCGTCCAGTTGGTTTCGCACCACAAATCACACAGTGCGATAAATGTTCTACGTAGGTCTTACAAGGTTATTTATTGGTAGAATAGAGGAAGGCGTACGGCTAAAAGCAAAACGTACAAAGACTCCAAGTACTCGTACGTACTTTTAAAACTTCCATCGGCTAAATGGACTAACTATTCATATTGCGAAGCATTTACGATTTTATTTAATTTTTTAAATCAATTGTTCATAACATGCGCGCTTCTACTCGGATTTTTTCAGCCCCATTTTTTTTATTTTACAGTTATTATTATAAAAAAATTAACTTGACTAATTTTTTATATTAACTTACGAAACTAGGTGTTATAATTATGTGTACTTTATTTCTTGTCAAGAGAAAAATTGAATTAATTTTCAAGATTTAATTTTGTATAGTTCACTGTAATAATACTGTGGGTACAATAAACCGTATCTTATATAACTTCAGTTAGTTATAGTTTAATTATGACGCCATAACTAATGCTAAATGGTAAAACCAGACTGATTAGTGAATACCCACAAAATCAACCATTATTCCAACTTTCAAGTAATGGAAACTCGGTTAAACAATTGTTTTTTTCTTTTGTATTGAGATTTAATGAAAACACGCATCTGTGAGTAATAACGGAATTCATATTTTATTTTCAATTATCGCACTAAAAAATATAAAAAAATTTACGAAGTAGATATACTGGAAAAAAATCTTTTAAAAGCCAAAATTTTCTGTAACTAAAAATAATTTTTGGCTTAATTAATAAAAAAATTTTTTCATTCAAAATATCTAAAAAGAAAAAACAAATTTTTTACTTTAATCCTTTCTAAAACATATTTCAGACTTATTTTTTAAGATATAGAAAATAATAGTAATTTGAGGATTGGTATATAAGAAGAGTAAAAGTATGAAGAGTATTTTTTTTTAAGAAATTAATTTTCTTTCAGTGTAACACAAATGGCATCTTGGATGTTTTGACGGTTTCAGAAAAATTTAATACTTAAGAAATTTGACGTTCTTTTATGATTGTATGAAAAGTTGAAGTTATTCACGAAGAATCTGTGTTGAAATAAATTAATATTTTGCATCAATTGAAATACTTATTGAAAAAAAATTTAATTCAAAAAGCGGACCAACCAAAGCCACAAAGAATATCTGGAGAGAGAGCTGTAACATAAAGCGTCTTGACTAATTAAATTTAGCGATTTACTTTCGTACAGTCTTCAGCATTCAACGCAGCACGTTATAATTATAAATTTCAAATTTGATTGCATTTCCCTTTGAAACCGTTTTAATGCTTATTTTATCGAAAATTTAAATTCTGATAAAAAATTAATCTTAATGTTTTAGGGGAGGATGGGACATGATGGCCCCCTCAAGCTGGTTATTTCTTTTTGAGATTTTTATTAATACATAAAATATTTATTTCGACCGGCTATAAAGAAAAATAGTATACACTACACGGACATGATGGCAAGCAGTGCAGAAATTTCAAACTTTCTGCCCTAATAATGTAATATACTATTATGCGCCCTTTTGGAATTAGTTCCGCAATATATGACATTCAGTGAAAAATATTGTGTGTATTTAGTCATTTTCACTCGAGCATTTCTATTACGAATATAATAATTTTATAAAAATCGCTCTGTCGACAAACAAAAAACTTTCAAACGATATTAAAAGATATAATTTTTCATATACCGTCGTCGGCTTATCACTTTATTTAAAACAAACATATGTAAACGGAAGGTATATTTTTCCTCCATTTTGATTATACAAAATGTACTAAAGGATACTGTACTCAAACTCATTTATCTCCACCATAAACTGAAGTAGCTTACGTGCGTATAAATATTTCGACACGGTATGATGAGTTCTCACGGATGGAAGTGAGGAGCTAAGTCGAGCAATGTACTTCTCTATGCACATATTTATATATTATTTATTATATATATTATATATATATTATATAATACCTTCACATATTTACAACAATATATATATATATATATATATATATATATACTCATACCTATTTATACGTCCATGTCATGTGCATACGTATGTATAATATTGCCCATGCACATCATGTACAACCATCCGCCACCTCTTTATGTTGCAGCCCACAGTTACGCGTTTCCACTCTCACGTTCAATTTAATACTGCTATGCATTCCGCCTTACTGTGGGCCAGAGTCACCTCAGAGTAAAAAAAAAAAAAAATAAAACGTTAACGACATCAAGTTGTTGAGCTATGTGAGCGAGTAAGGCGCTACTCTTCTCTCAAGCATTTCTTTAACTCCCGTCTTTCTATGAAAATATATATGTATTAATATTATATATGTATTTTATATCTATATATTTTTTTTCATTTCATCTCTCGCATGAGCACCGGCACAGCTCGGTCATGCTTTTCCTCGCAATTTAAAATGTCAAGTTTATTAAATATTAAAAGGACGAGGGGAATGTTTTACCCAAACTCATGAGACTTCGAGCTACAGTCTCTGAGTTATACATATAATCATTTCGAAGAGTTCGCCTGTACATAATATATTCATCGTATACCCTAGGCGCTTGTGCCGTGAGACGTTGTCTTTCTGTTCACCTGTGCGAAATGTACAGACTCAAACTTTAGTTTTATCCATTTCTTGGTTTCTGTTTCTACTTTTTACTTTTTAATTTTCATCACGATACACATAATCTGCTTTGTATTTAAAAAAAATTTTTTTTTTTAACAAATAATTGCATAGCTGATACAATAGCTAACAGTAATTCATTGTACTAAATTTTTAATTTATACCGACAAAAAAAAATGATTTATTTTTTTAGAGGTAGTCAGAAAGAATATAATTGTAATTTGTGATCTAATTTTTTTTTTTGTTTTTTTCAATATTGAAACCTTTCCAATTTTTCAATTTGACATTGTTTTTATTAAAAATTTCAATGCAGAACGTTTTAGTAACAAATTTTGCTCTTGTGTTAAATTAACAATGAAAACTATTATGTCAATTCACAGAGTAGCACAAGACCAACTTTGAAAACACGTTGTTCTCGAAATCGTAGAGATTTAGATCCGACTCCTAGCTTGGTTCTCTAATGTTTTTTCAAAGTTGTTTTTGTGAATTTTTAATGAATTACATTACAACTTTCATTGTTTATTTAACAAAAATCATTGAAGTTGTTAAAATTATTGATAAAACATTGTAACTAAAATTTTTAATAAATAATAATGACATATAAAGTTAAGAAGGCTTTAATTAAAAAAAAAAAATTTTTACCAATCTTGAGTACAATAATTACTCACAATAATAGAAAAATAATAATTGTAGAATTACTATTATTAATTTAATAATTTACAAGTGAATAATTAAGATAGTGAAAGAATTTATATTTAAATTAAGCCCTATTTTAGATAATGCTAAATTTTTTGTATCATTTTATTTCCAAGTATGAATAAGTTAATTTCCCTAAGGTGACACAGAGCATCACTCCTATGAGATAGATTTCCAAGCCAATATAAATACAAACAGCGAGTATAAGCTGCTATAAAGATTATCATATGTAACTGTTTTATCGCTAAGGAGACCAACGAAACTCTTTTGTGAATAATTCAATGCTTAACAATAATTGACAACAAGTATGTGCAGGTTCGACAATGCTACGAATTGCTCAATCAAGACAATGGTTCATTCTGGAAAAAAAAATAATATTAAAAAATTAATTTTAAACGGTTCAGTGAGTCGGAAGTAATACAATAAAAATTTAATATATTTTGTGAAATATGACGACAACTACGTTTTTTTTCACATATTTTTTTTTTTGTAATTTCAAGTTGGAGTATCCAGCAATGTTAAAGTCTCTTATTTAGAATTATTTACAGTGGCGTTGCTGGTCGAGAGCACGCTATCTGCATCAGAAAGGTCTGGACAAGTTTAAAGTAATTAGGACAAGTCTCGCTTGCAACTATGACTTTCACATTATAATTTAAAAAGACAAAAAATCCACCACTACAAATACACAGTACATAACTTGTCAAATAATAAAATATATGTAATTAAAAAAAAAAAATTTTACCTATTTTTTGTTAATACACGGTAAAATTAAACTTGCGGGTTCAGTTATTATGTAATTATTTAAAATACTTTAGGTACAAAAAAAAAGGGTAGATAACTTTTCTTTTAATCGTTAAAAGGTTTTTTGTACGCGCTGTTGTAAAATAAGTTATTTATAGTATTAATTGTGAATACCAGATACGGAACGTTTTGAATTTCCAATTGGTTGTAATCTTTTTCTAAAAAGTTGACTGCGTATCTTTAGTCGTTTTACGTCACTCCCGTAATCTTTTTATTCGGTTGTTGATTGGTCGATTGAATAATGGCCGGATTTTTTGGATGAATGAGGGCAAAGGAAATCAAGCACGGTGTGTCTAGTAATTTAAATAGTTAATGTAATAATAGTAAATAGTCATAGTAAATATGCTTTCGCACCCGGTTTACCGTATACAATAAAGTATTGTGTTAAATATTATTTTAGACCACAAAATTGTATGTAACTTGTACAAGATTAACTTCCTCTTTAGTCGCATGTCTGACTAAACATACTAATTTTCACTTGCTGTTTACATACCTATTGATTATATACCACAATCTAATTAAAATAAATTATTCGCTACGATTTCAATAAAAAAAAAAAATTTCTTTTCTTCAGAAGTGAATGTGAATTCATTACAATCAATTTTGAGTTAAAATTGAATGAGCATATTTAAATATTTTATTATTGTGATTGAAATTAAAAAATTATTTCGGTGGAAGGTGCGTAGTTGATTTTTCCAACAAACGTATACTTTTTTTTATGCACAAAAATAAAAATAGTTTTTTATTCATTGCATCAAAATGCAAAATTTTTAACTTTTAATATCTTTAGGGATTGCAATTGTAAATTTAAATTAACAACTCTTATTCTATTGAATTTTATTACCAGCGTATAGGAACGACCTCGTATGGAAATGATGACACGGAAAAAAAATCGATGGAAAATATAATCCCATCTGATTCAATTGACGTTTCTGTGACAGAAAAATACATATTGGCAAATCTATAATTTACAATTGATTATTTGTCATGATTTTGATTAAAGAATATCGATTTTTGGTGTGTTCGTTACAACTAGATTGTATAATTTACGCTCGCAAAACCTTCAATTATTTTTTTAATGATTGATTATTTTACGGGAAAAAAAAAAAAAAAAAAACATTGAAGGTAAACAAAAACATGCGAAAAATAATACCAAAATTGAACGTAAAAACAACAATTACAGTGTGTTTATAGTTAGAGATGGTTAAAATATACGTAACCAACACCACTTATGTTTTGTGACCAGCAGGTTGTTTAAATAAAATAAACAATGAAAATTGGTTTCGTTTTTAATCAACGAAATGTATAGGTAAAAAAAAAAACTCGTTGCCTCGTTAAATAGTGTTAAAGATCGATGTATTGTTTGTTAACGAACGAGTAGGTAAGATAAGAATAGTGTATAAGGGGAATCATTTATATTTAAATATTTATTCTATGTTATCTCCGTTAAAAATTTTTGTGATAGCGCTATATAAAGCATGATGGGCTCGTGTATGAGAATATCAAGCCATACAGGGGAGTAAAAATTAATTTGTTATGATACTTTCATTTTTATTTTATTTTTTAGAAATGTGTACGGCAATTAACATGTTGTATTGAACAAAAATTGATTTAGTAGTTGATTAAAAAATGAATGTCACTCAAGAAACGCCCCTTTTGCTTTGACAAAAAAAAATCCTTAGAGCAAGAAATTGGAAATTTTTTTAAATCTGAGGAGTTATCAAATTTAAATAGATTTGATAAAAAATGAAACTTTTTTTAAATCTTAACGTGTTGGTATTTCAAGAGTTTAAATTAGAAAATTTCAATTTTCATACCTCTAAAAGTACAAAACGTTTAATTTCTGAAGCCGAAAGTTAGAAAATAAAAATTAAATTTTCACATTTCTAACATTTCTGAGTTGATTTGAGCAAAAAAAAATTTTTTTTGTACTTCTAATTGCTTTGCTGCAACAGGACGTTGAAACATTTAAATATTAAATTATATATGGACATATTAGGCCTGATTAAAAAAAATTTTAAAGGAAAATTCTCAAAAGCTTGCATTCATAACCATGAAAGTTGTTTTCTCGAATAAAAGTAAGTACTTCTAGGGCTGAGAATATAAACTTCCTAAAATTAGTTTTCAGCAACGATCTTATATACATATATGTCTGAATAGAAGGATAGAAATAGTACAAAAAAAGTCAAATTATTAACAGGATTTTTACGTAAATGGATCTGACAAAACTTTGTCTCGAGAGTCATCAAATGAGACTCACAGTAAGTCGTAAAGCCGACAAACTGGCATGAAACTTGCTGCAAAGTCGTTTGAACGAGTTACGATTTTACCAGACTCTCTCATGAGACATTGAGAGTTATGTAAAATAAAAAAAAAAAGAAAGAAATGAAATAAAATAAAAAATAAGACGTCTTGAAAAGATTAATGTGAAAAAGGGGAAAGGGAGAGTTTTTAGAGTTCAATTTTCTTCTTGAACAGTTTTTACTCCTACTATATTGTTTCCAATCACTAAACCAATTGTCATGAAATAGCTGCCGTGTTTAAGTAAACTATAAAAAAAAAACCGGTAAGTATATTAGCACTTTTGTTGTAAATTTTTTATAGCAAAAGGATTGAAACAAGAATAAAAAAAATGAACAACTATAAATATAGTTTTAAAAAATCCATTCGTTATCACGTTATTTGTTACCAACAAACAAAAATGATAGTCATCTTGATAAACGCGCGCATTGCCTAGATAAATGTTGTAAGTGTAAAGCTACAACAAAAAATAAATAAACAAAAATAACGACAGAGTAGTCTTTTACGACAACAATTCAGATTTTATGTTCCAGTTTACTTGTGTGAACCATTTAGATGTTGCTTCTCGGTCATTTAATGTTGAGGTGTTTTCTGTGAAATCAAATAGATTTTGTTGAGTTTACAGAAAGAGCTGCATTCCTCTGTATTTACAGAAAAGTGATAAAAAAATATCAAACGCTCTTCAGTACTCAAACCATCACCGTATTTTATGGTAACAATTATTTTTTCAAATGCAATCAAAAATCTCTTGAAAAAACGGACGATCTCTTGATAGGGAGAATTAAGATTTTGTAATTAGTGATAATTGTTTGAGATAATATTAATGGCGTCAATAAACCATAAAAATTAAAGATTTAGATAAGTTAAAAAAAATTAACTTCTTGAATTAAAAAAAATATACTTTGAAGAGTTTCACAATTTTGAATCAAGACGAAAAATTCTTGAATTAAGTTAAATCTAGTTAAACTAAAATGTGTTCAAGATTTGTTGCTGTCGATAAAATTTCAAAACGTCATAAAAAATTTTTCAAGCGCTTTGAGCTCGAATATCGTTTGAGGATCATAGGATGACCTAGAAGGTCAAACATTTTCATATTTTTTTTAGTGAGGAAAAAATTTTCCCATTCTTTCTACACAGTTAAAAGTATTTATCCTAGATTCAAGAGAATTATATCTTCGAAATTCTCATCAAAACCCTCAGGCCTTTAAATTTCACACATGGTTAACTATTAAAATTCTCTGATAAAAAAATCTAAGAGTTTTTTAAGATTTACAATCTCTAAACCTTATTCAAACATTAAGAACAATTTTTATGTATAAAATGTATTTATATTTTAAAAACATTTTTGTTTTTAATATTGTAATTTATAATTTTCTCAAAACTAAAGATGATTGCTTAAGATTGAACATATGTAAATTTTTCAAACTTTTATAAAAAAGGAATTATAATACTCCTCACAAAATACTATTGATAGGAAATTCAATACGTAAAATGAATGTAAAATGGAGTAATATATTTAGCAACAAAATATTCTCACGAGGTTTACAACGGGGCAGTTAATTGCTCTAATTATTCTGCAGTGTGCGTCGATATTCAGTGTGGTGTGTATCAAGCCACGAGTACTGGGAAGTCTCGTATACACGAGATAGATACAAAGGCATCGGAAATCCGGTGAATCTCGCATGAATATTTACGAACAGCTTTAGTCATGACTCATGACACACCTTTTGAACTCACGTCACTCTGTAGAGTCTCTCGCATCAACACGGCTGATATAATATATGGACACTCAATCAGCTATACTAGTACCTTCAATCCCTCAATTAAATTTTGCCACTCTGATACAAACTAACATGCCAGAAATTATAAAAACGAAACGCAATTTCCCTGACACTAAAAACGGATTAAAATTATCATCAATTCGGAGTATTTTGTCGACGTTTTTTGGCTGAATTATCAGAGTGATTAAATTCGCATCAGTATCACTGTAAAAGATCATTTTGGAATTACACCAATCGAAACCTTTTATTGAAATAGCCAATGTACAAATAATATTAATATATTTATTAATTCCGGATAAAACTTAAGTAATTAAAGATATTTCATGATCAGCTGTAGCTCATTAAACAAAAATATTATTTCACACTATACGGCCGTGTAAAGTACTCTAGGTCAATTTTTACACCGAAATTATGGACAGTGTACGTCATTAACAAATAATCTTATAGAAAAAATAAATAATTAAAATCAAATTCCGATTTCGAATAAAATATTACTAAAATAGCTTCAGTGGTGATTTTATATCGAATAAAATAGCGAAAGTGTGTGTAGAAAATTACCGATGATAAAACCATTTGCCTGGCTAAAAAATCAATACAAAGAATGATACATTACTGGGCAACAATAGATTTTACTCTGGGGACCATAAATTTAAACACATCTGCAGTAGCTGTATCGACAGATAACCGAGAAAATTTCAGAATGGATACCTATACATACGTTATAATACTAAAATGTAAAAATCTACTTTATTTTATTTTTAAAACCTGCTTCTGAATACTAAGGAACACTTTTTCATATATTATAATAAATTACAATACTTTTTTTACCTACATTGATATTGAAAGTGTAAATGGAAATAAAGTAACACACCGATTTAATGATACATTTCTATATTTATAGTTATATATTATATTTTTTATATTGTATTGTGAAAATCAAATTTATTGAGGTGAAATTCATTATTAGTAAACATATGTTGTTTTATCAATATTGCTCCTCGGCAAACGTTTAAATTGGAAAACAATTTATTAGTTAATATTTTGAATTTATCAACCATAAACTATAAATACTGTTTAAAATCAATTTAGATGACAGTCTGTTCTAAACTTTCTACATTATAAAAAAATATTAATTACAATGATCGACATTGCAAAATTGCTCACATTTATTTTATATGAATTAATATTACTTGTCAAATATGAGTGTATTTTTTTTATATTTCTCTTTGGATATATACATAATATTCATTAGCTGGTTTGTGACAGTTTTAGTTTTTAATTAAATATCGGAGAGAAAATGAGTTTTAAAGGAATTTAAAATAAAATTTCATTCCGTAAACAAAAAAAAAAAAAATTATAACAAATCATACTCTTTATTACTCTTATATATAGCCTGATATAGCCATATGTAATTGATGACTTTATTATTAAAATCGAATTCATTTAAGCAAATCAATTTAATTTTCGCAAAAAAATTAAATTATTTCACGTCATAAAAATGTCAATTTAGTTTAATTTATATCGAAATTATGGTTCATATTCAAATACACTTGATTCAACTTTATAAATGAATTATTTGTAATGAAATACATTACGAATATATTCATTCATAAATGAGAACTTCTATTGCAACTACTATGCTACAACTCAAGCACTCTTATAAGCAAGAACTACTATTTTGAAGATATTTATCCGCTCTATTCGTAACAAAATGAAAAGTAAATTTACCGTTCAGAGTAGAGGTTTCATCCGCCTTTCTATGATAAAATAAAGCCAGCGAAAATTTGGAGTACAGGTTTCATTTAGTTACGAATAGAGCTGAACTGAGATAGTTTAGTAATTACTTGGACATTTTAATGTAGAGAATACTATATTCTGTTTATGGATAAGTCCAAATTATACATTCATATTATTCTGAAAAACAAAAAAAAAATTTAATTAAATCGTAGGTAATCCAAAAGCTGAAAATAGCTAGAAAATTCGTTAGGGTAAACTTACTTATTTATTTTTATTAAAAGAATGTACAAAGTTAAAGCGAATATTTTTTCTTTTAATATTCTCATTAGGGGTTTAAATATTCTAGAGAATATCTAATATAAGCAAAGTAAAATAATATTGAATTGAACGAAATACTAAGAGATAATTTCATAGTTTTGGAATTAAATCTATTTACATATTTTTTCCTTCCTATTCGACGTTAATTATATTGAGGAATGTGGTCAACAGAACGTCTTGAAAATTTAATTTGTACCAGATCCAGGTCACCAAGAAAATTTAATTTTCATATTGACAATTAGCTATTCAGTATGAACCACTAATTACTGTAATTTTACCAAATGAAATATTTATTTTAAGAAGATTAAACATACATTAACAAAATATAAAACTTTATGAAGTATGAGTGAGAAATATATTCTCAATAGCTAACTTTAAGCTAACTATAAAAAAATATATTTGATCTATATATAAAAAATATAAGTATAAAAACATATTGAGAATTTTTTACAGTTTAAAATAAATTTACGTATTTCAACGTATATTTATATTATAAATTCATTTCATGGGGATTTTTACTTGATTGTGCATGTCATTGTCAAAAAAATTATAATGTAAAATTTATAATTTTGAATATATTTTTATTCATACCGATTATTAATTTCAGTTGAAATGCAGCTGTTTGCATGACATCTGCAGAAACGTTTCATCAAATAATTATAAATACTGACTGTAGCTTACACATTTGATAAATGTTACTGAGAATAAATATCTAAACAGTCAGAATTCAATTAATAATGTATGAATAGTAAAGATGGAATAACTAAAATAATTAATTTTTTAAATTATTATTTCAATTTTATTATCTTTTATAAACACAAAAAGTAACTACTGTTAAAAAATTAAAAAATAAAGTTATTTTCTTTGAAAATAAAAATGATAAAATATTGATAAGTTGGTGAGTTTAATAGAGAAATTTTCATCAGTATACAATACGTTCTTCTCATCAGACCTTACCACAATATATATCCGGGTCGTTCTCATTCTCATTCCATTCAACACATAGGTTACGAAATAGCAATTGAACGGGCACTCAAATGATCTAAGAAAGGGATTCCTATCGGGTTGGAGTAGCTGTATGCCCACAGCAATATGTCCGCACCTCCCTGAATATCTTGGCGCATCACCCAGATATCAGCCGGGTCATCGAACAACAAAAACGTCTCACCGGACAGGTCTCTACCGATACCGTCGGACAGATCTATATCCATATCCAATCGATGCTGCAAAATTCATATGGAGAATATCTTCTGACCATATGCCAGTCGAGACTTCCTTCTGCATCACCGGCTACGTAAATCCCTTGAGGGATTCTAATGAATCGAATTTCTCACTCTTAGCCCCAACCCGTTTTTCCTTGACTAGTTCAAATTCCTCATTCAGAGGTGACCAAGCAACCCAGACATCATTACTGATTTATATATGGACAATCTACGTCTATTCGATTTCTATTTAATTCTCGAATAATAAACTACTAAATTTATTGCTTGGTACTGCAACAATCTAAAGACGATAAAATAATAAAAACGCAAACATTGTCTCTTTTCTATTTCGTTCATGAAATTTTTTTAGTACTTTAGTACACTGTTCAATTCAGCAGGACATTGTCCTCTTATCAAATCTGATAATCACTGTTTGTAAAAATCCCCGTTGGATAAAATACTACGAAAGGAAGAAGAAAATAAATTAGTCGAACCTTCTCGAGAATAAGAGAAATTTAAAACGTACAATAATGAAAATCTGGCATAAAACAATAGCTATGTGTATAAAAATCTGGCTTCATGGGAAACAGAAAAGAAAAATTAACGGTGTATAGACAAATGAAAAAAACTAGGGCGACGATTTCATTTCATTTGGCTCCGAAAATCACACAGTGATAAATTGAATCGACACTCTTCGATTCACTTGATCACGACTTCCGATTACTCTTTGCCAAATTCTACGTGCCAACCACTCTATTTCTAGTTTTATGGATAATACTCGATTAAATTGTTATTTAATTCGAGAGTAACAGATATTTTTTTTTTTTTTACAAATTAGTTTATCGTACAGTCACAATTTATACCGGATCAATTTGGTGAATATTCTTTTATGTCTATATTCATTAACGAATTACATTCAGTAAAATTACCTTCTAAGCTTGTGTGTTTTGTACAACATAGGATGGATTGGATATTACCTATATGTAATTTTTTTATAAATCATATATAAATTAAATTAATATTATCAATATGCTTGTTTTCAATAAACAAAACTTTAAAATATTCCCGTTTAGATTCTCCATATCTTTATACTTTTTTATATTCTTATGAAGTAGCGTACATTTATTATTTTTTTTTTATATTTATTTTTTACCTTTTTTTTTGGTCATCTTTATCAAAAATTTAATTAAAATTAAAACTACTGAAGCACGAAATAAGATTTTTTTACGTTAATGAAATAGAGTACTGAAAAAGTGGTGATTGAACTGCTGTACTATGAGTTAATATTTCTATCAAAAGACATAAAGAAAACCAACATTTTTAAACATCTTGTTGCCAATAATATAATTTAAATTAAAAATGTACTTCTTCGTAAAGAAATTAGATGATGTTAAAAATAATTCAATGCTTTGCGAAAAGTAAAAACGGTTATATTAATAAAATATGAATTGGGCTTACGTAAGGTCATATTAAATTAATTTTATGTCAAATGCCTGCTATGAAATAACTTTCAGTACTTGTATTATAGAACTTTTTTTTTATATTTTCTTGTATTTCTACTGCATGGAAAATGTGGTCGGTAAGAGTGAAGCAAGATCAAGTAAATGTATATAACCACCGGAGGTACAGGCATACCTGTCCGCTTGGTGTACACGTTTTGTGGAGAGTACATGCATAATGAAAATTAAGCCAGGGTGGTCTACCGAGTGAACCGCGTATAAAGCCGTGTGTACCCACATGCACGTCACAGCTCTTTTTGGTCTCTTTAATAGACGCACACAAGAGCTTTCATGAGTTTTTCATTTTTATGAATTTTACATTATATACATATAATATGCTGAAATTCTTCGAAATTTTTAGTTCTACTGTTTAAAATACTTTTGAGTTATTTAATTATGTTACTTAATTATAAGATTTAACTATGAAAATTTAATCAATAATTACCAAACAATCGCTTCGCGTTAAATATTGCTAAATGAGATAATATTACACCGAACAACAAAAAATTGTAATGATATAATGTAAAATATAAATTTTAAAACGTTATGAAATATTTCGTTGAAGCACGTAACATTATTCTGTTATGTGATATTCATAAAAAATTGAAAACATGCGACCAAAAACAATAAATATTTTCTATTAAGTTTATTTCCATGATAAAGCTATTCGAAAAGTATTGTTCTCTTTTAATTATAATTAATTAAAAATTCACCGATCTGTGAAAATATTTCACTCTGTATTATAATTAAATAATAAATGATTTTATTATATTGAAGCAAAGAGAATAATGTTTATTCTACACTACTTTGGGAAAAAAAAAAAAAAAAACTTATATTATTAAATATTTGTATTCACTCATTTTTACGTAATATGACCATTGATTTTTCATCATAATATTATCTAAAACGTTACATTGATTATGTTACCCACACGGAAATAATATATATAAAAAAATACGTAAAATTACCAATCGTATTTGAAAACCTCTATATTTGCTTTGTAACGTGGTAGAGTTTTTAATTTGAAGCTCAATATTACCAATATTTTAAATAAAATGGCACAGTAATTCTACTAAAATTTCAGCTTAGGAAATTCAATAAATATAGCTTACAAGCTGTAACTTCATAACTGTTTAAGGAAGCTTAGTAACACTCACACTGTTAACTTTACATTATATCGAACAGTTGAATAGTTGATGTTATGGATGCTTGAAGGAACTTAAATTATTAATGATAGCATAATGCAGTAGAAATTTACCAGAATATAAAATATTCGGTTGCAAAGAAATTGGTTATTCTAAGTTAATTGATAAATCAATTTACGTGGTCACAT
The DNA here is from genome assembly GCF_013202065.1 of Cotesia typhae. Classification (NCBI taxonomy): domain Eukaryota; kingdom Metazoa; phylum Arthropoda; class Insecta; order Hymenoptera; family Braconidae; genus Cotesia; species Cotesia typhae. The sequence continues at coordinate 6,406,144 of NW_027423757.1, read as the reverse complement.
GGTTGTATTTTTCAGTAAGCAAATGCATATTTTATCTGATGGACTCTATCACAAATGGTCCGTATCATATTATATTAGAAACATAAATACACCAGGGTGAATACATTTGAACTATCTACCAAAACGGTTATTCCTCTCACAAATAATAAATACGCTACGTATTACACTGCGTTGAAGTTGGCCCTGGTTTTCAAGTATCCCATTGGGACCTCATAATTCACCCTATAAAAAATTAAAATTCACAGCTACTGCAATACACCGCGATGCTTCGCTAATTTATCGTCAATTCTCATGGCGATTCCTAGAGTGATGACTTCTTTTTTTTCAAGCCCATGGGCCATGCTTTGATTTCTGTCATTAATATTAGTTTTGCAGTAGTTATTAATATTAATAACTTTTGAATTGAAATGTCCCTATTCACATCTATTCATTTTCCCAAGATGACATTTCATATTTATTGCACTCATTTGCGTAAAGTTCTTCGTAAGTAAAACATCCTCGCTGTCAACTTCGAATCGCAATTAAAAGCAAATTTAGATGTCAGCACTTGAAATGTTTAAGTAGAATTTAATCGGTCACATTAAAAGTGAATAAGTGTGAAAAGAATAAAACGAAATGATAATTTATATGATTGGAGAAAAAAGTTTTTTTTTTTTTTTTTTTTCTAAAGCGGAATGTAAGGTTAAAACAAAGAGCAAGAAGTTTATTGATAAAAATAAATTAATTCACTGATTTAAATGAACTTTGTAGATTACGCTCGGGATTCTTTTTTCTCAACTAGATTTATAGTAAATTAGAGTTAATTGGACAAATAATATAGTACCGTATAAAAAAATTAAAAATGATTAAATATTATAATCATAATAAATACAGAAGTTATTTATTTTAAACGTCACTGAAAAAAAAAAAAAAAAAAAAAAAAAAAAAAAAATTGAACTTAATTTTAGAAAAAAATTCTTGAGACAAGAAAATTATTTTGAAGATTTTCGTTACTTTGAATCAAAATAAAAAATTCTTGAATCAATTTTATTAAATTAAAAGAAAAAATTTTTTTCTCTTAAGAATTTTTTCACCTAAATCAAGACGATTAAGTTCTTCAGAATGTTTTTCTTGGTTCTCGAATTTTTTAATTGAATCAAGTTAATTTTTTTTTTGGTGTATTGATGAGTTATGGCGTATAATACTCTTACATTAATACGTACTTCAAGAGTTAAATATTAAATGGGTCATTATAAAATATATTAACTGAAGGATTTCTGTTTTACATTTCAGATAAGCCGGTAATGACATTACGAATGGGCTCATCTATAAACCCAAAAGTTATTAAAGAAGGTGATGATATTTACTTTGAATGTAACGTGAAAGCTAATCCCCCAGTGTCAAAGTTATCTTGGTATCATAAGGTAAATTGAATTGCTTAATACTACTACTATCACTATGTATTTATTCTAAAACACAGTTGTAATTATCGCGGATCATTAAACATGCCTGACTATCTAACTATGATAATTTTATTAGCCGCAAATTAATGTACATATAATATTACAACCAAAATTGATAAATATAATTCGATAATACCACATAATTAACATATACGAGAACTTCAATATAATTGTTCTCGTGAATAAATTATTATATGCTTATGATTGTATAATGTATTAACAGCAGATTTTAGTCGTTGGTATTAATGTTTACTTATTCAACGATATATAAATTCATTACTACATAAAATGCGCCAATGTTTATTAGCAGCTAATACAATTCAAAATTGTTTATCTGCATCTCAATTATTACAGCCACTATGAGCATCACTAGAAAAAAAATTTCAAAACGGGATAGGGTCGAAGGGGAGTAGCTCAAAAATTTTGAAAAAAAATGTTTACTCTTAAAATCTTCTGCAATATTAAAAAATATATTTTGCTTGGAAAAAGAATAAAATAATTTTGGTTATTTCGAAAAATTGAAAAAAAAAAATTTATTTTCTAAATGTTTTTAATATGGCCGATAAAAGAATTTTCTGACATGGCGTGAAAATTTTTTAAAAATTTCTTTAAACACACAAACAGAACAATAACTTTTCGTGAAAGTAATCAAAACAGCTTCTTAGGACCTAAAAATATGATGATCTGATGAGAACTCGATTTTTAAATAAAGATTCACTGTATTTAATTTTTCAAAAGCATAATTTATTGTTGAGTACCCCGTTTCATTTCTTTCTCCCTCAATAGTATATAACTATTCTTAACAGTTTGTTGGATTAGTTTTCCATATACATTTTAAGTAATTTATTTTGAAGTAACGGAATTTAAAAATGTCAAGCTAAATTTCATTTATCAAAATACCAGTGATATTTTATAAAAATAAAAAAATCAGAAACGAGAAAAGTTTTCAAATTAATAGTATCAGAAGAGTTATTTGGACCCGTCAAACTCAGGAAAATAAACCTCTAAGATGAAAAAAAATCTATAAAGAAAAGTTAAATGAGAATAATCTGAAGATGGTATAAAATAAGTATTGTATTGTCTAAAGAAGAATTTTTAGAAATAGAAACGTCAAGAATAGAGTCAATTTCACGAGCAGAAACTCGTTTTCTCAACAAACTTACCACCTTCATGTGGAAACTTCAATTACGTAGCCAACAAACCCTTACTATACCTGTATCAAATAAAACGGATCTCAGGCGTTAAATTCTTTTCCACATATCCAACATCTTTTTATTCTATTTCTTTTTTTGTTTTGTTCTATTTTTTTCTTTTTCATTTACTCTACTCTTTTATCATACATGAAAGATTCTCTAATGACAGGATTAACAGGTACATGCATACATGTCAGAAATAATGTATCTAGATAAAAAAAAGTCAGTAAAAATACTGGAAAAATATAATTCAATACTTTGATATCTAATTAAAATAAATTTACATGATTCTCACTAATTAAATCAACTTTTTTTTTATTTAGCATGAAACAATTCTTTTCTGATAATCGTTTATAACGTTTTTTTAAAATTTATTGTAGATAAAAAAACTATAAAAAATTTAATTTATCAAAAGAATAATTTCAAATCATTTAGTTTACTTCTTTACAATAATTCAAGTAAATTAAAGAATATAAAAAAGGTCAATAAAAAATTAGGATGATCATCTTTAATGCTAAAGTCAAGGCGTAAATTTCGGAGTTATTATTCAAAACTGGTTCAAATAAAAATTTTATTTGTATTTAATAATGTATGTGCCAACAATTACTCTCGAAAAAATTGATATTTCGAGCGAGCTTTTCTTATTAGTTTAAGAATTCGATAAAATTTCGGAAAATGGAAATGCCGAGATAGTTTATTTTTTATCTAATTTAATTACATTGATACATTTTTATTTATTGTGTATTTGGATGGGAATAAAACGTCAAACTACCCCTACTAGTCATTATGTTCGTGGTTGATTCCACTTTGTGCTAATTTCTGCGGTGTAAATTATTGAAACATGAGGATGTTCAACCTCTAAGAGAGCCCAGATTATCAGAAATTTCGCAGAACGCATTTACAATAGAAACATTACCTGGTAGAGACTTTATGATGTAATTGGAGCTGGAGTGCAGTGGAGAGATCGAAAGCTCCTCGTTGTTTCCCACACACTGATGATTCACGTGAATTATGAAGACTAATTGACGCACAGGTCACAAGTAGAGCTAATAATTATTAACTATTAATTTGAAAATTAGGCAATTCCACTCATTTTGCACTTTTCATCAAAAAAATATCCTTAAAAGTACATATAATAATTGTCGAAAACAGAGCGATGGATTTTTTTGACAGAAATTTGGAAAGCAGTATTTATGAATGGCTCACTCTGGCTGTCATATACAATTTAAAATACCCTTATTTATGAATGAGAAATATCGTCCATCACTGGTTGAGTCTACGACGGTAGTCTAGACCGTTACGTGTGTATTCAGCCAAACAATCGCTATATTGTTAGCTATATTGAAGTTATTTTGAATTTCCGAGTCAAGCATTGTCACCTTCCATTCATTCACTCATTCGTTCATTCAATGTCAAAACACACTTTCGGGAGTACACTTTTGTCAATTTTAAAACCGAAACCAATAAATTGTTACAGCGTCGCCTCTATTATTTACTCTCCACTTCACTATACAACAATATCTCTACCACTTTTTTTTCGATGTCTAAGTACGGTTAACTTCTATTCAGTCAATGTAAATGATTCAAATATAGATAAAATGACTGTTTATGTGGACAAATATTATTTTGTGAATATTTATCAGTGTTAGAGTTAGTAAGTGTTGGCTTTATATTGAAAAAATATTCTATCCGAGATTATTATCTATTCAAGCATGCTTTCTATTAGACTTATAAAATATGTGTATAAATCAGAGTTATATTATAAATATTAATATTAAACATGTATTTATAGAGAACGCAAAATTCCGATACAGAACAGGTAACGGATGTGGTTTTACTGCACGGTGACTGCACAATCTCGTTCACTAATATAGCTGGATAATTTTAACGATATTAATTCCGATAGGAATTCAGTTTAATTCGTTTTTATATTGCACTAGCTTTTACTCTCCCGCTCCATTGGGCACTATATAGAATTTCATTTTTAGATCTAGACTTACAATTTAATTAGAGTATTGTTTTGACTTGCACATATTCCAAATTCTATCGAATTGGCATGTACCTTTTATTCATGTGATTATTCTAGCTAATATTCATTGTAACTTTCAATAAACGATTATTATAGCATTCCCGTGGGTTTTTTAAAAAAATGAATAATAATTGATATGAAAGAAAAAAAAAAAATTGAAATGAGTATTGAAAGTTTCAGTTAAAGAAATTGCAGGTCTAATAAGGGGAAAAAATCTGCCTAGCTTCAAGTGCGACGAATTTTATCATTTGTTAAAATTTTCTTAGTGACATCAATTTTTTATAGAAAATTAATTTTACATATTTTTTACAAATTCTATTTGAAGATGAGCTGAGTTTATTTTCCACATATTAAATGTTGGGAAAATGCATTTATTTTAATCTGTTACATTTTCGCGATCTTGCAATAGATTCAGCAGTTTTAACGTGATGGATCGTTTAAGAAACCCTATTTTGCTTATATATATGTGTGTAGATAATATACACATTTTCATAAATTAGAGTTGTTCAGTTAACTACACAATATAATATTGTGTGATGATGAACGTGAAGAATTTAATTAAAATATTTTTAACGTAGTTCAACTTTCGCTATGTATGCTCATATTTTTTTTTATTGATTTATGATAAAATTATTTTTCAGCATATTTATGGAAGGAGAAAATTTATCATTTATCTTATACTTTCATGTCTTTTTGCTTTTCTTTTGTTATTTTTTGGTACGTATTCTAGAAATGAAATCAATGTTTTATCCATTAATTTCCCATCAACGATCTGTATACATGTGTCCATGCTTATATGTATAGCTGTGTTACATATAACGCAAACAATAAATCACGTAAAATACATTACTTGAATGAATATTGATCGCGTGTGTGATGAAAAAATCATGATAAAAATTTTTATGATGGTAAAAGAATTTTTATAATTATATTTAATCATGTTCGCTGAAATAAGTTATCATCTAAGTAACCTGTTTTCGTTCAAAATGTAATATTAAAGCATAACCATCTCAACAATAACTCACATGTAATCAGAAAAATAGTTTAGGTAGACCAAACCGGAAGTAGAACTCATATCACTACTAATTATTCAAATTTTTAGCATTTTACTAATCGAGTTAATAGCCCGAAAATTAACATATTTCCCTGGACAGAAATTTCAATATTGATTTTCTGATGAAGTTCACGCTGGTATGATAGAAAATTACAGCAAAAATTAATTCAATTGATTCTAAAGTGTGGCTTTTAGGCTACTCATTAAATTTGTGGTCCAGCGAACATGAATTTTTGGGATGAATATTAAAATAGGAGTGAGTCAGTTTATTTTGAACACTTCAATGCATCTTTAGTCAAATTTAACTGTATGGACATATCAAAAAATTTTTTGACCGAATTTGAAATCTTGTTAACATATTTTTGACTAATTTTACAAATAATTTATTAACTTAAAAAAAATTGAATTTTTTGAATCTTATGATCTTTTCTTTTCTCCCATTTTTCTAATAGCAATAATTTATAGCGAAATATTTAAAACAAGTATATTTAAAAAGTATATATTTACGGCATAGTCGGAAATATTAAACATTTATAAAGTAAATTATTCAAACTAGCTTTGCCCGACGGTTGCTACAATGTCCTACGAAATTCCTGCATTAAAGCATAAGTTATACTGACGAGAAAGTTAGTGACAGGGTTTACGGACAAGAAAAGTTAGCAGGTATACTGGTTGGCTCGTGTGCGTCTAATTTCAAGAATGACCTTGTCCTCGTAGATTGTATTCTCCCATTAACGTCTTCTCTCTTGCTCTAATACGAATTCAAGCATTATCGTCGGAGCTTTCTGACGAGAAATAGCAAACGCAGGAATACACAGGACACTTGAGATGTTGGCTTGTGTACCCTCGCTTAGCTCGTTAACCAAACAAAATTTACATACATCTCGTACGTATAAACTTTCATTCATGTGTTAAGTAGATTGTATATGTACATTGTATATTGATGTTGTACAACTCATATACAGTCATAAACCCTCAGGAGACTTTCAGGGTAACTTTTCTCCCAAGAAAATACATTAAGTCGCCGCAGGCCATTACTTTAACGATGAATCTGTTTATATCGTTAACTTATTCCCTTATAAAAGCTGTCATTTTTCGAAAGTTATTTTTATTAAACCTTCTGCGTATTTAGCTTTTTGGCTGAATATTCAATTTTCTTCGGTTGAGAAGATTGAGAAAAAATGAAGCATTTACAAACGAGGTACCAAAACATTCATTTCTTAACATTTACTCTCTAAGTCTGTTGCAAATTCTGAAATTTACACAAAACAACGGTTAAGTAAATAAAATGAATGCGAACTATATTATTTAGTTACAAATTCTCTTCTTTAGAAGTTTATTCCGCTTAAAAAGTACTTTTTATTTTACAGTATTATTTAAATTGAAGGTAATGAAGTTAAATACTGCTTTGTTTAAATTTAATAATGCAATAGAATAATAAGAGTTTTATGTTGTATAGATGTTTATACAAACTGACAAGTAATTGTAATTTTCATTTTGATAATTTTAATAATTTTTATTTTTATCAGAATCATCAATCTCTAAAATAAAAATAATATTCGCCCTGATTAATAAGAATTTTTTTTTCATGTGAATATATAGTTCACACGAAAAAAAAAACTTTTTGTTGACATCTTTCGGCTCATTATGTATAACATTAATTAAAATGAAAGTGAATTTCATTTAGATATAATGGCCTGATATGTCCTGACATAACTTGATATGCTTATATAGAATTTATGAGCAAAGTTGGTCTTGAAAATTTCTGATGATGGGCTCATGATCTTTTAATTATCTTATAAGAGAGTTAAGTTTGAGTCGTTAAGTAATGAGATAAAGATAGTTTTCAGTTTATTCAACTATTAAACCATTTTTTTATTTTTTTATTAAGACACGAAATATTAATTTACGCACTCGTTTATGGAAGAATTAAAAAATTGAAAAATCATTATCAATTATTTTTTGATTTTCATTTATAAATTATAAATATTAGAAAATATTTTTGCGGGCAATTCACTCTTTGTACTTTCATTATCAAAATGTTACCATTTTCAATGAAACAATACGATTTATATTTTGTAAAAATCCAATGCCGCTACGTATAACTAAATTGCACGCATTTTATTTTTAAATTAAGAATAATATTATAGCGTAGAAAGAGTTAATGTAGAGTAGATTTTAGTTTTAATATCAATATTCATGTCCAAACTTCTTGAATAAACTGTACCTTAACTCCATACGTATAATATAGAGTGATGTTTAATATTAACTCGAAAAGCTAAAGTGAATTTAAAGTGAGATTTCTCTCTGTTTTAAAAACTATTTTCATGATAACATATTATGATTTTGAATTTTTGAAAACTACCAAAAATCGAGCAGAGAATATTGTTTTACAATGTCAAGTCATAATGTCGAAAGCCAAGTACAATTTTATGTTCGTTTGATGAAATTCAAAAGGTTTTTTTTTCGCGATTGTTATTTCATTGTAATTGAGATTTTATTGTTTTTAATTTGTTGAAATAAATTAAACATTAATTTTTTTTTACAATCAACTTTTTTTCAATTGCACGTAATTTGTTGAATATTTTAAAGTTATTAGATTTGTTAAAATTGAATTAAAACAATTAAAATTACAACAATAATATTTTGACGATTGAATGTATAATTATTAGGATACATTTTACGTTTTCACTATAAATATTCATAAAAGTGGTACTCTTGTAAAAGATAAAATCTTTTGTGTTATAATATAAACCATTAAAATAAAAGAGAATTATCAATGACTAACAAAATATTACATTGTATGTTTATTCATTCATTAGTAATAAAAAAAAAAAAAAAAAAAAAAAAAAACAATGCACATCTGATGATTCCACAAAAAAAAATATTCCCATCATTTTTTAATGATTAAAAAGAATTTTCGTATAGACGCAACAGAAATTGTTGAGAGCAACGCTTATTTCGAGTATAAAAATAGTCCCAATATTCCTTTGAGCTAAATAAATGATTGATAAAAAAAAAAAATTTTTGCGCCTCTGAAAAAAAAAGAACATCATGGACATGAATGCGATTATTTGTTAATCTATATCATCGCGGTGAAGAAGCTTTCAGAGGTATCTGCTACCGAAATTGATCAATCATCTCTATATTTATGATCATGATCTATGCATATAACACATTTTCAAGGTACATATGTACATAAATAATATTATTTTTCAGGATAAAAAATTACAGCACAACATAACAAGCGGAATTTTGTTGACGGATCATTCTTTGGTACTTCAAAGTATCACACGTAGTTTAGCGGGTGATTATGTTTGTTCATCAGCGAACGATGAAGGTGACTCGACTTCAAATGCAATCCAACTTGACGTGATGTGTAAGTACACTACTAACATAAAAATTAATCAAAAAGATTATGTGTACTCATATAATAGTAAAACGGAGAATGAATACACGTGAGTTATAACAAAAACCCTATTAATTTGTCAACTAGTTGCGCCAACTTGCAAGCGTGTAGTAAACTTTGACGTAGTGTCCTCAAAGTCCTTTGGAAAGTCAACCCCATTCTCATTCAACGTGCCTGAACAACTACATGGGGCTTTAAAGCATGAGATGATCAGTCTGGTGTGTGAGGTCGACGCTAACCCAACTTTAGTCACCTTTCGTTGGACTTTCAATAGCAGCAGTGAGATACGAGATATTTCACCGGTTAAATTTACCACCGACAGCACTATCAGCCGACTTAACTACACTCCTGTTACTGACATGGATTACGGAACTATTGGATGCTGGGCTAGTAACAGTATAGGGGAATCCAAAGAGCCCTGTTTTTACCCAGTAATTCCTGCAGGTTTGTTACTAAATTACATTCGTCTCTATAAAACACATAACAATGCTATTATATGTATATGCAATGCAACGCGTCCATGCATATGCACTCACTTTCCAAAATAAATACTAAAATTTCTCTACATTTTCACTTTATGTGTGTGCCTTGGCATCTATGTGCTTGTGTGCTGATTTAGTATTCACAACACGAGCTGAATCAGCTCGAATTACTTGTCCAATATCAAACAGCTCAAAGAGACACGGTCAACCGCATGTACAAGCATATAAAATGAATAAATAAATAAATAAAATATAAAATTACCTCCATTTACTGGAGAAACCTTAAAAAATTCAGTTTCAACAAATTTTATTCATACTAATAAATTTTAAAAATTTTACAAATAAAAAACTACAGTTGAACATTTCTATCATAAGAGCAGATCACACAGTAGGGACTTTATTGCTGAACTAAAAAATAACGTCCTTCAGAATAAAAAAAAAAAAAAATAGTTGCATTGCACTTGTATTTGGACAATAATTATTAGGTATATGTGATGAGTACGTGGGAGAATAAAAATAGTTTGGGAATAAAACGGCTGACGGTTTTAATTTTGACACAACACCACGAGATTCAACAACAATACCAAACGTGTCAGTATTTTCACGGATGACTACCGCTGGTATTCATGCGATATCGTCCACCGTATAATTGGACTCATAATTTATTCACACCATCAACCTCATGTTATTTCTTAATATGTAATTACAAAGGGGGTAAAACATTATATGCTTTTTTAGTTTTTATCGTACAATAGCTAGTGAAACGTTAATATTGTCACGTATTTTTTTATCTTAATTACTCTATCATGTTATTATTGTTTTATGAGGTTCATTATTCTTCTGTTTTTCACATATTATCCTTCAGCGAGGTAGTTTTTATCGGTAGAAATATACCCGTTAAAATGACATTGTTCCAGTATTGTTAATCAAGTTTATTCACTGATAAAAAAATTAATTTAACTCAAGACAAAAAATCTCCAAGCCAAGAATATTATTTCGAATTGAAGAATTTTTCTGCTCAACCTCTACAAAAGTATGGCTTTGGTTCATGATTTTTTTTTGTTAAATCAAGTTTCATTTTTTTTTATCTGTGTCCAATTATAAGATACATTTCATGATACATATTTTTTTTTTTAAAGAAAGTATGAAATAATTGTCATTAGTAGAATGTGAATTGTTTTCTCGTTATTTGATCAATTCACATGGAATCAGTTTTACAATTTGATACAAATAAGCGGACTTACTCAGTATATAGAAAATGTAACTATTTTTTTTATAAAAGTAAACGAAGTTGATTCAAAAAAAAAAAGCAATTCCGCTACACCAGAAATAGAAGGTATATTATACATCAATAAAGTCACTGAAAACGTGTTTTTCACTATTTTGACAATTTTGAAAACAATCGTGGCAACATCCCGTGTTAGAATTACACCGAAAAAATTTTACACCGTTATTTCACACTACACAGCCATGTAAAGTGCTCTAGGTCTATTTTTAAACCGAAATTTTTTACAGTATTTACATTAATAACTACAAAACAAAAATATTTGACGGGTTTTTAATAACAGCCTGACCTTATACTACTTCGAATTTTCCTGTATTATAATATTCAAATAATAATACGTTAAACTCTCGTAGCATCTTCTTTGGACGCAGGAAAGCCGTATCCACTCCAAAATTGCACAGCACATAACAATAGCAACACAAAGATCCGAATTTCATGTATTGAAGGATTTGATGGAGGGTTTCCACAGAAATTTGTTGCCGTAATGGACGATCGTAGATGGGAATCTACGAGTCCTAACTGGATATTGGAAATTCACAAGCCAACCACTGTTGCACTATACGCCGTGAATATCAAAGGGTCAAGCGATCCCGTCATTATGGACGACATTGGTCTAAAAGGAGTCGCCAAATTCACTGGTAACTATCAGTTTTATTGAAACTATGATCATGATATAATCTTATACTCTATTTGGATATTTTATCTCTTCAAATTGATCGATATTCAAGAATATATCGAGTGTAGATATGTCACAAAGCCACTAATCTTTTTTAATTCAAACCATTAATATTGATAAGCACTCTTTGAATGCTACGTTGTTTAAAATTCAGTATCGCTTCAACATTGTTGATGTATTTGTAACAATAGTGTGGTATTTCATTGATCTCTTTAAACGGTTTAACGAAGAATAATAAAATAAATCGATAGTTATACCTACAAGTATATGTATTTTGAAGCTCACTCGCCATAAAAAATATAGAGTACGTCGACATGAGGCTATATACCTCAGTGACACTAAATTCATCGCCGGTTACCGCAGATGTTGGGTTACTTTTTATCTTGACTAGGTTTATGTCAAATCTCTATTTTTTGTAAGCTTATGTCATCTGCGACGATTTTGTGTGATTTGATTTTTTTTTTTTTTTTTTTTAATAAATTCAACTTACGTGAAGTATAGATATTATTAAAAGCGAATTTTTTTACTTTATAATTTTGACCAAATGACTTTTCTATTTTCTTGGTAAGCAAACATCGTAATATGTATAGTACTTGTTTAATACACTGTGGTGTATTTGCAACAATAAAAGTTTAACAATAAGCTTGACATTTATGTTTATTTGAACAACCATTATTCAGTTTTATTCATTGATAAAAAAAGTTCCATTAATTTCTCCATGATAATTTTTTAAGGCCTAATTCGTCTGAATCATAATTTTTTAAATGTGGAAGCTTCTCAGTTATATTTTTTCAGACAAGAAATGTTTATGAGTGTACTTAAAGTTTTTACTCTCTATTTTTTTTCTTCACTGTTTTTGGTCCTTTCCTTAGTTATTACGTGGGTTTATCAGGTAAAATACTCACAAACCAAGCACAATATCTGCGATAAAATACTGATTCTTAAAAATTTTTAAATACACTGAGAGAAAAAATTCTCTTTGAAAAAAATTAGCAATGTTGTAATAAAAAATTAATTTCTTGATACAACATTGCCCATTTTTTTTTTTTTTTAATGTTATCTCAAACGACAAGACTATGCTTGCATTATAAAATTGCATATCGTGAAGTTATGAGATTTTTAAAAATACAACATGTCCAATAAATTGAGTCGAATTGAATCCGTACAATACTTACAGCCTGATTTTTGAATTTTTGAATAAGTGTTAGTATGCTAGTAGCTTTATAAATTTGGTGAATCTAAATATTAATGTTTGACTTTTAAATTCGTAATTCGTATTATACATTATACTGTTATAGTATGTTACGTTCCCAAATTTTGGGTGTAATTAATTTTTAAATTTAATTAATTTATTTAAATGTCCAGATTTTGACCTCGTTAGGAAGTCGATAGACTCCAGGTGGGTCATGCCACTGATTCCTCCGCGAAGTACTTTTTATATATATTTTAATGATTCATATTTTTAAGTTATTTATAAAATATATATTTTAATATTTTAATTTTGTTTTACCTGCCTACAGGTAAGTAATGAGTAGAGTGCCTGAACGCTGGCTAGCGCTCTGGGCGATTTTACCAGGGTGAGAACAGCTAATAAGCGCTCTCACCCTGGGGGTAAAAGTTAGGATATTTTGGATAGAATACCCGAATGCTGGCTAGCGTTCTAGGTAAAGGAACCAGGGTGGAACGCTGATAAGCGCTCTCAACCCTGGGTTGGGGTTCTAATAAATTTCCATAATTGTTTAACAATTAACAAAATTTATTATCAAGGAATTGGCAGGTTCAGCCTCGGACCAACAGAGATTTCTCCTCTGCTAAGTCCTCGGACTGACTGCTCCAGATGAAGTCTGAAGACAGAATGTATCTGTTATAATAATTACAATAAGTTTTATAAGAATTTTTAGCGACGTTGCATCTCAGGTTACCCTATGTGAACATCAACGCAGTCCAAAACCCACAATGTAGACTGTTTAGTCTACTAGGCTGCATTGACGTTCTAGAAATCTGTTATCTCGAGGTATTTCCGTTACGAAATACCTCGGATAATAATTAAATAATTTAAATAATTATTTAATAATTTTTAAAATAGATTTATAAAACTTTAAATAAATTTAAAATTTACGAGAACGTAACAAGTATCAATAAAATTTTCATTACTCATTACTAATTACATCCATCGATTAATGTGCTTAATGCATAATAATAAGTGAGTGACGTTCAGCTTAACAAGAATGAGTTTACGAGGAACGACGGCTAGTAATAGTACCAACGCGTTTGAACGCAATGTTCTACCATCAGCGTCCAACGTTAATAGTATTATTGCTATATCCGGGGGATTCTGGTAACAGTACGATAGACCGCGATGAAACCACGAATCACTCGATAAAATAGCTACACGTATAGCGTTCATGTGGTAGGTCACAATGTGTTTCAATGAAAACTGTAGTAATAAAACATACAAACTGTGGTAATGAGAAGGAATAGCTATTTATTGTTTATATTGATATTAAGAAGCATATGCTGTTAAAGTAACGTACCTAAATGATTTAGATGGAAATGTACTCCGTGAATAGATGCATCAGGCCTGGTTATTAAATTTTGAAGCGAAGTTGTAAAACAATTTATCAAAACAGTTTATAATCCACTCCACTATTCACTCAAAATACTAGAATTAATTTATTCAACTAATTTCAACTCGAATAACATTTTATTATAATATTTTTTTTTTCACTTTAGAATTATGGCGTCACTAAATCATAGCAGAGTTTTCTGTTTTTTATTATTTTGCTTTTTACATTTTATTTTAATCAATGTTATTGAGAAAAATAAGATTATAAGGCGTGCACTTTTGAATTTTTCAAATTTTTTTAACTTTTTACTTTCCAAAAAAAATTCAAATACAATTTGAAACTATACTAACAAAAAAATTGTTATCTAAAAAATATAATTTGAAACTTTTGACATTGACATACATTTTATTTTCATTGATTTTATAAAAAAAGTTTTCCTATTTCTAGAGCAGCTCATTTCGAACGCATAAAAAAAAGTTATCGTCAGTGACAACTTTTAATTTGTTATATTTTTCGCTTAGCTACTCCATTTCTCCTCCTAAATATATAAATAAAATTATAATAAAGATGCAAATTAAGGTGTGGGTACTAAGAGACACTCGAAGACTTAAACCGGAAATCGGGGCATCTCTGTTGATACAGTGATCGTTGGGACGATGTTATTATCTACCTGAGAGGAAGAGGGAAAGAGAGAGAGAAAACAATTAATATATAAAATAAACATGTTAAGTTTTATGTAAATATATGTATGTATATTATACATATACCAATATCACGTGGTGTATAGATAAAGGTAGAGATAGAGATAGATATATAGATATAGAAACCAATTTTGAGATTGTAACATAGTCTGCAGTTCAGCCGGTGGCCAGCCCACTGCTACTGCACCACAGACTAGAAAACGAACCACGCCAAATTTATGAGCTATTATTATGCATTCCGTTTTCTCTCTTCTTGCTCTGAGTAAAACACCACCCCTCATGCAAAGTGCCTTTCTGCAATACGGAAGCATCTAGTGTATGTACGTCCAAATAACCGGAAATGTTTCTTCTCAGCATTAGCCAGCATGCTACAGATACAACCATATATTTCGAACAACAAGTTTATATATATATATATATATATATATATATATATATATATATATATATATTTGTTTATTTCTTCTTATGATATATTAATTAATTGAGTAAAATGCTAATTTAACTGTTTTAATAGACATTTATGTAAATAATTTAATTGCTTGATTCAATTTTATTATACTGTGGTCATACTTTATGCTGATTAATTACCATAATAATTGGTACAAAAATATTGTTAAATTAATCAAAAATGATATCTTCTATGTTACGTGTCAATTTTAAATTGGAAATTTTTTTTTTTTTTTAAATAAGTTCATATTGTACGCCTGTCAATTTAATTGTTTATTTTTTAAGGTGATTCAACGTCGTCAGTAGACATGTCGCCTATTTTAATTGGCTTGGGTGGAACGGCGACGGGATTGGGACTCATTGTCATGGGTGTACTGATGGCATTGTGGAGAAGACATGCCGCGACGCCGACTAAGCCAAAACAATCTCAACAACCGACTATTTCTTCATTCACTGGAAAGGGTGAAGAAGATGATGGCAATCCTGACATCATACCTACTACTGTTTTAAGTAATCATTTGTCAGGTAATTTTGTAATTTTATTGTACCTTATGTCTTGCATATCCTATCATTACATACTCTTAACATAGAACTCTTACAAAATAAACTTCTTTTTTGATGCGTAAAATTTTGTCAAAATTATATAGAAAAAAATTAGCTAGTAAAGGTAGTATTAGCTTCAACCAATAAAATTTTGTTCAGTTTATAGAAATAACTAATTACTTTTTGTCACTTATATAGCCTTTAATTTTAATTTTTTTTAGTTACTCTGACATTCTTTGACTAAATATCATTGTTTTCTCATGGTAATTGAGGAATTGAAAATTTTTGAAACGCATAGCCACGTATTTACATATTGAAAGCAATAAAAAATGTTATCAGGTTATTACAATTGATTTCGTTCATAAGAACTCGTTCAAATCTTTACAAAACATAATTTTTAAAATTTAACTCAAACCAATTCCGTCAACAGTCAAAATTTTCAGTCTTTCAAGTGGAGTATACAAAATAACAAAAAAAAGTAGTTTAGATGAAAAATTGATATTATTAGAAGATAATATTTCTACAAAAAATGAAAAGAAATTTAAAATGTTTGCTGTACAGTTTGGAAGTAAGTCTATAAAAAGAAGTTGTCGGAAGACTTAAGCGTTACCGATCTCAAAATAAAATTTTATCTAAAGTTTTCCTCTCTGAATATCCAATAATAAAAGTTATTTCGAGAATGACGAATCAAGTTACGATTGAATTTCAATTCAATATTATAAATTTGTGTGTAAAGAGTAAAGGGAGCAAAGTGAGCAAAACAAAACTAAATGCTTATATACTAAGTGTTTGCCTATCGAGGGGAGCTATCATCTATATATACGTTGTTTCAGAGATAACCTTAGTAGTTGCTCTAACAGAAAGTTATATAACATCACAAGTCATCCTGCTGCTACCCCTTACGAGTCTGAAGTCTACTTCTTCGCGAGATTAGCTGAGACTCGTTACTCTCAACAGTCACTTGAGAAATACATTCATTACTCATTCACTTTCTTACTTTTATCTTTCGTATTACTTTTAACAACTTAAAACTTTCTCACACCTATTCTTGAAGTACTTAGCGGTTGAATTCCGTCAAAAGATTTCCACTTTATCCAAAAGATACAGAATAAGTATGATTGTTATATTAAATCAATTGAGTCACAACAGATTTATTTAAATTACTTTACTGGTTTCATTTTCATTGGTTGTCCTAAGAAATATGCTCTGTATTTGAGTAATTGTGTTATCGTCCATTCTTAAGGGAGATATTTTTAATGGATGAATCATAAATTTATATTTAAAGAAAGACTAAAATGCATTAAACTTATAAAACCTTGTCATATTAGAAAAGTTTTTAAACAAACACTTTCTTGAGTTAGAGTGATTTCATCCTTACTTTTTCATGATAATTGAACCTAGAAAAAACAAACTTTTTTAAATGGTGACACATTTCTCTCTAGAGGCTCGTTATGTTCAGTTTTCCCTTTCGTTTGATTTAAATTTTGAACGAATTTTGCGTTGATAAAATACTATTTTTGGGTTAAAAATGTCAAACAAATAGTCCCAATTTCTGACTTTTTTTTAATTTAAATTAATGGTCGATGAATGATAAATGGAGCAGTTTGAGACCTCGCATCGGAGGCAGCGGACAAAACATTATCCATTTTGAAAAGAAAAAAAAAATTACTTTTGCACTCTAGAAAGGTTCAATAAAGTTGTGTTGAAGTTTAAAAACAACAAAATTATTTTATCATTTTTAAAAATATTTTTAAAAAATAACTGATTTTGAGGATTTTACATCGACTTCCTCCCTTAATCCTTAAAAAAAGTTGTTTTGTTACAATTAGGGAATAATTTTATTTTTAGGTGTCATTTTCAACTGGCTTAAATGTATATGAAATTTTATAAATATTATACCATAAAAGAATTATATATACTCGGTAACCTTTTTACCTCATTACTCATTACATAAATTCTAAAAAATTTCACGGTACATTTAATTATCTCTATTGTAATGTATATGGATATCCCGAGTCGAAATTTCCAACGTTTCCAACGTCTCAAACGCGATTCCAACGTTTGAGACGTTGGAAGCGTTGGAAAAACGTTGGAGATTTTGACTCGGGTAGTTTTTCAAAATACTGAAAGAATAAGATGTTAGCATGAAATATACACAGAGAAATTTAAATGATTATAATTGTTATCCTTCTTTCATAATAGTTACTAGCTTTGGAATTAATTGACTAAAATCATATCAAATCATAGTAATAGTTACTTGAAGAGCGATAATAGTTACAATCAATTAATTTTCTCTGTGTAGTTCACAATTCATTTTTTGTACCTTTAAGCTTACTTACATCACAATCATATACCAAATTAATTCACTAGTTAATTAAATTAATTTTAACTCATCATGAATAATGCTGTCTACAAAGGCGTTTTATTAAATAGGAAATTCTCTCATATCCGTCTTTTACCGGCAATGCTCTCAAATTTGAATGTGGTTCCTCACATCAAAGGTGTTTGCATGCATGTTGCATTCATTCGGTGTTGAATTAACATGCTCTTTCAATTCATCCTGTAATTAAATACTAGCTAACTTCTCTTGAGTTGATCAACTTATATTACGATCTGATGGATTATTTTTAACCATAATGTTCAATTTTTATTTACCTTATTCTCAGTATTTCATAAAAATTTTAGTTGAATTTTTTAACACCTCTATTTAATCCCAAATATACAAAAGCATTCAGGTTTAGCAAAGGATTAACTAGAATTCATAGAATTAATAGCGAACTTTAAATGTTTGATGTTGGTTATTTAGTCTTTGTTTTACTAACTATGAACTATGTAAATCAATGCATAGAAACAAGTAAATATCCCGTATTAGTAGCTACCGATTGAATACATCAAAGTTAAGTACTATTACGGTGTTGAAGCTCTATTAAAGTAGAAAGTATTATTATTATTATTATTATTATTATTTATTTAATTGGCCATGGAGTCGAAACCCCTTGCGGCCATCCATAATTGATACAAAAATTTATATATAATTATATAATATATAAAGCAGTTATATCGCATAAAATACAATATAATATGTATAACATAATATAATATATCGCATCACTCAATCATCACCAAAACGCACACAATAGCAATGTTTTAATATTATAATCTATTATTTTCTAAAAAGTATTGATTACAGGCAGTTCGAAATTCTGTAAACGTTGACAACCTTGTACAGCAAGCTGGCAATTGATTCCAAGTTTTAATCGCAGATATCAAGAATGATTTTTCATATTTTGCAAAGTGATAAAGAGGCAACTCAAGGTAGTCCTGACGAATGTCAATGTTAATTAGAGGCTTTTGATTAAGATACAATGCTTTATAAATAAGACATGATAAGAAAAATTTACGTCTGGAACCAATTGTCAGCCAACGGAGGTCGGCATAATACTGAGTGACATGTTCATACTTAGATATTTTAACAATATACCGTACACAAGCATTTAATTTTCTCTGAAGTCTGATCTGTTGCTGACCGGTAATATCAGTATAAACAGCTGCACAGTAATCGAAAATTGGGAAAATAAGAGTAGTAACTAGTCTTTTTCTAATCGGCAACGAAAAAACATCTCCATTCATTTTTAATTGAGCAAGTACTCGCATGCTACGCTTACAGATATCAATAATTTGTAAAGACCACGTTAAAGTGTCTTCAAGTATAATTCCTAGATATTTAACTGATTTACAATAATCTATAACAGTATCATTAACAACAGTATTTGGAATTACTTCACGATGAACATCAGCCAATTTCTGTGCCGATCCAAAAATCACAAAAGTAGTGAGTTTAAAACAGAATACCCTAACTAAACACCGTATTGCTAATGAATTAGTTAGATTACTTAAAATAAAACGACTATTAGTCTTAAGAATTATAATAATAATTATATGTATTAGTTTTAATTTCACTTGTCGAGTGAAAAATTAATTCAGTTGCAAAACTTTAGTACCCTATCATTAAAATTTTAAAATATATTCATGAAAATATATAAAAAAACACTTTTTTGTCGAATTTCATGGTTTTTTTATCTGTAGTCAAAATGAAAGATATTTCAGCTGTAATAAACAATCCATGATCATTTCTTTAAGAGATGCGCGGCATAGCCAATTCAGCTATAGAGCAGATCATCAAAATGACGATCTGTATCATTATTTTAGGCGATGGATTTAGTTAACTATGCCAGGTTCTCATAGTGACATAACAGTTGCTTGTTTTGACGACACTAAATATAATACAAGAGCTATTCTCTGTATGCTTGAGTGACAAAAAAAATAGACTGAGATATTTATCTAATAACGATCGATATATTCACTTAATTTTTTATCAACTCCGAAAAATTTCATAGCTAATAAAAAAAATTAACAACTACTTACAATTTTTTTTATCAGCTATTTTTGTACTTTTCAACAGTTTCTATTATTATAAATTGCTATTTTATTCACAATATTTTATAGATCAAGTATTTTATGAACAAGAAAATTTTATTGTGTTGTAAAAAGTCGCCCATAGTTATCAATATTATTACCTACGAAAAACACTTCCTAAATTTACATTTTCTCTTACATGAAAACTCATGAAAAACTAGTTATCACTTGATGTCACATAATTTTTTTATTATTATTTCTGTATTTCTTTTTTGCAGATAAAAAACTTTCAGTTTACGGTTCTCTGCCGCGCAGACCATGCCACCTGGAGGGTCGAGAAATGCTTCATGACTTTCTTGAAAATCCGGATTATCCTCGAGTTTCGACTAATGTAAGTATCTCAATTCAACATTAACTTTAGCTACTGAAAAAAATGTAATAAAAGTTAAAATAATCTTTAATCATCAAAAAAAATGACAGTTGCACTAAATACAAACAACCAAGTTAAAGCCATAATAATAAAGAACAAAAATGATAACTTTTAACCTTTTTTCAGAATTTTTACAGCTTACAAAGACCAAATCGTTATTCTGAAACAATTGTGAGAACATCAGCACTTCAGGAAAGCTGTATCTGAACTCGTTTTAAAATTCATTTCTAAATAATAAAAAAAAAAGTCATAAATATGAAAATATAAATACATATATACAAATCTACACGGTAAAAACTCGAGCAATGGATTATAGATCAAAATGAAAAATCATTGAAAATTTAAAATGGATCATAACTACTATAAATATATAAATATCATCTAACATGTTATTATCATCATTACTACTTTTTTTTTTTTTAACATAATCATTGCTCGAATAAGGCTGCATTTCATTTGTAACATAAAATATACCCAGCTATTAAAAAAAAACACCTCAATGCCAAATATACCTTCGAGGTATCGAACACATATTTTTTAAGATCAGGTTTACTAATTTCAATTTATTTAAATGGCTTTTTAAATTCATCCTACGAGAGAATACGGTCTGCGGGGGTTCGCAAAAAATACTTCGAATGCTCAACGAGATTACATATATTTAATACTCACCTAAATTGCGTTACAATAAATCGTATATCTATAGAATAAAAGAAGGTGAGCGAGGCCGAGAACTATAAACCGTTCTAGAGCTTCGATTTTATTTTTAATCATTTAAACTGAACCCAAGAGATTTAAGTTATTTTTTGCTTGTTATTGCAAAAGAAAATTTTTTATCAGTTTTCAACAATAATTCAAAATAAAGGGTGACATTAAAAATTATGGCGATTTTTTTTTTGTAAATATTTTCTTTAAAAAAAAAGTTGATCAAGTAATCACAAACTTACGAATCATTTCCTCACGATACATGCTAAAAAATTTGTGTTAAATATTATATACTTTTTGATGTTGATTTAAGAGAATTAACATAAAAAAATGTTAAATTCACACCTAAAAGTGTTTAATATTTAACACAAACATTTTTAATGCAGCGATGCAATATTTTTTACTGGATAGTTTCATCGTAGTTATACAACTAATTTTCTATAAAAATTTTTTGACATCATAAATCGAAAAGAATTTTAGCAATTTTATCTATATTGATTCAAGTTTGAATGAAAAAAATTGTATCCTCTATGTATTTGCATTTGAAACCAAAAAACATTTTGTACTATGGTAAATAATTATTATGTTTCCAACAGGCTAAAAATGTACTTCAACACACACGTATAATTAATAAAATACGATTATGTTGCTTTGTAAAAAATTTTTAGAATAGATGATTTGTAATTGATTTAATACCAGAGCGAAACTTACTGCTAGAAAAATTTTGATTATGTTATTCATAAAAAAAAAATCGCGAATTAAATTCTCCATTTTTTTTTTTATAAAATAAAAAAATAAATGTTATTCGTGTAAGGATTAACAACTACAAATTTGAATGTTTTATAAATTAATATAACTTTTATCCTTAATTTGGTGAAATAAATTAATTCCAATGTTAAGAAAATTGTATAAACGTTTTTTTTTGTTCTATAAGTAGCATGAAGGAAATGAAAATTCACTCCCGATTTCTGACAGAGTAACTCGAAATGTGCTTTACATAAATGAGTACAGAGTATCAATCGAAACTATGAATTGAGTTACTGCCAACACATCGAATATAAACTGAACAAAGAAATTAAAAGGCCATTTAACTAAAATTGTTATTTTTAAAAATGAGAATTGAACATTTTGTAAGACTTTGATTATATTTATTAATAATTTAAATAATAATAGAAAATACATTTGTAAATATTGTATATAAATAAAAATACATTTGTGTTACATATTTAACGTTATTTAAAATTTTATTCCAATACTCAATAATATCCTTTTCATATTAATAAGAGAATGTATTGATGTAAAAGAAATATATTGCTACTGAGAATATGAATTTTTTAAATCAGTCTTAATACACAAATAAAAGTGGTAAAGTACTACTGAACTATCATTAAAACCCAACAAATGAAAATATTTCATAGAGTAAATTTAAAGATAAAATATTTTCAATTTTTTTATTATTTTTACCTTTCCGAAATCAATAAAATCAATTAGCGATAGCAAACATTATTGAGATTTTTAGTTTTGATACTTTTTTTTTTATTTTTATGTCACGAGAAAAAATGCGATGCAATAACAGTAGATCAATTGAAATAACTGTTATTGAAATAAATCCATCAAAATCAACATTAATGAAATTGCACTATCTTAAAAAATAACAGAAAGATAAAAAAACGTTTTAAGTTTTGAAAGTATTTTTGACTAAAGAAAAAAAAACAAGTTTTACAATTTAAAATATTTTTTTTTTTCGTGTTGCTCATTGAAAGTACAACGATTTTACAAAAAAATTTTGTAATATCATGAATTAAATATTTTTTATCAATTTCGAAAAATTTAGCGTTTGCTCAATAACTATTTTTTCGATTTTTTTATTATTTCAAATTTTTTTTTTCCCATATTTTACATCAAGGATAGAGTGGAATTAGTTATTTTCGATAGATATGCACAAAGGTAGAGATTCTGACAACTTGAAGTAGCGTCACGAGTTTGCGGCTATGGGCGCATTCTTAACCGAGTTAGATATCCGGCCGAGCGAAGCGAGTCCGGATATAGTACGAGGTCTTGATGAGAATGTATCCATTACCTCAAACATGTGCCTTCACTTTAAGTCTGTCAGGGTTCCTACCTTTGAGCATAAAGTATCGAACAAAATTTTTTGTCATATCAGCGGTAGAAGTTGGATTTGAAAGAGAAACAGTTCAAAATGTTTAATTACTGTTTATTTAATTTAAAAGCACAAGAATTATGTCAAAACATGCAGTACTAATGATATAATATTAAGTAATAGTTTTTAATAAAATATTTTTTTTTTTTAAATTATCAATTGCGATTTCATTTAATATAAATAAAGAACATATTGATGTAAAATGTTATAAAAAAAAAAAATCATTTCAAGTGAAAATGAAAAAAATAAAACATGAAATTTATCAATCTATTACTTAAGCATCCTTATCTTCTTTTAGTAGTTTATTATTAATGTGATAATCCACCAATTTCAGGTAAGCAATCATTATTAATAACGATAACCTTTTATTAATAACAACCTTTTAACAACATTAATCCTCATTTTTTCCAGAAAGCTTCTTCTAAATAATTCTTACAAAATATGGACAATAAATGCGTTAAAGCTTTTATATTTCGAGAACTTCGAAGCAGTATTATCTAAAATTTAATATTAAATCTATTCGAATGCTTTTTTTCACTAGTGCACACTTACTTCTCTAGTTATTTTTATATATGTCGACTCTGGTACATATATATATACATATACGCATTCATACACCTACGTACATTCGTACACGTAACTCGTTGCTGCACTTTCGTATCCTCCCAGTAGGATTTACGCTCTACCCGAAGCCATATTTTCCGACGTTCGAGGCGTGCTTTATGTCGAAACGAGGTTAGCGCGCTCTCTCGTTATACACTAGTCGTAATCTGACTAGATACGAAAGCTCTACTCATGTATAACTATACGTGTATATAAATAATGTAAAAAAAGAAAATGCAACTTACCAAGTAAATTCAAGGAAATACTTGCCCGATGTGCAGATTTCTTTTGTCACTTTTTCTTGTTATCATTTAAGAATACATATTTATAAAAAAGCGCGCATTACAATTTTCATTCTTATTATTATTTCATTGATAATCTGTATTTTTATGTGTATCCATATGTGCATGTATAAATAAAGATATTTCCGGAAAAACAATTCGTCAGTACATGACGCACATGCATGAGAGATGAATTTCTCTCTGTATCATTATTTTATATGCATTATAGTCTGATACCAAGTGACGTTGCGGTTACACAGAAATACACTGCGGATGCAGTATCGTGTTAGTTATTTGTTATTTTATTGTTTTTTCTGAGCATTATTTATACGTTCTGCTAAAGAACGAAAATAATAGAGGAAAAGGAAAAAAATTATTTCAAAACGGAAAAAGTATGATTTATAGAATAGTTTATGACAAAATAAAAATAAAAATAAATATCGATTTGTGTTGAGATTTTTATAAAATAAAAATAAATGATTCTTTGAGATTCTGCTTACGAAAGATTTTCGAAAGGTATACATGCAATATTGGAATAAAAATATCCTATTGATTTTGAAATGATTAAAAATAAAAAAATAAAATATCCTTTGATTAATTTAATTCTTCGGGTCGATAAGAGACATGCAGAGCATGCAATTTGACTGCTATTGGATTAATATGGTGCAGTATTTGGTGTTGATTTTTTTTTTAGTTTTAATTGAGTGGCAGTAATCTTTCTTTTGTTTCAGCGGTGAGCCAAGCCTCTGAAATGTGGGCATTAAAATAATGGCGGAATTTATCGCTGAATAATGAGAGGTGGGCATGAATTTAAACAGTACAGTGTTCGAGGGTAAAGGCATGTAAAATTTTCAAGCGGAAATCCTCTCATTGAAAATACAAAAGGGCATATTATTTTCAACAACTATGTCATAAAAAAAATCCACTACATTAATTAGAGCCTTTCATTCGTTATTTTTTTTTCTTAATTAAACAACTGAAGTTCATGCTATAGGTGCATGCTTAATTAATTTATTTGTTGTGCTTTATTACGAAATAATTTTATTAATCTATAAATCATGATAATATGTTATAACAGATATTGTTCGTTAAAAAATTAATGCTTCAAATGTCATTATTTCAACTTTCCTTCAATCGCTGAAAATTAATTAGTAATTTTAACAATCATATTAGATTACTATTTTTCCTAATATTTTCAGAATTTTTATGTAAAATTTATTGAAATAATGATCATGAAATTTTTGTAATAATTTAAAGCATCAATTAAAATCTTTAATCTAATAGTAGTCAAAACTGAATACTTTCAAAAATTTTACGACCTTAAATATGATTCATAGATTTTATTTAAATTCGTCAAAGTAATGAAGGAAATATAGCTGTCTTCATCTTTGGAAATGTAGCTATGAAATAAACGCATTAAAAGTTACAAACTTTGAGTAATTAATTAAAGTTTTATTTATTAAATTACTTACGTAAGATAAAGTGTCACCACTGAGGTCCTTATAAATTTGATGATGATAGTCTATGCCTTTATTATTAAAGTAAGATAAATTTAAATGCTCAGTAAATTACTATTTACATATATTATACTCTAAACATTATGTGGAGTGTGCAAGTATTAAAAACTTTAAATATTTCAGGCGAATGACAATTTAAAATTCGAATCAAATATTCAAATAATTTTGAAAATTTAAATACTATGAAATAGATAGATTAAAGTTTATAAAGCTTAAAAGTGCCGAAACTAGCAAATTAATCTTTATAAAGATTAATTACATGCACTAGAATTTAAATTTGCGCGCGCAAGCGCGCGCATGAATTTAGGATTTGCATATATTTTTATGCTTTGATATATTTGCCCAATCACGTTACGAATAGTTTGCTTACATGATATATTTTCATATTTTTCATCTAAATTATAAAAGTGGATGTAATTATAAATCGATAGGTGGCTAGTTAAGTTAAAAAATCATGTATCTATAATTTGTATTTTGTTTGCGTGATTTGGAACTAAATAATTATGGTAACTGGCATGAGATAATAAGTTTGTTAAAAAAAGATCCAAGTTCGGTATTGTGCTTGGGTAATTTAATGTTCGCGTGTCTGTCAGTTCACGATGATCAAAAAGTGTAACTTTTCATGTTAGAACTAGAACCAAACAATTTGATGATTAAATACACGGTATAACGTAAAGTGTACAAACTACTTACCGTAAAAATATATCGTCAATTCAAAGCGGAGTGTGCTTATAAAGGTTTTCAATCGGAGCTTTTCCTATTGATTATTTGATATCATCGTTGCTTTCTTGTTTTATCTTTTACTCTAACTGTATTGGGTATACTAGATTTTTTTTTATTTCAATTATAGGTCCAAAGTAAATAACGACCACAAAAGCAAATATTTTCATTATAATAATGTTATCCGATGCAAATAAGAATAACAAAAATCAAACAGTCTTTAATGAACTCGTTTGATTTTAGTTTATAAGAAGAAGTGACTCTTTACACATCATAGTTATAGTGAGCTGAAATTATATTTGTGAACATAAAAGCTTTATTTATGAGACTTAAAATATCGTCAGAGTGCAAATATGTAACATTATTTGGTGATTAAAATTTAAAAATATCTCGTAGAGCGATCAACTTGTTCTTTGAATTTAAATTTGAGTAAAGTTTTTTAACGAAAAAAGCTAGTTCTATTTAATTTGTACCTATTTCCTTTTTCCTGCAGTAATTTAAAACTATTAGAGCATAAACTTTCGATAGATTTCAAACAAAAGTTCCGATAATCCTTCTTGGTTTGTAACACGATGCGAGCCGGAAAACCTTTTCCGTACATTCGAACTCCACACATCACTGTAAACATGTGATGGTCAGTAACAGAGCCGGAAATTAAGTGCTAGCTGATAACTATTTTATTAAAATCTTTCTGAATTTAAAATTTATAAAATATATTCGACCAACCACATCATGAATAAATTGATTTCACATACATTTCTTCTTTATTTTAATATTAAGACTTCACCAATACACATGGATTGAGTTGAAATAACACTAAGTTTGTGTAAAAAAAGTCGTTAACATAATTTTTTGTATTAAATTTGACGAAAAATTTTTTGCTGTGTATTCTTAAGTATTCATAAGATTTTTAAAACTTTTCAAGAGAAACTTTACTTATGAAATTATTTATTCTCAATATAGCATACTAAATTATAATGCGATGAGAGATCATAACGTTGCATAGTAACGAATTAATAAATTATTTTCTTTGAACTACAGTAAACATAAACAAAAATGAAACAATGAGAATTATTTTAAAATACAAACAAAATTAAGCAGCTTAATATGTATTACATTATATCTCTGTATTACATAAAAAGCTTTTTTCAACTTATTTAAGCTTAATTTTACTAAAATTGAAGTTATTGAATAAATAATTTTGCTATTTTCAATATTAAACTGCAGAACAAAATTGTTATCCTCCAACTTTCCATTATATTTCAGAAAATTTTTTAATAATCGATGATGCACTCACTTCTTTCCAGGAATTACACGCAACGTTGAACTTGAGAAGATTTCAGAACTAGAGTATTCACAGTTCTCGAGTAAAATTTCCTTCTTCGTGCATTCATTTTTTTACTTTTTACTACTATTACCCCACGTCTTTTTCTGCATTCAACTAGAGTACCAACATAGATAATGACTACAATTTACTTATAAGAGATTCGATTTCATAAGATGAATTTTTCAAGAATACTGATGCATTCACTTCGGAAAAGAAAATTATACTTGAGTGTCGTTATTATTTACTTTAAAATATTATCTCCAGACACATTTTTTTATCTTATGATGAATAACTTATAATTACTAATTCACTTGGAATACATAAAAATAAAATTCACATGGATTAATATGTTACATTTAAAGTATATCAAAAAAATATCTTTATCTACATTTCTGCTCTTACTTTTAATATTTAAAGCTAGTGGATTGAGCTTTGATCCTCTTTATAAATTCGGCATGAAAGTGAGTTTTCTACTTTAAAAGAAAATTTCTGTCTATCTTGAATTATTTTGACGTAATAACCTTAATGATTTTATTCCGTATTCAAGTGAAGATCCTATAAACTTAATTTATGTTTAGTTCTGAAGTTAACTTAGCATCAAAGTATTGAAAATATGATCCTCAAGTTTTCACTATTTGAAATAGAGGCATGCACATGGAACAGATAAAAAAATTTCATCAACTTCAATCGAGCAAAAAGTTCTTAAAAAATTTTTTTCTTTGTTCAAGTAAATTCTATTTGGTGGAAGAATTATTTTGCAACGAATTTCTTTAAAATAACAATTATGGCAAATTTTTAAGTCAATAGATTCTAACTAAAATGTAACGCAATACTGTTTCTTTAAATTTCACTATGGAAGGATTAATTAGTCGAAATTTGACAATGCGTTTTCTTTAGCCTTTAAGATTTCACAAAATTTTTCAGTTTGGCATTGAATCTAAAATCGATTAGTAACTATTATCATTAGACTAGATAAAGACTTTTGATTAATTTCGAATCCAACTGAATTGGACAATTCAACCTTTTTACTACTTTCCCATCTGCTCTGCATTGGTTAATCCACTTAGAGAACGTTCCCAGTTAGCAATTACGTATACTAGTTACACATCCTATTTATACCCTACATCATAGAGTAATCGCAATAATCAAATATAAATAATGAATGGGCATAGATTAAATGGATTGAAACTGACATTTTTAGATCCATTTATATTGTTCAATTACTTCAGTAGTTGATTATACTATAAATATTTTTAATTCAGTTGAGGTTTACGTGAACATACAATTTTCGGCTACTACAATACTAAAAATTAATAACACAAGAACGGAATAAAATTCTCCATAAACATTAGTTTAAATTTATGCTGTTACTATTTTAAGAAAATAGATCAGCTTGTCTACATTCATACGGCTTACTTTTTATCTTATTTGAAAAGATTTTGGTACAGTGATCTTTTTTCCATTTTTACATTGGGGTTCACCGATAGCAGCTTTAGAACAAACTTCAGCCCTGTCTCAACTCAAATCAAACTTATAGCGTTGCTCACCCCTATGCATTACCATTTTCAACCCTCTGTTATATAGATGGGATTCAAAATACCAAGCCATGCACCGATTTGTCTGGCATTGTGTAAGATTTTGGGATTTTACAGATACCGATTCATCAACCTATATAATTTTTCATATAACCTGCATTAAAAATGCGAGTTTCGATGTCTGTTGAGCCAACCGAAACTAGACAATTCCGACCAATACGACTGTTGCAGGAATCAATCAATTCTTCCTGGAGGGCAGAAAATGACGATTTTCTCCCCGCGAGATGAAGTTGCAGCTTTATTTTCAATCCTATCAGAGTATCTTTTGTTTATTTTATACCTTTATTATTGTCATTATAACCGTCAACTGCACTGACATTGTAATTCTGTTACTAAGCATAAATAAGAATGACAAAAGAATAGTATATTACACACCGAGGGAAGTAAAGTAAGAAATGTCTCAGATCACATGTAATTGTTGGCCGAGGCGAAGCCGAGGTCAACAAACATGTGATCTGAGGCTTTCTTATTTACTTCCCGAGGAGTGTATGCTATTTTTTTGCTCGACGAAGGCAGAAAGTGGCAACTTCATTTAGCGCAGCGGGCCGAAAGTTGACGCTTTCTGCCCGTCGAGCAAAAAAACTATTTAATTTAGGAATAATGTTTAATAAAAAATAAACTATTACTTTCTTGAATTGTAGTTTTTGATTTTCTTAATAACTTTTATAATAAAATCGTATTTTTGCAATTCTTCGGAAACTATCTAGTTCTGGTTGACTCCAAACATTGAAACTAGCATTTTTAATTTATCTTAGGACCGTACAGCAGCTTTCACGACATTTTCCCGATCTATCATTAAAAATTTATCCATTAATTCGACTCTAATTCGAAAGTCAGAAAACTATATATAGAAATCTTATAAGATTTTTTATCGGTCTGTATGTAAATCGACATCAATGTTTGACGTACTGTTTTTTCTACTTTACCGAAGTTTGATTGATAGAACAGAAAGTCTACAGACTAATAGTGGGTAATATGTTCCGAAGATACCACCCTGATAGTCACCTTACCTATAACTTACTGTCAATCTACGTCCGCAATTTGAAGCAAACTTGACGGAAAGAGTTGGCAAAGCGAGCGATTACCTATTAGTTACCTATAACTTACTCTGCAAATAGACGTCAAAACTTGCTGTACAAGTATTTCCTTCAAATTGTAGTAAAGTTGAAAGGAAATTTAACTACAAGTTTGATTGTTAACTTGTATTCAAGTTGCGGCCGTAGATTTCCGTCAATTTGCTTACGACTGTTGTTGAGTGAAGAATTACCGCCAACTTGATGTATAACTTAACCGTAACTGCTGGGAGTCAACACTTACTGAGAAAGCGCTGGCTATCAGGGCAGTGGTATCAAATCACCCTGTAACCATCCTTACCCTACCTATGTTAACTCAAATTTGCCATCAATTTGCATCTAGAATCGGCAACTAACTTAAAGTCTAGAGAAAAAGCAAGAATTTCAATCAAATTGAATGTAAGTTGCTCTGCAATTTGACGTCAAGACTAAACGTGCACGTTTTTTCAGTGGAGTTATAGTGAAAGGATTGATTTCAAGCTAGATGTAAATTTATATTGAAATTCTGGCCGTAGATTTTCATCAAATTGTATATAATTTTGATTCAAAAAAAAAGTTTACGTAAACTTTACGATTTCTACTAAAAATACTAAACTGCACCCTGATAGCCAGCGCTTTCTCAGTAAGTGTTGACTTCCAGCAGTTACGGTTAATTTATACATCAAGTTGGCGGTAATTCTTCTCTCAACAACAGTTGTAAGCAAATTGACGGAAATCTACGGCCGCAACTTGAATACAAGTTAACAATCAAACTTGTAGTTAAATTTCCTTTCAACTTGACTACAATTTGAAGGAAATACTTGTTACAATTTGAAGGAAATACTTGTACAGCAAGTTTTGACGTCTATTTGCAGAGTAAGTTATAGGTAACTAATAGGTAATCGCTCGCTTTGCCAACTCTTTCCGTCAAGTTTGCTTCAAATTGCGGACGTAGATTGACAGTAAGTTATAGGTAAGGTGGTTATCAGGGCACGTTCTTAACGTATCAGCTGATGCAGTCACATAATTTACATTCAGTGCTTTGAACTATTGTCGATAATAAAAAAGTTTGCAAATTCTATTTTATCACTTGTGAGTATTATTGCACAGGATAATGTCAATGTATCTGGCAATCTGACAAACTACTTTACCGGGGAAACTTCGACGTATGATAATAAAGAATTCATTGACTGTCAATAAAAAACACGCTTACAGAGTTTGAAAAATTGACATACGATCAACAAATAATTACATAAAATTTAGAAAAATGCAAATCATAAATATAAATTATTATTTTTCCCTAGAACACTTATGAATATTTTTCTTTTGACACTGTTGTCTATTACAATGCAAATTTGCTTGCTTATTTTATAACATTGAAGTAAGTAGACGTCGTAAATCGTAATGCTAATATTAGTAGGCAAATATCCACTTTAAACATAAAGTACTGTACGTGACTTGTTTAATAATGAGCTATTGCGATAATTCATATTTATACAAAACTAAATTATTCATTATTTTTTTTTTTATGACTTCAAATATTTATTGACCATATTTTTAAATGCCAGTATTCTTATTGATTTAAATGCCTTCCAATTACATACACATTATCAAGTTGTTATCAAATGAGTGAGATGTCATGTATTTTGGATAACAAACAAAACGAAAATCAGATGGTGACTAAAGATTGTTTCATTCAAGTTTGAAAAATGAAGAAACTTCAGCAAACTGATCTTTGATAAGAGAAATACAATTGATGTGTTCATTTTTGTTATTATTTTACTTTTGTTTCAAACTGCTTTAGGCCCGACTTGAGTATGAGTCAGAAAACTCTTCTCGAACAGAACCTGCGCTAACTAAAACGTAGTCTATTAACGTAGTTTTTGTCTAAATGAAAAAAAAATTTTTTTTCAATAAGTAAATATACTTCTCACAATAACATAAGTTATTTTCTTTTACATTCCATGTATAACTTAAAATATGTTTGCATTAAAAATTGCATGCATGCCTAGCATTGACGCGGTCATACACCTACTGAGATGTCAAGTTTAATACTCTAATACAGAAATTGAAGTATATTATACATGGTAATGTCAAATATTACAGCAAAATTGTTGTCACAGCGAAAAGTTATTGTATGAAGGGAAATAGTGAATGTTCAGTTAATAGGCCTGTTACCTTGTTCAATTAGTCTAGGGTAAATGTAAAGTGTAAGTATCGCAGCATTCTTTTACACATATACACATGCATAACTGTGAGTGCAAGTTTCATTTTTATTCTTAGCCAGCTTTTTTATATCTCATGGGAGTCAAAGTTTTAACGCGAATTATTTAATTCTGGCAGCAGCGAGATTTTCCCTCTGGGAATTCTTTCCAATCCAAGCGTAGAATGCCGTGCTTATCCACGTGCTGTCGTGTTCTTTAAAAATTCACGTACATATACATCTACAGACACTCAGAGCACAAATTGGATGCTAATATTGATAAAAAAAATTTATCTTATTTTGATTATAACAAAAGTACGTGTCTATAATAATGAGTTTTAAATTCAAGTAACGTGACTCTATTGTAGTAATCGGCAGTAGACGTGTATAAATGAGTGAATAAATCAATATTACTTAGAGTGCCCATTTTGTCAGAACAACATTTATGGCTTTGAACATTGAAGATGATATCGGAAATGAAAGTGTTGGTGGCTTTGAACACAACTAACAAAGACTCGGAAATTAAGAGAAGTCTTTCCATTCACGTATACATCTGACGGTTTTACTTCCTGTTAAATTCTGTGTAGTTTCTCTCGATTGTCCGTATATTATATATAGTTTGTCAGAACTATCGATGTTCTATTGAATTTTGTTATTAAAATTGAATTAAATATCACATGTTTTCTTACTTTCATTTTTACTGTTTACTCTCATTTTTGACGATCTCAATTCGATTGTTATGATCATTAATAAAACCCGCTAGTGCATAGTTAATTAATTCACGAATAAAATTTATGTCAATAATGATATTATTCATATGAGAATAATAATAGAGGATTTAATCTGATTATTGAATTTAAATTCGCTTTGTCAGCTTACAGGTAAATAAAATTTTTAAAAAGTCACAAGTTTTGAGCTGCATTTCATAATTTTGTCAATCATTACCTCGTTTAATAATCTATTGTAACGGATTATAAACAATATTAACTGTATATCGGAATAAATCACAGCTGCACTTTATGGACAGAGCTGGTTAATTTATTATTAATTTTGTAAACTTAAACAAATTTTTAAATCATTAGTTATTTATTAGAGTATAGCCGTTAATTTCCATAATCAAAGTAATTAAATATTACCACCGTTATGAATTTTCTATATTGATTCCGCTTAACGAAATAATAAAGCAAAATATTAATACCGTTATGTTTAATAATTAACAATCATAATGAAGTACTTAATTATAAATTAATGGTAGTGGATTATTAATGAAGCTATTTAATTTATCCTGGCGATTAATCGAGGAAATTATTGTCGATTCTGGAATCGTCGTGTCGTATATGCATGCGAATGTGATTTAATATTCGAGACACGGATAAAATCAACGCAACCAAGGTCGGAAACTGAGGATTCACCTCCAAGCGTAACCTTCTGCACATAAGATAGGTCGTTATATTGTCGGGTACAGGTAAAAAAAAAATAAGCTTTATGACACAGCGTACATTGTCAAAATTTAATTAGCTTAGTTATTTTATTAAACTTAAACCTGGAAATATTAGAAGTTTTTATCATAACTGTATTTTATATTTCTTTATGCATTTTTCGCTTAAAGTTGTTGTTAAAGTTTATTATGGATATTTGATAAATGAAAAAAAAATGTGTCATCTATAAAATTTTCCCTATTCTTTTAATTAGAAATAAATTAGATATAAATTAAATAAACTCACTAGTATGGATTAATTATAATGTATATCTATATTCACATGCACAAAATAGAATAAATAAAAGAAAATTAAATCCACTGTAAAATTCGAATTTATATTTCGTTCGTTTCGAAAAGTATATTTCATTCAAGACCTTTCCACTTTAACTAAATTTAATTAAAAAAAAAATTCGTTGTAGCATGTAAATACGCCCGAGACAAAATTTTCCTGATTCTCTTAATTATAAAGATTATTATTACATTGATAATGTGATCAAAGTTCTAAGTATAAATATTAGTCTTTTAATTTTCAATTTAAACTAAACAAAAAAAAAAAAAGAGTTTTTTTAATTAACGATTCAAAAGTTACGTATTTGAAATTAATTTCCTTGTATTAAAGAATGTTAAGTATTGTTTTAATTAAACTTTTATTCTGTAGAATAATTTTCATGTTATGGAAAAATAAAAGTAACCTCAAGCATAAAACTTTATGACTCAATTTTTAAAGAAGCTACATTTATTTTTTGTTTCTTGTAATACGCAGCAATCTGAATACACGGATAAATAATATTAATCATCATATTAAACATGATTAAGTATTCAAAACAATTTTCGATATAAAAACTTTTCATTGAATCATACTGAACAAATTTCCACGAAAAATCTGTTAAATTACTATTGTCGTAAATAATATGTCTTTTACGCCGCAAAAATATTTTGAACCTGGAGTAAGTTCAAGGAAATTTTACGCGAATTACTTCGTTTATTTTTGAGTACTTATCTTATAACTATAAACCCGTGTTATGATAAACGATATAAATTTTTTTATGTTTAAATTTTTTTCTACAATTCCTATTAAAACAATAATTATATTATCAATTTCACTTTAGTCATCTAACCTTTAGACACCTATTTTTCTGAGTCAGAAAAAATATTAAGTAAACATTTAATCGGCTGATAATTACATGAATTTTATGATTTCAGAGTAAATTTTAAAGTAAATTACATCTAATCATTTCTTTCCGTGTCACGTTAAAATAGTCGATGGTTTTACATTCTTTCTTTAACTTTCAGAAAATATTACACCAACAAGAAAGAAACATCGATGTACGTGTTTTATCTATATGAAGATATATTTTTATCCTATGTTCAGTTAATGTCACTTTATTGAACAAGGATTAACTGTATATACTCTCTATCTGACAATTAAAAGATATCTATGACTCGTTTTACCGTTCACATAGTGAAAATTTAAGTTGAAACAGAATTTAGTCATAGATGATACATAAAATATATTTTTTAAAGGGAAGTTGTTTAATGCTTCTATTTACTTTTTTTTAACGTTTATTTTCATCTTTATCAGTGAAAAATTCATCAAGATGCAAAATACAATATTACAAAATACAATAAAATTATTTATATGTGATGTAAGAATACACTAGTAAAACGAGTTCTCTGATCGAGAAAACATTTGGCCCATGGAAATGATTTTCTTTGTTGATCTAGCAATTAAGTGTAAACAGGTTATTATTATCTTACAGAATATCTTAGACCCAAGTAAAAACTTTTTAAAAATTATGCAGCTGAAATAGACATCACATTCTATAAGTTCTGTCTCAATATGATTTATTACTTTATTCTTCTACTACTTTTAACTTCCCGCTAAGAAAATTGAAATTTTAAAAAATCGGAAAGCAGATGAGCAAGATCATGTGATCAAAAAATTAAATTGTTCGCATTAAATTCTCGAAGGCTTACAGAGAATTATATATTTACAAAAATAAATATCATTTCTTTATTACTTGGCTTAAATGTTTATTCACAAATATGGAATAATGTTAAATTGAAGATTTCGGATATATAATTCAGTTTACTGAAGACTGAATAATAAAGAAATAAAATTAACAATGATATAAATTTTAAACTAAAATTTCTTATTATAATTTATACTAAATTGAAGATAACAACTGAAAAATTCCTTACTCAGATTTATCGGACACTCAACTCCAGACATTAGTTTTAATCATTTAGATAATTATATCTAGGTAAAATAGGATTAGAACATAAAAATTTAGAAGCCAGGCTTACAAAGTTGTCAAACATATTTTTTTTTTATACCTACTAGTCGATTCTATCAATTTTAATTTACAAAAAAGAAAGTAAGTTTTCTTTTTAGTAACCATTAAAACTGACATATCAAAGAAATAAATTAATTCTTAGAATTAGAAGGATAGATATTGTGGTAAAAGATGAAATGTTTTAAGACAATAAAAGTCTTCCCACTGCCTATCTTATGAAGGATCTCTCCCTACTACTTTGGACTTTAATATGGCCTTACTATACAACATATATAAAGTACTGTTAGTGACTAGTCGAAGCACGTTTGCTTGAACGTCGTTACAGCTCATAGTAGACGAGAGTGAGATCAGTGCGGGACACTCGAACATTAAACTAATAAACTAGCAATTCTACGGTTACGCAGAAGGCAAATTACTTCACTCAAAATGTCGAGGGCTATATTTATTGTTATTTTTACATTAATGTGTCTCACTTTCCTGACAGAAGCTGTAGAAAAAAGTTATATTCAGTGTAAAAATTGTAAGTCTTATTATAAACATAAAAAGATTAAAATTAATTTAAAAAAAAATAAATAATCCAGTAAAAATATGTAATTATTCTTAAGAAATAATTTAATATGTAATTGCGTTTAATTAATATTACCGAACAACTTCAAACGCATGTACAATGTATTAGTAGTACGGTAGAGAACGTAATAATCGCATCATGTTTAGGTGGTCATTATTATTAATGAACTCGCATGACCTATCTAGTTATTGTCGTTTTTCCGTGTACTACACACAACATTATAAACTTAATTATAACGCTTATTGTGAAAAAAGTTGTATATAATCGCGTGTTTTAGGTAATGTTTGGTTTTATTTTTCACATCTTTTTATTGTTTATTGTTCCAAGAAATGGAAAAAAAAATACTGATTTGTTTTTACTTGTTTCATTATTTTCATCACAAATCTGTGAGCACACGTATGAACAAATTTTAATGTTAATTAAGTGAGAAAAAAAAAGTGAGTAATTTTAATTATTCGTTCGGGAAATTTTTTTTTTTTTTGGTCTATGACAATTGTTTACTGAATCGAGTCATTGAAAATCGATAAAATAAATAATATCATCATTGCGAGGTAGAAAATGAAAGTCGAGTTACGCAGATCGGGTCTAGAAGGCAAGCAACAAGTTCAAGGCAAGCAACTGCTAAGTTTTGTACGTTAACGGCGGTAATGTAGTTGAATCTTGAAGGTGGCTGAAATGGACCGTGAAAAAAAAATTGCTCACCGATATATTTAGAGATAAATGGTTTATTATATTTATACATGTGTAAATGTAAATAGCAAATAAGTATGTTTGTAGTATTCAAGAAAATCAAATAGTTGATGCTTACATTTCAAAATTTTAATTTTGAATCACAACTGTTTTAATTAACATTTTTAGTATCATTATTAAGTTATGTTAATTAACTTTTCTCGTCTTCCAAATTTGCTTATTTAGTCTTTCTAGATTATTAATGAACTAGAATAATAAATAACCAAATACCAATTATAATAATAAAATGAATGATCGAAAGTATTATGCAGTCACTGAAATTTTTTTCTTCATGTAAATATGTCCATTAAATTATTTTGAATACCAAAACTTTGAATCTGAATTAAGATGAGAGTTAATTAATATATGAAAGATTTAAATATTTAATTTTTAAAAAATAATTTTTATTAAAAAAACTTCTTGGACAGGAATAAGTGTATTTTAATCGCCAGCTTTCTCATAAAATATACATGTCAAATATATAATAAGTTTAACACGAAACTTTAATATATATTTTACACGAAAATATAGTATATTATTTGATTTTCAATAATTCATTACTCTGAACGGAGAAAATTGAAATTTTATCGATAATCAATGTACAATGAAATTCAAGTCGATAATTAAAGATTCATGTTCTTACCATATATTTACATTGAAAAAATGAAATATTTAGTATTAAAGACTTTTTATTAAATCAATAATTTTCTTTTTTATTTATTTATTTATTTATCAACATTTATGACAAGGCTTCATAAGCCGAATGGCAAACTGAAAAAATACATAAAAATCATATATTCATATTTTTAATGACATCTTTCAATGTATAAATTTCCATTTATAGAATTTAAGTTGCAAATTTTGATTTTCTGATCACAATAATTTCTAATAAAAGCCTAGAAAAAAAAAGAAATAAAAGTCATCTCAAGAGAAAATCAAATTACTGTCTTTCGTCAGTTTCGCGTGACATAATGTATCCCAAATTAAAAAAATTTTTTAACTAACGATAAAAACGGTATATTATTACCATTGGTTAAATATAATTCGACAGAATGTGGTATGCATCACATCAGAACTTCAATAATGTATTTCTACGATATAAATACTCATATGAAATCTAGGTTATTAAATTAAATACATTTTTTCATTAATAAAAATTTTTATTTACAAGTATTAAGGATAAGACGTAATTACAATTTTATTGAATTCGACTCTCATAAAAATTGTATTTATTTATAAATTACAATAATAATTAAACGCGAAGACGATTTTTTGATGTAAACATTCTGAATGATAAAAATCATTGAATCTATATTGTCTTATTATAAATAAAATATTTATTTATAATTTCAGCGCCAGGCGGAAGTTCAAACATTCGATCATTATCTATTACGAATTGCGATGTGCCACCATGCATCCTAAAGAAGAGAAATACCGTATTCGTTGAAGAGATATTTTCAGTCGACAAAGATGTCTCAAAACTGACGACTAAGGTTTCTGCGAAAGTCTTTGGTGTAGATCTTCCTTTTGTAAGTGTCGATAGCACTGACGCTTGCCAGTATTTATATAACATGGATGATACCAAAGCTGCATGTCCCTTAAAAGCGGGCGGTATCTACAAATACAAAAATTCATTCTACATTTTTGATTTCTATCCTAACGTAAGAGTTGTTTTATCAAAAATATAAATTATAATTATAACCAATATTCACCACTCTATTAAAAATATTATTTACAGATACTGACAACTGTCACTTGGAAATTAGTTGATTTTAGCCGAGGAAAACCTGTTAACATTACTTGCTTCCAAATTGAGGCACGAATAAAAAAATAAATTATTTTTATAGTTTGTTTATGTGAAATAGTTATAAATACAAAACCTGTTTACCTGTTTTTTAATATACATATAAAATCAATACAAATACATTCATTTTTATCCGGCGTATTATTTTAAATGTCAATAGTTTAGTGACTAATCGGCTTTCAGTGACCTCTGTGAGCTCAAAAAAATGGCCTTATGGCTAGAATAAAATTTATACATTAATTTAACGAATATGCATGATATATCGAAATATTGGGAGTTCAATTTACCGCAAACCATGTATTCAAAGTGGAATACATGAGTTTAAGTGTCATTTTTACATAATTTATTTTATGATACTTATTTTTATAAATAATATGAAAAGAGAAGAAGGTAAAAAATAAAAAAATTAAAAACAATTTTAAAATTACAGTTTACCAAAATGATATTTTATGAAAATAATAACAGTTTTTATTTGTAAGATGCTATTCTCTTTGAAGTAGGTTTTTCTATTTGAAATGTAATTTTAATCAAATAAATAAAGCTTTGAAGATCCAGAAGTCTTTTTAAGATGTATTGTTTAGTTTTTTTGTAATAAAAATATTTTCGTGCCGTTTTTATAAAAAAAGTGGAAATAATTAACAAGATAAGGTTGTTCGTACACAAACAAAGTAAACACGATAAAAAGTAATAAATCGCAATTTACGGACATTCAAGTGAAAACGGAACCTTAACGTTTCAATCAAATCATTTTATAATTCATTGCGAAGCACGGAGTCTCTTTAAGTAATTATGTGAAATTTTTAGTAACTGATACTTCTAAAAAGCAAAAGCCTTACATAACTCGAAAAATAAATTTATAACTACTTTATGTGAAATAGTATTAAGATATTAATTGCGTATTAAATGAAGTATAGTTCTGTTGGTAAGTATTGGTTTTTTATTTCATACACTGAGAAAAAATTTCTTTTGAAAAAAAATGGTATTGTTGTGATAACAAATTTCAAATAACTTTTTTTCAACAAGAAAGTTACTGTGAGAAAAAATTTTTTTCTTCAGCTAACAAATGAAATTATTAAAAATTTTTGACAAATTAATTTCTCATTACATCGTTGTTCGTTTTTTTCTGAAGAAACGATGGATAATTTTTACGAAAGAAAAAAAAACATAAAGGTAATCTTAAACTATGTAAATTAATCTTATAGAAAATGCAAGATATAACCCGGGTCGAAAAATTTAATCAGTTTTAGGATATATGAAAATATTTAATTTTTGTAGTATTTTTAATTTTATTACTGATATTCATTTTATACAGAGATTTGGTCTGTTTTTGCTCGTACTATTCCCAATTCAGACCACTTCTAGACCAATTTTAATATAATATCTAATTTATTCTTGATTGTTGTAAGACTAAAATCAGACTTTTTAAACATATTTATACGGCGGCTTTTAGTTGCCTATAGATCAAAAGCAGTCCTAATTTTAATGTTTTTTACGCAGTTTTAATTGCCTTTAGATTAAAAACAGATTTAATCTAATAATAATAATAATAATTTTTAAAATAATAACAATAATAATATTAACAAATATATTAATAATAATAATAATAATAATAATAATAATCATACTTACTGAGCTTTGAATATTTTTTAATCTCTTTTCAAGTAACACACAGCAATAACATTCTATCTTAACTTAATTATTTTTCTATTCCATCGTTATAGACAGTAGTAAAAAAATAATGTAAAATATATCAATCATAACATTTGATTGAACAATTATTTAAAAAGTAAAGTGAAGAAGGACAAAACGCGAAGCATCTATGCCTATATGGCCATACATTGACGAGTATTCTTTATTATATGAATAAATAATCATAAGGCAAAGAAATAAAGGACATAAGTACATTTAGAATTAAACAACTGATGAAGATAAATGATCAATCTAAACAAGAACCAATACCTTTTTCTAATAATTATATATTTGTATAATTTCGATCAAAATTTTGTTGGTGTGAATACCGTTGAGGTGCATCATGATATCCGGGAAAACATTTTGGGGTTGATTGTAAAAATATGAATCTGAATGCGAAGATGAGGCTGTTGATGAATTCATTGAATGCTGAGGATACAAATGAGAGTGAAGAGATGTCATTGTTGCTTGATTCTGGAAAGGTAGATGAAATTAAAAGTAAGATAGAGTTATTTCTGATTTGACTATAAATAATACTTGGGGATATTGATGTGAATAAGTGGACGGAGCTCTAGGTGGTGTCATTGGTTGGGAATGAACATGTGAATTTGAGTAAGTTGAAGACATTGTTGACGGAACTGTTGGCTGATGCTGAGAGTATGAACTTGAATCGTTAGGAGTGATGGTTGTTTGATTCTGATTGTTTGGTGTTGAAAGATTATAATTTTTTGTTGATTGATGCTGAGGAAAAGAATGAGGGGGAGAGATGTCATAGTTGCTTGCCTCTGGAAATATAGATGAAATTAAGCGTGAGTTAAGGCTATTTTTAACTTGACTATTGATAATACTTCGGGATATTGATGTGAGTAAGTGGATGAAACTCTTGGTGGTATCATGGGTGGGGTATGAAAATGTGGATTTGGGTGAGTTGAAGAAATTGTTAATGGAACGGTTGGCTGATGTTGAGAGTATGAATTTGAGTCGGTAGATGTGATTGCTATTTGATTCTGATAGTTAGATGTTGAAAGATTGGAATTATTTGTTGACCGATGCTGAGGATACAGATGAGGGGGAGAGATGTCACAGTTGCTTGATTCTGGAAATATAGATAAAATTAGGAGTAAATTAAGGTTATTTGTGACTTGAGTATAGATAATACTTGGGGGTATTGATGTGAGTAAGTGGATGAAACTCTTGGTGGTATCATTGGTTGGGTATGAAAATTTGGATTAGAGTAAGTTGAAGAAATTGTTGATGGAACTGTTGGCTGATGGTGAGAGTATGAACTTGAATCGTTAGGAGTGATTTTTGGTTGATTCTGATTATTTGCTGTTGAAAGATTGGAATGGTTTGTTGACTGATGCTGAGGATACAAGTCGGGATGAAGAGATGTTATAGCTGTGTGATTCTGGAAATATAGATGAAATTTAAAATGAGTTAAAATTATTATTCATTTTCATATAAATAGTACTTTGGGATATTCATGTGAGTAAGCGGATGAAACTATTGGTGGTATAATTGATTGAGTATAAAAATGGGAATTCGAGTTATTTGAAGTGATTGCTGATGGGACTGTCGACATCAGTGTTCGAGTATACATAATTGAATGAATGGAAGGAACTGTTGGTGGAATCATCGATGAGTTCTGGTAGCAATTTGAAGCAGTTGCTGATTTGTCTTGTGTTGATACTTCTTCAATGTCCACTGGAAATTTCTGGAATTTTTCTTGATTATCAACTCTTGCTGGTGAAGATGTTCGTGACTCATTATCGAGGCTCGGTGAAGGAGATAAATATCGTGGTGGTAAGGACTGGTGATTTGATAACTCTCTATCAAAATCTTCATAATTATCATCATCTTCATCTCCACCGTCTTCTTTTTTTTTTCCTCAATGATTGCAGAAACTTTAGTAATATTGGTCTTTCTGTTTGAAAATACTTTATTGAGAACTTGGTTGAACGCCTTTGGAGTGATTTGAGTTCCTGCTTTGTCATTAATTAAGCCTGTAAAATGATCAAGATGAATATTTTAATTAAAAAAGATAT
Source organism: Cotesia typhae (assembly GCF_013202065.1). Lineage (NCBI taxonomy): Eukaryota > Metazoa > Arthropoda > Insecta > Hymenoptera > Braconidae > Cotesia > Cotesia typhae. The sequence goes on along the minus strand of NW_027423757.1, from coordinate 6,362,694 downwards.
TTTTGTAATATAAAAATGAATTCTTAAACTATAATAAATAAAAGTAAAATGAATTGACTATGTACTAAAAAGAGCTCGCCAAATTTTTGGATGTAGAGCAAGATTCCCTCTATATCCTTTTACAGACATATATTTCAGTTTGTTCCCAAACATTTGGACTGAAATATTAGACAAAAGCTTCTTCCAATCATTTTCTTGAGAATCGAGTAGATCTATGCTTGCCATTATGGATTTAGGAAGGTAGCAACCAGTATTAGTAAATATTTCTACCTAAAAATGAAACAAATTGATGAAAAAAGGATTTATCTACGAAGTTTGTTTCAATAATCATGATAATTTAATTTTTATAATTTAATTTATAGTTTTTATACCTTATCTGCAGAGTTAGTTAGAATTTCTTTGGTCAGCTATGAAAATGATTAATTAATCAAATTAATTTGATATAAAAATTTAATTATTAATTATTATCCAGTAAAAGATGAGATTTATACATTTGATACTTTTTTATGACATCATGACGTCCTGGGTCCAAAGAATATTCCATCGATGCTAGTAGATTCTTGTAAAAGCAAAAATCTCAGGTGTTACTGTAAAAAAATAGTAAACCGGGTATTATTATTCATTAATAATAATAATTATTATTACTATTATTATTATTAATATTATTATTATCTAAGTGTTCAATATTATTGATTGACATTATACTAATTGAAAGCATTTGTTAATAAAACTGTAAAGTCATGATATAATTTTAATAGTTTTGTAAGAATTTTTGAATAAAAAAAATTTGATGAAGAAATAATATACACAAACCACCAGGTATCCAACAAACGTTTTTTGATGATATTGAATCCAGAATTTCTTCTTCTTCTTCCCCGTCGTCTTCTTCTTTATTTTGATGAGTATCAGGTGTTGAATTTTCTACAGATACTTGAGACTTGTGTATCTTCAATGGGTCATCGAATAATAAATTAAATGATTGATCTTTAGTTTCTATCGTAGCAATGCCTCTTCGTCCTTTATCAACATTTTTCACTGGAGCGTTATTTTTTAAAGTTTTTGATAGTTTAACTTTTTTCGATTTTGGTCCTTCTTGTAAAAACGACTCTTTATTTACTATATCTTCTTCACGCTTTCTTTCAACTATTTTTTTTTTCTTCTCACAATCTTTTTTTTCCTCATGAAATGAAACTCGTTCAGCTAAAACTGTTTTTGAAAAAGCCTTCTGTGAAGGCTCGATAACTTCTCCAGTTTCTTCGTCAATCTGTAGCTCGTTTAATTCTTTATCATCATCTATAATTGGACAATATTAAAAAGTTATTCCACGCTGAATCGACTAACTTGAAACTTAGCTTCTTTTGATTTCACTATACATTTGATCTTTTTTTATATTTTAATACAAGTGTGTTAGAAGGTGTTTTTTTGTACAATGTCAAATTTTTCTTAAACTTTATTGTACAATTAAAAAAAAAAAAAAAAGGTAATAAGTTTGTAATTTTGTTTAATCTAGTAAAAATTTTTTTAATTCAGAGCAACTTAATTATAAGATAAAAAACCAAGAAGATTCTTGGAAAATCACAAAGATACATTTTACTACCACTTACTGCTCATACGAACAACCTTCGCATCAAGATATTTAGATTTCTTTTCATTATCTTGAAACTTCAATTTTACTGTAGCTCCTTCATATCTAGATGCTACAGGAATTTTATTGACTCCAGCGTTTGGATATTTTTGCTCTTTATCCAGTAAATTAAAGAAAACTTTTTGTTCATCTTAAGTAAAATTTTATTTATATCAGTGTCATTAACTGAAAATATCTTTGACAGCTAGCTATCTACTGAATGTAAAACAAAAGATAATAGACTTAAACATATATTATATACACAATTATTTTTTAATTAATATACTTGTTTATATTATTATAGTGTATTTTTTGACGTGCTTATTAACCTAACAAAATAAATATACAAATTAATATAATTATTAAATGGTTCTTGAAACGTTAAAAAAATGAGAAAACGTTTTGAAGAATTAAGTACAAGTGGTAAGAATAAATTTCTTAAACGTGTACGATTATCACGCAATGTATTCACAAATACAATAAAAAAATATAAATAAAACAAACAGGTAAGTTTATTATCAATAGCGAATATTGGGGTTGAAAGTACTTTTGCTATATCTAATTTTTTTCGTGAAAGTATCATTCCAAGGGAAAAACTATAAGAATTAATATAAGTAATGTATATTTTAAATATTTCAGATTGGATTCCGCATTTCCGTCAACATCGAACGAAAATAATAATAATTTTGAAGCAATTGTCCCTTTAAACGATGATGATCAACATGAAGAAGAAATAATGGCACAGGTAAATGAAGAAATAGTGAGACAAGAGCATGAAGAAGTTATAAGACCAGAAAATAAAGAAATAATTATACCTGGCGACGAATACGAAGAAGATATTGAAAATGAAGACGAAGTAACAACAGATGAAGACGAAGAAGAAATTGAGGAACCTTCAAATGAAGAAGAAAGTGACAATGAATTATTTGAAATTGCGGAACAGGAAGAAGCTGAGGACAGCGATGAATCCGAGATTATAAATGAAAATAAAGAAATAACAGAAAATGACATTATGAACAACAATAACAATAATAATAATAATAATAATAATAATAATAATAATAATAATAATAGGGATGATTTTTATTATGATGATACTTCTTATGAAAGCCCTGTTTATGAAGGTTCTCCTCTGACAGTTGCTGAGAGTATGATGGTTATGATGAGCTTGGTTTTGAAGCATAATCTTTCTGATTCATGTGTCGATGATATTTTTGATGCCATAACAATGCACTGTCCTCCTCAAAGTTTACAAAAATTAAACTTATATTATTATAAAAATATTTCAACCGAGGCAATTCGACACAAAAAAATATTTTTGTTCTGCATGTGGCTCTACTCTAGAAAAAAATTGACGACTGTCTTGTCTGTGAAAAGGAAGTAAAAGCTCGATATTTTGTAACTTTGTCTATTGTGGAACAGACCAGATTAATTTTGGATAGAGCAGAGAATTATAATTTTATAGTCCAGAATCCTTACAACAATGAAAATGACAATAACACCTTGAAAGACATTTCAGACGGTTTGATATATCGCGAGCACGAAGATTTTTTTCTGATCCAGGTTCATTATCGTACACATGGAGTACTGATGGAGTACCGGTGTTTAAAAGCTCACAAATTTCAGTATGGCCGTTCTATCTACGGATAAATGAGCTTCCATATGACAAGCGGATTCGTAGAGAAAATACTATTCTCGCGGGACTGTGGTTTGGGACAGATAAACCTATACCCCATTTATTTGTTGATGCTTTTGAGCCGGAATTAAAAATTTTGTTTAATGGTATAAACCTCTATTTGACGCACATTGACCAAAACATTCTTATAAGAGGTCTATTGTTAAATGGTACATGTGATTTACCGGCGAAGTATGTTTTTCTGAACTTCCAACAGTTTAACGGAACCTATGGTTGCTCAATCTGTAAAATAAAGACAGAAAGAACAAAGCTTCCAAGTCAAAAATTTATTCGAGTCTATCGGTACACTTCAGTGGTAGATTATCGCACTCTGAATGAAACTGTTAATTTTGCAAGACGAGCAATTATAAATAAGAACAACCCTAAAATTCCCAAACACTTACACACTATTCAAGGAGTTAAAGGTCCCAGTGTCCTGCATAAATTAATGCCTAATTACGTAACTGGCACGGGTATTGACTCAATGCATGCTTTATATGAAGGAGTCACAAAGAAACTCATTTATTTTTGGGTAGATCCTTCTTTAAGTGATTGTCCTTTTTCTCTGCGACCAGTTTTAGATCTGATTGATAAAAAAATTCTTGAGATTAAAGCACCACACTTTGTCCACCGTCAACCACGAGATCTGTCCAAGTATAAATCATGGAAAGCATCTGAACTAAAGGCTTGGTGTTATCAGTACTCTCCTGTAATTATGTCTACGTTCATGAAAGCAGAATATTACAACCATTATCTACTATTCGTCACTGCTATTTCTTTATTGAATAAAGATATTGTTTCATCTGAGGATATTGAAATGGCTGCTGAATTAATTAACAAGTTCGTTAGTCATTTCGAAATTTTGTATGGAGTAAGATTCGCTAGCATTAATATTCATCAATTGATTCATTTGACGAATGATGTAGAGAAATTTGGACCATTGTGGGTAAATAGCTGTTTTTCCTTTGAAGATATTAACGGGAAAATAGTTGGTAGTGTCAATGGAACAACCAATATTGAAACTCAAATCATGAGTGGACATTGGGAGCATTTAAAATTTAATTCAAAAGCTCAAGCTTTACCGGAAGGACCTCTACGAAATTTTATTATACGCCATAAAAAACAGTTTAAAATTTGTGAAACTTTCAATGGCATTCATAGTATTGGAGTTTATAAGATTTTTAATTCAGTTAACGATCCAGTAATACAGTACATCATAGATAGTATCCATCATATTAACAATAATAATGATAATAATAATAATAATAATAATAATAATAATAATAATAATAATAATAATAATAATAATAATAATAATAATAATAATAATAATAATAATAATAATAATAATAATAACCGAACGACTAGAAAATATTTTCGCTTATTAAAAGACGGTTTTTTATATATTTCGACATCATACAGTCGCTCCTTACGAACGAATTCATCATTTGCTCAATATTTATCGGTAGAAGGATTAAACTTTTCAAAAATTCTTTATTTTGTAAAAATTTCTAATTGCAATTGTAATACTCATAAATGCTTATGTGATGGGAGACATTTTGCAATCATAAATTGTATACAAATTAAGAATAGAATTACATTTACATTCGAAGGAGATGAATTTCAGTTACCGTACTTGTATGAATGTAAAATTACAAATAATATTATTTCAATACCGGTAGAAAGCTTAATAAGTGTGTGTTATTGTGTTTGTAACGATAATAGATTATTTTTAGGATGCCAAATTAATAGTCACGAGCGTGAGTAAATACTATGATATTTCACAGTTAAATTACTGTAAGTGTAATTTTTTATTGTTATTTTCTTACCTTTTATCCTAAATATTTTTTTTTAAAAGATGTATATAATATTTTTCTTTAATTAACTAACAAAAATTTTTCAAGATACCCAGTCCCATATTGTAAATACTTTTACCTAATAATAAATATTCTTGTAATGAAAAATTATTTTTGATCTTTGTTTATTTCGAAAATTCCTTCTAAAACATTAAATAAGACAGAGAAATTCTGAGTACAAGCAAAATTTATTACACAGAAACAAAGACTTGAATCCAGATAATTGATCTGAAGAGATAAATTTTATTGAGCTAAGAAAAAAATTCTTAGACTGAGTAAAATTTAAATAAGCCAAGAAAATTTTATTTTGACTCAAAATGAACAATTTAACTGAAGAAATTTTCTTGAGTAATAATTGTTGGTATTGGCTCAAGTGAACTTTTTTTTCTGTGTACCAAGAAAAATTTTCCAACTATAAACTTCTACTGAAATATCAATAATATCATTTTCATGGTTCAAAAATTTTATTCTTCAATTAAAGGTTAAATTTTTTGTTTATTTTTGATAATCTTCTGAATATAATTTGCATGAGAAAAAATTTCAAGTACAAGTTTTCATCTAGTTTTGTCCTTAGTACTTTTTACAATAAATTTTTACTAAGTTCCTCAATAAGTCTTCTTTTGATCTCTCGTAATAAAATAATTACTCAAGGTAGTAGACTAAAAACAGACTAAAATTCTTGTGAAAGTTCAATAACAATTCAACTAGTACAAAAACAGATTAAACCTCTTTTGGTATTAGAATAAAAACAGAATAAATTTTTCATATTAGTTTAAAAACAGATGTACAAGTTCAAACTCAGACTATTTTGACCAGAAACCGTGTAAATTTTTCGACCCGGGAAAATAACGAATACTTATTGATTATTCAATAGTTAGAGCAAATTACTTATGATTTAAGGTGTTAGGTCTGATCACCATTTTCGAGACGTCAATTCTGTAGTATGATAATCGCTGCATTTGTAAACTTTAGGTACGCTTTCAACTCAGACGTCTATCTTACGACATTAAATAAGTCCAAGAGACTTTTATGTTTTCATACTCTAATTTTACAACTTTTTTTACATAAAACGTCAGAGTGAAAAAATTTTATCGCCATTTTTAATGTTCAGATGAATGCGCTTAAGAATTTTATTCTTGTAACTCTTCATCAATGATCATTCAACTTTTTAGAGTGAGAAAATTTAATAGAGATCGTGCATTAGAAGCCTTACAATAATCGCCATTAAATTTTTCAATTTCAATTTCATTTTCGAAATGGTTTACTTACTTATCAACAATATTCCTTGACGTACTTTCTTGAAATAGAATAATATTGACAGAAGTAATAATAAAAGTTCCATAATAATTTGAAATAACATTTTTTTTTGTAACAAAAAAATTTAAAAACTCTCAAATGAAGTAAAGTTACTGCAATATTTTCGAAGTATTTGTAACTAGTTCAAATATAAGTTTTTATTGAATTTGAGGGTTTCAAAATTTGCGGAACCTCATGCAAATATTCGATAAAAAAGTTAATAATAAACATATTAGATAAATAATGCGTTACGTTCTTTTATTTAAATTGACAAAACTTTATTTCAAAATTATCTATATTTTTACTAAAGACTACTATTAAGAAATATTGGTTGTAACAGAATTTTGAATGTAGGCGATAGATTATATATCTAGAAATTGTATCACCGCAACTTCAGCTTAACATTCGTGTCGGATTCACACAAGGATGAGTATAGTGAATGTCGCCACAAGCCTCAGGTGAAACAGCGGCAACCATACAGATTCTTAGCTGAGTGCAACGTCACTCTTGAAGCGACTTTTGTGAAATAACGACCATCAGATTTACCACTTTCTGGGCTTGTAAGATATATCGCTTTGTACAGAACTAACTTGGAGTCAAATTATAGTATGTATTGTATAGAAATTTCAATCGTTTATTTAGAAAAACAGTTTTTTTTACTGGATTTTTTATGGAACCAACAATTAAAATAAAAATTGATTAATATAATCCCGTAAAAGAAGTTCAGTTTATTAAATTTAATATCAAGGATGTTTTTCATATTTTTAGTTATCAAATGAACAATCATAATTATTCTATAGTAAAATTAATTATTTTGAATTGTCAATTTCAGGGTTTACAAGAGCGATATGTTTGTCGCTAATACATTAAACCCCAAGTCCGAGTGAAATGGGCGGAATATATCTCTACTCAGCGATCCAAATCATTAGCAAGCCCAAGGCCACTTATTTGAGTAATGTCACTTTAAATCAGGGGTGCCTTATTAACGAGACTAAATTATCTAGACTGTACATGCGCATCAAATTAATTCGAATTGGATTGTGTAGGCCAATTATATTTTTTAGATTTTGTAACCTTATAATATTAAAAAAAATTGAACTTTCAGACGTTTCGAAAGTATATGCTGTAAAAAATTTCTTATATTCGGAGTGGTGTAAACAACTCAGTGAAAATACGCCAAGCTCGCTGTTAAATATAAATGATGTAAGTTACAATATTTACACCGTTGAATATCTTGCTATTCATAATTTTTTGCTTAAAATGAGTCAAGTTCACACATGATGTATCAAGACAAGTTAAGATACAAATGTCGTGAAGACGTCTAAAAAAATTTTCTTCGGGAGTCGACGTAATTATGAGAGTAAAAAAAAATAGTATTGTCATTTTTAATTTCATCATGTTTCTAGATATGTAAACATCAATTAACATGTCATGCTAAACAAAAATTGATTTTGTAGTTGATTGAACTGAAGACTTATGTCACATAAGTTTCTTAAAAGAGTAAAAAAATTATCGTTACTGACTTGGAAGTTTTAAAAATTAGATAACACTTTGAAAAATGCACGGATAAAATTTTCAGACCTCAAAAATTTCATATCAAGATTTTCACTCATACGACCTAAAAAGTCCTCGAGGTTTTTTTTTACACTTAAATTTTTGACCGTATATATATTTCTTTAAATAATCAGTCATATATGCTCCCTCCATTTAAAACGCCAATTTGAACTTTATTAAAGTTCGTATCAAGTTAGGCAATCATCTGTTTATAATTGAAATAAACAAAGTAAAAATTTTACGCTGATAATTTGAATTTGAGATCGTCTGCTGCATGTTAACTTTGAAGGATGTTTAAGTCTATCATAACTACGTATTTCATGTATCATGAACTTTAGTTTATCTAACTGAAAGTTAAGATCCGTCATAGATGTATCACGTGAAAGTTAAAATAAAGTATCATGTTTATGAATATAAACATCCGAATTTTGTTTCTATCTCAAAATACTATAAAGTTTTATTTAATTATTTTCTTCGATTTGATTTTTATCTAATATCAACATGTCTATTTGAAAGATTATTTAAAATGAGTTTGCCCAACAGAAAACATAAAAAAATTATAAATATTTGATTGCCGTATTTACAAAGGTAACCGTTTTTATAGGATAAATTATTTTAATGTATAAGTTTATATAAGTAAGGTAAACGTCATCTATTCTGTCTGAACCAACTCTTCATGTCCTTTATAACACCCTGTCGGTAGTCACCCTCAGTAGAACACCCACTTTAACTCCCTTTGCCAACCCCCTATGTACCAATGAGGGTTGCAGAGTGCGCGTTAGTCGCTGCGTCGTTTTTACGTTTCTCCTCAGTGTACCGTTTGCCGTCGGTCGAAATCCACGTGTGTTATGTAACACTCCCGGAATCGTAACTGTCATCGAACTATTTCATAAATTTTATTTCCAACAAGCAAAAATATATTACAAAAAAATTTATTTATTTATTAATTATTGATAATATACTGAGTGGCGTGCAAAAAATTTATTTTATGATGAAATCATTGTAAAAAATTTTTAAATTACTATCCACGTGTCTTGTATTGAAGCAACTTGTTTGTACTAACAGTGATAATTAAAAAAAAAAAAAATTCAGTTATTAAGTGAAATTTCTTCGACGGAAAAAAAATAATTATGCCAAATAATTATTGATGTTATTATTGTTATTAAATAATGATAATGTGATTATATATTAAAACAAAAATGAAAGGGCAATTTATGGTTAATTTGAAATTGTAATGGGCTACTGTGAACGGAAAAAAAATAATCGACAATTACCATAATTTTTGGAGTTAATTGGTCGAGGAAAAAAAAATAGCGTGCTGTAAAAAATTCAAATACTTAAATGCTTTTGTTTTCACACAGAAAATAAAAATAAAAAAATGTTTGTGGTGAAACTAATTTTTTTAGTGACGGTAATTTTTTTTTTTAAAATAACGAAGCCCAAGTAAAGTGACATCGATTGTTATACAACGACGACGGATGCTTTGAATGCTGTAAATGTATGAAGCAAGGTAGTGTTTAAGTGGTGTACAGTTTAAAAGCTAAAGGGGTCATCTGCTGTTTAATTGATGAAAGCAAATTAAATAATATGATACTTTTATTAAAGTTTTCAGTATAATATTAAAAAGGATTCTATTTAAAATAAAATTTCATTTAATACTTCATAAAATTCATCAGTGCCGTTATTTTTTTAATTTTTTTTTTTTTTTTAATTAGATTATTAATTTATGAAAGCTTAAAACTTTTTTAGCTTAATTAAAAATAAACTTGTGCTACGTTGAAAAAGATATAGAAAATAATTAGCTAGTTTGTTCTAATTAAAAAAATTATTATTATAATCAATTAGACAATTGCGAGTTAAAATTGCAATACTGAAAATAAGTTATACAATTAACACTCCAACATGTGGAATGTTGTATTATTTTTGGGATTAGTTAAACTTTTTGGTTTTACATCCGGAAGCATTTCTTCGAAAACTGAAAAAAGTGGTAAGTTTTTTACATGATTTTTTTTTTTTTATCAGGTCAATTAACTGGGTGAAAAATAATTATAAAATAAATTGCAAGGCCATTTAATTTTCACGCATTAATAAGTGTGTTACATGAGTGGAGTAGAAAAAAAGGGTGAAAGCTATTGGAGGAAATTCGAATCGAATGTTCTGGAGAAACAGGTGCCTCTGAAAAAATGACAATCTGCTGCAAGGACGAAACCCCTATGGACCCTACAGCCCGTAAATGTGTAGGTTATCGACATAAAAATTCGCAATCTTATTCGCAACGTGTTACGATATTCGGTCTTTATTGGGTCTTTTCGATAGAGACCGAGTAGATGATGGAAAAATTTATAAAAAACCAATATATATATTTGTCTTAGTGTATAAAATACTTAAATAATAAAAATACTTAATAATAAAAATTTTTTATTAGACATCAATAGATATTTTCGGTTAGGCCATTCAGGTAATAAAACCCAAAGGAATAAAAAAGTAATTTTTATTATTTGCAATAAATCTGTCATCGGCGATGCAGCGTTAATTTATTTGAAATTTTAAAGTGTGTTGAAAATCATTAAATCGCATTTTTTTACAATCGACAATTCCTGATATGACAGACCAACGAAATTATGACTTAGACTTTTATAAAACTGACTATTAGAAATTTTTGGAGAATTAGAATTTTTTATACCCACACAATATACCACAATTTTTGTTATATTTAAATTAATCAAAAATTCGTTAGGGTGAATTTTAAAACTATCTTTCATTTTTTATTTTTATCGAGATGGAAAAGTTATCTTTAAAAAAATTCAAACTAATCAAATTTGATATAAAGTATCGATTTTATACTACGTCTTGCAAGTGAATAAATAATCCAAAAAGAGGATTGTGTTTTTTTATTTTTTTAACCACGATTATTCGATATCAAATATACCACGCAGTAAAAGCAATTACATTTTTTTAACGTCTCAAAGTTTTAATTCAAGCCTCTGATTCATAATCTGACGATAGAATCAACTGAAATAGGTTTTTATACTATAATCAACGATAAAATAAAAAAGTGGATTATGAAGTGAGTAGGTCAATGAGAGTCATTATTTTATTTAACTTCAGTCGGACTAAATAGTGTAATTTTTTCAATTTTTCATGCTTATGAAAGTTACAGACAATACAGTAACACATTTATTGGACATATACTTACTTGCAAATAAAATTTTTTATGTCAAATCCGGTTGAATGCACAGTTGTCTCTTTTCGGATTTAGAAGTCACAATATATGTGTATCGTATATTTCCAATAAATTAAAGATTAATTTTTAACTTTTTATAAATAAATCAAAAAATTTTATTTCCCGTTCTATTTTCATTTTTGTGAAATAATTATGTTATTATAATTAATGAATTTCGATATTTAAATGTTTAAAATATTAATTTATTGAAAAAATTTTTTTTATAAAAAGTCACAGATAAAATTATTTCCAACGGATATATTAAAATATTTATATAAGTATGAAATCATTTTCCATCGAAAACCGAAATGGTCATTAAAAATTTATATAGTTCAAAAAGTTTCATTTTAAGAAGTTATTAGTAAGAAGTTATTAGTTTCATTTCAAGAAGAAGTTAGTAATTATTTAAAACTTAATTTAAATAAATAAAGTATTCATGATAAATTTAGCCAACTAAAATTTTACTGACTTATGACTGGAAACTGTTGGTGCTAAAGATATACCTTTATGGCATTGACAATATAAAATGATGTGATTGTAAAAAAATGTTATCTCATCATATTTGTTGATAGATGAAAAACGGTGGGTAAGTTTAATATTTACCGTGGAAAAGTAGCCATCCACAATCTCACGTGAGAGTGATGGATGATAACGGCAGAGTACACTTGTTTCTGATCGATTGCGTTTCGTCATGGTTATATTAAATGTATATTTATATATATAAAAATTTAAACGTATGCATTAGCAACGTCACGTATATTTGCATTATGTATTATGAAAGATAAATTTAATCTAATGTGTAGAAACATATGTTCCTAATTATTAATTTCTTTATGAATAAATAAGTTATTGCTAAATTAGGGGTTGAAAAAGGTTTAAGGTCCAAGGATGTAATTATAAGTCAAGTTAAATTTAACTATTAAGATAGTAAAGATAAGACACGAGGTATACATCAAATATATTTAAATTCAATCATTTAATTTATAATGCACGTTGTTAACTTTGTATTAAATCTTGAAAAGTAAGACAAATCCAAATATTCATGTCTTATAATTTATATAATTTAAAAAATAAAGAAAATGTTGCCTCTGGCGTATTTATATAAATTGTTTTTTTTTTTTTTTTTTTTTTTTTTTAGTTAAAAATTTAATATAACTTGAAATGACTTGACCATACACTGGCAAAAAAATTTATTTCGAAAAAAAATGAGCAATATTGTAATCAGAAATGAACTTGTTGAAAATTCTCAACAATTTTATTCCTTAGTTGAAGAAATCAAAATTTTTCTTACAGTAACTTTCTTATTAAAAAAAATTTTTTTAGATTTGAGAAAAAAAACAAATTTAGATGAAAATTTGCAGGTTGTCAATCTAAAATTGTTTTTTTTCCGAATTAAAAAAAAAAAACTTTTTTGATTTATAAAAAATTTTGATTTATTCAGCTAAAAAATAAAAAAGGTTTGCATGGTTTATAAATTTATTCTGTCACATTTTCGATTAAATTATTGGTAATTGATTCTCTCATAGTATCATTATTTTTTTTTAATTTGTTCCAAAAGTACTCAAACTATGTGTATTATAATGAAAAATATCGAAAAATCATTAACCCAAAAGCTTTTTATTCATAATTCGTAATTATCGACATTCAAGTAGTGACTGTAGGTCGGTAGTTATAATTAATCAACAAAAAATTTCTGAACTAGATTTCGAATTATAATGAAATGAATTATTATAAAAATTGTCAAGTTAATGAAAAATTTTAAATAATTTCTTATATTAGATATGATAAAGTCGCGTGATTGAGTTACGCATTGAGGGGCGCTTACAACAAACCACTGGGTCTTTTTGTCTCGGAAATCAAGTCACCGGAACAACTTTCCCCCGGAACTTCTAGCCGTGGTTTCCCCTACGTTATAATTTAAAATGTAATGTGTAATGTTTAAATCAACAAAATGATCTAAATTACAGATTAATTAGATATCATTAAAAAAATCTGATTTTAGATTTTTAAGGGTGTCTGCAATGAGTATACAGTAAAGTACACAATGAAAGTTTATAAATTATTTATCTACAAAAGTTATCGCTTGACTTGTAATTAATTATATTTTATCGTGATTATAGTAGTGATGAATAGTAGACAATGTAAGATTAATTCATTTTTCATAATTTTACTGATAAAACTCATTATTTTTTTGACAAATTTATTAAAATTAATGATGAACTGTAGGCACCAAAATTTAACGACTGTATATACAACTAAACAACTCATTCAGTTTACAAAGTAAGGATCAAAATAAAGTAGGCCGTCCATAATTTGTGCTTTTACATTAGTTGACCTACATATTCACAGGGAACGATACACGTGACTTTCTACGATAAAAAACCGTATTGTCATCCTGTAAGTAATTCAATGAATAGCTATTACAACAAAATTAGATCGTGGTTATACCGATTCCATTGGTATAGAGAATATATCTTCTTACGTATGAATTCTTTTGGTTTGTAAAAGAATTTTTTCATTAAAAATGCCAAAAAATAATTTGTAAAAAAGACAAATATTTTACTTGAACCCATTCTCAAACTTATTTTTGATGATACAGAGAATTAACTGGGATTCAAGTATTTTTGGTATTCTAGAAACAATTCAGTAATATCTTGTATTAATGTAACCGCGTATCTTAATCCAGAAAAGAAATTCTTGAGTAAAAGTTATCTTGTATGAAAATAGAAAAGTGCTTTATTAAACTCGTAAAATTCTTGGATAAATAACTTTTTCACTTTATCCTTAAATTGAATGTTTTTAGATTTCAAAGTAAATTTACAAAATTAGTTAACTGAATATTCCAAAAAGTGTGACATTTAGAAGACAATATTTTATTGAATTCGATAATTTTTCCTTGAGTGTATATATGGTTGGATTTCACCATAGACGTACGAGCCATGAATATTCTTAGAAGCAATGCACTCATAATTAAATTCAATAGTTTAAATCATTAGTAAATAGTTAATACTCGGGTTAATTACCATAATATTAATAAACATCAAACATCGCAATTATTTCGAGGTATGAGTGTATAATATATATTTGCTAAAGTGTTTACTCGTCAAACAATTTCTTCGATAATGGGTAGCTTAAATGGTTAGTTGAAACGAGGAAACTCTGTATTAGCATACATTAGAACTTGAGTTAGAGTTGAGGCATAGTAAGCTCGTAACAACTGAACGAAGCTCTCGAGTGAAGTCTAAAACTTGTGTTGGACGACGGACTCGAGCTTTCAACGATGGAGCTAGAACGAGGCTAGCTGGGTGGCCAATATAGCTGGTTGGTTGGCTCGAGGTCGACTACTGGTCCTCGGAAGTTGAAACACGTTCTCTGGACGTGAAGAGGTCCTCGAACTCACTTCGTTGAATTCGCCACCAAATCATCGTGCCAACATCTACAGCTCTTTGTTCCTTATTTCCGCTAGAAATTTTTTTTTACATCTCTGCATGAAGTTCACATCACCCAATTTTTCACATTACTTCTTTTTACAGGTTATTTTTATTTACACCTCATTAAGAATACTAAATGTTACATTTATAAATCTACTGTGTAAATTAATTGCAAGAATTTACCAAGTGTATCATCACTACAGTGTCACTGCAAATTATTTCATAAACATCTCATTCTAATGATAATTATAACTTATGATGTTTACTTAAATTATTCACACATTCATATGATTTGTAATAATAAAAGTGATGGTAATTTATCGAAAATTATGGAAAGTCTAAAAGTGAACACTCATAATATTTATTTATAAAATAATAATAAAATCAAAAATGTGACAAAAAAAAATTAAACAGCTGTAATAGGACGATAATGCACAGATCCTCCTAATGGACAAATGTACTGGAAATATTCCTTAAATATTCCGCGGAAAACTTTGGAGCTTATTGTTGATCTAAGAACTCAAAATATATGAAAATTATCATGTTCACTTCTCGTTTTAAAGAGTTCCGTTTTAGAAAAATAAATTATTTTGCTTGTACGCAAAAGAAGTCGTAATATGTCAGCCGATAAAGCGAATACAATAAAATATCAATTGTTTTTATTGTTCACTGATCTGATAGATTTGTTTATTTGATTGAATCGTTGATTCGTTGTACTTGATACTCTTGAGTATCGCATTTTTATCAAGCCGTTGATGAACGGTATTTTAATATTAACTGCATTCATGTACACTGGCAGGAAAATTTATTAACTGATTATAAATTCATTTTTATATGAAAAAATTTAATTCATTTATTAAATGTAACTAATTGATTTTTAATTTTTAATAAATATTTTTGTGGATAAAAATTTCAGTTATATTTTATAATAAAAATATAATACTCTAACAAGTTTTAATGCAAAAAAAAAATTCGTAATTTATTGTAACCATTATTTTATTATTCAATTTACTTCCTCTATTTTTTAAAAATGAAAATATTCATCTGTCTGGTTTAATGAAACGGTTATAAAGAATGTTAAAAAAAAATTTTTGAGCTGATTTTTTATTCAATGGTTTAAACAAATATTAATTATCAATTGAAAATTATTTAATAGCCTTAAATAAATATTTTTAAAGTATAATATCAAATATTTATTGACTCTTCATAAATGACATTTAATAAATAATTCATTAACTGTTAATAAATTTTTATTAAATCATATAATATTAAATTATTATTCATTAACAGGTCTTAAAGCTCATTAAATATTAACCAATCTTTTTTACCAATATAGATTTATTGATGAGTGAGCCAATAAATTTTCCACTTGAAATTCCAAGCAACTATTACTATTTGATCGGCTCATTTATAATTCTCATTTTATGAAACTGTTACTAATGAAAACGTAGCAGTTACGACGAGTTTTTGGTGTAAATATTTATATTAAGCTTATATATGTAATGTATATCTGTTGTAAAAGTCGGATAAGTAGCATATACTTAAATAAGAAATAATAAACAGAGAAAATAATCAATGGTTACTGTTTCATACAGATATTAGAAAAGTATTCATAGAGTGTTGTGTGAGACACGACTGGTTAATGTCAGCGCACGACTCAGTAATGTGCAGAAAGTAGCTAGTAGTTTTTATATAGCGCTCTCTACTGTCTCAAGCATTTTAACCACTTTTTCTTCCAAAACACTACTGATTACTGTACAAAATAATAATCAGTGCTGTTTTTTTTTCTCCGTGTAGGTTTTATTATTATTATTATTGTTAAAAGTTTAATATTATTCATTTTGTTATCAGTTATTTTGTTATAAAACCGATTGAGTCCAATCCGCAGTGATAAGTTGATTTAATATAATGGTATTTGAAATTATCAATATCATAATTCATTATTATTTGTTTTTTATTGTGCGAAATAAATTTCAATCTGCTTTTAAAATTTTTATATAAACGGATTATTTAATTTTAGGGGTGTGAGAATTGTTAAATTGAATCGACTCGAATATCCAAATGATTTGAGATAATGAAATTTTTGAGTATTGACGCATTCCTATTTATTTTCTCAGTTATTAAATTTATATTCGGCCTCCTTGAAGTTTATAAATAACGTATTTATTCATAACTAATATATAATCTGTTAACATGTAGTCTCAATAAATTTAACTGAGATTCTGAATATCCGATGAAAGGCAATAGAATTTTTCGGCTATAAATCAATTGTCATGATTTTCAATTCAAGTAATTAAATTGTCTCAGGTATTGCTGATGCATGTTCTGCATTAATGTATAACAAGCTCACTTGTTAATATAAGCCTTATAACTAGCCATACAAGTATTGATTTAATGTAATTTGGAAAGTATTAAATGTATTTCATGTTGCCTCAGAACTTTCCGCTCTTGTATACAATCTCACACGCTCTCACGAATTACGTCTGCTTTCGTACTATGAAAATACCTGTATTTTTTTTTCTTTTTCTTTTTTTTTTAATTTATTAATTTTTTTTTCAAGGTTCATTTTAATTGAACGAATCTGATGATACTAATACGTGTTAATATTTTTTATTAAAAGCAACTACTTTATTCTAGGATATAATTTAAACTTTTGTGACTGCTGTATTCTTATTTTGTACACTGGGAACTGATAAAATGTTAAACATTCTAGTTCTAAGAACTTTTTAGTTAACATAAATATCAGTTAAAATTTATTATTAAAAAAGTTTGAAAATTATAACTTGCATACACACAGCAACAAAAATTTTATCAGTGTATTATCAACTATTGATAGTATTATTTTTTTTAAACTCAAATCACTTATGGATAAATTACTCATAACGCTTATTACGACATTCATATAAATAAATATCTGGCTAATGAATGGACTGAAGATATTTTGACCCAAATATCCGAATTGATACTATCTTTGAGATTATGACGTACTCGGTTAACTTAATCAGAAATAAAGATTGAGATATTTCCAAAGAATAAGAGATTTGAGGTAGCAAACTCGATTTATATTACTCAAGTCTATCTTTCGAACTATTGATTCTGTCCGTCGCAACAACAAAAGTTATTCGGAAACGGGGAAGATTGAAATATAAGGAAATTCATAACTTTTAAACTGACTCTCAGAGGATCTTTTTTATAGTTTGTGTGGATGAAAAATTTTCCACGAAGAAAGTATTTGTGACACAATAATCTACGATGTATAAAGTTCAAAAATTTTTGATTTTTTATTATTTATAAATAAATAAGATTTAAATTTTACTTTCGAAGTCATTTTAGTCTATGTAAAAATTATTGAAATGTAAAAGGAAAAATAATGAAATGGATTACAGAAAAAAAAAAACTTTTGAACACGTATAACATTTCCAGTTATTAAAAAAAGCTCATTTAAAAAAAAAAAAAAATAAATAAAATATTTTAATGAACATTTAGAAAAAAATAACGTGATAAAATTTAAGTCTTTGGTACTATAAAAACATTTTTTGTCTAATCCTGATTAAAGTATTATTTTAGTTACTGTAAATTGTAACTTTGAATTTTCTACCGTAGTTTCTATTAAATAAAACCTTCTTTAATAAATTTAATTAAACTTTTTTTAGTACATAGTAGATGGATCGGTCTCACGAGTATGTTGAATCAGTGAAACTTTACAATTTTATTCCCGTGAACATTCATATCGGCTAAATGATGAATCGCAGTAGATGCGATATTAACACTAATAAATTGTCCTAGTAGTAGTTTGCATCAATTATTAAAACAGTAAATAATAAAAATGTAAAATATAACTTAATATTTGAAGGCTTCGATAAACAAGAATGAGAAAAAGTAAATTTCAGATATTTATCTCCAGTCACGTTTTACATTTTTATTAAGTGAAAACTTTTTCTTAAAAAACGTACGTGCCAAATTTATGAGTCATATTTCAAAAGAGATATTTAATAAATGTTCGTCACAGAAGACAATATCGAATTTTTCATAAATCTCGGCATGAACGCTGAATCTATTTGTTACATATATGTTGACTAAATATTTCATAAAAATTATATTTTATAAAATACCGTAGAAATTAACATTTTAAGTTAATAAATGCATTTCATTAAAGTTATCAACAAAAAAGCTGATTGATTCGAATCAAATTAAATTTTTAATTATTTAGAAGCAAGATTTATATTAAGGATTTTTCGCAAAATTTTTTTGAAATCAAATGCAAAGGAATATTTTATCAAGTTTTGAATATTGATTTAAATCGAAATATTATAGAGATACTTTTAAATATGTTTTCACTTGTTTGTTCTGGCAAAAAATAGATAAATAAATCAATAAATAAAAATTAAAAAAAGTAAAGTAAACATTTCGTTGTTTATGTCACATTAAAATAATATTTTATTCATTGCTTACTGAGGGAATATTTTATTGAATTTAATTTAATATATGACCGGAAATAAAAAAAAATGTAAAAATATTACGGATGTGCTATACTATCTCCTATTTATTTTTTAAATAAAAATATAAGACTGATATTTACACCACACAAATACAGTAAAATAAACTGTCGAATAATAAATATAAATAATAAACTAAATTATGTGAATAATTAAAGTGAATTATTTTTATCTCAACAAGTTTGTGGGAAGAAGAGTAAAGTTGTTAAATAGTGGAAAAAATTTACAGTCTTGTTTCGTTTCGAAAAAAGTAAGAATAAGAATTTACTTCATTGGGCAAGAAAGCTCTTCTGATCACTCGTCTCTACATTTATCTCTCCTTTTTATTTTTAAACTCATTCTCTTATTTTTTCCCTCTTTTTTTATTCTTTTTCTTTTTCTTACTCTTCAGTCTTTTTTTATCCATTTCTTTTCTTTTAAACTTTTATATTTTTTTCCTTCTCATTCACCGAATCGGTGACGATTTGCAGTAGAACGGTGGATACGTTGAACGTTGGAGAGAAAATGTGGTTTTATCCCTCGTTCGTCTTTCAACTTACTTATAAAAGGAAACCTCAGCATTGCGCATCGTTCACTGATTTAGACCAATCACTAAATATTTTATAAAATTAATTATGGAACTCATCTCTGTACATTTTATCATTATTTTTGTGGTTATGAATTTTTGGTGAATATTTTATTAATTAGGCTAGAAATATATTGACACTAAACATGTTTAAAAACGTAATTTTTCACCGATAGTAAGAAATATTCAAAAATCTTTATTTTGTATTTCTCTACAGTCTTATTTTTCAAGTTTTAAATAATTGTTGATTCGAACGCAAAGAAACTTTACATCAAACTTACATTTCAAACATTAATGGTGTAATTAATTAAATGCACGGAAAAAAAAAATAAAACATTGCTTGAATTTCACAAGAACAATTACTGTGACAGACAACAGTGATAAGAAACCGAGATAAAAAGTAAATTGCAGTGAAAATTACTAGAATAATCCAATTGTGTCATAATCTTCTTGTGCGTACTAGAATTTCTACAGATCGTAATTGTGGAATTTTCCCTTATTCTGATAAGATAATATTCTATATTGATTATTATGTTCAGGTAGAGATACTTGTGTTCAAGCATTTAGTGCAAACATAGTAATTATCTTGAGAGCTCCGTGACAACAAACGATACAATTAATTAATGTTAGTGAATAGTTTTATTCGTGTAAAACTCGGTGTAAATAATTGTTCCTTTTTTTGTTTTGAGTGGTATTTTTTAAAATATAAGTTACTCACGTTTTAAAAAAATAGTCAACTTTTTTTATGATCATATAGTCGTAATAAATATTATATTTTCATTTCTGCATTGATAGAAGAATTCATTTGCTAATGTTAAATTTATTTATTTTGAAACAGTTTGTTTATTTATAAATGTAATTAATTACTTTTAAACTTTTAATAACTATTAACAAATTCTTTCTTCAGTACAAAGCTTCAAATACAAAAGAAGCTTGTTGTTTTTAATGACAGCTTTAATAATATTTTTAAATTTTAATTAAAATCATAGCTATGTTTGAATTTGATAAGGCCTTATACAACGCGTTTCACTTTGTACTGAAAGCTAAAATTACTAGATAAATTTTTTTTTTACTCATATATAGGTTGAATTTTGATATTATAATTAATACACTCATCATTTATTTTCTTTACTGGCTGAAAAAAAATGCATAAAGTTTTAAACAGTAACAATCTCAATTTCTGCCTACTGAATCTCACTGAATAAAATTAAAATCGCTGTTATCTTGTCCTAATTGTTTTGTTTATTATGAGCTCAAAAATGACAGTTAAAAACTGTAAAATTGGTCTCAAATTCTCTCTTTTTTTTTTCACAGGCTCCAGGCAGTAAAAGTTATCATGCATAACATGTGATATAAAAAATCTAGTGTGCTGCACGAAATGAAACGTGAGTCAGGCGAGAAGTTCGTGTTAACTGTCTGAGCAAAGCGTCTTGTTTTATCCCTTACTAGGCGATATATTATGAAGTAAGATCGAAAAATATTGCTATATTTTGAAAAATATATCTCTGACCCATTTTCTCAATCCTTCTGATATTTTTTAAATTTTTTCCTTTTCGATTATTTTTGAAAATTACCGATTTTTCAATGAGTTTATTTTTTTTATTTAAGCCAATGTTTTGTTTGTAAGTTAATTAAAATTGCTATTTACGGTGTAATCAAAGTTTATTTGTATATTCATAGATAAAATATAAAAATATGAACAAAAAAGTTTTTATTTAAAAACAAATTTCATTACAAAGCCATCGTTCAAGCAAAATAAAGTTGAAACCACACAATTGGTTTAAAAAAAAAATACTATAATTAATTTAGATAGATACAAAAGAGTTTTAATTGAAGAATGTTTTTGTCCGACAAGTGGTTAACGTTTTTTGATTTTAAATACATACTACCTCAATAATTTAAATAATCCTTCACCGTGTCTTTGTACTATACTTACGAGTAGAGTCGTTACATTGTAACAGACGACTCAACAGTGGTCGGTTTCTTTTTATTCTTCTTTTAGTTATTTTTTAATATTTTTTTTATTCTATTCTTTTTGTCCACTATCACTACCTCTGGATCTCAGCTTCTCATGTTCACTCAGAGCAGGCAACCAGGCTTTGTTCACTCGGTACTTCAGCGGCCCTTCGCGCTCGTTCAAGCTTGAGATACTCTTCGCGATCTCGAAATGAATATCTACGCAGAACTTGAGATTCTTTTCAATGGTTTTTATTTTTTAATGGAACAATTCAGACGTGGAAATACGTTGATATTTTTTTTTGTATTAAAAAATAAAAATAATAATAATAAAAACAATATGATTTTAAAAAGTTTTTTTTTTTTTCGTTTTTCGTAATTCAACATTTTTTGAATGACACTAACAATTGTGTACTATACAATCGTTGAATACAAGATGCATGCAATGGTACTTGTTACGTTGCAATTCATACAGCAGTTTAAATTTAATAATTGACACGCTAAACTGAATTTTAGTTTATTTATATTTCGGAATTCCTCTTTATTGTTGGAGTTTATCGCATTATTTAATTTAATTTAATTTTCTCAGTTATTATTTTGTCATTTTTATTTTGAATCTTAATCGGTTTAGATTCCTCGCAATAATACTCATTCACAAAAAAAAAAAAAATGAAATAAAGATCTAGAAGAAGAGATTACAAAGATATCTGATCTCAAGTCTAGATTTTAGTTTACCTTATTAAAATTTATTGTTAATTCTATTTCATAAAATTATAAAGAAAAGTTGATCCATTCTTTTGATTAAGTTGATTTTTACTTAAAATATTTTTAATCAATTTTTTCAATGATGAGAAAAGAAACTGTAATCAACCGCAATTTCTATTGTGAAAGTAAAATTTTTGTTGAATCATTTTTTTGTTTCCGTAAAAAAAAATATTATGATGTAAAAAAAATATGCTTGTTCTGTAAAAAAAAATTTATCTCATAATTGATCTTTAAATTTGTATTTTGAAATAAACATGATTTTTTAATGAAATTATTTTTACTCACAAAAAAGTATGAAAAAAAAATAAATAAACAAAGGACCTGATTAATATTTATCGATAACAATGTCAGTAAGATGTAGGTTAATAAAATGAATCGATGTAAACCGCCTAATATCAATGTCATTGCTCTATGAGTGACAAATAGTCTTGCAATCGCTGACCAAATTATACATGCATGCGTGTGACTAAATGCACGAATAGAAGCTTTGCTTGCATACTGCTGGTGAACGACTACGAGGCACCTACTTGTCCTTCTGTCGTGACGGAATATCCGTCTACATTACGCTGCATAATTCATGGGAGTTGTCATGGAAGCGTGAGGTGGGTAATGGTGCTGGGTGTTCGAGTCCTGCCGCTATTGTCATACCGAAGGGGGCAAAGCACAAGAGCAACCAGCTCGCAAATACGGGATCTGTTATCAGACGATAAACGACAATGACAACGATGAATTGTTCGCATCAACTATTTATTATGACATAGTTTCAATTACGTATTAAATATTAAGCAGTCCAGTTACTTTATTGCTTCGTTTCATGGTCGCTTTAAATGGTTACAGGTTAAAGTAAGTTGCAATGACATTAACATTTACTACCTAAACTAATTTACACTGTTTCATTAATAAGTAACGGCCATTACATTTTTAAGTATTACTATTATTACTTATTTAACACCCTGATAAATAGATTTGTTATTGTTTAATTATTTTATCAGTTATCTCTGTGCTTAATTTATAAAAAATTGGAAGCATTTGACTCTGCCGACCATCATTAAAATTTTATTTTTTCGAAAATCTACCGTTCAATTTTTGAAAATTATTTTTTAGATTTCCGAACTTTAAAATTTGAAAAATAATTGTCTGTCTAGCTTTCCAATCAAGAAAAATTATATTCATACATTTTTGAATTTTTAAACTAAATTATATATTCATAGTTAAGCTCACAAACATTAATAAATGTTCATTAATCATAACCGTTTTTTAATTCATGAAGTAACTTAAGTGTTTCATATTCTATACTTTCCAATGTTACTCGATATCTGTTAATTGATTATTAATTATACAGCTTAACTGTCTTATAACAAAATGTCAAAGTCCTATGTACATTCAGAAATATGCTAATTTTGCATGCCTTAAGCGCGAAGCGCGCAGGTATGCTCTACTCTCGCCTAAAAATCGTGATTTTGAGTGAAACGTGATTTTCATAATTTTAACGAAAAAAATTATGGATAAAAAGCATATTGAAATAAATAATAATAACTCCCGAACATGTTAAAAAAATTTTCTTATCGATTAACTAAGAGTTCTCAGAAAAAACTCCTTTTTTTGATGAATTAAATGAATATGTGCTTGGTATTCACGGGAGCACTGGGCTTGATAACACTACAACTTTGTCAAAAATCACTTTTATGATTAAATTTTTTTTTAATTTTATTCCTGAGGATGTTTGTCAGAACCCTTGTTACAATTGCGAGTCAAAATAATTCCGTTTTGATACAATTAATTTTTTTCGATTGTCAGTTCTGTTACTTTTCTGTGATTTCGGCAGCCATTTATATTATTTTTCATAAGACAGGATTGCAATAACTATAAACAAGCCGCAACTATACGTAAATGATGGTATAATAACTAACTGTTTTATCATCGGTTAAAATTTTGCTTCAGCTCGATCTACAGAGGGGATAATACTGCTCGCGGGAAAATTCAAAAAACAAAAAAATCGAATACACGAAATAATCGTCATATTCCGTTATTGATTTAATTTCATCATATAAAATAAAATCAAAGAAAATATAAAACTTTGTTGGCTATTATTGCATGCCTTAAACGCGAAGCGCGCAGGTATGCTCTACTCTCGCCTAAAAATCGTGATTTCGATTAAAACGTGATTTTCATAATTTAAACGAAAAAAATTATGGATAAAAAGCATATTAAAATAAATAATAATAACTACAGAACACGTTAAAAAATTTTTTCTTATCGATTAAATAAGATTTCTCAGAAAAAACGAGTTTTTTCTGATGAAAAGTGAATAAGAGCGTAGTATTCACGGGTGCAATGGGCTTGACAACACTACAACTTTGTCAAAAACCACTTTCGCGATTTAATTTTTTTTTGTTTTATTCCTGAGGATGTTTGTCAAAACCCTTGTCAAAATTGCGTGTCAAAATAATTCCGTTTCGATACAGTTAATTTTTTTCGACTGTCAGTTCGGTGACTTTTTCTGCGATTTCGGCAGCCATTTATATTATTTTTCATAAAACAGGATTGAAATAACTATAAACAAGCAGAAACTATACATACATGATGGTATAATTACTAACTGTTTTATCATCTGTTAAAATTTTTCTTTAGCTCGACCTACAAAGGGGATAATACTACTCGCGGGAAAATTCAAATAAAAAAAAAGAATAATTTTTCTGACGATTTAAATAATTTGTGTATGACGTGAGCGCTTAAGGCATGCTCATTTGGATTTTCCAAACTTTTTAACTTTTAATTTTAGCTCAAGACATCGGAATATATTTCTCAAGCGCTTTGAACTCGTACATGGCTGGAAGTTTCGGGGTCAACCGTTTTCCAGATTTTTAAAAATTATATCCATTATTGAAGAGAAGCTTAAACATGTTTTAAAAGTTGTCAAATTGAAATGAATTAGTAATATTTCATTTTAAAAAACTATCGAACCGAACAAAGCTTCAAACCGTATTATTCAAAAATAAATAAAATTTTTAATCATTTTCTATCTGTAATTGTATCACTTGGTTTTTGCATATGAACCTTTTTTTACTATCATCAATATATCGTGGCTTCTAAAAATAGTTATAGTGTAGAAAATTTATCTTACATATAAACTGAGTAAACGATAAAAAAGAAACAGTAAAAAAGTGTCATCAATGTAAAAAGCCATTCTAAGTACATTTAAGTACACATAGTAGCTTTTAACATCGGCTTTTGTATAAAATTAACTAGCTGCTTTTCAGCGAATACTCTTTTGATCTTAACTTAGAAACCAGTAGAATTAGTTATGGGTTAGTTAGTGAGTGAGTACTACTTAGAAATAGCTCGACTTTTTATTCAGTCTCTTTGAAGTTACCACAAGTAATTGTAACTACTTAAAAGACCAGCGGCTTTCTTACCTGTAAATAGATACTTTGAATCACACATTCTTTCTACATTCATTGCAATTACCCGCGAAAAAATTTTAAAATTTTCTGATATGCCCATATACGGCTTGATATGGTTATTTATACACATTAATAATTTTTTAATAAAATATAGTCATGAAAATCTCCGACAGAGGGTGCATGATCGCTTAATCGTCTTCCTACTACGAGTAAAGTATGAGGTAATGAGTAAGGGAATCAAAATCATTCTTTTGTTCTTTTAAGAAGCTTATCTGATATTATATTTTAGTTTAATCAGTCATGAAATGAATATTTCTTCAACACGATATGTAAATTGATATACACAATCCTATGAAAAATAAAAAATTTGAAAGTTATAATAAATTATTGGATTGTTTCAGAAAATTTTTTCACGATTATTCTCATTTTCCCTATTTCGTAATTTAAATTATTTTTTTACTGTCTAATTTTAATGAAAACTGTAACTAAAGATAAAATAAATGAACCCAAACAAAATTTTAATAATTCAAAAATATTTGAAAAACGCCGGCTAAAAGTTCTCCTCATTCTAACAAACGAAACGTATCTCATATAAAATCGCGATGGCATCCGTCCGGAATAAATTTTTTTACACGTTATAGCGCATTCATTAAAAACTTTTTCGTTCCAATTAATAACGATTTTTTTTATAAAAATAATTTTTTTATGTGCTTGAAATTAACCATTCAATTGCAAGACTTCTAAAATTAAAATTCATGAAAATCGATCATATTTAAGTTTAGTGGATCTAGAATAAGAATTATTCTATGAGATAGAATGGAATTTATTAATAAATATTCATATTTTTTCATCGTACTTTATTCACTCTTTCTTTTTATTTTAATTCACGTTTTTTTACTATAAACTCGAGACTAGATTTTATTAAAAAATTTTTTTTTATTAGGATCCTACCCCTCATTCATGAGGTATCGATGAAAACACATCGTGCCCCCTGATTATTTGCTTGGAAAATATAAAACCAAAAAATATATACTTTAAAGAACAAAATAAATACCGATGATATCAAATATGAAATATTGCAAAACGCACCGATGAACAGCATAACACGGCAACCACCACAGATGTTCAGATCCAATTACGCACGATTGCTATTTTTATTTTTATCTCTATATCGTCTTTGAGTGTTTTCAAATTACTTTTTATAGCCGCTATCATTTTATTCGATTTTTTTCATTAATTTCTTTGAACCTGTATAATTATAATCATGAATGTATTAAACTGTATTTTAATAGTGCTCAGCATGGAATAATGAGGTAATTTATAATTACAAACGCGGAGCAGAGTCAGAGGACGCTATGTTCTTTTTATATTTACACCTCTACTCATCAACTATTTTTTTTTATAAATAATGAGTGTTTTTGCAAAGTACAAACAAATTTATATCACACGCACTTCAAAAGCTATGACATTTTTTAATTTTTATAATTGAGAGATTAAGAAAAATTTTGTCTTTGGCGTATTATTTTGATAAAGCGGGGATTTTTTATAAATTAAATTTAATATCTTTGAAAAGATTTTAACCTTTATTACTTCGTGGATATTCAAAGTTCGTATGATTTTCACTGATACTTAATTTATTATGTTTTCGGATTATTTATAAATAGATTTGAATTTTACGCTAAATGCAATTTGTTTATCTATTTATTTAATTTAATTTAATTTTATTTTAATTTTGTTTAATTTTATTTTTGTACATGTAAATAAGCGGTTACATCTTAAAATTTAATTGATATAATTAATAAATGAAGAAAACTTTTTAAAGAGTAAATTTTGATTTTTAAACAGATTTAGTATTAATTAAATTTAGTATCATCAAAAATGTCTCAACGTGAATTTGAGACTTTTCACAATTTTATATACGTTTTGGTGATATTCACTTAGTTACAATAAGTTTGTGAAGGATTTTTTAATAGATTGTTGATTCACAAAAAACATAAATTTATACATAGCTTGGAGTTGACGTCATGGAGTGTTAATGAACTCAAGCGAATAAAAATAAAACAGATTCAAGCCTTATCGGTCGATTTAATGATACGTCTTTCAAATAATGGGAATGGAAATTATATATCCACAAAAGAAAGTGATTTTTACCTATCGTCATTTAATCTATATAGTGCTATCATACTTGAATACTAGTTAGCTCAAGGCATTTTCAAGATTTGTTATTACTTTTACAGTAAATTAGTAAATTTGTAAATTCAATAAATAACTTCAATAATCGGAAGAATGTAAGTGTAAGCGAACAAAGAGTTGGAAAAATAAACAAAGACACTCAGAACGTAGCATATTCAGTCGGAAGAGTAAGAGAAAAAAAGAAAGGAAAGAACGACAAGAAACGAGTTTGAGAGAGACGGCCAACGGGTCAGTGACAAGCTGTAAGTAGGAAGAGTAAGCACGAAGCTGTAAAGAAAAACAGCAAAGTAGACGACAAGAGTAAAGAGTGTATAGCTCATTATTGACTACGGGATAGTTAGAATACTTATACTCCGTTCTGCGGAGTGGTGGTCAGTTCAGTTCGAGTTCATGAGCAGGGTGGTCCACCGAGCCAAGTTTCGGAGTGGTCCTTGATTGATAGAGAATTTTGTGGTCATTAGCTAATTTATTAAGATTTTAGTATGTTTATTTGCGTTAGTATAATTATCCCGACTAGAAGTTTAGTGAGACATGCGGAAGAATCAGTTCGGAGCGAAATTAGCTTTCCGAACTTAGGCTAGCCTAATTTGAACCATCGAATGCCTAATTAATTATAAAGCTATGGTAACCGAAAGTTAACCAAAGTTTAGTATGCCAAAATCGGACTCCCGTAGGCAAACCTGTGGCAATACCTAAGTGCGGCATACCAAAATTGCCTAACTGGTACGAAATATCGGCAACCAAAGGTTTACTGAAGTTTGGTACACCAAACTCGGGCTCATTTAAGGAAACCTGTGGCAAGACCTAAATTCAGCATGCAATAGATTGCCTCACTGGTCATAAAAATATGGTAATCAAAGGTTAACCAAAGTTTGGTATATGGACATCAGGCTTATTTAGGCAAACATGTCACAATGCCTAAGCTCAGCATACAATGGATTGCCTAACTAGTTATAAAATATTAGTGTCCTTATTTTTTAGTGTACTGCTTATATTTCAGTATTTAGTTTGTTTTTAATAATAAAAAGGATTCAAACTGAATCGACAAACTCTTATTTTTATCTGTGTTACGTAATCTGCCACCGAAATCCTGGAATACAGTGAGCTTGAGCACGGAGAAAATCGTCAATAAAATCGCACTTAAAACTTCAATCCTTCTGTAACGTCGAAATTTATAGATTCTACATATATGATTTATTGAATATTACATTGAATGAATATCATATAAATATTTTATTAATAGAAAAGTCTCTACAATTCCTAAATTCTGCTAAATAGCATTGAGATTAAATTTTTTTTATTAACTGATTTATTTATTTTTTACTTATTTTTATGATAGAATATTATAGTATGAATGCGTCTAGTTGGTTCATTTCTGATAGAAAGTAATGCATAAAAATATCAAAAACTCTCTTTGTAACGAAAAAAAAGAAAGCTCTCAGAATAAAGAATAAAGAAGATTACGTATAGTACGGCCGTATGTCATGTTTCAAGTCAAGCTAATTATTATTCAGTCTTCTTGCTCAAGTGAGTGGATCAGTATGTACATGTACATCAACGGATACTTTACTACCAAGAGAGAAACGAGAAATGTCCAAATGTAAAGCTGTTTCTACACCTGCTTTGGCTCATTCATTTGAAGCTTACTCTCATATTTATCATTAGTATCATTACTAACGAATATCAGAAAAAATTTTAGTTTGTTTAAAATTTATGATTAACGATTGGTAATTAATAATGTAACTGATGCTACGATTAAATCTGATATCGATATAAATACTTCAGTTACAATCCTAATACAGATAAAATTAACTGAATTCGATCAAAATTTGGGTAATTATCAATTATATATTTATTTATAAAATGCCTTCCAGTCTGACTATCAATATATATTCTTTACTAATATTGTTATTGGCTTATGCTTTTCGGTTTTGTTAAGTCAATAAATAAATATTTATTTCTATCAATTTATTAATGGCTACCGCAATATTTCATAAATTAATTGTACTTTTGATGCACGCCCGAGTCGAAATTAAAAAAGTGATTTGAGCCTCATGAGCCTCCTTTCTTTTGTTTTTGGGTTTGCATTGAAATTTAAAACTGTATTTTTACCCTCATCGGTCTAAAAATAGGCTGTGGAGGTCGAAATCACAGTTTTAAACGGTAGTTTGAGCCTAAAGAGTCTCCATCGGGGGTCTGTAGGTTGATTTCATCTTTTTATTTTTTACAACATAGAATTTTTTCATAATAGAAAAAAATTTTTAAGTAAAAAACTGGACTTAGAAAACTATTAACTTTTATCTGTGCAAAAAAATTTTTTTAGTGCAGAGTTGAAATAAAAATTATGACTATTGTAATTAACGTTGCAACAATTTAGCAATCATCCATAAAATATACGGACGGTAATAAGCAATAACATCTCAACTTATATTTTTTCTAACGTTTATCGTTAGAATATTCGGGTTAATATATGGGGCAGAGCATTTCATGCCAAATCGACCACTTTTGACCCCGTCAATTTTCGATTTTTCTGAAATTTTTGTATCTCTACCCTACAAAAAACACTTTTTAGAGATTTTTCAAATTTTTTTACCCAACCAAAAAAAAAATTACGAGTTATTTAAAAAAAACTAGCTTTTTTTTGTTAAACAGCCTTAACTTTTTTGAAAATTGACTTATTGGGATGTTTTTTTTTTAATTTTTTTTTTACAATGTCCTTTTTAGAAAAAAAAGTCAGAACAATAATTCGAATTCATATTCAACATTTTTTTTAAACTTGTAAAGGAAAACGAAAATTTGAGGATGATGCTCATTTTTGATTATCGATTTATTTTTTTTTTTAAACCAGTATTTTCCGCGAATTTCTTGAAATTTTCAGTGGCATTTTTTATTCTCTATATTTTCTGTTTTAGAAATGAAAAAAAAAATTTTTTTCCTCCAATGTTTGTTTTTCGTTATGCCACTCTGAAAATTTTTCAGCAGATTTAGAAAACTTCAAAATCCGAGAAAAAAAAATAAAAAAATTCAAAATGACAATCATCGATAAGATTGGATTATTTTCTTGTATTTTTTTTTTTGAAAACTATTATCTAATTGTGAGAGAATACTCAAATTATCCTGAATTTAGGATATGTAAATTACTTAAACGTGTAAAAAATAAAATCATATTCCATTCACAAGTCTACTGTTTATAAATCATTCAACAAAAATGTTTTTAGCTATGTAAATGAAAATAAATTCAATCAAATTTTGTTTGAAATTAATTGCCTCAAAATTTTTGAGAGTTCATGCATTGCTCCAAAATGGATCGAACAACAATTTAATTGTTTTGTTTTTGCATGTAGTTTTTGAAAAAAAATACAAAAAAAAAATTCAATGGTTTTTTTGATTTTTGATCTGACTTTATTGAAAAAATAATTAAATCTCTTGAATGATTATTATTTTTAATTTTTGTTTTTATTTTTTTTCTCGGATTTTGAAGTTTTCTCAATCTGCTGAAAAATTTTCAGGAGAAATAAACATTTAAAAAAAAATTTTTTTTTTTTATTTCTAAAAAAATAGAAAGAAAAAAAATGCCACTGAAAATTTCAGGAGATTCGCAGAAAATACTAAAGTATTTTATAAAAAAAAAAAAAAATCGAAAATCAAAAATGGCAATCATCCTGAAATTTTTGTTTTCTTCCAAAAATTAAAAAAAAAAACGTTGAATATGAATCCACATTATTATTTTCATTTTTTTCTCGAAAGTACATTTAAAAACAAGAATTTTCAAAAAAACAAAACATCCCAGTAAGCCAATTTTCAAAAAAGTTATGGTTATTTACCCAAAAAAAAAAGATATTTTTTTTAAATAACTCATAACTTTTTTTTTGGTTGGGTAAGAAAATTCGAAAAAATTCTGACAATTGTTTTCAATAGGATAGAGAAAGATAAAAAAATTTCAGAAAAATCGTCACCATATAGATTTAGTTTATAACAATGATAAGATGTGAATTAGCTCATCGGTCGTACGATGTAAGGGTTAGTTATTGATCTGGCAAGCGCGCGTCTCAGGTTCGAATCTCGGTTAGAACAGATTTTCAATTTATTTCTATAGTTAGCAGATGTTAGGTCGAAATTAAGCATCACACGTTATTGAACTTGCGATAGCTGTACATCAACAATAAAATATAGATATGACACTGTCAAAATCCTTCTTTTATCATTTTTTATCAAATGGCATATGAGCTGGACATAGCATGCCTCTAACGGCAGCCATTTTTATCTGGATCCATTCCTCTTTCCTTTCTTTCTCCTCGTGTACATTATATTAACAAATAAGAATCTTTTGTACGGTAGAGATGTAGGCTCAGTAGGCTCAATTTATGGTTCTAAAACCGTGATTTCGGCCTAACTTTGGTAAAAGCGGATAAAAATACCACTTATAGGCTGAAATTATGGTTCTGATATACGCGTCATCGTAGTCGAAAAAATCTAAAACCATAATTTCACCCTATAACTCCTCCGGTAGGTTGTGGAGGCTCAAAATATGTTTTTAATTTTGACTCGGGCGAATTCATTTCACATTTACTTCATACTGATATACAATTTTCATTTGGATTAATCAATCCATCTCAAATGAAATTGGTTGATGTTTAATTTCTCAACTAATAATAGTAGTATACATTTATTCCCCGTCGTAATTTATCTGGAAAACTTTTGAAACTATAGTTAGTAACACATCTCGTTAGTAATTGCAGTACTAAATATAAGATTGATAGTTAAACTTATGTAAGAGTTATTTTATAGAACTAACTTTTTTTTTTTTAATCATTTAATTTTTTGATTTTTTCCTTTCATTTTTTTAAGTAAAAAATATTTACCTAGACATCAATTGGGAATACTCGAAGAAGGACGCAACCATTTTTATGTTAATGACTCCAATAACTAAAACTTCTTTCTTACCTCTGATTTGCTCACGTCTTATATAAATTTAAAATCAGAAGAAATCCCAGAATATTTTTTCTAACAATCTATGAGTTTTCGTAGATTACTTATAACGCTGATTATTCATGAATTTGTTTGAATAACAACTAAGCAGGTATATAAATGGAAAAATGTGATTTTTCATTTTAAAAATCTTCAACTTTCAACATTGCTAGATAAATTCTTTCTATCTATATTACAATGTCTCAGTAAAAATAAATTTTAATATTCAAAAAATTTATATTAAAATCAACCGAAAAATTCATATCGTTATTTTAATAGTTAAATTCCTAACAGAAAATGTTAAGCCATATCTAAAATTATATACGGACTTATCGCCATATTAGACCAATCAAATTATCCATGGATAATTATGATGTAATAAAAATAGTGCATAACAATCATAAGCAGCTGATTAATTTTTTTTGTTTAAACTTACTAAAACATTTTTATAATTAAGTATAATGTGTGGCTGAATTAAATCCAAATCTGAAAATTTTAATCAACCTTAGTACTACACAGTAAGACTAAGTGAAATTTCATTTCATGACGAATATGCTCGGCGATTAATCTCGCGATGTTGATGGAGAACGGGCAATTAGACGGTTTATTTATGGTAGCCATTCGTCATTGCGTTTAAGCGGTCAACAGATAGTGAAGTCGAAACTACGTGTATAGTAAGTCAAGGGATATACAGATATAGATTTGTAGCTCGAGATAATATTCTATATATAATTAATTACCGAATACTTTTGTTCAAAAACATAAAATAATTATACTATGTAAATATATATATATATATATATATATATATATATATATATATATATATATATATAAATATTTTTTTTTTTCATAACATTAATCTTTTTATTAATATTATACATGAAATTTTTATTTTATGTTAATTGATGAAACAAACTATATTTTGGCTGAACAATAATAAAGAGAAAAGAATAAATTTGATAATGGGCTGAGAGTAAAAAAAAACTTGTGAGATAAGAGGAAATTTTAGATACAAGGAAATGCAAGAAAAAAGTAACTATGGTATTTCTTTTCTCCGGTTTAAAATAAAAAAATAAAAATAACGGGTAGTGAAACTACGTCAAGTTTGCATTTCATGTAAGAAAAAATAGCTACGATGACTGCAAGCTATGAATATAAAAGATATATATATATATCTACATTATTCTGAATCCTGAGTAGTACGGAAAATTTAAAATAAGTAACATTAATGTAGAATAAATAAAATAAATTCTTAGAATTTCTAGAATATTTTTAGTAAACTGTAAGTTTTTCTCTTTTACAAATTATCATGATTTAATTTTTTTTAGATACTAAACTATTTCATCAATTACGAGACAATTTACGAGATTAAATGTATATCTATATATTGAGAAAAATCACATGGTTACTGCTCTCCCCTTACCGCGCTTGAGTCGATACCTATCCCCACCCCGCCCAGCGCTCGTACTATCTTAATAAACATTTTTTCAGGTATTTTCTCGGTACTATAAACACAATAATTTTCTCCGATTATAATAACCATCTACCTATAATTTACCGAAAATGTCTTCTGTGATTTATCGGAATCATTATTAAGATCTACCCTCCGTGAAATTCTAGTTGTAATAATTAAAGGAAAAGTCTTTTTAGACATGAATGATATATCGTGTAGAAACCGATCGTAACTCGGTTTTGTTATTTAAAGGTATACTCAGAGTTGAACCACGTATTGCATTATATCGTTTATAGCTGCCAGGATTTGGGTCTTTGTTT
Organism: Cotesia typhae; assembly: GCF_013202065.1. Classification (NCBI taxonomy): domain Eukaryota; kingdom Metazoa; phylum Arthropoda; class Insecta; order Hymenoptera; family Braconidae; genus Cotesia; species Cotesia typhae. The sequence goes on along the minus strand of NW_027423757.1, from coordinate 6,327,912 downwards.
TAGAAAAGATTGCTTACCCTGAATGCGGAATGCGGTATTCAAGATGTTACATATAGATGATACAATGTAGAAACAGTCCACCCTTGTTTACTATTCTGAATTCAACTTATTCTTCTTCGTTGGTATTGCCGCGTCTCACTTTGTTGTCTTCGCCGACTTGTCTTCAATACTTACATATTTATTAGAAACTGTGGTCTAAGCTATGTATGTTTCTGAATACGTGTTTGGCGTTACCGATGTTGTCAGCCGAAAACTCAAAACCACTTTGCTCCTATTTTTCCTCGTCATTTTAACACCACATGCGTTCGTACACGGATTTTCCTATCATTGAATAAATGAGATAATATTTTGACTTGCTAAATTTCAGTTACATTTATATTTGCTCGTTAGAAATGAATATTTCATAAATACGCTGGTATGGACAAATATTGAATAACTTATCACCTTGATTACAATCTTGTTTTTTTTTTTTTTTTTTTTTTTTTAAATTAATTTTTATGATACTCGGGTCAAAAATGCATGTTATAAATAGTGGTTATTAACTGTGCAAAAAAAATGTTTATTGATTGTAAGTTTTATACGAAATTTATATTTAAAAAAAACGTACTCCATAATGAAATTGATGTAAAATTATTTGCGCTTTCTCATAAAAATGTAAAACAAAAAAAAAGCCAAATTTCACAAATTTTTTTTTACGCTTCTAATGCAGATCCCAAATTAAATAAAAGTTTCATGTAATTATTTCTGATCTTTCAATAATCAAACTCAATTTTCCAATAGCATTTTTCCGTCTTCATATAAAATGTTCTTTGCAATTTATTTCTTATTACTATTTAAAATAAGAAACATTCAAATTACCCTGAAAGTAAAAATAAAAAATCAGAGGTATCGTTTGATGTCTAAATATTCATTTCTCGCTAAATGTAAAGTGAAATAACGTCAATAAAATTAATTAGTTTTCATTGCATCTTAAATATAAAAAAAAAAATTACTCAGGTTGTATCGAAACCTCTGATCTCTGTGTAGACATGTTTAAACTTCTTACTCGGAAAGAAAAATAAAAAAATTACTCGTTGAATATACATGAATAAGAGATGTGATGCATTTGGTAAGAACCCAAGGGTACTCGTTAATAGATTTCGTAAAGTTCGATCCCTTGATAGTATGATGGCTAAATAAATGTAAAAAAGGATTTCATATAGTTATTGCCACAGAAATTCCACACTGTTTGATTAATATTTGTAGAGAGGGTTATTCCACAGCTAAAGGCGTGTTCGCTTGAACGCCTACAAGCTAGTTATTCATGAGTAAACAGACGGTGCTTGAATTACTTCGATGCGTTGTTTACTTTATTCATCCTATTAATATTGCAGGTATCCTCCATCTAAGTTTAGAATCTTGAGGAAATTGATCATATACTTTATTTTTTTGCTAAATTTTATTAAATTCAGTTTTAGATTACGTAAAAAATATTTCATTTATTAATTTTTAAAATAATAATAATAATAATTAGTCCTCGGACTTTCGCAGTTGTTTAAGGACAAGCATTCATATGTCAAACCTCAAATTTGAATAAAAAAAATGCAAACTTCCTGGCTCTAATAATAATAATTATAATTTATTTTTCATAATACTGATTCGACTAGCGAAAAGTAATAGAATGTTTTGACTTATTACGGTTGCTTCATCGATCATCTTTCAAAATCTTTAGATTACGAAAACAAATAATAAATTATAATATAATATAAATATAAACTGTTATAAATTATGCAATAAATATCATATCAAATTTAATGACAATTCCACAAATGACAATAACATGAATTTACGTTCATTAACCTTATTCCTAGTCCGAAAAATAATAATGTTTTATGAATTTTATGGTCTGGTTGTTAAGCATAATAATTATGAGCTGTATTATATTTTCACAGTTGGAATGTTAATAAAAATTAATTTTAATAACTGTCATTTATGGAAGAGACGAATAGCTATGGATGTCATTAAATATATAATTCGTTAAAGCTATCTCTGTAGTAATGTATTTCGTTTTGAATTTTATTATGAGGTTGAAAGAAATCGTGTTTCGTAACACTCTTCATTTTTATATAGGTCGAATCAAAAATAAATTACGCTCATAAAAAACTCTGCTTCAAATTTTTAAAAACATAATTTTTAAACTAAACTCAAGTATGATTATTGAACGCTGCTCAATATTTGTTGATTTGATAAAATCAAAAAATGTTGAATGTCACATTTTGATAAAAATAAAAGGGATGAAAATGATAATTAATTATTTAAAATATTGAATAAACTTATTCAAATTCAAAATAAACATTAAGAAAATTGATTTATTAGTGAGTACGAGGATTGAATATTAAAAATTTCTAATAAAACAGTCTTTTAAACCCTTGGGTTCATTTCCTTACTGGGCAGTTGCTATTTTACGCTCGAGAAGTACATATTGATCGAAACTTTAAAGTCTGCATCGAATATAGAACTGAAATTATTCAACGTTTGCCTTTACAAAAAGGCAGCATAAAAAATATTGAAAAACCCAGAACTAATATTTAAAAGGTGAAAAGTATTGAAAAAAAATTAATCTCCTTAGTGATGAAAATGGAACAGGTGCTGAATATTTCATTTACAAATGGAAAAATTAAGTTTAATAATCAAATTAATAACTCTCCTCAAACTCACATACGTCCACATATATAGACTATTCTCATGGTTTACTAACATAATCCTATTTTATTCAGTTTAAAATTTCGCGTGTACACCGCTATTCACTGCATGTTAGGAACATTCAGTACAAACATTGTTATAAATTTATCGACAAGCATCCTACTTTACACATAAATAAAATATTAGACAGTCCTATAATTTATTAAAAAAAGAAAGGACAGTAATCCTTCTAATACAGTAAAAAAATTTTCATTGCTTCAAAAATTTTTTTGTACTGATGAATAGTATAGTATAGGCATTTGCGCAAGAAAAATTTTTTATTGAGTATTCTGAGTCGATTAAGTATAAAAGTGAATAAATTAAAATTTTTTTGATGTTATCAAAGTTAAAAAGTTAAGAGTAGTTAAGTTAATAAATTACTTAGTAAATATGAATTTTTAATTTAAAAATGAAAAATCCAAAATGTGGTTAATCCTAACATTTATGAAAATTGATCAAATAAAATGATTTTACGAGCCAAAAATTTTTTACAAAGTCTTAAGTCTATTAGTCAAAGAATTTTTAAGTTATCTAAAAAAAAAATTGTTTTTTGTTTTCCATTTTTTTGACATCTCCGACACTGCTCGACCGATACTTATGTTTTAAAAAATTTTAAATCAAAACTTGCTCGTTCAAGGATCTTTCTTTATGAAAATTTTGAATTCAATATAAAGATTCTAAAATAAAAACAATAAATAATTAAAATTTATTAATATTTATTTTATGTACTTCTCAGCGTAATTTCATTTAATTTACCGGAAATAAACGTTACAGATGTCAGCTTTATAATTGTTTCACCTTTTAATATTTTTTAAATTGTATTAAAAATGTCTATTTACACTTTTATTCTTATTAACTACATGTTAAATATCAAATTCCAGCAGATAACTATGCAAAAACTCTGCTTCCGCAGAATATTAAAAATTAAATTTACCTTTCTTTATTCATGAATTAAACTATTAAACTTTGTTTCAAGAGAAGAAACAACAAAAAAGTTATATAATACAATTAAAACCTTATTAAACGCTTCCATCAAGCCTTGACATCCTTAACATAGACAGAAACAAATTTAAATTAATTTTGTGATAAGTTAAAAGAATGGAACTATTTATGAGTGGTCGAGAGTATGTTAAAGGAAAATAAAATAAGAACAAAAATGAACAAAAGAAAAAGTTCCTAAGTATTGCAATTTTAATGAGCCAGTCTTTTTGTAAGTTTCGGGCCGGGAGAACAGTAGTATAGAGCAGAGAGCATAACAAGCGCGTCCACGAGGGGTTAAAGTGCAGATTAATTTTTCACTTCCGGAGCGCGAACTTCGGCGGCATTCTGTCATCAAGCGTTTTTCACTGAAAAAAATCTTTGTGAGAAATCTTTTAAAAGTATTTGACCTCGACAAGCAGCTTCCATCCGGAACCCTCCATTCGCGTTGAGTACTATGGAACGTTTTCTTTCTCTCTCTCTCTTTCTTTCTCTTGCCCTCCTTTATCTCAATCTTATCCTCACCAGCCACTGGCTTCCGTTTTCTACCCATCGTTTCATCTTGCCTCTCTACTCTTCTCTTACAAAACTCGAGATGCTAAGAGACAGGTTCGCGAAAGCTAACTCCGAGAAAAGAGAAAAGATGCTCTAAAGAGTATGCAACTATAAGATCTTTATTCTTGACAAAGCGCTGTGTACTCGAGTCAACTACCTCTGCTACCTTGCTTGAACAAAAAAAAAACCAATTTTATAAAATTACTTCTAACTAATAAGATTTGTTGGTAATTGAGTTTAATATCAGACTTTAATATTCCTTCTATTTAAAATTTTCTTCTTTTATGTATTCAATATTCTGGATCGTATGCAACGGGTATTATTTAAGTCAAATATCATATCCCATAGGAAATGTCTGGCCTTAATGTGACTGGTGTTGAAGCTTCCTTTTGCTGTAATTTAGATTATTAGATTTTATTTTTAGAATCTGCAGAATGGGACGCTTTCAAATTTCTTAGCTGTCTATTTTTAGTTCTCAATGAAACTTCTCTTCCTTGGTAAATATTGAAACAACTTCGAAAGATATAAAAATGAACCAATAAAATGGATTGATAAAATTTATTACCTATTAATAAATTGTTAAAAAATTTACTTCTCTTTCAAAAAAATAATCAATAAAAATAAAAATTAATTGTTTTTATTTTTAACGTATGAATAAATTATTTCCAAATAAATTTAGTTATTAGTGGTTTATAAATTATTTTATCAGTGTGGTTGTTATCAATATGAATTTTTAACTTCTTAATTTAAAAAGGAATAATTTTCAAAAAGAAGAAGTCATTGATCTCAGTTCAATTTGAAAAAAAAAATTGAGTTTTCATCAATCTCCGCATTTTGACGTCTTAGGAAACCGTTCCGACTTTTCCCGGTTGGACATCCAGCCGTATATGTATGTATCTATATCTATGTGTGAATTCAATTTTGTCATATACTACATCTTTAGAACGAATCATGCAAACGATTCAGATGTATGAGATGATGTTTGAAAGGACTTATTGAGACTGAGATCTGATTGAATTTTGAATCGAATCGGTCGAGCTATTTTAAGATATTCAGAAAATAAAAACCTAACAACAAATTTTTACAAATTTTTTTAGAGATAATTTATAAATTTTTCGATTAATTAACTGAAGACATATAAAATTGTTTAATTCAAAAATTGCGTCAAATGCCGTAAAAAAAAAATTCAAATTTAGCGATATCTATGAATGTAAAAATAGTTAATTGATTTTGTTTCTAAATGTATTGAAGAGTGCACCTATATTTGCTAAATTCAAAAAAATATGCCGAAAGTATTCTCCAAAAATAAATAACACCTTGATGAATCATTACTTGCGATAGTATTATATTAAGTTGTTTTGAATATTTACATAGCGATATTTTTCTTAAAAAATTAGTTTTCTTAACGGCAAAGCGAAACAAAACTTCAAACCTCTACGCTAAGCTAGTTATTCCCATTATTGAAGCAGGTAATGAAAATACCAGGAAAAGCAATTAAAACTAATTGTTGAAACAAAAATTACATCAAGAAAATAAATACAAGGTATAACTTTTATTATGAGTAATTTTTCTTCTTATTATTCAATACCATTGACTATGTTTAGAAAAAAAATATTGTAACAGAGATAATGTCATTTTATTTTAATGAAGTTAACAGCAATTATAGAACCTTTTACTTTAATGACTTTAAATAATTGGCTATTAAATGAGTATTAACTAAAATAATATTACGCTAAGAGGTAGTTTAGTGTTATAGCTGAAACAAGACCTCGTCTTGTTGCAGCAACGATTTTTTCCCGTATAACCATAACCAAACTCATTAAGTAAAACCTTGCATAGATGGCGATGTAACCATTTACCAGGGGAAAAAAAAAAAAAATATTTTTCGTCAGAGAAAAAATTGAAACCTTAGAGCTTAGTGTTTATTGTGCTACAAGGTTCAGTGTCCGAAAATTTTCAGCCAGTTTTATTTTTTTATAGTGGTGGGTACACATTTCCGTGAGAATTTTCACTTACTGAGCTTGGTTATGGTCACAGCACTTTTTTTCGTGTACCATACTATACCATTTCATAAAATTAGAATAATCTAGAATGGTTGCCGTCACGACATCGGTCATTCAGCGTCTAGTGTTCCATATACATTTAGTTAAAACTTATATATAAACCTCAAGCCTCTAAATAAATGACCAAGTGTAAATTTTATATTATATATTAAATTTTAAACTTTGCATAAAGTGCAAGTATAGCTTTATTCATACCACTATCATTCGGAAAATTGTGGTTTGATTTTTAAAAATTATTTTTAACGATAAGAACCGAGTTGAGTTTTTATTTATTAATTAAAGATTACAGAAATAATTTACATAATTTATCAGCGAAAATCTATTATGTACCTGATTAGAAAATTGAATCTAAAAGACAACGATTTTTAATCAAATTGATGATAAAATAGTTAAAAACAAAATCTATTGATTAATTAAATAGAAGTCAAAATAAATTAACTGAAAAAAAAAAAATATATTCACATAATTCGAGTTATTTGAATTAAAACCTGCAATACCCGTAGAAAAATTTTCTGACATGGCTATGTATATATCCTCTATCTTGATAGAAGCATACATAATTTTTTAATATGACCTGATATGTTTTGATTTACATAATTTTCATAGCAGGACGTATATCTTAAAATTTTTTTACGGATTTATTACGGGAACAACGCTTCATTTGCAATCGGGAGAGCCTGACTAATTATTCTGTATAGTCTAGACAGGATATACATAGCAAATAATATGAAATTTTCAAAAAAATTTTTATGTTGAAGAACAGATAGCTAAAGAACTGTTGGAATTTTATATTTGTATATGAATAAAAAAATTCAATAGTCCTGTAAGTTTAATCTCTAAAGCTTTCAGCGGAGTCCGAGTTCAATCAATTGATATAAATAATCATTGCATACCTTAATTCAAAACATGAAGCGACGGTACCTACCATACCTGAAAATAGAGTTATACATTTTATCAAATTAAATAATAAATTGAACTAAATATAATTTCAAATAATTTGATAAACTGTTTTCATAAAAATGAATAAATTTGATGGATTTTTAAGTTAATTGGCTATGCATTGAAATGTTCATAAATAAAAATAAGTGGTTAAGTGATTTATAGCACTCCACTTCCATAAGAGTTCACGGATTGAGTTCTTTAAAGAAAAAAATCATAATGTCTATAATAAGAAAGTAGATTATACCTTGTATCATCTAAAGTATATCATTAGATCATTAATATTAAAAGTACCAAAGGCATTATTCTAGATTGTAAGTTAAATATAACGGATGATTATTGATCAAAAAGGGAAGGCTGCAAAACAGACGGGTAATTTTATTTAAAAACAGGTTGTAAAATGTTCATAATGTACAATCGATGAATAAATGTACTACCCGTGAGAAAATTTTCTAATATGGCTATATGTGGCCAAATTTCATATCGGTCGATGTATGAGAATAAAAAATAATTCTACAATTTTTTATTACTAGTAATGTGTACATAAATTAAAAAATTAGTTTAGTATCAATATGGCTGTCTAACAAGATGTAGACATATCAATTGCATCACAAAATATCAACCCATATCAAGCCATATATGGCCTAATTTATCGATGTATGGCTAATTCTCATATGAGGCTATCTGCGGACACATCAAATTTTCTGAGTAAAAATTTTTTCACGGTTAAAAATGAATTCGGTGCATCAACGTTAGTTAATTATATTAATTAGTTATAATATTTAATTAATAAATCCATTCAGTTACTAATAACATTTTTTTATAGAAGAAAAAATAATAGTAATAATAATAAAAATCATTAAAAAAAAAATGTTAAATTATATAATTGAATATTTTTTGTTTGAAAAATTTTGAATAAATATTTTTAAAATATTCATTTTTATTGGGTAATTTTCATTGAAAAGTTATTTAATTTTCTGAAATAGACCGTATTATAGAGATTATCAAGAGATAAATGATGTATAAAGTCCAAATCAATCCATACCATTATAAGTTTAGGAAATGTTATTACATCAGGCTTACGGTTAGACGAGGTATAATATCAAATATATTACTATGACTGTGTAAGGTATATAAGATTACCTCTAGGTATAGAGAGAACAGTCACTATTCTCTATCTCTGGGCAATCGTCCCATTAACGGAAGTCCGTAATAGGCCCGTAAAACGGACGGATATGGTTGGAGGTAGTTTGTGTTGGGATGGTTTTGCCCGTATAATCCTCAGGCGTTAGACGAAATGCTCTTTGTAAAATATGTCTGGTACCGGAAAAGATGCTGGTTTCGCGTGATATGTGAATGCGTACCATTTATATCCTTGAGATAGTGCACCCCATCAAACAGAGTATAACTACAATGTTAGAGCATACCAAATGAAATAATCGTTAACAAAAAAAGCACACGCTGCAGAAAGCGACTTTGTGGACGTGTCCAATGTGTATATTTCTGTCATAAAACCTACTTTCAGTGACCTGTCATTAAAATATCAAACATTTTACTTGCCTTTTTTTTTTGCTGAAAATGGATTTTTTTTTTTCGTTATTCCAGCGTATCTGTAAAAAAAGGCGCCATCCATAAAAATTAATGATTTGTCAATTTTCTGATAAAGTTACCATTCAAATGCTGGGACTTTCTGATATAAAAAAATTTACCCGACCTTTTTTTGACTTGTATATATTTCATTGTAGGGAATTGTTGATAATTATGCTTGGGAAAATTTTATTCAATCCTGTACCCGTGAAAAAATTTTTTACATGGATTGATAAATCCAATATATATAGCTTGATATAAAAATTGATCATATCCGACCATTTATCAGTATATCTAACTTTGAATGGCTTGATAAATCTATATACAATTTTTCGGCCAAGAGTACTATTGAAAAACTTCGACGAAGAGTGCATGATCGCTAAATCGTATCCTTACAAGAGAGTTTAAATTGAGGTGTTAAGTTTTCTAATCAAAGTAGTATCTACTTGACTTATGACTAACTACACTACGCTGTAATAAAGTCAGTAATCAAGTACTACAACAATTATTACCGTACTGAGTAGTTACGCTATTCATTCAGTATTCTCATGCACTGTAACTAGCTCACATTGTCATTTGCTTGGCACATATGATTAATTTTAATGTATTCATTTTCTCACTTATCATGAGTTCTCTAATTTAATTACAAACATGACTTTGAGAGATTTTAAATTTGATATTGCTTCATTTTGAACAGTTCAACACACACTGTAAAAAATCGGGAGTGAATTTCACTCTACATTCACGCCTATCACTCGGAGTATTGGGGTGAATTAATTAAACACTCCGCGTTCGGAGTAAATCCGGAGTTTTTTCAGCGGAGTGATTTTGGAGTGAATCTAGACATTAATCCAAAAAAAACCGAGTGCCAATTTTTTATGCTAATAGTTATTTTCGATACACATGCGCAAAGGAAGGGATTTTGACGGCTTGAAGTGATGTCATGAGTTTGAGACTATAGGCGCATTCTTGTCAAGACAGAGTTATTTATCCGGACGAGCGTAGCGAGTCCGGATGTAGTACGAGGTCTCGATGTGAATGTATCCATAGCCTCAAATATGTGCCTTCACTTCAAGTTTGTCAAGATCCCTTTGAGCATAACGTATCGAATAAAATGTTTGTTCTGCGTTAATTCCCAAATTTTTTTACAGAGTATGAGCAAAAATTCACCGAAAAATTTAATAAATTTGCATCGATTTGTGGTAAATGTGTAACATTAAAACTGTTACACGCTTATTTAAGCATCATAACACACATGTGTTCCATAAGCCCATGAATAGTCAACAGTGAAAGCTTTCGGAATTACAGTAATATTAATTTGTTTAATTGAATTGATACGGTCTGATCAAAAACGTTTTGATTCAAGCATGTATGGTTAATTTAAATTATTTGGATCTAAATCATGGCTCGATGCTGCTTAACCAGAGACATATTAAAATAATTAAACATAAATGTAATGTACATATAAACTTCGTGATCTTTTTTGATACAGATGATTTTTTTCATTTTACCAAATTTTAGAATCATACAAAATAATATTCAATTAAGCGACCGTAAAATATACGTATGAAAAAAAAAAATTTACACTAATGCGGTCAAATTCTAGTGACATGTAATTCAATTAATGGAATGAAAATGACAGATTCACTACAAGACAAAACAAATTATATTGTTCCTTAGTTTATTGAATTTTTATCGCAAATCGCAAATAAGTGTCAACCCTAATCTGAATGAATACTGTAATTGTTAATTGAAAAAATTTTACAACTACAAATTTTTAATGAAAATGTTAATTAAATTTTTCATCATTATTGGAATTCTATTTAAATGATTGTTGTAGAATTAAATGAATAACAGTTGAATCATAAATTTTTTGTTGAATTAAACATACAATCAATTTATTGTGACACAGCCATTTAACATTTAGTACATTTATCTTCTAATATTTAAAGTTTTATTATTACTACTATTACTACTATTATAGCTGGACATAAATTAGTCTTGGTCATGCATGAATTTTTGCCTGAATAACACTTTAACGTCAGGGAATTTTGAAACGTTTTTATATGTGATTAAATAGGAGAGTCCGAATCAGAACGCACTGCAAGCTTGTGTGAGTCAAACGCAAGAGTAATAGCGCTACGGTCAGTACCCTTCCACTGATTTTGACCCCACTTGACGGATATTGATAGTGCTGTAATTGAAAAATGTATTCATATTGAATTTTTGTGGATTCGCATACTATTATTATATGTCCTTATACCGCGCGAGTGTGGTACGGTAAAGAGTGGGATTTCAAAAGGCCAAAAGCTAAAGGGTTATGTTAAAATCATAATTGATTTAGTTATGGGTAAAATGTAAAACAATGCTCACTTATAAAATTTTTTTATTGATCGAATATCTCTATAACTCGAAATAATGTTGTTGTTCCCTTCCTGTCAAGCCTTTAAACCTCCATGATACTTCTATATCTCGAACATACAATAGGATTATTATAATAATAGGATTATTAATTTAGCGAAAAAATGCATATGAATGTCTATAGAGAACGTTATCGATAGAGAACAACTGAATCATCTAAAGCAAAAAAAAATGACTGAATTTTTTTTATGCTATTTTTTTTGTTTTACGAATTTTTAAATAATATTTATTGTTCATGAATGGTACATAAATGGGACGCGACTTGCAAATAAACATGGTTATTACCTCTGATACTTGAATTAGTAATCATCAAATACGGTTACACGGAAAAAAATAATTTCATTCAATAAAAATTTTCTTGAACTAAGAAATTCCTACGGGAAAATTATTTCATGGAGATTTTTTTCGATCTCCATCCAAAAGTTCTAATTTTTGTTATTTAAAAGATGTTGATATTTTGAAACATGACTGAAATTTTGAAGAAAAATGTAAATTTGAATCGAGTTATTTTTTTTCTGTAGATTCTTCACTTCTTTTTTTCGGGAGTGGTAATCAATTTTCAATTAGCTTGATTTTATTTTAAAAATTGTTCCGCTTTTCCACTTCTAGCATGTAATTACAATCATAAATATCGAGGATATAATTTTATGCAACATTCATTATTTTAACGTTAATATTATCTGCTGATAAATAACGAGAGTGCAAACATACAGATAAAATGAAATTTTTTAGTTGAAACATGTCAAGTTAATTAAAATTTATGGTCAAAATAATTGGACATGACATAAGCCATTGTTTGTAATATAACAATAAAGTTGATAATAAACATAATAATTAAAAAAATAATATTTCCATTGAATTATCATTTATTTATAATTGAATATAATCCAACGAGCATTACTTGATTAGCAAGCAGCGTTCATTAATTGAACTCATAACACGCACTTACCACATGGCTCATTTCTGGTAGTTGCATGCAACATATAATCACATCTCACTGACTCATTATCGTGAAATACTCGCGGTGTAGAATCTGAGTCGCAAATTCACCACTGATGTTGTAAACCACGTCGCAGACGGCTGGGTTGGTACACCACAGTTGTTTCCATACTCAGATCATCATGCCCAGTGTAGTAGTTTTAACAGACAGATTTGTTGGAGAGCTACATACACCAAAGCTCTCGTTAAAGTAAACTCGATACACATATACGAAAAGTCCATATAATGATCGGCATACTAAAGAGTGATCAGGGTTACCCTAAATTACAGGAAACTATTCGGACTGAAGGCTAATGATCAACCAATAATCCTCAGCAATACCCAACTATGTATTCTGTATATAGTATATACTATTTACTAGAAGCTAGATCTGCGTGCACATATATTTCATGTAGAGTTGTAAAAATAGACTGTAGCTTATTTTTTTTAGTTTTATGATCACTGTAGAGATTTCACTTTTGTAACCAAGGGTTTAGGGTATCGTAAATTATAAGATTTAAGTAAGTACGTCGAACATGCTGTTTGCAGATGTTTTGACAGATAGGTAGGATTGTTGTAAGTAAAATTGTGAGAGTGAATTTTAAAAGTATTTTGGAAATGCGTGGGAACTTTAAGTTTAAGTTAGTTTTGCGCAGTGTAAAAGTATGACTGAGTGGGATGAGAGGCCCAAGTAGTAGGTAGAGTAATTAAGAAAAAGGACTTGAGAAGATAGTCCTGAAGAACTATTCATTGTAGACAGACCTCTGTATTCTTTCCTAATAAACACAACACTTAAATTACCTGACCTGTGATATCCTTTTTAGATATTAACAACATCAATATCCTATCCAGTATTTCTGATACTACATTCATCTACGAGTACTCAATAGGATTAGAAAATTATTCGAGCTTTGATGACTTTAATAATACCCATCAAAGAATATCCATTATTATTACTATTACAATATTTGCGTTGTATCTACAGAATCCTCCAGGAATTTAAACAAATCCTATCAATACATGTTTCGATATTGGAATATCAGGTAATAACATATATGAGTTATGAAGAAATAAGTTTTGTTTTATTTGTGTTACTTTACATAAAAATAATTTCAAACTGAATTGTGTAGAAATGGTTTCATGCGGTCAATTTTAATAATGTTTTATTTCTACTTTAAGTTTAACTGAACTCACATTTATTCAAAATTTTAATTAGATTTTAATTATAATTAGATTTTATAATAATAAAATCATTTATTGATTTACACGAAATGTTAGTTGACATACAGATTACTAGAAAAAAAAAATAATTTTGCCTATGTAGCGTAATATGACTATTTATGAACATAGATCAGTCTTTTCGTGTAAATATATCATGAACGAAAAATTTTCGTAAAATTGTATGAAAAAAATTATTCCAAAATATTTATTCATTAATCAGCAAAATCATAATTAAACTAATAAAAACTGAACTATTAATATCAGAGATGAATTGATGTGATGTGAAATATTCATTTTTCAAATAAATCGTTAACGTTTCACGACATAAATTATAAATGTTCGATGTTATTGTGAGTCAATGAATAGATATGAAAAATATATGAATCTCAGTTACTAAACTTTGACCGATTTTTCTTATTCCTAGTCATGAGTCATCAGTATGTTAGTGGCGATACTTTGTTGACCGACATGACTGAATGGATATTGTATATCGATAGTATTTTATCAACAGGTTTTATGATATTGAGTTCATAATACTTCTTTTTTATTTACTGTATCAACAAAATGATATTTTTTCATGTAACAGTTCACTGTATTTATTCAATCCAATTATTTTAAATATAGCTTGTTTACATTTGAAGTAATATTGTTAGCATATTATGTAATCAAGCAATTATGATTATTATTTTGTTAATTACCGAAAATTCGTTCAGTCTATTAAAAAAATAAATCAATAATTGAATACCATATTCATAAACGATTTTTGGCATTCTGATAACTCGAATTAACATATTTTGACATCCCACTGCCGAAAACAGAAATCGGAAAAACTCCAAATCTAAAAAATTCATTCTCGTTCGATTTGTTGAATTCAAGTTCTAATCGAATGTCATCGCTTTGATGCTTGTATGTGCAAAGAGATTTGTATGTGCAAAAGAGAGTTTTGAAGTGAATGGTACTTCAATAAGTAGACCTAGACTGTTACGAAGTATCAGCTTTATTCCATTAAATACTGGGCTTCGCAAGGTTAAATATTTACAATCGAGGGCTACTTTTTATGGATATTTGTTGAACTTTGTATTGAATAAAAATTAAATTGATAAATTCAGATATAAATTGCGTAAGTTTGTTATTCACGAAGATAAAATTCATATCGATAAACTTTTTTTTTAAAAAACTTGTCATTGTTCGCTACTTTGGATTTTTTCTGTGACCTGATGTTAATAATAACTTTAAGTTCGATTCTTGAGAACTTTTGAACCAAACAATGAATAAGTATAGCTTCTCCTCTAGTTAAAAAAATAAGGTTATGTAATATAAATTAAATTTTCTGGAAAAGGAAATAGGCTCTTTTTTTTCAATTTGGCCATTCAAAAGTATATTAAAACATACTTGGCTTGAAATGCACACACTTGCAATCCCTAAGATTGTTTATTCAAAGCTAAATTAAAAAATAATAATAAACATAAGTTTATTATGAAGATAGAGATTAAATAGATGAATAAAAAAAAATCGTCGCAGTCTAAATGCACTCTGTTGGTAATTGAGTTTATTTCACGTGTTTTAGCAATCGCGAAAATAGTCAAGCCGTGAAATTAGTTTACACAATAAATACAAATCGTAATTTTTAATCTGATTTACGAAGGCTGCAACTTTCTTTTCATCTAAAGTTTTTTATTTCACCGGTTATTGCGTTTTAAATAAATGAAAATTTTTGTCAATCCTTGAATTTAATTATTCGACTTTTTTAAAAAAGTAGAGATTATTGCATATTCCTACTGTAATTAAAGCAACTAATGGTAAAAGTAAGCAGCTGTGGTGTGATTAGAAAATTATTAGTCTGATTATAGTTTATAATATTTGATTTGTATTATAATAAGAAAATATTGAATGAAAATTTATTTTCACTGACCTTAATTACAGCTTGTATTCAAGTCAAACTTTTAATTAATTGCTAACTCAACACACAAGGGTATGAGCTTTAATTGATCAGCTAAAAAAAATTTTTTTTTTTTCGGTCATTACTCAAAAACTAAAAGAGCATTTAGTAATCAGTCTTTTAGTTTTCGGTAATGAGAAAATTAAAAAACTACGAAGTTTTGATTTATCAAGAAACAATTGTTTTAATAATTCTAAAATCAAATTGAATGCATTACATAATAGAATGAACATTTTTTTTATTTGAACAATTAAAAGGTGCAGTAAAATTCCCGCAAAACTTTAAACGGTTGGTTGCATTTCACATCTGAAGAACCACTGTACAATAATTGTAAACAATAAACTCTTTCGACTGAACACCGGAAATAAAATTGTTATATAGATACATTTTTATTTAAAGTAATTAACTTTTCAAAAAACTCATGTATTGTGGTCAGTAAATAAATACTTACATAGAAAAAAAAATCAATTCTATTTTAAGTTATCAATTTTTTAATTCCTGTCAATACTGTTTTATCAATGGCTTTAATTTATTATTCAATTCTAATTCATCTTCAGTACGCCAAATGTCTAATAAATGAAATAAATTTTTTAAAGTCACAATGGTTTCAATATATTTATTTTTAGTGCTTAATTGAAAGAATTCAATATTTATGATTATTGAATACTGATTTTTAAAATATGAATGCTTATTGATAATAAATGTGATTACATTTGGATGCTAAGGTGCTGCTTTACCATTTGCTAGTCACAGAAATACTTTTTGCAGTTGTGTGTTACATATTCATTTTCTCTATAGAAACAATGAATTCTATAATTACATTACTAATCACAAAAAATACCTCATTAAACTAAACTCCTTGGAAATTACTATAATAACAAATTACAGAAATGTGATTAATTATTATTCATTGTTAACTCTTTTTAATCACAACTTATAGTTGGAATATAAACTCACTCTTCTCTTCTAACAATAAAGCAGAGTTTATTAAAGTAAGTAGCATTCACAGCAAACTTCTTTAATATAATTTTTTTAATTTCCAACCTACTTAAAAAAATTTTACTCCTTTTTTATTTTTTTTTTCTTTTTAATATTTTTCCTCTTTCATTATTATTATTATTTTTTATTTTTTTTTGCCGTGTTTTCCACCGGGTTTTATTAAAACATGTGGTCTGTTGCGTTTTACCAAATTAAAAAGCAAACTACCCTTCTTTCACAAAGTCTAAAAAAAAATCCTCCGCTACCTTATATAACCGCAAGAATATGTTTTACTAGTGCTCAGTAATTGCTGCTGTTCTACTTTAACCTCGTCTCGTTTTCGTGTGTACATCTACTGATCTTTATCACACTTGAAAAAGATACATTAGACAGAGCCTAAAAATGAACTATTTCCATTTTAAAAAGTTCAACACTATTAATTCTAAAAATAAAAAGACATGTCCAAAAATTTTATGATTTGGATTGATATGTCTACATATAATTATTATATTTTTCAATGTTGTAATTAAAGTTACAGAGTAACTCATAAAAATTTTTTTGTAGAAAATTTAAAGGATTTAAATCATTTTACGAATTAATTAAAAAAATTATTAAAACTTACTACTTGATCTATATTTCTTAAATTATAGCTATATCAGACCATATATAGCTTTGATGGCCACATCAAAAAGTTTGTTGCATGGGTAGTAAAAATTCCAGATAATTTCTTCTTATTTTAATTTTCCCGATAGCTTACTATAATTCGTAGGTACTTACACGTGTAGAATATACAGTGACTATTAATCTGTTCTCGTTTTGCCATATCCCATATCTCACTTATATCCCCTGAATGATCAGTGTCAACGTACTAGTACATTGACAGATACGGCCGGCATTTGACTTTTGACAGCCTAAGTATTCAACAATAACTTGGAACAATCTGTACAAATCATAGAGTCCAGAGAATGAGATAACAACATCGGGAATAGCAACACTAGTACCGGTAACAACAACACGATCGGCTCGAAGTTCGAACTTGGTAAAAGCCCTAACAGTGAGTGATGCAATGCGACATGGCGACATGGACATCTAACAGTTATACTACTGCATACGACTATACCCGATAGAACAGGATTGTTGTTTAACTATATATATGCCTACTAAAGTATTAGTAGCCAGAGTAAAAGAGACGTATTGCAGATGGAGAAGTGAAGTGAAGCGAACAAGCTAAAGGGACCAGCGAGTTGGTGCTAGTGTGACGACGGCGGTGGACGCTTGTAACTAGTATCACTGTGAATGTAACCTAGTGTCCGCTCCAATTAACTTTTCACCACTAATTTATGCGCCTAGCATTTCCACTCTATATACACACGTATAAATATATATATATATATATATATATATATATATATATATATATATATATATATATATATTTATATAAATACATGTTACATTTTCAATGCTGATGCTTGTATCTGGGTAAATATATCGTCTCCGTTTTATAGCTGTCTGTATGTGTAGCATCGAGCGCAGTCCACGTACTTTTACAAATTTCCGCGCTCAGCCAATGTACAAGCTTTTCCCGCAACAACGATATTACTGTCAGGCTGTTCTACTTTCACACCACCCGCTGCTTCTTTACTTTTTTATGTTATTTTATTTTATTATATATATAGACAAGTATTTTTACTTTATTTTTGTTTCTTACTAGAAGATTTTTTTTTTATAGCTCGTTTTCTTCTTCCATATTTCTTCTCTCTTTCACGTCGTCTTTCGAGTGTATCACTATCACGTACTCTCGTAGATCCACTGACTTTACGTGAGAAAGTGTTGTACATTTCCGCAGCAATGTCGGGGCGTCAAGAATCTTCCTTTTGAGAGTTTTGGACCGGAAAATGTTATAGATAGTAATACGAGACGTATTGAGTTAAATTAGAACAACTCGTACCTCATAAGCATAAGAATGTTTTTTTTTTTTTCATCATTCATTTTAATATTACGGCTTATGATTAAGTATGAAAGGTAAATTTAAATGAGATTTTATTCAGACATGGTATGTACAGAAATGAAATCTTAGAAAATATATTCAAATAATTTTAATCTTTTTCAGAAAGGATTTAATCAGACTTTTAAAAAAAGAAAATGCTGCTTAAATGTATCATTTTGATAAAGCCTATAGTACTATTTTATCATGTGTTTTGATATGGTCAAATGTGTCTTTTTATAATTTTTTATATTTCCATGTACAGCCTAATATAAAAATTGGCCATATCACATGATATATTTATTTATGGACGGATGAGACTATATTTGGCTCTATCAGAGGTCTTTCAATTTTTTAAGTTTTTTAATCGATATTTTGAATTACCAATAATTTGAATAAAAATCCATGACGTAAGAAACGTAAGAATAAAAAAAAAAGAAACATGCTCTTATTGACTTAAATTCTAAAAACTTCAATTAATTCTTCGCTATTCTAAGCGTCTTGATTGATAACAAATATTAATTCTTCTTCGGTATGTTTGCTCAAGTATAACTTATTTTCAATTAAAATCTACTCCAATTATTTTTTTGTCTATAGCAACAAGAAATTCAAGCATACTGTTATTCTTGCTTTTTTTTCGACGCATTTGATTGCTATTCGAATTGGTAATTACATTTCTTCATTAAAATTTCATTTACTTTTTCATTAAAAAATAATTTGTTCACAGAATGCCGTCCATTGTTAATAGATGACAGTTATTTAACTTTTTTTTTTATAAACATTCAATTTCTGATTTTTGTTGAGGACCAGACACCAAACGACAAAAAATAGTGAGTATATTCTATAAAAATAATAGGAGTGAAAAATTGGTTTAATTCGATTCTATTTGAGAGCTCACTTGATATGATATCCTTTCGTCATATTTTATATTTTTTATTTTCTATCAATTTTTTCGTCATTCAGTTGTCTATCAACAGGGACTGTCAGAGAGCACTGTCCGTTATACTGTGATCAAACATGACATCGCCCTCATCTATTCTACTGCCATGAAATTTGCTTGTGTGTGGTAGTGCACCAGTGTTTCCTGTCTATCTAAATAAATCCATGACCAGTGTTTCGGACCTCACCCTGGTTTCTGGTCACTCCGCCTCTGCTACATGAATCCCGTTAGAGCTTCCAGCCACGAGAACCAATGGCAATTGATTGAAAAGTTTGTCGTCATTCTCAATTGTTTTTTTTTTCTTTTTTTTTTTTTTTAGCTAGATAAAAAAATTTATATCACATCAATATTCATTAATCTGCTTACTTTATTACGACTTCCCGTGTAAAATGTCTAATATTTCTATATATGGCTTGATATACGTATACCTAATTATTTTATATGTCCAATTTTCATATCAAGATATATCAGAACATGCATAGTGATCGAAAAATTATATACGCGCCTATCAAAAATTATAAATATTAGAAAATTTTTTCACGGATTAACAACCGGAATATATATTAACCAAAATTCGTCAATTACTTTGCCTTAATAAATAATCCTCGACAATTTATGGTTACTGGAACCGTACATCATATCTGTTGTGTAAAGACGCACAATTTTCAGCTGTAAATATGTACTTTTATAAATTTTAATCAGGATCAGACATAAAGAATAAAAAAATTTATTGCCACTATTTTTATTGCAAATCGATTGAATACAGCATAAAAAATAAATTTAAAAAGTAAAAATAAAAAAGAAGAAAATTGCATACTTTTACTGTCCATAAAAAATGTAAAATTAAAGGAAAATTGAAGCGGTAAAAATCTATATCGATTGATTAATAAAAATAGTGGACGCATGGTTAGAAAAAGAGGAATAATTGATCTAACGTGATTGGAAGTTATCCGACAACATTGAGGCAGACATTCTAATCGGAGTTTACAAACCATGGTGATACTGCATTCAAATAGCATTGACTATAAATTCGTTACCAACAGTAGCCTATCGACATTATCAAGAGGCTGCACGGTAAACTGGTTCTTGGTGTCTATATAGGGTTGTATACACATATAACAGACGAGTGACCGATAGTGTCTAGGCGCATCGTTCCGACCTTCTCAATAGCGAGCTACGACGGAGTGAGCCCTCGTTGAGCCTCATGGGAGTTTGAGTACACACTCAGCTGCATTTTACGATCCATCGTAAAGCAGAAAAGTGCCAGGGGATAATAATTATCTTCAACATACTCAGCCTATCAAGATAGCTCAATATATCTAATGTATATTTTTATCTTGTCTATTCTTGCTAAATTAAAACAATTTCAACCCTTTTTTATTATAGTTTTTAAAAATTATAAACATACAAATCGATAATCATAATAATTATTATTATGTTTGTACGATATTTAATATAAAAACAAATACCGGTTTTATGGATGGATATATAGATATTCTTTATTATTTTATATTCGATAATATATAACGAGATTATTTCCGTTTGGCGGTAATAAATATCAGCATGTGGTTAAAAAACGTACGAGAAAATGTTGTTGCATGTGTTTGAGAGGGAGGCGTAACTATTCGAGAGTTAGACAACAACAACAACGACAACAACAACAGTGACAGCAACAGGAACGACAACAAGGGTGGAAATTGAAAATCGAAGGAAAATAAAAGTCAGCGGCATGCGAAACGTTCAACCTTAGATATTTTATTGAGTAAGTGTACTGAAAGTAGGCGTGTTTGAGATTTTCTTCTGTAAGATACGACCGTTGGATCCTATTTTAAAGCTTATTTTTATTTATTTTTTATTTCTAGACGTTAAAAAACAATTGGTGAGCTAGGATATATTTATTTATTCTTCACAGTCTCAATGTTTTTTTTTTTAATTAGTTTTTAACCTTAAATTTTATCTTCATATAGTGAATTTTTATCAAGTACTTGAACTATCGAAATCATAGAAATTTAATAAGAGAAAGAATTTAATAATCTAAGTTAGTTAGATTTTAAATTTAGTTAATTAATCAAAACCCTATGTCGGGACAGCTCGTTGGATCACTTAAAAAATGTATCAATTTTTTAATTTTTTGGATAGTTTTCATTTTTTTTTATTATTTATAAATTATGCAAAAAATTTAATTAAATTTAGTAACTTTATAATGCCTCGTTATTGGCTCAATGATTTCCGATCTTTTTCTAATTATATATTTTGATGTTATTGAACTTAATTAGGTGAAAAATATGTTTACAAAAAAATTAGTTAAATTAATTGTAGACTTCATTCGTCAATTTCATCTTGATTATAATTTAATGATCTTAACTTTTGATTACTTTCACAAAATTAGTCAAATCATAAATAAGTTGATTGCTGTAACTTTAATAAATATTCCAACTAACTTTTACAGAATAAAAGTATGAGAAAATTTAATTCAAAGTTTTAATTTTCTGTGGTTTCTTGATATAATAATGAAGCTATTTTTTTTATTAGTAAATAAATTGATTTCATACAGAAATAAATTTCATAAATAATTACAGTATGAAAAAAAAAAAAAAAAAGAAATTTAATTTTTTAAAGTGATTTTCAGATAAGAAAGTCTTAGTATAAATACAATGCGTCTGCGCATTGAACTGGACTAACAAGAATAGAATATTATAACGTCGTCAACGTCCCCTCTTAATCGATTCTCTATTGTTTCTCATTTCAAACAAAGACTACCAAAACTTTTTTCAAGTATAAAAATAAAAAAAAAAAATAATTTACACGTTATTAATAAATCAATCCCGAAATAATGAATTAAAAAATTCAAGTTTATTGAATTGTTGGCATTTATATAATATATATTAAAATTAAATTTTATTTCAATGATAGTTTATTCAATTATTCACCAATAATATGATTTAAAGCTCTCTGGACATTTTCGCTTTTGCATGTTCAAAGATAATTGTTTGAGGGATAATTGTAGAAATATCTATGCAATTCAAATTATTATATTATTGCAACGCCACATGTCATTATTTATCCTAATTGGGCAAACTTTACAACGCTGATTAGACTAGATGACAAATTGATGAGTCAAAGGTAATAAGCACAGATAATTTTGGTTGTTTTATAATTTATTTAATTGATATTATACACGATCCATTAATTGAAAACCAGATTAATGATTCATTGTCCGATTGTCATTGGCGAATATTCTAAATTTTAATTATTCTAATTCTATAACGTCACTTGAATTTTAAAGATCGATTATATATTTCCAGGTTCTTGTAGACTTTGATCGCTTATCATATTTAACAATTTAATTTATTGATAATCATAATCGATAGTTTAAAAAATATAAGGGTATTTAAAAAGTTGACCATTTCTATTACACTAAATCAATTTTTAAAAAATATGGGATTAATCTCCATAAATTATCTTCGTAATAACATGCAAAATCTCTTGATTCCGTGAACTAATGACGGTATAATAATAAAAACAGTTGCCGAAATAAGACCAAAAAAATTGTTTGATTGTAAAGCATTCTCTGATGCTTTGCATCATAAGTCGTAAAAAATAAAAAGAATGTATATTTATATGTGTATTTGTATATTTATATTGATATAAATAAAAGAAATAAATAGAGAGAGATTGAGAGCAAAAGAACAATCTATAGACCAAGAAAATAATATTAAGTTTTTATGCAGTGCCAACTTTGTGGATGGATGACTAGTACTAGTGAGAAAGTTAAGAAACTCTAAAGCTCAGCATCTTCCATTCCTCTCAACAGCGCATAACTTACCGTATATTGGTTGACTTCGGCAAGAAAATTCGTTTTTTCCCCGCAACACAGCAAAGTAAGAACGAGCAAAATAATATAAATATAAAATAAACAAAAAAAAAAAAAACTAAAGAAACCATTGCAAAGAAATATAAAATGGAATGCCGAGAAGCAGGGGAAGCCGCAGAAGGGAAATATTTTACATTCATCTATATATAATATTGAATGGCGGTGTATGTATACCACAACGAGAAATTGTGGAATATCAAGGTGTGTGAAGTTGAAGTTTCGCAATGGGGGACAAAGTGGAGATGTACTGTTGACTCGTAGAGGCGTCCTCAATCTCACAATTTGATTCCAGGTGTGCGCGTCATGTTTAAACGGCAATTTTGACTTCCGGCAGCCAGATAAGTGACGCCGTACTTTCCCTCTCCACTTTATCCCCCTCATATCTCTCTTCTTCCACCGGCAGAGCTTGTAAACCCCCTAACGAAATCACTCCGTTCCATCCAGCCTTACGTCCCTGAGGCTTGCATACATCGACGTCTGGCCTTGACAGATAACGCTACGAATTCACATGTTCTATCATCGGCGCCAGCGCTTACCTACCTCTCCCGTCCTCTCATATTTATGTCATATTTCCCGTACATGTATATATATGTATATATCTCTACTGCCAAAATTTTACCATTTCCGAGCGATATCAAATGCTATTTTATTTATTTATTGTTACAATTTACACATTTTGCTAAAAACTATTTATGTTATTTATGTTGTTATCGTTGATAAATTTGTTTGGTTTATTACTCGCCTACGGAACTTTATAAACTCACAAACTTTTTGTTCCAATATTTTTCATCAGATTTAATTATTTAGATAGGAAAAAAAATCATGTAATTTTTTAGAAAATAATCATAATCCCTAAACTTACTTTCAGTCTATCATGATAATCCATTGAATTAATTTCGGGTTTAAAAGCATCATTTAAAAAGTGTAGAGCATTTTACAAAATAATTTTAAAAAACATAGATTGAGTGGTAAGTTTTATTAATTTTTTTAGTAAATTCATGAAATTTTTTTTTTTTACTTTTTAATTTTAATTTACCCTGGAATATGTGAAAAAAAAAGATTATTTCATATAAATTTTTCTTAGGTAACATGTATATAAAAAAATATATGAGTTAACTGTAAGTACTTTCAAACAGTCTTTTAATATCTATAAATTGCGCTTTAGTCCATTGCAGTAGCATTGAATGTCACTAAATTGTAGCAAATTGAAAAAAAATTATAAATTTTTTATGTATTTTTAATAGAAAAACTTCGAAAAAAAAAAATAGTAGGTAAAATTACAATAATGGGACCAATTTTTCATAATATTTTTTTATATTTTATAGTAACTTTCAAAAAATTTTCTCCGTATCGATATATTGAACAATATCTTCATGTAATTATTTCTGTACAAATTACTATAAGCAATAAAGAACTTACAGACATTATAAAAATTTTAAGAAACATAAAAAAAAATGAGGTGAAATGTTGTTAAAAACATGTTGTGTACTTAACACAAGACATTTCGTATTGCTTGATACATTTATTGCATTACCCTTACACTGCACTTCTCTTCTACAACGTTCGCAATTGCTTGGGTATGCTCTTTATATTCAGCACAGTATAATACCAAGTCATGTAGTCTATGTCTACTCAATATAAGCACATAGATTGTCTCCTATATAAGTCAATGTAATAAGTTTCAGAATTCAAATTTTTACATTCAAAATTCTTATTTTTTTCACGATCAATGACATTCGTATGTACTTTCTAAAACATGAATTAGTGAAAATTCCGTCAAATAAGTGAAAATTAACTTATTCAAGGGGATTTCCACTAATTTATGATTAGAGAGTATAAAAGAAAATTATAATACTAATTCAACTATAGCGGGAAAGTCAATCTAATAGGAAATTACAAAATCTCTTTTTTTCTCGTCTCCAGGCATTGCTATCTTCCGCTCTTTTAATGAAGAAAAATTTTTTAAGTTATTTGCATTATTAATTCTTTTTAAGATTGATTCAATACATATGTAACTTTCCAACTTTCTTTTATCAAAAAAGTTTTGATTACAAGATCATAATTCTGAAAATCACACGATGGAACAAACTTAACAGATGTGACGAGACACTGAAATTAAAAATCTAAAATCATTGACCTTCAGATGGATGAATCTAAAAGGTCGATTATCACTCAGTCACCGAAATTAATAATAAATAAGAACATTTGTAAAAACTTCATTACAATTAATTTATTTATTATCTTTTTATTACATATATATATGACTCAATATCTGGGTTGTCAAATGAGTCATCTCATAATTTTATTAGAACGGAGAGAAAAAAATCGCGTTTGACACTAAAACAGTATCGGGATTATCACGCTACTTATGTGACAATATTCTATATGCAAAAATGCACAATACACTGTATCGCGATAATCACGATCCACAAAGATACGAACTGCATGTTACATTCGTCCGAATTGTACGTCTCGCGATTTCACAAAAAATGAATTTCATTTTTATAATTCATAGTGAATAGATATTTTGGCTTTTAATTGTATCGTTATTAATATTATTATACGGTTTTTTTTTTTTTTTTTTTTTTAATTGTTTAAAGTCGCATAAACTACTAAGCGTGATATTTTTCTCCGTGAAGGTGTAAATAAGCTGTGAAAAAATTATATAATATGGCCTGATATCTCCAAACATTAAAATTGGCCATATAGGGCCTAATATGGCCGTATACGAATATATCAGGCCGTCAAAAAATTTTTTAACTGGGAGCTAGTGGATCGGTTTAATGAATCAAAAGACTTTCATTATTAATAGTTCGTTCAGTAATTTAACTACAGCTATTTTTCATGAATAATTAAAATTATTCAACCTTTTGTGAACAATTAAATTTTTGTACTCGCTAAAATTCGAAGCGTTAAATGATTTGCTTCATTAAAATTTTATTGAGGTCAAATAACTTCTCTTGTAAATAATTTCTCTCATTTGACCAGTATGTGAATTTAAAAAGCTGAAAATATGACATCACAGTTTATTTAATAAGTTATTGTTGTATGATTTTTGAAATATACTCAATAACCTTTTGTATTTTACAAGAAGTTTAAATAAGAAATAAGTATTGATTGTTAAAAAGTCGTTTGTTAAATAAACCAACGTGAGATTTTATGTAAATATTTAAATATCTTATTGAGTTCAAGTTAGTGTATGATTTATAATTGTTGAATCTATTTCTATATATTTTATACTTTGCATAAATATACATAACGGTCAGTACACGAGAATATTGAACCTGTAGCACCGACAAATAAACATATTCAAATATTGTACAGTGGAATTTCAAAACATTGGACTTGTAGCTTTTATGATTCAAAACAAGTTTTTATTTATGACTCATTAAACAAAGGGGAACTAGATAATGACCAATTAGTTTTCTTACAACATTTATATCCTTTTCTACAAAATAATCAAAAATGTTTTATTTTTCCCAAAGTTCAATATCAAACAAACGACAAAGATTGTGGAGTCTTTGCAATTGCTTTTGCTGTTTCTCTTTTATTTAGACAAAAACCCGAACATATCATATACGATGTAAATTTATTGAGGCAACATTTATTGACTCTTATGAGAACAAATATTATTTCTCATTTTCCAACAATATCTAATTTTAATCATGTAAATTTATGTAATTTAACAGACATTCGTAAGAAAGAACGCAGTAGCTTACAATATCGCATAAATAGATATGGCAGTGACGGTAAGATTGGTTTACACCAGAACTCATCCAAATGCGTAAATGAAAAGTCAAAGGTTAAAAATATTGATTCAGTTCAAGTTGAATTGAATGAAAAAACGGTTGATCCAGTTCAAGATGAATTAAATGAAAAAACTGACATACAAATCGTTAATTCACTTGTTTATTCTATTAATCCTACAGATATTCCTCTCATTCCTTCTTTACCTCTAAATTCAGAAGAAAAGGGAGACAATTCACTAAGTTCCATGAATAATACAAGAAATACTAATACTAAAGAAGATATGAAGCTTAAATTTTCGGTTGCTAAAAAAATCGTTAGCAAATATCGTCGTCAATATAATAAAAATAATACTATAAAATTGAAATATTCTTCTGAAACATACATTAATAAATTAATGAAAGTTATTGATAAGAAAAATATTGCTGAACGTAAATTAGAGGCAGAAAGAATTATAAAATGGTGCATGTGCCAAAGAAAAATCATTATAACTACTGTAAGCAAGACTATACATTCAATAAAAAGTAAAGCTGAATTTCATCTTTCAAAAGTAACTGAACTTGAAGACAGTATCGATAGTTATAGAAGCATGTGTGGAACTTCACTTCATACTGTATCAACTGAAACTTATTTTTACAACACAGCCTATTCATTTCAAACTCTGAACAATGAAATAATAGTAACTAACTCTGGTGGACAAGCAGTCAATATTTTACCTCTGTTAAAAAATTCTCATGAGAAAAAACAATGGGTTTATAGTAAATATTGTCGTCCTAATTTTGATTTGAGTATTTATAAATCATATATGAACTTTCTTCAACGATTAAAAGATAAAAAATTAAGAAACTTTTCATTTTTTTTAAAGCTAATATTTTTAAACCACCAGTCATGCAAGTTGGGATATTATTCTAATTGTTATAAATCTAAAAGTAGTTGTAACATATTTTTTATTTATATTGAACTACTATCACCCCATTTTCCGAGTGTTAGGTATATCAAACGACTTGTGTATAAAATAAAAGAATATTTTGATAAATTGAACGCATTAGACAAAGCACTTGAAAGTGCAAATTTAGAAATTCTAACGAAAATAACGAATGACATGAAAGAGAAAGGAAATTTACTTGATAAAGACCAAGATGGGATTTGTTTAGATGAGGATCAAATCAGATTAAATTACAAAAGTGCATTTTTGGCTTTAACTAAACGTTCGCTTGATACTCCACGTTTTAAATGTATTTCTTGTCAAACATTGAATTTTAGACAGAAGAGTACTGACCTCAATAAGTTACGGAAACCAATAAATACTGAAATATGGTTAAACTTAACTAATTACTTGAAACTGAAACCTTTATTAAATAGTGATTATATATGCGATAATTGTTTGAAAAAGATACGCTCAAATG
Organism: Cotesia typhae; assembly: GCF_013202065.1. Classification (NCBI taxonomy): domain Eukaryota; kingdom Metazoa; phylum Arthropoda; class Insecta; order Hymenoptera; family Braconidae; genus Cotesia; species Cotesia typhae. The sequence goes on along the minus strand of NW_027423757.1, from coordinate 6,299,578 downwards.
AATTACCTTCTACTTGTATTTTGAACAACCTTGACTCAGGAGACATACCTGAAGAATTATTGTCATTGAATGACTATGAGAAGATTCTAATTCAAAGAGCTAAAGTATTTCAGGTTGTTCAAAGACTTGGTACAATATCAAAAAAAAATTTACCTCATTCAATGAGTGCAAAATTTGAAAGGTCGAACGTTTCATTTACCTCTACCACTAGAAGAAACAATGAAAAAGTTATGCTCTACTACAGATCCAATAAACAGGAACCACGAACTTTATGTATTAATTCGTGGAATTCCTACTAAATCAAAAATTGTTTGGGAAAATTTAGTAAATTTAGAGAAAGTATTCAAAGCTTTAATGTGGTTAAAGAATAATAATATTCTTTATGAAACAATTGAAATGCCAAAATGTTCTGATAACTTGATTGCATGGTTAGATAATAGAAATATAAAATTTTATTGTTCTACTGAAGATGAGGAATGTCAAAATGAATGTACCAATGATAATAATTTGAATATAAATAATCTCATTGATGAAAAATTAGATGATATTCAATTAGAAGTTGCACAAAAAAATTCAATTGAATCTCAGAAAATAGAAGTTAAACATAACTACAGTATACCATGGACTTCAAATGAAGCAAAAGTTGATAAAATTTTTATTACATCTAACAAAGAAAGCGACGAAGAAAACAAAAACTTACCTCAGCAACCAATAAGCCATCATAATGAGGAAAAAAATGATCATAATTTAAATGTATCTGATCAAAAAGAAGACAAAAGTTTGAATATTAATAATCTCATTGATGAAAAACTAAATGACTTGAGTATAGATGAGATACAAAAAAATTTAACTGTATCTCAAAAACTCGAAACTGAACATAATTATAGTAGACCGTTGACTTTTAATGAAGAAAATATAGATAAAGTTTCAATTATATCTGACAAAGAATGCGAGGAAGAAGACAGTAAATCACGCCAAATACCATCTGTTTGCAATACAAAAGAAGAAAGCCATAAACAAAGAGCAATGTTAACTCAAATATTAAATGATGATAATTCAAAATATGAGAATTTTACAATTTATCCTCTTTATGATAAAAGAATTAATGACACCTCAACGAATTTATATCAGATGCTAAAAATTGACGATAAATCGTTAGATAATCGTATTAAAACTTTAGATCTACAATGCTTTCCCGGTCTATATCCTTACGGTAAAAATGGACAGCATGAAGATAGAAAGATTAATCTCACAAGTCATGAATATATAAAATCCAAATTGAAATCAGCTGACTCTAGATTCCGATTAAATCAGCAGTATTTGTTTTATTTAATAAATGATTGTAATATCCGTCAATTAAACCAAGGTATTTATCATACCTTACATGTTACAAATAAACATGATAAATATACAGTAACAACTTATCTACAGAGTTTAAAAAAAGAAGATTTAGAAGTGAATTTAACTACTCTTTTTGCACGTCTATGAAATTCCGAACAATTCTGGAGTAAGCCAAGAAACAATTTACATTGCATTATCCGTCATTATGGTCCTGCTACGTGGTTCCTCACTGTTAGTCCTGCTGAATGGCTTTGGGAGGACTTAATTCAATATATTAAAGATATTAACGCGCCCGATTTCGATAAGTTGTCCTCCAATGCAGTGATAGCGGCAGATCCTGTATCAGTCTCAAGATTTATCGAAAATAAGTTCAAAGCTTTTCTTGATTTTCTTTTGTCCGACACTGAACCTGTTGGTAAAGTTAGTCATTACTATTGGCGTCGTGAATATCAAGGCAGAGGGATTCAGCATTTTCATATGATAATTTGGATCGAAAACGCTCCAATATTAGACGTAAACACTAATGAAGAAGTTGCCGAATTCATAATGAAGTACGTTACTTGCAAAGTGCCAAGTAAAATTATTTCTCCTACTCTACATCGACGTGTAACTACACATCAACAACATTATCATAATAGCTATTGTTTACGAACTAAAAATGAAAAATCGGGTAAAAAAAGTAAAGCTTGTAAATTTGGGTTCCCTCGTCCTATTACAGATCATTTTGTTCTTCGTGACATTGTTACTTCAATATGTGGCCGTAAAAATTTAAAAAGTAAATCTCGACTTTATGATCTTCCTCGTTCAGAACATGAAGGTTATATTAATGATTATAATTCTGTTGTCTTAACTGCATGGGAAGGTAACATGGACATTCAATTTATTGGTGAAAAATCTACATTACTAACTCACTATGTTACTAAATATACTACAAAAAAAGAAACAGTCAAGGTTGCCGATACAATAAGTGAAATTAATTCTACGAAATCATTACCTCAACTTTTATGGAACATTGCTTTTCGTAGTTTGAATCACAGAGAAGTTGGGGCTCCTGAAGCTGCTGACACATTACTAGGTATATCGTTATACGGAACCGATTCAGAAACAGTGATTAAGTGGCTTGATGTACGGATGATTAGAAACAGAAAGTTGAAAGAAAAAAAAGAAATAGAAGAATTAGAAAAAATAAATCCAGAATCTACTGACATATTTTGTCCTTCGTTGATTGACGATTACTATCCAAACCGTCCCAAAGAACTAGACTTTGTATCTTTATATGATTTCGCCAAGTGGTATGATACAACGAAAGATGAACCAAAAAACTCATTATTTGAATATTATAAACTTGGTCCATCGTTGTATCTAAAAAGAAGAACTAGAGGCTATTTGATTAATCATTATAGATATAATGTATCTACTCATCCTGAAAATTATTTTTATTCTTTATTGTTATTATTTCAACCTTGGCGAGATACTGAAGAATTGAAAAATGGCTATAAAACATATACTGAATCATTTTAATACCAACAGACCATGCTTGATTAAGCTACTGACTATCACGAATGTAATGAATATTTTAACAATGGTTTAGTGTATGTAAAAATTTGGTTGAAGAGAAAACAAAATCATCAGAAAATGAAAACGATAATGAGTTAGATAGCATGAAGGAAGAATGTAATCAAATGGAGGTAGATATGATTGAAAAAGAATTAAAAGATGTCGCAGAAAAAATAGATGACCAATTTTCGCTAAATGATATGATAAATAAAATGAATAGTGATCAACTTAGGGTTTTTAATACTGTTAAAAATGTAGTACAGCAGGATTTTGATAAAATGAGATTGTATGTTAGTGGAGAAGGTGGAACTGGTAAAAGTTTCTTGATAAGCGTAATAAAGCGTTGGATCAAGGATTGTATGAAACAAGAAACTATGGTAACAGCACCCACTGGAATTGCAGCGTTCAACATCAATGGACTAACAATCCATAGAGTATTTCAGCTACCAGTCGAACACGGTTATACTCCTAAATATAAACAATTATCTGACAATGTCCTTAAGGTATTACGAGACCAATTAACTAATGTTGTATTGATTATTATTGATGAAATATCAATGGTGTCAAACATTACGTTGTTGTACATCCATTTAAGATTAGTAGAAATTTTCAATTCCGAAGAATGGTTTGGTGGAAAACACATACTTGTTTTTGGAGATTTGCTGCAATTACCTCCCGTGCATGAAGATCCAACTTACAAAACGTTATCGCCATCAGAATTAGAGAAACGAGTTGACTCCTTAAGTACCATAAATTTATGGGAAAATTTATTCACTTATGACGAATTAAATATTAATATGCGTCAAAAAACTGATCAATCGTATGGAGAATTACTGTCCCGAGTACGCATTGGAAACATGACTAAAGAAGATATTATGCTTTTAGAACAAAGAAAAATTAATATAAAAATCAATATGTTTAATGCCTACTTGTAAACAGTGTGATCTATTAAACTCAGCCATGATGAACAAAGTTAATTCTGAAGAAGTGACTCTTACAGCTATTGATAGTACTGACTGTCCAAATTTCTTAAAACGAAAAACATTAGATACTTTATCTAAAATTGAAGATGATGCAAGCCGAAGTGCCGGGCTCTCTCAAAAAATTGTTATTAAAGTAGGAGCAAAAATAATGCTAAGACGTAACATCGATGTGACTCTAGGTCTTGTTAATGGTGCAATTGGACTTGTAAAATCAGTGACTAGATCCAACGAACATAACGAAGTTGAATCAATTAACATTGATTTTGGAAATGATGTAGTGCATAGTATCGAAAGAATAAGTGTAAAATTTCAAGTTTTAGATAAAGCTTTTATAGTAAGAAAACAATTTCCAATTTATCTGAGTTATGGAGTTACTGTTCATAAAAGACAAGGCTTAAGCCTGAAAAATGCTGTGATTGATGCAGGAAATACTATATTTAGTGTTGGACAGACTTACGTAGCTCTTTCACGAGTCACTACGTTAGAAGGAATTCATTTAATTAATTTTGATCCCCACGCCGTCAAAGCTAACTCAAAAGCAATAGATGAGTATAATCGTCTTAGAAGTATTTATAGGAAAGATCTTCCATTAATATCAAATCAAGTCAAGCGCTGGACTAAAGTGTATGATTTGATATGGGATGTTGGATTGAGTTCATTTGAAGATGATCATAACATTGTACCGAAGTTGATAAAGCTAGATACATTACCCATGCGTGGCATTCAAAATACAGATAACATATCTAGCTGTTTAATTTCTATTGTACAGTGTATTTTACACAGTCAGATCACGAAATCATCTAGGTTTATTATTGGAGAATTTACTGACAATTTCAATTGGAGTGTCTTCATAAAAATTATGCTGACAATAAACATATCTTACAGTCGACTATGATATGGAATTTGATGAATAATCGGCTACAAATAATTCAAGAAGGCGATCCCTCGATAATATTTTCGTTGCTGTGTGAAGAGTACGAGTTTATACGAAGTTTTATAGAATTTGAGCTATCATGTACTGAACGTTGCAAAACATGCACTTATGTACATTCATATATTGAAAATAAAAATATAATAACTTTAACAACAAAGGATGAAAAAAAAGTCTATAGCTTACAAGAATTGATTGATGAGTCATATAATCATTGGTATAATGACCTCAAATTTTGTAATTGTATGAAAATAACAGAAGTACAACGTAAGGAAACTCTTAAATCATCGAAAGAAATGGTCGTTTTAAAATTAGATTTATTTTCTCTTAACGATGCAAGAAATAAGCCACTAAAAAAAGTTTTCTATAAAATCAGTTCCAACGGCTAAAATTTCTATTAGTAATAACAGATATAAATTAATCAGTGCGATATATCTCTCGAATATGGAAGAAGATTCAAATCATTACTATGCAATTATAAGAAATCAATCAGGTTGGCTGCAATTAGATGATCAAAATGTTAATTCAATAAGATGGCCTGTATAAAATCTAAAAATGCATATATATTTTTTTTAGAAATCACTAAATAAAATCACTTTCGCTCAAGGTTGAGCCTCTTTACTTATTTAATTATTATAAATTACTATCTAAATATTATTAGTTGAATCAAAATGAATATAAATCAAATCAAATCAAGTCAAATCTTCACACTGTATTTCTTCGTTTATATCTTTTAGCTTTTCGTTTTACATTATCCTTCACTTTAAATGCATTTTAATTTTTATTGTATCATCAAAAGCAAAAATCTACTTCTATCAATATATTATGTATTCATATATTACGTACTCACATTTATAACCTCATATATTTAATCATATGTAATATATCTGTACTTGAATTGCCATTTGGCCTGTGCCTTGGCATAAAATAAATAAAATCTAAATCTAAATCTTAATAATTACTTTACAAAAAAAAAAGAAATCATCAAAAAAACAGATTCTCTGTAATATGGACGAGCCAAGTACATGTTTAGAAAGTGCAAGTTCGATAAGTATTAATGACAAAAAAAAAATAAAATCATAAGATGCCAAGTATAATCATTTTCCAAAAAATTATCAATTAAAAAAAATACCAAGTAATTGACATAACTTTTGAAAAATTGAAAAAAATATTTTGAAAATTGAATCCTAACAAAAAATGTTTCACTGTAAAAATCCTTTACAAAATAATATGAAATAAAAAAATCTAAGTATGCGTTATGATTTTCAAAAATGAAAAAAAAAAATTTGGTGCTAATTTAAAAGGTATTAAAAAAAATTTTTTTAACGTACTTGGCGTGCGTCATTGAGTACCCCAAATTTTTTCATATCAAACACATTAGGAATATATTAATTAATTTTAAAGATTAGTCATTTAAGAATGAATCTAGAAGAATGATAAATTTTCTCTGTTGAACATTTACAATTCAATTTTAAATTGATTCGAACTTTTCTGTGAGTAACGTTAAGTTTTATATATGAGTTAAATACCTTGACAGGTTTCAATAGGATCACTAGTGGAACTAATTGTGAATTTATTACCAGCGATCAGTAGACTTCATACGAAATTATTAAGTAATAAAGGGTAATATTAAAAAGCTATCTTCAAATTGTACTTAAAAAATAACATTATGGTTGCTCAGGGAACGAAAAATTATCAAACTGACAGCCGAAATAAATTAATAACCAGAACATAATCAAACAAAACAATATTTACACGTTATTTTGAATAGATTAAAAAATTTGGGGTACTCAATGACGCACGCCAAGTACGTTAAAAAAATTTTTTTTAATAATTTTTAAATTAGCACCAAATTTTTTTTTTTTCATTTTTGAAAATCATAACGCATACTTAGATTTTTTTATTTCATATTATTTTGTAAAGGATTTTTACAGTGAAACATTTTTTGTTAGGATTCAATTTTCAAAATATTTTTTTCAATTTTTCAAAAGTTATGTCAATTACTTGGTATTTTTTTTAATTGATAATTTTTTGGAAAATGATTATACTTGGCATCTTATGATTTTATTTTTTTTTTGTCATTAATACTTATCGAACTTGCACATTCTAAACATGTACTTGGCTCGTCCATATTACAGAGAATCTGTTTTTTTGATGATATACATATATAAAATGTAAATGTATATGTATCTATACATACATATAAATTATATGTGTGTGCATAGATTACTGAGTCAGTAATATTTTACTTTCTCTCAGTTCGTATTTCATTTCGATAAAGTAACGAAATTAATGTAACAAAGTTTGACAATAAATATACAAAATGAGGAAAACTGAATTTTTATAAAACCCACCGATATATATTCCGGTGAACTAGATGCAGTCATGCGGTATGAGTTTGTCTACTAAAAAATGAAATTGAAAACAGTATTCAGATGTATTGAATAAAATTCTTCTTCTAAAATTTCAGCAGAGTCTACAAGATATCTATCATCTGTTTCTCATACCTATGTAATTCTGATTTTTTTTATTCAATTTTTATAGGAAATTCAATAATTATCAAACGATGTTTTATTTTTATATCTTTATTGTTAAGAACATCGCTACTTTTGTTTATAATACATTTTCATTATTTTTTAAGTAACAAATCAGAAAAGTTGCTTGGATTAATAATACGAATCTAAGAGTATGACAAATGGCTGTCAGATTCTTCTGTCTAAATACAACACTCAACTTTTCATATAATATTAATTCAACGTATGAAAAAAATGTTTGAAAAATCCAAAAGTGCATGCCTCATAAAGCTCATTCATTTGTTAAGCAAAAAATAAATTGCGTGATAGCTGTAAAAGTGTCATTGAAAAATCACAAAATTGCTTGACTTTGACGAGTCGGGAGTGAAGCACTATCTAATGCGCTTCTCGCTATGAGGCGTGCAATTTTCTGATATGGCTAATTTCCATGTCAAACTATATGTGGCCTTATTTGTCAGTATGTGTTGAACAAAAATTGACTTAGTAGTTAATTAAACTCAAAACCAATGTCCAATGAGCCCTTTAGGATAAAAAAAAAAAAAAACATAATTCCTTTTCTATAACATAACAATTCTCATTTAATTTTCTAGTGATGAAACGATTCAGTAATCATGCGCCCTCCGTCGGACATTTCTAACACTACTTTAAGTGTCAAATTCAGTAGAAAAATTTTTTGACGCATTGACGCAAAATTTTTACCGGTTAAAATACATTTTTTCGTGTACTTTAACTTGAAAGAATGGGACTTTTTGACTTCATGTTACTTTGTAGAATACTATATTATGTACATATTTATAAGTAGCTATTAGTCTGTCTGTGAGATGAAAAAAATAGGTGCCTTTTTCTATCTCAAAGTCATAAAAGATAGAAGCCCCGTGCAAAAAAAATTCTGATTCAAAATGAATTTAAGATTAAAATTCATATTTTGACACAAATATGAATTAGTTTTGAGATCAATCCAAATTTGAAATAGATTTGTAAATTGAAATTAGCACACCTGTAGAAATTTCGATCCTGCTTTAGAATATTAATAAACACTTGAAAATACTTAGGATAAATTTTATCTACAAAATATTCTTGTCTTTATTAAAATTCTAATGCAGAATCGAAATTTCTACAGGTGTGCTAATTTCTATTTACAAATCAATTTCAAATTTGGATTAATCTCAAAACTAATTCATATTTGTGTCAAAATATGAATTTCAATCTTAAATTCATTTTGAATCAAAATTTTTTTTGCACGGGGCATGAGTAAAGATCTTGCCATGGTGAAACTCAACCTGTCATTCTATAGGAACACATGTTCTAGATAATATAGAAGTCACAGTATTATCTTTCTCTTCATAAATGTAATGTAATATACATGTCGAGACTGCATAAAACCGGAGTGTACTAATGAAGCTTCAAAATAATAATGATTTTATGAAACGTAGTGATATTTACTTGTCCTGTATCTATAGATAATTCCCAGTCTTGACCATTTGAAAAGCTTTACTGACTAAAGCTCATTTATATAAAAGATAAATTTTGCAGAAACATTAAATCGTAAGTATGGTACACTAAGTTATAAAGGTAACAATTAACAAAGAAAAATTAAATCATGCATTACACAATTTTAAAATTTCAATTTTTTTCCTGTATTAATTCTAATATTAGTCTAATTATTTTTTATGATACTTGAATTTAAACTTCATTATATAACAGCGCATCTACCATGCTTCACAATAATTATATTCAAAGCTCCACTAATTTTGAAGAATGATTTAGTTGTTATTATATGATAGTAACAGTACAAAAGTATACTCAGTGTTTTTTATTTATGACATAAAGCGAATCTAGATTTCAAAGTATACATGATGACATTTTTCTTGTTGCCTTAATGGACAAGAGACATAAAACCGAGAAAATATTTATATATAGAACATGATTAATGATGTCTGTTAAGCATATCTTCGTAATAATTCATTCTCTGAGTCAATGATATAGTATTATTACTGAATAAAAGAGTCGAAAACAATAATAAAGACATTAAAGTTAGTAATTCACTGTCGAAAAAATTTTTTCACCAAGTTTTAATTGGTTATTCTCAATTGAGATTTTTCATCATCCACAACGATAGATCTTAAATTTTGATTGAGTTTTAAAATTTTAGTTAATGCAATGCTAAATTTATAATCGTCATTTTTAGTTTGATATTTAACTTATCAATAATAATTTATGTCTGAGTCTAAGAGGATATAAATATATATATTCAAAATACAATGAATCTTTCAAATATGAGATCAATAATTTTGCTTATAAAATTATTTTTCATATAGGTTTTAACATAGATATCAGAATTATTTATATTAAGTGTAATATAAAATTAAACTTTAGTTTCAAGAAATGTATTGATGTAATATATCAGTACAATCGAAGAAATGAAAATAAAAAGGTCAGTCATTTTTTTGGGTCAAGAAATCTCTAACCAAAAATTTGAAAATAATTCTCGAAGATATTTTTTGTTTTTCTAGTAATTTAATTTCTTTCCTAGGCTAAAAAAAATTGATTTGATGGACAAAAAAATTCTTGAAGTAAGAAAATTATTTTGAAAGCTTCATCTACATTTAAGTATATTTTAATTGATTAAAGACAATGAAACTTATCAAAATAATTTTCTTATTTCAAGAATTTCTTTCTAAAATCAAGTTTATTCTTTTTAGTCTATTACTTGATAAAATTAAGATGTCATAAGATTAAACATTTGACAGGTGATGGCGTCTTGATCGTAAACTTACGAGGGACAATAAAATTTGAGAATAGTTGTTAGGAAAGTAAGTCAAAAGAATAGAAAGAAGTAAGAGACATTGGGTGGACGGTGGATGGTGAATGTTGAATGGCGTTGGGTGAGTACGGGCGTGTAAAAAGAGACAAACGGCACGTCTGGGGTGATAAAATTGGCTGAGACTTCTCGTTGGACAGCCCTTGTGGGGTCAGAACGGTCGCGTGTTCTTGGGTGTGGCAAAAAAACATGGAGCTATCGAGACTCTCGAGGATTAATGTTTTTTCTCGTGAAGGAATAGTCTTAGCCAGTGTCGTGAATCGATCATTTCTTATTATTATTTTTAGTTTTTTACTTCTTTTCTTATCATTTGTTTCTTCGGCATATTCGGCATATTTTATTTGCATAATACACACACACATTATTTTTCCATTTCTTATGTCTATGAGAAAAAAAATTACGTTATAAATCAGATATTGTCTGTGTCCATTTATTCAGCAAATAAAATATTTTAAATGGAAGCTGATTCAATCAAAAAGTGCCTGTGTATCAATCTCATAAATTCGCACCTAAATTTCAGCATCATGACTGAGAAAAATTTATTGCCACCTATAAAATTCTATATTTTTGTTAAAAGACAGTTTATTTTTTGTCTCATAAACCCCAAAGGCGTATTTGAAAAATATTACTACAGAGTCCATTGATCTAGAGTATTTATTAGATATTCGACCAACATATAATTCGACTTGACTTTTTTAAAGTTGTATTTGTTGATATAAACGCCAAATTGAAGAATGTAATTTTCTTAAAAATATTGTGTGCAACTTTTTTTTTTTTTTCTCAAATCAAGTTATTTTTTTTGTCAGTATAATGGAGTAATGAATTCGTTTTCAATTAAAAATTACGGTATTCAATAACTTATCGCAATTCTTACGATTGATTATCCTCTCTGGTCAAAAAATTTTCTGACATAACTTAATAAGTCCAAATATAAATTATAGTATATTCTAATATAGCTTGATATAAGTTCATATACAATTCTTTGACCATTATTATAAATATATTATTAATTCGAATTTCTGTTATTAATTTTTTAAGATAAATACATTAAAGCAAATTCAATTATTTTTTAGCTCCACATCAATGTTACATGAAAGATATCGAACTTAGTTTTTTTTTTAATTGAAACTATTTTGTGCATATAAGATTGAACAAATTATTCACAATCATAGTAATAAATGCCTCTCTGAAATAAATTTTTTGTTTAATTTATTCATCTCTAAGTAATAAAGTAAATTCGAATCGTTAATTGACTGGTAAATATTTGAAGTAAAAAATCGAGATTTCTTGTACAACCTGACACATTTTTTTAGTCATGCTTAATTGTAAACATCCATCAGTCCGGCAAAATTGATGAAAATGATCAAAAATTCATGATCCAATTTTTTATTTAAAGGGAACTGTCTGACATTTCTTTCTTAAGTGCTTTTCTTTATATATAAGTCAATGCAAAGTGCCCTGTGATCGAAATTGGAAATATTTTAAAGATAAAATGGACTTTTTTTTTTTTATCTACTTAATTTAAGATTTGTATTGAGTTTCTTAAATTAACTGATGAAATGAATGCTTTAAAAAAGCATGTCATTCTTCAACACGAATTTTAATACTATATAATAAAAAAATAATTTTCCAATTTTTTAATTATTCTAAAATTGTGTAGACCAATTAACATTTTATATTAAACAAAAATGAATTTAGCTGTTGATTTGATAAGAAAAAAAAAATTTTCCTTGGATCAAAATCATCTACACAAGCCATAATAGTCAATAACATCGATTAATACGACGTTAAAATTTATAGAAACTTTCGTTATCGTAAAAGTTATAAATTATTATCTTTAGTGACTACCATATATGAACCCCCTCAACTACAATTTAAACTTGTTTTTAGGGTGGATTTTACTACCAGGAGATTAAATCTGAAAATTCTTTCAGCGTAAGGTCGAAACAAACTAAAAACTCAAAACTCAAGATGTAAGTTAGATTATTTGTCTTAGCTATCCAGTTAATCTCGTGCCTATTTTACATAATGGTATAAAGCGGACTTTTAATTAACAAACAGGAGTATAATTAACAGCGCGATAAGTTCATAATAGTTAGATTAATCATTGACTTGAGAATATACATTATAAAATAGTCAAATATATGAATCCGCTGACGATTCATGGAGTGTTACTGCAATTAATATGATGCAAGACAAATAGGTACAAACGAGCTAACAGGTTTGTCCCACGAGCAAGCGTTTACCCAACTATCTCTCTTTTTCTCTCACTCCTTCACTCACTCCTTCACTCACTCACTTCTCAGTCATTCTCTCATTTACTCTCTCTTTTAACTCACCCTCGCACACTTCCACTGTCCTCCTCTGCCACCCCATTCATCGAGCCTGTGGCGTTGTTTAATGCGGTGTGAGTGGTGGCTCGGGTGGTGCACTGTTGGAGGGTGGTTCGGATGACGTGTTTTCCCGACAACATCTCTTCTTCGTCTAGGCACGATTTAACTTGCTAATGCCACGTATTCGTTGTATATTCATCGATGCTACTATACTAACAGTTGAGCTATTGGGAGATACACTATCTATCTTTATACATACATATATGACTACAACTCGAATAGTTTGTATTTATTTGTACATACACGTGAACAAAGTTTTCGAAATTGTTTACTACACTAAATACTAAATACCTAACTCAATTTCATACGAGTCTTATCCACTTAATTATCTTAGTTATTTATTTTTGTTCATTTTTTTATTATTATTTAGGAAAATTTTATGTACAAAAAAAAAAGATTATACTTTGTGCCTACGTTTGAAAAAATTTTCTGATATTACTGTATAAGGCCTAATATGCAGCGAAAAGGTATATAAAATTTTTTTTTTGCTCTAATCACCCTAAAAACAGTACCCTCTTAAATCGATTTATTAGATTTCCACTATTTTCTAGCTCGATTAAATGTATATCGGTAATATATATTTCAAATTAAAATTCACTCCCAAATCGTGGAAATCTACTAATTCAATATAAAAGATTAGGAATGTAAAAATTTACTGAAAACAGATTTTATTTCTGTTTGACATTAAAAACAAAAGCCTTTATGAAAATTTTATTTCAGAATTTACTATTATATATAATATTTATTAATATTAGATGAAAAAAAAATTTCATTAATTTCAAAAATTAACTTCTCATTGCAATAATAACTTACAATTACTACAATTAAGCTATATCCGTAAGCTACTCACATTTATTTAGAACTACCGCATTACCATGCTTTTACGGTATTTCAAACTTCCCGCTCAGTACCACGTCGCCATCTCTCTCGATTCGAGTGATGAAAGCAAATGTGAAAACTGTTAAAATTAGCGAACTTTCACCATATTTTACAACAAAATAAATAAGCTTGTTTTTTCATTTTTATAGAAACATATTCGTTATATTTTTAATTATTAATTTTCATTTTTTCTAAACAACCGTAAAAAAATTACTATTGTTATTTAAGGAAACGTGAGCAACAATACTGGTCAGGGTAGGCTTCACTTGTTAAATGAACAAATTTTAGTAGTCAATAATTACAAATTTAGTACCACAAGGATTATTTTGCAAAACTTCTACGTATAAGAGACACTTAAGCCTTCGTTGGTCGCTCCATGAGCGAATCGCTGCCTAAAAATTATTTAAGTTAGAGAAACTCGTTATAGTGCAGGTGAGAAACTAAAAAAGTATGTATATTCAGAATTTCAGGAAGATTGTAAGAAAGGTGATTTTTTTGGGGACGTTTTTAATTAGAAAAAAACTCACAAAATTTTTTTACTTGCTAATGAGATTAAAAAAATATTAGCAAATAGACAAATTAAGCAGTTAATACGGAATTATTTGGTTGTAAGTATCAATAAAAAATGAACGAATTATTCATTTTAGAGTGTAGAAAGATAATTGATGAGCTGGTAAAACTTAAGTGGGAAAATTTCAGAATTGAATCAATATACGTGAACTCATGTGTTTGTATGTTCTCAAGCATGGATGGATAAATCCAACTGTTAAACTTTGTTACGCGTCTCTCATTATTATCCATTCGTCCTTTTAATATTTATACAGACTATAGACGTAGATGTAGATCTCAAGTTTTGATTGTTTAACTTAACAACTTCTGTATAGTTTTGTAGATGTATGGAGAGATAGCATTGTCTCTAATATAATGAAAGATCAAAACTTTCACAATGAGATCCTAGCACTATATTTTTGATTCAATCAACAGACTTGTAATTAAGTTCAGGTATTTATTATTATATTTATCCTCCGCTTGCTTCCTAGCTCTTTGTTTCTTATTTATTGACATCAAACTTATTTTTTAACTCATGCATTCACAGTAAGATTCATTTGCATCTATTTCACGGAACAAAAACCTCTAAAACAATCACTGAAAATTATATTCAAATTACAAGTGTGATTAATCTTTTGTTTATTGGTGAATCCTTCGCGACTGCGTATGCATATGACACGAAAAATGGACGCCGATATTAAAAAAAAAAAAAAATAAAAAATACTCTCTAAGAAATAATATTATTAATGTTTTAATTAATTTAATACTTAAAAATTAAAACATTAGGAATTTTCTTCAAAAATTGAATTCACGGTAATCGTAGGACAAATGGCCTAGCATCATCATTTGTCAGTAAGTGATATAATTTAAAAAAATTTTCACGGTAAATTTTATTGGGTTTTCCATGAATATCTAGCTTACCATAAAATCAATAAATTTTTTCGCAATTTTTATTTGAAAAATTATAATAAATTAAGGGCCGCATTAGATCCCACGATTATAGTGAATTTAAAAGTAATTTTCAAAAAAAATTCCTTTCCGTGTACGACTCATTAATTCGTGACTGAATCGGAAAGTCAGAATATCGATGTTAGTACATACAATATATATGTATAAATAACGATTTAATATAGAGCAAACAGTTAAAATAGGAGAGTAATCAGAATAGTTATAAGTTATAACTATAGTACTCTGTTGGATTACCACAACGTAATCGTTAATCGACACAAATTAAATGTGTGATTAACCGTTCGTAGTTATCGTGCATGTTCTGTACTCTACTATTATATTGTATTACTTCATGGTTGTATTCACGCGCAAGGAAATATTTCCAGTAGATTTCACCTCGATGAACAATAATGACACAATGATTGACAAACAAGCGTAAAATACCTCTACGCGACTGAGTGTTAATAATATTTAAATGCTTTCTTCAATAGTCTCGGTTCATACTGACCTGATATATATTTTTAAATAGATGAAGAATAAATGGGAACATTTAACTAAGCTGAGATACTTATCAAACTCAATTTACAAAGGTTCTATAAGACTACAATATTTCGTTATTTTATCATCTTTGTGGGATTATTTTTTAACGCTCATTGAATTAATAATGACTGCAAATGTTAAACATTGGAAACAAATAATATATACAATATATATTGCAAATATTTGTGGTGTACAATAACAGTCACAGAATATGATTGGCCGTGAGATATCTCCACAGTGGAAATGCCCAAACAAAGCTTTTGTAAAAAATTCTATGAAAATCAAATACGAACGTCTCAACCCAAAATATCTCATAAAATGCCTGAACATAGCTCTTGTTAAAAGTGGAACTCAAAATTCTAATTTTAAAAGGTTTTTTATGGAAATTGAATTTTGGTACACCCTATACTGAATACGATATTACTAATTCTGAAAACGGATAATTATAGTTCACAATTCGACAAGATAGAATTATACTTGCATAAATTCAGAAGTAATTTAAACTCTACACTGTAAAAAATTTGCGGAGTGAACGCGGAGTAAACGCGGAGTGAACGCGGAGTGAATGATTTTTAATTGATTCACTCCCAGCGGGAGTGATCTTTACTCCGAGAAGGAGTTAATTTTCATTAATAATAAAATTCACTCCGTATTTACTCCCAAAATAAATGAATTTAGAAATAAATAAATTAAGAGCTTTCATTTCAGTACCCACATGCATTTTGATATATTTTTCATATATACATATATATGATATATATAAATATATTAAAAATTGATGTGGGTACTCAAATGAAAGGTCTTGGTGAGTGTAACATCGGGATGAGCTTATATCTTTAAAAATATTATTAGTTGACAAGATACAATGTCATTTCTTAACTATTGACATTTTCAAAGATATAAGCTCATCCTGATGTTACACTCATTAAGAGCTTTCATTTGAGTACCCACATGCATTTTTGATATATTTTTCATATATACATATATATAATATATATAAATATATGAAAAATTGATGTGTTAAAAATGTTAATAGCTCACGAGATGCAAGGTCATTTCTTAATTATGTATCGAGAGATAGAGTATTTTCGACTGCAGTCTAAATAGTAAATACTTATCATAATAAATTGGCTATTGGTGAGAATAATATGTAACCATGAAAAGGCACAACTCCAAATCAAGACTTTTCCAACGATACCAAATTTAACCATAAAAACCCATTTCATCATATAAATACACTGGCCACAAAATTTTACTTATTCTTTTAATAATATAGATTATTATTATTATTATTATTATTATTTGGTGTTGATTTATAATAAATCATTTATAGTAAATTAATTTTGAGATTTTTTTGTAGAACGAAAATTCATCCTTATTTTATTTTTGTTAAAAACTCCGAACGCGGATGTTTTTCGGAGTGAAATCCGGAATCACTCCGGAATCACTCCGCAAACAAAAACTCAGGATTCACTACCTACGCGGAGTGATTAATTACTTCACTCCGGATTTTTTACAGTGTAATTTCATATAATTGAAATATCTTGAATATAAATAGAATATAATCTATGAGCCAAAATTATCATTTACTTTAATTGGAAATTGAAATGATAATTTATTATAATCATTAGATTATTTTCACCTAATTTTGGATATTCTTATACAGTAAAAAATTTTGCGTCATTGCGTCAAAAAATTTTGAATTAAAAATTTTTGTGTTAAACATTTAACACTTTTATGTGTGAATTTAATATTTATTGTGTTTGTGATTAACTTATTATTTAAGGTAGTTGATGAATAAATGAAAGTTTACATGCTAAATCTTTGGATTATGTTAAAAAAAATAAATAAAAAAAAAAAACTTTCTTTTAGCAATAAAATTTTTTTAGGGAAACCATTTAAATTCATAAGTTTTATTTTATCTCTTCATTCTGTTCTGGAGTACAGTCCATTCTCCGATACCTGGAAAAGACGAGAACATTCGTTAACTAAATGTTCTCCTTTCAGCAGCTGGAATAACAGGGAAGACTTATTTTATTGAGCAAACGGTCCATGACTACTACGTACTCCTACGAGCATGAGAAAAGAATAAAAAAATAAAAAATAGTAGAAATTCTCGGACAGTATCATTTCTTTGACAAAAATTATCGTGTAATAATCTTAATGGTATAATAATAGACCATATCCTTTTTTAAACTGCCTTTATGTAATTTTATACTTACGAATTGTAATACTGATAATGCTGCTTTTTTATCTACTATCACTGCTATATCAGTTAAGTTTTTACACATTTTTTTTAGTCTGGCGTTTGTATTTGAGTATCATTTTATATTGTAAAAAGTGATACTAACAGTTCGTTTTCACAGTACAATATTTTGATTTTTGTTTTATGAATCAATAAAATTTCGCTTATAGTAAATTGACACCACATTGATGAAAACAATTCTCAATATATACATGGATGAGTTAGCGTCTCACACCAAATCCATTCTTGTATATTCACAGAGAGCAGTGTTTATTTACTACGGTTAAATTTTTCAATAAAATAATTTTCAAACGTTTAAACATGTATATTCGAAAATTAGTTTTCTTTAAGCTTACGTGAATTCTTCTTCTGAATGACTTCAAGCTTTTCCTGTAGTTGAAAGAAAAAAACAGTGATAAAATTTGATAAAATAGAGGAAAAAAAATTTTTTTTTCATTTTCAAAAATCGAAAAAAAATAGTAGCCATCAAAAATCCACGACCGAAGGGGCCTAGAAAATTGTGTTTTGAGTAGTAGTTTACTGTAAAAAATTTTGAAGAAAATCAAAATATGCCCTCATTTTAAAAAATGCAATTTAAATTTTAAAAATCAAAAAATACGTATTAAAACACTTGAAATAACTTTTTTTGTACTTTTTTTTTTTCGAAAAAGAATTTTTCGATGGGTACAAAAAAATTGAGGAAATCAAAAATTAAAATTTTTCAAACCTTTTGATTTAACATTAAATGCCCCATAAACTTTCTGGTTTTAATTCTTCAAGCAACGTGTATTTAATTTTTTTGACCGAATGAAAATTTTAATGATCAGTCAAAATGAAATGAAATATTTATTCACCAAAAGTCTTTAATCCAGGTCCACTTTTGTGTAATTTTGAAAGCCATTATGATTCAACATATTTGTTTTTTATTAAGCCCAAAATAATTAGTGAATAATTTTGGTTTAATTAATTATTATTCGAGTCATCTATATCTCAATGAGTAAGGGTATTTTGAACGTTTTTCAATGAATATTTAATTTCAATTAACAATCTCTGAAAAAATATTGATCTGGTGAATGTCAATTATCAGTAAAGCTTTTGATGTTAACTAAAATAAATTCAGAATAAATGACGTTGGAATGATATTGAATGAAATAAAATTGTAAGCTGTCAATAAACTATCAATATTGTTGACACTATCGACGATACTATGAACCGCATAAGAACTATTCACTAAGTGAAATAATAAACATCAAAGACGGATTAATGTAATACTGCCAAGTTGTTATTAAAATATTCATTAATTTTTAAACAGATTTTTATATAAATGTAAGCAAAAGTAAGAAATAAAATAAGCTAGAAAGGACTTTTACACAAACCGAATGAATGGAAAATTTCAAGCGTGAGTTAGCAAGATTAAGTTGACAGTAGATCGAAGTTTAAAAGAACAGGTGGTCCTTTAGAGTAATTTATCCTGTTATAAGAGTGTGAATCCAATAAAAATGGTGGGTACTGAAGATTAAAGCCATAATATGAGCTTGAGCGAATCCAATGGTTATGCTTCTTGTGCTTAGACTGAGTAACAAAAAAAAATATGATAAAATAGAGTTGAGCTAAGTAAAGTAAAGCAGATCGAGATAGAGAAAGAGAAAATAATAGAAAAGAAAAAAACAAGGATAAAGAAAAAGAAAGATAATAAAGATATAGATAGACAGTATATGGAGGTATGTACCCTCTAGATGGTCGTGCTCCAAGTTTCATGCAGAAATAATGGCGAGAGCGTGAAGCAAAGTGACGACGGAATAAGAAAAGGTGTAGAGTTGAAACAACGAAGAGGAAGACCTGAAAGCTAAGTCGAGGGAGAGAATACCGAATAGCACGTGTGTCGATCCACTGGCTGGCCCTTAGCGCTACACGGTCTACTCTGCAGACGACAACGCTTGAATGGTGAAGTAGGCGGAGACGCAGTACACTCCGCACTACACTAGTGGTAGTGATATACTTTGGTCGGACATGCAATTAGTAGTGGTTGCGTGACTATGGTCAAACTGTTGGTTGAATAAACGTGTGTGTAGTTGTAGTTTTACTAAAATACTTGTATGGAAGTAGGAATCAGTCGTTTCAGGAGCATTAGTAGTAGTAGTAGTAGTTAAACTACTCATTGTTGTTGTTGTTGTTGTTGTTGTTGTTGTTGTTTCAGCACTGCTAGTAGGAGTAGGTGCAGTAAAAGTATGGTGTATGCATCATGGTACTCGTGCCAAATCTTGATACCGTCTTAACTGACTCGTTTTCTAGCTTCAGATTTAAAAAAACTTAGTTACTAATTCGTGTAGATTTCATAAAATTTGGTCCACTAAAATCTTATGTTAGGTTATTATAAAAATAATAATAGAAATCGAATTGATACTTGCTGAAAATTTCCAGCTCTAACTGTTATTTATGTTTGTGTAATAACTGGTTATTTTCAAAGCATAAATGTTTTTGATATTAGATTTAAGTATTTTATTTTATGATGTTGAATTTCGTATGCATATCAGTTTAGCAGCATTTTCATCGCTATTGTATAGATCTATGGTTAAAATAAAATGGGTATGTGAATTATTGGGACTAAAAACTTATTATTACCAAGCTTACTGTTTGTTAAATACGCCTTATCATTATTTATTAATAATGGATATTCTAATCTAGATTAGAGAATACAATTACAATGGATATTGTATAATGAATGAAGGGTTGTCACAACAGTTATCCTTTAATTCTTCAGCATGTCCTTCAAAATAAATTGAATTAATTATCTATTATTATATTGTAATTATTGTACTAAGCTCTTAAGCATTGTTTTTTTTTGTGAATGCTTAATACTGTTGAAAGTAAAAAAAAAAAATTTATTTTATAATAAAGAAAAGAAAGTATAAAATGACTGAAGTATTCAAATAAAATTACGAGTTCAATTCTTGGTTAGACGGTGAATATTATTCAACCGAATTTTTTTGTATTTACGTCAATTTTCATTTGACTGTCGATCGTTAAAGTTTGGTTCTGCAACTCTGGTTAACTGTATTGTACTAAAGTTCTTGTGAATTGCGCGTCATCAGTAAGATGTCAACTATACTGCGAGTACATTTTCTGTGCAAAATAAGTTCGTTGTTTCATGAATTTAAAATTATCAGACAAATATCAGAAATTTTTTCACGGGTAGGTTTTACACTCAATACTTTTCAAATACAATATTGAGCTATGTTAAAAAAAAAAATAAAACTCGATTTTAATTTAAATGAAAATTTCATTTTTAATGATTGTTAAAGAAGGATGTACGCATAAATTTAACAATAATAAAAACACGGATGCACATTTATTGATTTAGAATGTTTATATAAATTTGCTGAGTGACCTTAAAAAAGTCTATTGAAACTAATATCGCTGTAAATGTTTAAAAAAAAAAAAAAGAAAAAAATTGGTGCGTCGATTCAGGCGGAAATCGAGCAATGATTCTGTAATAGAATTGTTTGGTCCCGAAGCGCAAACTTGTCAAAAAGTTATCGCTTGAATCGATCCAACCGGAAGCTGTTGTAAATTGAAAATATGAAATATCCGTCGCAATGAAAGAATAAAATGTGTCCTGTACTACAGTTTTATGTAATGTGCGTACATTACTTTGCAGACTATTTTTGTTAATTAAAGTCGGTTGTTCGTAAATCAACTGAATACTGAACGGATAATTGCAGATTTTCTGATTAATTAATGTCGTAATTATTTACAATTACTGTGGAAATTTTAACTTTGGATAAGTACTTGATAATAATGAGACTGATTTTTTTTTATATATTCAAAACTAAAATCTATAAAAACTGATGATGAGTACAAATTTATTTATTAATATTGTTTTTAAACAAGTTATTGTTTCTTTCAAAATACAAAGTATATTATCAAACGAATTTATTTGTTGTCAAAATATAAATTG
Source organism: Cotesia typhae (assembly GCF_013202065.1). Classification (NCBI taxonomy): domain Eukaryota; kingdom Metazoa; phylum Arthropoda; class Insecta; order Hymenoptera; family Braconidae; genus Cotesia; species Cotesia typhae. The sequence goes on along the minus strand of NW_027423757.1, from coordinate 6,277,899 downwards.
TAATTATTGAAATACCTATATTTCGTTCCGAACAATATTAAATTTACTTGTGAAAATAATATGCAGCGTAGCGATATACTTTTCCTTTCAATTTTCCTTCATACTGTATGACGTACATATTTCGTAATATTTAGCTCATTTGTGTAATAAATTATTGAAATTTATTCATTGATTGTTATCCAAAATTAGTTTCTGTAGTAACGTCACTTACAATTCATGTATATCATTGCAATCATTATTATACTTGTCATTAATTTAACTTTAATTGGGATTGTAAAGCATTTTAATAAAGTAAAGCCATGTACATTTCACTTTGAGTTCAGTACACCGTCTATACTAAATCAAATTATTGTAATTATCAATAGATGTATACTTCTGGGCAAAATACCATGTCTTATATAATTAGAGCAATAAGAGTTTTATAATCAGTAGATTGTTGAATAGGAAGTAAAATTGAATGTAATTAATGTATTAAATTTTATAAAAAAATTTATCTCACACTGGTCGTACGCTACTAACCAGCTATCAAATGCGTAAGTCTCTCATGATATAAAAATGCAAAAGACAGCATTTAAAAAAAATAAACAGAATAATAAATTGCGCATGTAATAATAATGAGAATAAAATATAAAAACAAACATACACTAGGACAAAATATTAATGACCCTAACAATAAGATATGGATGATTATCATTAACATTGTAACATTTGAAAAGATAAAAACAGGTAATTGCATGTAGTTTATATCTAAATTCATCGAGTTGGTTTTATATATTTTTTCTCCTAAATTTTATCTTTTTTAAAGTTTTTGAATACATTACTCTAATTCATGGTTACGACAGGTAGCAATCAAACAGCCGGAGTTTGGGCTAAGTGCCACTCGTGTAAAGTTAAACTTGTCGTTGAATTAAAGGCCCGAACTAAGTGCGCCTTAGAGTGGGGCATAAGCTATTCCTAGACTCGCAACTCGACAGTGAGCGACTAGCATATCGCTCCAATCTTTCGAGTCACACGCGAACAGCTGTTTAAATCTAAGTGGCATGTCTGTTTTTACGGCAAAACCCTACTAATTTTGTTCCCTTTATTCCTTCGTACCACATAGTATAACTATAAACCGTATAAATCTTCTCTATAGAATTTTCATTCGTCTATTAGATTCCTTATAGGCATATTAATCATAATACCTGAGTGTCTATCATGTGAATAAATATCCGTGCAAAAAATTCATCAGTGTAAATATAATATGCTCAAAATATAGTGCAGCATACCTCCTCATATGCTACACGAAATACTCGTTAATCGTCTTACTCTGTAATTAACCCTCAGATTAATATTATAATATGATACAATATCGATTTTGTTTTCAAACATAAATATCCTTTTATGTTATAATAAATTGCTATTCATATATTTGAATATGATCATACACGGAGAGAATTTTATGGAAGCGCCAATAATCTTTACATTGTAGTCTTTACAATGTAGATTAAGATTTTCCATCCAAATAGTTACATTTTGCCGTAGAATTTAGTTCATTAAGTCTAGCTTTATATATTAAGGATGATTATATATTAATTGTAAACACTAAACTACTATAATTAAAAATCAAATATTACACTTTGAACTGATAAAAAATTAAATTTATTGAATAGAAAAATTCTTAAACAAAGAAAATCATTTATTAGAACTTCATCTTGATTTATGTAAAAAGCTCTTGAACTAAATTTTTATTTTTATTTCAATAAATTTCAAATTCAAAAATTTTTCGTTTTATAAATTTTTTCAAAATTATTTTCGTGGTTTAAGATTTTTTTGCTCGTATAAAGTTAATTTTTTTATTGTTTTTAAGTATTTATTTACTGACCTCTATACATGAAGTTTTAAATGAATAAATTATTTCATGTGAAAATGTACCCAAAAATTGAATTTGCAATGCTTAATTGGGAGAGTTTGATAACTACATTTTTAAAAGTTCATAAGATTACTTTTAACTACCAATCTAACTGTAAGTATCCCATTAAACAGTAGAATCACTTTTAATAATTGATGCAATTCATTATAGCATAGAATTTAGCATTAATATTTCATATTCACAAGTATTAGTGAGTAAAAAAAGTTATTTTTGGTAGAAAAAAAAGATACATGGAAAAAAAATCTCCATAAAAAAGTTCAATCCGGTTTCCAATATACTTTACTTAGCCCGTATTCGAAATTAAAGATTCATACACAAAGAGACAAGAAACAGAATCAGGATTCGGTTAAGTAAAGATAAAGAAAAAATCTATTAGAATTTATTATTTAAATCAAAACGAAAAATTAAGTTTCATTGTACTTTAATGCAATTTTTTTTTATTATCTTATACAATTTCGACTAAAGTGAAATTTCTTTTCAACTTCAAGAAAAATTTTTCTGATATGGTCATGCATACACTGAAAGAAATTTTCTTTAAAAATTATATATTAAATACTATTTGATTAAATTAAATACTGCAAATTTTATTAGGTTTTCTGTAAACTCTATCTAGTCTACCACAAAGTAGATAAATTTGAACGTAGTTTTTATTTAAAAAAAAAAAAAAAAAAAAAACACTGTTTTCAAAAAATGATATATATATGCCCATATTAGACCATGTAAGAAAATTTATTCACAAGTAAATAGCGCCTTATTTAAATCATGTGCACTTTAAACAAAAAAATCTCGATGACTAGTGACATTGCCTATTATCTTACCTACACTTTTTACATACTAATTAAACTAAATGTTAGAGACGAAGGACTCCCACCTGTCAACATTTTGGTTGAACGTCCTTTTTAGGTCAGGCGGAGATAACATGTGTCCATCCTTTTAGATGGTTTTGTACTGATAGATGAATAGAGCACAACTCGCTCAAGGCAAGTTTGCTACAAATTTTATTTTCGATAAAAAAAAAGAGAAACAAAAAAATCTGACAATTTCCACGAAGTAATTTTCAATCGATCAAATCTGTTCTTAATAACTTAGTGGGAGAAAAGAAATTTTAAGTATAAAAAAAAAAAAATGACACTTTCAATGTACTTAAGAGTTCTGTATTTTATTGAGGCTTTTCAAGTTAAGTCGTCAAAAGTTCGTCTTTATTTTTTCGCACTAACTTAATTTTATGAAATATTTTTATATTTATAAAAAATTTTTCATCGCATCTAAGTTTTTCTTCTAATAGTTGAACTGATCTGAAAATATTTTTTTTTTAAATTAAAAATTCAGTTGTTTTTAAACAAAAATTTGCGAACGTAATTTCAAATTAAAAAAAAAAATTACATTTATATAATTACTGTCAAGAACATAAAAAAGCATCAACAAAATGTTCAATGTTAAAAATTTGTTACTATAATGTCAAGAATGTTTAAAATAGAACCCTCTTGGACTTGAATGAATGTGAATGTCAAGCCTTTTGTGTATTATTGAGTCTGGTGTACATACAACGCCCTTGAGTACATTGTCATGGAAAATCCCACTCGCGTTTCGTGGCATGTAAATTCCATGTACATACTTCGGTATAATTGCTTAGAGCAAACTCACTAGTTAACAGGTGAATACGCAACGTTGAAAACTTATCTCACTGATTAATGGGAATGGCATTTCTTGTTTAAATTTCTGCTGCCTGTGGAAATATTTTTTGAAATGGTCTGATATGACTTAGTATGCCTATATGAGGCTTAACATGTTCACATAAGCCAATTTTTGATTTTTCTTCTAAATTTAATGTTAAAAATCTCCAACGGATGGCGCATAATCGCTAAGTCGTCTCTTCATAGCAGAGTTATGTCTGAGCTTTTTTGTAAAATGAAAATAATTTTTTTTTAAATCTTCCTAGGAGCATGTTTGACATAAACTATAGTTTTGTATATTATTACTTGTCGTTTATTTATAAAATTATTATAAAAAAAAATATTGAACGGCTTTAATTTGAAAAATATAAATTTCTTATTGACTAAATTTAAATGAGAACCGTATTTTTGATAACTAAACTCAAACGTTCTCGTTAGTACCTAAAAGTTTATTACTTTTCTGTTTGACTAAAAGTACTGGGACTACTAAAAATAGGTTATTTTTGCCGACAAGAATAATTTATATTCACATTTAAAGTTTTAGAGTCGTGATTCATTAGCCGATATAAATTTAACATAACTTGAGATAACGAACAAGTATAACGCTGGTAAATATTCACGTTCATCATTACAGCTTTTTTCCATTCATTTATATCTCGTAGAACGTAGCCCGTATATTTGAGATTTAAAAATATACAAGTGTTCCAATTAGTTTCCGTTTTTAAATCTTTTAAAAAAAGTAAATGGAATAAAAATAATTTTAAAAATCAAGTAAATAAGAATCTGAAATATTTTTCTTACTGTGGATAAATTTTTATTAAAATACCATTAGCATTGAGTAACATTGGGGTGAGTCTCAACATCCGAGGGAAGACATTGGCGAAATCACTTAGACTCATGAATATGTAATCGCGTGTCGGTTATATATTCTTCCGGTTTCAAGTCATTATTCTTAATAACCACCATTAAAATCTCTACGACCACAAACACAGATGAGATATTTTATTATTTTATGTATATATACCTATACTACATATGTATATTCGACTGTTTTATATTGCAGCAATTTTTTTTGAAATTCCTCAAGTAAAGCCCGTAATTAAATTTTTAGGGATTGCTATGAATTTTTTAAGGTCATTAAAATATAAATTTATTTCTTACTTTTATTAATTGTTTCGTATTTTTTCGATGGTTGTGAGTAGAACTCATGAAAAAAAAATATATATGAAACATATATGATGCGGATATTTTCTAGAATTTACGTAAACGTCTTATGATAAGATTCGACTACATTTTTTTTTTGTAAGGAAGCAGTATATTAATAATTTTTTTTTTATAAACCAAGGGTGTGTAAATATTTTAATTATTCGATTAAAAAGAAATTTGCACATCACCTGTAAGTAAAAAAAAAAAAAAATGGTAAATAAATATTTAAGTTTATATACAAAATAAAAATTGCTTGTCAGACTTCAAAACAAAATCATAATGAGAAGTTAAATGAGATATTTCTTCAAAATTAACAAATTCGATACTCGTCAAAGGAGGTTAATTTTCAAAATAAAATATTCTTCTAACAAATTACTTTTCCTATCAACAGATTTCGGATTACTGATTATAATTATACTGGACCCTAATTTTGTTAAAGAACGTATATGATAAGCAGGGCCAAAGAGTTGGTGTTTAAGGTTAGCGGTAAATTTTAAGATTGATAATATTACCATAGAAATATATTTAGATCGTACACAATTTCAGATATGACTTGATATACTAGACTGAAGTTGCTGACTGAAAGCGGAACACGGAATTGGACTGTAAATATTTGAAATTCAGTCCTTAAAAGTATGAGGTTAAAAGTGCGCCAGCGACAAAATATAATATTTGTGTAATATTAAATTATCGTTGCTGTCAACAAGCGTGTTTTACTCAACTAATTATCCCATCGGCAAAAAATTTAAAGAGAAAATTCAATACAATATTGAAGACAAAATTCAAGACAAATTCAAAGACCAAATTCAATATAAATTTTAAGACAACCCTTATTAAACAAAATGATTAAAAATGATTTCACAATGTTGAATGCTCCTTAAGAGATATGATTTGAAATGATTTACATGATTTGACAGGATTAAAAATAATTAGAAAAATAATCATTTTTGATCATATCAAATCATTTTGTTTAATCAGGGAAAATTCAACAAAAATTTCAAGACAAAATTCAATAAAAATTTTAAGACAAAATTAAGAAAAATTTTAAGACAAATTTCGAGACAAAATCCAATAAAAATTTAAAGACGAAATTCAATACAATATTGAAGACAAAATTCAAGACAAATTTTAAGACAAAGTTTCGCATTCAGTCAGCAACTTCTGTCTAGTATACCAAGTCATCTGAAATTGTATACGATCTGAACATATTTCTGTGGTAATATTATCAATCTTAAAATTTACCGCTAACCTTAAAACACCAACTCTTTGGCCCTGATGATAAGACTTTAAATAGTGTTAGTATTTAAAGAGGAATGGATAAAAAAAAAGTTACATGATGTTATTTATATTTGTTGTTTATTTTTTAACGACAATCGTACGAAAAATTTTTGTGTACACGATAAATGGACATTCGGGAATGCGTAGAGTATGAGCGCCCCATAACACCCCACGTCGTTACCGCCGGTCTGAAAAATATTTTCTGCTGTTTCCTCTGTGCATTTATGATTTGCCCCAGGGACATGGACTCATCCATACTCTGGCTGCCTATCACAGAGTTGAATATTTAATCTAAAGCGCTTTCCAACGTTGGACGTTCACTTGTGACATTTAACATCGAATTTTATTTTTATTTTTATTTTTATTATTATTTTTTTTTTCGTTTTTAATATTTTTTTATCCTATAGTTTTGTCCATGTAAAACTCGTTAAAAAAAAAAAAACTCGTTTTAAAAAAAACGAGATAATTACTATGAATACTCTGTGGCAGCGAATAAGCTTCTTTATAAACTACATTCAGCGAAACTATTTTAATTTTTAAAATATTATATTCGCATTAAAATTAATACAGAAAAAAAGCGCCATTCGGCCACATCCGACATGGATAGGTAGATTTCTTGTTTAAATATTGAAAAAAAAAAAAAACACGTTATTAAAAGGCAATAATGCCGTAAAATCAATTTTTTATTATATCTTTGCAAATAACGATATGAGACCGACTACAACAAATAGATATTTAAAGAAATCTATCCAAAAAACAGAATTTGTAACAGATGAAAGTAATTTAATGATAAAATGTAAAAATCAATTTATTTTTGATTTTTTTTAATTTTCCCAACTGCGAAATAAATTGAAAAAAGTATCAAAAGGCAACGAAAATAGCTTAAATTGAAGATAATTAAGTGAATTTTAACACAAATTTGATAGATTTAAGCTATCTTTTACGGCTTAAAAATTATTTGAACAAAATTACGACAAGAGACCGGTTACAATAGATAGATTTCTAAAGAAATCAACCTAAAAACAATAATGCAGTTATTTAAAAAAAAATGTTTTTTTTTTTTTTCATTACACTTTAATCGATAGCACTGCCGCTGTGCCTCGTATTTTATAATATTTTTTACGTCTATTTATCTCCGGGTTGCGAATTCATATCGTTAAATTGCAATTTATTTTTAGTTGAAGCATACTCACTAATTATTTTGTTATTATCTTTTTCCCTTCAATTAATTTTCATTTTATGACGTAATTGTCTCTTTTTACTCGAATATTTTTTGTTATGTCTATTGTTTTTAATGCTTCAAGTTTTCATGAACTATTCTCGTGATAATTATTTTATTATTAACACAATCTTCGCTTCAAAATTTATAATTAAGCATCAAATAATGACCGTATGATGTCAAGTGGAAGGCTAATTTACTCTACGAAAGATTAATAAGTTAATTAAGTTGAGTGCTGTATATGCAATCAAGGTAAATATAATAAAATTTTTGATGCATTCTCTTCAAACAAGATATTTTTAAATTTTACATAATTATTCTCCAAAACGGTGATTGCTTGGTTTTATGAATAAATTATTTTATCAATCTTTAAAAATGTCCAAATGAAAAATTTTTTGATATATTCTAATAAGTCCACCAATAATTTTTCGATTAAAGATAACTGTCTAAAGTCTCCAACAGGGTAAGAATAATCGCTGAGTTGTTTGCTTACAAGAGAATCAAGAATTAACATAAAAATAGTTAGTTATATCATTTTTTTAAATTACAATTATAATGCAAACAGTGAATTTTAGAAATAACCATTTTATTTATAACAACTATCTAGTCGTAAGTCGCCATTGTAGCTAATAAAGCTGTGTAAATAATTAAATCGAACGAGTAATTGAGTTAAATAAACAATTGAATCGATAGCAAACGATACGTGAGATAAAAAAGATATAATTGAGGTTGATTGAGATTTTCCGGATGTTTTACACGTCAAGCGTGCTAGCCTGAAAGATTCGTTGTGAGCGTGGTGAATGGTGGTACTGCCATTAATTGTTTTTCTCCGGTTTTACGGGCAGGGTATGGACTCTAGATTTACGCCTCGGCCCTTATTTATTTACGCTTTAATTACCCTGCGGCCTCGAGGGCACGTGGGTGTACTCCGAAACGAGAAACTTCAGGAAGCGCGGTAATTAATGGCCTTGGTTAACATTGCGTACTGTCCAGAATGAAGAGGTTTGCGTAAAAAGATGCAAAATAATGATAAACAAAATTTATAAAACAAAATTATTAATAAACATACCATCTCATTTATTTTCTCCATCATTTTCTCCATTTAATTATTATTATTATTATTATTATTATTATTATCACAATTGTAAAAAGTAAAAAGAAAATTAAAATTATGAATAAGTTTTTTAGTTATGTTACTGAATATATAACATTATAAATACAAGTTGCTTATTATCAAACTTATTTTCAAATTGTTTTTGAAAAAAATTATATTCAATGTAACTATTCTCCTTTTTTATTTTTATTTTTTGGATGAGGTTATACGGATCACTGTATAATAGAAAGATTATTCCTTACCTTCATTTATTCAGTATAAAATCGAAAACGTAGTGGTTACTGTAATTAAAATAATACCACCGAAATTAGCCGCAGGTGAACCACAATTTTAGATTTAAATTATTCTGAATATACAAAATGTTGAATTGAAATTAGAGAGAAATGAGAGCAGTAAAATCAAATCGTAAACTTAAATAACACCAAATAATATTATTTTTTATTTTTCATGCAAGTAAGAACATTAGTTCTACAGCAATATATTCATTTTTATCAATTATAATATTGATGCATTGAATATAATTAAAAAATCATAATAACAATAAAATTAAATTTATACTTATCTGTATAGAATGTGTGAAAATTTGAATATAAAAGTAAATAATTCAGGAATAACTCTTTACAACTGTTTACTTTCTCACAGGATTTTTCTCAATTTATTCAATTCCAATACAACGTAAGTCTGTGAAATTTTTTTCACCAAGTCTTATTTAAAACTTTTCAATATGTTGGTGCATTTGTACAGTATATCAGTATATAATATATAATAATATAAGACTTTATATCAATCCATCTATTTATATAAAATAAAATGAGAAAAGAATTGATACCTCGTTTCAATATAAATTTATTCAAGCTAGTGCTTCATCCTATGTATCCCACATATAGCCAACGAAATCTCTATTATAATCTTGACTACGCTTTTCACCAACAAAAGACCGTCACCACGGTGTTTATACACATGGAATAAAAAAAAGCAAACATCAAGTGTGTGCACGATCTTTATCGAAGATCAATAAATATTAAGCGCAGTGACACTTTCTCGTGTTTCGAGTTTCAAAAGCTTCTATAGTGTGACAACTCTTTTCAAGAAGCACCTTTACTCGGTGTCCTCATTTTTGTTGAATTCTTAAAACTTTTTTTCTTACTCTTTTTCTCATACTTTACTATTATACGTACAACTACTACAACTACAACTAGTACTTTTTCTTCTTGGTATCCGCCATCTTATTTTTCTATTCGCCTTCACTTTTCTCTTCTTATTTTTCTTCTTCTTCTTCCTCTTCATGTGCTGCTACTGTTGCTGCTGCTAGTGCTTCAGGCATGTCTTTACTTATGGGCTTCGTAACGGTAACGCTTCGCCCCCGCAAGTAGATACGATCGGTTAGCAATGGGGATGGTGGTGAAGTGATGGGTGGAAAAGGTGGCTAACGGGGCAAGAGGCAGTCAACATTCATCCCAGTAGATAACATCGCTTGTTAAACCTACCTATCCTATCCCATTCTATCCTACCTTTACTTCACCTCATCTTTTCACCTTTGAGCTTATATCTGTTCTCCTCCACCTTTTACTTTTACTTAAGAACATTGCTATCCAACCTACCTACCACTGACAACAAATCGAAAATTTTCTCTACCTTCTCATCACTGTAACTTATTTTATTCACCTCTTCAAGAGTATTTCCATCTATATAGCTATACATATATCTATATGTACTGCTTTATAACCAATCTCGTCAATCACTAAAAGTGATGGTGAGTTCTAGATCTCCAAACACTTTGCTCTAAGATATCTATAGATGTGTATAACCAGTATGCATTAAACGGATAACACTTTTAAATATTGTGTTTTCATTCAGACGCCGACTCACGTCATATCTCTCTATTTATTTAATTATTTATTTTAATGATACGACTATACTGAGAGAAGATATAAGATATTTAGTAAAAAAATAATGATAATTATTTAACACTTACATTTTTTCTTAAAATCTTTTTACATTTTTTTTTATCGAAAGTAGCAAAGATTGACACAAAAATTTTTACTTTCAGTAATTGTTCTATTTTTGATAAAATTAAAAAAAAAGTGTAAAAGATTCTTCGAAAAAAAATTAACCATTAAAATAATCTTAGATGAAGTTTTTCAAATTAAAAATCTGTCTAAATTGCCAAAAATAAAAGTTTGCTAAATTAAAACTTTGAAGAATTTGAAGACCGAACAATTTTATAGAACCAAAAAACTATTAAAACCTCCTCCAAAAACAACAAAAAATTTACTATCACTAAAAAATATATAAATCCCCGAAAAGATACTAATTTTTGTCTTGATCTAAAGCATGAAACGTTCGAGATTAGACATTTTGCATAAAGACTATTTGAAAAAGTTAAGTAATGGTTTTAGAAACGGATAGTAGATAAATAAGACATGAAGTAAAATAGTTTAAATTTTATTGAATATGTTGTGCCAGTTTGTAAAATAGATTTTCCGCAATAACATTTTATAGTAAAAAAAAAAAATCAGTTACGATGTACGTTTCAACAAGAGAAATAGAAAAAAGGATACCTAACTTTTATTTGGTTGTCAAGCATCAGTAGCAGTGCAGTTTGAATTGCCTTGGAAGTGAAAGCAATATACGTATATACGAGGGTTGTTTACTCAGGCGACTGATGTTCTTCGAAAACAATCGTGGCCCGTAATAGGAACCGATTTGTCGTATCTGGTTGAGGTAGGCTTGTTCTATCGTTCGACATTCAATATCAGCTTTAGTATTGTGCTGAACTTTCCTAACATTTTTTTTACTGTGAAAAACCAGTTGAAAATAAACAACTGGAGCTTTTACACTTTTTATCAGAGTTACACAAACATAATTTCATGTGCAACTGCTTTGTACTTTTTTAAAAGATATTTTTTAATGTTATCCATTTTTTTATTTCATTGTAGTAAGATTAAATATCGAGTACATCGGTTATCCAAGGCATTTTAAATTAGTCCAAATATATTAAATCATTGAATTTGATTTTTCTATATTTTCCAAATATGTAAAAGATATTGAAAAACTGAAAGTCGGAATAGTTTCAACTTGTACTTAAATCTAATTTCGATTACAAAAAATTAAGATTTAAAAACGGAACAATTCTTTTTTTTTTTTTTTCAATTAATTTTTCTGCTTTAAAATAGTTTCAAATATAAACAACATGTAGCTTCACAATCTATTCATAAACTAAACCACAAAAAAATGATAAAAATAACATCTAAAAGATTTAGAATATTCGTTTCAAATTTTTTACATCATCCAATTTTTTGAATTGAAATTAAATTCCAGCCTTTTGCTTAAAACACTATTTCCACATTCCTAATATTCCTACAGTTGCAATGGTATGGTATGATATGGATTTGAAAAAAAAAATATCTAGCCAAAACCTCATCGAAGGGATTAGATCTGTTGATCCATAATAATTTGTCATACGAGCCATCTGTTAATACTATTGAATTGTATCGATGATTTGTAGGATTTCTATTTTCTATTGGAATATAAACAATGGACTTTAAAATCGTTAGAGTTATTGATCATTACAAAAAAGGAAAGGTGGATATAGCTTAGGGTGGGTCAAAAAAATCGAATAATTTATTTTTGACTTTATACTCTGAAAAATAGGTTCGTAGACACCTAAAAAGAATTCTCTCCAAGTATAAGCTCTTAATTATAACGGGAAGGTCCTCCGCTTTGCGGGTTTCTATTTTTTTCGAATAATCAGATAAAAAAATTTATATCTCGCTTCCAACTGCTTGGAAAAATATTCCGTGGCATAGATTTTGTGAGAAATTGAATGCTTTACAAAAAAGGTCTCTTATGACTTTTTCAAAAACTCAACCGATTAAAAGATATTCATAGTTGAAGTTTGGCTATTTTAAGGAAAATATTCGTTTTTATTATGAATTTTATAAGTCGATGAAAAAAATTATTTCGGATTGCGGAACTCATGATTTTGTAGGAAATTTACTGCTCTACAAAAATGGTCTCTTATGATTTTTGATTAAGTGAAGCCGTTACGAGATATTCATCGTCAAACATTAACGAATATCAATATTTCCAGTTTTTGATCAATAATTCGATAAATTTTAATTTAAACTATGAGTTTCAGGAAAATTTACATAAATTTGAGTTTCGATCGATAAAGAAATGTTATAAACAATTTTTTAAATATTGTTTTCAGTCTTGAGCTTGTTTGATTGCATTAAAACAAGAAATTAGAGCATTTTTTTCGACATATAGCCAATGATTAGTTTAATTTGAAGTGAATGACATATTTCTTTGTCAAATTTAATATGAAAAGTATTGAATCAAGTGAGAAACAACCAGTATTTAACTTTTTTATAGATAAATTTTTTATTGAATTATCAATTGCAATATAATTGTCTATATTTTTAACATAACAGTACGCTATTACTATAAATAATTTCTTTTATTACAATTTGGGAATGTTTTTTGATGTTCTTTGACAACTTGCAATAAGTACTGGAATTGTTCTTCATTTTTGTCAAGCATTGATTATATTCACTGACTAATGCAACAGCTCGCTCTGCTGAATCATTGACAACTTTTAGTTGTTGAAAGTATTCTTTATTTTCGAGATAACTCTCATTAGTAGGCCATAATTCAACATCGACATCAAGAAAGTCATACGGTAGATCGAAGATTTTGAAAAGATTTAATGACTTTTTAGACACAAAGTCACTCAGAGTTCTCTGCGCCAATGAATTCAAATCTTTTTAGCAATTACAAATCTTTTAGCTTTAGAATCTGTACCTTCACGAGTATTAACAGCTTCAACAATACTTTTTTACTTCTAATGGAACGCCATCGTCAAACAGTGATAAAATGGCAAGTTCATCGCTCAAATACCATAAGTGCGAAATCATTTTTTCACACGTAGCTGAAGAAATCAAAGGATTGATATGTTTGTACTCCAATAAATTTTTCATAAACTGCAAGTCATGATAAGCAGCAGTTGTTGCAGAAGTTGATGAAAACCAAGCTTTTAAATACAATGTGACTATAAAAATACAGAAATGACGAAGACCATGCAATTCTTTCTGAGAGAGTTTGAATTCATCTCTGAATAGATACATTTTCAAACTATAAATGGCCTTAGCCATCCATCTAGCATGATGAACAGCACCAGGACGTTTGAAAGAAATCTTTTCTTGAGGCATTTCTCCAAGGAAAATCAATGATAATTCCAATAATTCTTTATCTAACTTATTATAACATTTCTTTATCGATCGAAACTCAAATTTATGTAAATTTTCCTGAAACTCATAATTTAAATTAAAATTTATCGAATTATTGATCAAAAACTGGAAATATTGATATTCGTTAATGTTTGACGATGAATATCTCGTAACGGCTTCACTTAATCAAAAATCATAAGAGACCATTTTTGTAGAGCAGTAAATTTCCTACAAAATCATGAGTTCCGCAATCCGAAATAATTTTTTTCATCGACTTATAAAATTCATAATAAAAACGAATATTTTCCTTAAAATAGCCAAACTTCAACTATGAATATCTTTTAATCGGTTGAGTTTTTGAAAAAGTCATAAGAGACCTTTTTTGTAAAGCATTCAATTTCTCACAAAATCTATGCCACGGAATATTTTTCCAAGCAGTTGGAAGCGAGATATAAATTTTTTTATCTGATTATTCGAAAAAAATAGAAACCCGCAAAGCGGAGGACCTTCCCGTTATAATTAAGAGCTTATACTTGGAGAGAATTCTTTTTAGGTGTCTACGAACCTATTTTTCAGAGTATAAAATCAAAAATATATTATTCGATTTTTTTGACCCACCCTAATATAGCTATATATAGCCGTCTGAGTGGCTGAAAGAATAGTTTTAGTTACATAACTATAGTTTGTTTGTATGTGTGCACGTATGCATATTCGTGAATGTGGTTGGGCAAAAACCGGAAACGGAAGCGGACCAGCGCTGTATGAATGCGAGGAGGGTGAAAGAGAGAAAAGGAGAAGTGTCAGTTGAAGGGTAGTAGTAGTATGTGACCCGATGACAGTAGAGTATAACGCGAGACCATGATTCGTAAATTTCCGCTTGACGAGTCTCATTGTTTTTACGATTTACAGGCTCCAACAATATTTGTGTATTTGTCCTGTCAAATGTATTATCGACATTTTCCAGGTCGGATGTCGAAGAAACAATAGACGTGACGGATGTTTATATTCGACCTTTAACGTGCTTAACTGGAAAATATCGGCAATGATGTATTTGCTAATGCAGAAATGTCATTTACAGATCATGTGTGCGATCATCATTCCAATTTATGTTCATAATACATTATATTATTTTATAAGTTATCTGGTAATTTGATCATATATTATTTCAGAACAATACAAAATTATTGCCCTATTGTAATATTATTATTATCATTATAAATTCAGTTTTTGCCATGATCAAAATATCTTCCATTATTCATTTAGATTAATACGTATCGACGCAGAATCAATACAATTAGTCAAGTAGTAAAAGACATTAGTCAAATAATGAATTTTTTACCCTCTGAAAATATTCTAATTATTGATTTGAATACAAATTTTAAAACTTATGAAATGGTAGACCTTAACAAGTATTGAGGTAGTTGGATTGCACAAAAAAAATTTCAAGGAATCTTTGAAACTTTAATTATTAGTAATTAAATGCCTAATACGTATAGGGTCAGAATCAAAAATCAATTTACCGCTTCAAACAAAAGATAATTACAGTTGAAAATGACATTATTACACAGGCGCTATGGGAGAAGAGTTAAAAAATGATAAATTTGTATTTTTTTTTTTGCATTCATGGAGAGAAAAATATTGTCAAAATCGTATCATTATTCTAGACGTTACATTTATTTGATTCAGCTATGCATATCCTCACATTGACAAATCAATTGTTTGTTTTAAAGAAACTATATACATTCACAAGAGCTATTGTCTGTATACTTGAGTTGAACAAATGAATGCTGAAATCAGATAATCGGATTGTTATTTTGATGAAATCTCATTTGAAGATACGTTGGATAATCATTTCAACCATATTTTTTCTCTCCGTGTTGAAAAGATTTCAAGAACTTTATAAAAACATATTTTGTTGAATAATATATTCATAATTTCCTTCTTCACAGTTTTTTAGAAGTTATCGATAAACTAGTAATTAAAAAGTCAAAGTGGAAGCGAGCTAATGATAGTCCGTAAGAGAGTCAGCACTAGTAAATAATAAAAAGAAACCAATAGCATAAAATATACGTTGGGAGAAAACTACGTTAAGATCGAATTTTTTTTAAGTTTCAAGTTTCAAGTACTTTTAAAATAAGTTTTCATTTACTATCTCACTTTTGTTTCACTTCAACACTTTCAGTAATGAGAGATAGAAAAACTTTATTTAATCATTTAATGACATTAACTTTGGTTTTTAATTCTGAAACCAATTCAATATTTTAAATGCTTCTTTTCATTTTCAACGGTTTAATCTATTTTAAATACATACAGCATTAAGTACAACAAAACATTTTATCAACTAATCGGATATCCTGTTTGAAATCATAAAATATTCGAGTAGATATATAATCTCCGGCATTTATACATTCTATGGTAATGTTCATTTGTGGGGGAACTCTAGTACGGTTTGGAATATTACTTGGCGAAATTGTTACTTGATGTTATATACTAGTATAAACTTGTGATCGTGTAGAGGTATTTATTGGTCGAAATGTGATGGTAGAGTTAAGTCGGGTAGGGTTTGTGTTTCGGTAGACTTGTTTATAGCCGAGATGTAAATGCTCTGATAGTCACTGAAAATTAGGTTGTTGCCTAATCGTAGAGCTTTCGGCCTCAAAATAAAATTTTTCGTATTTTCTTTTTTTTTTTTTTTTTTTTTTTATTTAAACAAATTATATACCTATGCTCGGTGCAAATCGATTTGAACTCTGATGAATTTTAAGTAGAGACGTTATTCTGTAATGTAGACTTGATAATAGTAAGCCCCTTATAACTAATTACGTTGCGTCCTTAGCATGTGAATTAATTTAATAAGCACGGTCCGTCGTTAAGTCGTCTTGTCTAGTTGAAATTTGAGAAGGGTAAAGCTGTCAAAGGACAAATTTTATTAGAATGTAAATTTAATTTTATTTTTTTATTTTTTCTAATATTGAATAATCGATAACGATCAATCCCGGAAAAATAAGATGGAAATTTTCATTGGAAAGATAACCTAAATTATCAAAAGTCAAATGGTTGGTTGGAAATTGGGAAGGGAACGTCAAGGTAAAAGCGACTGGGGAACCGAAGCTGAAATGTAATGATTACATTTCCGGATTATGTGGAAGGAAGTCATTGCGTTCTGCCGATAAAGTCGGACTTATCCTATTTCACCCTCGACTGCGAGTGCAGCGACGTGAGTGGCTCACATAATTGTGTATACATGTATATCCTCTTCTAAAAACAGATTTAACTGATTTTTATCTGGTAAAAAATTTTAAGTTAAAAATAAACTCGGTTACATACTGGTAATACATTTTTTTTTCCACCTTCAAGCACAAAAGTCTAATATGGATGAAATACCTAAACTGTAAAGTGTATTTTTTTTTAAATAGTTTCATGATAATCATTTTTATGCAATACCTGTGAGAAAATTTTTTGATCCGGCCTGATATGGTCAGATATGAAAATTTGTTATATCTCGTCATACTAAAAAAATGTTTCCACAAATAATGAGATTTTTTAATGTAGAATAATAAATTTGCGAAGCTTTGTTACACTGAAAAAAAAAAAAAAATTAACTTGATCCAAGAGAAAATGTCTTGAACGAAGAAAATCATTTTTTACGAAACAAAATGAAAATTATTGAATTATTTTCTTGATTCAAGAATTTTTCTCTTGAATCTAGTTTTTTTTTTTTTTTTTTTTTTTTTAAGTGTATGAGTTTAAAAAAAATGCACCGATTTTAATTCAATTTTGTTTTTTATTCCCAATTTAAAATAAGTAAAATTCAACCGTCTTGAAACCCACACAGCGGCTTTTATGATGGTACATAGTGAGAGACACTTAATCTACTGTTGGGATTTACTTAAAAGAGTTTAATTAAAAATAAATACACTTGAGTGATAGAAAAGCAGCTTTACAGCTCGCGCGACATCGTCCACATTTTCTTCTTCAGACTTATCCATGGCCCTCTCATAAACCAACGTATTAAGGGGGTAAGTTCAGCTGTGAGTAAGAATCCGCGTCGTAATATTTGTCTTTTTTGTACAAAGATTATCTTAAAATTAACAATCGAAAAGAATTAATTAAAATTTTATAATACCTCAAATATTTTAACAACGAATAGAGAAATATTTACTCGTTTTTATTATTTATAACGGAAACATTGATCTCTTTGTGTATTTCCAATTTTCCTAGTGAAAAGTATTATTCAAGTTTTTTATTCGGATAAATTTTCAAATAAAATAAACATTAACTGCTAGTAATTTAATCAGTCAAAGAGATAGAAAATAATAAAGAAACTGATATTTATTTATTTTACTTAGTTACACAATTAAAGAATGAAGTTAAAAATATAAAATAACGAGTAAAATAATCGTGGCTTAACGATGCTTCTATAGTTTTTCCAGGAAATGAAATTAAATAATAAAAAACTACTTTAAATAAATAACGAGTTATCGAAATAATATTACCTTAGTTAACAATGTAAATATTTTATTTAGAAGAAACCTATTTGGAAAATATTAAAGTTCAAAACTATTTTTCTGTGTCAGGTCCAATATGGTTATTTATGCCCATTCGTAAATATTTTATTTAACATAGTTATTTAATTGTTAATTGTTATGTCTCGTGAATTTAACTAAATTTAAGTAAGATTTAATTAAAAAAACTAACAAAAATTCTAAAAAATGTTCACTTTTTCACCAACGCGACTGCATGTGACTTCTCACTTAATTCTGTTGTACAACTTATAATTATTTATTTCAATTACAGTATTAACCTAATGAGTTTAGCATAATTAAGCGTAATTACTTTATAAAAAAAATCAAAAACTTTCTTTATCATCAAAGTAGTGATAAGTTTAAAGATTTATGCATGGGGGAAAATGAAAAAGTTATGAAGAAAAAAGAAAAAAGTGCCTATGAGTATAGTACACTTGATATATCTTAAAAAAAAGTGCTTTGACGATTTGAATATAAAAATAGTTGTGAAAGAGTTAACAACAAAATTATTCACCAAGAACTGTCTATACCTATGAAATAAATATATCCATATTTAAATGTAATATTAACTGAAGAAGAAAATATATAAAATTTAGTTCATTTACACGTAATATGTTTATTTAAACTTTTCAAAGAATATATTAAGAAGTGTATCTCAGCTATAAACTTATTTTCCGTACAAAAATAAATAATTTATCCACGTTCACTTCAAATATTGTGTTTTATGTTTAAATAAAATTTCATTTCGGAAAACATATCATGTAGAATAATATATATATTTTTACATTCAACTTTTTGCAATTGTCAATTGCAAATTAACTTTTCTTTAGATAAAAAAGGAAAAAAAAAAATTTCATCCTTAATTGCTCCGGTTGAATATTTACTTTAAGACCAATTCTTCATTTTTTTCAGCTGAATGAAAAATAAATTAAATCGTTTATTTTTCTGCTCTAAATTGTCATAGCTGATTTTTTTTCTTGAATATTTTTGCATTTATTAATTTCTCAAGCATTTAATAATTCATTGTTCAGCCTGATGATGTGTTCTATCTCTATTTTAAGTAAGTAATCGTATTAGTCCCGTATTCTCATTTATTTTCTTTCAATTATAGTAAATTTTAAGCTGAAAAGTTAAATTGAATAAAATTTTACATTACTCCAATGAATTATCAATATCAATTTAATAGAATTAAATTAAAATAACAAGTTTTATGTTTTATTATTGATCAGACTAATTACTTAATTGAATTATCGATGTAATTATTATCGAATAAAATTACGAAATTAAAATAGAAGATTTTTCGTTAATTGTCATTTGATATTAGCAATTTATAATTTGGTAAATAAATAATATTATAATTGTGGAAAATCAAGTTAATTTTTTTCAGCTGATTTTTACAGCTCAAACAGCTCTTGACAAATAAATTCGAAAAAATATAGATGAAGATAAAGGTATCGACTTTCAATGGAATAAAGAATGAATTAGTATTATCAATAAAAATTTTCAGTAAACAAAGCTGCTAACAATCATAACTCATAATGTAAATGAAATCTTAATTAATTTAACAGAACTGATATATTTTAAGATTTTAAATTTTAAAGTAGTTTAAATTTACGCATCTTAAAAAATAAATTTATCCATGATTAGATTAGATATATGCATTCACTCTACATGCTCTTAATTGAAATTATTTTTTTTTATGTAATAAATAATATCGCGTTAAGTGAAGTGTAAGGAATTGGAATAAATATTATCGATTTCATTTTACTATTTTGTTATATATACATCGATATGAAAAGAGCTCTTGAGATCGTTTGATGTTTCGATCTTGCTATAGTTGGTCGTCCTCAAAGTGACCTTTTCCGCTATGAATTTATTTCAGTAGTTGATATAGCTTTCACTACTCTCGCTCATGAAATTCAAAGTTCGTACACTGGGTGAGTATATACTTTTCTCATTCACTTCCATCGTTAAATGTTTTATTTATCATGCATTTATCCCATCATTGCTAATAAATTTTATTATTTTATAAATATTTTCTTTTTTATCTACATATATATCGTAAAAATTTAGCAAAGGTATTTTTTGAATGAATTCACATTACAAATTAATAATAATTTTAATTAATGTGATTCTACATTTGATAATGCATTATATGCATCATATTGATTCATAAAATTAATTAAAAAGATATTAAATTCGGGTGACCTTTCACACGAGGTCGCGATTTTTTTCTTTTCATAATTTTTTTTTCTTCATTTATAAAGTAATTTCACTGACTTACTCCGACACCACATTGAGGTCACACAATACGAATCAACATAGTGTACCACTTGGCACATGTCATCGACCTGGGCGCTCCTTTCGAACGTCATACACTAACAAGAAAAAATCGAATGTTATCTACTTTTTTATCAATAATTTCGTGACGGAATATCTCCTATTGAATATGAAATGAAGGGATATTTTATTCTTGAGAGGAATCTGAAATAAAGAACTGAATAAGTAGTTTAATTGAAATAAAATTATGATAATTTATTGAAATAACGCATAAAAATATTTCACAATCAATTTAACATAGATCATAAACAATTCGAAGTTAGTAATTATTATTTATAAGTATGAGCATTGGCTGTATGTTCTCTTGATGAAATCAGCCGCTCTTTCGCCTACCATTGTAACTGCTGCTTGCGGGTTTCCTGAAACAACCTAAAAAAAAAAAAAATTGTCTTTAAATTAACAGAGTAATACTTTGATCTAAATGTATCAAAAAATAATAATAATAACCATTGGCATAATGGAAGCATCAGCAATACGAAGCCCTTGAATACCATGTACTCGAAGATATGGATCGACTACAGCCAATGGATCAGAACTAGGTCCCATTTTACATGAACCAGTCTGGTGATTTTCAGTACGTGTGTCTATATGAACGGCACATCGGAAATAGCTATCTGAGAGAAATTCATATTCCTTACAGCGATCGATCGGCTGGGTTGCCAGAGTCAGACCTTGTGATTTCATGGTAGTTGAATTTGCCATATTAATAATAACATGCATACCATCGACTAATACATCAACGTCCGCAGGATCAGCAAGATCATTACTCCAAATAATAGGATGCTCTAGTGGATTTTTATTAGCTAAACTTAAAGCTCCTTAAAACAAGAAAAAAAAAACGAAATAATTGGAATCCATCCATGATCTTAACTTATAATTCGATAGATTTGAATTGCTAATCACGATAACTATTACCTCTACTTTTAGGATGAAGATTTACTGCTGTAAATCTGACCGTTCTATTGTTGCCATAACTTCTAAGATCAACATCTCCAGTATCAAAGCAAGATTCTTGAAAACCCGAAAAAAACATTTGCAAATCTGGATAATCTGACGTGGTGTAACGTGATGACAAAATCCCAGTTACTTGTGCTAATCCAGATGAAGACAATGGTCCCGTTTGATTGCTTATATACTGAGTCACGTCATCCAAATTAAATCCCAGTGCGTTTTGTTGATTAGCGAGTGTGAAATCAAGACTGTAAGAAACATGATTGTGAAGATTTTTACCAACTCCGGGAAGGTCGAGAACGACACGAATTCCCAAAGATCGAAGTTGCTCCTTCGGACCGATTCCGGATAGAAGTAAAAGTTGAGGAGAGTTTACAGCGCCTCCTGAGACTATAACTTCCCGAGTGACCCTTGCTCTACGAGTTCTGTTATTCTATAAAAACATATTGCTCTTTATTATCGTATTAACAATGAAAATCTGATATTAAACAAGAAATGATAATTTTTTTTTTTGTACTGATTATTTAATTTTTAATACTGTAACAAAAGTACTAACCAGTAAATATTCAATTCCGGTGACCCTTTTTTGGTTGTTAATCAATATTCTTGTAGCAGTAGCATTAAGAACTATATCGAGATTTCCTCTATTACGAATTGGACGCAAAAATGCTGATGCGGTACTCTGTCGAACGCCATTTACACTCATTGTTTGAGCAACTGTAAAACCGCGAATATTTGCACCAACCATATCTTCAGTTCTTCCGTAACCTGTTTCTTCGGCAGCCTTTAATATTGCGTCAGCAAATGGTGGCTGATATGGAAATCTAATATTTTTTAAATGAACACATTATTACGTAATAATCTCTTGAGTTTTGTATGTTATAATGTAATACTAAGTATGATGTTTAGAAAAAAAATTAAAACCTTTCGATAACCATTGGACCTCCAGTGCCGTGATATTGCCTTCCAACTCGATTAATTTCTCTATTATCCTCTGATTTTATAAAATATGGAAGAACCTAAAAAAATAATCAATGCTAATACACGAGGAGTACTTTTATAAAAAAAAAATCCGAGAAAAATAAAACACTAATATAAAAAAAAATTTTTTTTTTGAAAAATTGCATTGTTATTAACTTGCTTTATATTGATTAATGTTGTGAATTAATTTTTTTTTAAGTTATAGACTTGAATAAATTATATAATACCAAAAATAATTTTCCGAAAAGAAATTACTTAAAATTACAGATTGAATTTTATTTAAAAATTCTTGCTTTATAAGTTATATTTTATTTTAAATTGCGAACTTGTTTTTTAACAACCTTGTATAAAAAAAACAATTAAACAATCATATAAAACATTACTTTTTGTATTCATTAAAAAAAAATATATATATAAAATGTAAGCAATTACTTCTGCCCAAGACCATCCTTCATTGCCCATGGCAACCCAATTTTCATAATCTTTAGCATTTCCACGGTGATAAGCCATTCCGTGGTGAACTGTAGTACCACCGAGATTGCGTCCGCGAGGCCAGGAGCATGAGCCGTTTTGCGCCAGACAAGCATAAGATTCATTGATAGTCCTATACTTCCAATCGAGACTACTTCCTTGAAAATTTAAATATATATTATAAATAATATTTATAATTATCAATTTGTCCTATATTGCCTGCATTTAATAAAAAAAAAAAAAAAAAAAAAAACACAACAAAAGTATTTCGGTGAACAATATTTGTAAATCATACCAAGATAAACTCCAAAATTAGATGGAATTTCGGCACCTGCTGGTTCATCAGGACCAGCTTCAATTAATAATACTCGCCAACTGGGGATTTCACTCAGTCTAGCTGCAACAACACTACCAGCTGCTCCTCCTATATTGGCATAAATATATTTGAGCATAAATTTATTTTGAGTAAATAAATCGAAAATTGTTTTACTTTGATCTAAATTAGTTTTTAAATCTCATTTTAAGTATGGTAAAATTCTAGTTATCATAAACTCTTTTAAGTTTCATCATTTTAAAATATAATTTAATTTACAACAAGCAATCAAATTTACTTCGATATAAAATACCATAATTTAATTACTATCAATCAAGAGCAATTTCACTGCATCAGTATAAATTATTTTTTTTATTAATAATATAGCAACATATCTCACCTCCAATTACAATAAAATCATAAACGTTTCGTGGCTTTCTGTCAGCGGTAACACGACCACAGGAATCACCAATCGTCGGGCTTATGTCAATTATATTGTTTACAATATACAAAAAAAATACGTATGTCGCGGTAGCTGATGGACATACTTCTGTGAGAGAAGGGCCACCCAAAAACTGATTTTGACAAGTTGTTGAAGAGTTGAAAATGCTAGGAACATCAGCCTGTTTTATGTTTTATGGTCGTTTAATAAGTTATCAAAATTTTGGCACTAAAGTCAGCAGAAATTGCAAATTTTTAAGTTTCATCTCAAATAAATAAATTATTATTTTAAAAAAGGAATTTAAAAATCAACATATATTTTATTAAATTTTCTATCGGTCTATTGTTATAATTTGTGTCTTAATAATTTATTTTTCAATTAAAAAATCAAAACATTGTTAACTTATGCTGTGTAAAGTAATTGAATTTTTAAACAATTTTATTTAATTGAATAACATACCATTTCACTAAAATTTTTTATCCTTTCGTGCACAAGTAAAATGAAAACTGTTCTTTTTATATTTTTTTATTTACATATGTTATATATTATTTAAACATTCTATTATTTTTAGCCAATATCAATCCATTCGTATGCAGCATAAATTAACAATATTATCTCCGACTTAGTTATCATTTTTAATGATTATGGTCAAAAAATTATAATAAATTATTTATTGGTTCTACGTCACGCTTTCGATTAGTGTCAATATGATTCAATTAATATTTATAAAAAATAATAGTCACGATTCTGTCTTTTGAGAGCCAGGTTTAATTTGAAATTGATGCAGATAAAATGCAGAGTTATTTTAAGGTTTTTTCAGTTTTTTTTTTTTTTAATATTGTATTTGTAATATTTTTTACGATGGTGAGTTTGTAAAAGCTTCCGTTTATGCAAAAATGTTTATAAAAATACTTTCTTTAGCTTTTTCAGTGCCGTAATGATTGCACTTTTTACATTAATCATATATAGATTAAACTAGAAAAGGATGAATGCACTGAACTGAAAATTTCTCGAAAATTTTGTTAACATCAATAAAAATAGACTTTAATCAAGTTGCGGCTGCACGTGTTTTTAACTTTAAATGCAATTAAGATAAATAAGATTAATTTACTTTTAATTAGTTAACACTTTTACATTCAACACTCAACCATTTTTTGCTGTAAAACTCGAAAACATTTTTAAAATAAACTTTAAGTTGATCAATGATTATTTCACTAGTCTGTAGTTTCAGTAACTTTAATATTTTGCTTTAGAGTTGAGATATTTTTATTTTTTATTTCTTATTCCATTTTTTAGATCGTTGTACTAGATCAATTCTCATATAATAATATTTAAAAGCCAAACAATGTGTCATTGTTTCTACACAAAGAAAAATAAAAAGTATATAACACTTTAAAAGATTTAACTTTTGGAGTATTTTTATTCTTTATAAGCTTTTTATGTTTAAGTATTTTTATTCTTAAAAATAATTGAATTTTAATTATTTTAAATATAATAATATCATTACAATAAATATAATTTTTTATTAACAGTTGATCAAAAAGATTTATAATAAATGAACTTGAAATTTGATTAAATTTATGTCAAAATACTTATTAAAAAATAGACATCGGACCCCAGGGTCCTCTTAATCTCAACCACTCTTGTTTGATAAATGTTGCCGCTCTTTCCCCTATCATCATTGCTGGAGCGCCCGTATTTCCAGACGTTACCTGAAAATAATTAATGATCTTTTAATGCATTTTTACTGATGGACCGTTAATATTGAAAAGTCAATTTTTAATATACGATATTTCGTTAATCGTTTTTTTTTACAAATACATCGTTTTAATTGGAATCATGTATTTTAATTATTTTTTGTTATACGGGCAGAATGCGTCAACTTTCGGGCCGCTGCGCTGAATGAAGTTGCCACTTTCTGCCTTCTGTGGTCATATCAGAAAATTTTTTCACGGGATTAGTAAAATATAAACCTATATCGTTTAAATAAATGATATTAATAATAACAATAAAAAATTTGATTCAATTTTTATTATAATATACTGATAAATAAAAATATGCATAAATCATACTTTGGGCATAATAGAAGTATCAGCAATTCGAAGGCCAGCGATTCCATGAACTTTTAGTTTAGAACTAACGACAGACATCGAATCACTTAATGGTCCCATTTTACAGGAACCGGCTTGATGATTTTCCGGTCCAGTATCTTGTTTAACAACACAACTCCAGTACTCGTTGCTTAAATACATAAACTGTGAGCATACTTGAACAGAGGGATTCATTAAGGTGAGGTTAAGTTTTGCAAGTTTACTTGAATTCATAAGGTATGTAGCCAACTGAATGCCTTCTATTAAAACCGCAACGTCTTCAGGATCTTGAAAATAGTTTGCTTGAATGATAGGTTTACTTAGTGGATTATTGTCTGCCAAATGAATGAATCCTAAAATTATATATTAAAAAAAAGTTTATATTACATCGTCTTTTTTTTATGTTTAATAATATTTATTAAATTAATCATATAATTTTGCTTAATTAAAAAAAAAAAAAAAAAACTAACTATGATAAAAAGACGTTTAATTATATAGATAGATTAATTTAATCTAAAGTGCACTTTATATCTCACAGCAATATAAAAGTTTATTCATTAGTATTGTATTAAATAAGCAACTGTTGTCGTATAATACCAACCTCTGCTTCGTGGATGAAGATTAGTAGGCGATATACTAATACTACGTAGGGTATTATCTATAAGCATTCCAATTTGGCCGGTAGTTGCACAGGTTGCTTGATACCCTCCAAAGTAAAATTGTAAATCCGGATGATCTGGTGTACTATAACTCGAGGACATAACACCTGTGATCTGGGACATACCAGTTGATGACATGGGTCCTCTCTGACGACTTACGTATTCTAAAGCCGCGGCCCAATTCAAATCATACTCATTAGGTTGATTGATTGTGTACGTAAGTGTATAAGACACATGATTCTGCAAGTTTTCACCAACACCAGGCAAATCTTGAACCACGGGTACTCCCATTTCTTGCAGATGCTTTTTTGGGCCTATTCCAGACAACAGCAATAAATGCGCTGATCCAATAGCTCCGGCCGAAACAATTATTTCCCGCATTGACCTTGCCATACGTAATTCATTGTCCTTAATTTTATTATTAAAAAACTCAATAAATATCATAAAGATTATTAAGTAAAGTACATAGAGTTAAAGAGCATACAAATATATAAGAGCATTGTTATAGTTAAATTTTGGGTTATTATTTATTTTATACGTTAAAATTAGTAAATATGTCATAATTTGAGATTAAACACCTCCATTACAACGTAATTTATATTATTAAGTGTACGTTAAGTTTACATTATCAAGTGCAAGTTTTAACGTGGTCGTAAACTATAAGAGCCTTTAAGTGTCTGTCTAAATTGATTACCATAGAGAATAAAAATCATTTTTTTTATTTTGTTACTTATAAAATTGAATATTCATAAATTTAACCTCACCTTAAACTCAACCTCATTAAATTTTATTAAACCCTTAAAAAACACATCTTTACCGCAAAACATAAAAGCCATATTGAACGTGCTCTATCTCCGTCTAATAAGGCTATATAAAAAACAAACTATTGAATATTTCAAATAAGATTATTTTCTTTGAAGTCTTGCTTTTTTAGAAATTTATATCTTCCGCAAAATATATAATTATTTTTAAAATTTGTTATCATTCAGAAAAACAGTTATTCTACCCTTTAACTCTGAAGAGAATTATAAAATGAATCTTACCTACTTGAATGTATTGAACGCCAATAGCTTTACGGCCTTCAATAAGTATTTTAGTGACTGTTGCATTTAACGCGATGTGGAGATTACGACGATTTCTAATGGGTCGTAAAAATGCACTGGCACTGCTTACACGAACGCCATTTTTACTTGTAGATTGCGCTATTGTGAATCCAATTATCGTGTCACCGTTCAGATCACTACTTAAACCAAATCCTCGTTCTTCTGCTGCAAGAATGATGTCATCAGATATAGAAGGTCGCCATGGAAATTTTTCTACTCTCAAGGGTCCTCCTGTACCGTGATATTTATCATCAAGTATATCAATATCTCCATTGTCCTCCATTGCCATGAAGTGAGGAAGCACCTATTATTTAAAATGTGAATTATAAGTAAAAACTGTAAAACTAGCCAATAAAAAAATTTTAAAAGAATAATGGCTATTTTATTAAATTCACAAAATTACTAACGTCACGCCAACCCCAATCTTCATTCCCCATAGATTCCCAGTCATCATAATCTTTAGCGTGACCACGAATATACATCATTCCATTGTGGACGGAAGAACCACCGAGATTTTTGCCACGTGGCCATCCACAAGATCCATTTGTTGATAGACAAGCATTTTCTTCATTTGTTGTTTTGAATTGCCAGTCGAGTTCGGTTCCTATAATTTTTTTATTTCTTTTTTTTTTAAATATGTACAATCCTTGTTGATATAATTTTAAGTCTATTAATATTTCTTCAGTGATTTTTATTTTTTCGTATTCTAATTTTGTATAAGAGCAAACAATATACAACAAATTTTAAGATGTAAATTTATTTTTTATTTGTTATTTTTTTTAAAATTTGTTTTGAATTGAAACATTAACATTTTTTTTTTTTTTTAACGTTAAGTTTTCGCCAAGTCGTTTTAAGACACATCCGTTTTAAAGTAAATTTTTGTAGGCTTTCGTAATTTCGGATTCTCCGATTACTTTGAAGAATAATGAAATTACTTTTAACGTTATCGATTTTTCTTAATGTTAATGAGAAAAAATACTATTGGTAGTAAAACGATTAATTTTTTTGAAATTAGAATTTAATAGTCATACATAGAGCTTATTTATTTGAACTTACCTAGAAACATAGCAACCATACTCGGAATATCGGCACCAGGTGGTTCATCCGGTCCAGCTTCCAAAAGTAAAACTTTCCACTCCGGTACGTCACTCAGCCGCGAAGCGACAACCGCACCAGCGGATCCTCCTATTCACAAAAAAAAATAGAATAACACAAAATAAATAGAAAACTGTTAAAAAAAAGTTTTATGAAAATAAGAGAAAACTATTTTCAATGTTTGAAGTTTTTGATGGAAATGAATGAAGAGTTGTTAGTTACAAACAAAAGGATATGTTATTCATTATATTCCATTTATGAATAGAAAATCCGTCATGTATTTTCAAAGATATAATAAAGGGATACATTGTGTGAAGTAAATTATTTAGGGATTTGATTTTAAAGACATATTTGAAGAAATATTTTGCATCTACATCAATTGTATCTTAATATATTGGATATACAACTTTTATCGACTCTAAAATAAATCTAATATAAAGTCACAGAAAACATAACTAATAATTTGCCAGTCGAAGTTCAAAACTTATAATTACATAATTTGAGATTCGTCCTTGGATGTTTAAAAAATATGAGAGCTTGAAATTAAATTGCAACGAGTTGTTTTAAATATAAAGTAAATGAAAAGCATTTTATTTGAGTTATTGAGTGAATCAGTAGTGATTATGACAAATAGCTTTCTCGTGTATCGCTCGAGCGAGAGAATTTCATTCTGGATCAACGACGAAGAAGGAAACGTATTATTGTCGTGTGGAAAGCAGAACACCGTACTCACTAATCAGACGAGTGGTCTACTGGGCTAATTATCTAGTGTCGAAATTGGAGGGATGTCTAGATAATGAACCATCATTAGTAGATTCCTCCAGCCGTCCAATCATTGTCAGCGTAGTCAAACATTGAAAATTCAATTGAATTGTTTGCACCGAAATAATTCGATTTCGTCGAAAATCTATTCTTGATAAATATTTTACTACCCAATTAGTACTTAAATTATTCATTATGCATTTCCTTTATGAATTTACTATTAAATAAAATATTTATGCTTATCTATTTACTCAGAGAAATTTATGATACATTAGTAGAATTAATAGAATAACTTATGATTGTAATTTACGATTATAAGATGTAAATTTTTCAGCTTCGAAAATACATATTTATTATTATTTTATAATCAAACGAATAATAATGAGGTTGTGATTTTTTAATCAGTTTGTCAAAATTAATTTAAGAACATATTGAAATAAAATTTAAAAGAATTAGTTTTGTTTTTCGAAAGTTATGGTGATTACAAAAAGAGTGTTATATGAATTTTACAGGATTTTTTCTGAAAAATTAATTATTTATCGAAATTGTGGGTTGGACCAGCTGTCTATTGTTTAGAAAAATGACCATTGATGTTTTCTTTTATTGTGGTATGAAAGCCGACCGACTTTAATCACTATATTATTATTTATTTAAATACAACGCTGACGGAACTCAGTTTTTTCATTTTTAGGCGAGAGTAGAGCAGACTTACGCTCGCGCTTAAAGCATGCAATATATTAAAGTTAGTATGCAGAACAAGAAATTGATTAATTAGAAAATTTCAAAATTAAATAGAACAAAGAATTGATTGTGGAAGATGACGTTGACGAACAAGAATTCTCTTTTGACTTGCTCGTTGCGCGACATTAATGATTCAAGCGAGTTAACGCATACTTTGTGGTACAACATAGTAGTGTGCACTATGGCTTTCCTTGAGCGTATAGAAATTCTGAAACTCTTAACTTGTGACTTAAAGACGCGAAGGTTCAAATGAAATTGTCGACGAACAACTTTCAATGAAATGAAGATCAACATTCTCAAGTTTCGTTGCTTCTTTATCCTACCAATGAAAATTACATACATTCAAAGAGAGACAAAAAAAAACCATCGTGTTTCTGAAGTTTACAGACAGAAATACTGTTTAATTATATTCGGCATAATTACAAATAATAAAATTAGTAAATCTTTATTTTAATTTTCGAATTAGCGATAAATGAAGTTATTTTTTATTGTTCTACAACATAACTTTGAAGTAAATATATGAATAAAGTAAATAATCATAAAGGATTTTAAAGTAGTTAAATGTTAATTATTGAAATTCTACTCAATTCGTAAATTTATTATAAAGGTATTATTTCAATTTTCTTCACAACATTAATTAAATATTCTCACAAAAGCGCAAACCTGTGCTCGTTTTGTTTTTATCTAGATCACTATACTAAAAAAAGTAACGAACTTTTAATTAAAAATTATGAAACATTTCACTTATTTACTGCTTTCATTTTGTAAAGTAAAAATTTTAAGAACTCAACTGAGGGTTAATAATTACATTTACATTTAATACATTGCTGGAAATAAATACAATTATGTATATTTTTGTGATCAGAAGTAATGTGAAAAATCTCCGACAGAGAACTCATGAAAGCTGAATCAGATCCATACTCATTAGTCAAGTTTCAATATAAAACTAATTTTTTTTACTGTCATAAGAAGCTTATTTAATATTGGTTTTATGTTCAATTAACTACTGCATAATTATTCGTTTATATAAAATGTTAATTGACCTATAAATTTATAGAAACAATTAAAATTTATTAAAAACTATAATAAATCAGTTTTGCATGTTTATAAATACCTTAATTAAACAATAATATAACTGCAAATCTTTATTTTATGATAAAAGAGGTTTTGATCGATTTTTATCTAAATTAAAAGAGATCGATTCTAACTATCGTCAATTTGACATGGAATAAACCTGATATAATACAAAAGTTTGTATCACAGTGATTCTATGACATTTGAGAATTGATTAATCAATGATCAAGTAGAGATATCAAAGAGATGAGATATTCAGAGCTATTGAACCCAATTGAAATCACAGATGAAACAAATAAACGTGAAATTAAATTAAATCAATTACATTATTACTTTAGAAGCAATGATAATCTGCAGTGTTATGTAATTACTTGCATTGTTTTTATATCTGACTAGAGCTCTCAAGTTGGATGGCATAATGAGTAGAGTTTCATTTAAAGTTAACCACAAAAGTCATAATTAAACTTTACAATCAGTACAAAAGGCATACTGATTAATTATGCAGAATGAATAAAGTAATTGTAATTGATATTAATTAGATTAGCAGATTCATCACTTAATTTAGGTAGGAAACTTTTTAAATCCCGTTATTATATGTATAACTTACCTCCAATCACTATAAAGTCATAATAATAATCAGCTGGATTAGTAGGAAACACTCGATTGCACAATTGAGATACTTCGGAGTTGCTGCGAATAAATGTATCCAAGAGAGTCATGAATAGAAGAAACTGTGACCCAGGACATACTTGAGCCAAACTAGGCCCCAAAAATGGTTCCACACATTCAGGTAAAATTGAAATATTGTACGACATTTTTATTTATTGTATCGTAAAATTGTAATAAAAAAAAAAAAAAAAAAAAAAAAAAAAAAAACACCTGAGTTAAATAGTTGATTACTTTCTCAAACTTTTGAAGAATTTTAAATAGGATAATAAAGAATGACTAATTACTCTCCCAAATAATAATATGCAAAACTTATTGTTTACCAAAACACTGTCGTATATTTATACGGTTTTCTCTGTACACATTCTTATAAAATAATAAAATTTGAAAGTCGATTTATAGATATGAAATGTTTAAGCTAAATCAAAGTCCACTTATTAATTCATCGAAATGATAACAGTCTTTAGCTACTTGTCTGTGATAACAACCGAAAAACAATATTATGCAACCTACATAAAGAACACTGCACTACTAACGATTACTGCAAAACTTGATCCTGCATTTATGAATATAAATAAAAAGACTAATTTCTATTCAAAATGATAGTTTAAGTAGTCAAAATTTTCTTTAGATAAAATACAACTAATGAATATAATCGGTTTTTAAAGCTTATTCTTTAGTATACTGGAAAAAAAATTTTTGTGCTCGGTGCCATCTACTGTATTGTAACGAGAGTATCGTGACAGGTTCAATCCGTAGAGCTACGAGTAGCAGTCTAGATAGCGATCTTTTTTTGATGTTTTTGATTTACTTTTTTTTTTTTTTGAAAAGTATATAAAAAAACGAACAATTAAAAAAAAATATTCAATTTAATGGAAGAAAAAAAAATTTAACATGGCCTAGCATGGATTGATCCCACTTGTAAATAATTACCAATTTTTTTGCTCAAATCAAAATGATGAAGTTTTTCAAAATTTTTTTCTTATTTCAAGTTAATTTTTTTTTCTATGTGCAAAAATAATCTACAAAGAAATGTAAAGGATCTACAAATTTTTCTAGCAAATTTTTTACAAAAAATTATAGTTTTTTAACTTAAAATCAGTGTCAATTGAAAAATTCTTCCTATTCTTTATACTTCTTTACTTTTAACCTTTTACAAGTAATTAGAGCAAACAGTTTGCATCAAACAAGTACTCAAATTGATAATACAAACAACTATATACGTAAGGAAAAGTGGGTCAAAATTACCTTCATTAAGTGCAATATAAATATTTTCGTATACTCATAAAGTAATATTAATAAATTAAGCACCATTTTATGAATGAAAAAAGATGAAAATGTTTGTTCTGCCGATATTTTTTTTTTTTTTTATATAATCAAGGATATAATTACTTTCAAATTGGATTGAATAAAAGCATGTAAGTATTGAGAGTGCTTAATGATTTAAATTCTGATGAATAAATAATAGAGTGAATTATAAATTTAATTAAATTAACGTGTGAACGAACAAAACAATGGTTGATGATGATCAATAGCCGATTTGTGAACATAACCTGGTGGAACTCGCTTTCGGTCACAGCACACGCGATGTGTCACGAAATCGAACAGTTGAGTGGAGGTACGAACCCGTGAGAGAATAAGAGAATCACAACGAGAGATCTAGCTAGCTCGCGCATAAACGCCCGTCACACCCAATACCAGAATTCATCGCACACAGGAATTCCAATTGAATCAAATGGTATTACGCACTAAACCTTCTTCATACGTCCATGGACCTCACATGTGAAATTATTCCATTTGTCGCGCTTTAAAATAAAATACCTAAACTAAATTCAATCTACTATTTCCGTCAGAAAATTTGATCTCAATATTTATTTTTATTAAATAAAAGTTTAGAAAAATTTTAATCAATTTTTTAATGATTATAAATTATTAAATTTTAATTTATTAAGGCAATTAAAGTGTTGAAAATAAATTTGCACAAACTTTATTCAACAATAGACTCACGGTACTGCAAGTCCTTTCACTTTGTTGCTACAATTTATGTTCCATCTCCCACTTCTATTCTCAACAATCTCTAATTTAATATAATTGTTATACTTTGATAACAATGACAATGTATAATTTCACAAAAATAATAATAATTATTATAATAATATTATTGAATTAGTTTGTAATCTATTCGATAATTAAATATTGAACTGAACATGTTATTCATAAATTATATGTGACACACAAATCGGTCTAATATTGATTAGTCATGATTATAATAAGTGATTATATAAAGCTGAATATGGAGTTACCGGGTAAATTATTAATGTGTGAAAATGATGGTGTGAATGCATATGATGTTTTGCGATAGATACTGATTGTGATTACAAATCATTCAGTATTTGAGTGATGTTAATTGGAGTGTAACATGATTGTTTGGTAGAACCAATAAGCATTGAGGTTGAAATTATGCACTTTCTATACTTTTTTTATTCAAGATAATTATTCAAGAATTATTAATGGGTTAACGATTATTTAAATAGTGCTTTTCATCTCTGTAAACACTTCATTTTTTATCAATTTTATTAAAAGTTATTTAGATTTATAATGAAACGCATTACTTATTATTTAAATAATGTAAAATATGGTTGCATTATTTTAATATTGCTGATTATTTTTCTGGAACAAAATCTCAATAAGAACTATATTAATTATACAATGAAATAGGAGTTTTAGTCAAACAAATAAAAAGACTGTAAACTAAAAAAACTTATTTGCCTACTACTGAGCTATTCAAGCTTTTTTTAATTTCTTCTCAAGAAATATAATTAGGATATTTTCCCGCTGAGTTTTTAAACTTTGCTATTTAGATGTAATATGATTTTTTTAAGAATAATTTATTTCTCAAAAAGATCTAAAAATGATTGATTTCTGTTCATCTGAGTGCTGTACTAATTTAATAATAATTCTAGTGTCGGAGCAGTCGTAGGGTATTAACTGCCTCAATCAGTAAGATTTAATCTAAGTAAGTAATTCCATCCATTACATATATTTAAATTACCGACAACTCCGATCGTCGGAATCGCGGAAATTTAGGGAATGAGTTGCATTGAATAACTTAAATCTTCTATTTAACTAGAAACAATTCGACTTGACATCACCTATTCAACCAATAGACTATTCAGTGCTACATTCTATCTTTTTTTTTTTTTTTTTTTTGACTACCAAGCTTACAATTATTCGTCTATTGCATTCATCATCTATTATTCACATGTCTAACTTTAACACCGAATAAATTTGGAAAATGTAAATTGATTAAAAAGTCATTCGAGAATTTTTCTGTTGAGCATTTAATTTCCTAAAAAATTATGTATGACACTATTTAAGAAATTTCTTGTAAGGCAAAATATAAAATTCCAGAAATTAAAAATATTTTTTTTTGGAGCTAAAACTTTGACAGTATTCATTCGGATTTTCCTCAAAAAATTTCTAGATCATTTAAAAAAAAAAATTTGTAATTTTTCTATACACCCTCTTAAGTATCTTATAGAGATAATCAGATCAAATAATAATTGGTCTAGTTATTGTTATTTATCCAAATACTTTTGAGTCTATCTGATAAAGTACAATAATTAATTAATTGTATAATTGCTAAAAGATAATAATTGAAGATAAACAGAGTTTTTAATAAATTTAAAAACGAGAATAAAAAGTACATTATAACAATTTGGTAATACGAAATTATTTTGATAATGTTTTTTGAGCAGTTTATTGATGACTGATGGGTTTTTCATATTATTTAGTAACATTTTGAAATATTTTTCCACCACATATTGCATAACGTGAATATTCATTAAATTTAGAATGGAAATATCGAGTTAATGAAAGAGTTCAGCTGTTGTTTGACACTTTTCCAAAAGTTAACCAATTTCCGCAACA
Organism: Cotesia typhae; assembly: GCF_013202065.1. Classification (NCBI taxonomy): domain Eukaryota; kingdom Metazoa; phylum Arthropoda; class Insecta; order Hymenoptera; family Braconidae; genus Cotesia; species Cotesia typhae. Next base: position 6,242,122 of record NW_027423757.1, on the reverse strand, counting down.
TGATCAATTACAAATTTACTCAATTGAAATGACATACATTTTTTTTCTCGCAAATTAAATCTATCCGTCAACCTCTACAAAATACTGTCACGCCAAACCGTACTTGACTGTGTGATCCAATCATTGAAACCATAACGGTACTAGATTGCGATACCGGAGTAAAGAAAACGAAAAAAAAGCATAATAAAAGAATACAGGAGACATTTAGAAAAGATTTTAAGCTATGATCAAGATGAATACCAAAGACAAGTGCGTTAGTATATCGAAAGGTACTTTCGACAAATCTTTTGTCTCTGATAACTCTTCTTGAGGAAAAAAAAAAAAAAGAAAAAAACAAGTGATACTTGGCTTTTGTCCAAAACCACTTATCTGCAGCACGGTCAGATATTTTTTCACCCTCACAAAAATTACAAAGATACTATCGATAAAAATTTATTAAATTTATCTTAAAAAAAAAAAAAATTAAATTAAATTTTCTCGTCGATTTTTAATACCAATACTAATTAGAAAGATAAAAAAAAATTATGGACTATTTTTTTTTCTTTATAATTAATGTAATGTCTGTCATAAAATATTGTAAAATTAAAAAATCAATAGTTATAACCCTGGATGATAATTACTTTGCGCACTAATTAGTGACGAAACAAAAAAAAAAAGCCTTGAAATTAGCAGAGTTTAATGTCTACCCCAATTACCAACTTGTTATTTATTTTATGGAAATTATATAAATTTTAAATATTACATTGTTGTATTTTTTGTATTTACTGTTACGATTTTTTTTTCCATACTTTTTAGATTGCTTATCTAACTTAGAACTGTATACTTTTACAATCAATATATTTCAGCGAAATTAATTTTATTTTCATTATGAATCGTGGAAAAATAATAAAACATATCGACGCTCTATATTAACAAATTGCCTAACTCTATTTCAGATTATTTTCCATTTATGGAAAAATCGGTAAATTGAGTAAAATTTTTTATCTATACAAATTAATTCAATATATGTTATATGCATAAGATGTTTTGTTTAAATTACTCAAATAATATGGATTACGACTATTTATTTATTAAAATGTCAAAAACTTACCTCGTAAAAAATTAAAAAACCCTGCTAATTAATGTACGCCGACTTTTGAATTATTAAAAAGACTTTGTTCATTTTCATGCACACTTTTAGATTTAAGAGAAATTTTCTTATTCTGTAAACAGATTTATTACCCTCAGAGACAAATTTATTTGTCATTAATAAAAAGTCATATCAAATTATAAATACACGAACTTTGCATCGATCCGGAACTTTTGAAGTATAGTTCGCAAATTATTAGAAAGTTAAATGAACAAAATTTGGCATCATTTAATTTTTGATAATTCATAGTTCAAAGTTATTTAAAACAAAACTGATGAAAAAATCTGGGAGTTTAGTCATATTTACAGTTTATCAAATTTATAACATTTATAAATCTTTGTAATAAATCATAAAAGAGCCGTATTATTTCAAGAATAACTAATTCTATAATCGTTGGTCTCTTCGGCCGAGTGATTAGCATGCTTTTTGCCCGATCTCGGCTTCTTGCCAGCGGTAGCTGCTGAAATACTGAATAATAAAGTATAGAACCAAGTGATAATGTAATGTCAGACAGAACTAAGTTTTGCAAAAGACCACAGAGTTATCATATGCAAATAAAATCTATTTGAATAAATAAAATTTTTCGGTTTTTTTTATACACCCTTATACTCATGTCAGTCTTGATATTGGCATATCAAGTAATATCAGAACATATTAAGTCAGATATGTCCTGATAAGATGTGGTATGGCAAATTGTTATGTTAAGTCATGCATGGGTATATAAGGACGTATGAAAAATTACATACATTAAAAAAAAGTTAAGTAGAATGAAGAGAAAAATTCTTCAACGAAGAAAATAATTTTGAAGAGTTTCATTGTCTTGAACCAATATGGAAAATTCTCGAATTAAGCTGAATTTACTTAAACGAAGAATTATTTCTCAGCTTAAGAATTTTTCTATTCAAATTGAGGAGATGAAATTCTTCAAAATTATTTACTTGATTCAAGTAAATTTTTTTTTCTGTGTATGGACATATATTATAAAATTTTCCATGGATAATAAATTCTCTAACTTAGAAAAACCATGTAATATACCTGAAAATCGAAATTGCAGTCTAAATAAAAAAATAAATAGTATTTATACTGACCACACTTGTTAAAACCGATTTTGAATAAAAAAAATTCTTTGATTCAAGTTTTCATTATGCATCTTCAGATAAATTAAAAATGATAAAACCGACTGATGAGAAAGCAGAAGTAAATGATTGTAAGGCTTTTTTTGTTGGCTCTTTTTAGAGTTTATTTAAGTGAACATTCTTGTATCCCTTCTGGGGTTATATTGATATCAAAATAACGGACTTTTCTTGAAGGAGTTTGGTTTCGTTCTACATTTTTTTATAGTTATTGATTGAACACTATCGATTAAATTTAAAATACATAGAAAATTCAAGGACTCAACTTATGTTCTGGCAGAACATTAAAAATGTATCTGACTGACATGGACATATTTAAATTTAGAAAATACAATATTAATTTCACGGACAGTCAATTACCAAAGAACAAACGGAGAAGAAACCTTGAAATCGAGTCTGTTGTTGAAAGAATCTTAAAACAATCTGTCTTATTTCACTATAAAAACAAAATAGTATTTCCAGATTCCAAGGACTAGAGACAAGCAATGTCGTTCGGAAAGGCTTCAAACGTAAGAAAATAAAAGTAAAAACTAAATAAAAAAAAGTAAATAAAAAAATAAGTAAAATGATGCCTCTAACTCCTGGAACGGATTCGAGTAGAGAAGAGTTTTCGTTTCCGGTATCGGCATTCAAATCGTCCTAGAGTCCGCTTGAAGGCACGTTGCAGAAGACGAGTTGCTGCCTCGGGGGATATCGCATAGTGGAATCTCTTTCGTGCTGTGGAAATACTCCACCCGTGTTTGGATTCTTCTATTTTGCTCTATTCCCTTACCATGGCAACATGAATTTCTTTGCAATTTTGCTCGCTCGATGATATGATTTCTATACAAACTTACTCACTTTTATTTCTATCCTCGTTAGGTTTGGTTCGAGATTTATACTTCAATATTTCACACTTTGGTATTTCGTTACTTGTTTATTTTTTCTTTCTTCATTTTTATTACACCAATTAAATTCCAGTGATTTTCACTAAATAAATATCAGTCGAGTAGTTCTTAACTCAAGTATCATTTTACTAACAAATAAAACAAGTTACTTTAGTGTGAAGTTATTTGAACTTGAATTTTCCATGCTGTCATAATCAGCTTGACAGATTGATCTTTTTTGAGAAAGTTATTCGAGATAAATTTATTTTTATTACATTATACTAATAATATCAATCGTTATTTTATATTTAATGAAATTTTGTTATATTGGTAATTGTAAAATATTATTCGATTCCATAAAATAATATTCGATTACAAATAATAAATATTTGTTTGACAAATAATGTCAATATATTGATGACAAACAATTTTGTATTGATAGTTGCGTAAATATTGACATCTCAGCTACTTGTTTGATTATTTTTGATGAAAGTGTTGATCTCAAGGTATTTGAATTTTTACTTAAACTCCCATTATAGATTTCGGTCCGATTTTTCACATGATTTTTTTTCGTTAGTTTTTAAATTATTTTTAAAGCCAAACATATTCAAAAGATATTTGTGGCTACAATTTGAAGCAAATTAACCTTTTTAAAAAAATTAAAAAAAAAAAGGTTTCATTTAACTTAGAGTAATCAAAGCGATACTGTCTGACGTAAATTCGATCCCCGTACGTGGTTATCAATATTTTCTTCTCAACTTTTAATTTTCTTAAAAACTTTTAAGTATGAAGCATCATAAGTGACTATATCTTATAATTAAAGGAGAACTTATTATTGACAAGTCATTCAAAAATTTAAGCGCATATACGATTATAAATAAAATTTATAAAATTCTACATTATAATATGAGCTTATACTGTATTAATATAAGAATAAAGGAAAAGATTCAATAAATCTGATAATTTGGAATTTAATACAAGTTTAACTCAACTCTGTCAAGTGAAAAATTACTTCACCAACTTTTGCAGCATCTTTCAAATTCATTATGTAACTCAACAAGTGTGATTTTCTTCATAATAATCTTATATACTGCTGACTTAAAATAGATAATATCTTTCGAAAAGATAAGTTTCATTCTTTAATTGCAGTGAATAAATAGTCTATGAAAATGATGGCTAGTCATACAATTTATTTTTCATTGGTTAATTCTGCTTTTATAAACTATATAAATTAATGTAATTATACACTAAAAAATTTTGTTATTGTCTTTTAATGAATTGCATTGCATTGAAATTGAATTAATAATCGAGACAATAAAAATTTATTTATCTCATAGTTCATTATATTGCATTAATTTTAATAGTGACGACAATTGTTATCGAACATGGTGGATACATAACTACAAACTTTAATCATATGAAAAATTGAGATTTTATCCAACTAAATTTGAAAATTTATTATTAATAAAATAAATTTAAATAGTCCGAGCTGTAGATCATTATAACAGTAGGAGGTGAAAAAAAATAGTTGTGTAACATCATGATTTAATTATAAACTTGACTGGAAAAACAATGAGAATGAATGAAATGAAAAAGAGTGTAGATGCAAGAAAGTTAAAAAGAGAGCTTGACTAAAAAATTTGACAAACGTAGTAAAGAGAAGATACTTAACCTGGCATCGCTGTGGGTAAGACTTTTGATCTTTTTCAGATTGAAAAGCTCAGAAGCTTTTGAAACCGTGTTCTGTGAGAGAGCAATAGAGACGTACACTGCATCATACTATTTGTAACTTTTACCAGTTGCTTTGATCTCTGATATTTTTATTATTTTTTTTTTTCTGTTTTACATATTAATATCAATTGAATCTACAGTACCATTATAAATCTAAACTAATTAGCATTTAAAAATTTCTAATAAAATAAATACCAAGTCGATGCATTAATCAAAAAAGTTTTTGTAATCAGAATTTATAAATTGATTAAAAAAATTTCGGAATTTTAAATAATTGTTTTTTGTTATACAAAAAACTTTTTTTTATGTGATAAATGCATTGAAAAATGCAAAAATTGGATTTTAAAATAAAAATAAATTGGTCTGACATTATTAGATAGTATTTCAGTTAGAAATAACGTCTTATTGAACCGTTGAATAAATCAAGTTAAATGATTTCTTTTTTAATTCATCATCGACCGTATTAAAATATTTTTCAGATTAATTATAATTACTTAAAATTAGTGAAATATGATAAAAAACCTTTCGATTAATAATTTATTAGTATAATAACGTAAGTGATTTACAATTGTATAAAATTCGTAATAAAAGGAAATTTAAAACACATCCAATAATCATATCTCATTATGTAAAAATTATAATTAATAACCAATATTAGAATTTTGAGTGACTTTAACAAGAAGTATGTACGGAACTGCTTTATCGCTAATCGAGATTATAAATAAAAAGGCATTTTAAATGATTAATCGATAAAATAATTCAATGGAAAGGATTGATATTAATAACTAAATTGTTTGCAGAAAAGTTTAAACAGATTTTTACAACTTGAGTTAAACTTCATTTTTAACGATAGCAAATACGTATTACTTGAGATGTCAAGAAGATTATGTCTAAAGTAGAATAAAAAAAAATGGTTACCAGATCTTGACTATAGCATTCAACAAAAAAGTTGCGCGAATAAACCGATTGGATGTTCACATGAAGAGTTACTCAAGCATGTTGAAAGCATTAGAGAGTTTCTTGTGCTTTTTAGTTGGTGAGCAGGGTAGTTTCCCTGGAAAATTAGCACCAATCATTCTTGAATTATCCAATTTATAAGGTGTTTCATATCATTTCATAGAAAATCTCCTTAGTAAACTTATGGAAGAAACTGGCGTGAAATAGCAACACAATGACAGGAGAATTTATAAACTGTTAATAGATTTATTTATTTGGAAACAATTTATTCATTTATTGAATATGACTTATTGTTTAATAAGTTTCAATTCATATTTTTTTGGAAGAAAACTAAATTTATTAACATATAACAAATTTTTATAAACAATTAATAATTTTTTTTTAGTGCACTTATTTTGGCTGTAACAAATAATACTACAACCTTTCATATAAACAGATATGATACATTAATCATTTTTACCGCAAAAAAAAATTGTAATTTATTGTAACCATTTTTTTATTATTTATTTTATTTCCTTTATTTTTTAAAAAGTAAAACATTAGATAGATAGATTGCTACGTGATATCTAATAGAATTAGATTATCTATTGAAATAATGGAGTTACAAAAAAAATGGAGATACATAGGAGAAATATTCTTTAAAAATTGTTGCTGCATTTGTTTTATGATAGGACTGATAAATAAAAATAACCAAAAAGTATTTGTTCAAATTTTTTTTTTTTTTTTTTTTTTTAATTAAAGTGCAAAAAAAATCATGTATGGAAACTCGTTAATCTAAGGGTTAGCTTGCGATAAATAAAGATATTTGGAAATTTGCTAGAGCTTGTACTTTCACTCGATTACACACGTAATGCGTCGTTGCTCATCTCCTTCACTACATACGATATTACCGTGAAATTACAGCGAGCTAAGAGGAATAGAGAATGAAGGAGTGGTGGTGCGTGTTGTATGAATAGAGGAGAAGATGAAGGCGATGGAGCAGAAGAATGAGTCAAGTCGAGTAGAATAGAGACGAAGCCAAGTAGAGAAGAGAAGAGAAGAGCAGAGGTAGATAGGTTACACAGTTTATGAGAGTACGCGCTCGCCAAAGTCGCTATGCGATAATTTGTGTTATCTTACTTAATAAGGACGCGTTTATAGTAAACGATATATACATATATATATACATATATATATATATATATATATATATATATATATATATATATATATATATACATATATATACATACACACATATGTATATATAACACTTGCAATCCCGACTGTAGTATTATATATTCTCATAGAGCAAACTACGGGCAGAGGTAACTCGACAAAATGTATTATCTCGATTACATCTACTAATGTAATATCAATAGCGTTTATACCATCAACTGATGTATTTATGTGTATTTAAATAAACTAGATCATCTACAAAATCTAAATTTTAAAGTTTATGTAAAATTTGACTATTTAAGCATTGCAATTAAAATAAAAAATAAATTTAACTATACAATAGGAACTTTATTTTTTATTTTAAGTTGCATCCATTATTTCTAAGGTTAATGGAAGGGGAGCATATCTTAAATCCTCGTTAATGTTTTTATTCAGCGCTGTACGATAAAACATCCACCGATATAAATTAAAAGGAATTAATAAACTTGAAGCTGTTCACACAGAGTGGAAAAAGCTTAACAAAACAAACTTGTGAAAGGTGTCCGTTATACAGTAGCTTCGTTTTTCTCTCAAAAAATTTGATCCATAGGTTGAATTTTGTGTCAATAGCCTCAGAATACGTATAACAAAGCTCTGTAAAATGTAACAATTGAAATTCTTTTACTTTGTGCGAAATTATTGATTGTTGACATGATAAACTTAGCTTTGCTCACGTGAATAATTTTTAAATACAAAATAACTCGTGGAAGACTAACGTAATACAGATGTTCCTTTTATAAAACGAATATTAGTCTATTATTCTAAATATTTACACTTAGTTTATTAAATGTAATCAGAAATCGAGTTTTTTGTTTATTGATTTTGAATTGTAACAAGAAAATTGTTTATCTATTGATTCAATCAACAAAAGTAACTACACCATTGGACAGTATCAAATTTAATGAAATATGATACATTTTAATAGTTTACTACACATTTGCATTCTGTAATATATATACTATATTAATAGTATGTGTAAGCTGTAAATGTTAATTATTGAACGTTACCCCATAGCACACACACACACACACACACACACACACACACACACACACACACACACACACACACACACACACACACACACACACACACACACACACACACACACACACACACATATATATATATATATATATATATATATATATATATATATATATATATATATATATATATATATATATATATATATAAATGATAACATGCTCGCAGTGAAGCAGAAAGCGTGGCGTGTTTTACGAGGCACGCTTCGTATATTTTCATACTTCCGCGCTTCTGGTTATAACAAGATCTGTATCCAGTGATTCTATATCCTGACTACTCTCGGTAAAGCATGAAAATCGCAAGACATGATGATGACACGCGTGACCATTGATGCGTTTATTGAACAAACAAAAAAGTACTTTTATTTGTTTTCGTCCTTTTACGTTTTCCTGTTGTCCGTTGTTATTAATTCATTTAATACTTCCAGCATTAATACTTTTTTTCTTCAACATCCATATCCGTACTTTTACGTTATTCGAAATTTTAATTTACTGCTCACTTATTATCGTAAACATTGTTCTCATTTTTATGTTTAAACATATCGCACATATATAGAAAATATCTATAATTTTCAATACTTCACTTTAACGTGTTAATATTGATATCAAGATTGTGAATGCATTGCTAAAGAATTAACAAAAAATTATTTTTTCTTTTATGCCATGAATCATAAAATATAAAAAATAATAGTTATAATATTGTAATACTTTTATCGAAGTAACAAATATTAATATCATTTATTTGGGAATAGAGTTTCCTGCACTGCTTTAATAATTTTTCAACAAGTTAATTACACGAAAATACTATCTTTATAATCAGGTTAATTATTAAGCATACTTAATGAATTAAATTAGCAAAAGCAGTTCAACAAGGCTCATTCCTGGTGTACTACATCACAGCACATAGGAACATTAATTTTATTAGACTATGCATACATCACCAAATGTGGTAAATCTTAAATGGTTTTAATTATCTAAGTAATTTTTAATTCATATAAACATTTATTTAATTTCAATTATGCATTCTCTATAAGCTTACTCGTACTCACAGTGAATTTCAACTAAATGATAAATCTTTTGTTCAATTCATAAAAATTTTGTTATTATTTATCTTATTAAAATGAAGAAAAAATTTTAAAACAAGTTAATATCAATATTTTCGAGTAGAATCACAAAGTTTGGAAAATTCAAAAGCAAACCTTATGACTGCTATCTAATGCAAGAAGACTTTAAATTGTATTTTTGACCTCGAGGTAATAACATTAATGATATTGAATTCCAATCGCTAATTAAAACTAAGATGACTTGATTTATTTATTTATTTAAACACTTCAACCAACTAGTTTATTAACTTACTCCAAAACGAAATTATATCGAAATATATTTGTTTATATACACACACGTATATACTCCATCGTATACTATGATTCGATTCAACAATATTCAATTCGAATATTTTTGTTTTTCAAAATAATCGATATTCAAACTTTCTAGTGAATAATTAGAAAATATCGTTAATTGATATTGATGATCGTATGTAAAGTTTTAATTATTAAAAAAAAAAATTAACAATAATAAAAACTAAAAGTAAGCTTCGGCCTATTGCAGACGCTATTGTGCTTGAAACAATATTACAACAGGAAGTAAACGCCACTTCTCACCTTCCGTAGCTCGTATTTCAGTGTCACACTAGCCGGGGTACAATGCTTGCATTACGTTACATAATATTACGAGTCAGTTGCACCATGAACCAAGGACATTTGGCCAAGAGGAAGCTACACCCAGTGAGCCTAGAAACTCACAGTGAGGGGTAGGCTCACACTCCACCACCACCTTTACCACCATCACCTCCCTACAACATTGTACGATGTCTCATGAACCAACAATAGAACTCACCACCGACTAAATCTCACCCATAAATAATATGTAACACTACATACACAGGTCATACCCATTATAGCAACATTAAATAGTCTACAATTAGATATCTACGATAATAGTATTATTAATAAATATCCAATTCAAATTTACATTACAAATCCTTCTCGTAAATTTAGCAGCTTAATACCGCTAATATTAATGTCATATGTAGTTTATCGAAAAATATCAATTGTTGTTACGATAAAATATATAAACATCTTTATATCATTTGTAAAAAATTATTTTAAGTAAAATTTCAAGCTGTTTGATTGAGTAACAGATGTCAAAATTATATTTTTATTCAAAAAAATCTGGGTCGTTAATTATCATGCATGAAATTTAATAAACATGATAAAATTAAATTAAAATGACATTTTTAACACCTTAATAATTTTTCAGTAAGTTCGTATGTTTTATGCAAATAACTTTTTTGTTTAGTTACTACATAAATTGACAAGAGCATACCCTCTTTAGCTGTCTTTATCTAACTACTGTGACGATGACATTCACAGAACATTTTGAATAGAACAGCGTGTATTTGAGCACAGTAGTAGTTGTACGAGAAACGTAGAGTTCATGACATATTTTTTTTGTGATTATTATGATCATTTTATTTACTTTAAAAATTTAATTTAAAACAGCATGGAATAAAGTAGCAATATACCATTGGGAATTGATTGAGAACAAGTACATCAAAGAAATGACAAATGAACATATAATTATTGTTATTATTATTTTTTATTATTATTATTATTATATGATATAGCTATCACTAGCCAGCCAGAAATTGATTTAAAATATATTTACCAATATATGTAATAGATCCTTCTTTTTTTTAAAAAATTAATAATCTTTATATTTAAAAAATTCCATTGATTGGGCCACATACGATTAATTTTTATAGCTGGCAATACATGGCATGATCTCGTCATATATGGCTACATAAAAAATTAAAAAATAACATTATCATTGTTTTTCAATTTTTTATTTTTTCTAGAAATGTATACATTAATTAACATGTCTATTAAACAAAAATTGGTCGAATAATTAATTAAACTAAAAAGCAAAAAATTATTAAACTAAAAACTAAAAAATTTTGTTTAAAATGTCATTGCTTATTACGATCCATTTATTATTTGGTGAATAATTATTTTTCAGTTCTAACACAAATAAAAGTTTTTGAACCAAAACAACTGATAAAACAATAAATCAAATGATATTTTGAGAACTGAAAAGTTAAAGTATAAGTATTTTAATATGCATAAATAGCCTATGGTAGATTTAAAAAGTAAACATTTACATATGCTATTTTGTAAAAAGAAAAAATGAAAGGCATTATTACGAGCAAATGAATTTGAATGTACTCTTGAGTTAAATCCTCAATTTGATGGTGATTCCTTACGAAAATACGTTAAATCCACCCTTACAGCTACTACAGAAGTTATAAATTCAATCAAACTCATAAACTGAGACCTAGAATACGTATAGGTATTGTGTGCATACACGCACATACTTTAATCTGTAAATTAAGTAAAGTTATCTGGTAAATAGACTTGGATACTGCGAAATTTAAAACAAGTGAATATAGTGAATGTCTCAATTAACTTGACAGGATACAGGTTTAGGGAGAAAGAAAAGTTTATACGATGATCTCTTTCTTACTTTGTCTAGCGAGAGTGCTTTCAGAATCAGTACTTGAGTTCAGTACCTCTTTCAATCCTTCGGGCGTTTCTACATCGCAACGACTAAATCCACGATACAAGTTTCACTTCCACATCTGTAACTCGAATTAAACTTTGACTCTCACGATGAAGATTGAATCTAAATCCAACTTGTTGCCGAATTCACTCGAATACGTGGCTTTCTACAGAGAATTAGCTTACTATTTAACACGAGCGGAAAACCCTTAAAAGTTACATTTTCTTTACTTACTTTTTTACGTTTTGTCAGCTTTGTTCTTTTAGTTTTTTTAAATACCGAAATGTTTTTACGAAAGTTGACTATTGGAAAACTGCTGGGATACACCAAAACTTTTTCAATAAAAAACATTGGGGATCACTGAGAACGCTTTTACAAGAAAAATTTTGTACCCGTTAATGTACACTGCTGTTGAAAAGTTTTATCAAAAAAGTACCAATTAATGAAATAAAATTGACTTTACTAATGTTATAAGCTTTTAATGCGATTAAGGGTTTTAAATTTAATCCATTATATTTTTTCCCATAAATGCTTAATCATTTAAAATTATACCATCAGGTTGAATGAAAACCAAAATTTTTTCTTACGGAAAATTGAAATTATCCTAAAAGTTAATAGATATGAAGCCGGATATGGCCAAAAAATCCATAACAGTTAACATTTTCGTATCCGGTGTAGTTGATGAATTGCAAGAGATTTGGTGAGAAGTTTTTTCTGCTATTTTATTTTTTCTTCCTAGAGTTAATAAGTACTTACTTTACTCCTCAGTTGTAGAATATTTTTAACGTAAAATGTTTCCTAAGGATTTATTACCGTTATTTTGACGTGAAATTTTTTCAATGTCAATTAATAAAAAATTTTATAAATATTTACTTACATTCAACTGACTCAAACTAATTTATTCGAGAAAAAAATAAACGAACATTCTGTTAGGTTGTAATTTTTTTTCAAGTCACATACTATGTTATCTGGTCAACAGACTTAATTTTTTTGACAGAATGTTTGAAGTATTATTTAATGGGACTTTACTGTATCGAGCTCTAGATAATTAATCGAGAGCAAAAAAAAACCAATTGATGCGTTATGCATTTCAAAGAGCGCTGTATTAAACAAGAACGTTGGTGACTCGTTTACCGTCCACTAGCTTTCAGATCGAATTGACAAATATTGAAGTAGATAAAAAAAATGCCACCTTTGATAAACGTACACATAAATTCACACGTAAATTGTCCAGGTCTATTGTTTGAAGAATCAACTTGTCTTACTCGACTACATCCTAAGCGTCATAAACAAGTAAATAAAAGTATGTGAATAGAAGCATCATGACAAGTATATTAACAAAGTAACTCATACTGAAAATTTGGGATACAAAGGCGACGTTGCTCAGGCTGATTTTCTATGAAGCTCCTAGGTTCTCGATTGGCACAATCCCCAGCGGAATGTCGACGTGAGATTAAACAGTACTTCCTAATTAACACATGGGTTAATTTACGTTATCACGATGTACCGATGGCCCGGTCTAGCTCTTCGTTCTCAATACACCAACGACTATAGATAATAGTACATTAACGTTGAATAAGCTCGAGTAATCGTCTAAATTTAATGCATGTATACATATATATGTAAATATGATTGTTTCATTGGTTAATAATATCGCAAAAATGACAAAAAAAAATTTTTACAAGGAAGAGCATATCTAACTAGATTAAATTAAACAATATTTAAATAATTTAATTACTAAAGTTTAAGTCTCTTACTATGATTACCGTAGGACGTCTCAGCTCTCTTTAAACCTCGTCCTCAACTATGTCTAACTGACACACTTGTCTTGTACTATATGCCCGTAGCTAATGGCGTTGAATTAGCCCGCTTCAGCGAGTTAATTTCACCAGTTCAACTACATTTGTCGTTTTAACAGCCTCCGTGGGATCGAGCTTGATTAAAATTAAACTAGCCATCGTCGCTGTCAAAGCTCGGAAAATTGTGAGAAGAGATAACTTATTTCAAACTATCATCTCCTGTATAACTCACCCATGGGATTTAATACATATTCTATCTACACAATTAAATAATTATGACATTTTTTTGAAAATTTGCAAAGTTTTATTGGTTATTATAATAAATATTTTGGTAAACTGTTTCTGTGTGTGTTTCAAAAAAGTATTTTTTTTTTTTTTTAATTTGTACTGACAGTAATTTTTAATATTATTTTATTATAACTGTTTTATAATACGTTTATCATGTCCTAATTGATTATTTACCAATTGCTTGATGCTCTTTTGAATAAGCATTTCTATTAAAGGTACTAAAATTCGCATATAAATAATTAAATTATTATCTATTTATGAAAATTTGTAAATTTGTTTTAAATAATTGGATTTCCATCGATAGTTACTGGAAACACATTCATTAACCGAAAATGAGTGGTGAAGCTTTCAATAAATATGGAAATTTATAATTTACCATCAACGTCATACCGTTGGGCGTTTGATTAACAGTTTAGATACCTTTTATTTTAGTCGAAGTTAAGTTAATCACGATTATATTCCTCAAGTTAATGTTACAGCTGCTTCAAAAAAATAAATGAAGTGTGAAAAAAAAAATTTATGCAACGATTGACCGAGCAAAACATAATGACCGAGTTTTGGAAATCAGTTTTGTAGCTTAGTATTTGATTGAATGTAAAAGTTTGTCTGTACAGTCATTTGAAAGTTATTAAAAAAAAATTAGGAAAATGGTTGACCCTGAAGGCCAGCTCTGCAACTTCCCGCCAATTCTATACCTATGCTTGAAATTGTACTTTTGACGTTTTTGAGCTCTTCGAGCTCAAAAATACAGTTGTGTGTATAAAAATTATTGATTTTTATGGCGAAAAGTAAAAAATGTAAATTTGAAAACAATGAATGCAAACGTTAAATTGCATGAAGCCTACTAAGTTGATAATTTATGGGTTTATAACAATACCTAGTAGATTTAACGCAATAAATATTGACAAACAATAAAACCAAAAAGCTTGTAACTTTTAGAGCCATGTATTTCAATTTTATTGTTTGCAAATTTTTATAAAACTATAATCTTCAGCAATTCTTCGATTTCAACTTAAAATATTCCAACTTATAATTCGATATTCCGTCTGTCGATTTCATTTTCTATGTATTTCAATTTGTGTCCAAGTTATAAGTACATAGATGTTCGCTAACTAAACTAGATTAAGTACTGAACTATCAGTACTTCTATTTGTTCTTACTCATTGTTTGATAACGGCCAATAGATCTCGAGGGAACCTAGGTCCGTTAGAATTAAACTATTATTATTATTGTTAAATATTAAACAGAATTAGAACTCAAAAAGTTTAATATTCGATAAGATCTTCCGGTCATTAATTCCTCCAAATACTGGATGTGTGTACACGAATAATATATTTCACTTCAAGGACTGAGTTTGAATTTCCTGCCCTGAGTAATATGCCCAGTGCAGGGCTTTCAAAGTTCTGCTCGAATGGTGTATACTATTCTATTTTAATGTCTATCGGAAGTACGTTAATTAGTAATATTTTTTTAAATAGTTTCTCTGCTCTTATTTCTCTGTTTGAGAAAAAAATAACATGAATGTACAAATTCAAGCTTTGGTTTTTACATTGAAATGGAATTCAGTCACATTTATCTTTTTAAAAATATGGATGAGAAATTGAATTTCCCGAGAGTGTTTTTTTATTTTCATTCTACACAAAAAAAACAAACTCCTTGCACCAAGGAAATTTTAAGGAAGTCAAACGTTACTTTGGAGCAAGAAGAAATTTTTTTGGTACTACAAGGGATCAGGTCTGAAGAGACATGTCTGGTCCCCCACTTCTCAACCCTGGCGTCGCTGTTTTCCCTTCCCCCTCCATTGGGCCCAGGGGTTTTCCTATCCCCTCCAGTGGTTCAAGGGAATTCCCTGCTGTAGTCAGGACATTGATGGGTCCTTGGAGGTCTTTCCCACGCCTAGAGTGGTTGTTTGTTTAGGCGCTAAGCGGCGTCTTCAGATGGATGCACTTTGGAATAAAAAAGTCCGAATTTCAATTTTTTTTGTCCACTTTTTGATACAAAAAAAAATAAAAATTTTCAAAATTTGTTGAGTCAAGAAAATTTACCCCCGCGTCAAGAATTTTTTTTTTCAGTGTAGTAAAAATAAATAATTATTTTTTCTTGAGTGTAATTTTTTTAATTCAATTGAATGCTTATAAAATTTTTAATAAATAAAATTTGACGTGAAATATCGAATGAGTTCAGAACTCGTAAATTCATGGTGAAAAAAATTTTCGATATTGTATGAAATGCTGCCATTCAAATGTAATATAGAGATGTTATGTGACCAGTTAAAAAAAATTGTATTTAATAGCGATTATATTCCAATGTCTCGTTCTCGATGATAGTTATGTAGTCATGCTTGTCATGCTTAAATCCACAATGTTTAAAGTTTAAATTTGAACTAATTTGGCGCCCTGCCGCCATCTTACCGTGCTCTGTGCCCTCTATACCTCATATTGTTTCGTTGTGCTTACGATTCAACACGTTTATTGTAAAAATTTATTAATAAATAATTAATTATTTGGAAGAAAAAATTAAAAATGTCCAGAGAACATAAGCGTTCACGTTCCAGAACACGTTCAAGATCTCGGTCAAGAGACAAGAGAAGCAGAAAGGATGAAAAATTCAATAAAATGCAATCTCAGATGGATAACCTAACTCAGGCTGTAACGGCATTAGCACAAAGCATACAAATACTACAGGAAAAAATAGTAACTGATAAAAATACAGTTACAAGTAATTCAGGTAAGAAAAATTATATAAAAAAAAAAAAAAAAAAAAAAAAAAGTCATCGTAACACTCATCTTTTCACACGAAAGTTGAGGGGTAAGCCCATACGGCATTACCAGGTCCACACGACCACATAGTGATGTAGTTCAATAAGAACATAAACATAAAAAAATACACAATAAGTGTTTTAATTGTCTAATTCTCTTTCTATGTTATTATAGAAAAAGAGACTCCAGAAGTTGTGGAGGAAGTTTTACCTAACGATGACATCGGAAATGGATCAACGCTGATAAAAGACAAGACTCAAGATAATAATACTGCTGAAAGTAGTAGTGTTGAGCAAGCATCAACTAAAGACAGCGTGAATAAAATCCTTGGAATGGACCAAGAATGTACTTACAAAGAGGTAAAGTACGTAACTGGACTAAATGATACTTGGTCGCAATGGATGCTAAAGGGTCTCCCTGAGAAAAATAAAAAAGGTATTCTGGAGGCTTATAATAGAAAAGGAACTTTCTACTCTGAGTCTCCTAAATTAAATTTAGAATTAGGACCATTATTAACGGAAATCGCTAAAAAGAGGGACCGACATTTTGCGGATACGCAGAATTGCGTTGGTACAGCACTATCAGCAATAGGTGCTGCCGTCTCATTACTAGTGGAACCACCGGAAGAAGGACTGGACGAGGAATTGTTTACAGAATACTTATGTGATGCAGGCCAAATATTATCCGACGTTTTTTACCAACAATCAGTGGCTAGAAAGTCGTTCATAACACCACAACTTAATAAAAATATTAAACCATTAGTGGAAACAATGCTGTCTAAAGATAGGTTGTATGGCGATGACCTTAAAGATAAAGTCAAAGACATGAAAGAAATTGAAAAAGCGTGCGCGGAAATAAAAGAAAAACCTCCAACCAAGAGTAACACAAAGTCTCGCGAACAGGGAAACGGGAAATACCCACCTGCGAGCAGTCGTCAGGTGGGTGCTTACCAAAACAAACGTCGGAAAATAACCTTCAAACCAAAAGAATATTCGACCCCGAGAGGATCATCAAAATCAACTCAGCGGACGACGAACCAGTCATCATCGAGGAAATAAAGGTAAATAATGTGGCAGTCCGACTTGGCCTTTTTCTGGAGAGGTGGAAAGATATCACCTCAGACAGATACATTTTGGAATGTATAAAGGGATACAAAATTCCGTTTACGGAAACTCCATATCAAGCAATTTCCCCAGAAGAAAGGGCATTTTCTTCTGAGGAAAAAGAAAAAATACAGATACAAATAAATGATCTTATAATAAAAGGGGCAATTGAAGAATGTGAAGAGTGTGAAGGACAATTCATATCGTCATTTTTTCTGGTACCGAAACCTGACGGATCAGATCGCTTTATTTTTAATTTAAAAAATTTTAATAAATTTATTGATCCTATTCATTTTAAACTAGAAGACATCAGGTCTGCATTAGGATTAGTTTCTCCAGGATACTTTCTTGGCTCAATAGATTTAAAAGACGCATATTTTTTGGTCCCTATTTATATTGGACACAGAAAATTCTTGAGGTTCAGATTTGAAGGTAAACTGTATCAGTTTCTAGTATTACCATTTGGTCTATGTATAAGCCCATACGTATTCACTAAGATTATGAAACCAGTAATACATTGGCTTCGACTTAGAGAAATATTGTTGTCTTTATATTTAGATGATTTCTTATTTGTGGCTAAATCCAAAAAACAATGCGAGGAAAACATGAGTAAAGCAATCAAGTTTCTAGAACATTTAGGGTTTATAATAAACTACGAGAAAAGTTCCTTAGTAGCAAGCCAATCCTGTAAATATTTAGGATTTATCATTGATACGTCAAATTTTTCTTTAAATCTTACTGTCAAGAAAATGAAGCAGATTCTTAGCCTAATAAACGAATTCGAGGTAGGAAAGTCATTTAGAATTAGAGAATTTGCGGAGTTTTTAGGGATTTTGACATCAGCCTGTCCAGCAGTGGTATATAGTTTCATACATTGCAAACAGTTAGAAAGACAAAAATTTCTGGCATTAAAAATTAATGGTGGAAACTACGAAGGAAAAATACGAATTGACGAGTCAATGAAAAAAGATTTAATATGGTGGAAAACTCATGCCGCGATTGGATCTCATCCAATAAGAACGTACCAATTCAAAAAAGAAATTTTTTCGGACGCGTCGCTGACAGGTTGGGGCTGTTTTTGTGAAGGTAAAAAATCCTTTGGGTTCTGGAGTAATGAGGAAAAAAGGAAACACATAAATTATCTTGAACTTTTAGCGGCCTTTTTTGCAATCAAATGTTTTGCGTCAGAGTTATCAGAATGCGAGATACTTCTTAGGTTAGATAATACAACTGCTATTTCATATGTCAACAAAGCAGGAGGTGTTCAGTTTCCACACCTGAGTGAACTATCCAGAAGAATCTGGGAATGGTGTGAAATAAGACACATATGGCTAAAAGCATCATACATTCCATCATTAAAAAACGTAGAAGCTGATGAGGCTTCTCGTAATGTAAATGATGATACGGAATGGGAGTTATCTCCAGCTGTCTTTGATAGCATCAAGCAACAGTTCGGCCCATTTTCCGTGGATTTATTTGCTTCCAGATTAAATAAAAAATGTCACAAGTTTTATTCTCGATACCCTGATCCAGAACCAGCCTCGATCGATGCTTTTAAAGTAACATGGAGTGGAGAAAGCTTTTATGCTTTTCCTCCATTCGCACTTGTCACACGCACACTAACAAAACTTATAAATGACAAAGCTACTGGGGTTGTAGTTGTCCCGGCATGGCCTACACAACCGTGGTATCCACTCTTCACATCTCTTCTAATTGAGCCTTGTATATCTTTTAAACCTAGCAAAAACTTATTAATATCTCCTTACAAAGACCGGAACCATCCACTAGCATCCCAGCTTTCATTGGTGGCAGGCAAACTATCAGGACTGCATATTTGAAGAAAGGAATATCAGAGGAGAGTGCAGACATGATGGTAAAATCTATTGCTGCATCAACGCTAAAACAATACGAATCCAGTCTAAAACGTTGGTGGAAATTTGCTCATTCAAGAAAAATGGACGTTTTCAACGCAAAGACGTCAGACATAATATTATTTTTGACAGACTACTTTAACAAGGGTGCAAATTACAGTACACTAAACACTAACCGCTCAGCGATTGCTTTAATTTCCGCGTATGATATTAATGGAGATGGTTTAATCTCTCGTTTTTTCAAAGGCGTCTTTAAGAAAGACCAACTAAACCAAGATATACGTCTACATGGGATATAACTCCGGTTCTTAATTACTTAGAAACACTCGGTTCTATCAAAAAATTAAAAATGATGGAGGCAGTAGAGAAAGTAGTAACTATACTAGCACTAGCAACTGCTCAACGCTTACAGACTTTATCTGTCATTAATATCGATAACATCGAAAAATCAAACAGCGAAATAAAAATCAAAATAACTGATCAAATAAGAACATCTAAGATTGGAGCTGTTCAACCGGAATTAATTTTACCATTCTTCAAGGACAAACCAAACTTATGCGCAGCTAAAGCTATCCTGGATTATTTGGACATTACAAAAGAATTTAGAGATAATAACACAAAGAATTTGTTCATTGCCACCAAGAAGCCATACGGACCAGTGAAAGCACAAACTATTGGTCATTGGATAAAAAAGGTATTGAAAAAAGCAGGTATTGATACGGATCAGTTTACTGCGTATAGTACCCGACACGCAGCTACATCAACAGCGCATAAAAAAGGTATAGACATTGAGATGATTAGGCGCAGTGCAGGATGGTCACCAAACTCAAATACGTTTTTTAAATTTTATAACAAACCAATTCAATCATCAAGTGGTAATTTTGCACGTGCAATTTTAGAAAAATAATTACCTAAAAATAAAAATAAGAATATTTTAATAATAATAAGCCATGATATTGAATAACTCCGAGTAAAATAAATTTTATAAGATGCATGTAAGTGTCAAACTAATAAAAAGAAGTGTTAAAGAATAATAAACAAACACAAATTATCACAATTACTCTGAAGAACTACATAACTATCATCGAGAACGTGACATTGGAATATAATTGAATGATCAAACGAGCGACCGCCGAAGGCGGTCACGAAGTTTGATCAAAATTATATGAAATGTCTCGTTCGAAGATGATAGTTACCCTCCTTTATTGTAACCCAAAAAATTAAATAATTATAAGCCCACTATCATCTTCGAAACCAAATTGTGATAAATTTATTGCTCACAAAACAATATGAGGTATAGGGATTGAGAGAGAACTGTAGAGGCAGCACTACTGCTGAAAGTGGAGCGCCCTGGTGTTATAAATATAAAGCTTAGTGATGTACACAATGTAATAATCAGTATTAGTTGACATTAAGAATGCAAAAAATAATTAAATTCGGGTTCTTGCCGGTCAAAAATACCCTTATTAGGGGTCAAAATGACATCAAGGGTAAAAAATTATTTGAGTCAGGACACGTTTTAAACGTTGTGGAAACAGAAGATTTAAATAAACACTCAACCATAACCTGCTCAGTTGTCGCTCAAACCAAAGTTTCCGAGGTGTACAATATAAAAATTCATGTTAGTTACTAATTATTCTAACAATTATTTTATACAATATTAAAAATATGACAAATCTGGCTACATCGAAGCTTATTTAAAATTATTTTTAATGTTCATAAATTTACAAAATTTATAATTAAATATAAACCTAGTAAAAAGTTTATGACATTAAAGTTAGCAGTCACTTAACCATTTTTTAATTTTTTTAATAAATAAATTTGTTCCAAAAATTATTTCTAAAAAATTTGATTTTTATTTTTTTAATTTTCTAAACGTCAATTTTTTTCTCATGTTCTTTGATTTAATTTATTTATTCACAAAATTCTTAAAATTATAAGATATCTGCTAAATTAATTTTCATAAAAGTTTCGAAGTATAGAAGTAAATTTTATTCCAGTTTTTAATGAAATAAAAAAACTTGACAGATTATTTATATTTTTAATACTAATTATATTGTTTAAATAACTTTCAGTAACTTAAAAATTATTATATTTAGCTTGACGATAATCGAAATATTATAAGTGCTAACTGCAACTGTAAAACTGGAGTAGCGCAGCAATGCAAGCATATATGTGCCGCAATACACTTCGTTAACTCACCGGATTCTGCAGCTAGTAAAACTAGTCAATCGCAAGGATGGGGTAAACCCTCGCATCGGCAGCTTTTGGGTTATGACAAAGGGGCTCGAATTTCAACTTTATTTCCACCTCCTCCTTTATGTAGTAAAGCCGAAAAATTGACTCCGTTTCATGTTACTACTGAAAACTTGAAGGAGTTTGTGCCTTTTTCACCTTTATTTCAAATTCTTCAGTTTGAAGAGAGAAATCAGGTCGAGATTATTGCTGCTGAAACCTTGGCTGAAATTAAGCGGATGACAGATAAAAATAATTTATTAGAAAAAGCAAAAAAAGTCACTTTGGACATTTTCACTCTTCAACTAGTTAATAATTTACATGGTGTTGAGTGTGAAACGCTTAAACAATGGCATGATTTTTATCAAAATAAAGTCTGCTGTTATGTAGATAAGGCACTATCAATAAGTATTGGAACGATTGATCAGTCTGAAAAATCTGAGTGGTTTGAGGAAAGAAAGTTGCGTATCACTGCTAGCAATGGTCACAAAGTGAAAGGAAATCGTTTTGACATTGAGAAAATTATTGATGAGTTTTTGAATCCTAGTAAACATGAAACCTCTGCTATGAGTTATGGAAAAAAAACTGAAGAAATTGCTCTTAAAGAATACAAGAAATTACTACAACCAAATTGGGAAGTAGTCAGAGTTGGTCTTATCGTTAATATTCCTCAGCCATGGATGTCATGTAGTCCAGATAGTATTCTAATTTATGGGCCAAATATTTGGCAGAAAAAACTCATTGAAGTGAAATGCCCATATTCATGCCGTAATCAACCGATTTTCAACGATGAATCACTGGAAATCCACGTTCAATACTTAAAATTCGATGAAAATGGATTGCACTTAAGCACAACTCACTCAATTTACACTCAAATTCAGCTTCAAATGTACGTCACAAACATTGCTTTTTGTGATTTATTCATCTATTCACCTATGGGTAGTGTTTTAATAACTGTTGGACGAGATGAGGCTTTTCTTAACAAAGTAATACCTGCACTCCAAAAATTTTACTTCCAACATTATCTTCAAAGATTATTTTCTATGCATTCTAAAAAAAACTAGATGTATTTTCTATCTGCAATATTTAAGATGAATTATTATTATTATTATTGAATTAATAATGTTAATTTAACTTACCTTTTATTTGACAACTTAAATTATTAGTTTAAAAAAAAAAAGCTATGAGACTTTTGCAAATTTTTATAAATGTTACAAATTATTATATTTATTGTAATTTAATTGTTACATATAAAGTATGTACAAAAATGTGATAAAAATAATTACATAAATCATATAAATTTTTTAAATAAATTTTTAATTTCATACACTTGTATTTATATTATTATTTTTGAACTATTGTTTTATTATAGGCTTGGAAATATTTATTAAACTGCAGATTACAAAAACAATTTCATCTACGTGAGGAAGTAAAGATATTGGTATTTTTGTAAAAATATTGAAATCTTTGATTCTTTGGTTCACTCGTTCAATATGAATTCTGACCGAAGCAATATTGTAGGTTTCATCAACTTCTTCAGCTGTAAATTGTCCACCATGAGCAAAAGGAGGCATAATGAAAACAGCATTCTTTTTTTCAACTTCGGTTTTAATTTGAGGGAAACCTTTATCAGCAAGAACAACATCACCGGATTCTATCAAATCTACTATCCCACAGTCGTTCGTAATGTAACAGTCACTAGAACGACCACCGTAGCACTTAGATACAAAAGTTATTAATCCATTTGGAGCACACCCAACCAAGAATTTCACTGTTTGATGATGTTTATAGTCTGAGTACATCAAAACTTTCTGTCTTACTTCCGGCGGTTGCTCTGTATACACTTCAGTGCAATCGATAATCACACGTGTTGCAGGGTAATTTTTTTTGAAAGCTTCTGGTAGAGTTGCTTGTATAGTAGCTCTCGAAGGCCAAACTATAAAATTTTTCAATAAAATATTGAGTTGTTGTAAGTTACTGATAAATATTTTTTGTGCTGAAGTTCTGTGGATGCTGAATAGTACTCCTAGTGCTGTAAATGTCAGACCAGTCTTCAATTTTGTCAAAGTGATAAGTAATTTTGTTTTTTTATCTATTTTGGTAGATTTTATGTCAGGAAGCATATTTAATAAAAATGTAAATATTGAAAAATTAACACCGGTTAAACTGCTTAAGGATTGGTCATCATGAATAGAAGTAATTCCATGAAAACCTTGACAATCAGATTTAATAGAATCTGAAGTAATAGGATCACACCCAACATCTTCAACGTTCTTTCGTAAAGGCGGCAGATTAATATCACAAATTTTTTCAGCTGTCCTTTTAATTGGAATGTTTACTTGTACTTCTGCAGTACATACACCATCACAGGAATTTATGTTGCAAAAAAAATATTTATGTTCACCTAAAACACTTTCATCAACAATTTCATCAGTTTGACATGTAATGCTACGAGTTGTTTTTTGTGGAGTACTATCAAATACACAATGATCTTCTACACTTTGTGTTTCAGCATCTACCCAATTATTATCATCTTGAATTTCAATTTCACTTATAATATTATTACTAGTATTATTAATTTTATTATTAATGATATTCATTTCACTTCGTAAATTTCGTTGTCGCAATCGTTCGAAACGTTCAAATGCTTGAGTAGATTTTTTGATATTTACTTTACCAGGAAAAATTGTTGGTATGTATGAAGGATGCCGAGGATGTTCTGACTTTTGATTATTAACAAAATGAGCACTACAAATCCGAGTATTTTGAGTTGGTTCCCAATCATTTGGATATTTCCTGAAAAAAAATTATTTTAAATTTCATTTTTCCTTAGTACATTTTTATTTACTTTACAAAATAATCATTGTATAATTTAATATTCTATTTCATATTACTTGGCCTTTTAAATTTGATCGTGATTAATTTAATTTTTTCATTAAAATAATTTACTTACACATAGTTTTTCACTGCATTTATCCATTGTTGACGTTTAAGGGTTATCCACGCTGAGTTCAGAGTACTTGCAGGGAAACGATAAAATTTAACACTTGTATTTTGATTTTTGTTTTTATATGGCATATTGGAACAACCACGGATACAGCAAGAAACTTTTGACGAAGACATTATCAAAATTTATTTCAATTAGATTAAAAAAAAAATTTATTTAATAAATTTGTTATTGTTTTGTATAGCACTTGCCACCACTTTGCTTTACATTTTTCCCGGCAGGTGGCGTCAAGGTCATCTTTCTCAATCCCTATAGAGGGCACAGAGCACGGTAAGATGGCGGCAGGGCGCCAAATTAGTTCAAATTTAAACTTTAAACATTGTGGATTTAAGCATGACAAGCATGACTACATAACTATCATCTTCGAACGAGACATTTCATATAATTTCGATCAAACTTCGCGACCGCCTTCGGCGGTCGCTCGTTTGATCATTCAATTATAAATGCATGCGTATCAATATTAATATCATTTGTATGATATTGGTGTTTACTAGATAGAATGAAATGTTCATATTAAAGTTATCGTCTATCCTCCTTGAATACATTTAATAACATCATGGACAGAGTACGTCAAAAGCTCATATACAGATATCTGGTGTACGGGCTTTGTATATTGGAATTCGCTTGATACTCGGCGGATATATCGGCTGGACGGCTTTTGGAGAGTCCACCCATGTTGTCCACTGGAATTCAATTAATCGATCTTATTGTTCGAGTTACCATGTATATATAGAACGATTCAGCAGCGTACAGACTGCAGAGTATCTAAACTGTTATGCGACCTCCAAATGGGAAATTGCTTGTTGCTGGTCGTCCGAGCTCATTAAGAGACTGGATGAAATAAAATAAAATTTAACTGAAAATAAAATTAAAAAATAAAATAAAACAAAAAGTAAGAAAAAACGTTGTATTCTAATGCGGGCCGTTAGCTCGGGCGTTTATATGATAAAGAGTCACCTTTAAATTTTATTTATGCATCGCTGTGGGAAGGTGCACTGCTATAAATAAGAGGTCTATGCTAATTCATGCTCTTCCTCTTTCCACTTACCATCCCTCCACTTGTTTCTTTCGTTTACATTTTTTTTTAAGTATACCGAAATATATATTTTTTGCATAAACAAAATCTATTTACATTTGTTGGACGTTTTTTTTTTTTTTTTTTTTTTTTTAATTTAATATTCAAGTATGATCGTTATAAATAATAAATAATCCATTTTATATTGTTATTTTTATCGCTGACAATTTAATGCAGTAGCGTCAATAAAAAACTACTCATTTATTTTTTGTTTGATTTTTTTTTTTCAACTTTTTTTATGCTAGCGCTCCGTATTATGGGTTTTATTATGAAAATTAAATTTGAATAATAAAATAAAGACTCATATTTTTTTATATACGACTAATTTAAAGAAAGAAAAATTTATCAAATAATTATATTTTAAATTTAAGTTAAATAAAAAAATGTTTTTTGCTGTAAAAAATAAATTATTTTAAATAAAAAAGTTTGTTGAATTCATTTTATAGTCAATTTAGTTTTTTATTACTCTTGTCAACATAAAATTATAAAATTAATTGTATTTTAATATTTACACATTTGAGTTTGTATAAAGTTTAATTGTTTATAGAAAAAAAAATAAACCCATGTAAATTTTTCGGAGAACCATATGTATTTTCTGAATCAGTTTGACAAGTTGACTCAGTAAATATAATAGCAAGATTTTTCAAAAGTTACGTTATGTGAACTAATGTAATAGTTAAGTTAACAGTTTTAAACTTGTACATAGCGGGCACAATAAATAATAATGCGATAAGCAATAATATTTTTAATATTGACTGATAATTGTATTTAATTAATTAATGATGTAATTAAAAATTGCAAACATTTCTTACAAATAAGTCTTAAAACTAGAAGCTTGGTATTCAATACTTGATATTTCAATCAAATGTCATCTTCACGTTTGTTTTAGTAATATTGCTTCAGGTTTAATCGGAAGCCGGAGGTGTGTATGTAATATACACGTAAGTGCATTGCATTGTATTGTCTCCAGTAACCTTCATAAAAACAATGCGATCCTTAGAATGTAACCATTATCTGGCTCCCTTACGAGATGGATGAGATGCCAATAGGGTTTCACTTGTCATATGTTATTCTATCGATTGTCACATAAGTGCAGTATCGTATTCTAAAATCATTTTTCTCTTCTTCTGATCTTAAGTATTGATTTTCACCAAATTGAGAAAAATTTTTTCTATTTCAACTGCTGAACTGATACACCGCAAACTTCCTGTAAAAAATTTTCTGACATCGCCAAAACACAGAATAAATATCAAGACATTCTTTTTACATAAACCAATCAATCTGGGCACAACGGTTTCATTGTCAAACAGATTGCAGGATATAATCGGTGGTTTTATTTTTTAAAGGGTGAAAAATTATCAGAAGATAAAAATTCTTTTGTATTTTTATATATATTTGAATACTGTGCCTAGCATTTGAGAATATCGATAACAACCCGAAGTACTTACCTATCAAGTGCAAAAGGTTGTCATTTTCGAATCTCTCTGGATATCCAGACAATCGACTTGAGACTATTACTCTCTACAATACAACAGTCTTTTATTTTGACACTTAAAAAGCTGTGACTTTGAGTGATTTTAGCTATTTTTTTGTATTATTTGTTTCTTTAACTATCGAAGAATTATGTCTATAACCGTTAGTCAAACTATTTATATAAAAAATATGAATATAACTTTTATATTACAGACAGTGAAGTTTACTCTCGAAACGTCAATTGTCGGATACATCAAGCACTTCACCTCAGTAAGATAGCTTCTCAATTCCCACTGCTTTTTATCCAGACAATAACATTCCCGTATATTAGTGCACTATCATCTTTTAACTTATTAAGTTATTCATGTGTGAGAAGAATATATGACAGTAACATTACTTGCAAACTTTTTTTACCACAATATTTATTACTTTTTACATTTTCATTAAAGAAACAAAAGTAAATTTAAAAAATATTAAACCGCTAGTTTATAAGTAATCTTCGTGGCACTAGGAACAAAGTTATACCATAATTTTTTTTTTTTTTTTTTTTCATGTTATAAAAATATTGTGTCAAGACTCAGTGAAGTTTATTCCTAGCGACGGAATTATACATTTGTTTGGAAATATTTTACAACTGGCATGCTGAGAGAACGAAAAATAATTTCACATGCGAGAAAAATTTTCTGACATGGATTGATATGTTCATATATGCCCATATATAATTTTTTGATCAAGGTATTGTTGAAAATATCCCACAGAGGATGCGCGATCGCTAAATAGTCCTTTTACAAAAATGTTATTTTTAAGATTTCAACTTTTAAAATAACAATCAATATTTTGACTCTCTAATGGAGCTTATCTGAAATCATCACGTATGCATATTTCTGTACATATTTTTAGAAATAATTAAAAATTGGAAAATTATGATGGATTCTATTTTTTTTCTCTTAGAGAGTCCGATATAGCCCCACATAATTAGGTCAAGTCATGTCAGAAAAGAATTTTACGGAAAATTTTTAAAAATAATGTATTTAAATTTATTAAATTTTATTGGTTATTTTAAGTAAGAATACGAATTCTCTTCTTCAAATCAAATATAAACTATTTAAATTAATTCAACCTATTTTTTGGACAAAAAATAAATATTTTTAATAATAATCAAGAAAATATTTTCTTGTGTGAGGAAAATTTTCTCAATTCAAGTATTATTTTTCTCAGTGTAATATCTACAATATGCTATGTCAGTGTACTATTATTTTCTCGTGACCAACCTAATGAAAAAAATATATATGAAAACATGGAAGCTAACGTATAAAAACTGTATAGCTTCGATATATCTAATTTATATGCATTTTCACCGAAAACGTACACCAACAATTTTTTTAAAGGATTGGCTACATGTTTGCATATGTATTCTTTTCATGAAGGGGGGGGGGTGACATCCGAACTAAGTTAAAATCCTGTCACGGATTTACTCGTTGACTAGTTATATCTTGAATTTATCAAGATATTTTGAGATCAAGAAAAGAATGATGTTGACTTGAACATATTTTTTTGAAGATTTTAAGCTTATAAAAGAAAGAGATGATTTTTTATACATATCAGTCACAAACAAATAAAAATAAATGTACTCATATTAATAATAATATCAACTAAAAAATATTCAACTCAGGTTTAAATACAAAAAATAAACATAGATGATTCTTATTAAGTATTTTCACGATCAAATGAATTTAAAAAGCAATGTCCAGTACTATTATTGATTTGAACCTTTTCAAAAATTCACAACATGTTACCAATTTGCAAAGATGAGAGTACCATTTTTATTATATATACTTGTGTAAAGCAGTAGAAAATAGAGTAAGTCGGTCTTGAATTCAATGTGCTACGCGACGACAGTTGACTTCTATACTAGGTACATTAGAAAAAGTTTCCAAACTTTTTTTAAAGTTTCTACAGCTCTACCTGAAAGTGCACGTTAAATTGAAAATATTTTAATTTAGTCTCCAACATTATCACATAAAAGATTCAATAATAAAAAATATTTTTATTATGAAGTATGATTTTAGATCTTTAAATATTCTTTTTTATATTTGAAGAGTTAGAAATGAGTATCCGTGTCATTTTTAAGGCATGTAAGTATGCGAGTAAAGACGAGTATAGCAAGTTGGGAATGAATCCGGGTCAATAGTTAAAATATAATTGAGTAACTATTAAGTGGCATTTTTTTATCATTGCTAGCTCAACCTAACACCTATTCTATGATTTCCTTTATTTAAATAGTATTCTAACAGTTTCCGATGCTACATATTTTTATAAGAATATGAATATGGATTAAGACTATATTATTTAGTTTTATCTTTTATTCTACTTTAAAATTCACAAAATATTTGACATTTTATAACAATATAAGCATTCATATACGTACGTGGATACATACATACGATCAAATATGATATTATTCTCGAAGTATAAGCCATCGATGAAGCTACATATTCAGTGCAATAGAATGGTACTCTGATATAGAAGCTATGCATGCCAAAAAGGTTTAAAGCATTGAAAGACTCAGAAAAAAATTGACTGCATTGTGAAGATAAGAAATTTTTTAAGATTTTTCAATTCGATTCCGAAGTCTGCACGCGATAAAATTTATATTTTTACATATTCATCATGTATTTATAATTCATTTTATTATTTTTTCGAATTCAGTCAATAAATAATACAGTTAATTTTTTGAGTAGTTAATTTATACAAATAAATATAAAAATCCATAAAAAATTTCGGATATTGCCTTATGTGTTCGACAGATGGAGCATAATCGCTGAATTGTCTCTTTATGAGAGACTTACGCTCAAGGTGTTTTAAAGTAAAAAAAGTTCTAAAATAAAAATCACTTATTTAACTTTCCTGTAAAACTTATATGAGATTAATTTTTAGTTTAGTTGTCAATTTGACCAATTTTTACCTACTTGACCATGTTTTGTTCAATACAATATGCAAAATAACGCACATATTTCTATATATCACAGAAATTTTTTCCCGTTTTATCAAAGCTCTATTTACTTAAAAAAATTTATACACATCAACTTTTTTTTAAAAAATCAAAGCATAATAATGCTTCATATGAGAATTTCATACCAAAGTTAAATAGAGAAAATTAATCTAATCAACAAAAATTTAATTTTCAGTCCCACTCGTGAATGTAAGCGCTGTGGAAGGTGGAGCTGTTGAGTTACCGTGTGATATTACTCCAATAGGATATGATGCCCTGCATATGGTCATGTGGTTCAAAGGTCATGCAGGTGGAACACCACTTTATACGTGAGTTAAAACATCATCATTTATGAAATTCAACTAAACTACGTAATCTGAAAAGTTTTTTAAATTGAATCTCTCGCATATTTTCTAATTAGTTGAGCTTGTTATTCGCTTTGGAATTTATCGCTTTCCAACTGATATGCTGAAATATTTAAGGATTACTACGCTCAATTCTGAAATTAATTAACTATATCAACGGATTCCAGAGAAATAGTTGTGTAATTTATGATAATTTTTTTCCCAAAACTCATGTAGTCTCCCGTGTAAAAAAAATTATTCAAAAAGTGTTTGCAGCTTGTAACATCAAATCGTGACACAATTACAAATTTTTTTTTAACAAAAAATCGAGAATGCTTTGAGACATGCAGAGTCTGGATTGATCGATAAATTTTGAGAATTTTGTAACGTTTTTCTAAAAAAAGTCATAAAACTGTTCGAGAAAAGTTAAAAAAAAAATATTTAAAATTACTTATTTTGAAAAATTTTAGACACTTCGAATAAGGGCTTCTTCCTGTGATACTTGGAAAGAAGTCATAACAGTGTTCAACAGTACTTCAAAAAATGTCTCAAAAGTTTTAAAAAAATATCTAAAAAATATTCAATAAGTGTTCGTAATTGTGTGACGTTTTGATGTTATGACCTGTGAACATTTTTTGTGCAATTTTTTTACACAGACTATTTTGTTCTCATTTAACAATTCTACATAACTCTATTTACAACAACCATCACAAAAAATGTATAATCTGCCAATTATGATATGCAAAACTTTGTTGTTGGCGTAAAATATACTTATACCTCCTTTATCCACAATAATAACATCGACGTGCCAGTGAGATTTAGAGTATGCCTCATAATCCGCGGTAAGCATGCAGCGACTACAACAATGGCTTCAAGAGCGCGAAACACAAACTTCAGTTCTATTGCTGGCAGACTTTAAGCAGAGATATTTTTTAAATAATTAAAAAATTATTTAAATAGTTTAAGAATATTTTTAGACAATAACCGTCAACACATTAAGTGTATATTAATCCTCCAAAAGGATACACAAGTCGGTACAACTCATTTACGTTATAAAAACTTGTTTATGTCTTATGTATACTCAGAGGGATTATAAAAAACAAAAAATATGACTAAAGACTCTACTACCGGGCTCAAATGTAATATGAGTTGAGATTAAATACATAGCAAAAATGTATATTGAACAAATAAAGACCAGAAAGAATACGATGTACAGCGAGAAAATTTTCAAGCGTATCATTCACGGAAAAAAAGTGATTCTAACTTTTTATCTACACGGGTTTCTAAGTTCGTATCTTATATTGATACACTTTTTATACTAAACATAGCATGTACTATAAACGGCACCGCCGTGATACAAAATTAGAATAACTTTTTTTCCGTGTTGAAAAACCGAGTTTCATATTAAATTTTTTCATTAAATAGTTATAATAGCTAATGGATAAATTATATATAAAATATAAAAATTTACAAGATACTTGTGTAGGTAAATTTAAGATAGAATCTCTTTAAATATAGCTCCACACTTAGCGAATGGTACTCACTTAAAATTTATTTCTTTGTGCACGAGATAGTGTGAGGATAATCCCCCGTGGCACGAGTACGAAGGTTTTGGCTCGGAAGATAATCGATATCTCGTTACATCATATCCCGTTCTCTTTCTCCTCTTGAAACCTTTCTATCCCTTCGATTTTTACAATTGGCTATGCTGTGGTAGAAATAACACCGATAAGACACTGAACTGATTCGTATGTGATTTTTTATAAAACTTTATTCATACATTCAAGCATATTCGTTCCGGGATATCTAATCAAAATCAGTATTTTTTATCGTTATCAGTATCAGTATTCAACTAATTTATAAGTAAATTATCTCTGATTATAAAATATTATTTCCGACCCTTTCGTTATTTAAAAATTTTTCTAAGCCCGCTTCTAACTCAGTTGATAACACCCGGATCGAAATAATATCATTAAGTAACATTGAATACTAAAAATAAAGAAAGCAATCCGGAAAAACCATCTTGTCCGAGGTGTGTCTTACATTATCTTCTTGAGACATCAAA
Source organism: Cotesia typhae (assembly GCF_013202065.1). Classification (NCBI taxonomy): domain Eukaryota; kingdom Metazoa; phylum Arthropoda; class Insecta; order Hymenoptera; family Braconidae; genus Cotesia; species Cotesia typhae. The sequence goes on along the minus strand of NW_027423757.1, from coordinate 6,209,434 downwards.
AATAATAGTTATGGTGGAAATAAAAAAATTTGTCTGTTAAACTAGATGGCGTCTCATTCTTCTCAGGCACGTACAAATATTATGATGTTGAGTCACCAGAATAACTTTAGAGCTTCTAAACCCTCAAAGTTAACCTAGAAAATAAAACTTTGTAATAATTTGGCCTTAAGCGTCAAATGCAGAGGTTATGCCCTGCTTCCGCCTCAGTGAAGTTATTGATTCAGTCATATTAAATCAATTATGAAATTCATAATCTGACTGCGCTTGTATAATATAATAAAATTTTTATTAGATATATGCATAAATCTACATTATTAAGATAATAAGGAAAATTTTGTGACAAAGATAACCGTATTATAATTCTATAATTAAATTTTGGGCCATCATAAAAGAATTAACCTGAATTTCTCTTATTTTTCTATTTGATATTTTTGCTTTAGATAATTAAATTCATTATTTAAAAAATTGAATAAATAAGAGAAATTTTCTGACAAGCATTTTTTTGATAATTTGTTCAATAAATGATGATTAATTAAAAAGTAATATAAAATACACTTATCGGTTCCTTATTTTACTTAATAATGAATAATAAATTTGTATAAATTATAGAGGCACGTCACAACTTTAATCTCCAATATTTTTTTTTTTAGAATGGAAGTATAACAACAATATTAAATTTTAATTCACTTCATAAGTATGTACTTTAGCTATATATTGTGGTTGCAAATATCGAATAACTTTTGACCAAAAAATTTTTTTAAATAACTTATAAAAATGCTTCAATAGTTGGCATCATCCTAAAATTCGGTCACTCCACCGGTTGTTTAATTTATTTATTGATGATATTATCATGATTATTATTATTATTATTGCTACCACTATTATAGTAGAATCAATAAATACCCACAAACAAAATTTAAATCAATTGATTTTGTATTCATTTGTTACTTTATTCTCTATAACAACTAATTAATGCACATTCATAAAATGAATTTTGTTGTAGCAAATATTTTATTTATAACATAATCGGAGATAAATTTAAATGGTTTTATTTTCAAAATATAGAATTCTACTATCATAAGATATTAAATCATTTTTATCATTTATTCAGATAAAACAAATAGACATAGGGAAAGATAATCAATTGTTTCAGCAATAGAATTTTATATCTCTTCGCAATATGCACAGGCAATAAAACAATATGCATGCGTATTGTTCTATTCGATCACGAGGTCGTGGATTTTCAATGAATGTGCTTGCTTCGCAATTTTTCTAAAGTGCTTCAAGTTAACAATGCGAAGAATTATCAGCCAGAGGAATTATAAACAAAAGACATTCATTATTGAACCAGAAAATGTCAATAAACGATTCATTAATGTGAAATATTACGGATTTGCGGTTTAATTGTACACTATCTACTGTACTAATATTAAACGAGTTAATATGACTCGTTGGCGTCATTAGACTAGGTCAATTACCAATTAATGAGATATCCAATCAGTACTTTTGATGGTGCTCATTGTTAGGGAGATTAGGGAGATCAATATTTAAGAAGTATGGATTTTATTTAAAATTATAAATTTTCGGATAAAACCAAAAATATGCAGCCTAATTTTTCTTAAATTTTTTGATTCTTCAATATACTATAAATTATTTGACATTATTAATTAATATAAAAAAATTTTCAATCTAAAACATGATAGCTTATTTCGGAATAAGTATATGCAAATATCTATCAATGAAATATAATTTACTTTTGACGGTAATACTAAGTACCCAGCTTTTTTTCCCATTACAATGTAACCATTCCTCATTTGATTACAATATTCTGCGAAAATATACTATTAATTACATTTATTACTGATAAACTGAAAAAAAAATTTTTTTTCAACGTTTCGTTTATTTTTTTTCTATGGGAAGAAATCAGAAATATTACCATGGTATTTGATTTTTATGAAGAATTAAACGAGAACAAGGTTCTAACGCAAAAAAAAAACCTTTGAAAAAAATATATATATAATGATACAATGTTTTCCTTTACAATTTTTTCCAGACTAAAAAATAAAATTTATCTCTACTGCTTTGATCCTGCAGAAAGAAAAACAAGAAAAACTGTTAAACAAAATTATTGTTTTTATCTGTTTTTATGTGTTCAAAGTTAAATTCTTCAATTACAAAATAAAATATAAATACATTTTTTTTTAAATATTTTTTCATGTCAAAGTTACAATTTATACGATAATAATTATTATCTTGTATTACAAGTATTTCCATTTATATTGAGGATATTATAGAACTTAAAACGTTAATCTTTGTAGTCGAGAAAGTTAAATTCTACTACAAGTCTGATAATAATCATGAAGGACCATAAACTTCTCTCCCCACAAACGATAAGCGTTCAAAGCTGTTTGGCAACTTATTAAATTTTTGTTTGTCGCTGAGGTTTGTTGGTCTTTAATTCTTGTAACTAATCGTATAACTGAAACAACTTACCAGAATATATCTACTTTCACAATCTGTAACATACTTTATATATTTGTAATTTTAAATATTATACACAACCTGTAATACTTAAATATATTCAAATATATTCAAATATAAATATATTCAAATTCGAAAATAATGCTGTGAAGCGGGAAAGAATAGGAGTTACGGATAATCATTACATGAAGCGTTCCAACATTCACGTAACAGGATATTTTTGTGAGAAAGGTTTGAGAAAGGATTAGGGAGAGGCACTTCTTAATGTAAGTGTATAGAATATGCGAGAAAAAATTCGAATAGTTCGGATTGGGATTATATAATATAATTTAATTAATTATATAATATATTTACAAAAATCTTTTCGAATTTAATATTATTATTTGTATAAAGATATGTAACATCTCGTTTCTGTAGATTCTCACTCTACATAAAAAATTATTAAAACTTTTATAAGATCCAAACTGGCTGAGTTCAGTTGAAAATACGTTACTACTATCATTTTTGATCAAGTTTGCATGTGACATGCAATTTATGAATTCTAAGGAATTCATTTACATCAAACTCAACAAATAAGTACTTAACACATTTCGATAATATTTGATAACTTTTTTCGCATCTCTAGTAGGACAAACATTTACTTTTCTTTCAAAAAATGCTAATTTACTCGGCTCATAAGTTATTTATAATCTAATTTACAAAATTTTTTTGCTTCTCTATAAAATATAGAAGGTTGAAAATAACATGAAAAATATTCAACCGATAAAATATGTATATAGATTTAAATCTCACTGAACATTAATTTTCTTTAATCAAAATATTTTCATAAAATATAAATAATAACTCTTTTGTTGTCGGTATTTTTACGCTCCTCGAGTAATTTTTTTTTTTTTTTTATAAAAATAAATAAAAAGTATTTTGTATTTCTGTTGAATAATCATTTTTACGCTCTTGCATTAATCCTAATAGCTATTTAAGTACGATCCAATACACTTTTAAGAGAAAAAAAAAAAAAAAAGCCGACAAAAAACATGTGTACACAAAAAAATCGATCCGCGTCCCGAGAGTAAAGTAAGGGTAACCTTTTCCTGTAAATAATGCTCCGTCTTTCTGCAACAATTAACTACTCAACCCTGTTATTTATCGGGTGATCTCATTAAGGAAGTATCCAAGCTTGGTGGGCATATTGATGTTATATAGCTACATGCATGCAAAGGAGCACTAATTATAACATACCATGTCTCGAGAAGAGCTAGATATGCGAAGCACGCTATAATCAACCCCTCGCACTACCACTTTGAATTATGGATTTACCATCGATCTTCTCTACTTGTTTTGTCTATGAGTATTTGGGTTTTATTTCGCTAATTTACTGTGTTAATCACAAAGCAAACATCCGACCCGGTTGTTTTCAAGCAAAATTGTACTGTATATCATTACCGAAGATAACATTACCCAAGAAAAAATATTGTGATGATCTGATATGTACATGTATTTAAAGGCATATCAGAAAATTTAATATGGCCTGATACAGTCTGATATTTCCATATGCAAGTACTCATTAGTTTTGATATGCCTATATGTGGCCTGATATAAAAATTGACCATAATAGGCTATATATAAGAATATAATAACATATCTAGCTTGATGTATCTTGATATGACTTGATATGAATATGTTAGGCTTGGCCTGGTCTTATATGCTCATATCTAATTTTTTGTTCAAAAATAGTGTTTCAAATGTCTGACGGACGGCGCATAATCGTCAAATTGTCTTCTCACAAGAGAGTTAAAAGTCTGAAGTAAAAGAGCACGTTTGATGTTGCTTCATAGTTTAATCAACTACTAAATCATTTTTCATCTACAATGGTATGATAATTGATGTAAACCTTTAAAAACAAAAAAAAAAAACTTCCCGCTAATTCCGTATCTAAGTGCTTAAAATTGCACCGATGACGTTTTTGAATCTCCGAGCTCAAAAAATTTGTTAGGTTTCATATTTTGTAAAATAGAATTCTTCACATCTACACTTTAGTCGTTGAATGAAATTAAATAGTACTTATTCAATAGACACTAGTTAAATATCTATATTTATTAGAACCTTCCCCAGCAGTCTCTCTAATCCCTTACCCAAAGTTGTTTGTTTAATTTCTATATCTAAATTTCAAATAAGCGAATATATCACCATCGAAATTTTGGTGTCATTAAAGTACTCTGCAACTAATCAATTTCAATGCATATTATACACTAAAATGTGTGCGTGTGTGTATAAACATAAATATAAATTATATGGATTCCTATTAGACCACAGTCTCTAATTGGTTAAACTATTATTAAATCATCTTTATAATGAAAGGTTGCATTGAAAATTGTTGAATATCGATGGACATGATAATTTATTATCTATTATGCAAGCCATTTCGTATAATTGTTTACCAATGATATTTTCCCACTTGATAAATTATTCTGGTATTTTAATAGTCTATCCATTTATATAATAACTAATAACCCTAGGTCTCGATATGCTCCATTAGTCGGAAAATCAATTTTTGATTAATGTTGATAATTTCTATTTGGATATTATAAAGCTCTTATTCAAGTAATGGATTACTTTCACAAACAAAAAAAAATTTTTTCTGTCAAAAAAAATTGTTCAAAATTTTATTTTTTTAATAAAATATTTAATAAAATTATTATAAAATTACTTTCGTGTTTATAAATGTTGAAAAAAATTTTCTCAATGTGATCGGCATAATGCAAAAAAAAATCATTTATAAAAAAATATATTTGACATAAGGTAAAAGGTCTAGTTAATCTTTAAGAGAACCAGTTGATGCTTTTTTTTTTTTTAATTAATTTTTATTCAGAGTCGGCTTTAGCTGCTGTGGTCATACCGTGGACTTTAACTGTTGGGAGTAGTACGTTGGGGTCTCGGTTGTGAGAATCTTAACGTACCCGGCAAGGGTCAAATTTCAACCAAGCTGGTTTCTAAGGCCAGTGAGTTAGTTCGAGTGCTCTATATTTGACCTACCTTTGACCACTCGGCTAGCGTCGCCGGTTTGCATATTATTCTCAAGATTCAATTTTTCAGAAAAAGTTGTTATTAAATTTTGTGGGTCATGATATATGAGAACGTGGGTGTCGATATTAAAATCTTCTTGTACTTTTTTATTGTCTTAAATTTTATAATTCTAAATTTTATTATTTGCTATTAATTTCAAATCCTTAAGAACTTTTGTATATATATTGTAAAGATAAAAAATCTAATATCTACACTATAAAGCTAAATTCCCCCAGCTTGAAATCAATACGTAATAAATTCTTTTACCACGTTGAATTCGTGAAATTCTTAAATTAAAAATTTTACATCTTCATCGAAGAGTTTTTTTTTTTTTTTTGATTCGCAAGTTTCTTAAATTAATATGAACTGAATAATTAGAAACAAGAGTAAAATACAAAAAAAGCCTTAATTCATACTTCAATTTTCTACAGACATGAGCCAAATTTTTTCACAACACGTTCAAAGCTCTTCAATTTAATTTTTAAGGTTCAGAATTAATCACAATCTCAATATTGATAAAACTATTAGTAATCTGACAGACAAGAAGTAATGGGCATAAGTAGTTGCTGTTTATTGGTAGAATGCTTTGTATACATCACGTAAAAGTTGATACATGTGAAAAGCACGGTGCCATCTCAGGAAATTAACATAAACCACCATACTTTTTTATTTTCCTAAGCAGGCAGAGTCTATTAGTTTTATGTAAAAAAGAATTTAATTCCATGAAAACTATATAATTACTAAAAATGAATAATTTATTTAATTAAATATAATTTCTAGTTATATTCGACAAAGTGAAAGAAAAGTTTTTAACACGCCACTTCACTTAAGTCTTTCATCAAGTCAACTGCACACCGCTAATCGATAATTATCAGCTATAAATACGCCGTAATTAATTTAAAAAAAAAAAAAAAAAAAAAAAAAATAAGATTAACCCCTGAATAAAATACAATGATTATCCTACAAGCGTTAATAAATATTCCGATAAATAAGAACCTTTGTCTACCCTTTTCTCTATACTCTGTATTTTTTGCCCTTACGGTTGTTCCTATCTCACTTGATTAACATCGACTGGATCTTGTAGACGGCAATACTTTACCTTTGTCTTGGATACCGTTTGCATTACATGGTAAATAACTGGTAACAACTACTAGTTTTTCTTGTTTAACTTACTTACCATAGAATACATTTTTCTCTCTTGCTCACTCACTCTTACTTTCAGTGTCCTACTCAGTCGCTTAACCCTTTATCAACGCAACCCTCCCTCTTATATTTGAGAACCGATTTCTCGAGCGCCGCTATAATCAAGAGAGCTTTCACTCTATCGGGTGGGCGGAATGGGCTCGGCTAGTTGGATAGCGTGCAAACCAACTGAGACGGTGATGTCGGCATGTAACCCTCTAACCGCTATCACCAACACTGTCATCTCATGAAATAGATCATGAAATAATATTATGCTACAGACATTGCATGATGCGACTTAAACCTTCAAACTTCATATGATGCTTACTTTTCATTTATTCATTCATTCATCTATACCAATGATTATATTATTCTTTATTTATGTTTAAATTGACTCGTTTATCAACACTTTATGGTAAGTTACTATTATTTTCAAACAATTTTCAATTTAAAAAAGAAAAGATACATTATTGTTTGCTTATTCAAGATTTTTAATAGTTGGTAATAACAATAACTATTTCAATCTATTTTTTACTTATTTATAAGTAGTAAGAATAACTGTAATTCACAGAAAAAAAAACTGTATTTCAACAAATATCAAATGTAAAGATCACAAAAAAAAAATTCAAAAAAATTATTCAAAATTCAGATATTTTTGTTGCGTTGTTACTTAAAGCAAAATGAGTACAACCTTCTACCTTTTCAATAGAGAAATTCTCAAACTCATATCTAAAACTTGTCATTCTAGCGTATATTATGTTACATGAATAATGTGGTACAAATAGCTAGGACAGCTCTTTGATAGATAACTCCGATCGATATATCTATAAGTTCTCAAATTTAAAAAACAACAGGAAAAAAACAAATATACTTTGAATTGATCTGACTTTTTATACGCTAAAATAGATGGCTTAATAATAGCTGTTTAAGTGCTAAAATATTTAAATGATCATACATGAAAACTGTTTTAGTGAATTCCCGTATTATTGAAAATCAATGATAAAGTATTATAGGCTACAACAATCGCCAATTAAAGTTACTGAGAGGTAATATTTGAAATGTAATAGTTGAGGTTTTATTGGTGTTATAGAAAACAAGGTAATTATCCTTCGTGTCTCGCACTTCGAGATTACGAAGGTAGTATCACTACTTTTATGTTTCAAACCACAAGTTCAGAGCCTAAGAATTTGATTTACGCGCGGCTACCGGCACCTGTGGCGCCACCGCACTACTTTTTCTCATTCATTGTTTTTGTGTTACACAGACCACACGTTTAGATTCAATCGCGTTATAAATTTTATCGTTTTGAGTTTATTATTAAATATTAAACACGATGGGCGGCAAGAAGAAGAGATCACGGAGTCGAGATCGTTCTGAGGAAAGAAGTAATTCGAAGAGATTGCGTAAACTGGAGGATATAATGAGTGGCATGCTGTCTAGCATTGCATCTATCCAACAAGCCATTACGACAAAAGAATTGCCTGAATCATCCGAAGTGGATGACCATGAGTCTGTTGAAGATCAATTGGATGAAGGTAAATTGGATTTTTATTAAATTCAAGAGTAAATCTCTTGGCCCGAGAGGCTAGTTTATATCATTGAATCAGTATACCCGAGAGGTTGATTCTTTGGTAGTGTCCTTTTTAGGCGAATAATAAAGGAATCTACTTAACCCGAGAGGCATAATAGATTCTCATATGATAATCTTACTTTGTCTGGAAGATAAAGTAGAGATAATGTTATTTTAATTACCCGGGAGGTAATTAAAAATGTAAACAAATCAGCTAACTTCTAAAATAAAATAAACAAATATATTGGTCCGTGCATACGAGTACCAAGTTTTTATATCTCTTGGTTTTCTGTCCTTTTTTTTTGTCAGGTGAGGATGGGAATCGTGAGCCTGCTATCCAAGACGAGGGAAAAATAAATGATACTCCAGGTTCAAAAGTCGTGAACGAACCAGAGGTACCTGGAGTCTTAAAAGACGTGACGAATAAGCAACCGCCAGTTAATTCTGAGAAAGATGTATCAGTTGTCACGATTGATGAGTCTGTGACTCAGACTAAAGAAGCTGAAGCTGAAGTTCCCTAGGTTTTGGAAGAAGATACTCTTCGTATTTTTGGAGAGGAACCAATCGGTGAGGACCCAAAACTAGTATTACATTCAAGTATTGCCAAGAGGTGGAAAAAATATCTCACGGATGGCTTAACTAAGGAAGTTAAAGATTCCTTGTTAAAAAAATATCCGCGTGCAGGTGAATTATCTTTCGAGGCTCCATTGTTGAATGAAGAGGTTATGGGAAATTTGAAAGATTCCGCCCAGAAGCGGGACAAGTATTTTTGTTGGACACAGCAGTTGGCTGGGTCAGCTTTATCTGCTCTAGCGCCCGTAGTGGCATCACTTGCTCCGTCAAAAGACGCTGAACGCATAGGCATGCTAGAGAAGGTTTGGGATGCAGCTAAGCTTCTTATTGAGATTCACCGTTCTCAAACGGTGGCTCGTAAAGCATGCATACTACCAACTCTGTCAAAACAATGGGCAACAGCCTTGGAAAAAAGAGTCACGGATAAATTCCTATTTGGAGACAAATTAGTCGACAAAGTAAAAGAGATCAAAGCAATGGGAAAAGTAGGAGATGAGATAAAGCAACAGCCCCCCAAGAAAATTACGGCTCCACCTAGCTCTTTAAACTGGAAAAGCTCGTTGAGCCAGAAGTCGGTGTCTCAATCGAGCTTGAAACCTTCAACACACAGAAAACCACCGACTTCGAGGAACCAGATGAGACAGCCGGCGTACCAGAAGCCAGGCCAGTCTCGCCACTCGAACCCGCGGCCACAGAACCGATAGGAAAGGACGTAAGTATAATAGGGGGACGTTTAAGTCAATTTTTGGAGACATGGAAAAAAATAACGGATGATATATCCGTGATTCAATATATTAAAGGCTATAGGATACCCCTCAGTTCGTCTCCGATTCAAACTTGTTCTCCACCTATAAGAGTCTGGACACCTCACGAGTCTACACTGATTCAGGTAGAGATTGATAGATTGCTGATGATTGGTGCCATTATTCCAGCAGAAGCAGTTATTGTTCAATTTTTGTCACCCTTTTTCCTAGTTCCTAAGTCGGATGGAAAACAAAGGTTTATTTTAAACTTGAAAGAGCTTAATTCCTTCATAGAAACGGAGCACTTCAAGCTGGAGGACTTTCGATCGACGTGTAACCTACTAGAACCTGATTGTTTTATGGGTACCGTTGATCTCAAAGACGCGTATTTTTTGATACGAATTTTTGAAAAAGACCGAAAGTATCTGAGATTCATCTTTAATGGCCAATTATACGAATTTGTATGTCTTCCTTTCGGGTTATGCACTAGTCCATTTGTGTTCACTAAGCTTTTAAAGCCTGTTATAAATGATCTGCGGTCGCGTGGCTATTTATCGGTGTTGTATTTAGACGACTTCTTATGTCTTGGTAGATCAATGGAGGAATGCAGAGACAATATTAAACAAACAGTTGATTTACTCAATCGTTTGGAGTTTATTATCAATCAGGAGAAATCATGTTTGATTCCTAAAACTAGATGTAAATACCTGGGGTTTTTACTAGATTCAATCACTATGAAAGTTGAGTTGCCTGAAAATAAGAAGTTAGTACTATTGTCTCAGATGAGAATCTTTAAGAAAAAGAAAAAATTCAAGATCCGGGATTTTGCTCAGTTAGTTGGATTATTGGTAGCATGTTGTCCGGCAGTTGAATACGGGTTATTGCATTGTAGATTATTCGAGAGGGCTAAGGTTCGGGCCTTAAATAGTAATGGTCATTCGATGCCATGATGTCAATGCCAAGATTTGTACAGAGAGATTGGGACTGGTGGATGAGGGCCATACCGCTAGCTAATCGGACTATTAGAGAGTATAAATTCATAAAGACAATTTTTTCGGACGCTTCATTGTCAGGCTGGGGAGCATTTTGTGAGGGTAAGAGTGCTAACGATCTCTGGGACGAAACAGAGAGAAGTCTTCATATCAACCACCTAGAGTTGAAAGCAGCGCTTTTAGCACTGAAATGCTTCGCAGCAGACTTACGGGACGTCGAAATTTTGCTCAAAGTAGACAACACAACTACCATGGCCTACATTAATAGAATGGGTGGTGTACGGTTTGCTGACTTGCATGATCTAGCCTGTGAATTTTGGAGTTGGTGTGAGGAACGAAGGCTGTGGGTACACGCCACCTATATACCCTCAAAGGACAATTGCGAGGCAGATTACTCGTCTCGTATTGATAATACGGACACTGAGTGGGAGTTAGCTGATGCTGCATTTGATGAGATCACGAAGTGTTTCGGGACTATGGAGATTGATCTTTTTGCATCGCGCATAAACTCTAAATGCCAGCGATACTGTTCATGGCGAAGAGACCCCGAGGCCTTTGCATTCGATGCTTTGACAATTAATTGGACCCAGTGGTTTTTCTATGCATTTCCCCCCTTCTCTCTGATTGCTCGAGTAATTAAGAAAATAAGAGATGACAGGGCTGAAGGTATCTTAGTCGTACCTTTTTGGCCCACGCAAAATTGGTTTCCTACCTTCCAAAGATTGACTGTGGGCGACTGGGTTTGGTTCAATCCAAATGTTAATTTACTTGTTTCTCCTTGCAGGTTGAAGCATCACCCGTTGTCATCGAAGCTTACGCTGGTTGTCGCCAAGTTATCAGCCAGGCGCTCTTAAGAAGAGGAACTCCAAAGGAAGCAATTGATATTACAATTGCGTCTTTGGAGGATTCAACATTAAAGCAGTATAACGGGACCTTAAATTTATGGTGGCAATGGAATGAACAGGCTTCGGAGGATCCCTTTGAAGTGTCGGTCAGCAAAACCCTCAAATTTCTATCGGAAAGATTTGAGCAAGGAATTGGACACAGTGCGCTCAATGCAGCAAGAGCTCCTCTGTCGTTGATATCGAGTATAAATATTGCTAACAACACTTTAGTCACTAGATTTATCAAAGGGACGTATAAAATGCGTCCTAGCTTACCAAAATACCATTCTACCTGGGACGTGGATCCTGTCTTGGAAAAATTAGCCTCACTATTCCCATTGGATTCTTTATCCTTAAAAGATATTTCACACAAATTGATAGTGCTCCTGGCTTTAGGTACTGCACATAGAGCGCAGACACTTGCCTTAATCAAAGTGGCTAATATTGAGATTTTGGAGTCAAAGATTGAGATTCGAATACCGGATAGAATTAAAACAAGTCGACGAGGGCTACCTCAGCCCTTGTTGAAAGTTCCTTTCTTCATAGAAAAACCAGAACGTTGTATCGCCAAGACTCTAATTAAATACCTGGAAATGACTAAGAAACTGAGAAAAAGTACGGACACCTTATTCATCTCATTTAATAAACCTCATGGTCCAGTCAAAAGTGAGACCATAAGTCGCTGGATAAGGGCAGCGCTTATATCATTTGGAGTGGATAAGAGATTTACCGCGCATTCCACAAGGCATGCGTCAACTTCCAGGGCATATGAAAGAGGCGTTAGTGTGCAGGAAATAAAGAAGGTTGCCGGTTGGTCCCCAAAGTCTCAAACATTTGCGACCTTCTACAAGCAACCTATAGAAGTTGGATCTGATAACTTCGTCTTATCAATTTTATCAAACAAGTAGATTAAAAATAGACATTCACAGTAAACTAATTTTTCTCTATTATACTGATGATTGTCCAATACACTTTGCCCAATACATTAAATAAACATTAAAAAAAAAACAAGGAATATAGTTTTCTACTTTTCCTTTTAAATGTTACCTTTAAACAGCTACCTTCGTAATCTCGAAGTGCGAGACACGAAGGATAATTGATTGATCAAACGAGGCCGCCGAAGTTTGATCTGAATTATCCGAGTGTCTCGCACGAGAGATTCCCACCCAACTGCCATCCGGAGATACCCACCCGATTATTAAAATAGGAAAAAATTAGTTAGCTTTAAACTAGATGAGAAAAAGTAGTGCGGTGGCGCCACAGGTGCCGGTAGCCGCGCGTAAATCAAATTCTTAGGCTCTGAACTTGTGGTTTGAAACATAAAAGTAGTGATACTACCTTCGTAATCTCTCGTGCGAGACACTCGGATAATTCAGATCAAACTTCGGCGGCCTCGTTTGATCAATCAATTACAAGGGAACCACAAGTTAGTGAGAAAGTGGTAAGGGTTTACTTTTGGAAATAACCGGTACGGGATATAGTGAAACTAAAATCGCAGACACACAGATTTGAACACAGAATTACGATGGTGGATTAACCACCGCGGGGCTTCATGACTGAATTTATGCTGGGCGTTAAGAGTCCGATGCATCGCTAGAAAACCGCATCAACCACTGAGTCCTGTGGCTTAGCGGAAGGCTTTATTCATACCAGGACACCACATTGGTAAAGCTCCTACCACAAATTATCCTTTAGATTTTTTATTTTTCTGCGACACGTGTACTTGGGTTAATTAATTATATTTATTTACCCATCATTATTTGCTTGTAAATAACAATTACTAAGGATACATAGTTTTGCATATTTCTAACTTCCTGCTAAGAGAATTTAATATTTTCAAGTTAGGAAGTTATTCGTCTTACCCGGTTTTTCGAAAATCGAGTTTTCAACGGTTGACGTTTTAACATCCTCATAGTTTTTAGTGTAGTCTATTTCTTCGAAGTACTCTCTGTTTTATGATTTTTTTTAAATACTGCACCAACATCTTCCATTACTAATAATCCTGGGAAGACGTCAAAATTAATATAATCCTGAACATCAGGAAGAATTCTCTTATCAATTGGGTTCCTTAATAGAACGCCCGATGGATTGATCGGATATCCATCTCTCATTCTCAATGAACCTTTCATATCTTCGAAAACAATTTTCTGATTGTAATTTAATTTTATAGAAAGATTAAACTTAACTTTCCGAAGTGTATTAGTTACTTGGAATAGACAAAAAAAAACTATTCTCACTTACTTCATCTTTGTCTTAATTCAAATTTAAATATCATTGTATCGGATATCGAATCAAGTTGTATATTTAGGATATACTTGTAATTTGGTCTTAAATAACATGAAAAACTAAATTAATAAAAATAATGATCAAATGAAAATTAAGTAGGGTGCAATGCCCCCTTTCTTTACAAGAGATTATTATTTACAAGTGAAAACAATTATTTTAATGGTTACAAAATATTAAATTTAATTATAATAATTTCTAAGATATTACTCTAATTGTGAAATCGAGATGATATAAATATTTCATTTTGAAGGGATTATTTAAATTTTAATACCTGAGTAAAATACGATCAGCGAGAAATGTAAAGTAACAAAGTAATAATTGAAGTAAGTCTAATTTATTTATTTATTTATGTTATTAAAAAAAATATACAGATCAAAAGAAAACTGAACTTGATATAGTACGTTGTTGATATCCGAGCACAGTAAGATTGAATTTTATTCTAAAATGTCTTTCTTAGTGAAGCTCTTGTACGAGTGCCATAGGCGTTAGTCTTCTCCGCCAACCCTTAGCCTGACCAGACTACTCATAATACTCGCTTTGATCTTACTCTCATTGAGGGCCTTTTTCATGCCACATTTTCCAGGTAAAAATAAGTCAAAACCACAGCGTGTCTCTCTTTTACTGCTTCTCTTTAATTTATATTCTTACACATATAGTGAAAAGAGAAGTAGATTAATGAACAATAATGAATGATTGATAAATGTGAGTATAATTTTATATGGACATTTAGATAAAATAAAATATTGTCTTAGCATCCAAGTAGCTATTTTTATGACTCATAAAATAGAATTTTTTATTTAAAGTACCATTTAAAACAAAAATTAAAAGTTGAATAAGTGGTTTGATGATTATTCTCAAAGCTTTTTTCATTTTATTCTCATACTCAACAAGCTCTCGTGTATCATTTTATCGTCACAAAAGAACAAATAACTAATTGCGTACTACTGTTGAGCATTCAAGTACTTTTTGTTCACTCAACAATTTTTATTCATTTTGTTTTCACAAAAACATTAACTACTTTGACGTGGCAATCTCATTACAAACTTTAATATCTCAGTCAAATTAAAATGAAACAGCTAACAATTTATTACTATGAACATTTGATTTTTGTGTCACTAAAAATTTCATTTTAATACCGTTAAAAGTTTTAATTAAACTTTATAAAATTGCCTTTACTTATCTTTGTATATTTGCGAATCATACTAGAAAATTCTTTAACATTAGAGATTTAATGATTTTAAGGAGGAAAATGCGTGTAGAAGGCCGTTTTCATGCTGATTTTCATTAATTTTTTTAAGGTACAAAAAATTAATATTATTTATTGAAACTATCAGGTTATTTTATCCATATATTCATGAGTATTATTCCGTTTGATAAATTTTAATATGCCAACATATATCCTGATATAAAAATCACAATAAATTATTTATTTATTTCTATTTATAACCTAATATAGTAATACATGACAATCTCAAGCCATTTCAAAAAATTGGCAACATCAGAAAATTTTTTCACGGGATCACAACACTTATTTAGTCAATGGAGATAGTAGAGATAAAAGATTAAACTTTAAATGAAATGGTTAATAAATATTAAAATAATAAAAGTGGCGATTGTAGTTATCAGAAAAGCATATATTAAAAGAACGGTTCAATAAATATAAATGTAATGCAACAAAAGTAAAAGTAAATCCGGTTTTTTTTATTTG
Source organism: Cotesia typhae (assembly GCF_013202065.1). NCBI lineage: Eukaryota > Metazoa > Arthropoda > Insecta > Hymenoptera > Braconidae > Cotesia > Cotesia typhae. The sequence goes on along the minus strand of NW_027423757.1, from coordinate 6,193,955 downwards.
TTTAGAATGCAAATTAAATACAAAAAGTATTGTTCAAAAACGAGACTATATCACGAGAGTGTATAAAACAAACAAACAAGCAAACAAACGAAAAAATATTTTTATGCATGCAATTGTTTCCACGAATTTTTATTAGTGAATATAGGTGGTTTTTTTTTCTCCCAGTACAGCGATGATTTTTCATGAATACAGAAGAAGGGATACTGCTCGTGGAACTAATCCCATTAGTTCAAGTGGCAAATCCAATCGGGAACGAGAGAACGTTTCTGCTTGGCAATAGTTTGAACCACTTGACCTCACGTACATTATCCTGCAGCAGTAGAGAGTCACTATTGAAAGTCATGAATGGAATACTGACAATGATGTGCTGTATACTGTAAGCGAATGATACTCAGTCACGTTACTGAGGATACAAGAATCACAATAAAACACCCACTATCTACAAGTGATAGTAAGAGCATATAAAGTGTATCAAAATTATTTCATTTAAAAAATATTACTTCCGTTAAATAATCAATAATTCTCATTCAGGATCGTTAAAATTAAGAAATAAATAAATTATCAAAAATTAGATAAGTTTACGATTTTAAAAAGTAAAATTATCAAAGTAATCGTATTAAAAATCTGGTCCTAAATTACGATGTTACAATTAAAATTTTTCCTACAATTTTTTTTAAGTGCAAGTATTTTGCAAAATCGTGGTTTTTTTGTCAATACAAAAAAAATTTCGTAGGTTTATTTGATTAGCGCCTGCGCGGAATCATCGACAAGAATCTATTAAATTAAACGCTGAAGTTTACAGTTTGATTCATTTTTTTGAAATAACCAAGCTAAACGTTTAGAGATTGACAACCAACAGTAATTAAAATAAAAAACTTTTTACAGTGTGAAATATTGCAACAGAGAATAAACGGAGTAAAACAAAATTATTGTTACAATTGTAGATCCTCTTATCGACTCAGAAATTCGATATTTTCGGTAATATTAATAGCCAATATCATCAATTCTATTCTCGTTGTAAACTAGTCAGAATATTTGTTTTACATTTATCACTTAAAATACCAGCATATATTGACGTAGTATTGTATCGAGGATTATCTACAATTCAATGTCAAAGTTATTGATATCGTTTATTTTATGTTGATCAGATCATCGTAAAATACGCAGTCTAAACATCCACAATATCCTTATCATAACAAATAAGTTATAATGTTTTACTGTATGAGTTTTCAATAACCAAATCATTTTTAATCGTCGTGATTACAATTGAATAGTTTGTTATAAAAATTTTATTTTTATTTAATACTCTGAAATTTACACTTATAAATTATTTTATATCACATTCAAAAAATCTGAATTTTCACTAAATTTATAAATATATAACATCGATTTTTATTTGTTTTATTGATGTATTTATTTTCAATTAATCAATATAAAGTATATTTTTGAGCTCAAAAACATCATAAGTGCAATTTTAAGCGCTTCGATATGGAATTAGCGGGAAGTTGCTGTGATGGCCTTTAGGGTTAACCGTTTTTCCAAAATTTTTTTTTCAGTGCAGCATATAAATATTTAAAAAATATATTATTTTTGAAGCTGCTCAAATCCCTGCAGAAATCTTGTGGCCTTTATTATGTAGGTATCTATTTGATGATGCAATATCCACTTTCGCGTTTATTGATCTTCTAAAAACAAATTTATAACTAAAAAAAACATAAGTTATACCACACGATATTGTAGAATAGATAAAATTTGTTGGCGTATTATAAAAGATTTATTTATTATCAAAGATGAGTTATTATTCGATGATTTATCCGTACGGTATGAAGCAGATTTTTCAACCATTAATACATGGTACATTGACACAGTGACTGCTCTTTAACACTGTATCATATGTTCATATATTATATTTATGATCATGAATCACATAACACAACTATAAATATCATAAAAATAGGTGTAGTCAGTGAAAAGGTAAGATGACGTATGACTTAAGTATATTGGGACGTCCGGTGGAAAGCGATAATACCACTTTGACCTACTTACTTCCTGACGAAGAAACTATAAACCAAATGATATATATTTTCGGACGGGTAATCAACACCTCCGCTGAGCCTAGTCGCATAGAGAAACACATAGAACACGCAAAGAAATAATGGGGTTATAGTGCCAGCGAATCAGACTCAGTGGGAAGTAACTGGTACGATAAAAGTGAGAAACACCCTCACAAGTGACGCGTTTAAATAAACGTTTTCTTTTCACTGTCGAATCCTTTGATCCATTCAATTTTTTTTTTTTTCCATAAATCTCAGTCATTCTGTGTATACTTTTTTTCATCTTTTATCGTATATAAACGTACAGTGAACACAATCATTTTTCACCTATAAAAATCTATTTATTAAAAGCACAATGCTACAAAAATATCTAGTCTCATGTTTTGGTATAAAAATTTTCTATGATACGATTTAGTTTTATTTTTAATACGTTTCGATTATTCCAGTTTGATCGAATGCTCTTTTTATTTTTCATTGTAAGCTCTTATATATTTATTAATTTAAATGCTGATGGTCAATGTTGTATGATTCTGTCGATATGATATTTAATATTAGTGGAGAGAGAAAATATAATGAACTTTTGATGCATTAACATGTAATGTTCCGATACTATACACCATGAGATATAAAACAACTGATAAATTTTACTGACGAACGAAAGTTTGATGTGTAATTACTAATGTTATTATTTTCGATAATAATGAAAGTAACATTTTTTTCAATAAAGTATAAATTACATGTATTTCAAATAATAGAAAAAGTATTGATATTATATTTGAATTTAAATATATTTTACTCGAATATGAAAATCATTTCAATATTTAACCCTATTGGAAAGAATACACATATAAAATTTCATAAGATCAATACGTATTGATATGTGGATTTGTCCACGTTTTCAAAAATTAAAAGCTTTTGACTTGAATTATAAAAAAGTACAGGATGGAAAATAATAGTAACAAAAATGAATAAGGATAAAACAATGGTCAAGTTTGAAATTTTTAAAACAAAACTTACAAAAGCCGCATTCGTATTGGGATTAGCCTTATCGTTGGATTATTCCGATAAATTAACTTTACCATTAGAGCCACGACCAATTAAGTAAAACGAATTAAACGAAAGCACGTTCTCCAAGATTTACCGAATTACTTTAAAGATTGTTAGAGTAATTTACTAGAATTTAAATATACTTTCCAACAAAAGAAATTAATAATGATATTTTTACTGATAAATCGTACTAAAACTTTTGTTTATTCTGCGTTTTATGAATAATGTGATAATTAAATATCGATTTTTCACAAAATTTACAAAACATTCTGATTTATCAATCAAATAATTACACTCCCAAAAATTTAATTATTTCGGAAAAATAGCTTAAGATTATTTAGTAATTTTATATTCGTATTTTATGTTTGACTATTCTTATTTTTTTGAATTCTTTGAAATATTGTTAAAAAATCGTGTATTGAAAAGCTGGGAAATAAGATCGTTTCACAACAGGATTGTCGTTTTTTCAAAAGCGCACAAGTGAAAGCAAGTATGCCATGAATATGTTAAGCGACTCAAGATTTAACATATGTCAATTTTCTCACAACTTAGCTACAACTCGCGGATCATATCTGCATGCATAACATTATCAAAATGTCATCATACTAACAGACCATTTTATCTATTAACTACACATGTTATCTTCAATAATATTATTACTGATAATATAAATGGATGTGTGTATTGGTTATTAAGTTATTATTCATAAACCAGTATAAAAATATGAAAAGATGAAGAAAGTAGAGAGAGAAACAATGGGTTTTTTTTTAGTTTATTCAATGATGGAGTACACTAAAAAAAAAGTTAAACTCATTCAAGAAAAAAATTCTTGAATCAAAATAATTATAAAAAGTTTTATTGTTTTGAGTTGAGTGGAAAAATTCTTAAACTAAGAAAAATCATCTAAAATGGCCAATTTTCATATTAGATCACATCAAGCCTGGTATGGCCATATTAAGCTACATATGAGATGAAGAAATTTTATTTTTATAGAATTATAATTTAAAACTTAACAACTTAAACTGAACTCTCTGATAATAAGAAAATTCAGCGATTATGCGCCTCTCATAGGAGATTTTTGACAATATCTTTGATTAAAAAATAATATACGGGCCCATTAGATTATATCAAGTCTTATTAGAACATATCAAGCCCGATATGACCTGATAAGTCCATATCTAGCCCAATGACAAATTTTCCAACGAAAAAATATCGAGGAGCGTGAAAAATTATGTATGGATATACAAACATGAACATATCAGGTAATATCAAAAAATTTCTTTACGAGTGATTATAGTATAAATTAATTTATATTTGTTCGATATTATAGATAAATTATACCGGTAAATTTTTATTTAACCGATAATATTCTACTGTAGATGCATATTTCACGAACATATAGATTTTATTCAATATTCTCTACAGATTTCCTAGTATTATATCACCGTAAAATACTTTTCACATAAATTTACCCTTAGAGTACAAAATGCACGTACTTTCTAAAAGTAAAAATAAAAAAAAAAAGATTATCCAGACATGTGATTTTTGTTTCATTTTCGTTTCATACGATTTTACTGGGGTTTTATTTTCATATGTTTGTTTATTTTCTCTTCCCTCTTATTCTTTATATATATTTTACATCTCGTTGGGTGTAGCGATAATCATTCTGAAAGTCCTGCTGCAGGAAAAGTATGTGAGAAGGATCGTAAAACACGAGAGTAAATGACTTTCCCGGGAAAAGCTTGAGGAGAGACTTTTTAGTCCCATGACGGAAGAATGTTCGGAAGGACAGTTATACGGTTTTTCTCGCTACTGTGTATGCGATATTGCTCTCACTACAGGTGGGTGTTAAGACATCAACGCAAGGAATACGCTCGTACGTCGTATAAGTACGGAAATCCAAGAATGCTTTCAACAGCTTTCCTCCAACATCCAACAGCAACTCCCGTGACGATAACTTAATTCTCGCTACCTTACATATCATAGGTATAAAAGAATTATGGATAGATATAAAAATACTGAAAACTTTCTAAACTCTATGCCTAGCCATTACTCATACATGCGTAGCTTTTTTTCCGAATTTATTTTATTTCAGTGTGAGCGATTTTTTACATGAATCTTAACTGAAAGATTTATAAAAAATAATTTCAAAAGACTTTGATTAATTCATTGCGTGTGATGACGTGGATCATTAAGACCAATCGACTACTCCGCACTAAATAAATTTTTCGTTTCGTATATAGGTCAAGTACGTCTCATACATATATATATATATATATATATATATATATATATATATATATATATATATATATATATATATATATATATATATATATATATATATATATATATATATATTTAACGTATATAAGATATGTTTTACCTATTTGAGCAACCAAAAATTTATTTAGCGTGAAGTAGTTGGTTAGTCTTGACCTATATATATTTGACATTGGAAAATAAAAACGAGCTAAAATAATATTGTGAAAATCTGTCATCATTTTCAGTTTTTTTATTCAGTTAATACATTATTTTTAATTTTTGTAATAAATTAAAAGAGATATTAAATAAAAAAAAATTTTTTTTTTTTCAATTATAACAGAATACTTTACAATGCGGTATCGAAATATAATCAAAGCGATATTACGCTGCACAGTAACTGAATTTTGTCATGTTAATGAATTGACGTTATTTATTCATAAGTCTCACAGAGAATTACGTAAATGTTTGTTGACAAACTCATTTAAATTTTATAAACAAGGGTTGATTATAATAGTTATTTTTCATAGTAGATGATATCGAACCATGTTTTTGTTTTTAATATGAGGATTATCAATCTACTCTTTGATAAAATGTTCCATTAGAATTACCCTACCTGGAGTTTATAATATATACATATATATTGTACGGTAAATAAAATTAATGAATAATCGAAACGAGAGACAGAGCATATTTTTTTTTAATTCTTGACAATATTTCATATTAATAATTCATTTGTAAACCAACACATTACACTCTGCAGCTCAACGATTTAATAATAATTATTTTTTTTTTTATACAAAAACAATTTAATGCGATAAAATTATAAACAAAAATCACGCGAAATTATTTTTGCACATAAGTTTTAATGCTTATAAAAATAATTGTATTTATTATCATTTACATAAAATTTTAATCCTATAATAAAATTAAGCAAACAATTTGTAACGTGATTGGTCAAATATATCATAAGCATGAAAATATATACAAAGTCTACAGTCAGGCGCAAATTAAATTCTAGTTCAATAAAAAAAAGTAAACTCTTAGGTATACATACTGATAACTTTGCTATAAAAGATTCAAAATAACATAGTTAAATAAAGTGTAACTTCTAACATTATTCCTGCTTACTGTTTAACTACTCATGAATTTCTGATTTAACTCTTATGCGAAGCATGTGTGAGTTTGTATTCCGGGATTCGATGATTTTAGCACAAATATATACCTATTTTTACGATTTTATACCCTTGGGAGTTCATCACTTCAACGTTCAGTGTACTGAAAATAATTAATTTGTTGTAATCTGATTAAAGCTGACTAATAATTTTTTTTTATAATTGTGTAAGCAAAAAAAAAAATTGTAATTGAATTTACACATTATTTACAAACGAAGTAATTTTTAATTAACATTTTATAAACACATTTCAGCATTTTAGCTAGTTGTAAAATAATAATACAATATTTGGATGAAAAAAATTTTAAAAAATATTCAGCATACAGTATTTATTAAAAATATCAAACAATATTGATGATATTACACTGATGCTGTTTTTTTTTGTACGCTACTAAAGCAATAAATAACTTTTGATCACATATCATGTCAATGAAAAATTATTTACTACATGACATTGCGACAAAAACAATTTTTAACAACAAAATATTGAAACAAAAGATTTTTCAGTTATTAATTAAGCTCCGTATATAATATATACATATTATTCACGATATTCGATAGCTCATTATAATCATTATGCCGTTAAATACGATACCAAAAAAAAAACATTGCATTGTTAAATTATCTAGCAGAGTAATTTAAGCTATTTGTTTGTTAAATATTGTTCTCTTGTTATGTTTATATTTTATTTAATTATTTATTTCCTATACATAGACGTATATGTGTTGCAATTTTATTTATTTTTAATCATACAAAAAACGTAAACAAAAGTTCAGTATATTATCAAAAGTTTGTTTACCCAATTTTTAATTATTTAAATTTTTTTGAGAAACAGTTTGGAAATTATAGTTGTTAAATTTGAGTCATTCAATCAAAAGAAAGTGGTTAACTTTCGTGATAGATAAATAAATTTTTTTATCAACAAATCATTTAGTCTTAAAAAGTGAATATATAATTATATGTTTAATTCTATTCAACTATTTAAATTTTGCCATGTAGAGAAAAAATCGATAATAATTAACCGTAAATAAGCTCTATTAATCTCTTGTTCGTTTTATTTTTTATACTCCGTAATCGGTAGAATAATAATAATAATATTAAAATTTTAATTAGTAGAATTAATTAGAGGATAGAAAAAAGTAAATTTGACTCGTTAAAAAAAATAATTTCTTAAGTAAAAGTAAAATAAAATATGAAAGGCAATTAAGGAAGGATGAAGTAAAAAAGCATTGGAAATAATAGAAATGCTGTTGGTATCATAACAGATGTACGGTGGTTCTGTCTAAGAAGGCTGATGGAGAACCAAGAAATATGAGAGACTATAGGAAACTTGAGGAAACTGCGGTTTTGAATGAAAATGGTGTGAGAAGGATTAGAGAAACTTTGAACAATACTCTCGGTGACTTCTCAGTCATCAGCTCGGTTCGTTGAACCATTTATAAATGGAAAATTGGACGTACATATCTATATATATTCTTCTTTCTATCTCTCTCTGTACTGTGATGGATAAAATATATCAAAGAATAGTAGATTCTAATAAATTAATCAGAAAACAAAATTTATTTATTTTTATAAATTGTTGATATGTCAAGTAACCTAGTATTAATTATTCATTGAGCATTATTAAGTAGCTGTTTTGATACTTTCCCTTGAAGCTGTATCTAATTATATCTTCACTGTTGCCCATGGGCAAATAATAATCAGATTATAATGTAGAAGACTTAAATAGTTAACTTATATTATTGTCTACAATAATAACTGATAAAAAAAAAGTAATCATAATAACGGCTACTACAGAGTTTAATTATTCTTTATCTTTGTGAATATTATAAATTAGATCTCTTCGTTACTTGCATAAGCTATATTGGGCAATTCTATGCTCATTAAAATAGGAGGCTAAATGATCAAAGAGAATATAAAATAAATACAAAAATGAAATACGAACAATGAGGTTTTATGTTATAACTTATTAAAAATTATTACTTGCTTTTTTAATAGTAAAACAGTATCTTAAGTCGACGATGAATAAAGGTTTTAAAGCCGTCACCTTTATTTTTTATTATTTTATTTTCTATCTAGAGCTTAATTACCCGCCATCGCCGTTTATCATGTAAAAATAAATCACAAAGAGAAAACAAAATTACCGGAGGAAAGCTTGACGAGGAAATGAAATTTTCATCCCGGATTTCTGGTAACAGCAAGATGACTAATTTTCTATTAATATCTTTTGACATATATTTTTCGAAAATCTAAAAAGATAATTAAACTGAGTATTAAGTGAACTAAAAATTATTCAATTATTTTTCATGAATTCTTAGATAGTTCAGTCTTTCACAACGAAAGAAGCATCAACAATTTAATAGAATAATTCTCAAACCAAGTAAAAAAACTAAAACCAAAAAAGAAATTATTCAGTTAAGAATTTTCATGTTTGATTCACGATAATTAAATTCTTAAAAATGATCCTCTGTGTTCAAGATTTTTTATTACAAAATTATTCACGAACACATAATAAACAAATAACATCCATAAGTCATCAGTTAATATGTAATTGGGTGAATAAAAAATATTTTCATGTCATTTTTACTCAATAAAAAAAAAAAAAAAAAAAAAAAAAACAACAAATTTTTTAATTCGAGTCAACCATTAGGAATGTAAAACAAGCGGATCTATTTGGCTCAACAATGGATTAAACGGACAAAATTACATCGGATTTAGTTGTTCTATTCCCTATACTGTCCATGTTGCAACCAACGATGTGGTGTATCGGGTAAGTGGATCATTATTGTCGATCAGCAACAGGTTTAATATGACCCGCGTTATTTTATCACGTACACACACCTCAGAGTACTATTTTTGTCTCTGATATCTATGCTATCTGTAAAATAAAATTCTTAAAATCTATCATTGAATTTTTCATTCTTTTACTTTTCAAAATATACTTACGCTGATTAATTAAAGAAAAAAAGCTCACATTCTGTGCGCAGAAAGAAAATTTCTCCAAAAATTACCGTTAAAATCACAGTATTTGTGGAACATTCGTTAATTCCTGATTTAATTACAATTCTTTCAATAATTATTCACAATTACAATGTAAATAATCCAGAAAAGTACCATTAATTTTTACTGTAGTTTACCGGTAAACAATTAATTAGATTAAAAGTTATTTTTACTCTTGGAACTTTTAGACAGAGTCAACAGTAGTAGGAATGAGAATAATATCAATTCTTTATTAATCCAGATTGATAGTTAATAATAAAATGCTTTCTACAATCGAGTATTTATTGTCTACTAGATATTTAAGTTTTTGCAGTTTCCATTTGCAACATATATTCTGATCGGTGTACACATGCATTACCTGTCCATAATGCTCTCGTATGTTATCCGTATTAACTATCAAATCTTGCTAGTTTGCTACTTACATAAATCTTTCAACTTATGTATGTGCACATTTATATATATAGATACATGTGAGCGAGATCGACCTAAATATAATCTTCGACTTATATAAATATAGAGATAGTATAAGAATCGATTCTTCTCAACCCTAGATAACTTTGACTTATACATACAATTAAGAACAAACAAAGTAAATTGAATATAACTCCAAGGAAACTATCAATTAGTGGTTTAGCTTAAGTATTCTAATCATTACTAATTCAATAAAACTTTTGTTACTATTCAATTTATTTTATTCTTGAGGTTATCGATTCAACAGCCTGCTGAATATTTACACTGAAGATAAGAGTGATTCTAAATTGTGTTGAATAGTTTAATTTACTATTCGTGAAAAAATTTTCTGATATGATCATATACGCCCATATATAATTTTTCGACTAAAAATAGTATTGAAAACCTTGATAGTATTACAAAACCTTTTCTCTATAAAAGAATTGAACTTGAGTTGTTAAGTTCTAAAATAAAAATCATATTGTTCACTGTTTGTATTGCCCAACTTAAAAAAAAAAAATAATAATAATAATAAAAATACTAAGCGCATAAGAAAAAATTTGAAATAATTGAGCCAATAAGCGAGGAGTTATCAACAAACAACATTTTATCACATGATCATTTTTATTGTACCAATTAAAGGCGCAACAAATGAATGAACATTATAAAATGAATAAAAAATTTAGTTAACATCGTCAAAATATGAGGAGACACAGTTTGGTAGTCATTTCTATCTCCGTGGGTATGAAAATAGGGTAAATCAAAATTCACATTTACTGAAGCGTGCGTGATAGTAATTTGCAATTAGAAATTTATCCGAATAGTTGAGTGAATGTTTACTTCTCTCTCACTGCATGTCAACCAGTAACTATGCTGATCTTAATACATGAGTTAGCGCAAATAAAACTACAGTTATTAAGTACTAACAATTCATTCTAAAATATTTACAACTGGATGAAAAAGTTGTTATTATGGCAGGTTACACAGTTTTTGGTACCTAGTTAAGGACATCGATGGGATTTACAATCTCTTGCATTTTATTTATTCGTTTCCTATAAATATTTACCTTTTGTTTCACTAAAAGCTTTTTAATATCGAAATACACCTTTCTCATTTAAACAATACATGTTGATATTACACTATCAATATTGAGTAAATTTATCTGTATTTCACAAATTCATAACTGATATAATTTGTTAATTGACGAATTTTTAATTAATATTCCAGATACAATGTGATCAATAATTTCATTTCGGAAATAGTTGGCAAATATTCATATTTTTTAAATGGAATAAAAATGTAATTAAAAAATATTTATTTTTTGAGTGTTTATTTTTATATTCAAATAAAACAAAGTAATAAAAGATGTTTCGAGAAATTAAGTTTTTTTATCACTTATCCTGTAAATAATTAGGACGAAAAATGTACTTGTTTTATTTACTAACTAATTTCATTCAAAATCTTAAGCTCAAGTTATCAAAGATAAATACAGGTAATAATACCCAAAACTTTTCTTGCAAAATAAAAATTCGAAAAAAAAATTAATAATTAAATTAAACTATCAATCCAAGGTGACGTAGCGCTTTTGAAAATTTCTAAAATTACAAAACAAAACAATTAAATGTTGCTCGATCAATGAATGCTTACTAAAACATTGATTATTTCATAAAAGCTAATGAAATCAGCTGAGGTCAATTACACTATCAAAGGCACGTCAAACGCAGAGTACAATATTTTATCAAAATATAACAAAAACGATTTTAATTAAAAAAAAATTCAATGTGAGTATCAAAAATTAAAATTTATTTCAAACGTTATTTCAATTAGTGAATTTTTTTTATGAGAATTAAAATACATTGAGTGTGAATATTTTTTTAGTGACTGAACTTTTTATATTTTATTTGAATTTCATCATATTTTATCAGATTTGACCATTTATGGCCATTACAGGCGATGTATGAGAATGAAAAAAATAATTTATTGTAATTGTTTCATTTTATATTTTTTCTAGGAATTCAAAGCTCCTCATACTTAATTCTCTCATATATGGAGATAATTTAGCAATCCTGTGCTTTCTGTTAGCGATTTTCTACACTATCTTTGGAAAATGACATGTAAGCATATATGATCATTTCAGCTCTAATTTGGCCCTATTAAAAATTAAATAGGGACATATCAGGTCTTATAAAAAAATTTTTATAAGTCCTGTACTCGTATTAAAATACAAGTGTTTAACTTTGGTCTCTAAATCTTATAAACTTTTTAATAATATGGTAAAGAAAAAAAAATTATGAATTCAATTACTGATATATTAATATACATAGCATCATTTTAATATCAAAGAGAAAGTTTTAGCATATGAAATTGGACTTTATTACTGCGATCAAAAGTTGATAAGAAGTATGAGAGAAGCCGGATTATCCCGAAATGAAGGAAACAACGACAAAGAAGATACTGAAAATGCCAAGAGAGTAAAGAAACTACTAAGAAGATTATTAAGAGTCATGTAACTGTAGTATACTGTTAATACTATAATATCAATGAATCTCTTATAAAGGTGTTTATTTTTATGCAATACTTAGCACGTCTGCAGCTATTTATAACTCCATGAAGAAGTTTTGTTATTTTATTTTAAGACTTAATGAACACGAGACAATAACAGCACTTCTCTATGCATTTGTTATGTGTAATGCATACGGATACAGTTTTTTTTTATTATAAATTATAACCAGAGAGATAAAAAATTAAGAAGTGTACTGTATGTATGTGAGATGTTTGCATAGCAGAATCAGTGATGCTGCACCGCAAGACAATATATACAGGTGAGATGAATTTAATGTGGTGAATAACATACGAGACAAGGTGTGCTCGATTATTCAGTCGGACAAGTTTCCTCGCGAGGTTCGCACCAAACTGTCCCACACGAGCCAGACTTGGCACTGCTATAAATATCCTCCGTTAACATTGTCTCGACAAACATTTCAGACTTCCGGAAAGCATTTTTTAACAGCACTAGCTGGCTGCTATTTCTGTGATTTCGCATGATAACACGGACTTCTATTTACAGACAAGATAATGAGAAATAGTTAGTCCGAAAAATTAATTGTTTCAAGCAAACTTCTAGCAGACGCTGAAAATCGATGTCATCAATTATGTACTACGTGGAACATTTTTTTTTAAATTCAAGGAGAAATCATTTCAAAAATAAGTTTGTTGAGTCCTGAAACCTGATTTTGTATTCGTTCATTATACATGTTTTAGAGCGAAGTTTATTTTGGAAGAGCATACTCTTAAGCTCGAAGAAACTTTGGTTACTAAACTTTTGCGAATTTCCTTAATATCCAAAGTAGTGTAATCGAATGATTAATTAGTAAAACAAATTTGAAAATATTTTAGGTACATATAAAGAACACTATTCTTTCAGTTTCATAAAATACAAAAAAATTTAGCGTATACCAACAACTTATTTTTTCAAAAAAGTTTTCAACTTAGGCTTTCAAGCTCTTTGATTGACAAATTTAATACTTTCTGAAGTTAAAATGTACAGATTGATTTCATTTAAATTTGATAAAAGATCAAGTTCATAAAATATACTATACTCAATAATTACTATGTCAGACTTTTGTGTCAAAAGACAAATGAATTAATTTTAAAAAATTCGTGTAATTATACACGGGTAGAAAGGTCAACTTGACTCAAGACAAAAGTTCTTGAGCCAAGAAATTTTTTTTTAAGCCAAAAATTTTATTTTAGCTCAAGAATTTTTTGTCTCGACTCAAGAAATTTATATATCTCTTGAGTCAAGCTAACCTTTTTATCCGTATACATTTTAATCCGATTTTCAAAAATCGAGAATAATTAGATTTCGACATTCAATAACAAATTAGTCGATTTATACCTTGATTACGATAATCAAAAATTATTATTAAGACCTATTTTCATCAAAGTTAAATCCTTCGAACTTTTTTAATTCTTGATTTTCTAGGATGAATTACAAAGTTTTAAGCATACAGCGTAAGATAAATTTTTAATACTCAAAAAATTTTATATTATCTAAAGAATGAATAAAATATCTATAAAAAATATCAAATCATTTTTTCCGTAACAAAAACATCAAAATTTACTGATATCAGGTCGTAAAGAAGTATCTCCCCTCTTAATCAGTCATAATACATCTTTTAGAAATGCTCACTCCTAAAGTACTCGATTATATATCATTGGGGAAGAACATATGTCCCAATCGATCAAAAAGTTCACAATAATATAAGTTAATAACATTATCATTCTCCGTGTTGCTCGTAAATCAATAGTAGAGCCCAGTCGACAATAAGGTTTAAATTTTTTTTTTAAATTGTAGAACGAATATACCTGTGAATGATACCGTAATCACACAATGGAAGGAAAATCTAAAAAGTATAGGACATATTTCTATATATAAATGCTCGCTAATCACATAGACTTTGACGCAGGTGTTCAACCTCGTTATTCGTTCTTCGTTCTCTTTGCACCGAGACTTCAAAGTGAAGAAAATACATCTGTTTTCTTTATATAGTTCCTTTTCTTCTGGTTCTAATATCGCCTTTGATTCACTTTTTTAATGGCTTACAGGAGCTTATTTATTTAAACAACAATCCGATTTATAAGATTAAAGAAATTTTAATGAAAATATTAATTATTGCTGTGTACTCGTTTTTTATCTTTTTAATTAAGGTATTACATGTAATTAATTATAATTATCAATTTAAAAATCTGATAGTGTTATAAAAAATAAAAGTACATTCGTTTGTATATTCATACAAAACGTTTGCTCAGTATAAACGACAATTACCAGTTAAACGACTACTGCCAGTTAAACTTTGTAGAGCTCTCTAATATACGTTCATTTTCGCAACTAACTTCTATACTTTGACACACTCAAATTTACCACCTTTGATGTTATATGATTCTCTTACTCTACGTAATTTTCCAAGCTTCATGTAGTTAATATTACGATAATAAGTTTAAATATCAATTTGCAACTATGTTTATTCATACCTAACCGATCATAATTACACTAATAGGTTGGTGCGATTAAATTTGGTTGAAACCTCAATGTAATTCAATAATTTAAATTTGATACATTTCTACAATATGTTTAGATTTTACAAATTCTAATCCAGATGTATAATGTCCATAATTATTAGGATTATTATTATTACTTGCAACCTGCGGTTATTGTATGTGGCTTTCCGCGTATTCATAATACTAATAGTTTGAATTAGGTGAGTAAAGTTTACATCTACTCGAAACCGAAAAGGAAATACATTTATCGAGACTTCTTCGATTAAACTAATGTCAAAAAAAAATTTCAATTAATTAAAAATAATTTCTCGAAATATTTATTTTTATTGAATATCTTTATGTTTTTATTCATCTATCAGGCGATGTGGCCGTTTATAGTCACATCAGAAAAATTTTTTTTCAGGGAAAATTAATACTAAAAATTTCCTCCCATGTAATTGATAACGTAGGTGTTAAATAACGATTTGTTAGAAAGTTATATAGCAAACCTTTAGAACTCCTTGATTTTTCAGATCCAAGTTTCACTGATGTTTATTTTTTTTTTTTTCTTTATTTACAACAAAAGACCCACACGAATCAGAAGATGCCGTGCACGCTAGATCCCCTTAGAACGAATGATTTCTGTTGGACAACAGTAGCATATTTCTTTGGTACAAAAATTTTGGCACAACCTTTTTTATTCGAGCTCATTATTCCTAACAACATATTGTAGAAAACTGTTTTTACGATATATTGTAGTTAAAGATATAAATGTAACTACGCTATAGTTGAGACCACTACGTAAACGTCTGCTCTATAAAAATCTTCTGAAAATCACGTCGACTTAAAATTTTTCCACCACTTTGGAAAAATAATAACATTGATAAAATTTAAAAATCGATAATAATTAATTTTTTTTTTAATATTATAAATTAATAATTACTAATGAATCTATCAAATTAATGAGTAGTTCTGATAATTTAAATTGTCATAATTAATTTCCAGTAAATGGTTGGTCGAAATATTTCAATTGGATTTTAATTAAATATTACTGATTTGCAATCATATTTATTTTATAGTAGTTATTAAAATGCGTTATCTACTTATTAATGTGATTATGATTGATTTCCATATTTAATTATCAACTGGTTTAATATGTTTAAGTAAATTAAAAATGAAAATGTCAGTTATTTTAGATATGAAATTATCTATTTCATACTGCAAATAGTTTCTTTCTTCTCAAATATTTATGTCATTTTAATTCTGTCAATCTTTATATCTTATTGTAACAATATTTAACATTTAAATAGAACGCTATTTATTATAAAATCATAAAGTTAAACTCCATATTCTTAATATATATTCCTCGTCATATATTTACTTCAAAATTTTTTTTAACTTCTGTGAAAGGGTTAAAAGTTCGCGTTTTACTGTCATAAAAAATAAAGTTTTAACACAAATATGTCAAACTTTAAAAATAGTCTTATGTAACCACGAAAAAGAAGTTACTAAGTACCAAAGAATAGATTATTTTTGATCCAATAATTGATGTTCGAGACGACATTAGCATTGTAGCAAATCTACAAACTTTGAGGAGTATATCTCGTTTCAAAATACGACTGTACCATTACACATTAATTGTTTTTTTCTAATATTGAAAAGTGATTTGATAAGCTCCATCGTATTCAAACCGTACTTACTGAGATTTCCTTTACATCCGAAAATGGATCTCTCACTAATGTATCGGCTTACTTACCAAGCGGAAATAGTTTCCATAATTTATTGCAAATACTATTTTGATTCTGGTGTATAACATGCGTTGATATTTTGAATTTATTAAGAATTGTAAAGTATACAGATATCTAAATAAATGATGAATTTATTTTTGTTCATCCAAAAATACAACAGAGAATTATGACGCAAGAGGGATGTAAATAAATGTAATTAGTTATGACCATTGGAATTAAATATAAAAGCAATAAATTTTATTGTAATAGAAAACAGCTCACAAGTCATTAGCAATTAGCATAAGAAAAGGAAAATGAATAAAAATAAATAAATGGGAAGAAGTAAAATAAAAAAGATGTTTATCTGCATATTCTGTGTAGCACTCATGATACATTTGTTGACGGCGTTGGGAGGTACTCGAGTTACCACCACAGTGCCAACGTTTCATAGAGTCATTATAGCAGTATACATTTTGTCTGAACATTCATATCCCGCCCTTATGCAAGCATGGTATCCTGACTCCGGTCCTCCATGGCTTTTAAAATAATTCAAAATGCTATCCTCCGCCGGATTTACCATATATTCTCAACTCTCTTCATACGTCTATGTATATTGTATATTGTATATACAAGTGTGGTGAAAATTCTCTACCCTTTATGTATGAGTACCACTACTATTATACTGGACTAAGTGTGCACTCACCACGGAGTTAGCCTGGCGTTTCGTGCTTAGAAATTGTATCAAGTCCAGCACAGGGAATTCACTGAAAATATAAATCCACACTACACTACGAAAACGAGAAAATTGATGTTAAGAAGAAGTGACGAGGAGGCTTGCGTTACAATTAGATTGAATTACTTTTTTTTTGTTCTTTTTTTTTTTTTTTGCTTTCTACCAACACCAAACTTACAGATACAAACAAACAGATAAATTATCCTTGGGAATTTATTTATTCTATACTTCCCTACCTAGAATATTTTATCGTGAATGACATTAGCAATTTATTTTTATCTCGGGTAGAGTACGAAGAATGTTTAAAAATAAAATTTTTTGGTAACTGAAATCAATAATTGAATAACTGATTTAAGAGAAAGAAAAAAAAATTTTAACTTTGCACTACAAGAGTATCGATTAAAAATTAAAACTTTGACACTTGATGAACTGTCATAGAAAACCAGGTGTTCTATATGTCAATGTCCTAAAATTGTCGGAGAACGACGTTACCCATCTGGATCGACGAGAAAAGTTTACGAGTATGTGGTGAACGGTACTCAGCTGAAGAACAGGATGAGTTGGTGGCCATCTTGAAAGTGCGGACCGTTGAATCATCCAAACGTGAAACTCACTCGACTATAAAACTGGTACAGCCACTATACCACCAGTGTGGTGATCGTCGCGCACTGTATTCTTCTCGGGATATAAAGTTCAGATCGATTTACCACTATCTCATTTACCTCTATTTAATATTTTATATTATTATTTTCAGTTTTATAGTAAAGTATATTTTAGTGATCTGACTTGATATGTTTCAACTTTGTTCTCCTTAAAAATAGTTTTATGAAGTAATTAGAAATTTCTTGACTTCTAGTAACGAAAACTTTTTGATATGGTCTGATATTCTGACGTGATCGTATGTGGTCTGATTTAAAAATTAGTGATATCAGGTCATATGAGGGCATATAAGACTGTATCAGTTGACCTGCCCTGATATGACTTGATATTATCAATGTCAGACCCGATGTTATCATAATTTTTCGACTAAAAGTAGTGTTAAAAGTCATCAGAGGGCGTATGATCGCTGAATCCTCTCATTACTAGAGTTAAGTTTGAGATAAGGTAAAAAACTCAGTTATTTACACTGGCCTAATTATTGACACTTGCAATTGTATTTTAATGGGAAAAAAAAAAAAAAAATCAACTCTAATAAATTAAGCCAAAGTGAGAAATCATATAATAATGAAATTTGTTACAATTCATAAATAATGCTAAAAAATATCAGAATTATCAATAAAAAGATTTGAAACGTGAAAAATTTTTATCCATGGATAAATTGTATAAATTTTAAGTTGATAATAAACGGATTACAGTAAATTAATCATTCTAAAAAATTTAATTATATAACTTTCTACTGCAGGTTCATCAGCCGTTATTGTTGTATAGTATATTTATTTAGCTTATATTTTTATTTTGTTTTATAAATTCAACATTAAATATAAATATATGTATGCGGGGGTAAAAATATGACTTTAAATGTTTAGTAAATAGAAAATCACCAGCACGTAATGACGTCAACCGTGAATTATAATTTGAGTTTTATTAAAGAAAAATAAAATAAAAAAACGATTTAGAATGAACGAAGTAAGTTAAAATTATACGGTTCTAGCAACAGCGATCCCCAGTAAATATCACGCAAGCGTAATTTATTTACGACGACGACAAGACATCTGCTATGTAATACACCAACTAAGGGAGAAAAGTGTCATGAATGGATCAATAATAATACGATATCTGTTGATAATTTTTTATACGATAATAACAATAGTAACAATGGTATTGTAGGTTCTTGTGGTTACCAGTAAAAAATAGCAGATAAACTTTATTGTCTTATTCCATGATAAAATATCGTACATTTATTTATTTATTGAAATACTTATTTTAAAAATTCACTACATTGATTTCATTCGAGAAATGGTACCTAAAATACCACGAAATAATTTTAATTTGTCATATTAATTAATGGTAATTATATACAACTCTTATATTTTCTATAAATTTTTGATATAAATTGTGTAACTTGAAAAATAATAGACAATCAATGTTATTCATTGATTTTTCCGCTTTAAAAGAGATTTTGTTTCATAAAATCATTGATATTCAAAGTTACGAATAATAATGTGTTTATATATGTTAATGTTTAAATAATTAACAACAAAATTTTAAACATTGTTGATACAGCATTAATCCATGAAATATTGTTAATATAGTTTAATCTAAGGAAACATAATTAAATCAGTATCAAAAGTTTATACCAACAATTACAATAAATAAAATAAAAGTACTCGGGCGAACATAATAAGACATGTTATTTCGCTCTCGCCAAGGACAAAAAGCACCCATGAGATAGCAAACAATTTTGATTATTATTACGAAAATCCTCTCAGCCTCGGAAGTCCTACATGTGTATGGTGTTGGACAACAGGTTCTATCAACACTAGAGTCGTAGAATTCCAAAGCTAAATAGGTGAACTGCTGTCGTATAAATTTACTAGAAAATATCATCTCTTATCTGTACGACAACATAAATAAGATAACAAAAATTGAACATGAAATCATCAACTATATAACTGAATCTAAAAACAAGCAGTAACTTTAGTTGGAACAAAAAATAAAAATGAATCGATAAAGTTAAAATTATTTTAGATTTTTATAAAAAGTGCTAAAAATTTCGTCGTCACATCATTACTAATCTTTATTTATACATTTATTTTAAGCGACTCTTAACCCAGTAACTATTACAAATTAATGAAATAATTTCATGATGTCAATTTAATCTAAGCCACCTTCAGATAAAACTTTAGTATACAATGACAAACTATCGCTAAGAAGTTCTATTCGATTCAATGGTCATTGTTCTAATCTTACGATTGTCGGATTAAGCCTACCCTCAGTATATAATACATTTCTCAAACTCTTTAGAAGTTTCTTGCTTTGTTAATCCTCAGTTTTACCTATCTATTTGTTTATTTTTATCGTAAAGTTTTCTATAGGACATTACACGCCAAATTCAATGAGTTGGAAAATTTTTCTTTGAATATTTATTAAATTTTTTTGTACCCATAAAAAAACTGTTTTGGCTAATTTAATCATTTTTTGTAATTGCCTGTCTAAAAGATATTAGATTTTCGAAAAAATCGCTCTTATTTTTTAGTTTTTTTGTTGATTCATTTAATAATGGACCATTCGGAATGTTTTTTAAATCTTTGATTTTTTATGCGACATTTTTCAAATTTTTCTGAATTTGATCACAGAATCTACTATAGGTACACAGTGAAATTAAAATGAAATATTTTTGAAGATTCGATACTGCGATCACTGGGCTTGTCTGCCGGATCAAATATAAAACATTTCAAGATCAATAACGATTTGTAAATAAAAAATTAATCAATTCAACATTTTCCAGTGGACTGAATTGAGAATATAAACCATTCTCGAATTCATTGTAACACACAAAAGATTTCATTGAAATCGGTGCAACCGTTTTGGAGGATTACAGTGAGATACACACGCACAAAAGAATTATATATACGAAGATTTTTATAAGCTTAAAAATTAATCATAACTTCCAATTAAGTTATTAATTATCGAGTTAATTTTTTCACCCATTGAAATCTAGAGGAAGAAAAATGAATAAAGTTGTGAATTTTTAAAACTTATTGTTCCATTTTGGTCGATATATTTTAATTATTACATTCGACTATTTAATTTTCATCTGAAATTCACCAAAAGTAACTGACGAATTTTACTTAATTGTTATTATTATTAACATCTCCGTTGCCATCTGAATTTATTCATTAAAATTTCTGGTACCTGAATTAACGATCTCCCTTGCGCGTTAACTTAAATTAATGTAATTTATATTGCAATAATAATATTATAATTTTTAATATTTTGAATGTATTTTAAAATGACGTAGGTAATGAGCCGCTCACATACTTCTGCATATAAAGTATATGAGAATAAATGACAAGAAATACAAAAGCAAACGAGTTTCACTAGGTACTAGTGTGGATTTTGTGGCTCGTAATTTTTAACGACACACGCGAACTTGCATATCCTCTTCCTACTACTACTGTGCTTACAAATACTACTGCTAAAATTACAACTGGTACTAGAAGAACTTGAACGACTCTACTACCACTACTTTGAGCAGCATGACGTGTACTATTATATAAAGAGGACAGTATGAGTAGTACTAGCTGAACCTCCATCCCTATACGTATAGTCGGTGTTCTTTTTTACCCGCTTAAAATGCTTTTACAAAACGACAAACGCTTCATGCACGTCGACCCCTCAGGATCCACTAGGTTTTCATCGTCTAACGAACCCGTACTGTACGGTACAGAAAACTCAGCTTAATTAAAGATTATAACGCGTAAAATAAATTCGAGCAAGCCACAACGACCGGTGTGTTGCGTACTCACTACCTTTCAGACGTGCTAAATAATACGCTCATGGGAGTAGAGTTGCGACGCGCTAGCAATGTCAAGCTTTACGATGCCTGAGAGCTTGTAAAAATAATCATCATTTCTCCACTATACTTAAATTAAACTTTAAATATATATACACACATATAAACATGTCTATTTACATTTTTTTCATAAAAATGTACGTAAATATAATGTGTGTGATTATTATTAGATTTTTTTCAGTTTAACAAAAATATAAAATACCTTTAGTTTTTGTATACAGATACAGTTTTTGTATCACCTGATCTAATTTTTACCTCATTTCTTTCCATGTAGAAATATTTTTGATCGAAGAAAATATTTACGAAGAAAATGATGGGTATATATCAAACTATTTCAAGCCCGATTTAAACATATCTAGCCACATTAAGCCAGATCTCTGATATGGCCTAATACATCGATATATGTTATAGTATTGAATAAAATACTGTGTATAGTTAGCAGAGCTATGTAAGTTTTTTGTCAAAATAAAAAATTTTATGTGTAGAGAATTATTGTTTTTTTAATGAATATTAACTTCATCAAAATTATAATAATTTATCACATTTATAAAAATTAAATTGCTAGTAAATCATCAGCAATTCAATTATTTTCATCGTTTATTTTAATTATCAAAAAAACCATGAATTTATTATCATGTGAATACAAAATAATATACTTAATACACATATTTGTAAATTACCTTTTATGGATGCTGTTATGTGTTTATGTATTTACAAGTATATATTTATACAAGTATATCGTCCATGTAAACATTATTTAATTAAATGTATGTGTACTCAGCGTATTTCAAAAGCTAACACTCCTTTGAAAAACCTAAATAAATATGTATCAAGGTAAATTAAGCTACATTTTTCGTTGGGAAAATTTAAGCTGAGTTTATTCTTAATATGCCAATTATATAATACTTCTGCTAATATTAATTGTGCGTCGTGTCAATTAACATTCATTATTCAAAAAGTTTTATTTTATCTGACTTTTTTATAATTTAACGTTAAATTTTATTATAACATATATTCCTTCAGTTCCAATTTTTTGTAATTCTGTTGAACATTAACACGGGAAAATGTTATTCTGACAGCTTTAAATATAGGTAGTTCGTGTCCGAGATATTAAATATTAATGAATTCACACGAACAGGCAGTGAAATAAATAACAAGAATTATGCTGTTGAATATTATGACGTTTTGATCGAAATTATACTTTAAAATAGTAATAATTGTAATTTTTTAATTAGTTATTTTTATTAACTTTATCAATTATTTTTTCCATTAATATTGAATTCTGAAATATTATGTTATTTAATTAATCTATAAATTAAAGTTTACATATATATACGATCGGCCATGAAAATATCTTTGTTAATTTAATTAGTCTCCAAAACATCGATCGAATGTATGACCAAAAAAATGTTATATCACTTGTATCTCATAATTAGGAAAATTTTAGCCCGAAATCTTAATAAGTAAATGATACAGTTTTTATTAACTGAAACAATAATAAAAAAGAAAAAAAAGTAATAGAATTTTAATTAGAACTAACTTAAAATAAAGCTTCAAATTAATATCTTTGAATCACTAGAATAGTTAACGTATTTTTTTTTATTCTTAAAAACGTGAAAGTTATTTTAAAGGTAAGGTAAATGTTACCGAAAATGTTATGACCTTATGTAACTATAGAAGAGAGTTAAAGAAAAAAAAAGCTTTGCTCGTGCCTTTGTAAGCCTGAACTATTATTTGACTCTTGTATGTCTCGTTGCAACCGAAGATATAGAGCAAAAAAAAACACAAAGAACTACAGGTACTTAAAACTAACTTAACTATAATAATGAAGAAAAAAAAAATTTTTAAAAATGAGTACAATTTAGGACAAGTTGGCAAGCAACACTAAAAGTAACAGAATAAAATACACACACACATATATATATATATATATATATATATATATATATATATATATATATATATATATATATATATATATATACGTGGAGATTTGAAAGAGAGACTGGACGAAAGTCGTAAGGAGACACGACACAAAGAGGGTCGGAGGGTACGATCGAGGTGACGTTTAAGCCGGGAAAAGTCTTTAAAATAGTAGCACGAAAGGATACTCGGGCAAGGAGGAATCGCCTTGGTTTCCACAA
The DNA here is from genome assembly GCF_013202065.1 of Cotesia typhae. Classification (NCBI taxonomy): domain Eukaryota; kingdom Metazoa; phylum Arthropoda; class Insecta; order Hymenoptera; family Braconidae; genus Cotesia; species Cotesia typhae. Next base: position 6,169,808 of record NW_027423757.1, on the reverse strand, counting down.
CTTAAGCGGTTTTTTACGGAGCTTCCGCGTCGAGCTCGTTTCGTGTGATTACCGCGAGAAAGAAAATGCTGGTTTCTTCCTCTCTAACGGATTGTCGAGGATTTGCTTCTTCTCAGACTGTTTTATGGTCATTCGCACTGGTCCCTTCTCTAATATTCTAAATTACACCCATAATATCCTTAAATTCGATTTTTTGCATATAAATCCGAATCTTTAACAATAGATTTTCCTAAAAAATATATTGTTTCCCTTGTTATTTCCAAAACCCCAAGCTTTAAGTATTTTTTAAGCCCACAGAGTGGATCTAAGTATTTTGTGTTAAAAAAATTCTATTCCACATTTGTTCAACAACATTAAGATTTAAAAGTTTAATTTTTCCTAAAATTCCTAACAATTTTTTGCCTTTAGACAATTGCTAAAAATTCTATGAATACATCTCAACAGACATTATTTTATCTGATTTTAGTTTTTAATAACCAAATCAGTCAACAGAAAGTTATAAGTGCATGAGGAAATGATTCAATGCATTAGAAAGTCCAGCGTACTGAATTATAAAGTATTTAATCAAAGTTACACAATATCCAGTTGCTAGAGGATTAAGTTTTATATGATTTGCATAATTTGAATTCATATTAAATTAATTTAGTTCATGAAAATCATCAATTTCCATTTCACCTCATAAATGCTTGAAGAAAAATTGCAGACTGTCAAATAAAACATGTTTCAAAAATTATTTTATCTTGCTTGAGGGAATGTCAGCGTAAACCGAATTTTCGACACATTCTATCTATTTTTTTTTACACGCTAAAAAAATTGAGTTTAATCGTTTTGTTTTTAGGATGTGATACTTTGAAATGTAATTTTTTTTTTCAAATATTTCCTTTTTATTACGGTTAATAGCGATCTGTTAACATGGTAAAATTATCTCAATTAATGAAGAGTGAAGTGCGAGAATTTTTAATTACATTAAAAAAATTGAAACACTTATCATTAATGTATAAACTGGACGAATAAACTATAAATTCATATAAAAACCACAAATATATATTTGAGAGTAAGTATCATTAAATGTCGGCGTTTTATCGTTGTTACATATTTGAAAACTCAATGCACCATGAAGGTGCTTTCCCGATGGAATTTGATTATGTAAAGAGGGTCGCGAACTTTCTAGTGGTCTAGCTTTAGTGTGGTTGTCGTAACATTGGTCAGAATAACTCAACGCAACGACATGACTTCACTTCTTCAAGTTTTTTATCATTTTTTACTAGCACACCATGATTCGCGTTGACTTGAATAATTTTCAGAATAAATTTCGAATGGATTTTCATAGACGATCACGAATAAAGCGCCTGAAGCTTCCTAGTGAATGGAAACTGCCAACATTACGAATAACAATCACATCTCGTTATATATCCGATGTGGATGTAGGAATAAAAATTCCAGTCACACATATGTACTGTCAGATCAAACAAATTGTATACAATTAAAACCGACTGAACTAACTTTTTTCATGATAGTTTTAACGGCTTTTTGTATTTACATTTACATACACTTTTTCTATTCACTAACACTATTCTCTTCGGCAAAGTCAATTGCTAGCTCTACCAGAAACAAAATTTATGCGATAGAGAATTTTAAATAATTCAGAGTATTGAAAAAAATATTTATCAATAAATATTTCAACATTCAACCATCTGAATCATTTTAATCCTAGATATCCCTATTATATTTTTATTTAAATAAAAAAGTTATATTTTGTTTTAATTGATTGTCTATTCAACAAAAATACATAGTTACATGATACCAAATATTACGTTTTGCATCCAGAAAATACATACAATAGTCATGTGTTTTTGATAATTATTTAAACAGTTATGTTTTATTTTAATTGATTATATGTGAGCATAAAAAAAATAATTTATTATGCTGGTCATTTTACAATCACTATTATTATTATTTGTAAACTCATGTTTGCGGTGATTATATATTAAATTATTTGAAAGATAATTGATGAATGACTGCTGAAAGAGCAGTTAAGGTACAGTTCGTGCTAGGGAGTTTTTAGCTAGTATAGGGAGTACTATGCATACCGATAGTTGATAATAATCGTTTCTCGAATAAATGAAGCCGATTAATTTCAGGCAGCGGCACGCGTAATCGACGCGTTGAAATTATGAGTTGGTGTTCTTGTCATAATTTATTATATTGCTGGTGTGTGGCCAATAAATGTCTCGGTAAAGTTTCATTGACTGGTTTGTTGGTTTTATTGGCAAATAGCCAACAAATATAACCGATAACGACGTGTGTTTGTTCCTCTAAGCTATTTCTCTTCTATTTATTTATTTATTTACTAGTCACAAGTCATAACTCATCATATATTGTGATTCCGAAAGTAAAAGATTCGTTGCATCTAAAACACATGACTTAAACTTTCTTTTAACTTTTTACTTTAAATCGTTCAAAGCACAAATATCAATAGGAAAATCTGATTGTTAAGCACAAAAGAATAATGTAGATGATAAAATGAATGATAAATTCAAATATACATGCTTGTTATTTTTTTGTTTTAATGTGTCCGATAGAAGCTATGTAATCTCTATAAATAATCGAAATATTCAGTATTATTTTGTGTAATTCTACATGGCTTTCTTGTTATTATTATAGATTTGTTTAGTTGAGATTGAACTTATATTTTCTTGTTTATACATGCACTTAAGCCAGTCTGTCATGAAGACTCCAAGCTATAGCTGAATTGATTTTTGTATTTATAACTAACGTAAAAGTGCATAGAAAGTAAATTTATTAAATTCACAGGAAAAAGGAAGTAGTGAATTGAAATCATTCAGAATATATATTAGATTCATGTTGACACCTTTAGCAAACCGAACCATCTACCGAACATCACAATAACTATTCAAAGGAGGTCTATGATCAGTCGTTGACAGCTGTTGAAGGAGACAGTCATGTTATGTGAATTATAAGATCTTATTCTGTTCTTTTTTTGAGTAACTAAAAAAAAAAAAAAAAAAAAAAAAAAGACAATTTTAATTAGCAGCAAAATTTGTCGCACTTCCCTCGTAAAAAAAATCGTTAAAATAGATTTTAATGCCAACATTTTTGAGTACGCTCTTTTGAAATTGAACTTGAAATTGTTGAAAAATTATTTTACGACAATTTTAAGACGCTCCGTTCTAATGTTTACGGGGCTCTGTCGCTGTGAGCTCATCTTAAAATAATCTGAAAAAACAACGAAAAAAAAAAAAAAAATGATATTTTTAAATAAACTGTAATATCATTAGAGAGGTCGTGTAGAGAGCTACAAATATACTTACAAATTCCCATAATAGCTAAACCCTTTAACCTGGAATCAATATCCCAGGTAACTGTTAGTCAACAACCATTTGAATTGCATTCGTACCTACAAATATAGTTATCCGAGCATGTATCTATACACGTGATGATGAAAAGCTCAGGGGACAATATACTAACGAGAACTACGCTATCAACGAGTCCCGTGAGGCATCGTTACCCAAAATTTCTACACACTTGCTGAGTTGCATATTTAGACTGAATATTTCAAACAAAAAATATGATAAAAAAATGCAGTCATCAATAAATTAAAAATTATATTTTTTCTATCAATAACATTTCAATAAAATGAAAAAAAAAAAAAAAAAAAAACTTTATTCACGAAAATTTTATCCATTTTATTGTATTATTTATTTGCCAATAATATTTGATATTTCAATAGCATAAACTTATTTACTTTAATTAAAATTTTATATGGAAAATAATGTAATACTCAAACAGAAACTAATTCAATTTTCACGGCAATAAAATATTAAAATGAAAAAAAAAAAAAACGGTATATTTTATGAAAAGTACTTTTTTATGATGATTAAATTGTTATTGATCAACTGAGAGCTGTCTATCTATAGTTACTTAAGTAATTACTTTGTCGCGTCAATTTCTCAAAATTAATGACTAGATAAAAAAAAAATATAAAAATTTTTTTATTTCATCTGGTGATCACTGATAAAAAAAGAAGCAATAATAAATTTAGATACAGTTATTTTTTATCCGGAATGCTCCGTAGTAACAATTTCCGCTGGTAATATTTTTTTTTCTATTTAACTTTATTTTTATTTTACTTTTTTTCCGAAGGATATAAAAACGAACGAAATAATCGTCCAGGAGGTTCAAGCCCGGATAAAGGAAATAGAAGCGAAGTGGTTGAAATGGATTTTGTCAGGACAAAGCGTTTAACGTAAACTATCAAAGTGTCGAACGTCCTTTAGCTTACTCATACTATTTATATCTATATATACCTCGTAGGATACTTGTCTATTTTGTCATCAGACACGATAATCAAAGTCCATTCCGTGACAAAAGTACGGTCAGATCATTTCTTTAAATTCAAGAATCGTCAATCCTGATCACCGAATGTTGATTGTTTCTCGTTTCATCACTCGTTTTATTATATTTTTCATGTTACACATAAGTTTTAGATATTATTGATTTACAGCCTCTCAAGTTTTAAAAAATTCATCATTTAAAAATAAAACATATTACTAAAATATGTAAAAGAATAGTTCAATTTATTTTTTATGAATTACTAGAATCTAATTTACGCGCCTGACTATAGACTTTGCATATATTTTCATGCTTATGATATATTTGACCAATCACATTACGAATAAATTGGCTTCACATATATTTTATCTCAATTTTATGTTGGGATAGATTTATTTAAAAAAATTATTCAATTAATGTATTCTTTTTAAAGTTATGGTGTTTTCCAAGGGTGTCAATCATCTCTACATAGAATCTTTTTACATTTTTTAAAATACTGCAGAGAAAAAAATCTCTGTTTTAAAAAACTCACATTATAAATGTCTACAATAAAAAAGAGCTTATTTGAAAAACCTAATATTGGTAAATCTTTTCAGAAACTAAAATATGAAATTCTCTGTAGGTCTAATCTCGTAGATGAACCATCTTTCAGAAATAAAAGCTCTACATTTTACGAAATTCATGTGTGTTCTTTTATTGAAATAACCAGAAATTTTAAATTATTACAGTTTCTAAGTAATTCTGATCGACTTAAGTTGTTAGCAATCTTTAGTTAATGGATATTTATTAATCGAGTGTTTTGTACAAAACACTGTAATATATTCAATAGACAATGAAGAACCTTTCACTGCAATGCCATTGATTCAATTTTACATGAATTACTTTACTTTACTATTGAAATATCTTCTTATGATTCTGAAAGTAAATTTATATCCAACCTTTCAATCTTCAGTCAAGATATGATTGATGAAATAGTCAATTGAAGTTGTAATATATTTATGATTCTGACTATCTTTATATGCCTCAATTAGTATTTTTATAATCAGTTGATTTTACTTGTTTATTCACATTTAATTTTCAATGAAAATTATTTTCGTGCATTTTCATATCCAGATACGTAAATTTTTAGAATTAGCTTAAAAAATAATATTAAACTCATTCATTTTTAATATGCTAGAAAAATATCTGTTCTAAATAAAGAATATTATAAGAAATGATCGTTCATAAAGCAAGTATTAGATCAATGTCAGTTAAGGGCAAGCACTATTCATTGTCTTGCAATAATTACCCGAGTAACATTACCAACACTAATATAGTGATGTATAGATCTTTTATCCTCAGGATTCATTCGATTAATGTCTGTTTTCATCGTTGGTTCCGTTTATCCTCTAGTTTAGCTAGAACTCGTTAACTGATTGAAATTGATTGACGTTCAGTCTGAATACTGGGCAAGTTTAGAGGGGCCCATAATTTGTAATTACTGGCAGTAAACCCAGATCCGTAGAGAAACTCAGCTGCGTACAGCGGCTATTTGGTGTCTATTGATGGACTTCTGCTTTGAAATGCCATCACTATTATGACTACCTCGCTTTTGTAGGCATGTCTTTTCAATACGATATTATTTTCCAGTAGTTATGCATAAAGTGCATAAAGTTCACGCATATGAAAAAAACAATAAGGTTAATAATAAAGAGCATCAAATTTTAATGCTCGAACATTGAATCAAAAAAAAAAAAAAATAAACTAAGCAGTGAAAACAAAATAAAAGTACCCATAAATCAGTTTATTCTGTTTTTTAATGAGCATACTCGCAAAAAGTTCTCATTCCAGTTATTTGAAAAATTTTATAATGACTCGCACAGAAAATTTTTTTATAGAATCTAAAGGAAAAATTTTTTGATATGGTATGTTCTAGTCATTTACGCCCATATCAGGCTATAAGTGAGAATGAAAAAATATGACAGTTTTTCATTTTTATGCTTTACAATGTATGCAAAATAATTAAAATGTTGTATTGAATAGAACTTCATTGTGCATTTGATCAAACTACAATCGAATGTCAGATAAGTTTCTTTAAAGTGATAAAAAATCATTTTTGTTTTAGACTTTAACTCTCTTGTAAGGAGAAAAGTCAGCGTTCATGCGCACACGATCGGAAATTTTTAACACTAACTTTGATCAATAAATGTGTATGGATATTAGAGTGTGACAAAATTAAATTTCCATGGAGGGCCTTTTATAATTGGAATTTCGAGTTCTACTTCTAACAGGAGCTTTGTTTGGAAATTTCCAACACAGCCCAAACACAGCTACTGTTAAAAGCATATTTGGACATATCAAATTTTCTGATATAGTCATTTATAAGCATATCTGTGTTTTCCTCCTTTCTAACAAAATGCTAACAATTAATTTTACAGTCAATACTTCATAGGTATGTAACTCATGTGTTTAATAATTTTTTAGCAAACATATTTAAGGATAAACAATTTTTTTTACTGCTCGACGAAACAGATATATTGTACAAAATTAGTACATAGAATTAATGCCGTGTTGGTAACGTTCATGTCAAACTACTAAAAACAACTTACATCCACATTCTACTTTAGAAAATTTTATATACATAGATAAATAGATATTCTTGATCCACTTGAATTATGAGAAAGCACGTATCCGCCTTAATGTTTTTCCTTTTACTGCCACTAGATAATGTTGAGCTTATCTAAAGATACTACTCAACATCGAATTCTTGAAATCTTATCAATTTTTTGGATACTCAGGAACCTTTTCAAGTAACATTATTAGATTTCGATATTTGTACCAATATACCTCGGTTATATTATTTTTATATTTATTGAAATAATAATTCTAGGGTAACCAGAACATTTTATTTTTTTACTACAGGAAAAATTTTTTCAAAAACTTATGAAACCTTGATCAAAAAATATCATTTGAAACTATCTACGTTCATTATTTTCTACTAATTGCGATGGATGGATTGTATTTTTTTTACATATTTAAAAAATTGAGAATACTTTGACTTTTTTTTCTGAGTACGTCGAATGTAATAAACTTAGAAAAATACGATATATTTATAGATTGATGAAATCTATAACTAAAGTTTCAGGTATTTACAACTTATAAATAATAATTTGGGAAAAAACAATGACATTCGGGTTTTTCTTCGTCGAATTTTCTTTGTATTGTTAACTGAAACTTAAGGTAGACCCTACAAAAATAGCCTCATAGCCGGATTGCCATTTTTCCATTTGCATATAAATAAGGGAAGCTCGCGTGTTTTCATCGAGGGAAAAAACGGTAACCACGCAACTGTTGTATAGAGCCAGGAGGTATACTTCGATTTTTATGGCCATCATATAAACACGTGTGACTTATTAAAGACGCTTCGAAGCCACGTAATTTTTGATTTTTCAATATCACGCTCTTTTCATCTCGAAACAGAATAATCAAGTATGCTTTGTTTCAACGACAAGAAAGATAACTGTTATTTATTATATGACGATAAATATTGATGCCATGAAAATTTTCCCTCTAGTAAAAATATGTTGCTTTATGAGAAGCTGTTAAGGTTGTCCTATAATTTTTAGTCACTAACATTTTTTCCTTTATAACTTGAACGTGTAATTTTTGTGTTAAACTGCCTACTTTTTTATTAAAAGCTATAATTTATAAACTTTCTATATGAATTAATTAAGAATACGCTTGTTAAATTTATTTATAAATCGCGTATGACTTAATATTAATATGAAAATAAAAGTCTTTAAGCTAGATCCATAAATTTAAAGATAAATTAGTGCTCTCAATGTTTATAATGCGAAAGTAGCAACATTACAGCGATTGAAATATTGTTAGAAAGTTAAAAAAACTAATTTTATTTTAGAGTTTAACTCCTCAAACATAATTCTCTTGTAAAGAGACAATTCAGCGATTATGCGCCCTTCATTGGAGATTTTTAATACTCTGTGATTGAATAATTATACATAGGTATTCATGATCATATTAAAAATATTATTGGAAATTTTAGGACAGAAAAAAAATTATATATTGACGTATCCAACGATTTCAAGACTTCATTATAACATTTTTTCATGGGTCTTTTCAATTTTTTAATTTTTCGATGCATGTGCTACAATTGAATTAATTTTTTATTTATATCTTACAAAAATTTGACTAATTTGAAGATCTTCCTCTCAGAAGATTTTTATATTTTTACAGTAGAAAACCACTTGTAGGATTTTGAAAATTCATTCAGATTGTAAAGAATATTTTTATTTAGTATTGATTGTATTGATAAGAGAAGAAGACAAATAATAATAAAAAGCTAAATTAAGAGTATAATTAACATTCTTAGTGACACTTATCAAGTACGACTGAGATAAATTCTGGGATAAATAAAGTGAAAGGAAGCAATCGGTCAGCATATCTTGCCAAAAATAACAAAAGTTACACACATTGTTAAAGGGCAATATAATATAGTCTCTTTTTGTCTGAAGTGCGTGATATACACTAAGTCCGTTGAGTTAAGCAAGTAGCGTGCCTAACAACACTAACCCTAAATATTAACGCAATTCTATGCAAAGAAATATATTGTATTATTATATGACCGCAGTGACCCGGATAAATTGTGGTTACTGTTAAATTCAACACCGATTCTAATATTTATTCACCGGTATGGATTTGTAGTTGAGGATTAACCTGATTACTGGAGGATTAACCTGATTTACATCTTAGGATCGACAAACTTGTGCCATAAAATACAGTATTCAATTCATATTTCTTGACTTACTCTATTATAGATCTCCAGAAACTTACTTTGATCAATTTGTCCCATAAATTAGAAAAAATTATTGTATAGTTTCTATAAATATTTTGTTATCGAGGTCAGCGAGCGTAATAACATTTTTGAATTGACCTAAAAATTTTTCAGTAATAACTTCTTTTTATATATGTTTATTGTTCTTACGCAATAAGCTGTTTTGTGTGTGGGATAATATGGGTCATAGTCATAGTAAACTGAATACTGTTTACTCATTGAAATGGAAAAAATGAAATCTGTAATTATAATCACTACGTAATTACTAGACACGGTGGTCGGTCTGAAATCGTATAAATTTAGTAAGCCTTGATATTTTTAGACCGGCAATTAAATATTTGAACATCACACATCCCTAACAATGTCCAATACGTGTACATATGCAAATAAACTAAAATAGCTGCTTCATAGGTATAGAAGCTGTTTAAATATTGCAAATGAAGAGCAAGCGTCAATAATTTCTAATTCATCAGTATTTGAATATATGACGATGTAATTTTACTATTTTTCTCTTACCAAATTGGAATTTCTAATTTTAACTTTCGGCTATATTCAGACTTAAAATTAAGTTTTCAAACTATATTATAAATTTTAATTACTAAAACAAGTCGTACTAAATGGTAATACAATTTTTTTCTTTTTTATTGACTTAAAAATGTTCAGTTTGCTACCGATAAATTACCCCTTTAAAAAAAAATCACAAAATGTTTTAAATTAACAAGAACGTTTAATCCAATATTTTTGAAATTTAACATTTAGCGAAGTAAATGTAAATACTATGTGATTATTACCCTCTGTGTGAAGACTGATAAATACTATGATAAAATTTAATTAATGTTGATCAATTATTCAGTGCATTTGTAGATATCAATGAATCAATAATATCGATTTTTAAACTAACGCCATTATCTTGTAAATTACCAGTTATTATTATAATTATTGCTCATAATTTTTTTGTATTATTCCATTATGAAGACTGCACTCGCTGTTAAGTAATTTGATGTGAATAAATATACTTAAGCTGATAAATACAGAAAAGATTTTTTCATTTTTATGTACAGCCTGATATAGCTATATATAAAAATTTTTTCACGGGTTGAAAATATTTATTCATATTGTATTTTTAATTAATTGTTAAATTTTCGAATTTATTGTCAATTTGTTATAGCAAAATAAGTTATGAAGTTATAATGAGAAAATAAAATGGTGTCATTAATTTTACAGAGTGGATGTTCGAAACAAAGCGTTGAGTGACGCTCTACATACTTCTGATACAAGTGTCTTTGGCCCACGGGCATACTTTAGAACAACTATTTCACATCCGGCTGTACTTGTGCTGGATGACATTAAAAGACACGATGCAGCGATATACAGATGCAGAGTGGACTTCCGCCAAGGACAAACGAGAAGCGTCCACTACAATTTGTCCGTTGTTGGTAAGTTTCAATTAAAATTCTCATTTAAAATATAATACACGGGAAATAACACTGAATAGAAAAAAAAAATTCATTTTTGAGATGACATAGAAATAGAAAATTTACTTGAACCAAGAAAATGCCTAAATATTTTCTTAAGTCAAGAAAATTAGTTCTCTAATAATGAATTTTTCATTTCTGTGTATCTACGAATGCTGTGAAAAGTTGAAAAAACTGCAGAATTCCTTGTTGTTAAATTTTCGCAATGTATGATGGACTTGTTTTAAGAATTAATGTAGCATAAAAAAATAAAAAAAAAATCTTCCTGAAGATTGAAGAAAACCTTAAAATACCATCATGCAGTTTTTAGTTTTGATGATCATAGTTCTAAAAAATTCTGCATAAATACCAAAAAATTCCATCAAAAAGTCAAGATTTTTAATTTAAAAAATAACTTTTAGATTTTTATAGTGCTCTTACCCACTTCTTATGATTAAAAAGCTTCCGCAAAACGCCTGTTGATAGTTCTTGTCAGTCTCACGAGTAGAACGTTCTTCATACGAGATCTCGAAGGCATCTTTTTACAATAAATTTGTCTTACATAGAGAGTCTTGTTATGTATAGAATATTTTCTTAGTATATGACTAAATATGTTGATATGCATACTTCAAAAAATTTTTATATAAAACAATCTATATAAAGCTGCAGTTTATAATTTAATCTTTCCTACCCACTATTATATTAATCAACGTAATGATGAAATTTAATTTTTACATTGTAGACTGATGAGTTACATATCAATCTTACCTATTTTTTCGATTTAAAAATTATGTAGTAATAATATTAAACTCGTTATTAATGTATAGCAATAAATGCTTTACAGACAGGTTAAAATGTTCCATTTTCAGCTCTCAGTGATTAATATATCCTAATGTCATCCAGCTACAGTACATTGAATATAGTACATTAAATATTAAATATAGTGTATACTCTGTATAAAGTTAAGTTTAAGTATAATTATAATTATTATCTTTGTTATACTGAAGAATAATAATAAACTTTGTATTATTAAGAACGTTAGCTGTCATGCGCCACTCAGAAGAACATTTGTACCTTTTTGTATTTTTGCTATTGGCCATTACACTGTTAAGATGTATATAAAGAAAATAAAATAAAATAAAATATGCTATAACATAATTTATTAAGCGTTATAGGAATTTCTTGTATTTATTAAAATTCAAGAAATTTTTATTCTGTCAAATAGAGACAATTTAAATCTGAGTCAGACACTATTTAATTTTCATTTTTTGGGTTAAATTAGCAGTTATCATTTGAAAAATAATATATTAATTGAATATTCTATGAAGAATATTAACTTTCAAATTGATTGACATTCAATATTCAGATAAATTTACGTACGTTCAAAACATACAACTCATCACGTCATATCCATGCAATTTCAACTGATTCCATAGAACAAATACGAAAAAATTTCCTTGATTTGAATACTTTATAAATATTACCACAAAAGTTTAGTTGTTATTATTTTTTATCTTCATCAGCTACAAGAATTTTAATTTCTTTATTGGCAGCAGAGATAATTGATGTACTATCGATATATTATTTCATATTCCATACTGCTAACATTAAAATAGAGAAAAATAAATCGAGAAATTGCATTTCAACAATAGATTTTTCTATTAGTATTGTAGTGACTATTCCCTACTCGACTCCATTTGTTGAACTCATAATCATCATCGATGAAGCTTTCATATTTATGGATTCAATTTTCATTTAACAACAACAATCATATCATTACCAAAAACTATAACGATATAATGCAGTTTGTAGTCAAATTATTATTAAAATTCAGATTAAATAAATAATAATAATGTAAAATTCTTTATAAGACACAAACTCTGCCTAAAAATTGACAATTGAATTTATTAATAAAACATAAATTTTTAAATTCGGATTTTATTAAATCTTTGGTATCATTTTTCCTGACATTTAAATTTCAAACCTTAGACTATTTTTTTTGAGATATAAAAAGTAACTAATTTTTCCAAATCCAAAGTAACATAAAAATTTAATCACCGAATGGTTCCTTTGACGTATGTATTTAAACAGTATGGAGTAAATCCATTGGCATTTATTTGTTATCTCGATACAACAGCTATTCTTTTGAAAAATTCTCCTATTTTTGTTTCAAAAAAAGAAAAATAATGATAATGCAGACAAAGGTCAAACAAAACTGTGGTATTTGAGAAAAACTGAAGAAAAATTGTCCAGAAAGTAAGTTGGTAGACAACAGCGGTATTTTTATCACAGAAGATTGGTTCCTGAAACTCTTCAGATTACGTTTTAGACATTCCTTCATCTCTTCATCCTATATCGCTCCATTCTTACGGAAACTCGACTCAGTAGTTTGCAACCATTTGCCAACATCTCTATAGTTTTTTTCTGTTGCTATTTCATTCTTGTAAATCCCACACATTAAAAGTAGCACTAATAAAATTGGGTCTTCTTGTACAATCAATTGATTGCAGTAAAGAATTTTGTTGGAGAGTAGAAAAATTAATTATGCGTTACAAGGAATTTTTACAAATTTCTTTTACATTGAATTCATTTATATTTTATTTAATTTCGTGTAATAAATAATTTTTGATAAGTCAAAATATTTATTTTAAAAAATCAGCCTGGTATCTAAGTTCTTTAAAAATAATTTCTCATGAAATAGCATTAATTTCAAATAGTTTCATACGGCCTGACATGGTCTGATATATTTATATATAATTCTTAATATGTCTTAAAATACTCATACAATACCAGATATAAAAATTGGCCATATCAGAAAAATTTTTCACAGGTTGATACGATCCGAAAACAAAAGCAACAAAGAAACTTTGGTATCCAACCACTATTCGATTTTTGAAATAAAAAAATGATATTTATACGACCAAAAAAGTAGCGAGTAAAATGCAGGAATATAATTTAAAAATAAAGGATTGCCTGGAGATGTAAAATGACATACATTGTAAAATTAAAAAAATGCCTAGTGAAGTAAAAATAAAAATGAATAGAAGGAAAATGATCGCAGGAAAAGCAAAGAAAAAATGAAAAGATTGGGAAAACACTCGGATGAATCGTATGAATTTATGGCGGCATAAATCGAAAAATGCTTCGCTTCCGAGGGTCCGATAATTTTGGGGTTGACCCATTCCTTGTTGCTTTAACTTTTCGCTTTTGCAAAAGCACACTCAGTATTTTACATCGACGTTTATATGTATGTGTATATGTTGTAGTAAATTTGCCGCTTCGAGGCATCCTATAAATCGACAAAAATCGTTATGAACTAAAAGGGAAAGCGGATTTAGACTATAACGCTTGTACTTGATAATACCTCGTTCTGTTAATATATAACGTTGGCATTTTAAATTTAAAAACAAAATATCCAAATATGCAACAGCTAAACTACTATAACGATTTTTGAACATCTGATAAGCTTCATTTATTTTTAATAAATGATTTATTTACCATTGATAAATTATTTATTAACTACAATTCATTAACGGCTAAATAATAAATGTACTTTTTTTAAAAAAAGTACATTTACAAGAAGTTAAAAAATAATTAGTTATATCTAATGAATGATCTAATTGTTTCCAAATAGACGAATTCAGTGATGAATAATTTTTTCTATAGTGTATAAATGGCTTGATTTTATTTTGAACTTATCGATCTAAAAAATTAACTCTCATTAAACCTTAGTCTGAATGAAATATTTTAAATAGAGAAAGTAATTATAGATACAATTGCAACGAGTATAGACTAATTAACTTCATAACATTTTAGTGAATTATCTAAAATTAATCAGCGTCATTACATTATTGCAATTACCGCACTCTAGACATCTTAATAATTGATTTTTAGATCGAAATGATTTATTTGAATAGTTATTTTTATATAAATGACGTGAATAATGAAGAAAAATGTATACTTTTCTGACATTAATTAAATCTGCAGCTATACTGGAACATCGCCCGAATTTGAATGAGTGATCGTAACCCACAGAGTCTAAACCAATAACAACCAAAATACAGAACGTATTGCTTTTGTATTATTTTTTAATGAATTCAGTGAATTGATTTTTCTTTTTAAATAGACGATTGCATTTAGACTCATTGAACAAATTACAAAATCTATTTAATTCTTCCTACCTATAAATGTTACTAATTAAATGGCAATTAAATTGGAAATCTTCGGACGTGAATAATTATCGAATTCATAATTCATTATCACCAATTAATAATGATTAGCTATTATTGTCAAAATGACATTAAAAATTCTCAAAAATTTGTTCATTAACATATTTGGTTGAGAATGCACCATAATCTCAGACTTGTAATGTCTTGTATAAATAAATCTGGGGAAAAGAGTGTCTCTTCAAATTTTTTGGACAATTTTCCAATTGCTTCACTCGGCAGAAAATATTGTTGCAATTAAAAAAGGCTTTTTATTGCTTGGAGTCTTAAATATTTCAAGTTTTTTTTTATCATTTCTTTACTTATAACGAAGAGTAATAAAAAGTTTTTAAGCCATATTGTAAATGCCGGTCTTCACGCTATAAACTGTCTTTTTGGTTGCTTCAAATATGACCTTTTACAGAAATAGAATAATTTATAAATGACACGACGATATTAGGGTTTTTTTTACTGCCTTCTGAATCAGTGCAGCTTTTAGTAATGACTAAATTGAGTTTTCTTTGAAAGCTACTTAATTGTTATCGTAAAAAAAAAAAAAATAGAACCACATGGATCTAAAAGTCTAACTAATTAACAGAAGATTAGAGGGACAAAGTAAGAATTTTCTAGATCATTCCAGAAATTTTTATAACTTTTTAGAACATTTTAGATCAATCATATCAGTTCTACATATTTTGCAACTTCCTAGATAATTTCCGAAGTCCTCATGAGTTAGAAAAGGACAGAAAAACATGTTTTCACATTTTTGAAAAAATCTTTACACCACATGGTTTAATTATTTTTAATTAGTTTATTCCTGTGAATTCTATGTTCTTATAAATCAATTAATTACAAATATTCAAATAACACATACTTTATTCAAATATATATGATATGTTTTGTTATAGGTCAATAATTATTTAATTAAATATGGACATTTCTAACTTATTATTTATGATGATTCCACTTCAATTTGGTTAATATTAACAGACTAAATGAATCAAATAAAATAATAATTATATACTGGAGCACGTAAATAATTAATTAGAGACTTTTTCATCAGATCAACATCATTTTTTCAATCACGATAAAAAATTACGTTCAAAAATAACTTTTAAATAATTATTCTACTAGCTCTTTTCTTTTTTTAACACTCTCTAAGAATAAATTTATTACGACCTCAATTTAAAGAATTGAACTAAATAAAATATTTTGCCTAAGGAGTATTAACAATTACTTTTCGTTATTAAACAGTTGATCTGTCAATCTTAAAAAAGAAAATCGAATCAATGTGTTCCATTCAATTTTTTTTAATACTTTCAAATACGCAAATAAAAACTGTTACTTTATTTATTGGGGCCATAAAAATGATTAACTTAGCATTAAATTCCGCAGACTATTCAGTGCCGGAAATTAAACTTTGTTGTTGGTCTTAAAACAATTGAAGTTAGTTTCATTTACCTATTATTCTGTCTCAGTGTTTCTCTTTAATTTTGATTCTCTCATTTACTCACTTTCATTCCATTACAACAATTCTACGACTGAGTAATCGAAAGATCAGTAATTGTTCGCTAAGAACAATGCGCAGTCGCATACCATTGCTCTATACTTTAACGCGTTCAGTTCGATATTCTTGCATAATTTGTTTTCAACCCGCAAATATTCATTAACATCTCACAACTCAAATTCCGATTTGGAACACATTAATTTAATTGATAAATTTCGAGATAGATAAATTCATTTATATAACCTTTTTATTTGATGAATTTAAAAATTGACATGGAAAAGAGATTTAAATGATTTAAAAATAAGACTATACGTCAAAATACGGTAAAATATCGTATATAATAGTAAAAAAAAAACGGTAATTTAATTAGGAAAAAAATTTCTTCTTTATCCGATGATGACCATGTAATACTTCATAAAGCATTACATCTATTTCGTATTTCGTCGACCAAAACATTATTTTTGGACTTTTAGCTCTTTTCAATTATTACAGTTGATAGTAAACTAGACTTCAAATATATATTCGGCAAAAGGTAAATTTATAAGCCCATGTAGAAAAGTTTTTCAGCTTATTCAAATTTATGTTTGCATTAGGTCCATGTCTATTGAACCAAGATCACCTAGTATTGGTTCATATATGTGAATATGAGAGTGGGAAGGCTCCAAACTATTTTGCTACTTCTATCCAAGGATTTTAATATTCGCTTCCATATATCTCATCGACGAATACTCTAACTCTCACACGAACAAATATCGAAAAGTAAAAAAAAAAAACTTTGATATAAAACCTTGAATAACAACATTTTTTCAATCATTTTTATTAAAATAAATCTCAACGGAAAAGGAAATTTACTTTTTTTTTAATTTTTTTTTCATCAATAACTTTTTACTGACAACAACGTTAAGCGCTATTATTGAAATAGTTTAGCGCATCATTTTTGAATATTCATAACTTTTTACAATAATAACTATTAACTGTTGAAAATAAAGTTTCATTTTCAAATACATTTAACAAATTTTTCCCACACATTCTAATAAGTCACACACAGAAAAAAACTGTTGTTAGAAATATATCCTATTGCCTTACATACTCTTCAGGACAGAACTGGCAGGCTTTCGTTCAGCAGACTCTGATCTGACTGAACCACCTCTGAAAAGTCCACCTAAGCATTACCTGGACTTGTTGAGACTTACTTTGTTCCTTACCAATACAGCCCACTTAATTCTTCTCTGTTCTTGATCAATGCATCATCCTCTTTATGCAAATGAATTACGATGTGTAATAATTTTTAAATAACTCGAATAACTTTTAAACGAAGTTGCCGAGATGACTTTAGGGTCAACCGTTCTCCTAATTTTTCTTATTTTCATACATGGTCTACTATGGTCATTTATCATTCAATCAGTCCGTATGATACCAGATATAAAATTTGCCACATAAGAAAACTTTCTAGCGAGATTTACTTATTTAATTAAAGGAGATCGGACACTAAAGATAAAATAAATTTTATTTTCAGTCATACCGCGTTGAATTACTAATCAAATAAAGTTGATTGCGGAAGCTATTTACGGATAAACTGTGTTTTCGTTGGTTAATTTTGGACTGAAAGTCACTTTTGTGATTACTTCGTAAATATATTAGTTCATTAATTTAGATTGATTCATTGAAGTCGAACACAAATTATTTATTAACAAAACATAGATGAAATTTACTGTCAGTGTTGAGTTTTTGATTCCATTAATCACATTTTAGATATCTTCATTTATCGCAAATTATCTGACATTCCTAATTCATACTGTACTACAGAGGAACTACTTCAAATTTTCATTATTGTATTATTTAGTTAATATTATTAAATTATTGTTAGCATAAGTTTGAGGGAATTATAATTCTAAGTTTGAAAAGTGTGAAAAATTATTTTGAAGCCGAGCGAATTTAGCGAGTAGAAAAAAATAAGTGTAAAAGAATGAGAAATTATTCTATGTCCAGGCGAAGATTTCTCTTTTACAGTGTGATTCACAAATATGTTAAGTACCATTTTGAAAATAAATTTAGATAAGCAATTCTTTCTCGGGAGAATTACTCGGTTCAAGATGATCCCGGTAGGTGATCATAAGCCGTGTAGGTGGGAGTGAGGAGGATACTCTCCACTTGCTCTCGGGGTAGAGTTTAGGGCCCCCAGGGCTAACGACTAGTCACCTGGGGGGAAGGGGGGGTTATTAAGGAGCTTGTTTTAGTAAACCGCGTTTTTAATGTTAGACCGCGAATACCGTGGTATCTGTATGGAGTGTTCTATTGAATTGTTTTATATTGCTCACATTGTTTATATTGTTTTTTGATTTATTAATTAAAATGAAGGGTTTTGTTTATGTTTTGTTATTTTGACGCGATCCCCGTTTAAGACCCTGGACTCCAGCGAGCAAATTTCGAGCCGGGAATTAATTTTATATTTTATTTGAAAACATGGACGTTACAGTATTAAAAACCGAACACAATATCCAGTAAAAATTCAAAAAAATTAAAGAAAAGAAGAGCTTTTAAAATGAACTGTTTAGCATGAAATAATTTTTTTACGCAGATGTCAATTAAACAATCATGAATAAATAAATACAAAAATAGAATGTGTTAACAATGACATAATAATACAAACTTTACGTATGAATGTATATGCTTACTATAGTGATCCTTTTCTTAATACACAGATGATGGGACTGGCGTAATTTCCATTCAAATGCACCATAAAGCAAACTATCTAACTACACTACGGTGATCTCTGCTGCACCACTCACGATAATGCTTTACTAGATTCCATTTTGCGAAACTACCCAATATCGGGCTTGTAACTATTCACACCATCCGCATTACTTAAGAAAGACGTCACTTCTGAAATATCACTTAATAGTTACATTAAATTCTATCTCAATAAATTATTTCAAATATTTCAATGTATTCAATTAGTCAAAATTTACGCTATAATTTCCGTGATTAATTGATTTGTCTAAATATTATATATGCGATGCTTTCAATAGCACATGCTGCTAATCAAATTGCATTAATGGAAAACTGGTTTTATATTATTTAATACGATTGCTCTACATAATTTTGAAGGGCTCTCAAAATATGCATTAAAGCCAAATAGAATTGTTGACCGGACGTTTATAGTAGAATGCATCAGCACCACTTACTAATTAAAATACATTAATATAAGTCGACTAAACATCACTCGACTTTAATGTGTCATCATGAATATGTATGAATCCTCTATCACTAAAATAGTCAATATAATTCAAAAAGGTAAGTTTATCGGCTATAACACATATATAATTTCGATAAAAGATAAAAGAATAAAAGTCCGACTAAAATTGGCTTCATCGCAATTACAGTAATTGATCAAGAGATAGGGACTAACTTGTCAATCATTGCCTCTCTTTGTTCCGCTTTACGATTCTCTACTCGCTCAATTTCCTACTACCTCTAAAATTATCTACAATCACAAGAAGAGCTCGATTGATGACCACTAGTAATTATCACTACAGTTTGTTCCTTTTTTTTTCTCCATTCATTCGTACTGATAGTTCACTTTCAACATTACTAATTATCCATTAGTCAATTAGGTATACTTTATTCTACACAGTTGTTTTTTAAGTCGATTTCGTGAAAGTTTATTAATAGACTTTATGGAAATTTAACTATTGTCTTCATACAGAAACTTCTTGAAAATTTTCTTATGGTTTCTAAGACCAGCTTGGGATTCGAACCCACGTCTCGCCGATGAGTTAGTTCGATTAATCTACATTATTCTTCGATTATTCAACAATGTTTAATTATTTTTTCAATTGAGAATGTTTAATAAATAATTTTTCATTGAGGTTTTTATTTTTCTAAAAAATCTAGACACAGACATAAATTACAAAATATTTTTTTTCGTAGACTTTTGATCAGAAATATGCCTTTATAAATTGACTAAGATATATTCATAAAAGTGGAAATAATTTTTTCCAATTAATGAAAATAATTTCATCAGGATGTTGAACGTAATTATATTGACTAACAATCGATGAAAAAAGACATTAAATCGCTTTAAAAAAAAATACGATTGGCGTGATTTGTTTTTCGTCGGTTTCAAACTGTGATACCCATTTATATTGAGTGCTCTACTAGTGCATTATTGCTATAATTTTATTGCGAGTTTTAAAGCAAAAACATTTAAAAATTTTCCGATTTTTTGTTTATAAAATTAAAAAAATAGGTTTTTTTTTTTTTTTTTAAAACTTCATATTTTCAAACCAAGAGAATAATTGTCTTGAATTGAATGTTAATTTCCTGAATTTTAAATAATCCAAAAATAAAATCGAATGATGAAATTTTATTAAAATTAAAAAAAAAGAGCCAAAAATTATCATAATTAAATTATTCAATTCTTTTATTACTTTGTTAGTTCACGTGATTTATTAAATCATAAAGAACGAGAAGATAGCAATTAATTAAAAAGTAGAATTGCCGTGGTAGTATGGTGCGCAGTTATCGTATACAAAAAGAATCTAGGTGATTCACATCGAGGAATTCCACAAGCTGCACAATAAAACTTTGCTTTTTTTTAATTTTTTTTAAGAACAGAAGCCACACTGTTATAATGAATGGGAAACCGGAGAGCTGTGAAGTCGAAATAAGCTCAATTGTTTCACGGCTTTCCCGACGGTAGCAATTGCATTTTTCAAATGCTAAATAATAAATTATTGAATTTTTATTTTCATCATATTATAAATATATCTATTAATTATCTACAGCAATGAGGAAAAAAATAAAAAAATAATTCAACTACTTGTTAAGTTGACTACGAGTATTATCGATATTTTTATGAGGA
This sequence comes from Cotesia typhae, assembly GCF_013202065.1. Taxonomy (NCBI): domain Eukaryota; kingdom Metazoa; phylum Arthropoda; class Insecta; order Hymenoptera; family Braconidae; genus Cotesia; species Cotesia typhae. Next base: position 6,148,594 of record NW_027423757.1, on the reverse strand, counting down.
ACTCAACTAAAATAGAGGGTAAGCCGTCAAATTAGTCTAACGAAGCTTCGATACATTAATAGGGTAACTTCAAAGGAACATCAAAGGTGACTTAGATATTAAGGAAATTTAATATGTCGTACATAAAATTTAACAACAAGGCAAATTCAAATATCTGGATTCAAATACTATTAATTAATGAATTAATTTCTTTATCAAAATATTATTTTCAGTGCAGTAGGTATCTATGAGAATTGAAGTTAATTTTACGTCTTTTTTTTTTTAGTTTTACCAGACTTACCAGTAATTTTAAATCGAAATGGACAGCTTGTCAATGACACTGTTGGTCCTGAAGGAGAACGAGACGACTTAATCCTCACATGTCGTGTTATCGGCGGTAAGAACAAAAACTTGTATATTATATTTATTCCCGGGTCAAAAAATTTGATCTGTTTTAAAACCATTTTTCAATTTAATAATCCTAAAAAAATTTCCTTACAAATTTACAGCTAATAAAATTTTAAACTAATGAAATTTCACGAAAAGTTCTATGTATAGCTTGAACTGAATGATTTATTCAGCATTGTACTATTATATAAATTGTCAATTTTTGGAGACTCTGTTATTTCAATTTGATTTTTAGTATTATCTTTATATTTAGTTATTGAATTATTCTACTGAGATCCCAGCAGTCTAAGTAAATGAGTTAATTTATTTTAATTATTACATCGTTTAAACTATTATTGGACTAGATAACTGAGATCTTAATCTTATCCAACCACAATATTCTAGTAAATCAATAGAGATAATTGAATTTTTGTTCTCTCTCAATAATTTTCTCGACTCAAGCAAATTTTTTTCTGTTCATCCATATTGTGATTAATCAATTCAATACTTTACTTTTCGTTCATAAAAAAAATTAAAATAATTTCATTTATAGCCATTATTTGAACTACATTTTTTATGTTGAAATAAAAATAACTAGAAAATGTTTTCAAGTGACCCATGAAATAAGCTATAAATTAGCGATAATTCATAAGAATAACTTATTTCTACTGAATTTCAACAAAGATTTATTATCTCTTGAATCCATGCAAAAAAAATAAAACAAATAATAGCTCAGGTGAATTTACAATACCCAAGTGATTTTCTTCATCGTTGTTACCAGTATTTTTACTCATTTTTATTAATTAAAGTTGACTATTTCGTGATAAATAGATCGTGAATATATAATCTGTTTATATATTAAACTACATTCAAAATCCATAATGAGAGTAAAATTTTTTGCATGAACAGTAATTATAAAATATGGTTAAAATAATATTATATTAAATTGTTACATTCATATAATATCACTATCTTTTTGTTTATTTTTTTTATCACTAAAATTATATTAAGTCAAAAAAGAAAAATTTCTAATAAAATTATAAAATAGACTGATAGATAATTGTATTTATGTATGGTAGATTTTAAGTAATCGAATAAAGTGATGCAACTTTTTCCGGTAACTCAACGTCAAAATCAATAAAAATTGAGTAAATAGAAAAGTTGCCGTGGCTTTTCTCTCTAGTGTACAACAGGTTTTACCCTCATATATTTTTTTGATCCATATATATGTATGTATGTATAAAACTAAAACTTGACTCACGCCAATCACGGTTGAAGTATAGTATATGATAGTATAACGTATATATATAGTAATGGTGTAGGAAGTAACAGTGTCGTCAGTTATTAGATCAAGCAACTTTTTATCGGTAACCGAGGGTAAGTGAAAAGTTCTACGTTTAGTCGGGCCAGAAGAAGAGGAATAAAGAGAGAGAATGAGTTAAAAAGCCGAGAGAGGAGGCGCTTAGATCGCTTGAGTTGCAAGCCAAAAGAAGAGTAGTCGGGTAGGGTACCGTAAAGCTCTTCGCTGTTTACTTTGGCAACTGGATCTAAATTTCTGTTTATAACTACTGCAACTTCTACGACCGCTTTAAAAGATTATTTTGGCCCTTCATCCGCTCTTGTCTTTCGCATCACTTTATATCTATTCATTTCTATACATATATATGTGTATAAACTTTTATTCCGCTCAATCCTTTCACGAAGACTAGATTTTAACATTTTTTTCATTAATCTTTTTAATTTCCCGCTTTAGAAATTGAAGATTTTATAGAAAGAAAGAAATTTTATTGTGATTAGTTTTCAAATGAAAGTTTATTTTTTATTTATGTTATTTCAATCACTTATTCGTTATTTATTCGACCAAATGTAACGAGTTATAATTTTTTTTTTAATTAATTAATATTTTAAGTGCAGAAAAAGTAATTGATTCATTATATATTTATTGGATTGTCTTGTAGAAATTTATTTTAATGAACGACTCATTTATATCGATTGCTGATAAAAAAAAGTTTTCGATCGATTTACTACCGAGCTGAAGATAAATTTTTAGTACTGTGCAATTAATTTGTAAAAGTAAACTATTATTTTAAGAGATTATCGAAAAGATTTTTAATATAAATCCAAGTTACGAGTATACAGGTATATAAGCTCTAAAAGTTATTGACCGAAGTAAATCGATCTCGAGTCGGTCACGTCGCCAAAGCAGTTAAAACGCAACTCCGTTCGAGAAGCTCCTTGAATAACAACGATATAAGAGTAATGTAAGAGGATGAAATCTGTTTTCTCGTTTCAAAACTCCGTATATTACAACTGTTACACAACTATTTTTTCTCTTTGCTGAAATATAAATTACGGTATTATATAACATTCTCCGAATAAATATCAACCTTAGTAAACAATTTCGAATGTAACCAAACAAAGATAAATTAATTTTATCATCCAACTTTATATTTGAATTTAAAAAATATCTGAACGTACATACTTTTTTTTTTTTTTTTTTTTAGTATACAACATAAAAGCATCCATCAATTTATTTTAGCAAATTGTTCTCGATAGTGGATTGAAAAAATAAAATTTTTATTACAGTAATAATAAAATGATAAAAAATATGTATTATATCAAGTTTTTCCATTTATTTTCGTACCTCAAGTTAAAAAATGTAATCAATAAAATATTGATGACTTGAAAAAAATTTTTTAAATTTTTTATCTCGAAAAAAATTTTTAAAATTAAAAAAATTCAATGAAATATGCCCGAAATTAATCTTTCCGTGACATAAAAAGTAATTTTTTTTTTCAATTAAAATTTCTACAGTTTTTGTAAAACATGTTTTGCTCAAATATTAATTGTTCTCACAGCCTAATTTTTTAAAATAATTTTTTTCGAATAATCGTAACAATAACATTTAAATATCTATAAGTAGAATAAATAGAAATATTTTTTTGTTACACTTGACCCTTCCTACATGCTCTTTTATTATCGTTTCCACTGAAAGACAATAAATGAGACAAGCTTTCAACTTGCAAAATCTCTAAAAAAAAATTAAAAATAAAGAAAATGGAGCATACTTTTTTTATTTAAAAAAAAAATCTAGTGAGTTTGCTTTGGCTCTCGAGCCAAGATGTCTGTATTGAAAAGGTTGAGCATCGCTCTGCTGGTCTCAACGTTATGACCCTTCAATATATACATATATACATAGTATGTTGACGAGGATAGACTAATTTAAAGTTGCCAAGAACTTATTCTATGTTTAGTAAGCTGGGAATATACCAAAACCTTTGAATACTTTATTATCATTGTCACAATCAGCTTACCTCAACAAAGAAACTTGTTTAAATAAAGAACCATTGTATTTTTAATTCTTAAACCTTTAAAATATACGTTTCCTTTATTATCAAAAACTATACTTAGCGTAATGATAAAATAATAGACTTAAAAACCAATAATTAAAAAAAAACCCTTGCTTCTGGGTGAATTTAATTATACTAAACTTCAACCATTACTTATATTACACAGTGAAAAATTCATGGCAATAATTGTTATGATATTATAAATAAATATAATGCATAGAAATATTTTTTTCTTTATACAAACTTTGATGTGCTAGATTAATATAGTTTAAAAATTTTTAATATATTAAAAATTTATTTTATTAACTGATTGTTAAAAAACATCAATTAAAATATTTTTAGTCACAAACATTAATAAATTGAAAGGATTTATATTATTATTTTCTTAATCCGTCAGGACATGGGTGTTTTTTAGTATTTCACTTGCACTACAGCAAAATTCATTGTGTTGAATGTTATTGCGTGAGAAAAAATCTCATAGCCCATGTCCTGAAGGGTTAATAATGTCGTTTATAATGTCTCCTATCATATCCTAACCTTTTACTTTTCCATTTTAATAAATCCGTTTGACAATGGAGCTCATACGGATTGTTGTGGAACTATAACATCGTATTCGTGCATAGCTTATACAAATATTGCTAAAATATCAACTTCGGGATTATATTTAATTAGATAAGTAATTAAAAAATTGTTTAAATTAAAATTACAGGGTCACCAACACCGCGGATAAAATGGCATGTTCCAAACATAACTTTCGAGGAATCTATAACGAGTTCGCTTGATGTAATCGAGAACAAGTAAGTAATTATATTTAGTACAATATTGAGCGACTACTGTAATACTGTTTTAATTTTGAAATTATTTATTCAGATTGACAGTGAGGTCACTTCGTCGGGAATCGTTAGGAACAAATTTTACCTGCGAGGCGTCAAATACTGACCTCGTTCCATCAAAGAGAAAATCTGTAAAATTAGATTTAATTTGTAAGTATTATTTATAAAACAATTAATAGTGAGTAAAATTGTCGTTTCAATTCGAGGAATTTTTTTTATTCACTTTTTTTATACGAAAATCATTCTAAATGTAATAATTACCACTTATAGTTTTTGTTCATCATCTTTTTTTCTGCAAATTTTCTCCAGAACTTTTTTTTTATTTAAAAGATCCATGATTGCAGATCAAGAAAATTATTTCTCTATCAAATAACGATTTGTGAATTTAATTTAAAAATTATCTAATTAAAGTACACCAAACTATTTTTTGAATTAACACTATCATATTTGTCTTGATGATAAAATTTTCGTCTTGTTTTACTGTAAAATTTGCTAATTAGACGGATTGGTTAAACTAATATAATTAGCTAAAAAATGTGCACTCATAATATATGCATGTAAAATGTAAGTAAATATTATTTATCGTTTTATCAGATGAGTACAAACTAAGATTTAGTTGTCAAGATGAACAAAGACATATCGACGAAAGTAGAAAGACAGTGAGGAAGACAAGGGTCGGACAGTTTGTTCCAACAAGATAAAAACAAATGTTTATCTTGGCGTTAACGAATTAAGATCATTATGCTCCTATCTTATCTTTTTATTCTTACTCCATAGATTGAATCTACAAAATAAAACGGGAAAGAAATCTCGCTGCAAACAACAGATACAAATTAGTTTTTGAGCTTTTTGGTTTTACCACTAAGAAGAGCAAAATAAAGTAACTTAACTAGCGAGCGTAAGAAAAATAATTTATTGATGTTAACTCCTTTATTTAATCACTAAAAACATCATTTTTATAAATTCCAAGTGGTAGAACCGTAACAAAGTAAATTCATGCAATTTAATTGTAGAATAAAAAAAATTCATTTTCTATAAAAATAGTGATTTAAGTTAATGACATTCATTACTATTCAACGTGAATCAATTGATTAAATAAAACTAGAGCTAAAACAGCTTTTGAGATGCTCAATAAATTTCGAACAGTTGAAATTACTATTTCCGTTAGCATTCACCGTACTCACCATTTAATGGATTATCAGTAACTGTATGAGCTAAAAGTTGAATCGAAGTTTGAAAACTATGTTTAGGGAAAGATAGAAAGCTATTACAGTACCCTACTTATCATCCCACACATTTCCGATTGCGCTGCTAGTGCTTATGGCATTTTAAGGTAATAACGACAAGTTTCAATGCATCCCACTATCCTAATTCAAGTTTAAATTCTATGTCATAGACGTGGATTTGTTCTACCGGTCACTTTTCCAATTTATAACTTCAAAAATTAGGTTTGTTTACCTCAGAATAAAAACTATAAAAATTAATAATATGAAAAAGAACAATTCCATTATCGTATTGGATGATAGGAAAAAAAATAACGTCTTAGCTAAAATTTTTTTCTAATTATTTCCAATTTTTACCGGAGTTCAAAAATATTTTTTTTTTATACAAACATTTATACATTATTACTCCTTACCACCTGTAATAAAAATTTACTATTTTACAAACTATTCGGCGGTGGATATGTCAAGCAAAATAGAATTTTGTCCAGGTCGCCCAAAATAAATTAAAACAAACAGATAAAAAGAAAAAGAGAAAAAGTAATTTATATATCACGAGATATTAATAAAAATTCCTGTGACACACCTACTTATAGAATGACAATTTTGATTTTTATCAGTAAAAATTCAATGAATTATTTTTCCATCAAACAACACGGCTTTTGGCTCTTATGAAAAGTTAAAATTTCCAAAATTGTAATTTCTTCGATTATACAGACAGAACTCATTCATAAGTTAACAGAAATAATAATATGGCTGGATCAAAATACATGTCAATAATACCAGATCTCAGTACGAAATATTCTTATTTCAAATTCCTATTTTAAAAACCTTTAGAGAAAAAACTGATTTCATAACCAATGAATAATAAAAAAGAACTTCTAAAAGGATCCATGTACATTTCCTAAATTATTGTCGTCAATATTGTGCAAAAAATACCGATGTCAAAATTTAATTTGCATAAAATTTTTAAACTTTAATATTCATACGAACAAAATTTATGATTTTATTCCGTTTGTAAATTATTTATACACTAATGTAGACATCAAAAGACCAAAAAAGGTATAGTGTCCACAAGAAATTTTACATTAAAATTCGATTCTGATTTGACAATATCATCATAAATTTTTTTTCATAGCTTCTTCAATCAGAATTTCTTGTCAATTCAAAAAGAAATTAATGCAAAGCTTATCGAAAAAGTTCACTTATAAGTTTTTATGAATTTAAAAATAGTAAGAATAACTATTTAAGTTTCAAACAGGATAAAATCAATTACCTACTCTCTGAAATTTTAAGAATTTACAATTTCCAGAGCGAGAAATAAAAAGAGATAATACAATAACGACAACTAATTCGGAATGGATTGGAGAAAAACTATTTGCAAATCATTTAAACGTTTGTGTTTTTTTTTTTTTTTTTTTTTTAATTGAATGCTAGTCGTCGACGCGTTTAACTCTTTCCGAAACACTCATCATTTCCTCGTTCCAGTCCAAGTGATACTTTCGTTCACTAATTCAGAACGACCACTGTCCACTTCACAGCAATTTAAAATCGGTGTATAGGTGTAGAGTATTATTTTCGTTTTATATTATCAACCTTCTAAATACTGTCATTTTTTTTTTTTTTTTTCAGTAAAAATTTGATCAATGTTTTTTATTTTAAACTATATGTATCAACATAATAAAAAGCTTTTCATATCACATTTTATGTATATAGATTTATAATATCAATATTAAATATATATTTTTTTTTAATCATGTTCTAAACTTTTTATTGCAGTGAAACCTTTGACGATAAAAGTAAGCAGACCCGGCTCTGCAAACAAAAATGAATCTCTACAAGCCAAACATCGGTACGACTTGGAATGTGAGACAACTGGTTCAAATCCGCCTGCGGTAATAACGTGGTACAAAGGCAAACGTCCGCTCAAGCACGTCAGCGTAAGTTAATTCTATAAAAATAAAAACATGTAAATAATTCAATCTCATTTGTAAAACGTTCTTACTTCAAAGCAATTCATAAATATGGATGTACAAAAATAAAATAATCTATATATCTATTTTTGCTTCTTTATTAATAAATTTTTCAACTTTTAGCGGCAATTAAAAATAAAAATAAATTGTACACTCATGTTGAGTAGCTTTAAACAATCAAAGTAAATTAAATATCATAAATTTTTCTCATTTCCTTCAATTGATGAAGAAATTAAAAAAAAAATACAAATTGATAAAAAATAATATTGTAGTTAAAAATCAATCTGGCAATAGGAGCATGAGAATACTGTGAACTTAAAACCTTGAATTTATTTTTTTTTTAGATCAATGGTAGTAAGACTATATTTTTTATTCACAATACTGTAAACATTTATGTACACTCGTAAATTTTGTCCTGATTCCCAGGATTTCGATTACAATTTACAATCCTAGATTGACACTCAAAATATTAACGAATGACATTACTACGTTTTTCAAACTTTGTTAAAAATTTCAATAGCATTAAGAATATATACGACAAAAATTGTAATGCTAAATTTGGATAATTAAGAAGACTTGAACAAAACATCTATTCGTTTATAAATTTTCTTATGAAATTTAAAAATCCTTACGAAGTTTACTATATTTTTTTAATTTTTTTAATATCTCGTTAATAAGTGAAGAGACGCAATTTAACGGTAATGTGTTCGGTTGAGTAACTGATCAAGATTTCGGTAAAGTGAATGTAAAAGCCGTAACGACAAATTTAGCGCAATCAGACAGAATACGAAATTGAAAATGTCAAGTGCACCCGACATCTACCAATCAAACAAGAGCTGTACAGTAGTAACCTTGTGATTATCTCATTCGTTTGGTACTTTATCTATTTTTTTTTGTACCATTAACTTTATCGAATTTTCAATATATTTAGCTTATTTTCATTAACTTTGTTCATAAAACTATTCAGACTTTCTATCTATTTGTTCGAAGTTCAAAAAGGTGAAATCTGAAAACGGGAATTCCTGAAAGAGTAAAGAGAGAGCTAAAATGTTATTCATTTATTTTTATTTGTCAAAATTTGTCGGATAAATTTAAAACATTTCAAGATCATTGTATTAAAATTTCAAGTCAATCAGAACAAAAATGACAGAAATAGAGCTTTTTTAGTCTCTGTCCCTCTTACACAGTTTATAACGCATGCGCGGTAGAAATCGGTGAACACTAACTCGAAATCTATTGCACGGATATTTTTCGAAAAATTCTTTTTCAATTATAAATAATTTTTATATTAGCAGAATTGTTGACTTTTTTTAGTAAAAAATCGGCGTTTTAACTTTTAAGTGCTGCAAAAAATCTAAAAAATAAAACAAATAAGAACTCAGCAGCATAATCTTGAAAAAATTATCAACAAATTATCAATAAATATATTTATATTAACCAAATTCTTCAAAAAGATATATAAAAATATATTGGTTTTTGATCGAAATCATTTACCTCCTGTAAATAAACTTTACTTCCTGTAAAGTTAGGATTTTGGTATAAAATCGTGGTTAGCTAATGATTGGCTTCAACCCCAAATTTTCAGAAAGAATTCTACTTAGGTAGTAACAATTACTAAAAATTTGCGGTGATTTGAACGACCCGAAAACATCAATCTTCTGTAGCTTTTTACTTTGCATATGTAATTTCCTTGTAAAACGCTTTCGGCATAGCTAATGGCAGTGGTAAAGATTGACAGTTAAAAAATAGTCAAGATTAATAAGTATTCAACTTGTTTGACTGTCTACGGTTCCTCTAACGAATATAATGAAGAACAGAAAAATTATTTCTCACATTTTAGTAATCAATGAATTATCTGAATATTCAGCCATAATTTGTTTTTTTTTATAAAAAAAAAAGTTAAAATAAATATTAAATTTCGTTATTAACACAACTGTCAAGATAAACGAAAAATTTTAATTTTTTTCAAATTTAATCACTTCATAACAGCGAAAAATATTTTTATTTAGATTCGGTTTTAACTGCTGTGGTCATATCGTCGACTTTAACATCATCATTTGCATCATTAGCTTTTGATATGACAAATTTTTGCGAAATTATTACAAATTATTTTGACAGATTATTACAAATACGAGCTGCTGTCAGAGTATTCTTGATGTGTTATACAATAAGTACATCAAATGTATAACTTTAAATTTCTTATTATGTATATCTAAAGCTACTTATTTAATGTCATTGCCGAACCAGTAACGACGCTATTGATAAAACGTCATTGAAAGTTTGAGTAACTTGATAAACTAATACTGAGTTTCTAATAGATTGACAACTTAAGTTGGCTATAATGGAGAATTATCTTAATCACATATAATTTAACAAATTTAATTATAAAAATAACATTACTTTGGACATTATTGTCATTACATGTCATCAAAAAGAAAAAATAAGTCATTGAATTTTTTGTTTTAATATTTTTAGGAAGAAAGAAGTCAAAATTTAACGATCAGCAGGGTTGAGTTCGTCCCTAATGTAGAAGATAATCGTAAAGCCGTGACTTGCAGAGCGGAAAATCCAAATGTTAAGGGTTTATTCTTAGAAGAATCCTGGATTTTAAATGTTGTGTGTAAGTATATATTAAAAATACTTAAATTCTTTTAATATTATCGTTTTTTTTAAATTAAAGTACACTGGTATACTTTAGTGTACCAAATATTGATGACCTTATCTTTAAATCAAAGTCGTAATAATCTGATTAAGTATATCTTATATCCAAATAATCTCAAGCATCGAAGAGTATTCTTGCTTTTTCTATTATATTAAATATTTAATATTATATTTAAGTTCTTTTGAAGAATTGATTCCACACTTGAAGTTTAAATATTATTATTTCTATTTCCCGAGTCATCTTTCATTCATTGTTTTTATAAACAAATATAATTTTAGAGTGTACTTCTTAACTCAAAGTAAACCTCTTAAAGAACGATTGCTGCCTTTTATTAGATTTAAATCGATTTTCTTTAAAATACTCACGACGCATTTTTAATATGAATATTTTTTTTTATGAACAAAAAAAATTTTCTGGTTGAGATGTTTTGAATATTAATCAAAATATTCACAATAAATCGAACAATTTAGATGATAAATTAAAATTAATTAATTGAGAAAGAAAAGAAAATTTCGGATACAAATAATCGAATAAAAAATCTAACTTTGTGATTTTGATATTTAAAAATAAATTAATAAAAATCATTCATCTCGATCAAAATTTGGGATGTAAAAATTGGATAAATGGCATTATAAATTTAGTGTATAAGAAAAAAGCAAAGGACGATAACAAAAAGTCATGACATTCGATAGAAAAAACAAGTTAGATCCTGAAAATGACATCATGTCACGTATTCAATTATATGTCTAACCAACTGAGGAGTAGATCGAAAAAATTACCTGGTCCGTCTCACGTAAGCGGGAAAACAACAAACATCGAATAAAAATATTATTCAATAAGAAAAAGATGAATTGAGCTGCTAGGAAAAGTTTTTCTGTGGAACAAGTCTCTACGTAAACTTATTTTCACGTTGAAATGGTCTGAAGAAAATAAAAAGAACTAAGAGATAAAAAAAAAATTCTGAACAGCTACTGAGTCCCTAAAAGAATATAATAATAATATTCCTATTTTAATTGACATTCCATTTAATTAAAATTTTTAATTACACCGGCACACAAAAAAAAAGTTGTTTGTGCATTTGAACGGTACTGGGACAAAAAAACTTCAGATTTAATTTCAGTGGAACAAAATATATAACAATCATACTCAATCTGAATCCAAAAAATTTTTTTCATTCCGGTCATTTTAGTTTTTCAAGATTTATTGTAACTTTTTTCGGTTTTTCGCAATTTCTTCAAATTTTGACGGCTCAACGAACTAATTAGCGTGTAGATTCAGATTCAGTGAATTGAAACACATGAAAATCAAACTTGATTCGAGTCCACAAAAATTTTTTTATTGCTGCGATTGCAGTTTTTCGCAATTTTTCGAGTTTTTTGCATTTAACTTAAATCTGGAGGATGACTGGGCCAAATGGACTTCAAATTCGGATTCAGCGGGTTGAAATGCATGTCCATAGGTAGGTCCGATCAAATGCACAAACAACTTGTTTTGTTGTGTGCCGGTGTTATTGATAAAATTCTTTTGATAAGTTATGTAGTTTTGAAAAGTACAATGTGCAGTTCAATTTATGATTATTGCATATTCCATCAATTTCAATTAAAATATATAACTAATTTCAATATGCACTCGTCAAACTTAGTTTTGTTCCTCTATTCGATTAAATGCATATTATTGTTCAATCAATCATGAGTCATGAGAGACCTCTATTCTATATATAATATTATAGGAAGGACAAAAATAATAATTTTATCTACAAAACGAAGTGATTCAAGTTATGTCCAATGAATGGAAATTTAATTGGAAACTATTGTTCGACAATTTTTAAATTACACAATCTTGGTGAATACATGCATAACTAATATTTTTTGTTCTTCACAAAATATTTCAAAAATAACCTTATAATTGTTTGGCATAAATTTCTGTGGTAGTTGGTCCATTGGTGTGTGATAATCTTCACATCCATAAACACCCTGAAAAATAATTTAAATATTAGAAACAAATTTTATTGACAACAAAACGACACACATAAACTTTAGCATCACAACTCTTTATAAGTTTTGAATTTGACTTTCTATTACTCTTGGTCAACTTATTCCGTATTTTTCAGGAGCCTTTACCGAAAAAATCGGTAGCCTTTACCGAAAAAAAATCGATAACTGCTACCAATCGCCAATCGGTAGCCTCTCCCGATTATTTTTTTCCGTGTACTAATTTCCTTCCCTTAAAACGGTTAAAAATATGAGAACACTTTAATAGAGTTCATTTTAAGTATTATTCATACGATTATTTAGGTTGTTTTATTTAAAGCCCTTAATAATTTTGTATAAATAAAAAAATTCGTAAAATCTCAATTAAACTAAAATTCACTTAGTTGAGACATATTAGCGATTACGTAAATACTCAAAAAAAAAAAACAATGAATGTTTTTGAATCTTGAAAAATTAAAAAAATAACTAAGATTATTGATCCATTCGATGTAAATGGAATGAAAGCGCCGAATAAATTTAATTTAAATAAATAATATCATTATTGGCAATTTATTTTTAAAACATTCATCAAAAATTCATTCGAGTTTATGATTCGGTTATAAAATAAGTACATGAATAAAAGAACCCAATGAAATTATCATGAACTTTTTTACGAGTCAATTCGCTCTATGTCGAATATGTTACATTAGGGTGTGCCAAAATTCAATTTCCGTGAAGAACCTTTTAAAATTGGAATTTTGAGTTCCGTTTTTAGCTGGAGCTGTGTTAAGGCATTTTCCAAGATATTTTGGAGTGAGACGATTTATTTGATTTTCATAGAATTTTTAACAGAAGATTTAATTGAGCACTTCCGGCCAAAATTTGAAATTCCAGCGGAAATGCACAAACTAAACTCCTGTTAAAAAATTCTATGAAAATCAAATAAATCGTCTCACCCCAAAATATCTTGAGAAATGCGTAAACACAATTCCTGCTAAAAGCGGAACTTAAAATTCTAATTTTAAAAGGTTCTTCATGGAAATTGAATTTTGACACACCCTAATGTTACATATTTTATAAATATTCAAAATTGAGTAGATGAATCCTTTTTATAACATTCAACCGTTGATACGACAGAAATTTTGAAAAAATTCGTTCTCTCATCGTTTCGATTTAGTATAATATACTATATGTCACATCACCGATCAAAGCTCATAGCGATAAAAGTATCTGTGAGAAATTTAAAAGCGGTGAAAAAATACAACAGCGCTCGACGAATTGAATTTAGTGAAGATAAATCATCAACTTAATCACTCAGAAAATGAATTAAATAAAATTATTTAAGAATAGTTTTCCGCTGGTAAATTTTTATAGAAAGGCATTAAAATGCTTTGTGAACTATATTTACTTAAAAAGTAAATAAGTAATAAAATTCTTCAGTGGATTATTATTTTCCAGTCCATTTGAAATCCCGTAACAAGTTAAGCTTATTTCATTTATCACCAGTAGGGAAGAATTTATTATGATAAAATTATACGTGATTGTTTTATAGATCCACCTCTGGTGTCATTAAGCCTCGGATCAACACTGAATGCCGGTGATATCAAGGAGGGTGATGATGTATACTTCGAGTGTCACATTAATTCAAATCCGTCTATCTCAAAACTTATCTGGATTCACAATGTAAGTTTCCTTTTTTATATTTTTTTTTTTGATAAAATATAAACTCATAAGTAATTATTATTATAATTTTTTTTCACACGATTTAGTCTTAAGTTTTTCACTTTTTGATCTCCCCCTCTTCTATATCAGATGTCTTTAAGAGTCTCTTTCGATAAAACGTCACACTGTAACACTTATACCCTATAAGTCAATAGTCATATGATAAATCGTTTGATAATAATTCAAGTGAATAAAATTGGACGAGAAAATATTTATTGGCTTTTTAATAAAAAATTGAACCATTTATTTCGGAAATGGCCAATAATTCTTTTAACTTTGAACCAAATAATTTATTCAATCATTTTGACTTATCTGTTAAATTTAAAATCTAAACAATTTCCATTAATTATTTGGAATTAATTGAGTGACTAGTAATCTACAGTCACTATGTTACTGTCAAAAATAAACAATTTTCTCTCTATAAATAGAGAGAAAATTGGCTCAACGATTTCTCGATATTTTCCATTAAAATATACATAGTTTGGGTACTTTTTGAATAAATTCAAAAACTTACTACTAGGACAGGATTAATTACTAATAATTTAATAGAAAATGTCACTTGGACACAAACTTCAAGAACAAACTATTCAAAACTGATCTACAAACTTAATATAATTAATTAACTACCACTCAATACTATATAAAGTCTTGAAAGGGTAAAATTCGGGTCAAGACCTCTTTTATTGAATCTTCATCAGGCATCTTAATATGTAGTACATAAATGAGCATCTCAATACATCGCACATTCAACATTTTCTAGAACGTTGATTGTAGAAATAATAAATCTGATATAATTCAGTAATCAATGAAAATTACAACAGTGGCAAAACATGTGCTCATAAACAATTATAAATTAATATCAAATATGTTAAATTAACACCTAAAATCCACTTAACTGATAAAAATTAATATTTAATAGTTAGTGTGGATGCAAATAATTTTAGTTATCATTGTATAGATTAGAATATTTTTGCGGGTTAAATTTTTAATTTTTGATAACTTCTTTATTAAAAATAAAATTATTCATGATATAATTTAATAATAACAATTTTAAATTATGTAGATTAGTAAGCTTTGTTAAGTTTTTTTTTCTTTTCATCCTCAGCAGAATCTCGAGATTTACCTTGCAAAGCCTGCTGTTTTTGAGACTTTTACGTACCTTAACAGTATTGATTATTCAAAACTTAAATTTGTAGCAATCAATTGTGATTCCTTGAAAAATTATTGATTCTTATGGTTTATTATTTTTCGATTATTTGATAGTCAATTAAAAAAAAAAAAAAAAAAAAAAACATTCGACCAAATTAAATAGAAACTTATAAATTAATTCTAAAATGAATTTTTAAAGAATTAACAAATTAAAATTTATTCTAATTTACCTATCCTGTATATAATTTTCACTCTGCAACTCAGTCTCATTAGCTTAAAGTTATTTTTTAGCCGCAGTTTCAACAATAATATTTAACTAACATAAACAATAAAATAAATGTGAAAGTAAACCTAGCCTGCGTTAACTTTAAATTTAAAAATAATTCAAAATGAATAATAGTATCTCCGTGTATAGTTACAAAAAGCGTAAAATGTAATCTAAGAAATTTCTTGAAAAAAGGATCTCATAAAGTTTCATTAAACTAGATACACATATCTCAATAACTTTAAAATTACCAAGAGAATGCAAAGTGTTAGAGGCCGAATTGCTTCGATATAAGTACCGGCGATAAATATTAGCATAACATAATTTCATAACACAGATAAATATTATATTATAAATTTAATATAGATGAATAGATATAGATAATAGAGATAGAGTGCTATAAATTAACCAAATATTGAAGGGGAAATAATCTCATATAAGACAGCCATAACACTTATTTAAGAGTGATTTTACATCTCGTATTGAGACATCTTTTCGGGAATCGCAACGAATCTTGGTAGAATCTCGTAATCCTTTAATCCCAATCGGTTTAATCCTCTGGCGATGGGAACGCTATCGTCCGCGAGCGAGACCTCATCTTCTCTGGCTTGGGTTGAGTATATTAAGTCCTACCACTCTTATAGACTAAGCTGGGTAACCTGAACTACCCCGTTTTCATGCTACTCAACGTACCACCCAGCCATTATACATATCCATATATATAAACTTACCATCTACCATCTCCCATCTACTACTAGTGAAACTACCAACTATGTACTACTCTCTGTGCACCCTTGCATCTGCTCTCTTTCCTGCCTTTCCAAGACCCGAGACCCACCCGGGTTTCGTTTCATCGTGATCTTTTGTCGGATGCTCCTCTTTTTCGCAAGGATGTCGGAAACGACTGAGTACCAGCTGCGGCGTTACAGATTTGTGACGAAATTGCTTCTTAAAAATATGATCCGGCTTCATTCAACTCGTCTACTCACTTGCTCGTTCATTCGCTCAATGAGTTACTTACCTAGCTATCCACCTACTATACCTTGTGCTTCATCTTCTTTCTCGAAACATTCTCCTCTTCTTGGTTACTGCTCTTTTTTTTTCTTTATTCTTCATTTTCATTCCACATTTTTCTGTTATCTATTCCGTGCCCTACAAAGCACAAAATAAGTAAAAAAATAATTCATTTCAAAAAGTACCTCGGCTCTATTATCGATTTTAACCTATTCTGATTTTACTTTTACTTTTTGTACAATGTAGTGTGTCTGGATAATTTGTCGAGCATGAAGTTATTTCAAATATTCGGTATCCTTTTGAACATTAAAATTTTCAATGAATTCTATTTAGATGAAAGTCAATTTATATTAAATTTTATTTTTAGGTAGATTGCATGGAAATCAATATTTTGCATTGGTCTTCATGTCAGAACTTACTTAGAATTTTGTAGTAATATCTTTTAACTATTAGAGTAAAGCTCAAAAATAACGTTAGTTAAAATATATATATGTAATATAACGCGGGATATCGCCGCGATTGTGTCTACAATTCTTTATGGATCTAGATGAAATTTGTCTCTTCAAAATTATCAAAATAGCGAAAATCACATTTTCTGTGACTTTATTGATATATTACTTTTGATTGAAAAGTGATGGCTAATTTTTGATAAAATTATGTAAAAGCTCATGAAATTACCTTTAATTTGACGTATATAACGTTAACTTTTTCATGTGATTAGTTACTTTATCGAAGTTAAGAGGTCAATTGAACCCTTTTCAGGTAATGTGTAATACAACCTACTTATGTGTATGTTAAAACAAATTTCATTTAGTGTCAAACAAAAATTATTGAGACAAGATGATAATTCATTCTATGAAATTTACCTTCCATTTCGGGAGCAGCCGAATGGCGTTCTTTTATCAATTAAATTAGCCGAGGTAAAGTAACATGGTAGATTCGAAGTTAATTGCAATTTTGCACAGCTTTAGCTAGAGCTGTAGAGACTGCTTTGTACTTGACTAAAAATCGAATTTTTTAAGCGTTATACATAAAATTATGTATCGTATATATATAACTATGCCTGAAATTCATGAGATGCACTTAAATGGCATGATAAACATGCGTCTACACGGAATGGTAAATAATTAACAAATCATATAGGATTTTTAAGTCAATGAGTAAAGATTCGTTTATTAAAATTTCTTTTGTTTAATTACATAAAACAGTTACTCAAGTATATAAATAAAAAGAATTTTATTTTTAAATATGTCTGAAGAAATGTCGCAATTAAAATAATTTATGCATAAAAAAGTGAAGATTTGTTATCTACCACATTACGAAAGTCAAAAAGCCTATAAATATATTTATGCACCCTAGTAGCACCTGAGAGCTATAAAAGTACATAAAAAAAATTTTTAATGACCTCTATAAATATTAAAATTTTATTACTTAAAATTACAAACTAAAGCCGACCATCAAAATATCAATGTAGAAAAACGAAACATAAACAGAGTAATTTAAGATCGAGTGACACATTTATGCAATTTTTAATTATCAACACTACGCCTATTTTATATGCTCGTTACGTAAACCTTAAAAACATAATGGAGAGAACATCAACCTTCTTTTTTTTTTTATTCATTATAAAATATTTAGGTGAAATTAAGAGACATCTGTCCAATACTCAATTCACCAGAATGCTCAATTCTTTGCAGAAGAGTAGATTCTTTGGGCCACTTTTTATACCTCATTGTTAATATTTCTATTGTAGCATAGTTCATTATCAGTAAATTGAATAATTAAAAAATTTTTCAAATAGTACAAAGTTTTTTTTACATGCATTATTATTTTTAACTTCCCGCTGTGAAAATCATTAATTAAAAAAGAATTTTTAAGTTATTATTTTAACCCAAATTCTCAAAAGTTGCGTTTGAATCAGATCTCACGTTATATTACTTTTACATTCTATATGACCTCAAAAAAAAAACGTCGAATGTTGCAAACCACATCAAAATCGGTTGATTTGTTCAAAAGACATCGTTAAAAAATTTCGGAAAGGCTTTTTTTTATTAAACTCATTCATAAATTTCCTATAAGATTGTTTCAATTAACAAGTTATCTTTTTGTCCTTAAAAAAACTGCGTTACATTAATAAAATTAACAAAAAAAAATGATGTCGGAGTAGTACAGACTAGCTATTTTATAGATGTATCATTCGTTTCAACAATGGTTTTTTTTTTTTTAGTATAAAAAATGAGCGATAAATATTATGATTATGAGGATACTTTAATATATAAATCTAAACTCAAACCTCGTTATACGCTACCGCTAGAGGCGATAGGGAAAAAAAAATTATTGGAAAAATCCGAGATTCAGATTTTCCCTTATGGCCCAGTCAAACTTCCCCTACTTAGTCTTACCAACCCTAAAAGAACTTCACACTCTTGAAAGTGAACGCCATATGAAAAATTATCTTTAACAAATGTATGACTATTTCATAACAAGCTATTATTTAAACAATTTTAACAATATACATGAAATAAAAAACATTACTAGGAAAAAATTCAAATGAAATCAAAATTTTGGACGTTAGTTCGTGACTAAGTCTCTTTCCTTAAAATTTAATCTGCTATAATAAATTATAAACCGTAAAAGTGAACGATCGAACATGTAATAAATGACAAGTAGCTTTGAATCATTTATTCGAAAAATTAACTCGATCATAATAATTAAATAGTAATCTGGGTGTCTGCAAAATCTTGATAACTATATTAATCTATTAACTTATTATCGAATTTGACGGGTCACAGGATTTACAAATTTTATATCCGATAGTAAATTTTTATGGAATCGATAGGTTACCTTTTATGGTATATTGCATATTCAACGGTAATATCCAATACTTCTTGAAGCATTATAATAAAATCATAATAGAGAAAGAAATGACAGAGTGATAAAACCAGCATCATACAGTTTTTCATATACATTAAAAGCAAAGAAGAAAACATCAATACGAACGTAGACGACACATTTTATTGTTCTTTTTCGGTTCTTTATTTTACTTGGGTAACTTTTTTTGTGGGAAACTTAAACTATATTTCTTTCTCTTAAGAACTTAAACTCAATCATTAATTCCCGTAAAGAACTCCCAGTGCATTCGGTATAGTCCTTGCCAAGCATGAATTATTTCTAATCACAACATGGAGTGGCGCCAGTGAAAGAATAACTACAGAGATAGACTCGGAAAAAATAGTACAGTTGAAATGGCGACAGAATCGTGACTTGGTTTGCAATAAGGACCAAGAAACGATAAATCTGACTGCAGCTAGCTAAACGTTAAGGCATGTCTGCGACACGTTCGGCATGATACACGTACAAGTGAGTTAAGGCTAAAAAAATTTTTAAATAAATAATGAAAAAACAGTCTCAAATATTTATATTACTTAAGAGATCAGGTATTTTTAGGAAAGTCGTTTTTTATTTGATTTATTTACAAATATATAGATTGGTCCATAGGATACATTTGGACTTCAAAGTTGTTGTTTAATGCTTTAAAAATATGATTTTAATTCATTTATTTTTAAAAAATGGACCAGAATCGACGTAATTTATTTAAAAAATTTTCATAAGTAATGATAATAAATTGAAGAAAAATTTTAATTTATTCGATAATTTTTGCGTTATAATATAAGCTCGAGATTTATAGTGGAATTTATGAAAATAAGCGGAAGTTTGATGCAAGAGTCAAAGGCGAGGATATTAAAGAGGACACAAGTTTTGCAAAAAGCATCAATTAAAAAGTAATTTCGACCGAAGTACGACAGTGAAGCTTATGTCGACCTGCTTTACTTCAGACGGCCTGCACTTGTTAGTTCAACCGAAACTGAAACGATGTAGCGTGTTACAAGGCTTTAACCTAGTGATTAGTGAAGGTGGATGGTAACGTATCACCATAAAACTATTAGCAAGCCTTGATGTTACACAAGTTTCAACAAGTAAATGTGTAATTTAAGAATGTTAATTTCAAATTGATCGAAGTTGACATTTGAATCGTTTCTTAGAGTAATTCCAGGTAAATCCAAGACAATTAACTTTATTGAAGCTTTATTTGATATCACTAAGCAGTGATAATAACTGATCTGAAAATTTAAAAAATTATAAAAAATTTTTGAAATAAATGGATATAAAAAGTTTGAACTGACCAATAAGAATCTCAAATCTTGGTGTAATTTTTTGTTACTATCACAAATAAAAATTTCCCTCCATTAATCTTACCTGGAGAGTTATCGAAATACTCCTATCTTGAGAGCCACATGAGGTAGTTAAAAAAAAACTGAGAAAACCTTTGCATGTCACAAATGTTAGCGTTAACAACTTACTAGTACATATTTATAGTTTTTCAAACTCAAAAGGATATCACTAACTTTCATTGTCGAAAATTTGGTTTGTATTTTTGATTAAAATACTTATTATCAGAAAAGTTTTGAATAGAAAAACATATGCACTCTTTGAAGTATTTATTTTAATTATCGTTTCACAGTTTATATTGATATTCTTATGAGCGCTAGGTTGAACGCACTGGATCAAAGGATTATCCAATTATTATCCAATTATCCAATCCAGTACATAATTCATTAATACGAGGTTATTTACGTAGAAACTTTATCAATGGCAAATTAATTTCAGACATATTATTAACGCGATGCTAGAATAAACTATATTTTCATTTTTACTTTCAGATATTATTGATTATTTTTAATTCAATTGCTTTTCTTTCAACTTCTATAAAAAAAGAAATAAAAACAACAAATAATTCTTTTCATTAAATATCAATTAAATTCAACAAATAATTCTTTTTATTAAATATCAATTGAATTATTTTAATAATAAATTTATTGTCTCTATTTTCTGAAAGATAAAAACTATTGTACGATAAATAAATTTATTGTTATTACATTATTCTTAGGTATGGATTAGTCTGAAGAAGTCAAATTGACTATTTTTTCAAATTTTTTTTCTTAGTTTTTTTGAGATTTCTTAAAATCGATCGGTTCAAATTCACAGGAAATCTAAGTTTGAGGGAACTCTTTAGAACGCCGTTTGGTAGGTTCCGATCGGTTAAGTCGTTCAAAAGTTATAAGCGGTTCACATACTCTCACACATATACATACATACGTACATACATAATGACAACTTCACCGGAGTAGTCATGAAAGCTTTCTGTGACCTTAAAACGTCAAGATCTGATGAAAACTCGATTTTTGCAAAACGGAGTAAAACCAATAATTTCTCGATTTTCTTAGCGGGAAGTTAAAAATCATTAGTAGACTTATATTGCCTTACTTCACGGTTTTATTTTTTTCCAGACAATTTATTGAAAAAATAAGTTTTCATAGTTCTATAGCGAAAATAAAATGTTTTTATAATTGTGTAAAATAATTTGATCATGAGAATAATATTCACAATCGAAAAACGATTTTCATTCCATATAAGTGCTAAAGTCAAGAAGCTAGAATCGTAAACTTATGCCGTATAAAGCGTATACTCGTACTCCTTTCTCTAATCATCTTCTTACAATTTCTGTACTAACGCTTAGCAACATAATAATTTCTGTAGCACTAACAATTAAGTATGCCATTAGTAACTTATAGAGTAAGATTCGTTTAGTCGATAAGATGAAGATATACTATTTGAGAAGATTAAATATTATTTTTACTTAAGTATTCAACAAATTAATACGCTATAAGCTGTCTAAGAGCTTAAATCATTAAATCTAATGAAAATTTGTCTTTCTTAGTGTGACTGAAGACAATAGCATGCTACAATAAAATTATTAATTAGACAATCATAAATATTATATTAAATAGAAAAAAAAGTAGAAAAATAGTCGAATTAGTAATTTCGAAGTAATTCTAAAAAAAAAAACACTTTTTTCGGTTTTTTTTAGACAATGATAACTCACGAACGAATCAACCGATTTTGACCAGGCTGACGGCGATCGACGTGGTTTTTGAGGTTAAGAGCTGACTAGTTCCGAATGAGTTTGGAATCGATCGGTGAAGCCGTTTAAAAGTTATTCAAAAAAATCCACGTTTGTGAAAAATTAAAAAAAAATTTTTTTTAGATTTCTCAAAATATAAAGGTTCGAATCGGTTCAAATCATATTCAAAATCTAAGTTGGGTCAAGCCCCTTCGAATGGCGCCAACTGCGATGAAATCGGTCAAGCCATTCAAAAGTTACGAGAGATATAGTGACATCCTCAAGAAAATAGTCGGAATTGCTTTCTAGGACCTCAAAATGTGGAGATCTGATGAAAACTCGATTTTCGAAAATTTGGGTGAAACCAATAACTTTCTGATTTTTGAAAATTTTGAATTTTCTTAACAAGAAGTTAAAAATGATACAATAATCACACGGACCACTTTAGAAATAAAAAAAGTGACTCTATAAAAATAAGATTGAAAGAAAGGTTGGATGAAGTTGATAGTGCACATAAGATGCCTGGAATTCTTCAAGTTGTCCTTTTATGAAGATATGAGAGCGTTTAAAACTAGTTGACTGTCCTCATTCTATTCTGTATGTGCACTCCGTCATTCCGGTCCTTTTCTCGGAATGTTCGACGCTTAGGTCATAAGAAGGAATGAACGTAGAGGATACTAAGCTCTGAGACCCAAGAGGGCAAAAGAGTGACAGAGTTGAGGGTACATAAGGCCAAGAAAGTGCAACTTTCTGCCCCATGTGCAGTCAGCTCCTCGACCTCACTTATCTTTTCTTTTTTTTTTGCTCTTATTCTCTTTATTCTACTTTTATCTCTTATCACTTGTAGCTCTTTCTCTTTTTCTTTTCCGCCTCGTTCTTCTTTTGACTTTTTTTTCTTCACTCTTACCCTCGTCCCTTATCCAATCTACTCTTCCACCTGCTGCATGCAACTGTGTTCCGTCGACTAGAAAATTTGTAATGTGCGCTTCTCTGTTGTTGCAGTTTAAGCAGTTTTATACAACTCTTTGTACCTAGTACATGCATCGACATTTTACTTCTATATCTTTTGTATATGACAATTGTGCTAAATTTTATTATAATACTTGCTAAGTTCATATGTGGATGAAACTAAAATGCCAATTTTCATTTTATTTTTTACACTCTATCAAATCATTATGTTTATGTCAAACTAGATATATATTATATACTATAAAAATTATACCTACAATTTCTATTGACTAATTAAATGACTAATTATAGATCAAAGAGCTTTGACTCAATGATTTTGCAATATTTTTAACATAAAGTTATTTTTTCTTTAATACAATTTTTTTTCCGTACATAACAACTAACAATTAACGATACAAGTACGAGTAATTGATAGAAAATTTTATTTATTGATAAACTGACTTTTATGAATTATAAAGAATCACGTGTTTTCTCGAACTTTCACTCAATGTACAGATGTTAGTATCAACCTTATTCAACTAATACAATATACATGCAGGATGCTATCAACTTATTTATTTATTATTCAGATTTTTATTCTGAAATATTAAGCATGTATATAGTTCCATGTAAATAGTTACATTTTCAAACAGATTTATTGACAAAATGGTCCAAAATGTAACACCTTATTCAAAAAAGTTTAAAGAATTTAAAACCGGTGTATAGGACAATGTCTGTCGGGTCCGCTAGTTTGTATAAAAATTTCGTATTGTGTAATGTATTTAAAATCTGAGATTCTAAAAATTAAAATTATGTGTATGTGTATAGATGAGTGTGTGCGTGTGTGGAGTATTCATAAAGCATGACCAATTCTCGTTGCGGAATCCAATCGTTTATGGGCCACTGAATTTCCCCGATCTACGTTGGAAAGTATCCTTGAGGCGACCTCTTAAGATATCTACAGACTGGGCACTAGTATGGTTGGTTAAATCGCGACGGTCTACTTCGAATGCTATATTGTACGGGTGACCACAGACTTTGTTCTCTTGGATGATACTAGAGACCGACGTCGACGAGATGATTAAAAAAAAGACGAAATACTCAGGATTTTATTCTCCTCAGACAGCGCTTTGATTCTTTAAAAAAATTACAGTCTCAACTACATTGGATTTTTATTTTATTCTTTCATTACTCCGGTAAGACTTTGTTAAAGAATCGAAGTAAGAGTGGGAGAGCTACACTTTTTTCAGATACAGCATTCATCTAATCAATATTAATATCGTAATTGAATAGAATGTCTTATATTAAATTAAAAAGTTTCTTTGTCTTAAAAGTTGCTAGCAAAAAAAAAAAATTTGTATCATTAATTTAAAGTTTTGTGAACATTAGCTTTCTTCAATGTCATAATTACTTGAAAAGTTTGGTAATCTGTAAAGAGATAATGCCACAAAACTGCTGAAATCACCATCCTGATATTTATTTATTTCAAGTTTTATGGCCTGTCTACAATAACAATATAATTAATTTTAAAAGAAAAAACAATTTGTCAAAGTAATTAGGATTATTTATTATTATAAATTTTCATTGTGGTGACAAAACAATT
Source organism: Cotesia typhae (assembly GCF_013202065.1). Lineage (NCBI taxonomy): Eukaryota > Metazoa > Arthropoda > Insecta > Hymenoptera > Braconidae > Cotesia > Cotesia typhae. The sequence goes on along the minus strand of NW_027423757.1, from coordinate 6,123,557 downwards.
TTTTTTGGCAACCAGATTAAAAAAATTAATACATTTAAAATTATAAATTACCCAGCTATCAGCGTCGAGGCATTTAAATTTCGTGGATATTAATTATAACCCATTAATTCTCTCTAAGTTTTAAAATACTAAAACAACTAAGATTTATAAACATCATCCTATTTGTTTTATTTTCATCAAAATCAACAATTTATTTAAATTTTTGTTTTTATCGACTATAGTTGCGATAACAAAGAATGTCCGACTTCGCCCATACTGGTCATTTCTAGTGGTATGCCATTGAAGTAAATGTGATTAAACCCGAATGAATATGTCAAGTTTCATCACATTTACTTGATTGACATAGTACTAGAACTGATCAATATGGACGAAGTCAAACATTTTTAATTGACAATTTATTTTTTATTTATATTACTCTTGTACTAAAATTGCATACACTATTATTTTATATTTCAACATAGTTCATTGAAAAGCATTTTCAATATCTTAGTTAATTACTTAAATATATTTAAAACCTCTGTAGGTAAGCAATTATACGTCCATCTAATTATGTATCAACGGTTGCTATTTATTTTTTCCTCACCGTGTAAATATCACTAAAGTTTTTATTTCTGCTGCTATATTTTTAGGTTATTAATCTCTTATTAAGAACAATATGTATCTTTAAATTTATCACAAATTCTTATATTACAATTTACTTTTTTTTTTTTTTTTTTTTTTTTTTCATTCAAAATGGTGTGTTTTAAAAACTTATAACAATTATAAAAATTCACTATTCATAAGTAATCATAGAAGAATTTAGCTTTGAACTTTATTCATTCTTAATGAGTTCGAAACAAACATTGTTGAGAAAATATTAATTAAAAATACTTGTTTAGTTAACAAAGAAAATTTAATTAAAACAATATCACAGAGCTGCGTTACCTGATAAGAAAACATATTTATTATAATTTGTTCTTTACAAAATTTCATGTTTATTTATTTACTTAAATAACGAGTTATAAATCTTTAAAAAAATATACTGAACATTGTCGTTTAAATAAATTAGTCTTTCATCTTATCGATCAGTCTAGTATTATTTTATTCAGTTGCCGTTAATAGTATATTACGACCTATTACAACTTATTAATTGATAAATCTGAATTAATTTCCCTTAATATTCTCGTCAAGTAAAATTTAAAACAGTTTGAATACCATAATATATTGTCATTTAAGAAAAATAGTAACTCAATGATGACTTACTCACTAGCTTCAAAGAGGCTTTATAAAATACATAATCGATCAGTACAAAAGCAACGCCTTCAATTAAAACTTGAGTTTAAAATTTATCAATAATTTTCCAAAGCATGGCCACTTAGTGCAAAAAGTTTCAGCACAGAAATATGAAAGAAAAAAAAAAGTTGTGTAATATTTGTTGGCTGGGGTCCACGTAATTGCAAAATTATAGTGTCATTTTGACCTCTTTGGGTCGAAAAGTACGATAGAAGATGTTACTCTCGGGAGCTAGTTTCTTCTCTGTTCTTCACCGCCATGGGGACAATCGAAGGTAAACCCCAGGATTTAACCCAAGGCTTAACCTATGCTAAGCAAGGTAACCTGCCTTACCAGCTCACCACTACTACAGAGTATCCCTTCATCTCGCTTTAAGCCGCAACCAACTTCTTCTTGCCGCGTAGATTAAAATCTAGTTAAATTGAGCTCGGCCTCCTCTACTGTCTACCGTTAATGGTTCTGACACTATAGAACCGAGTCGAGTGTATTTTAAAGGTTGACGAAAAGAGTTAACCATTCTTTTCCTACTGCTATCCTCCATTCTACTTCATATTTTCTCGAAATTATTATAAATTGTTGTATTTAGTGTTCAAGAAATAAAATATATTTGAATAAATTATACAAGTTAGCTTAATACAAATTTATTATCAAAATAAAATGATAAAAGTAATAACATTTTTCTTCTATTGTTATCATATCATTGTTGACTCGAGTATTTTTCAACGATTATAAAAATAAGATAAACTTTATTTTTTTGAAAAATTACCGGCATTGTAAAAAAAGACAAGCAGTTAAGAATGATATCATTAAAAAGTCGCGCGAAAAAATCTCGTGAGAGTAGTTAAGAAAAATGACGTCATTATTCGGCGCAACCTTCTTTTAAATAGAAATTTCTTAGATGATCGTTAACTTTTATCTTTTTTAGCAGGAAAATGTTGTTAAAATTTTTGCTTAACTCAACAGAATTATTGATTTTCTACAAACAAGTAAACACAATGACATTCTTTGTTATTTGTTATTTCATTGCTATAACTATAACATTACGCCATTATTTTTTCACTTTGTGAATAACCATAGAAGGTATACTGGCCCTGTTACAGAAACTTTTCTCATGTGAACGTAACATATGAGTATAAAATATATAAATAGTTTTTGATGTCTTTGAAATTCGAGAATAAAGAAACAGAGTTGCTAAACAAAGGTAATCTTTGAAAAATTCTAACTTTGCGTTTCTCTAAAGAGATGGTGATGTTTTTTTTATGTTTTTACTCAGCTTTTATATTAAATAACTAAAAGCGTTTTTCTTATTTGCTAGTAAAGAAACATTAAAACGATAAATGTATGTTTGAATACACGAGAAATACACTGCTCAATGCTTTACTCTGATGCGCTTAAGCTTAAATGATCAATTTAACGTGATTGAATGTTATTGATTTTATTTTATTTATTCAACAGATTAAGCTAGTTCTCGTTGTATAGATTAGATAAGCTAACTAATAAAATTCTTATCGTTAAAAATGCTATTCTTAGAATAAATTAAGAAACATCATTGTTTATTCGTCCATACATAAATTTTAAACTTCAGGCAATGTTAAAAATCTCTGAAGGAGGGCACTCGGTCGCTGAATCTTCTCCAGTATTTTTCAAGAAAAGCTTTAATTTCAATGATAATTTATACGTTTAATTTAAAATGAACTTTATCGATCAATCTCAAAACCACGTCTGTTTTTGTTCATTCAGTTGGAACGACATCGATCGAAAAGTAAAAAAATTCATTCATTCATCCAAGAGAAAATATATCACTCAAACAAGGTTTTTGATCACACAAATGCACCCAACTACACTTACATGCACACACACCAGGATACAGCACATCATACTTTAGCACTTACATCAAGAACTGGTGAGAAATTCACTTTTTTTTTTTTTTTTCAAAACCAATCGTACTTTAATTTTGTGATGGATTTTTTTTTGCCTTTTAATCCAATTCCTCTCCGTCTGAAATAGTAAATAATATTTACAATAATTTTGACAATAAACGAGAACTTATTGCACTGATTGAAATTAAAAACTACGAGGCTGATTTAAAACGCGTTTTACTACTTGCTAGAGTAGTAAAAACAGTATAATTATGAAATTTTATCAGTATTTTAAATATTTTAATAACCTTAGCAAACAGTGAATTATATTTTGATGAAAAGTGAATTATATTTTGTAATTTCATCTTATAACTTTTATTATCGAGTCATGAAACAATTTTTTAAATCATTGAAACAGAATTAAACTGTAAATAGTTAAATACAAAACTATTTTATAATGTATAAATGTTACTAATGTGCTGTGATTATTTTATTTTCCAGAATGAAATACTGATGCATAATACTTCAGCAAGAATTATTCAATCGAATCAAAGTTTAGTTCTGCAGAGTGTAACGCGAAACAGTGCTGGTTATTATGCTTGTGCGGCAACAAATTCAATACGAGAAACAAGAAGTGAACCTCTGCTCTTTCGGGTTAAATGTAAGTTGAAAAGTTTTTATAAATTTGAATAGCAGGTATAATACTGATATCTCTATACAAACATGTTTTTTTTTTTATCAAAAATAAAACTAAAATTTACAAAAACTAATTTTTTATATATTTTTTTTTTTAAATCGAAAAAATTATGAAAATTTATTATGGAATTAATATATGGTTAATTATGGAAATTAAAATAATTTAATTTTTTTAATAAATATTTTTTAACTGTCAACAAATATTTATTAACGTTTAATAAATCGTATTTAATAAATAATTTATTAACTGTTAATAAATATTTATTAAATCCTATGACATTAAAAAATTATTTCTTAACAGTTAATAAAACTGGTTAAATATAAACAAATCCTTCTATCAGTGTAGCAAATATAGTATCCTCTCTAAATTTTATGTATATGATACATGGTGAAATAAATTGTATAAGTCTTTTTTTATTCGGTTATTTCATGCAACGATCGACAGTGTCGTCATCAAGTCCCGATTATTAAATTATGGCGTTAAAATTTATGTAGCGAATAATATTGTTATAAGAAAAATGATTGCTATACAACATAAAACAAAAAGTTATATTTATTCGACGAATGATATATCACGACATAAAGTTTAGAACCGTTTGATTTTGTGAAAAAAATAATAAATAGATCACTTATTTGATGGTTTTGTCTAAAGATGAGTTTTAGTCTGGTGTAAAAACACGCAGAGAAGAAAAAAAATAAAAAAAGCATAAATTTAATAACCAATAAAAAAGATAAGAGAATACACACATGACTAGTTAGAAATTTTATTACACTCGCGATATATGAGAAGGATACCTGAAAAAATCGTCTATGTGAATATTTCAAAAGTACTTAAGTTCGTTCCTACATTTTTTATGTTCAATTCTTATGTTATGATGGTAGAATGTACGCTGAGAAAAGACGATCCAAGTGTATAAAAACAAATAAAATAAAAATAAAGTTACCAAGAAAATAAAGACGAAGCATGCATATTTTTATTGATATAGATACATATTTTATACCCTGACCATTTTGCATTGATCTGAGAATATATAACTTATAAATTTTGTGAGAATTTATCCGAATATGTCAATTCAATATTGTATATTCAGTACTTATGCATATATATAAAAAATCAAATTTTATGTATTTTTAAAGAATATGCTTAAAATAATTGACATGGACATTTCTACCCGAAATATTTTTAATAAATAAATCTCTTAGCAACTATTTGTCTTTTCGTCACTTTCATACACACATTGAACTGAGTAGCTTCAAAAAAATTCTCTTGCATTCTTAAATAATTTCAGTCGGTATCAAAAAAAGAAATGCTTAAAATATTTTACAAAAAGAAAAAATTTTCGGCGATAGAAAAAATTTCTACTTTTTGCAAATTTTTATTGAAGTTGTCAATTCATACTAAAAAGACTGATAATTCCGTGTTTTCACCGTGACCCTCGAAATTGCCAGGATAGCTTTAGAGATTGCCTGGATTTAATAAAACTGTCAACATATGTGTAAAACATATGTGCATCTACGTATTTATATTTTGCCCACGTATTTGTTCTAGATGTGACGTATAATTTTTAGACATTTTGACACTGTGATGTTGCTATCTGTAAATGAAACAACAGAATGTCAGTAATTATGTCAATTGGTTTTTTGACACGTCAACAATAGACAAGATCAATTTTTTTTTTTTTTTTTTTTTTTTTTTCAGACATTAAAAATGTTATTCGGGCAAACAAAAATAAAACATTGTGAGAGTTTGGGCCCTTAATATTAATATAATCGTAATTTTATAATTTTTATTTCTGAAGATTTTTTTCTCATAACTTTGAAAATGTAACTTCTTTTTGAGATTTCATAATCTCAAAAATATTTAATTCATAATTGTTTGACTGAAATAGAATCATGCAATGAAAATCTTTGTGGTATAAACAGGATCTATAAAACTAAAAATAGTCAGAATAGTTCCTTATTCACAATACTGCACATAAAATGTCAACATAAATGAAAAAATCAATGTTAAAAAATGAATCTGAAATCAAAACTTTTTTATCATTGAAAATTTAAAATTTATATATCAGGAAGTTAAAAAATAAATAAATCGTCGTAATACTAGTAACTAGAAAGGAAAATTAGTTTTCTAGGCGGATCGTTCTTTGCATAACTTGAATCCAACTGACGATCACAGTAGGTCGCACGTCTTAGTAAAAGTTCCGCCATGACAAAATGCTCAGGCGTGGTTAGAAAACTTATTACTTCAGCGATACACTTCGTTTTAAGTAAAAAGGAAAAAAAAGGAAGAATCGGATACAAAATATACGTGCATTTACTTACCGTTGAAAATAGGTTAATCAATCAGATCAAGACCTTCCGAAAATTCTATTATAGGTTGAATAAAATGCACATTAAAAGAAAAGAAAAGAAAAGGAACAAACACTAATTGATTAACACATTTTATTTTTATATCTATTGTTATCATTCTAGTCGCGCCGATTTGCAAAGAAGATCAAATAATTGTTGTTGGAGCATCACGAGGTGAATCCTTAAATATTAGTTGCAAAGTGGAAGCAGACCCTCCAGTACGCAACTTTCGATGGAAATTCAATAACAGTGGGGCAACCCTTGAAGTATCGCCGAAACAATTTACGATACCAATGCATGGCGACGCTGATGGTGTAAGCATACTAAAGTACACGCCAGTTACAGACGTCGACTATGGTACACTCTCATGTTGGGCGGATAATGAAGTCGGTACACAAGCCAGACCTTGTCTCTTCCAAATTGTGACCGCAGGTGAGTCAACTAATTAAGATTTCTTATTTACATGTAAATATCTTAACAGAAAGATCATGTTATTATGCACAAACGTGTTCTGCATGACTATACATTTTTAAATATTTATAAGATACATCTACCGTTTTATTTTGTATGCACACTCCGTTTAAATAATAAATAATACTACTAAATTTTTTATTTCATAATTTACCATTTATTTCGTCTGTGATAAATCATATTTAATATAAATTCTTAACATATAAAAAAATAGTTTACCTTGCAAGCCATACCTCAAGCTTTCTGCTAATTTCAAGCAATAAAACTACTAATTTTCAAACTACTCCATTGGTTTAACAAAATGAAACCAGTCTATCGAAAAATCAAGCGTAATTAACGATCTACGTGAGTAGATTGAAGTTTGATAAAAATTGGCAATTTTAGGTATAATTGTCACCAAAAAGTATGATAACTTCGGAAACAGAGAAAAAGCTAAAACTGACGATTCAAAGCCGTTTGATAATTTAAAAGTGGAATCGGGGTTAACATCGGCGACGCGTATAACCACTTAGAGATGTGAACGTGCCATCACTATGCGGACGTTGACAGACGAGAGCGATACAAATCAAAATAAAATGGCTCTTGGTCTCGGCATCGCGTTCATCGCCTATCCATCAATCTATTTCTTTTCCATTTTATCGCCTGCCCAAATGTGAACGTTTGTCCTGCCGAATATATCTCAAATAACTCTTTGAGAATATTAAATGATTTTTCCTCCGATTATTATACCTATACCGATATTTTATTATTTATTACCAACGTAAAAAGTCGCTCAGGATTTTACAACAGCCGTTTAAGAAACAGAAAAGAATTCACATTTATTTTTATTGTCTAAACATTATTTTTCTTCTTTTTCGACTTACTTTAGTATGATGTAATTTTTAAAAGCCTCAGCCTTTAGAAACTTTTGATTTATCATTATGTTCAAGAATTTTTTTACCCGACCTGTAGACTTAGAATTTTTTAGCAATTGTGTTATGTAATGTGAAAATGGTAACAGTAAATGATTTTACAATAAGCTGAATAAAAAAATTAACTTGAGCTCCTATCATGGAAAAACTGTTGATAAACTTTACTCCATTAACTTTTTGCTAAAAAAATTAAATCCTTATAAAGGTGATGCAAAATGGCGAAGCTATAAAAATGTCATTGACCGTACACCCATATAAGACTTTGTCAATACTTAACAAGCTTTATTAACTATTAATAAACGAACTTTTAATATTAAATGATTTAATAAATATTTATCAACAGTTAATGAGTAATTTATAAAATGCAATTTATTAAAAAATAAAATCGTTTAACAGGTCAGAAATTCTTCCGTCAGAGTATTTAGTTTACAAGGCAGTTATGAAAAAGGATCTAAGAAATACGATACAGAATCTAAACTATATAGAATGATCTCTATACAGAAATTTATATCCAACGAAATTCAACCTAAATCTTTATTTAAAAAATTAAATTCACATAAAAGATTCCTTCTCTTTTTTTTTTTTTATCAAAATCTCGTTAATGAAAATTGAAAAAGATTTTGTCTACAATATTCAACATAATTGTGATTTTGTTCAATTAACAAAAAAAAAAGAACTGAAAATTTTTTTTTGTTTAAATAACTCATTTTTCTTCTTTAGCTTTTATACAAAGTTATAAATGTATTACACAAGTATAAAATGCGTTGAACGATAAAAGGATTTAACAAAGCCCTGGGAAAATTGAATTTTCAATACAAAATTTTTATTACAGGCAAGCCATCTCCAGTACGAAATTGCACTCTAGCCAATCAAACGTATACAAGCGTTGAAGTTAAGTGCATTGCCGGATATGATGGTGGTTTGCCTCAGAGATTCGTTCTCGAGGTATACCACGGTAACATTGATTCGTTGCCAGACAGCAAACCACAATACAACGTTTCTTCAAGCGACGAGCCAATTTTTTCACTCTCCAGTCTAGATGTTCCAGTTGATGCTGGAGTACATGTTGCTGTTTATGCTGTCAATGCCAAGGGTCGCAGTCAGGCGGTTGTTCTTAGTGAAGTTACCTTCCGTGACGCTGAAAAACGTACGGGTAAGCCATATTAGTATTTTATTGAGCTCGATTATTTTTAAGAAAACAAAACCGTGTATGGAAAAATCAAGATTTAACTGGTTACAATCTTAGAAGGAACCTCGGTCCATATGTAGTGAAAATAATTTTCAGATAGTAACTACTATCATGTAGATTGTAGTGAGTGCAATCTTCGTTGAACTCAGTTCAATCCGAAATTGGACTCAGTGCTATTCGAGAGTTATTTGTTTCACACTGAGAGAAAAAATTTCTCTTGAAAAAAATAGGAATTTTTGTGACAAGAAATTAATTTGTTGAAAGTTTTCAACAATTTTATTTTTTACCTGAAGAAATCAAAATTTTTCTCATTGTAACTTTCTTCTTGAAAAAAAGTTGTTTTTCATATAACCTGCATTGAAAATGCGAGTTTCAATGCTTGTTGAGCCAACTGAAATCGAAATAAAAAAAAAAAATTTTAGATACACAGCTTGCGAATTTGTATCCAAAATGAATAAAAAAAAATCATTACGTTACTAAGTCTGAACCAACAAATTATATCCTAAAAAAGTATTAAATTAAATCCTCTCTATTCTGATGTTATAAAAAATACAATTAAATTCATTCATGACGTATGATTCATGGGTGTAATAAACTAAGTAATCGACAACGTAAACTTTTGTTGATACTTTTTCTTTCGATAATTGAATTTCAAGTTCCCAAATACATCATGTCTTTTTTTTAAATATCCTGTTTCAGTAAAACGAGCCAGTGAGAATTTTTTTTCTTTATTAGGAAAAATAAGTAAAAGGTAAACCAACTTGTGAAATGTGAACAGTAGTTTAAACTCATCTAAGTGAAATTCAGAGTGAACTTTTGACTTAGAATCATCCTTATGGTCCCACTAGATTTTTCAGTCTCCGAGGTGATCTCTTAAGTTTATATTAGATCACATGAACTTCTTTGTCTGGGCATTATGGGTTATTAAGTTTTATAAATTTTATTTTCTTAAACTTTACTTTCTTTAGTCTACTTATCTACTAAAAAGTATTTTTGTTTGCTAAATGTTCAATTTTAAATTATTCCTACTTAAGGTAACGAACGAACGCTTAATTGGAGTGATGTTATAATTAATTATACCACTTAAGTAATTATAACTATTGAAAACTTTCATATCCAATTAATTCGAAAATTAAATATATTCATTAATTTTTCATTAAAATTTTGTGATTAGTATTAGGATGGAATTTCAAAATTTTTGAATAAATTTGTTTAAAAAAAAATCGCTACCGGATGCATGAATGAAAACTTCAGTTTTGTTAAAAAATATATCCCTCAGACAAATCCCTAGATGTCTCTACTCATATCAATACGATTCAAACGATGTTTTTTAGTTCAGTCGAAATTAGGTACTTCAATCATTTATTTGGCTGATGAAAAAAAAAATTTTTTTTTTACATAAAGAAATTTCGTTTGCTTTGCTTACCGAGTGTAATGACACTGTAACTTATCAAGATTCTGCGCTTTTTTCATGCTTCAAGCGAACGAGAGGGTTGAAATCATTTTTGTTACCGCACACTTTTTTTACCCTCATCTCTACTAGCTGATAACTTCTTAGATTTTGGCTTTTCTCTTTTTATTTTTAAGAGCTGTCAGAAAATAGATTAAATATATTTTTTATACATCTTATATGTTTTGAATCTATTTTTGATATTTTAACAAAATTTTTCTCATGAGAAACGACATATTAATTGACATACATATTTCTAGAAAAAAAAATTTTAAAATAATGATAAATTAGTTTTTTATTAATTTTTTACTGACATTTTTTTAGCAGGTTTTTTCATCTCAATACTTTTGTGTTTAATCTTAAAAATTATTTTTCTATTTAAATTTCGGTGAAAATTGAATTCGATTTTCTGCTACTTTCATTAGAATTAATCAAGTTGAAAGATACTCATATGGTCATAATATTGATACAAATAATGTTGCTTGCTTACTTAAAATAAATTAGGTCATTAGATAAATTGTGTTAACCCTTAATTTATTAGCAAAGATAAAAAAAACTCTTGAAGAAAGTACTATAAAAGATAAAAATGTATAATGATATATCCACATAATCTTGGCTGTATAAACATAAGTAGACTTAGAAAGAATAGTAAGATAAGTAACGATAAGTGAAGTTAATGACAAGAAGTCAGAAAAGAAATTCACGAAGAATAATGACTCTACAAAAACAGTAAAAGTCTTGTAAAAATTACATAGACGAAAAATTGAAGCAAATAGCCGCATGCGTATAGACAGAGGGCAATTTAATGTGCGAAAAAGAAAGAGCTTGAAATCGACAGGAGGTATAAAAAGCTGCTGAGGTAAATAGAGATGAAAAAAGAACATCTAGAAGTATGGTGGGAGAGAAAATAAAAAAATAAAACAAAAACAGATAAAATAATAAAATAAAGAAAAGTATAGATAGAGGTGCTGCTTAATGACCGCGCTCCTCTAAATTCGTATCTTTTCTAGAAAGTATAGGGTATACTGTTGCCAGCTCCATTACCTGTAATTGCTTTCTTCAATTGTATTCTTTTTTAAAAATTTCTTAATGCTCAAAGGAGCGTAGAGAGAATTTTCTTGCTCTCGTACCTGGGATTTTTTTATTTATTAAAATCATTTAATCTTTTTTATTATTAATTTTTTATTGACTTTTTTATATTTATACCTACAGAAGTGAAACCAATTACTTATAGAGAACATAACTATTACAACTTGAATTGATTCGTTATTTTAACGATTCATAAAAATTATTGGCTATTGATTCTAGAGTAGAGCTATGATATACATTTATCAATATATATTTTATTCACAACTCCAATTAAGTTAACAAAAAATTTTGATAGACTGCTAATCAAAATTGAATTTAAATATCTCTATCAGTCGCATCAACTGATTTTTTGATGCATAAAATAGGTCACTGAAAGTAGTCATAATACTATGTTCCGTTATATTTTTATTTTAAAGGATTGAAAAATATCCAATAATTAAAGAGTATTGAATTTTCACTTTATTGCTGAAAATCATTACTGGAATGAATGTTAATTTGATACGTAAAAAAATATCAAACTCATAAATAGTGAAAATTATTTGTAAACAGATACCATATTTTTTTAAGCTGTTAATAATTCGCAATAATTATTTTTTCCAAAAAAAAAAAAAATTTCAGTCTTGTCATTGATTTAATCCAAAAAATTTTGTAGTAAGAAATTTTTTTAATCCACTTATTTTTAAAAGTCAATTTAATTCACACCAAACATACATAACCATAGAAAAAGTTCAAAACTACGACAATTCAATGTCACTTCATTATTCAATTCAACATTTTATCAGTTGGATGTTGAATCAATAAGATTTCGTTGAGTTTTATTCAGTTCTCTATCTTGTTGTAAAAAAAATATTTGAAAAGTCAACTGTACAAAAAATGGTAAAAAAAATTTCAATCAACAATAGTACCTTGAATTTCTAGAAAAGAAATGATGTTCTCTGATCAAATGGAACGCTACTGGTACTTGGTCAATAACCTCTCTACAACTATTATGACATTGGTTGTAAAGAAAAAAAAAAATAAATGTTCGTTGAACTCAGAAAATAGAAACAACTTTTCTATTTTATTTCAGTAGTTTACAATCGTTAAATAAATATAAACTGTATAAAGTATAACTGACTGTTCAATTTACCGTTTAATTAAAAAACAATTATTAATTTCTTCTTTTATATAATTCCTTTTTTTACTTATTCACGAATTTTTTCAATTTTCTTTTCGCTTTTATTGTTTCTCTAATTATTTGTATTTTATGAGCTTGATACAAATATCCGTAATGTCTACTTCTAGGTATTACTTAAATTTAATAAATCGATCGATAAACATTTATGAAAACAATATAAACTACAAGAAGAAATTTATGCAATTTTATCTACAATGTAATTTACCATAAAATATAAATTATATATATATCCAGCGTCGGTAATGGTTTGTATTTATTTTTTTTTAATATCTACTACAAATTCGATGTTTGTTTTACTCCGTCGAAAAAGTGGATTCATTATTGCCCACTACAAATTCTTCTGACTTAGAAAACTGTTGGGTGTTTATAATAAAATACGATACCCCTATATTATACATAAATACTTTTTTAACCTGACTTTTTACATGATGTGAATTTTTTTTCTGTCTAGTTAGTAATATAACGAACAGGTATACAAATATTGAGCCGAAACCAGCTCAGAGGTCATATCAGTTTTCAGTAGTCGACCTAAAAAGCAATGTGTGGCTACAAAATTACGTACTAAGTCGAGCTGTGGAAAGTTTTTCATTCCGTTGCATATACTATGCGAAGGGTTAATAACTTTCTTGTTCATTTTTTTTACTACTACCTACGAGCCATCACCAGAATCTGAAATGGATTATGCAGTATAGAAAAATCAAAATTTACCAAATTAACAGTTACGTTTCTTCAAAAATTAAAAAAAAATAAAATATTAATATAATGGGATTTTTGAACAAATCAACTGATTTGAACTACTCGTGAATAAAATTTTCTGATAAAGCCAATTTTCATAACTGGTTAGATACGAGTGATATGACAATATATGGCCTAATCTAGTTATAGATGGCAGTTGGAGTGTAATCTTGATACATTTTTTTTTTAGAAACATTGTTAATGTAAAAATTGATTAATTATCAAAGTTGTATTCATATTTGATACAAATAAAAAAATTACATAATTCATACACAGAAAAAAAAACGTTCTTGAATCAACTACATATTTTTGAAGAGCTCAATATTCTTGATTTAAGTAGAAAAATTCTTGATTTAAGAAAATTTTTCTTGATTTGAGAAAATTTTACTTAATTCAAGAATTTTTCATTTTGATTCAAGACAATTACCCTCTTCAAAATTATATTCTTGATTCAAGAATTTTTCTCTTGAATCAAGTTAATTTTTTTGTCTATGTACATAGTTACATTCATAGCATTTATATAACACATTAATTTCGGATTTTTGAAGTTGAAGTTTAGTACCAAAAAACAATAGATAATCAGAAAACTTTAATGAGGATAAAGAGTACAGAGTACTCCTATTATATCCCTATATTTAAAAGCAATTATAATAATAAGCATAAACGATCTAATAAAACTGATTATTGTCTAATAATAACGGACGTTTGTATTTAAATTTAACTTGAACTGTTCTGCGGCAATAATTGTTATCAACAATAATTAATAATTAGTTTATAAAAGTAGTTTAACCCAATAGTGATTTCTAAGTTAATTTTATACCTTTACAGTTATTCAAACTATACCTAAAAACAGGTGATAGTAGGAAGTAGATGATAAGAGGTTAAAGATAATACCGTCACATGCATAAATAGTATCGACAGAGAAGCGTTTGCGCAGATGAAGGCTGAACAATTGAGGTCTCTGCACTGTACTGTCGTCTTCTCGTGAGTTGACTACGCAAATACAGTATAAACGAGCATGAGAGCAAGGATAGCTCGTTAGTGCCAAGTACAATAATTGAGATAAGGACCTCCTTTATAAAGCTTCCACAATTTCGTATATATTGCTAGCTAGCAAACTTGTGATAAGCTTGTATTATTGTACAGGCAATATTTACTTACTTTAACAATCTTGTCAATCTATGATCTACATAACACGTGTGCTATTGTCAATTACACTTACCTGCTTGACTAAACTCACTGTTGACGTGCTCTTATTTTTATTGCACAGAAAAGATTCTATCAATTACAATGCCCATGCAATTAACAAGATTGTTTATCTAAATTACCCGTGAAAAAATTTCTGACATGGTCAGTTTCTATATCCGGTTATATATGAGCTTATCCGACTATATATGAGAGTAAAAAAATATATTATTATAATTTTTTAATTTTTTATTTTTTTAAAAAATTTTTACAGTAAGTAATAATATTTCAAGTTAAAAAAGTATTCAAATAAGTTATACTTTAAATACACAATAAAAAAAAACTATTTTTTATGAAAAATTGTTTACTACACAGAATTCGCTTGTATTAAAAATTCCCCACATTCCAAATGACCCATGTAGTAAATAATTTACGATTATACTCTTTATCTACTCTGAATCTATAAATCATACGACCGAATATTCTATACATAATTTTTTTTTATCCAAGTTTAAAAATAATCTGAATAAATTGAAACCAATTATATTATGGAAATAGTGGGTCTCCCGAATGATAAAAAAATATATAAGATTGAATAAATAATGGATTTTATTAAGTGTTTCATGAATGCTTTTATTGGTACTCGGACGTCTATCTTCTAGACCTCTAAGCTCTTGCACCAACAGTGCCGAGAAAACGAGTAGGATAAGCGGAAAAGTACAGAACAGCTAGGGTGAGAACAGAAACACGGTATTGACATTGACTTTAATTCGCTTACCTAACCGGAACGTCACGAAGCTCAGCTTCATACCGGCATTGATCCAGGTGTGTCGCAGTTTGACTCCAACTCCTACTAAGCCCGGCTTGGGCTGACTTGAGACCTGGATCCTGCCGATATACATGCTTCACTGTTCACTGTTCGCTGAATATATCTTCTGCTATGGATTTAATACCATGGATTTCGGTTCATGTTTACTCAACTTTCATTATTTAATGAATTTTTTTCAAAATTTAGTCTTTCTACGAAAATCTTTTGGATATATACTATTAACAATTACAATAGCAACAAATAAAATTGTTTCACCAATACTTTTGACAATTACTCACAGTAAAAAAAAAATTATTTTCTTTACGATGATTCTGAAAATTTCTTTTAAAATTTAATATAAAATTTTTTATATTAAAAATATTATGAATTAATTTTATTTAATTATTTATCCAGAAGAGCAATGTTTTCGTTTCAAATTTTGGTGCGACTTAATTGTGTTTGTGTGTACTGCATAGTAATCTATCCACTAAATTTAATATTAATTTATTCAACGTGACACATTATTACTAACTATAATAGAGTAATCAATTTGTATGCTAAGCGTCAATCCTTACTAGATATACAAACCACTGGTGTGATGCGACTCGGTGGTTAACACGTTAATATCTCTCAAATGATCTACAGTGATAAATTTACTCCAATATTGATAATTAATTTACATTCACACTCAAGATCAAATGTTAGCTAGAAAAAATCATGAAATATAATCTCATAACTAGAAAAAAGATATTTTATTTTTGTCAAAGCTATTATTATATGAAATTACCAAAATAAAATTAGCAGACATCTGACAATTGAAAAAATTTTTTGCCTTTAACATTAAGTTTTATGACAAATCACTGTTTTTATATTATTTATAAAAAAAAAATACTGTTAATATTTTAGTAAGAATTAAGACAATCAGAAGAAATAAGATATTAAATATTTATCATATTTAAAAGTACGAATTCAGAAAAGTGACATAGCAATAATTATTAAAAAATTATCTCTGTCTCTCAATCTCCAATGCGACGTTTCATAAATAAATCTCAAAATGTAAATCATACGAAACTTTTATATCTCTTAGTTCAACTATTTTGCATGAAATTGAATAGTATATACTGAAGGTATAAAAAAGAATTAAAATATCGAGTTTCAGTTATTATTCTCCATTAATAAATGCATCTCCGTTCTTCGCTGCTTGTATTATTACGATTGATATTTTTCAACCATATTAAAAATTCAAAATTTAAATATAGTTACATCATTTTTACAGTGAATTAATAAAATATAGATAAAAACATGTTCTGATATATCCATTTTCTCCTTATTATTTTTTTAATAAATTTTACTGGTAAAGATTGAACATGAAAATTTGAAGGTACAAAAATGAAAAAAACATGTACATGATATTGATGTATTAATGGTAGAAACTATAAATATCACCATAAAATGACCATAAACGTGAATCCAAAAATAGATAATGCCCTACTAATTAATAATTAGTATTAATGAAATGTCGTAATTAGTGGTATTTATATCATATGCACGTTTATTACGATAAGCCTTTATTAGACAGAAGACTATTATTTTATAAGTGGTTCATTAAATTGCATACGTAATTTTATTCCATTGTGAGTTTAATTATTTCATTACGATTCAAAGCATTAAAACATTAACTAATAATAAAATTATTTATTGAGAATATCTAAATCAATCACTGTTAATAAATACTATTAAACAAACCAATGAATTCTAATAAATTTTTGAGAGTATATGTTTCTAGTGGAAAATATTGAATGTACTTTATTCTCTCTGAAAAACTTTTTAACGATATACTCATGTTAAATCGTTTATACGGCAAATACAGCGCACTGCATTGGTTTAAAAATCAGGTTATTTGAAGAGGAGCTTGAAACTTTCGATTATTATACTGAACTAACACTTCAGAATACAGAATATTTTATTTTTTTTATAACAAATCATTTTCAGGAGCTTGGTCTTAATTTAAATAGAAAAATTCTTAAATCGAAAAATTTTTTTTGATTCAAAACAATGAAACTTATCAAAATGATATTCTTTTATCAAGAATAATTTTTCTTTTTCTATATACAACTAAGGAAACAAGTTTTATGCAACCTAAGTTTTTATGACCTTACATGCTTGGATCAGTGAAAGGACTCTCCGTTCGATGAGACACGAATTTCTATATCATAAAGCTTATTATTTGTTTTCGATGATAGATAAGCGTTTTTCTTAAAAAAATAGAGAGAAATAATTAAACTATATTGTAAAATATTTTTTAAAGGAAAAGTTAATCAGCAATAAATTTTTTAAGCAAATGAGATTTTAAAACAAGCAATAGTATAAAATTGGTGGCGAAAGTGAAGTAAGTAATGCTAGATTACTCAAAAAATAATTAACAAATCAACTTTTTGGCCTAAAAACCTTGTAGGTAATGCTAAAATAATCAAATCGGTTTATATTAATCATCAGAAATTAATTTATCGAAATTTAAAGCCTATTATTCCTTACAATACATGTTTTCAAGATTCTACTATCTCAAATGATAATTAAATTTATAAAAGTCAAGATTATCCTACTCCAATAAATCGACACCAATTGTTGTTCGTTGGACGACAACTTTTGCCCTCCAACTTTAGTTATTGGAGGATAATGTAAAATTAATGACTAAAGTGAAGTTAGTTTAATATCGTAATTCGTGATATTAATCGAAAAAAAGGATCCTGATTCCTTCTTCATTTGGAATTAGAGCGCGCGCGTGAAGCGCGCAACTTAAATTTCTTGTATTTACTTAAAACAAAATTAAACATACTCTATGCAGTAAAATATATTTTTTTTTTCACTTAGAAAATCCAATATGAAATTAATTTTATTTAGTAGTAATATTTTAAATTCAAGTTATTTCTAGGTTGTGATGTTATTTGGTGGAGTTATTACTTGGTATACTATATAATTACGGTAGAGTTGTAATTGGGTAGAGGTATTTATTGGTGGAAATGTGATAGTAGAGCTGACTCGGGTATTGTAATTTGGGTACAGTTGTTTACAGTAGAAATGTTAATGCTTCAAGTAATGAGAAACATTATTTTATTTATTTCTAACAATGAAATTACAATTGATTTTATCATTATAATAACAAGCTTTTAAAAAAAAAATTTCATGTAATTTCTGGAGGAAATAATTAGAAATAATTTTTAAGTAAAAAATTAAACTTACATTAAAAATTTTTTATTTAATTTTGTGATGAATAATTGAAAAATGATGAGCAATTAGTTTTTCTCTGTAAAAGTAAAATACAAAATTTAATAAAACCCAAATTAATAATTGATCATTCAAATTTTAATTATCCAATATCTACCCGCAATAATTAAAATTTGTTTTTTATTTTTACTGTCAATCACATTTTGCTCGATTTTACTTAAATTTATTTTACTAAAAAATCGAACGCGCTTTGCGCGCTTTTATCAAAATTTTGCTATCAGTAACAGCTGAAAATTATCAAAGATTTACAAGGCAGATTATAAAAACTTATAATGCGTGCAGTTATAAAGAATGCAATAATTTTTACCAGTTAAATCAAAGTAGCAGACAGATAAATAGTATGATTACTTCGCACAATAAAAATGTTGTAATTCAAACTATAAACTAACCATGATATCGTTCGATAACATTGTTTGACGTCTGTTTTCATGAAAGCTAACAATACCTGGAATTGTATAGTGACCCGAGAATATTTAGTGAATAACGAGGAAAGAGAAATGTTGAGATGGAATTAAAATGGTGCCTTTATCTTTACTACTCCGGTTGCAGAAAGAATTTATTCTCGTATGAAACTCGATTAAAGTTCTATTTCAAGTTTTACGAGCAAGTGCATTTTCAATGCCCGTATGATACCTTCACGAGGTATGACGATAAAACAGATGCTAGGGTGAGATCGTCGACCCCTATTGATTACCGACAACCCGGTAACTCCTTCTTTATAATATTGTCAATACATATATTATATTTATTGCTTACATGTATATTTTATACAATATACAAAAATAAATCTATCCAACTGAACATTGATTCCGTGACATAATGACAATAACTGTAAGTTATACCTTCGATGTCGACCAAAAATTGTTAAATTTGATTTATCTCAAATCCATACATTAAATTTACTAGCTATAGAGGATCACTTTTATTTGTTAATTTTTATCAGTAGTAACTTGATAATTTTTTCATTTAAATAATAAGATTTCATTACATAATTTTACAAATCAGTTATTTTTAATTTGAAGTCAAACAGAGATAAGTTTCCTTAAATATTTTCTTTCATTAAATATAATTTAAAAATATACTCACAACTACTTGAAATACTTACACTATAAATTGCTATTTACATTAGCTGTTCATCGAAAATGTTAGACACTAGCGTGAGAGACTAGCGGAAAAGAGAAATATTTTAAATTTTGAAATGCCAAATTTTTCGACTAATTAATTACTTAATAGATTCCTCTTTCACTATAACAGCCATTCATCTCTGGAAAGAACTCCTAGCAGATATTATAAATGCATCTAGTATTGAAGTCTTCAAAAACAAAATCTACGGATTATGTCATCGTATCCTGCAGCCATTATTATTATTATTACGCTTCCCAATGTTATAAGATTATTTATAATCTACTTTGAAATATAAAGTTTTTAAAAAATTGCCATTTAGCCACTTGGCCTGGGCATAGAAATAAAATATCTGTCTATCTAAAAAAAATAAATCCAATGTAAATTTAGCCGAACGGTGCTGAAATGAGTATCTTTAATACAGTTTTTTTCACCTCAATATATTGAAAAATTTCGTAATAAAATAATATTATTGGAAGAATAGAACAACTAATGAAACTTGATATAATAATTTGTATAACATTATAACAACAAATATGTTTGAATAAAAACAAAGTTTGCATAAAAGTTATAAACATCAGTTCATTATTTCTCTTGTAGTTAAAGTAAAACTTTATACAACAACTCTACCTTACTCAAATATACATCGTGATTGGAGTATTCATGACAACAACATACACAGAGTGTTTTTATGTCTCGTCAGAAATTTTATTTGTTAATCCTATAGAAACAGAAGGTTGAATCTCACGGTCTCATTTTTGATATACAATAACTACTTGTATTCACATGCATACACGTACGCTTATGAAAGACGAAAAATTGAATTTAAAAAAAAAAAAAAATATATATATATATATATATATATATATATATATATATATATATATATATATATATAATATACTTTCATATAATTATTTATAATTCAACATTACCTCTTATTATTTGAAATGATACATTTTGGTATAAAATATGAATTAAAAAAAAAATACCATGAATTTTGATATTGTTCGAAAATAATATCTTTTAAAATATGTGAAGCACTTTTACCGACTTATACATCCTATAGAGTTTCATATCAACTTTCAATAGATAGACTCGCTCGAATCTTGAAAGTATTAAAATCTTTTGACTAGTTATCGCAGTTCATATCACCGAAACTATTTCTCATCCGAGGCTGAAAAATTTTCAATAATATAATAAAGAGATCAAAATAAAAAGTACGAAAAGATGGAAATAACTTTTATATTAAAATTTATATTTTTTTTTAATTTATAATCCTATAAAAGCAGTCTGTGATAATAATAAAGTAACTTTTAATATTATTAACAGCCGCTCTAAATTCAAATAATTTTTACAGTTTGATAAAATAAACAATTCAAATTTAATTGTATTACTAACGAATGAGTAATATTAGTTATTGCTAGACCAGTGGATTTATTTTACAAAATACAAAATAATACTGCAGCAATGATATATTTTTACTATTAACTTATAATTGTTTATTTATATGACCATTGTTTCTGGAAATATTATATAGGAGCTTGAAATTTAAAACAAACTATTTTCAGAAGTTTGGAAATTAATTTATTAACATATTTACTAAATATTGATAACGGTTGAAAAACTCACTGTTTATTTTAAAAAATAAAAATTTTATTGAATTTTCAGAAATAAAATGTGATGATAATAATAATAAAAATAATAATAATTATATTATTTTAAAGTTAGATAATTAGTGATTAACTTTGATTATTCTTTTGTAACCAGGTCAGGATGCAGGAATCGTATTATCTCCTCTAATTGGTATAGTAATCGGTGCTCTTCTTACCCTCGTGTCTGTTGTCCTCGCAATCGTAATAAAAGCACGACGAGAACGAATGTCAAAACCACGCCATGAAAAGCCTGGCGAACTGAGAGAATTACCACAACAGCAATATTCAAATCCAAGTCCGCAACAAACAGTGGAAACTGATCCAGATGTTATCCCAAATAAATTTGGTAAATATTTAATTTATTATTTTAGAATTATTTACAAATTATTCAAACTGTGTTCTAACTTTTCTACATAGAAATTTTCTACATAGAAATTTACATGACGTTTTTATTTGTCAAGCACTAGAAGATTCAAATAAATTATTTCCGTTGACGTATATAAGTATAAATAGCGTATCAATGATGAATCTGCAAGTTAATAAAAGCTCAATACAAAGACATACTCGTCCATATTTTCTTGTAAAGCGATATATTAAATTGAGAAAATGAATAAATATATTTTTTGTAACGTAGCTTTTCAATATCTTTAATAATAAAAATCACCAGTGATTTTATCACGTTTCTAAACTCATGATACGCGAGGATATGAAATACATGCACGAAAAGATTTAATTGAATTCCAGCAAAAAGTAGCATACAGCCAAAATTATGAAATTGAACAAACGCACGTATGAAGCAAAAAGCCAACGCGCAGGTTCATTCGATCTAACCATGCGCATAATCGATTAAATAACACGTATGTGCAATTTAGAAACTTTAATCACGTTAATAATTTTCCTTTATAGATTATAGAAACTAGAGACGTCTTTATTGTTCATACGTTTCTATCCTACGGCAATGCATGGCGTAGCTCTTTTTCGAAATAACGTCAATTAACAGCATCGACAGTCTTGAACTTAGTAGCTGTTCTAAATCATTGAATATAGGGATGTACTACATTGAATTTTTTTGGAATGATCTTCGGTACTTATAAACTTAAAGGAAATATTAAAAAACCTAAAAGAAAATTTTTTTGTTTCTGAAAATAAATAAAATTTAACTTAATCCTTCAGTGCCCACGTTATTCGGCTCACCTTTTTTACTATCGCCATGAGAAAAAATCTCACATTCAAATAACATACGATCTAAACAAATATGTCAGCGGAGTGCTTACCGAAAAGCGCCAATGTACGCCGTAGGGAGCCGAACAGCTTGATTTTTATCAAGCTTAACAACCTTTGATACTCTCGCCATGAGAAAATATCTTATAGTCTTTGAAAAAAAATTTTTTTTTCATTTATAATGAAAATAAGCAATTTTTCAATAAATTGTTAAAAAGAATATAAAATTTTCGGAAGGTAAAAAACTTTTCAAGTGGTCTTTCCATTTGAATTAAAAAAAAATTAATTAAGATTGAAACCGAGCGTGAGTAAAATTCTCATAACGTGGGTACTGAAGGGTTAACTATTTTTATTAAAATCTAAAAAATCATCATTTTTATGAGTAGTGTAAATTATAAATTAATAAAATAAAAATTTTACAGAGGAAAATTTAATGGAAGTTAGTCCGCCAAGTTATCCAGGTAGTTATTCATCAACACATTGGGTAACACCTGGTCCAACACCAAGTATTGATGAACTATGTCATAAATTCACCGGAAGACCAACTGAACTGAGATTACCATCAAGAAGTACAATTCCAATACTTCCAAACTCAGCAATTACGGGAGTGGTGGTTGGCGCTGGTCAGGGTGTTTTTGTTGCTGGCGAATGCCTTGACGGTGAAGCGATCAAGCGACGTCTCATGGCCAACAGACTTCCCGAAAGTTGTGTTTAAATTAATATTTTCAACACCGCACTGTCATTATTTATTTATCTAGATTGATCATAAAAAAATAATAATAAAAACAAATTAAGAAAGTCTTTCTGGTATATTAAACAGGTAAAAAAAAATAATAAAATAACTAATGATAAAGTTTCGCGTGCTTCCAATTAATAAATGACGCGATAGGACATTCATTTGATTATCGTTATTATTGTGTGAGTCATTAAATAAATCAGGATACAATAATAATAACAAATAAACTGAAAAACTACCAAGTTCATTACGTAATCGAGTGGGTAAACTCGTCTTCTTATTCTGGAATTCTCTTGAAATGTAATGTACTTTGGTACTTTACTACCATTAAAAAGGATTCTCGATCTAACGCGTACGCTTGCCAAGTACGAGAAAGCTGAAGATGGATGAGCTAAGCGCGTGAAATCTAAATTGAAAAAATAAAAATAAAATTAATAATAATAATAAGTAAAATAAAAATAATTATATATAAAAAAGAGTACTTATCGAAAGAAAAAGAAATCGACAAGAAACAAAAGATATAATTCATCAGATACTCTATATAAATCTTCGTCTATACTCTTTTCGTTAGTGCTCACTATAGTATTGACGAATGAAAATTGACTTTAGCTAAATACTATTCGCCGATGTCTATTATTATATATACTACTAATTCCCAAAGGTTTTATTGATCGGTCTTGATGCATTTGAATGTTTTTACGATACAAAATTTATTGTTTTTATAATTTACTCTCTTCCAGTTGATTGTGAATATTTGTTTATATTATTATTATTTGATAAATGAGCGCTAACGTATAAAAAAGAGTATAAGAAAAATATAATAGTGTCGTTAAATTATAATTTGGTTTATGTAAAGAAATTTATATTACTATAGAAAAAACGTTAAATATTAAATTAATAGTGAGTATTGTATATAATGTTATAAAATTTTAAGAAACTATTGTTTGAAGAAAAAAAAATATATATATTATATATAATAGCTTTGTCTAAGTAAAAGAAAGAGACAAACGTCTTAAGAAATGAGTACGTTCTTAAGAACCTATTAACAGTAACTCTTCATTTATTATAATTATAATCTAATTATAACTCTAACAATGGTAACTATAATAACAATAAGAGTGTAAATAACAATTTTACAAGATAAAAAAAAACTTTGTATAAATTAAAATATATTTAATTTAGAATGAGTTTAAGTATTAGAAACTTTCATATCATTACTCATATCATTTAAACAGTTCGTATGTATATAATACATATATATATATAAAATTGTGATTGTAATAAACCCAACAACAATTGACTGTCGTAATATTTAATCTGATCTATCTGTTTTTGTTACTTGTTTTTTTTTGTTATATAAATAATCTAATGAATAAAAATTAAATTGACAATAAAAACTATTGTGTGTTAAAATAATTTCTCATATAGACTTAAATATCTAAAGAACGAACCTATCAAATTAAATTAACAATTAATAAACATGATCTACTGACGTGTGGAATAAACATAACTGAAACTTATTTTTTATTTATTTAATAATAATAATAAATAATACGTCAAATTAACGAGTTCATAAAGAGTCAATAAAGTAGCATAGCTTTAACAATTATTTGAATAAAAATGAATTGATATTGAATTTTAAAATTTTAATTCAAAATATTCACCAAAAATAATGATTTTATTTATTTCTTGTTCCGTAATATAAAACTGACCGGTAGCTTTTTTTTTTTTTTTATAATTAAAATTAACAATTTGTCAGAATAAATAGAATAGTTTTTGAGCTATCCTATGACTCAGAATACTAAATAAGACTGAAATTTTAATATAAACTTTTTTATGAATATATTTTACCATAAAAAAATATTAATAATCATTAAATTTTTATCGAAACTCGAAGAAAAAACTTTAATGGTTTTAAAGTACGTTAGTTACATTGTAAAAAATTAAAAAGGTTGTGGTTCTTTTATAGCGTTAGTTACTGAGTAACCAAACAAAGTATTTAAAAATTTTCTAGAAACTTGTTTATTTAATTTATAAAACCCTGAAATAGTTAAAGAAAAAATAACTTTTGCCGTCTTAAAAATTCAATGTAAACTTATCCAACTTTACTCCGTCGAATAGTAATGGGGTATAAAGTCTCTTGCTCACCCTTTTATGAAAAGAAAAAAAAATAAAGGAAAAAATAGCTTGAATTTTAAAAATAAATTCACAGCAACTGCACAGTTGAAACAAACTGACTAAGTGACTTCAAGTGAAGGTTATTCGGACGTGGGTCGTTAAATAGCTTTTATTTATTTTTTTTTTTTTTTATTTAAGCATTGTTATCATTCTAAACATGTCGGTAACAAATATTACGCCGACGAAAGAAATAAGGAAGGAAGGAAGGAAGAAAGAAAGGAAGGAAGATAGTGATGGACAGACGTTGATGTAACCCATGAAAACCATTTAAGATGCAGTCCTACTGAGAAGATCTTTCGAGTGCTTTCACACGACTTAACGAAAAAAAAAAAAAAAAAAAAATGAATGAAATTCGCTTGGAATTCTAATCTCGTCGCTTAGCATTTACCCCGTGAGTTCCTTGTCTCTCACAACCCCCGTACAATTCTGAGCACTTTGTGAATAAAAAAAAAAAGAAAATAGATAGCAATACGTCGTCCATATCTCTTTCCCTTTGGACAATGTGCCTGGAATATTTATTGAGAATCGTCCCACGAGCTCGATAAGTCGATTAGAAAAGAAAAAAAGATGAATGTATATTCGTGGTTGGTCAAACTTTTTGGGTTTTTTATTAAACCAATAGTCGATGGCGATTATAAGGTAACCAATTTCTACGGTATAACGAGATTCGTGAGAAGAAAAACGTAGACGCCACCAGGCGATACTGTATTAATCCTCCGGGAAAAAATCAATGGATATAAATAATAAAACTCTAGATACATTATAAATATATTTAGAGTTTAATTTTTTCAACCAGATGTAATATTTTAAAGGATTTCTTTATTTATATCACTTAGAACTTATTATACTATTTTTAATCCCAACTACTGGTATAATATTAAACAACTACAATAACTAAACATAAAATAGCTTTACTATTTACTAACTGAAGCTAAGTATTATCCTTGTAAAATATTTCTTGTCTAAAATATTCGTAATCACAGTTAAAACCTTTATTACTTACGAGATTGAACATATTATGTATTTTATATTTTTTACTTACCATTTGGTCATAATGGTCTTGACATAAAATATAAATCTATCTATCTGTTCAATTATAAAATCAATGCGTATTGTCATATTTTCACTGGTTCCATTATGGACTTAAAATTTCTTGTTCATTTATGCCTATGACGTACTCTTGTGAGTATATGTGAGATTATAAAAAACGCTGTTCATTAATGGACTCAAGAAAAATCTAAAGGATCTTTTTACCCGGTTTCGAATGTTGGTCACATAAAAACAAATTTATTATTCAAAAAGCCCATTCAACAGTCGAAATAGACGTAGATTTAATAATAAATAATAAAAAAAAAAAAAAATCATAGGATTGTATTGTGACAGGGAAAACTGAACTTTCCATGGTTGTTATCGACCACTTTATTGACGTCACGATAAATGAGGGTTTTCCCTTACCGTTCGATTTTTGACAAGTAGTTCAGACTTGTCACCGGGCGTGCAAATCGAAAGTCCCCACTGCTGTCCCCAAAAACGAAGCAGGGTTGACAATAGGAAAGTTCGAGAACTCGGAGTCAAGGGTTATAAAAGATCCGACAAAAGAAACATCGAGGCTTTTTGAGCCAGGCCCTGGAACAAGTAACACCTTTAGAGCCAGGCTTTTGAGCCAGTGACGCTTTGAGACAGTGAGACTTTTGGCAAAACAGTGAGTCAGTGTAGTGCTGTGTAATAAATTTTGTCATCGAGATTCAGGACCATCAAGAAGGAAGTCAATCTACGATCCGAAATTGGGAACCCATTACTTGGAGCCGGAAAGTTTATTCGAGACGAGAGAGAGAGACCAACCAGCCGCTGATTTCGCCCGTTTCCACCAGGACTTCACTCAACGTTTGGAGAGTTGTAAAAGTTAAGTCAGGTATTATTATTACAATTATTTCAGGCCAAGCTTAAATTTGAAAATTGAGAGGCCGAATTAACTGTAATAAAATTTGTCAATTAATGATCGCTATTGTCTCAGATGTCACTTTTAATTTAGTAGATTCTTTTATAAGTAAATTATTCATAAATGTCAATTAATTAGTTTGTTACAAGCCTTTTAGTTATGGAAAATTAATTAGTTAAAATTAATTGATTAAGTTGAAATAGTAGAAGCATTTGTGAAATTTAGATAGTCAAGGTCACTTGGAATATATGTAGTTTGAATATTTAATGAGGCTTGTTAAATTTGTAGAATTTGAAATTTGTAATTTTATCAAATTAATTCTAGGCCGTTGGGCTAAATTCAATTAATTTAGTAAATTTAGTGAATTAATTTTTTGAGAAAACTGTTAATGAATTTAGTTGAGAAATTTTGGTAATGAATTAAATTAGTGAATTTGGTATTTTGTATTAAAGAAATGTTAAGTGTAAAATTTCAGGAATTTAGAGAATTAGTAATTCGGATAAAGTGTGTATTGAGTTAGCGTCCGGTGGACGATTTTGTATGGAATTAGGGAGTTATTTAGAAACGTTGTATAGACGCCCGAGTCGGGGGTACAACGGATTAAGTTAGGAAACCGCTGCGTAGACGCCCGAGTCGGGGGCGCAGTCAGGAATAGGTTTTAATCAGTATTCCGTCAGGTTGACGAGGTAAATAATGTTAATTGATATGCCGTCAGGTTGACGAGGGAAAATTTAGATTTTAAGGTATTCCGTCGGAGTGACGAGGTAAGAATAATTGGCAAGGGCCAACGTAGGTGAGAGTTAGTTATAAGGAAATTGTTAAGTTTGTAGATTGATTGAATAAATCACTTTAATTGTTATAAATAATTTTTTCTCAGTTTTATTTACAGCCTTTCTCGGACTTCTCACGACCCTGTCTTTTCCCTCTCATGCTTCCCCGGTTTCTGGGACACCGTGTCTAAAATCCCAGTGGCGCCCTTTCTAAAGAGGAAAGGGGTAGCTAACTGGACCTGGGTTAAACCCCCCGGTTACAGTATGCAAAAAAAAAAACTTCCTAGAACGAATGCAATAGCAAATTTCATAATGGTCATGGATAAATATGATTTAATTTTAATACTATATATATGATATGGTACTCAAATTAAAGCTTATTTAAAGAGCTTTTAGATGCGATACAGAAATTCAATAAGTTATCCCGTTTAAAAGTTATTCAAGAAAGAAAGTGAAAAAATGTGAATTTTTACGATTTCGAAAATTTCTAAATCGTGTCGTTTCCAAAATATTCAACCGATTAAACTCATCTTCGAACTAGCAGTTTGCATCAAAATAGTCGCAAAAATGAAAAATAGAAATTCAGAATTTGAACTTATTATTAAAATTAAAAAAAAAATTTTTTTAATTTAACAAGTTGGTATCTTCATACCCCTTTTCAATAATTCAATTGTTTTAAAGTTCGAAAACATATTTATGAATTTTAGAAATGAATTGCGACTATTCTTAGTTAGCATTTGATTAAATAAAATCAATTCACGGATTGTATTATTTGTTTTGTAGTAACGTATTTTTAGATGCATGACTGATGCGATATGTAAGCGTTGCATCACCAGATATTGTTCCGAGCAAAAAATTATGATAAAATCTTTTGAAAAATATGCTCTTGGAATTTCTTTGGTAGACTAGATAATGCTATAGACAGTGATGAGTTTGAATTATATTTCAGCTTCTTAGATAGATATTTAAATATATTTTTATAGCAGGGGTAATAATTCTTGCGATTATTTCAATGAGACTACCACTTACAACATCTTGAAATTCGATTATAAATATCTGGAAGAGACTAGAATAAAAAGAAAATTATACGGCAGCAATTAAAATTACTTACCCTTGATTTAAAATAGAATGAAATATCTCGATATTTCGCCTTGAAATTTTCCCGTGAAAAATTTTCTGATATAACCTGGTCTGATTATAGATTTCTATATCAAGCTATGTATGAAAATAAAAAAATAACATTATAAATTTCTAATTTTTTGTTTTTATTGCTAGAAATGTTTACGTCATTTAAAATGTTTTACTTAATGACGTAAACGTCAGACTTAATTTAATTTTTTTTTTTTAGTGCAGTATTGCATAAAAGTAGAAATTTTATAAAATAGAGTAATATTTTCTAAAGTAACTTTATAAAATTGAGAAATTGATGGCATTATAAACTAGAAAGGTTCTCAAGAGTTGAAGGAGAGGATAACAGAAGGGTGAAAGTATTAAAAGGGTACAGGCGAAAAATCTTTAGTACAGTTAGTAGGGGATGATGATGATGAACAAACTATCGACTGTAACCCAACATTACCAACGCTAAACACTAAGTAAGTATGATAAATTAATTGTAATCAATTAAAGTCATCTTACCTTTTTTTCAATTGCTCTGAAAATTTTCATAAGTGGTAATAAATTAATTTTTTATTTAAAATAATAAGAATTTTTATTTTAAATTTATTCCTAATTGTAATTATACTTAAGAATATTTAAAGAGTTGAAATAAATTACAGCTGAACTAATAGACTTTTTATGCACCCTTCAGAGCTCATGTCTGAGCACGTATCATCATTAGCGCCAACGAGCAAACTTAAAGTTGTCCCAGAGAGTAAATAGTACTTTACACATCTCAAGCGCGAAGCATTGGTTGTGCTCTATTATCACAAAGTGGATTTACTCGGGTTCACTTATTCTGAAACATCTCTTCAATTTTTATAATGCATTTACGTTAAGAATTAAACTAATTATGAAATAATGATAAAATAATATTTTTAATCGTTCACGATTTACTATTTTTTAATTTGTTCCAACCAACTGTTGTGTTACTATCCGCTAATAGTTATATGTCGAGCGGTATTTAAAAAAGGAGTCAATTAGAAATTCCTATTTGCTTTAAATTTTTTTTCAATCGTACTTTTTTTATTACAGATCAATAAACGTTTTAATACTGAAGTTAAACAAGCAAATATAGTTTTTAATTAATTCTTCTGTATTTTTTTTTAATTCTCATATTTTTTGAACCTAGTAAATTAAAAAAAAAGTCAGAAGAGAAAAAAAATTTCATAATTCCAGTCGTGGTTTTATAAATCACTGATATGCTTCTAGTTTTAATGTTTTAATAGTAATAATAGCTAATAATATTCGTATGAATAAAGGCTAACATTAAAATTGAGGATTCACATCGTTGAAATTTAACATTACACTTCGTGCGATTTTCACACCGTCCGTATTAAAAATTTTTACACCGAATCATTTACACTACACAGAGTCCAAAAATTTTTTTACAGTGTACAAATATATGTATTTTGAAATCCACGATTTCTTTTTCATAGATTACGTTTCATGATAAGCTAGATGTAAAAACTCT
Source organism: Cotesia typhae (assembly GCF_013202065.1). Lineage (NCBI taxonomy): Eukaryota > Metazoa > Arthropoda > Insecta > Hymenoptera > Braconidae > Cotesia > Cotesia typhae. The sequence continues at coordinate 6,092,831 of NW_027423757.1, read as the reverse complement.
GAGATAATATCAGAGATATAATAAAATGTCCGGTTGATAATAGCATATATTACATGATATGCATGTACTACATCACATTATAGAGTAGAAATGATTTAAGATTAATCATATATCATGTTTGTTATTTATGAATAATAAAGCTCACTCAACGCTCGGATTAAAGCATGCGATAAATAGACTAGCAAGCGTAAATACGTTATCATTGATTCAAATAATTTTTCACTGATTCGAGACTAAAATATTAACTTAAATGTTTCTGATTTAGTATAACCGGTATAAATTAATTACAATTTGTACTAAATAAAAATAATATAATAAATAAATGATAGTTTTAAAATACTTTTCCTTATTTTCGCAATAGACATAAAAAAATAAATTAAAAAAGTCGATAAACAAGTAATAATTCATAATTACTAAATAAAAGTCGTATTAAGTTTAAATTTATATTAAAGCAATTAATTATTTTAATAGTGTGTTACTACTGCAGTTGTAATCGTTCTTGAGGACACTGCGCCAGTAATATGTTACGTCTCATACAAGAAAACACCACAGATTATTAATTTTTCGTTCCGATCAATGCAGTTATTTTCATCGTAAGTAACAATCAATTTTAATTTATTTATTTGTGAACGGAATGTGTACACATTCGAATTTACTCGCCGTAAAATTTTTAATATTTTATATAATATCCGCCAACTGTCTCCATGATATCCATCACTCACGCAAGAAGAAGCAATGCTAAATTTTTTTAAAAACAGTATTTTTTTGCGGTAGTTCTCTGAAACATATCAAATATTATATTTTTTATTTTTATCATCACGTTTTTATTTGACAGTCACTTCAAAATGTCGAAAGATATTTTTCCCAGATATCTGCATATTATATTAAAATCGTTTATTTTCACATTTTGGTAGTTTCGACGTTTGAATAACTAATTCAGGAAATTAAAAAACCCTCTTTTAATTTTTATTATCGCTTTGTTATTTTTTTGATCTCAATGTATATATATGCATAAATATATATTTTTTTTCTTTATTTTTAATCCTCTTTCTCTCAGTACTACTAAATTCTTCATTCTTTTATTCTCTTGGTTTTCTTGTCTTTATCGTTTTCATTCGTCTGCACCCGGGGATAAGCAATGTCGACGCTGACGGATGTACGCGATTTCCCAGACTCGTTGATCCTACTCCCCTTTTCATATATCCTTTGATAAGAGGTACAGAGCATCAGAAGCAAAAGCACCAGCAGTATGGTGGCTGCTAAACCAGTAGCCGAGTGGCTGAGTACCAGTGGTAGGAAAGCGTGAAGGTTAGATGAGGAGTTATATAAAGAAGCGTAAGATTATACGGGGTCGGAAGTGGTGTGAGACTTGATGAAACTCGTCCGTTAGTGACGAGAGAGTAGCTGTACGTCGGTAAACTTTGAGAGCAACGACCAAAAGTTCCAATTTCTTATTCATCAGCGCTATTGAAAATAATCTAAGAAAAAAACATTTTTAAATTACACTTCCGCCCTTCATCTTGCTCTCTGTTGACATTTTAAACGTAAATATAACACGTACATAAAATGGACAATTATAAAATAATCTGGGGATTAAATATTATCTTCATTAAAAATTTAAATCCACACTTAATAGTTTATCTTACTATTGCAGAGAACTTCATCTCTCAATTTTCTTCAAATTTTGTTAGTCAAGCAGAAACTGAAGTACTGTCACTCTGTACCAAAAATTTTTACTTTCGAAAAAGTAGTTTCTCTTAGTTGAGGGTTGCTTGCCAACGTCTTAGTCGTTTAATCTCTAAGTTGCTTTGAACCTGACTCTCTCGAAGTTACTTTGACTCGTGCAAGATCTTGGCTTGTTAAAATATTTATGGTGATATGAACTATAATATGAACTATATAATATGAACTATAATGAATATGAACTATAACTAATGATGTATTACTTTGTTTTTACTTGCAAGTGCTGCTTTTTTTACGGACTTACGCTAACTCACTTTTACTCATGATTATTTTGTGAATTAAAATTTTTGAATATTAAGGGATTACATAGGTTTGGAAGCTTCAAGAAATCAGGTTTTTTGAATTAAATTTTAGCCTACAGATATTTTTTAGAATTATTAAATTTATTCTTCAATATTGAAGATGAGCGAATTCAGTTATAGAATGAAAAAATAATTCTCTTGTTGTTTGTAATTTTTTTGAACTCTAAAACTTTCAAAAGCAATAAGTTTAGTAAAAAAGTTGAAAAAAACTCTTACATTACAATGGTACATTTAACTTCATAAAAATTTTTAACGAGTTCATTTTGTATGGAAAGACCATTATGCTCTCTACGCTTTTCCTATCGCAAACATTTTTAATGGATGTTATATTGGACCAGTGGACCATCAAAATCGTCCACACTCGCTTTCTAGCTTAGTCTATTTTAATTTGGGTAAAAAGAGACAGACTATAGAGTTACAGAAGCAAAGCTATAGACCATCGCTCGTATAAATTCAATCTAATCTGATGCTTTGGAAAATTAGCTTTGATATAATTATAATTGAATTAAATGCTACTGGGATTCTGGTTGACACTCATTGCATAGTTAATCGATTGATATATATTAGGGTGTGCCAAAATATAACTTCCTTGATGGACCTTTTAAAATTGGAATTTTCAGTTCCGCTTTTGAAATCAGCTGTGTTTAGGCCTTTCCTAAGATATTTTGAGGTAAGACGATAGATTTTATTTTCATAGAATTTTTTAGCAGGAGGTTTAATTGGCCACTTCCGGCAAAAATTTGAATTTTCAGCGGAAGTGCCCTAACTAAGCTCTAGTTAAAAAATTCTATGAAAATCAAATTTATCGTATACCCAAATTTACCCTAATATATATATATATATATATATATATATATATATATATATATATATATATATATATATATATATATATATATATATATATATATATATATATATATATAAATAAATGAGAAAACGGTTAAATAAAAGTGGTTTGCAGTTATTGAGAATAACTCTGCAAAAAGTGTTGTACAATTCACAACGATTTGAATATAATTAACTCATAAATATAATTAATTTTAACAATACCAGGAAATAAAAGTTTAGGAACTTTTCTCATACTTTGTAACGTGGTAGATTTTTATTCGACTGTATAATATACAGAAATATTAAAAAAAAATGTAAACAAAAAAATTTTGTTTTTAAAAAAATTTGAATTTTGCCAAAAAAATCAAATTTGGCACAAAAATTCAAACTGTACAAAAAATCAAAATTTTAGAAAATGATTTTGTTAAAAAGAAAAAAAATTTTCTAAAATAATTCAAATTTTGTAGAAAATTTACTAGATCTGTCACATGTTATGATCTGGAAAAAAATTGAAATAAATCGTTGATGAAATAAACTATGAGCTATCGAAAGTAATGAATATTGCAGAAATACCCATTCTGAGTATTTAATTAAAACTTTGAGGTCAAGTAGGAACTCATAAGATGCCAAGATTCTGCAAAATAAGAATTTAAACTCAACTGTTCTTGTAGAAAAAATTAAATACTTGTAAATATGAAAATTTATTTTTTTTTGCTAGAAGTTATTACAGCGTTTTTGATGAAAGTTAAACCTATTGTCCGTGCACCAAAGAGTCTTGTAAAAATAAATTAAGAAAGAGAACAATAAAATTATAATACTTTAATCTATGTTTTATAAGCTTTAAGATACATTTATATGGATATACAATCACGTCGCACTTCATTTTATAGGTAAAACGTAGAAACCGACTCAAATTAATAAATGTGATTGTATAAACGTATGTTTATGATATATATGTACTAGAAATTTGAATGAACCAATGATGAATCATGTCCCGTTTTTTCCGAGTTTTGACTATTGACTAACTTCAAACTCTCATGTGTTTTTATTTTAGGGATAAATTGTGTATATAGATAGCAAAATCTAATTAATAAACATTACATTATTATTACTTTTAGATTTAGCCCAAATTACTTTTATCAGATTTTTGAATATAAAAATATTGATAATGATTATGATTACATTTTTCACTTTGTGGCATCTCACCATCACTTACTTCTACTACTGATAAAGTATTTGATGCTAGAAATATTTCACGAGTGACATTTTGAGATCGCTGATTGGTGATCCCATAAGTTGCCTGCCACCTCTTCACATGAATACATTCATCAATATTATCATAAAACGACCATTTGAACGATATGTCAGCATTACTAAAGATATTATATACATGCATTGAATATTATTTCAGATATGTTCTAAATGTATGTATGTATACATTTATATGATAAGCTTACAAAATAGAAGATCCAAAAATTGATTATTGAATTTAAATTAGATAATATTTAATCTTCTCACGAGAAATGTCAAATCTTTTAATTTAAGATGAATATGGATAACTCTGCTGATAAATCTGATGAAGAAATAATCTCAGTACAGCACTTAACATGAAAATTTTCTGTTTATTAAAAATCAATTTCTATAAAAAAAATTACTTTACTTACATTCAAAGTCTTCAATAACCTTACTACCGCTTTAGCTGCACATCAATAAAATTAATACTGAATCTAAATTATGCTGCGTAAGGAAACTCAAATGATTTAGCTCTCATCAAAATATCTAGAATATTAAAAAATTGAATTAAGTAAAAAAAAAAAAAAAGTCAATTTGAAATTTACCGATAATTTTATTTCAAACAAAAATTCCACTAGATTTAAATTTTTTGTCAAGTAAAAGATTTAAAAAAAATCTTATTAGATGCTTATATTTTTTATGTCAATTGCTTACGTCACATAATTCATCCGACTTAAATGTCTTGTCTACTACTTATTTTTTTGTGTATGTTCGTGAATAAAATTAATTTTATTTTTACGAGTCAATAATATTTATAAGCATTTTTTTCTGACTAAAATTCACACGAAAATAAAAAAAAAATAAAAGAATAATAACGAAATTTGCGTGAATTTATATTTATTGTATTATGCATAATCATAATTTTTTATCTTATCCGATTTTTAAAATACTGGAAATAAAATTTATTCAAAAATCAACAAAGCTCATAATTTGGATAACAAGTTAGATGTAAATTGACTGTTACAGGTTTTTCAATAATTCTTAAGTTAATTCTAAAATGATTTTTTTTAAAACTAAAGAATTATATCCGTCTTTAATAAAGTTGAATATTTTTCAACCTAACGCAATAATTATTTAATTACATAAAAACATTTCACGATTCAAGATGATCAAATTCTTGAAAATAATTTTTTTTATAAAAGATTTTTCATCTTGACTGAAGTTTCTTTTTTTTTTATAATCAATGCAGATATCCAAATGGACACCACCAAAAATAAGAGTATCATACCAAGAGAACATAAATTATACGAAATTACAAAGAAAAAAAAAATGAAACGGACTAAAGAGATTATAATTATAATTACTATACGAAAGCAAGTTTAATAAAACATTAAGGATTTAGTATAATGACTCAAAGGAAACCCTTTAAAAATCGGAGCACAATAGAAGTACATCAAGCAAAAGAGAAAGGGCGATAGAAGAAGATGTTAGATAAAAGAGATGATGATAAAAAATAAAGCTGGAGGAGAAGAAAAAAAGAATAAACTAAAGAGAACGTCTCCCATATTTCAGTAAAGAAAAGAAAGAAGATTGGGGGAACGAGGCATAAGTTTTGCCAGGCGCTGTTTGAGCTCGAGACACCGAACCGCCGAGTAGAGGAAGGAACGGACATTATGAGTATAGACAGTAAAGCAACCCAGAAAAGACGTAGCCAAGGATGAAAATGAGAGGACGACCTGGGTAGAGCTGTAGAGAGTTTGCCTGGTGAAAAAGATGACGAGGTTAAGAGAGGGATGAAAAGAGAGACGTTGGAAACTAATTTTCGCGATATTGGTTTTACAAAATTGGTTATTGATGTTCTTTTGTCGATGAGTATAACTAGTAATAGCGGTAGTACCGAAAGCAGTAGTGGCGGTGAAAAGATTTATATAAGTTAAACTTAATTATTTTTTATTATAAAATTGACATTTTACCACCATCACGGTGAATTCATTTTCAACTTTTTTATTAAAGGAAAAAAGATAAAAAAATATATTAGATTTTAAAAGTATTCTTATAAATGCATTCAATTAAAGATAATAGTAGATTGAATCATTTATAATTTATATATTCATTAAATTTTAGCTAAAAAATAAATTTTAATATAATGAAAATAATAAAAGTTGATTAGAATAACTGATGTAATCATTCGTAATATAAAATTTTTCAAACTTAACCTAGTCCGGTGATGTAACTCATTATTTTTAGAACCATCGTAAAATCTCCGAGAAAAGCTGATAAGCTTTTGTTGAAAAATGAAAACTCAAAATTCAGAATTTCCAAGAGCGGCATACGCTTCTATTTTATTATCTACTTTAAGTGAATATAAACAATAAAAAATTTATTTCTAACAAGATATATATTAATTTATTATAATTTTCTAGCTTATAACTATTTTATTTATAGAGAAATTTCAATGAACAAATTTACATTTTTCATTCTTTTTAGTAACGATAAAAATTACGGGTTCGATTCGTTTTTGCATCCCCTATAAGGTTTTTTTTAGGCCAAATAGTTGATAATTCAATTTTAGGCCAAACAGTGAATAATTCGATTTCAATTCGAGGCGAATAATTCGTAAACTCGAATATTCACACACCCCTAATAAAAATTAATCTTCAGTCAGATATATTCCTATAATTTTAACGTACCAAATCGACTTTTTTTTAAACAATGTAATAACTCATAAAATTTATAAATATTTATCTTAATTGAAATAAACAAAAAATCACAATGTACTCCTTTATTTATAACTATGTTATACAAGTTGAATTTATTTCCTAAAAAAGAAAGGGACACAAATGATACATGACTCGTACAAAAAGTACGAATTAAATATACAAAAAAGAGTTAAAAAAGTATGTTCTACACAAACAAAAACAAGATGAAAAACAGTAACCTAGAGTCTGCTCTGAGCAATGCTGCGTTTAATGACACAAGTCTCGTGTCAAAATGTTTTATCGTTTTCCCACGAAAAACATGCGGTTTTCCTGAATAAATTCTCGAAATAGTATTGTTATACTAATCAAATTAAATTTTGTACTAAAAACATGATATTAATCACTGTAATAATAGTAGTTAGAATTAAAAATTTTAATACTGAATATTCGAAATGTTTAGAGTTGTAAATATGAGTAATAGTTTTTTTTTAATTCCTTCGGACTTTTCTCACAATTATTTAATCTTTACAAACTTCCGGCTGAATTCATGTTTTTTTTTTTTTTTTAATTATCCACACTAGCTCCTTTGTTGGTGCTACAGGCTCGCCATATCAGGCACTACTACTCTCTGCAAATAGGTTTTTGCCTGGCTGGAAACTCGCCAAAAATCTGAGCGGAGCACGAACCACACGGATCGTCCGTTCTGATGTTCTGACAAAGAATCGGTAATTTTAGCGAATGCTGCAAACCGCACAAAAAGAGTGCTCAACATCATAGCATAGAGAAAGAGGTATGCTACATAACACTAGTGGTAGGAAGAAAGCGTGAAAATGGAAAAGGCAATGAGAAACGAGAAAGAGAGAGGGGAAAAAAAATAAAATAAAAGTGAAACGCACAACCACGATCCACTAGCTACTATCATCCAGCTTGAATCCCGACAAAGTGTAATTCGCGACCTCATATCTTTTTCTCTTCCACTGTAGTATCTCTTTTTCATAATACTTTATCACTCGAAATATGAAAAAGGACATAAAATAATGGTTCAGGAGTTTTTGAGCTTTTTTTCCCGCCATCCGACTATTTATTTTCCATTCATGCCTTAAAGAGACTTGAAACCATTAAGTAGTCGAAGAAAACCCCACGGCATACATATTTACGGCCATTCGTACCAGAAAAATGAATAAGTTAAAGTAATTTTTTATTTCTTAATATTATTTACCATATCGTAAAATTACTCCAATTGAGAAAAGGATATTAAATTAAATTAAATTAAAAGCTAAGAAAATTTCTTCTTGCTCCAAAATAACTTCGGTCTTCCTTATAATTTTTTTGGTTCAAGAAATTTTTTTTTTCTGTGGATTTATCAAAATCATTAACATGATGCGATTATGATATTTTATGTAAAGATATTGATAAGAATTGCATACAAGTATTACATACGGAAGGTTGGGATAATCGAAGTTGCTTTCAACAAGACAGTATGCAAAGTGTTAAAACTTTTATAATCTAAATATTTAATCTTGTGTAAAGTTTATCTTAAGTTTATCGATTTATCTTAATCACTATAGTATACTCTGATATATAATACGTTGAAAATACTTGGATGCTTAATTTTAACTAGAAATATGAGCTTTAATCTAAAATACGAGTTCCATTCTGTCTACAAATTGATTAAGTAATCAAGAGACACGGCTTGTTTCGCGCAAATATGCATCTATCTCAATATGCAGCGTAATATAAGTGCAAGAAACTGTACCGTGTTCTAAATCCGGTTGAACTGTCTGTCAAAATCAATACTTCCATTTCGATTGAAGAGTGAAGGATAAAACTTTGTGTAAATAAATAATATACTTGCGACGTAATATATTAGTTAATCAGATTTTTTGACAATTACTGTGATAATTTTTGGCAAAAAAGAAGAACGAAATAAAAAATTATATATCTCTCCATTTAGCGAATTATAGGTAGTTTTCCAATTATAGCACTAGAGCGCATTATGCGGCATAATGCTTAACATTGAATGTTTCAACTACAGCAACGCTTCGCACAGTCGAGCACTCTCAAAAGTAGTGTTTTCGCTTGATGCGTGCAATGGATACCAACTCAGTGACAGAAAATTAACAAGTGTTTTTTCTTTAAGTTGACATTGATCGGAATGTTTTATTTATATTATCTTTAGTAATATTATTTATTGGTGACAAAATTTTTAGAGCTTTCATTGCGTTGTAGGTTTTTGAAAATAATCAAAGCTAATTCAACCTGTGTTAAAAAAATTAATATAAATATGGATGAAGGTACAAGCATTGATTTTTTTTTTATATTTCACATTTAAAATGTGAATACAACTTCATTTTAGAATGCGAATCTCTAAACAAATTTATTTTACAGAGATATACTTTTGTAAACATTGCTATGGCTTGATCGAATCATTTAATTAAGCAGGAAATCACTAATGCTTTCGTGGAAAAGAACATATTTATCAAGATGAAGAAGACAACATAATGTTATTTGTTCATAATTACGAGAATGACAATAAAGATAACCGTGAAGAGCAAGTGTTTAACAACGAAAAGTCTGAAGTTCATAATCCTTTATTATCAGGTACAAATATTTTTTATTGGAATTGAGTTTAATGTCTTATAATATATAAAATGGCTTTCACCAGTAGATTAAAATTTTTTCAAACAGTAATGTAATAAATAATTTTTATATTTTAATTAACTTTTCAATGTTTGAAAATGTTGAATTTTCTTATCAATAAGATATCTATTGATTAGAATTAAGAGTTTTATTTATATATTTTAGGTTACACTGCATTTATTGAAAATGATGAAGACTGAAGTCAATCTGTAGATTTTCAAACGGAGAGTAATCCTAAGAAAAGTAAGAATTTAATTAATTTTTTAATTTTCCTTAACAATAGTTTGTAGACTGTACATTAGATTTTGAAGCTTTAATTAAATAATAATTGTGTGTTGTGTTTCTTAATATTTCAGATGCTGTGTGGACAAAGCAAGCCACGATGGCATTGCTTAGCCTATACGAAGCAAATTTACAGATGCTTACGGATATCGGCAAGAAATCAAGGGTGTGGAAGAAAATATCCGAAGGCTTAAAAGAATTACGTATACAGATAAATATAAATATCATTAATGCTGAAGGTGCATTGAACTATTGATAGTTCTGTCGATTAGAGATCTTCATTATAAGCATTAATTTATAGTTGTACAGGTAACAGTAGATCAGGTTAAGTGGAAATTTAATCGCTTATATAACAAATATAAAGAATGTATCGACAATAACAATAAAAGTGGAAGAGCTCATATGACATTTAAATATTATGAGCAATTCGAAGAAATTTTTCATAAAGAGAAAAAGGTTTCCATTTCAAGTACATTATCTTCTTCGATACTTACTACAGATGAAAAAAAAAGGAAGCATGATGTAATCGAATCAAAGAACATTAGTAAGAGTAAAAAATTAAAAATAGATGCTATATCCAGCGAAAAGAATCTATCACCAGTTGATAAGTCTCCAAAACTCAAAACAACTCCGATTGCAGACGTTAAACAAACTGCAAGAAACCAGCAACGCATTCAAAGTATGGAAATTTTGGAAAATATTCAAGAAAACCAGAAGGCTAGAGATGAGAAAATGACTAAATACTTAAAAATGAAAGAGAAAGAAATGGATTTAAAAAAAAAAGCAATCGATGTTCGTGAAACTGAAATGCAAGTTAAAAGAGATGTTGCTACTGAAAAACTAAAATTTAATGAAAAGAAGCATAAAGACTGGTTAAATATAGAAAAATTGAAATGTGAGCTTCTAAAAAAACTATTAAAAAATTGTACTGACAGCGAAGAGTCTGATTAAACTACCAAAAATTTACGTTTAAGAGTTTGTTGTACCTAAAAAGTTTATTTTAACATGTCGAAACAAATACTTTATATTAAAATCTATGATTAAGATTTTGTTGTACTTAAAAGTTTATAATTACATGCAAAAACCAATAAAATAATATATTTAAGAATTTTTTATTTTCACTTTATTTTCAGTTTCCACTTCTGTATGTTGTTAAGTATTATCATAACTACACAATTGTGAAATTTATTTAATTTAGTTACAACAGTAAATTAATTATTTAATAAATGTCAATTTTTTATCATTGATTTTTACAATTTAATTTGTACAATTCAATATACAATTGGTATTGGAAAGTATAGATATATTTTCTTTTGAATTTATGCAACTTGTGCATCTGGAAACAATTCTCTGAATAATACCATTCTACGATCATTATTATTATTATTATTATTTTTATATTGTTCCTCATAACCGTGTTCCTCTAAATTTATCCCGACATGTATATTATCGTCTTCTAAGTTATCAAAATTGTCATGTTCATCGATACAATAATTGTGCAAAATACATGCTGCTGTAACGACCTCGGATACAAATGATAAATCTCTGTACTCAGTAAAGAATTTAATCCGTCGAAAACGACTTTTCAATTGTCCAAAAGCTTTTTCAACTGCCATTCGTGTAGATGAATGCAAATAATTGAATTCTCTTTGTTGAGGAGTCAAGTGACCATTATCTCGAAATGGTGGAACAAGCCATGATAGCGATGGATATGCAGAATCTCCAATAAGAAAAGTAATATTTGGAAATACATTTTCTTTATTATTGTGAGACTCATCATATAACGGTGATCTTCGAAAAACTCGAGCATCATGTAAAGATCCTGGCTCACCACAATAAATATTAGTAAACTTCATATTAGAATTAACTACTGCTTGAAGATTTATAGAGAAATATTTTTTCCGATTACAATAATCTACAGCATCTTGAGAAGGCTTTACAATTTTTATATGAGTACAATCGATTGCTCCTAAAATATTGGATATATTTTTTTTTGAGAAAAAACCTTCACATGTATTGATTATTGCATGATTAGTCTGAGGCCACTTGATAACATCATCCAGTTTCGTTAGAATCCAAGTTATGACACGGCGAATGACTCGGAATGTTGATGAAATTGAAATATCAAATAAATTTGATATAGTCCGCAATGGTTCAGTATTTGCAATAAACCACAAAAATATTAAAAATCTTATTTCAGCGCTGATGGGTTTCATCCCAAAGGTATTCTTGGGAATAAAAGTTGATGTTTCCAGTTCATCTACAAAAAAAAGTTTCAGTAATATATGATATAGTATAAATAGTTAATACTCAAAAATATGAATTCTTAAAATACGTACTTATTAGACGATATGCAGTAGTTCGCGATAATTGAAAATTTTCTCGAAATTCAGCATCCGTCCAAGTTTTTACAACATTGAGATAATTTTCTACTCTTTGCTTTCGGCAACCTGTCATCAAATATTTTATCAATGGCTCAAATAACTCATCTGTTTCATTATCATACATATTTTCGATAAATATATCACTTGATAGTGAACTAATTGATTGATTTAAACTCGGAGTACTCGATAAATCATCATCACTATCATCTGGGTAAGATGATTCAATTAAAAAGTATATAATTCTTTTAGAACTCATTTAAAAAAATTACTCAAAACAAATGTTAATTAAATGATCAAAATCAAAATTACTTAAAATAATCGTAAACAGTTCTCATACAAATAATTATTTATACCACTTTATTGCATGCCTCATAAACGAAGCGTTGTTTACACATTAATGAGGTTATTGCTAACTCTATGATTTTTTTTTTTCAATACTGTACTTAGCGCACTCTACTGGTGCATTTAAAAACTAATTCACGTTCCAATTAAGCTTCAGCATAATTCAGCATTGTGCGCCACTGAGTCGCACAATGCTTTGTAATTGGAAAACTACCATAAGTTATAATCATAAGTCCCTGATTTAATATTCTCATTGTACGTATTATCATATACACAAGCTACCTGGCCGTCACTATATTACTGCTGAGAATAATAAATTTTGGAAAAAAAAATTTGGTTTAATGACATCGATATTTTGAATCACAAAATAAATAATTTGGTTACTTTTTAAATATAAAAAAAAATAATATATTGTTTATAAATTAGTTAAAAGTTTGAAACAACAGTATTCATTTTTTCATTCAAAAACATATTCTTAAAAAAGTGAAATAAACTTTTTAATTTCGAAATAACAACATTTTCAAATCTAAATAATATAATCTGTTCTCAAAATTTTTTCACGTAAAACTACTGATATAAAAAAGCTCCTCGATTGATATTTGAGAAAATTCTGTTGTTATTACCTTTCATTATTGATAATACCAATCAATGGGCTCAGGTGTTCTCTGAATAATGGCTTACTCTTAATACCAGATAAGTGTAGCAGAGAGTTAGTAGATATAATTGAGAAAACTAAGGAAGCTGCACATATCTCGAATAAATAATTTTTAGGATTAGTTATATTAAAGCAATTTTTCTACAATCATCAAATGATTAAAAAATAATTTATATAATCATTTTTATTTTAAGAGTCCAAAGAAATATTCATAAAAAAAATTTCTTGAAAGTTAATCAAGCTTAAAAATATTTAAAAAATCCTTCAAAAAAATCTTAGTAAAAAAGTAAAAAGTTAGAATAGATTTTCTGTTAAAATAATTAATTTTTTGAGGGATCATGAATATTAATAACATGAAATAAATTTGAAAAATGCACAGGTCACATATTCCAGTAAGCTAGATAGAAAAGACACAAGTAAGATGATACTGATCAAAGAGGTGGATAAGTTCAAAGACGACACTAAACGTCTTTGGGCTATATGAGGCTCAATTGAAGAGATATGAGACAGCGGTAGGGAGCTAAGGGGGTATGTGAGAGTAAGGAAGACTACAGAGAGCACACGGGATTCATCAGCGAATAGATGATGCGTTATTGAGAGTTCCCTGAATGCATCGTCAGCAAGTACATGATCGTAAATCGATATAAATCGAGAAACCGATGAGCGGGCACTGCTGCCGCTTTAACCGAAATGATTTGTAGTACCTATCCAACCTCCGTAAATTAGGATTAGTTCACAATTCCATGAACTCTGGAACACACGCTTTACTCTCTACCTCCTTTCGTTCTTACTCATTCATACTCTGTCTCATTCTCTCTACTCTAGTCTCTTTTTCTCTCGGCTGTACTCCTTCATCTGAATCGTGTTCTACTACATGACGACTCTACAAAGCGCAACGCGACTGCAATCGGTGGATTATAGCGGTAGTGGTGGAATCGTAATCAAAATTTCTGAAGGGCGAGACTTAACTACTAAGTCGAAGTCTGCTGCTGACTATCAGCAACCTGGTTATTATGGAGACCTCTCTTGAGAGCTTGAGGCTACAGACCGATTGGAATTGGCACCAAACCGACTTGCGACGAAGTCCCAAACTTGGGGAATAGAAGCTGGCAACCCACTTCTCTACTTCATTTCATACCGTCTCTTAAATCTGACTTTAGTTATGGATTACGCCGAATTATTTATACTCTTCTTTTTATTTTATTTTATTTTATCTTACCTTATCTTATCTTATTTATAAATATTTTATATTTATAATCCCTTTCAATCCTATATTTTATTCAATAGAAATAATCTCAAATAATTAATAGAATGCCCGCATATACCGAGGACATTTTATTTAATTGTTCCAAATATCATACGTGGATTATACTTTGAATCACTTAAGCTTGGCTTAAAATCATATTTTTAACTTTTCATGCGGATTAATAAGAATATGAATTTATAAACTCGTTTTATTTATGGTTATCACCAATTTTTTTATTTACTCTATTGAGTTTTTTTTTCTGTAATTCATATAAAACATAAAATTTTTTAAGTTGGCTGAACAATTTTGTCGACTATTTATTATTATAATATCTAATTTAAATTTGAGTCATGTGTAAACATATTATTCAGTAAAAGTTCTTTGTATTATTTATTTATTATATATTACATTTTTTGCTAGCATATAATTATCTCTATTACTTTAGAGCCTTAATAGAGTCAGCAATGACTGACGAAACTTTAAGAATAAAATAAAAACGATTTTGGATATAAAAGTTGTCCATGATCCATTTATAATACACCAATAAAATATTCAAATTGACAGAAATAAAAACAATATTATTCTTAAGTATTATCAAAAATTCAGCTATAATCAAGTTTAACCGAGATTTTATAGATTTCATTCACAAGCATTCATTTTCAACATACATCTACGTAGCAGGAACATTTTATCTAAGTTTTAATTCTGCAAGACTTAAAGTCCAAAGCGGGAGTTTATTTATCCTACACGTCTACACAACCCGCCTTAGAAGTTTATTTCTCTAAGCTTTGTTTAGAGTCTTCTCATCGAGTGGGAAAATTCCTATCGACTGCTAATATTAAGCTTCCAAGTCTTATGAGTTCAGAGATTCACTAAAAGAAAAAACTACAAAGAATTTGATAATAATGACTGATATGTTTTTACAACCATTGATCGCCGTCACCCTAAACTTGCTCCGCCATAGATTGGTAGTGAGAAATTTATTAATTGTATCCATTCATACATTGTTCAAATATATAGTAATTTTTTTTAACTGTATTCAAGGTAAACAGAACAAAATTTCAACTGCCGTTAAGAAATAAAATTTTCGCGAGGAAAAGAGGGTACCCCTAAAAAAATTTTAAAAAAATTTTCTGCGAATTTTTCATCAATAAGTAATCTGGCAGAACTTACTTTCAGTCTAATGACTCAGTCCCTGCATGTTGTGAAGTAATTTTTTTTTTTTCATGAAATAAAATTTTTGGTCTTTTTAAACTCGCATTACTGGAAAATTTTGTCTCCCCTTCCCTACATTCATTTATTTATTTATTCGAAAAATAATTACACTCAAATGTGCTGAAATATTTGAAACAAAACGATCTCGATGTAAATGTGGACACTTGTTGAAGGGATGATTTTTAAAAACCGAGTTAAATCCGATAATTCATCGACTTGAAAATTATCAATATTCAAAACGAAAAAAAAAACAAATATTTCAACTCAAGTTTGTAAGTTATTTATATATTTTTTATGAACAATAAAACACCTTGAATTATTACCGCTAACTGGGTGAGTGTGTTTGAACTCTGAACACGCAATATCGATTGTAATAAAATTGTGAAAATACTACTCGTAGCGTAACGAAAAACAATGCAGTTTTCGTAATTAATTTATTTACACTGGCGGAAGTTTGTTAAATGAATCTGCTAGAATACCACACAGAAATAGTTCTGTTAAAATAAAAATAATAATAATAGTAAATATTAAACTGTTCTCTAAAAAATATTAAATTTCATATTTTTATGCTTAAAGCTCAAAAATAGCAAGAAATTCCAGAAATGGTCTGTTATTGAATTATACAATTTTTTCTTGTTAAATTTTGAACAAAAATCTTGCTTAGTTCTAAAAATAACAAATTAAATGGTACAAAAAAATCGTAATTTAATGATTGAAAGTATTCATAAAAAAATAAAGATAAAAAAATTAACAACAAACTACATGCAGCCAAGAAAATATTTATCTGTTATATTTTTAACAAAGCATCAATTTTTGTTAAAAACCAGTTGAATGGTATTCATTGCAAATTGGACCCTCGGTTCTTTACTGGTAGCAAAATAAATTACCTTTAACAAATCCAATTAAATCCAGCCAAAAGCATTGGGCAAAGCGCTGAGACGTATACCACCGCTGCGGTATCTACTTACCCGCTATTTTCGCCCGCCATCTCCCTGAGCACCACCTCCTTCTCCCACTCTAGTGAGACACTCTTACTCCTTTCACCCGCTCTTACTCAAACCGATACCGCGAATTCTGATAGTATATATATATATATATATATATATATATATATATATATATATATATATATATATATATACTACGCGATAGGTCATGCTGCAAAATGCTATTATATAATACTCATATACACCAAGGGCGCCAAAGTATGCATCATATATGTATTTGATATTTATATGCACTTCCTGTATACATATATAATACGTACGTGTATGTACTGTGTAGTATATGTATTATATATAAATATATGACGGAGAACGATGATATAGAGTAAAGAGAATTGCTGCGCTACGCCGCGCTACGCTTACACTGTACTCAGTGATTCTATATAAGATGAAGAATCTGAAAATATGATTTTAATACTACTGCTCTCACCATATATCATGCTTTTGTCCGCCCACACTATTGTCTCTCAGTTATCCCTCTGTACTAGGAAAATCTATAGGGAAACGATGCTACTCTACTCTGGGATCTCATGTTGAGAGAGCAACCACCGATCGAGTTAAGCTTCGTTACCTTCAATACAATGTTACTGATATATATGTTATACTATACACGTTTAAGATAAACCAACCTCTAATTTATACTTTTTTAAACTTTGGTGACAATGAGTATAAATTTTATGCCATCTTTATCTGCCTTCTGTTTTCTTTTTATTTTTACACCAAAAGAAGGATTTTTAAATATTTAATAAGCTTTACTAACTGTTAAAAAATAATTTTCTTCTTTTGAAAAAAAATAAAAAAATATAAGAATAAAATGAATAATAAAACAATGGTTTGAATGAAATTAATGTATCATGTTTTTGTTATGAAAGATTATGGTTTTATTCGTTATAAACAAGAAACATTAACTCAAAAAAAAATTTATTAAATTTTTGTTCACTATTTATAAATACTTATTAAAATGTAATAAATGTGTTTTTTCCCAATAAAATATTTATTAAAAATTAAAAAACAATTAGATAAATTGAATACATTAACAGTTTATAAATTCTTCTATGGGTCTATGAAAATTAGCAGGATAGCAAACAAGAAACTATCTAAAAACTAATATGAATTTTCACATGATTTTCTATAGAAACACATATTTAATGGTTTTCCCTAGAGATCCATATGAAATTTATTTATATATATATATATATATATATATATATATGTTAAATATAACTTTGTCTAAAGTATGTTTCTCAAAAACCGGTGACCAAGTAATTGTTGCATATTATAATAGACATATAACAAGCGATGCATGCAGAATTTTAATTACTTTTGAATTATTAAAATTTTTGGTCACTGACTGCAAACCCGAAAACCCTGCATACCAGCAGAACAAGGACGTCTGGAGTCATTTATGACTTAAGAATCTTCACAAGTCATCACTCTCTAAAATGATATCCATTTTCTCATGTATTGTAAGGAAAATGTAACAAATTCCTAGATATGGTGATATAGTTTGATATCTGACTGCATTCAAAAACAGTTAATGCTCTCTACTCCGTACGTAGTCACTTTAAGATAAAGCTAGAAAAGTAAACAATTTAACAATCCTGTACTTAGGTACCTTTAATAAAATTTGAACAAAATGATTAATTCAAATTATCAAACAACATTTTTATATAACTTCTCAATTAAAATACAAAATTTTCTACAATTCGAAAAATTAATTACTGTTTATTTTTTTTTTTTTTTTTGTAAGGTTTCTCTTTGTGTCCATAAGCAAGCCATCAAATTAACATTAATTTAAAAATATTACATTCAACATTTTTAATATAATAATAGAAAGCTCAAACAACAGTTGAATAAATAAAATTTCAACAAAACCTCAATCTTGCTTTTTTGCACATGAAATCACAAAATATAAAAAAGCTATGTAATTGTTTGATTCAATTGAAAATTTGTTTTATTTTTAAATATGAAAGATTCTAGAACTGATATAAAAATAACTATCATTAAAAAGTATTAAATTCAATTATTAAAAATTAAACTTTTCAAATTTTTCACGACTATAATAACAATAATAAAATTAGTTTTATTTCAGTATCATCGTAATTATTCTCACGAATATTATCTCTGGATTTCAAGCTCTAATTGTTAATTTTTTATTTTCAGAGATGGTTTTCGTTTGTTCACTCGATGATAAAATACTTGTAGTATTCATTGTTCTCTCTTCAATGACATCTTGCATAATTCAAATACCTTTTCAAGTGTTCTTAATTCGTTCAAAATTAATCAATTGACATGCTTCACTACTTATCATCTCGACTAATCCCGATTTTTTTCGTCATTCCATGAAATTCAAAATAAAATATAAAAAAATATTCTCTACCCTTCTTTGATTATCAATAATAATTAGACTTTCCACAAATATTACACTGAAGCTCATTACTTCAATTGAATTAATTTTTTTTACATACACAATTGAAAAAAAAAAATTATTAATTTAAAAATGTATACTGAACATTCCGTTGTTAAAATTGTCAAATTGGAACTTATAATCGACAAACTAAAAATATTATTGTTTCGTATAGAACGATGGAAAAAGTATTATTTTAAAAAAATATTTACGATTATATATTGACAACAATAAATTTCATTGCAGAACGATTGAGGAAATTCTATCAAGAATTTATGGGATTGATATGTGACACTTTTTATATGTATCAACTCACATTTTACAATTTCTCTAGTTTATTAAAACAATAAAATTTATCGTTAAATCAAATAAAACATACAATAAATTTTATTTGATTTAGAGTATTTATTAATCATTTTAATTAATGTATACTTAATTATTTAATCGGTCTATTCATAATATAAATGATTTGAGAGACACGTTTTGATAAATAATTATGATGATAAGCGTTGATCTATACAAATTTATTATGTTTATAAAAGAGTTTATCACGCATCATCAAATACCATTACTGCACCTCTCTAACCGATAATTTTATTCAATAGTATGCACCACCCTATTCCCTTCATCCTTCATATAATTATTAATACATAGAATAATAATATAATAAATATACATTATAATTATCGATTTTCTACTGAAAAAATTTATATTGGTTTCATAAATAATTTATTTTTCATTATATAGGGGTACAATAAGTAAATTATGGAAATTATTTTTTTGAGTATTATGTATGATATAAGTTATCATAAATAGGAGTTCTTTTTTATTAAACGAGTTGACTTTCATGAATATTAATGCACTTGAAAAAAAAAAATTAACTTTAACTTAATCAAAGGAAAAATTTTTGAATCAAGAAAATAATTTTGAAAAGTTTAATTATCTTGAATTAAAATGAATAATTCTTGTATCAATTGATACTTACTTAAGTAAAATGAACTAAAACCAAGAAAAATTTCTTAGATTAAGATAAAGTTCTTCAAAATTATTTTCTTAATTCAATATATTTCCCTCGATACCTTCTATATATCAATAATTAAATAAAGTTTGAAAATAAAACTTAAAAAATGGTCAAATAATATAATACTGTAGAACATCATGAACTGTAGAGGTATTATTTTCACGGATACAACTAAATTCAATTTATAATATAAATAAAATAAAATAAGGAAGAAAATAAATAGAACAAAATAAAGAGTGGCTCGATTTTCTTAGTATTTTATGTTTTTGTTTTCTATCATAGTGCACCGGGCTTAAGTCAACGATGGAAACCTTCGCCGGCTACTTTTTAGGTCTCATGGGATATCCGTGTTTTTCTCCAGCTATTTTATCCTTCCCAAGGCCTCTTCTTTCTTGGTAATCCAGTAATTTAAACTGATTTTGCCCGAGACCTGGGGATGATTCCGACGTCTTGGAATCACTTCCGACGTTAACCTTGTCAGGAAAACGAATTTCCTACGAAGTACCTGTGAAATGTATTTTTACCATACTTAATATTTAACAAATAAATATTTTACTAAAAAACATTCTTATTTCAGCTAACAAATTTTGAATTATTTATCCGTGTTTTTTTTTTTTTTTTTTAATTCTTTTCCACAAAATTTTATTTTGTAAATAAGATAACTTTTTTACGTATTCTATACAAATGTCTATTTAGTCTAGGATAGTCCAACTGGTGACAAAGTAACCAAGAATAAAACAACCGCAAAAACTGTAATTTATTATCGACCATCAACCGAGTGGAATTGTTAACTCTTTACTTCGGGGTTTTTAATTTATAATTTTTTTCTTCCGTGCATTATACGATATAGTCAATTAATTTTTTTGATTTTCTTTTTTTTTCCTAAAAAAATTTAATTTCAAAGTACTAGATGGCATACAAAAATTATTAATTCTCAAATAATATATTTTGCTGTTTAATATCCTATTTTAGCTAAGCTATTCATATTTATTCTTAATAAATTTCTTGAAATATAATGTAGTTACGTCCAAAACTAAAACGACGTAATCGCATCTTCTTACTGGTAAGCTACTTGCCGATGGTGGACAGTATCGGACTTCACGTAGCTATACATACTTAACTTAAAGCCACAAGTATGATGTGATATATCAATTACTGCTAGAGGATATCAGTTCACAAATATTTACAGTCTACAAATTCATGTAAAACTTTATATAGACATTTCAAAACTTTACCGTCCACCAACCAGCTATCAAATAAATGTATCATTATTTTTATAAAAAAATTTAACTTTTTATGTGATACTTGACGTACTTTAGTTGAATATTTAAAAACGTTTTAGATACTCAGAGATTATCCAATTTAACTTTTTTCAGACATTTCTATTTCGTTTATTTAGCTTTATTATATCACCGTTTAAGTTTTTATGAATTTAAGGTAGTACCTCCACGAAAAGCATATTTCAAGAAACTTCTAGAGTTTTTTTTTTTTTAAATAAATATATTAATAATTCACCACCAAAATTTCAGATTAATTTACGGCACCGTTTTTGAGTAATTAATTTTCGAAATTGCATCTTTTACAAGTAGAGGTACAGAGAGATGGTAAAGTTAGTATAAAACCTTCCGTATCACTCGCGTGATGCAAATAGATTTCATACTAACTTTACCATCTCTCTACATGTAAAAAAGAAATTTTTCTTGGTTTAAGTAAATTTTACTTGATTCAAGAATTTTTCGTCTTAATTCAAAATAATGAAACCGTTCAAAATTATTTTCTTGGTTCAAGAATTTTTCATTTGATTCAATTCGACTTTTTTTTCTGTGTATATATGTGTATCTAATATATATGAATTCTCTATCCTGACCGTAGTTAAGTGAAAATTTTATTAGATAACAACCATACTTTTCTTAGGACTTTTTTGAAAAACTGAGAATATTTAATTGAAGTTATAACAAGTATTTGTTTTTTTATAAAAAATGTTTGAAGTTAGCGACTTTCGATATTTTACATGGGTGGAAGTAAGTGAGCGACAGTCTGTCAAGAGAGGCAGTACTAGTGCGTGTGAAAGAAACCAACAGCCATAATCTATTGGTGTCTTTATTTGCCGCAGTATCTCCTTAAAGAAAAGTATAGAATCTATAAAAATTTATAATCTGTACTGTTACCATTTCACTCGATACTTTTCTTTGTACAATTTTTTAAATCGAAGTGAAATAACGACAGTAGTTACTTCTCGAAAATTGATGTATCTGTACATTTACTTATATATCATGCCAAGACTGTCATACGGGTTTGTAACTGAACTATAATTCCGTGTTATCGCTGGATTCACGGACGAACGCACAGCTCACCCATCAGCCCATCACCAACGCAACCTCACCTATGTACTACCCGATCCCACGATTTCAAAAGCTGCCACTCATTGTCTGTATATTCTGTATAGTCATATGTGAATAACTAGTTTATGTGAAGAACACATTTATATTTACTAGAATTCTTAAGCTGATTTTCACGTTCATGATCCTATATATATCCGTACGTTTTCTGATATGAATAAATAATTTACCTAGGTTGATGGTAAGACAAAATAGAAGGTACTTATAAATACATGAACTTCAATCTTTTAGCCCGTTAATTTATGAAAAAAAAAAAAAAAAAAAATTAAATTTGACCTACATCTCCGTATACAATTTAAAAAGACGACGTCAATTTTCAAAACGAAAAAAAAATTTAACTTAATCAGAAATAATCGTCCAAAATATGTAATAGATAATTCTTTACAGTAAGAAATCAGAAGGAACAATTTAGTCGATAAATATAAAAGTTTTGATGATTAAAATTAATACTTAAAATGTTTATATCGATAAAAACTGTCTAAAACTAATTTTTTTGCGAAATCTGCTGTGATGATTGGAATAATCTTAAAACTTCAGAAAAAATAAAAATTAAATTATTTGAATCGAAATTTCATATTCGTTAAACTTTAACTTTAAATAATTTTTAAAAAATTTAATTTATCAAAAAATCATAAGATACGTTTTTTGTAGAGCTTTAAATTTTCTAAAAAAATAGCTAAACACATCCTCCGTAAGACATTGGGTTAGTGAATTAGAAAAATCAAAAGGAATATCGTGTAGGAGCATAAAAATTTCAACAATAATTTTTTTTTAGTTTTCAAATAATTATAAATAAACAATGAATAAATTAAAAATCATTTTAATATCATAATTAAACAATAAATTTATAGATTTAAGTACAAAAAAATAAATAAAATAAATTAACGTAATTGATAAATAAATAAAATGATGTAAGATGAAATAAATAAGATATAATGGACAATATGATTATTGAGCATTGAATATTTTTTCTTATGTATCTAAAATTAAATTAAATCTAGTGGTCATTATTTTCATGGATCATAAAATAATGAATAATGATAAATATTAGATAAATATTACAATAATGACAATATAAACATTAATTATTCATCATAATCAAAATTTACTATTTGAGTTTGTTTGAGAATCTTGGGAGTACGTTGAGCACAAACACAACCAGTATTGAGTCTCATTAATTTATGACCGCCCTTTTTCATAGGTACTTGAATGTCAGTATACGTTTGTATACAGCAATAAAATAAATACTTGGTATCATTAATTTGACAGGTTGATCCACTGTAATTACACGTTATATCGACAAGATCTTTAGGTACAATATAGTCATCAGAATTATCACTTATCGTGAAAGATTTAACAGTGTAGTTACAGGCAGAACTATTTTCCACATCTTTAACTTTAGCTTCGACTCTCTCGTGCCGTTGATACCGTCTTGATTGAAGTGCTTTTTTTATATTACTATCCATTAGTTCATATTTTATTCCAGAATCATGATCATGACGCTTTTTTAGTTGATGCCGTCTGAAGTGTTCAAAATTAGATCTTCGATCGATATCAATAAGTTGATTAAGAATGTGATGCTGATGAGTTGATGATTCCGATGGTCTTGAATAATTGATAGAAGTCGAGTGTCTTACAATTTGATGAACTTGATCTGATGAAATTTTTCTCCGATGGTGACTATTATTATCTCTTCTCAACAATGATCTTGCTTGTATTTCTTCCAGCGTCAGTAGCACAATAGTAATCACAATTATTAAGTTCAAAAATTTAACATCCACTGCCTGCGTAGCCATGGAGTTTTTATTAATTTTTTAAAAATAAACTAGTTACAACAAGCCACGTACTTATTATTTAGTTTATCAGTATGATATGCTTCTAACAAAATCGTGTTTAAGACTGATACAAAACTTGTGTTGATGGATTTTATTTATTCCTCAGCCTGTTATAAACTCACACTCGCCCCTCTTATTTCTTAACAACGTGTGTAGTGGCTAAAGTAAAAAATCACACAAATCCTAATAGTGGAACCTGGCATTATGTCATGAGTCTAAGCCTTCCTCAACGTCACAGTCATTCCTTTTGACGTCAAAGTACTCCTTTCCTTCTACGGATCGAAGCACCCATATATTTTTATTTTTTACGCCATGATTATCCCTGTCCCCGTTTAATAAACCACTCGTTAAACTATTTTAATTAATTGTTCTGTGTAAAAAAAAATTTATTCCTTCACTCGGAGATATTACTCTTAATTATTTAACAATAATAAACAAATAAATTTAGATCGAAGCAAAAAAATCATGGGCTAATTTAATTCAATCAAAATATAGTCTTTGGGTTTATAAAAAAGTTATCAAGAAAATTTTATTTAACTTTTTTAAATAAGTTAAAATTATTAAAAGCTATATAAAGTTACAATGGTATATTTTTATTCAAAGTTTTTTAAAAATTCAATACTATTAAAAGCTTTTTAAATTATTGAAATATTAAAACACCAGTTTTATCATTTAAAATTATTTATAAAGCTTATAACCATGGATATAATAAAAATTGTCTATTTGTTTATTATTTTATTAAAAAAAAAAAAAGTTATTTAGATTAATAATTGTAGGCAGCAATCGAATAGCCTTGTTTCAATAATTATTAAGTATTAAAACAATATGAATATTAAAAGATTAATAGATTTATTTTAAATTAATTAATGACAATTATATACTATTATTTAATTAAGCTATTGAATGTCAAACATTGAAACTAAATCATAGTGCAGGTTAAACGTCTGTTTTTTCTCCTTTAAATTAATGGCTGGCCATCTGCTACACCTTAGTTTGTTAGCTTAGGTATAAATTAAGAGTTAAGGAGACATAGTTGTATTTTGATTTTTTTTTAAGCTTTATTATTTCACTTTATAAATGATTTAAATTAAGACAAGTTCGTATTTTCATAAAAGACTACTTGTTAAAATTTAAGAAATAATTTTTTATTCGATAAAATATTTTATCTTAATATCAATTTACTATTGATGAGCCAATAATCCAATTCAACATTTTTCAATTCGAATTGAACTTTATAGAGAGCAGTTTTAATCCACTTTTATAATTTATCTAGTCTAAATCTGAAATTTCATCTGAAAAATATGAAAATATATCATGTAAGCAAACTATTCGTAACTTGATTGGTCAAATATATCATAAGCATGAAAATATATGCAAACCCTAAACTCAGGCGCGCGCAAATTTGAATTCTAGTAATATAAAATAATCAAAAATTCATTCGTGTTATAATTCATGATTTATGATATAAAATCAAATATAATGTTGAATCAAAATCATTTTTACTATTTTTAAATTTCATGTACTTATAATTTTTTTTTAAGATAATTTTAATTATTAAATAATTATTATTCATAAAAAGTTTTTCAGGTCATCTTAAAAATTTAGGATGAATTTCATCCGCCAGATACCCAATTTCGAAACCTTAACTTCAGAATTTTTAAGCGTGACTTTTTTTAGGAATTTTTGTAGTTTATGTAACTTTTAGTACACAATCTAATATATTCTTATAATTTTTTTAATTTTCATAACAATTAAATTATTATGAAAAAAATTTCACGAGTAAGAATTTAAAAAAATTACAAGTGCGAATTTTAAAAAATATTTTTTTTTATTATAATTGATTTGTTATAAAAATTTAAAAAATTATCAGATGTCTGCTGGTTCCAGTATTATTCTACTTACAAATAATAATTTTATCAATAAATCAATTGGAAAATAAAAATATGAAAATTGTCTGTTACTGAATTTTAAAAAGGGGTGACTGTAGGGTAATAATTAAAAAGATATACCTATGAAATCATCAATTCTGGATGTTCAACAATCGAGGAATTAGGAAAAAGAGTAAAAAATTCTACGAAATAAATTAGATAAAATGAGGATTGACATGTCTTTTGCGTACATCTTATCTTACAGGATTTATGATAGACTATGTATAATACAACGCATATTTCGTAATATATTTATGATTGTACTACGATACAACCGCGGTCGCTTCGTCACTGATACTGACTTGAATACTACAATCATAGCGTAAACTCGGATACAATGTGTCTGAGGAAATAAAACAAGGAAATGAAACACTTTGACGTCACTATTGAGACAATTTTAATTGTTTTTTTGTAAGTATAGAGGATCAGTATCTATATAATCAATCTTTTATGTATTTATTGTTCTGCTATGAGTTCTTCTGTATTAATAATCTGTAATTATATCAAACGAAGTAAATGCAAACTCGGATGCTCGTGTCTGAGGAATTTTAATTCGGATACAGTGTATCTCAGGAAATAACATAAGGAAATAAAGTACTTTGACGTCAGTATTCAGACAATTATAATTATTGCTCACGTGCTATTAATAACGTTCATTAATAAATTCCAGCTTTTTGGCTCTCTACACTGTTGAAAAAAGAAGCAGTTATTTTCGAAAATGTTTTGGAAAAAAATTTCCGGGACAATAATTCTTCTTTTTTAATAAAACGTCTGGTGAAAAATTTTTTGAAAAATATTTCAATTAAAGGCAAAAAAGCTATCGAAATCTTCATTTTTTTTTTTTCACATTTTTATCATAAATGCACCGTAAAAATAAGCAGAATCAAAAAACTTTTGAAATTGTCAATTTTTCATCTAGTTATAGCCCAGAATGGGTTTGACCGTACTTATAATTAATTACCGAAATTTTTCTTGGCTTAAATAAATTTTTCTTAATTCAAGAATTTTTCGTGTTGATTCAAGTTAATTTTTTTAACTTCCCTCTAAGAAAATCGAAGATTTCGCAAAATCGAGTTTTTCTCAGATATCGACATTTTAAGGTCATAGGAAGCTTCCCTGTCAACCCCTGCGATGTTATCATTACACAGAAAAAAAAAATTTCTTGAACCAAATTATTTTGGAGCAAGAAGAAATTTTCTTGGCTTAAAAAAATTTAACATCATTCAAGAAAATATATTTACGTATTCCAGGACCAGGTGTTTGCTTGAGTATGTCGGACTCAGAAGTCAATATTATTATAATCTTCATACGAAGATTAGTAAAGTTAATGAATAGATTTTAAACTTGCAAAAGTAATATCATAATATTACCTTGAATAAATTATTAATTTTGTTCGTAAACTCGATTTTCAATTTTGAAGTATGTGTGTAAACTATAAAGTTACTAAATTTACGAAAATTTAACAGCGTAGATTCTTTGAGATGCAATGAAAAATTTTTACTGATAATAATTTTGGTACATAAAAAATTGAATAATAAATAAAAAGGAATAAGTAAATTAATCTCCTGCGACAGAATAGGCCCTTCAATTTTTTCTTATATTAAAAAACTTCTGGAGAAGTAAAAACTGATAAGAATCAATAACTGTAATAATTTAATCGTATATAACTTTATAAAGTATTTAAGTAAAACAATACCATTTTACTTAAATAAAACAATGATTATGATTATTTAAAAAATAGAGCGTATTGAAAAATTGAATAAAATTTATCTTTATTCTCCAACAGTTTAAGACTTTTATAATTAAGATGTAAATATTGAAAATCTTAAGAATATTTACAATTACATTAATTTTTTATGAATTTAATTAAGACAAAAATAACTTTAGATTGTAAAACAGTTATGAATTGTTATTCTTTGTAATAAAAAAAGAAACAACGATTGATAATTGAATTCATAAGGATAAATAAGGATAAATGAATAATCAGCGTTTATCGCAATTATGTGAATGAAAACACATTTATTGCTAGATAGTAAATAAATTACAGTAAGCGGTATTCGATAAGATTCACACATTCTTGTATTATAAATAGTATAGTTGGCTATAAAAAAAAATAAAAAAAACATTTCCCTTCACTGACCGACGTCAATGGATCACTTAAAAGACTATAAGTTATTACATGCCATTCCCTGGTTAACTGCACGATTTGCATCAACGCACGGCATAAAGCATAAGGTTAAACGAGTTTTGAAGGATATACATACATTGATGCAAAAGCAGCCGGGATTCACCGGATTGAGATTTAATTTTGAAATAACGTCAACCGAGATTATTATGTTTAATTTTTATTTTCAGTGACCATGGACTTGTTAAAAAACTTTTTAGCATAATCAATGGTAAAGTATTATAATCTATCAATAAAAAAGAAAAAAAAACAATTAACGTTCGTAAACAAATACAATTACTTTTATTTAATCAAAGCAATATGAAAAATTATCAATACATTTTTTTTTTACTTAATTATTTTTTATAGCTAATAAAGTGTGTACAAAATAATATAATATGTGAAATTATGTATATATTCGTTATAAAATTCATCATTCATGTCATTAACATAATTCATAATATTAACAATTGTTAAACGATTGTTGTGAGTTTTCCCTTGCGTGATTCAATACCTTGAATGAGATCCGTTAAAAGATCTTCCATTTGTGTTGCCGCACGCTTCAATTCACAATTGTCACTTGAATTAAAAGATTCTGCTGATGAATAAATAAAATTAAATTCAATTAGGTTCAAAATATAATAATTTTTATTTATTAGTTATATGTGTATTATAGGGTGTACCAAAATGGAACTTCCGTGATGGACTTTTTAAAATTTGAATTTTGAGTTTCGCTTTCAACAGGAGTTGTGCTTGGGCATTTTCTGACATACTTTAAGCCTAAAGGATTTATTTGATTCTCAAATTTTTGCCCAAACAAAACTCCTGTTAAAAAAATTTTTGAAGATTAAATAAATTCTTTACGCTCAAAATATGTCAGGAAATGCCCAAATACAACTCCTATTAATGTATTAAGGAACTCAGAATTCCAATTTTAAGAGGTCCATCACGGAAATTATATTTTGGCACATCCTAGCGTATTATCTTTATGGTTTTTCTATAAATGATAGAAAAATTACTCGAAATTATCAATCATTCACCATTACAACGCACATCGACTTTGAAAAGTTTTCTGCAACTTTTGAAAGTTCAGGTTCATCAAAACTGTCATTTAAGTTTCTGAGTAATGTCTCAACTTCAATGAAGAGTAACTCAATAGAAGTTTAAATGAACTGTATTTATTCAATAAACTTAATTAGATATTTGTTTATTGTCTTCACGATGAATAAAAAAATTTTTTTTAATAAATTATAGTTTTTTAAGTATCAATTGAAGTTCATAATGAAGACTAACTTTTTTTTTTATTTTACAACAATGATGAATATGACAGAGTAAATCGAGATTATTATTGATTTTTGTAAAAATAATAATAATTGATTAAAAAAAAAAAAGTGTAAATTACCTTCCAATAAACAATCGTTTGCAACCATATTCTGCAATCGATTGAGTATGTCATTTAAATCACCTTGAATATTTTGCAGACTGCTATGTCGTGAATGTTTATCAGGCCGCTGAAGACTAGACGGTGTATTGTCTCGCGCGCTATCTAACAGTGAATCATCATGAGACATTTTATCGGTTGCGTTCAACGGTTTTGACGAGTATTTCGATGAAGGTAAATTAGAATTACTCGAATTCAACCATTGGGAGAAGTTACCATGGTCTTGATAAATACTCGTTCGATTTCCTAATTAATTAATTAATTTAATAAAAATATTCATTTAATTTTTTATGGATAATATTAAATATTTAAATACCTCCAATCCAAGTGCTGAGTTGAATTTTAGATGACAATTTAGAATTTTCATAAGTACTTGATGCTTGTCTAGTTTCTTCATGAGATCTGTCAACGTTCGAATTGTCGAATAGATTACTATTTATTTCATATGGATTTATATTACTAATTGTCGTATTACTGCAATCAGGATTATTACTTGGACGGATAATCGGGCTTAATTGGAATTCAGGTAATGTTGAAAATCTAGATGCGACTGGTAACGATGGTAATAGTGGTGTACTTTGTACACAGCGCATAGTTTGTGGAAATGATGACCTTTGGCCATGGAACATGTACTTCTAAAACAATTTTTTTAATAGAGAAAAAAAAATTTTTTTAATTAGCAATGTTGTAATAAGAAATTAATTTGTTAAAAATCTTAAACAATTTTCTTTCTTAGCTGAAAAATTAAACATTTTTCTCAAAGCAACTTTCTTGTTGAAAAAAAATTTTTTAGATTTGAAGAAAACAATTTTAAATAGACAACTTGTAAATTTATAGCCAAAATTATTTTTTTCCCCCAAGTACATAAAACTTTTTTTCAACGAAAAAGCTACTGTAAAAAAAATTTTCATTTCTTCAGCTAAGAAATAAAATTTTTTAAAATTCTCAGCAAATTAATTTCATATGCCTTTGTAAGTTTTCAAAATGGAGACAAATTCCATGTAGGCATGCACCACACCCTAAAATTTTCTAAATGTAGAATACGACGGATTAAAATGGCAGTATCGATATCAAGATTAAGAATTTCTATGTTGATAATATTGTTTCTGAAAGTATTGACTTTAGGATTATATTATTATCTTTCGGTATCTTACACCTTATCAATATAATATTAGAACTATTAAGCTCTAAAAGTGTCGATAGAATTAAAATCAAATACTTTACTTTATCAAAGTGATAGCATACAAATAATATAATATAGTAATATAATAGTCTTAGATCTCTTAGTTTTCAATTGGACTGTTAATGTAGTAGTTTACAATTGCAGTTTTTATGAAACTTGAAATTAAATATTATAAAATTTAAAAATTAAAAATTTTTAATTAATAGAGGAAGATTTACACTTTCACACTTGACTCGTTTAAAAAATTCAAATTAGAAATTAGATATTGATTTTAATTTCATTTAATGAAGCAAATATGACAGTCATCGGGAAAGTATAATCAATTAAAATAAGTAAGACTCACTTTTAGTGTTTTTAATCGTTGTAACTGAGCTTCAATAGCTTCCCGGTGCTGTTGCAGCCTTTCATCACGATTACCGCATATCTCCTTCAATTCCACTTGTAATTTTTTATTTTCTTGTTCCAAATGATTAATGATACTCGACAATTCTTTTTGAGGATCATTATTAACTTTTTCATTTATTATTGAAGCTGACAAAGACGAATCAGTAGTACTATCAGAAAATATCGATTCTTCTTTATTGAATGGTAATGCATTTAATGCTGATGATTCTAACTGTGCAGACACTTGGATCGGACATAATCTTAATTTACTTCTAATGAGATCAACTATTGGTTTTGTGTTTTGTTTACTCAAAGTCTAAATATTATAGAATAAATGAAAATAAATTAAAATGACATACTTTTTTTATAATTTAAAAATAATATAATGAGAATAAGAACCTTTGTGCAATATTCTTTGACAGGATGCTTTAATTTATGTTTATGAGATGTTTTAGCAAAGAAAAAGCACATTTGACATTGATGGTACCGTGCACATCTTAAACAAGTAAATCTAGGTCCACGGATAGGTGTTACTTTGCAGGATGAACATTTAATATGATGAACAACATGTTCGGCTAATTTCAAACGATTAAACGTTGATATCCAGGAGAGTAAAGGTGGATCCTGCATTAGCCATAATCTTAATTCCGTTTTACTGACACCTAAACAACCCTGTGACTCAACGAAACAACTGTCAACAGTCGATTGCACTAAGTGGCTACCATACTCGACACTTTCACCAAGTAATTCTGTTACTTTACAAATGCTTGTAAGTAGTGTATGTAAAGCGGCCTTAGACAAGCATGCATTGTGATCAGCCAGCAATTGGTAAAAGTATTCATATTTTTCATGAAGACTGCCACAACTAATTAGAGTTAATAATACTTTTACTGAGAATACTGAAGCTTTTCCTTTGCTGTAATTAAAATTTTAATTCATTAATAATAAATTTAATTAAAAATTCGATATACTGATATGTCAAGAAAAATGTTTGAATATTTCATTGGATTTTCTTGTATTGAATGACATAATTTTTATTATTAATAAAAGTAGAAATATATTATTTAAAACATTGATTCAATTTCTACTTCAGGGATTATTTTTAATAAATAATTTAATTTTTTTCTCAGAGCTTTAATACACATAAAATTTTTCTGAAATGAAGTTATTTGCTATCTAAAAAAAATAATAAAATGCTTCTTAATAAATTACATTGTATACAAACGAAAATTATTAAAAATGCACGTCATCAATACCGTATATAAATTTGTGATATGAAAAATATTATATTCATATCTTCAACTCTAAATAAAAGTCAATCTTAATGTTTATTTTTAATATTTTCTTAAAGCTGTGAGATGAAAAATACATTCAGGCACGTCAGATTATTGATTGCAACATTAAATCATGTTGAATACTGTAATAAATTCTTAGATAAAAAGACTTTAAAATCATTTATTAAATTTCTTTTTTTTTTTACTTTCCTGATTTTTGAGTGTGATAAATAATTATTAATTATTAAATATGTAATCTCAACAAATTTATGAAATAATTTCCGTGAATAATGTAAGTAATTAAATTTAAACGAATTATTTTTGGCAATAAAAAAAAGTAACTTACTTGTTGAATGTCAAAAATATACATGCAATTGCTAACTCTGTAATTTTATTAATATAAAACTCAACATTAGCTTCTTTACGAGCTGCGAAATATATATCTGCTATAACATCTTCTACTTCAGTTTCATCTAATATAACTGAATTTTCAGTTATTGATAACTTATGACGTTCAAACACTCCAATTACCAACTGAAGAGGTACATATTGCACTGAAATAATCATATCAAATTAAATTCAAAATATTTATTTATAAAAAAAATATTTATTTTACGAATTTATAATCAGAGTTAAATATATACTGTGAAGTTTTCGATGTAGTATTAAAACTTTTGCTGCAGTTCGGTAAAATGGATACCGAATTCCATTACATTCCTTTATCTCTTTCATAACATCATCCATTGTAATAATATGTTCTTTCTTCTAGTAGAATAACAAGAATGGATCTGTTGCAACCCCAAAAAAAAAAAAAAAACAACAACAAGGATTATTATATAATTGTATTTACAAAATAAATTATTAATTAATTAATGAAAGTCACTTAAAATTAATTTTTAATTAAACTTTAATAATTGTAGTAATTAATTACAAAACATTTCGATGCTATTATGATAAAATATGCTGAATCAAATATTACTCCAAACAGTATAACGCGTATGCTGAGAACATCCGTTTACAATTGCAAGCAAATACACATACTCGTTGGTCAGTTTATTGAATTAAGTAAACCGTTGTTTAGAACAAATAACACATATTTGATTTATTTGAGTAATTACTTCCTCGTTTTAACTATAAATCTAATATAAATCAATAACGATTAGAATATATACGTTTAAAATCACAGCTGAAAGAAATTTTCATTTTAAAATTTAAAAATAATTTTTTTTTCAATGAAGAGAAATAGATATTTTTATATTTTTGATTTATGAAACATAAATATAAATTTTTTTAATTTTTTTTTTAAAACTTCTATAATATGTAACCAATCACCACGAGTCTCTTGAAAAGTGCAATTTGATTTCGTTTTGTAATAAATACTCTTAGAGACATTTTTCTATACTGCTAATAATTTAAATTTATAAATTAAATGAAATAGATTTAATTTAAATTTTAATATTTTTTTTTATAATCTTTTTCACCTAAAACTAAATTTAATTGGTGTAAACCTAATGTATAAAGCTAATTGGCGTTTGAATAAATTAATAAATAAATAAATATGATTTTTTTTTCAAATTGAATGCATTTTTAAATTCATTAAAATTCAACAAATTTAAAAAATAAATTTTTCAATACACCAAAAGAATATTTTTATGCAATTAAATTTTTAATAAAATTGTAAGTAAGCATTTTATTTTTATTTACTTAAAAAAATGAGCTATCATCAATCAAACTATCTCAACTTATGAAAATAAAGTTAGGCGATATTTCAAAATTTTTAGAAATTTTTTATTGAAAAAATTTCAATTAAATAATTAAAATAAAAAATTTCACCGGTAAAAAACTTGAAAAACTGTAAGTATAATTTTTTAGAAATATCTTTTTAGTTGTAATTTAATTAATAAAAAAATCAAAAAATTTCAGACGTTTGCGCTAACTTCAGTGTTATCTTAACTTCTACTTTAAATTAATTAAATTATTTATTAAAATAAACAGAAAACTTTATAATGCTGAATCAATATGCTTAAAAAATTATCTTATTCAATAAACTAATACAACTTTGTAATTCTTATATTAAAAATCTAATATCAAAAGTTTTTAAAAAATTTTTTTGTTTTGACAAGCAAGTTATACATTTGAAAAGTTTAACTCATATTTTTAAAAAGCCTTGATATATATTTAAAAATAACACCATAAATTTAACACTAACTTAAAATATAATCAAACATTATTCAAAATGTTCTAATTCCCGCACTTGACAATTTTAAATATAAAAATAGTCTTGTCATATATTCTATTGGCCTCAATAAATAATAAAATATAAAAAAAATTTTAATATAAAATTTTTATAAAGTAATATTGAAAAATAAAATCATAAAGTTAAATATAATTTGTTAGTTAATATTTATAATAATAACAACACGATAACGATAATAATAATAATAATTATGATAATTAAGCGCATTATTCCGGTTGGTCACGTTTTCATTTTTTTAAATAAAAATGATAAATTAAAAGTAATTTACACATGAATACTCACCAAGAATTAATAATAATTATTAATTAAATATCGCATGTCATTAAGAAATTTATTTAATAAGTTAAATAACTTAATTACATTATTTAATAATGTTGGAAAAAATGTAAACAACTTTTTTGTTAATGGCTTCCTAAGTGTTGTAATTAATTGTTGATTTTAAAGTTGTAATTTCAATAACAATTTATTCATAAAAAAGCACATAACTAACAAATAAAATTTTTGTGTTTTATTTTATGTAAGTAAATTATTTAAATAAAATTGGGTATAAAGTTTTAAGACTTGAGAGGTTAGAATAGATGATGCTTCTCTCTAACCGACAACTGATTCAGTCAACTGAAACAATGACACAACAGTGGATCCATAGCTGGTGAATGACCCTTAGGGTCACTTTTACACACTCATATGAAAGGTATTCACGGTATTTATTTACATACGAACTTGCTGTAAGTATCTTATAAAAATTTTATTTTTATTCTTTTCAGACAATAAGTCACAAAAATATTAAGTTTATTTATTATATAGCAACCTCCAGAATTTTACTGTCATTTTTACGACGATATATAAAAAATAATACATTTAAGTTAGCAGTCACTTGACAATTTTTTAATTTTCTTTAACAAAAAAGTTTGTTCTAAAAAATGATTTTTAAAAAATTGCATTTTCAATTTATTAAAATTTCTACAAATCCATTTTTTGAATAATTTTTTTGGCTATAATTTATTTGTTAAAGAAAAATAAAGTAATTGTGACAGGTAAATTTAATGTCAAAAAAAAAATATTTATCACTATCATTGGACTAAGTATTAATCGAGTAAGTAAATTATTTCAATTAAAATTAAAATGAAATTAGCTGACATTTCAAATTTTTTAGAAATTTTTTATTGAAAAAATTTCAATTGAACAATTAAAAGAAAAATTTCAAAAAGCTGTCAATATAAAAAATTTTTTTAATAAATTAATTGCAATAAAAAAATGTTTCTAAAAATTTTCACTTGTAATTTTTATTAATTTTCAAACGTGAAACTTTTTAATTAAATTTTTTCTTAATAATTTAATTGCTATAAAATTCCAAAAAAATTTTTAGCCGTCTGCTAACTACAGTCTCATCAATTAAATCATAATTGATAAACTAATTTTTTTTTCTAATTAATTTGGTTTAATTAAAATTTTTCAATTGATGTCTAGAAGTAAAGAATTTCAATTTTGTTTCAACTGCAAAATTTTAATGAACGAACATTTATGGATTTTTTAAATTCTAAAGGTATATCAACAACAGTAATTTCTTTATTCTCAAAGTAATTGAGTAAAATGATGATTGAATGTTTTATAATCAATAATAAAATAGATGAAGCTCCGAGAATAATTTAATTATTGAAATATCCAATGTAAAAATGTAAATATCTATAAAATATTGATAATTACTTGATGAACGGCAGATAAAACATTTTATATATTAATTTAATATAAATTTATATAAAATTTTCATAATTGAAAATATTTATCTGGAATAATGCTGGACTTGTTAAATATTTCAGATAAATTAGAGTGTCGACAAAATAATTGACGAGAATTAACAAATGATTTATACTGTAAAATATTTCACCGGGAATTTAAAATTCAATTAAATCATATTCAATACTCAATTATTCATTGTAATATTACAAACGTATATTTTAATAAGTTCATATAATATGAGCATTCTTGCGGTTCATGATAAGGGATGGATTATTTCCCACCTTGAATATTTAAATAAAATTTACAACAACGTATATAATGACAATCAATTATTGGAATTAGAATTCAACAAAAAAGTATTTGATATTAATTCACCATTCTTACGCAATAACCAAATACCAAAAATGAATGAAAAAAAATCTATGACAAACAGAAAAACGTCTAAAAAAAAAAAAAATATCGATGATTCTATTTCAACTGAAAAATTGGATGAAATAAAATTTATTCAAGAGACTGTTGATGAAATATTAGCTGATGTTGCGGAAAAAAATATATTTAATAAAATAGTTGAAACTGATTATAATAAACGAGCTCGTGAAGCATCTCAAGAATTTTACGATACCGAGTACAATATATCGGATAATTTTTATGGGTGCAATCAATCAGATAATCCTATTATTACAACTGTACATTCAAACCAATATATATTCCCAAGTAATTCTCATTTTTATTCTTATGACGTAAAAGATATTGATAAAAAATTGGAAATTAATAATCAATTTGATTTTGTTCTCGTGGATCCACCCTGGTGGAATAAATTCATACGGAGAAATAAAAATAAAAGTTATAAAATGATGTTTAATGAAGAGTTAACTAAAATAGCCATCGATAAATTATTAAATTCCAGTGGTATTATAGCAATTTGGTGTACTAATTCTCAAAGTCATTATAATTATATATTTGATGTTATTTTTCCATTGTGGGGAATCAAATATATCGCTAAATGGTATTGGGTCAAAGTAAGTACCAAAATAAATAATTATATATAATGAAATATTTTTATAATAATTTAAAATTTTTTCTTTACAGGTAACAAAATCAGGAGAAACAATTTGTGATTTCAATAATTCATCAGTAAAACAACCATTTGAACTATTAATTTTTGGTAGTTTAAATCAAAGCGCAGTACCTCAAATACCAGATAAAAAATTAATTATTAGCGTACCTAGTGCTATACATTCTCACAAACCTCCTCTGATAGGTAAATAGTATTTTATATCTAAATATTCGATATTTTTATTAGAAATATTAATTAATTGTTTTTTTTATTAAATTACAGACGTGTTAAAAACTTATCTACCTCCAAATCCTAATTGTTTAGAAATATTTGCCAGATACTTGTTACCTGGATGGACAAGTTGGGGATTAGAAGTATTAAAATTTCAAAATCTGTCATTTTTTAATATAAACAAAACCAATAAATGCTTTGGAAGTTGAAAATTATTTCAATTGTATTATTCATAATTCATTTCGATGTTCACTTACTGAAATATTATTATTATTATTTTCAACATATTTACGTTAACTATGAACATAATTTTAGTAAGTTAGTTTTTTATCTTATTTATGCAATTATACTTTTTTCACGAAAAATATTAAGAAGGAATTAATATCCAAACTCGAGATTCGTAACGTACTAGAATAAAAGAACGCATTTAGTTATTCTAATAGAATTATTTACTTTAGATTCAATTATTTTTAATAAAAGGAAATATGATACTGAATTTAGCAAACTCTTTTAATTTTTTAGATTTTTATAACAATTAAATTTTTACAAAAAAAATTTTACTTATATAAATTAGAATAAAATGAAGTGTGCATTAAAAACAATTTTTTTTTTCTATAAAAATTGATTTATTATGAAAATATTTAGAATTTTTTATTTAAAAAATTATTACATAAAAATTTTTTTAAAAATTTCACATGTATAAAATTAAAAAAACTGCAAGTGTAATTTAAAAAAAATTTTTTTTTTTTGGGTATTATTTAATTAATGAAAAAAATTAGAAATTACTAAACGTCTGCTAATTTCAGTATCGTTTTTAATGATAAGTATTTTTATAAAAATTAAATTAGCCGTCATCTGAAAATTTTTATAATTTTTTTCGTTGAAAAAATTATTAAAAAAAAATTTGCTTTAAGAA
Organism: Cotesia typhae; assembly: GCF_013202065.1. NCBI lineage: Eukaryota > Metazoa > Arthropoda > Insecta > Hymenoptera > Braconidae > Cotesia > Cotesia typhae. Next base: position 6,054,021 of record NW_027423757.1, on the reverse strand, counting down.
TCTTCTTACTTGTAATTAAATTATTGAAAAAAAAAAAAAAATACAAAAATTAAAAGTTAGCAACTTTACCGCGTTAAAAAATTTCAGTGGTGACATCTGTCCATGACACTCCATATTAAATAAAAATATCGTTTGTTCTGTTGATAATCTAGAAATGCTCGATAGCCAGCGCTTTCTCAGTAAGTGTTGACTTCCAGCAGTTACGGTTAATTTATACATCAAGTTGGCGGTAATTCTTCTCTCAACAGTTGTAAGCAAATTGACGGAAATCTACGGTCGCAACTTGAATACAAGTTAACAATCAAACTTGTAGTTAAATTTCCTTTCAACTTTACTAAAATTTGAAGGAAATACTTGTACAGCAAGTTTTGACGTCTATTTGCAGAGTAAGTTATAGGTAACTAATAGGTAATCGCTCGCTTTGCCAACTCTTTCCGTCAAGTTTGCTTCAAATTGCGGACGTAGATTGACAGTAAGTTATAGGTAAGGTGGCTATCAGGGATACTATTAATCGGGTATACCTAAAGCTTGTTTTACAACAAACAACAGTCAAAATTAACAACAAGCAAGCGACATCCATCATCTATAGTAAAATTATACAGTATCAAGATTAAGATACAGCTCCAAAACATTATTGACAAAAAAAGTAAATTCAGTGATCCCTATGTGAAGTTACAGTTCAAACGAATTGTTAATGCATAAATAAAGAAAACAATTGTTGTAAATAAAAAAATAACAACAATGCCAGCAATAGTATCGGGACCACCGCAACAAAGTGAGCATATGTGGCAAGCATTAAAAAATCATATCACCAGAGAACGTCAACGAAAAAAACAAGGTTTTAATTTGGTTTCTAAAATTATTTATGCTTTCATTTTTATAATAGTTTTTTTATTATTTATTAACTATTTTTATTTGTATTTAAATAGAACAAGAAGCTGACGCAGAAGAAGAAAGATTAAGAAAAGAACGTGAAAGACAACAAAAACAAGATGTTATGACTTTAGGGGAAACTAGAGAACAAATTTGCAGTTTAGAAACTGAACTTTCACAATTAAAAGATGAAAAACATCAATTATTTTTACAACTTAAAAAAGTTCTCAATGAAGATGATAATAGACGTCGACTACTAACTAAAGAAACAAAGTATTTATTTTTTATGTTTATGTTATTCACAATGGATATTATTTTATTAATTTAATTATAAAATTTTTTTTACAGCATATGCTCAGATGTTCTTACTGTTGGTAATTATCAAACAACAGGAGCAAACGTAGTACATCAACAATTATTTTTACCTGTTCCAACTCGGTGTACGCTATACAAAGTTGCAACAACTGCTGCTTCATCTCACACATTAATGACTAACGTAAATGTACAAATTTAATTATTAAAAATTCACTTTTTGGTAATTATTTACAAGTGGGGTCCACCACCCTATTTTTGGCCATATCTCGGTCAAAAATTTACATTTTTATGATAAAAAATATCGTAAAGAAAAAAATAAAGATTTCGATAGCTGTTTTGTCTTCAAAAGTTGGAAAAAATTTTGGCTCTCATGTTTTAGGATAAAATTTCTATTTTATGTTTTTAATATATTTTTTTTTTTTTATAGCTAAAGTATTTTTTTATATATTTAAACAGGGACCACAAAAAAGAAGTCATAGTCCATCACCACCACCTTCAGCATCATCTTATCATACAGCTTACGGATACAAGCCTCAACCAATGCCAAATTATAATCCTCCTCACTCACGTAAATTTTATTTGAGTTAAATTAAATTATTGTTTTACATTCGCTGTGATTGATAAATAAATTATATTACAAACTAGGTGACGTAAGGGGAGACGGAATGGGTTTTACAGAGTCTGAGGATGCTGCTCGAAGAACTGGTGACTCACGTGCCGTTCTCTGGAACAGTAAGTTTATTATTTAATATTTTTTTACTCTAAAAATATTATTGAAAATAAAATAAATAATGAGCACGCTAAATATTTCTGTTATTAGAAAATAACCAGTATCCTCCCTCAACATTTTATTCAACTCCTGGTGGACAAAGTGTTTACAGTTATTCAGCACCTACGTCACAATCATCACGAGAAACTGATCAAGGTAAATCGGTTTATTTGTCAAGTAACCGAGCGCCAATAACCCATCAGCCAGGTCAGTTATTATTAGCTGTATCATAAAAATATTCAAATTAAATTTTATTGTATTTTTTTTTTTTTTTTTTTCCATTCAATTTTATGAGTAGCATACGTTACGAATCTGCATCCAATGGATCATAATAATACGTATTCAGAAGAAAAATTTTATTTACGTCCCAGTAATCATGCGTCCCATGTAACAGTGCATGGTGGAGCAATACCAATCCAACAACAGCCACAGGTATATTTATTTATTTATTTATTGGATTTATATGTCAAGATTTATAGCCGAATGGCAAATTGTCCAATGCTTAGTATAATTAATGAATTATAACAAAAATAATTATAAGGCTAATAATTAATTATGATTAAAAAAAAATGATACGCCCTTTTGGCTTAAAAGTTTTTTTGTCTTAGAGCCAAAAGAGTGTATACAAAAAAAAATTGTTTTATTCACTTTTCTTACAGATCTGAATGCTATAAACATTTTTAGATTGATTGGAGGAAAAAATTTTTTTTATACGCCCCTTTGGCACTGCAAAGCGAAATTAGGCATTTTGAAAGAGATTAAAACTGTAATATTATAAAACTGTATTTACCTAATACAGTTTTATAATATTAATTTGTTGCAATATTTTTAATTATTTATTTTAATATTATATATCAGGGTGCTAAAACAGGCAGTATTACATCCGGTTATCCTGTAAGAGCTCCAAAACCTCCATCAGGACCTTATCCACCGCCAGGAACTTACGTCAGTTCCCCTACTACCAATAATTCTGGCAGATTTTTCATTCCAACCGGTAAAGGATTTCATACAAGTTCAATCTAAAAATTCATCATTAAATTTACCAATATTCGAATTATATATATGTATACGTTTTTTTTTTTTTTTTTTTTTTTTTCCTCTGTAAAAAACATGTAATTATTTAGTGATATTATAAATTTCCAATTTTTTTTAATACTATTGTAGAAAAGATTTTTTTTTTTTTCGTTAATAAATTTTATGTAACATCTTAAGTAATATAAATTTTACTTTCATTCTTAATATGTAATTTAATGTTATGATTTTATACCAACTCAATTTTTTTAAATAAAAATTGACTTAAACATTACTATTATTTTTTTTAATTGAATAAATTTAATCTTTCTAGCAAGTTTGAAAAATTACACGCTCCTTATGCATAGTAGTGTTAACTTAAATTATAATGTAAAAGTCTCGCTTTGGCGCTGATGGCTGCGACGCTGGTTTGTCGCCTTTAGAACCAGACTTTCTGCCAAGAATCGTGAGTTCGAGCCCATGCTCCGGCCGATTTTCTCTGATGCGTTTGTTATTATATTCTCGAATGACACCTCAATTAATTTGTCGAACCACAGTCTAGCTCCCTGTAAGTGCTACAATCACTTGCAGCGGCGTTCCCTAACCTGTGGAGATAAAACTGCTTAGCCTCGCTATGTTCGGTGGTCCTGATATATGTGGCCATTGTAACACGCGCGCTACGCAACATTTTTTAAAAAATTTTTTTATTATCACATTGATTTATCAGTATTAAGAAATTTAACAAAATTTTTTAGTTACTAAAAGTGAAATCAACCATTTTAATTTCTGTTTAATTTTGTTGATATATTTTTTTCTTGAATACATAAAAAAAAAGTTGATTAACACAATTTTAACAAATTTTCAAAAAAATTTATAAATTTTTTAGAAAATTGTGATATTCAACTTTTTTTTTTTAATTGTTCGTTTTTTTATGTACTTTAAAAAAAAAATATATCAAAAACATCAAAAAAAGATAAAATATAAATTTTGAAAAAAAAATTTCTTTTGAAAAAAATGAGAAACGTTGTTATTAAAAATTAAATTGTTGAAAATTTTCAATAGCTAAAGAAATAAAAATTTTTCTTACAGAAACTTTTTTGTTGAAAAATTCGCAAATTTTCAATCAAAAATGTTTTTTTTTTTTTTTGTTAATCAAACAAATTTTTTCGTCAAGAAAGTTATTGTAAGAAGAATTTTTTATCTCTTCAGCTAAGAAATAAAATTATTTAAACTTTTCAACAAGTTAATTTTTTGTCATTACACTGCCAATTTCTTTTAAGATAAATTTTTTCTCTCAGTATAATTATGTCCATTGAAAAAAGCTAGAAAATTTATGGGGATGAAAGTTAGCAATTGAGAATTTAGGGGTAGTACGACTGCAGCGCCATAAAACATTTCTCATAGTATTCCATATTATTCTACCCTGTGTAAGGGTAACACAGAATAACAAGCATCGGTCGTCTTATCAACTTTTTCCACCCTAATTAAATTCAATCTCGCGAATAAATTTCTCTAGACAGTTTGTTGTTGTTGTTTATTGTGATAAAAAAGTACAAAATGGACATATTAATATGATATTTTAGTGACTATATCTATAAATATTAATATCGATTGTTAAATTTATTTTCTTAAATTTTTTTTTCTTTTGTAACCAGCTCTTGTGACTGAAAGAAGCGATATGACGCGTAGTTAATCAATACCGTAAAATTTGCACAGTATCTTACAATTGTGAGCTGATTTTAAATATATATTTATTTATTTACTAATTTTTATTTTTTAATTTACCGAAGACTACTGTAATGATTATTTTTTTACTGTGATTAATAAAATTTAGTTTTAAATAATTTGAATACAAGAAAGTTCAACTGTGTGTTTAATTATCGGGTAATTATCAAGATAATCCGATATGTTTGATTTAAAAAATAAATATTAAACAATAATAAATAAATATTTGACAAGCATAATGGTTAATAAAAAGTGAATGCTCGGCATGTTAATGTGGCAATCCGATGTGATGATGATAGAATTTTTAAGGTAAAAAATCATGATTATTTACTAAAACTCTTTTTTTTTTTTTTTTATAATTAAAAAATAAAAATTAAATTTGATCAATTAAAACATAGACCACCCTCAGTAATATATATTGTGCAGGTTGAAATAAACGCATGCGCATTTTATGTAAACTCAAAGTAATCAATGACCACATTGTTACAGATTCACTATGAATATAAAGCATATATGTATTGTACAATATTCTTTTATGTTTTATATCTTGGAAAAAAAAAAAAAATTTTATTCATTCCTAAAAAATAAATAATTAAATGAAAAAAATGATAGTTTGATTGAGAATAGTTGATGACATGGAATTAGAAGAATATATAAAATTTTGAATAAACTAAATCTTTGAGTCGACCTCCATTGTAGTCATCACACTTCAATTAGAAGACAGCACTAATCTTGTAATTGTAATCTTTTATAGGAGTCCATATTCATTTACAACTCGAGAAATGTTGATAACGCTTTTATTTTTGAGTATATCAGTAACAACTTTTCTTCTTAAGCTCTCAGGTAAATATGTCCCTGTTAATGACCATATTTTCTGTTATTAACTAGCATGGCTTTGTATGAAAACAAAAAATGGAAATTCCATTACGAAATTCACTTAAATTAAATACAATTCATTCATTGACTTACTAAATAAATTATTACACAGAAAAAAAAATTAATTTGAATCAAGTAAATAATTTTGAAGAACTTCATCTTCTTGATTTGAGAAGAAAAATTCTTAAACTAAGAAATTTTTTATGTTTTAAGTAAATTTTACTTAATTCAAGAATTTTTTTTTCTCGATTCAAGACATTGAAATTCTTCAAAATTATTTTTTCTCTTGATTCAAGTTAATTTTTTTTTTTTCAGTATATTTTAAAATTAATTATTTTGCAATTTCTTTTTTATTTTGTCAATTTGTAGAAAGATTAAATTTTACAAAACATTGCACTATTTTATGTTACAAAAAAAAATAATTTTGACATAAATTGATGAATTTTAAAATGAAATTTAAAAACTCAAATAAATTGAAATGATTTAAGTGGTTATAAAAATAATGTGGTCTGCAAAAGGGATATATATATACCTCAATAGCTGATTTAAAAATTATTTTACAGCAGGTTTTTCATTTTATAAATTGAAAAAAAATTTTTTTAATAATTTATAATTGAATAATAATAATGCATTAATTACTTCAGCTCATTAAGAAGAAATATGGCTGAATTAAGGTCACTGGACGCGGCTGACTGTCCAGAATGTTCAGGACCTCCACCGATGTTCCGATTACCACCCCCGCCTCGGCCACCCTTTCTTAAAGAGGGAACATTTTGTTCGGAGGCCCCATTAGCAGAGTTGGAGGATTGCGGTAATATTCCTGTAAGTACTTAAGTACTCTAAGTACTTATCAAGTTATCATGCCCATTTAAACCTGCTAAATACTTATTTCTTGATGTTACATTAAGGGATCGTGAGTATGAAAGTTTTGAGTCTGATATTGTATTATTGAACTGATATAATCTAGCCGGTTAAATTAAAATTATTCAGAGTTATTTTCATTATTGCTGTTCTCTTATTATTAAAAAATATTTTGATAAAATGTCATCTACAAAATAAAATAATATTTTAAATTAACTCTTGAGAAACTATCAGGATAATAAAAAAAGGCGTTTAGATTTAGCATTTAAAATCAAAAGAAATTTCTCCAAGCTATGAAAGGGGTCGGCTGTGAAATATTATTGAAGGTGTACAAATAACTGAAAAATATTACCTAAAGCTTATCTTGTCAGCATTTACGTAAAATTTACAGAAATGAGCTTACTTTTCTCATTCAAAAGTTATTTGATGAAAAAATCACATAGATGCACTGGAAAAAAAAATTTTTGACTGAAGATTAAATTTTCTTAAACCAAGAAAATATTAAAGAAGACTAAAAATTGAATGAAGTCAAATTTTCTTGAACAAAAAAAATTTCTTCTCGCTCAAAAATCATTTTAGTCTTTTCTATAATCTCTAATAATAAAATAATATCTTAAAATTATTTTTGCAGCTCATTGATGTATCGTACCATAATATTCCATCGTTACAAAGCACAGCATTGATAGTAACATGCGCGATTGTTTTGCTTCTAACAACAACAACTGTTTTCGTCGTATTCTGGAAGTAAGATTACTCTTCTTTTATTAAATAAAATACTTTTATGCATTCACAGTGAAAAATTTTTTAAAATTCGGTTATTAACTCATAGCTTTGAAAAAAAAAAAAAAACTTCTTACTTAACATAACACATGTTAAGTGTGCCCAAGCCGAGTGTAAGAAATTTTTTACTGCGTCAATGATTTGTTTATTTATTGGATTAGTTATATGTTAATCATCACTCACCTTGCTTTTGAATGTGCAACTGCTAAATATTATCACAGCCGTTATTTTGTTCTATTTGCGATATTTTTTGCACTAATTCTCTATGTAAATTCATGAAACTTCTGACTACTACTATTGGTGTTCCATAGGTGAGTACTGTAGAGTAGTGTCTTCTTTATGAAACGTCTAAAATTTATCACTTCTTTATCTAGAATTGATAAATATTTTCAACTTAATTCACATATATATCGTTTTTATCGTTCTATACTTGCATTTACGCTCATCCATTGGTTGTTAGTAAATTCGATCCTTCATTTTCATCAATTTGGTCTACTTACTTTTATCTTCTTCTTAATTTTTCTATCTATTATTCTAAATAAATAAAAAATGAACTATTTTATTAAAATTAAAAATTTCTGTATCTGATGTAAATTTTGCATAAAAATTTGCTTTTATTTGAATAAAATACTTTCTAATATTGTAAATATTAGATACACTCCGAGTATTGTTTCTGTAATTTTATAAAAGAAATAAAAAATATTTCTTTGAAATAAAAATCAAAATTAATAAATTTTTCAGTTACATGACATTCAAATTATCACTAGATCGTTATAAGCCTCACGATCTTCAGCATGAACCGTTTCTTTTAACCGACATCAAAGAACCCTCTCGACCAAGGTAAGATTCATATACCATTCATTTTTTTTTTTTTTCATAAACATTGCTTTTGTCTTTTACATATTGTCTTGGACGCAAAATTTTTATTTCTTGATAATATAATGAAAAATTAATTGTTTTAATGAGACAAATCGGGACAAGAAATAACGAATCATTGACATCTTTAAAATTTTATTATAATAAAATAATTATTAATTTGATAATAAAACGATTCATTAACAATTAAATGTTTAGTTAACTAAAATTTAATTTAAAAAAATCTAAGTGTATTTTAAGTTATTAATTAAATTTTTTGAAAATATCAGTTAATAAGTTTTGATATTAATTATTAATTTTTAATTAAAAAAAAAAAAAAATTAAATCTTGAAAAGTAAAATATCATGTCTCGATTTCTCTTACTTAAAAAAAAAAAAAAAAAAAAAAAAACAAATATATTTATCATAAAAACATACACTTTATGCATCGTAGGTTTTTGGCACGTCCTTGCTTCAATATATTCGGACTGTCACGCGTATGGCAATGTTTGCCGACTTGCTGTCAAACATTGGAAGGTCCAGCAGCTAGTCTTATTCACGCGCCACTGAAAGAAACCAATGACTCAAGAAGAGCATTTGTCAATCAGCAGCCTCATCCTCATCAGTATCGTCATTATGCAGTTCAACACACAGATACTGCAGCAATGCGCACAGCTAATTTACAATCTGATTTGACTGCTAACCACGAACGATTCCACTACAATTGCCGGTCAGTAAGCAACAATCCCCACATTAATAATCCAAGAGAAAATAACCCTCAGATTAAATCACCCGGAAGACCATCAGCTAACAGCGAACATGTTATGATGCTTTTAAGCGTTGCAGCACAATTAACAAATAAAAAACCACGTTTTCTGTAAAAAAAAGAAATTATTTAAAACATAATGTACGGGATAAAGTCACTGGTTTTTAATTGACTAACTTTATAATGCTGCTGATTTTTATTTGGGCTTTTTGAAAATTTTAAAAACAATTTTTGTAACTTCATGTTACAATTAAATTAAACATTAAACAACTATACACTGAAAAAAAAAAATTTAATTGAATAAATAGAAAAATTCTTAAACGAAGAAAATAATTTAGAAGATTTTTGTTGTCTTTAATCAAGATGAAAAATTTTTGAATCAAGTAAAATTTATAAAAATTTTTCTACTCAAATCAATAAAATGAAGTTCTTCAAAATTATTTCCTTGATTCAAGTAAATTTTTTTTTTTTCTGTACATGGATTATTTAAGTTATACAAAATTAAAAAAGTAGAATAGTTGGAATTACTATCAGCATTAATGATTTTTTTTTCGCACCATTAATTTTCGTAATTAAAACAAATATCAATGTCTTTATCTCATTAATAATAATTAATACTGATTATAATAATAATAACGATTGAAACAGTTATTTACACTACATATTTATAAAAATAATACTGAGCTCAGCTCATTTTATACATATTGCAATACTCAAATGGTAAATTGTCGCAAAAAGTGCTTATTATTTAATGAAATTATCTCTTTTTTCTAATTTGGCAATCAGTTATACATGTAAATATACTATTGCCCGATAAAAAATTTTTTGAAATTTACTCAAGATTTAAAAAAAGGTATATAAGTAAATAAAAGATCATTTCTATTTAAAATTATTAAAAATTACGTCTATAAAAAGATATTAAAATAATAACTAAATTGAATGCAATTATTCTAGTCATTGACCTTAGTTAGTTATTATACTTTTTATGATAGAATTTATATAAAGTATCTTGAAAAATAACGAATAGGCTGAAGCCGATATAATTATGTGATTATTTTAAATTATTTTAAATTAATATTTAAATAAACTATTCAACTATATACGTATTATTGTGAAGAAAAAAATTTCTTATATTATATATAAATTTCTACTCACTCTGTTATATATAAGTATTTATAAGCATAAAAGTGCTAATATTTTTAATGTAAAAAATTGTTTTTTTTTTTTCTTTTTTTTTACCGAATAAAACATGAATGTATACATTATGTCAAAGTTTTTGAAAAATAAAAAAAAATAAAGTATTTATTATCTATTTAATTCCATTATTTTATTTTCCTTATAATAAACGGTTTAAGGCATCGAAAAAGACTTCCATTTAAGTTTTCTGAAAATTAAAGTAGATTCGAGCAACCTATTCAAAAGTTATCAGAAGTTTAAAAACGGCTAATTTTATAATTCACAATGTTTACAATCGGCTAATGTTATAAAAATTGGCTAAATTCACCTAGCCACAGATTTTTGTTTTTCGCTATTTTATGAATGACTGAATTTATATTTGATGAAATTTCCACTTTGTTAATTTCATTAATATCATTTTTTATTTGCGACTAATTTTACAAATGACATTATCAACTGATTTCCAAATTTAGAGTTAGTAAACGTTCTAGTTTACAAGCGGTTATTTTCCAGTAATTAAAAACATATTTAAATCACGATATCTCTGAAACTATAAGACATAGAGACTTCAAATTTGGTAAGAATATTACTTTTGCTATGTAGAGGTCAGCTAAGAACGGATTTTAAGGAATTCCTTCCTTAAAGGGGTTTGCGGGGGTGTTAATAATGAAAAATTTCAATTTTTAAACTACAGCTCCTATAGACTCCAAATTTGATAGGAATCTTCTGTAAGAGATGTAGAAACAGTCTATAAATGAATTTTACAATAGATCACTCAAAATTAAAAAAAAATAAGGTATTATTCATAATTTTTGAAATATTTGTCAAGATCTCAATAATAGTCATGTTTTAGTGCTCACTCATCCATATTACTCATATACGTGATAATGATTGTTAACAGACATAAATGTAAATACATATGTTTTATCTACACGCTACACCTGTTGAAGCTATGAAGTTCCATTCGTGGCACGCGTATCCCCTCTGTTTTCACCCGCACGTTACAAAATACTCTGTTACGTAGTATTCTTATTTAACATTAATATACACAAAATTCTATGCGTTCTGTCATATCAAAACCACAATCGGTGAGACATGAGTTAACGAAGACAAGGGCGTGTTCATTTTCACTTAAATTTTTAGTCCGAAGAAAAGCGTTAAACTCAGACAAACTATACAACAATATTGATTCCGTGAATTCGGTCAATAACGTTGTTTATCAATAAAATAACTCGTGCAAAATGTTGACGGCTAATAAGTTTACGTTGTTTAAATTATTATTTTTGTTTATTTATGGTAAGAAATTTGTTTATTTATTTATTACTTAAAAACGAGCAGAAAATTTATAAAATGAATTTTTTGCTGCAGTTCGTTTGTCTCTGCAAGAAGAAAAATCTTGTCAGATTCCTGAAGTTATTAGAGGCGCTTGGTTTTCATGGGAAAATAGAAATGTAAAGACCCTCATCGATACTGAATCAATGTCAGGTCGTGGAAAATGTATTTTAATGAAAGAAAATGAAATATCAAATCATACATTTGTGTTTAAAGAACACACATGTTATCATTGTGTTCAACTTGTTACAAGAACGTTAAATATTTTAGATAAAACTGAATGTAAGTATAGAATTTAAATTTAATGATTTAAAGAAAAAAGAACGAAGTGATATTCATGTCACTAATTTTTTTCTTCAGCAAAAGCGATCATACGGGGAAAAAAAAAATTTTTTTTTTTTTAAACTAAACATTTTTGTGACAAAAAGTTTTATTTTTTAGCTGAAGAAATCAAAATTTTTCTCACAGTAACTTTCTTGGTTGAAAAAAAGTTTTTTTGATTTAGGAAAAAAAAATTTAGATTGACAACTTTCGAATTTTCATTAAAAATTATTTTTTTCCAAATCTAGAAAACTTTTTTTCAAAAAAAAAGATTTTAATTTTTTCAATTAAGAAATAAAATTTATAACAAATTAATTTTTTATTAAAACATTGCTCAATTTTTTTCAAAAGAAATTTTTTTTCTTAGTGTAAACAGAATAAAATTAAAAAATATTTTTTGAAAATTAAAAAAGGTTCTTGATAACTGATAGTTTGAATACAAAAATTAAAGTAACCCAATTTGTTTTAGGGTTCAATTTTCTTTTTTGAATATTTAAAGAAAACTTAATTTTTTCTGTTATAATAATTTTTTTTTTTTTTTTTTTTTTAAGTGGAATGCATAGAATTGCCTGAAAATGTGGAACCGAATATTGAAAACATATGCCAAGGAATGGACAGAAAACAACAAATTACGTTATTTTCAGAGTTTCCGAGACCTGTTAACTGTAGATCATCTCTTGAGGGAGTATGGCAATTCGCTTATCAGGTAATCGATTAATTTTTCTAAATAATCAATTTAAAATTATAATATTAACAGAACGCAATAAAAATTATCATGAATTTTAGAACCGTTTCAGATTTACGGGAGAGTGTAATCATGAAGATGCTGAAATAAAATCATGTCAAACAGCAGGATCTCAATTTATGATAAGTAACCAAAAATTTAATATAACATATAAAAAATGTGAAAATATGAATGGAACAATGGACGCAGGTGAAAATTAATTTCTTCTATTGACCCTATAAGTACTAAATTTTTTGTCTTATTATCTATTCAATGAATTTGAATTTTTAGTGGTCGAGTACAGTTGCTTGGGTGATTGGTTTGTCGATAAGAATCATTATTTCGCTGTAGTCAATACAAAAGAGACCCGCATAGAAGAAAAATATCGATGCTTCTTGAAAAATCGTGATGATGAAAAATATATTGGAATGTCATTAACTCCTGAGTGTAACACTTTGAGTGCAATAGACGACAGTCCAATACGATTGCACATCACTCAAAAAAAATCTGAAATTGTTGAACCTGGATGTAATCTCGCGGCAAATATGACAGGGGATTGGATAAATTTGGATTATAAAGAAGCTAATGTGGTTATTAATGATACACATATTGAAGAAACATGGTATCCCGATACAGGACGTGAACGAAAAACGATTTATGTTTGCATGCAAAAACGTGATACAAGAGTAATGATGGCTCGTCTTGATACTTTTGGATGGTAATTTTATTATTCTTCATTAATAAATAAATACTTTTTTAATAATTGTCGATGTCATAAAAGTTATAATATTGAAATCACCAGACAATTTAAATGATAATTTAAAAATTTTTTTTTAATCTCTAATAGACATAAAATTTTTTATTAAAATTTTTGCATTGTTATGTCCGAAAAATAAGATTTTATGATTCATCTTCGTGAACCCATAAAATAAAAACTCAACGATTTTTTCGTTAGAAAAATTTATCTGTTAATAAATAAAACCTTGTTTTTCGGACATAACATCATAAGAATTTAGTTGATCTAGAAATCTAAAAAATTGGCAGATGTCTGTTAATCTGTTAATCTCAGTATCATTAAAAGAATTTTAAATATTTATCGCCAATAATTTGAAAAATTATTACAGTCAAAAAGATTACATTTGTTACGATTTTGTACCACGGCATCATAATATTATAAGATACAGAAGAAGTATTGCTGTTATTCAAGATGACTTTTCGGTAGCTTGTTCATGGAGACAGTTTCAAAATCAAATCAAATGGAAGTACAGTTTGCTCGTGTGTATGTAAATAAATTATTTAAAAATTTTTCATAAATAATAGTGTTAATTTATGATTAAACTTTTTTAATATAGCAAAAGATCCTGATCCGATAAGATGCCCAATCGCAGGAAAATTTCAATTCACACAAAGAGGAGATCATTTATTTGAGACACGAATTTTAGGCGGTGTTACGGTAGCACCGAGACCAGAGCTTTATTGTCAGGAGAATATATCCGACTTTTCAAATTGTGATTTCAGACAAAGAGAAATAAACATTAAAAAAGACTATTGTTTAACATTAGATTGGAAAGGACGACCAGTTGACATTTACAGTAAAATTTTTTTTATTAGTTAAAAAAAAAACGTGTATAGAAGTCACCATATGATTTATTTTTTTTTAAAGGCGATTCTGATTATAAATTGCAATGTATTGGATTTTTTTTGGAAAATATTAAGTCGTATTTGATAACATACGATGTACTAGACCCAGCGAGTGCATATCGATGCTGGGTGTACCAAAGGACTGGCCTCAACAGAATAATTATGTCTCAAGCTGCTGGTCCCGTTTGTAGTCTAGATCAAACGGCAAAAAGTTACAATTGGATTGAAGGAGCCGCTTTAGCGATTGATATGACGGTAATTTTTTATGTTCAGCCATTGATTTTTATTTATTGAATAAGCCTTTGTGACTTTAATCATATTTTTATCACAGGAATATGAGCGTGAACGAGACGAATGTCCATTATTTTTTGACACCGGCGCAAATCCGTGGGCAACTACGGAAAGTTCCATAATAACTTTTACATTTAAATCAAATTCTGCTTGCACGAGCAAAATTATTTTCTCAGTATTAATTTTAAATTTAGTTATTATTTATTTGGGTAATTTTTAATTGCATATTAAATTATAATAGCATATTATTTACTAAGTACAAAATAATAATTTTTGAGTTTGCTAAATGTTTTGATGTTATTACAAATTTTGAAAAATAATTATTTTAAGATTTATGATCAATTGTTTACTCCATTAATTTGAAATAAGAATTATACTTTATGATAGATTTTTAGTTTTATTTTTATTTTTATCAACATTCAAACAAGCTTTGAATATCATTCGATCTAATCTATTTAAAAAATTATTGATCATATAAAATCTTCAATCTGCATACTTTGAATTTTTAAACTAAACTTTAAATACTTGAATTCATAAAAAGTCAAGATTTTTTTAAGCTAACTCTATCAATTAATTAAAAAACTGAAACTAGGAAAAATTGATTAAATTTACTGATTTCAAATTTATTTTATGCAAATTAAATTTTGTTCAATTTACTTCCCAAAATAAAAAATACGATCTTTACATAAATCGAAACAATTTTTTCCGAGAACTAGAAGCATATAATAGCAGCTAAATTTTTATTAGTGCAGAAAATTGATATTTGAATATAGCAAATTGTTTATAAAAGTAAGCGTATAGAAAAGTGATGTATTAGACGCTCGTCTTTCTTTATCAAAGCACAGTATAGCAGCCCAAGCTCAAGAAGAAATTATTTATTTGTGAGTGATTGAAGAGTTGACAGCAGTTTAATTTTTGAGTTTTTGATCGCACGTTGGCGCCAGAAGAATACTTTTATATTCATTCTTAATTTTGAAGTTTATATTTATATCTTCTGAATAGTAACAAATTATAGAGGACTCGAGGTTAGTATTCGATTAAATTTTTTTAAAATAATCAAATCTTAATTAAGCACAGTAAAAAATTTTGCGTCATTGCGTCAAAAAATTTTATGTTAAAAATTTTTCTGTTAAATATTTATGTGTAAATAAACACTTTTATGTGTAAATTTAACATTTATTGTGTTAAATTTACACAAAAAAGTGTTAAATTTTAACAAAAATTTTTAATACAAAATTTTTTGACGCAATGACGCAAAATTTTAAACTGAGTGTTTGTGCAATTGACTGAAACAATTGTTCATGGTGCATAATGTTCATGGTGTATAATGAACATGGTACATATGTTCTTTTGAACACTATTTTGTCGTGTATAATGGAATAGAAAGTTTAATGGTATTACAGGAGGATACTCGATTCTTAAATTACGTTGAAAAATTTCAAAGTAATGAGTCATTTTTAAATTTCATTCGTAGCGTTCACAATACAGTATTTTTTTTTTTTTTGTTGTAATCTATGAAGAAAATTCCAAAAAATTATCTTCACACCCTATCACTAATATATTTATACGACTAAAATGATTTTATCTTATCTATTCATTAAATTTGTATTTAAAATAAAAATTTTTCAGTTAAAAAATTATTTCATCTGATATTAAATTTAACGAACTGAAAATTAGTTAAAATTAATTGGAATAATTAAATAAAATTAGACTGTAATTTTTTTAAAGATGTTAAAGAATTAATTAAATGTAGTTATGACATTTAAGTAATTTGTAAAATAGTTAAATTAATAAATTTTATTTTTTTGTACAGTGACAACGCAAAAACAACCGCAATGCCAACTACAAGCGAAAAGGATGAACTTGAACCTGTGGAGGGATCGTTACCTCCTATTATAGCACCACCAAAATTGACTATTATAGGAGCCATGAACTTTATTGCCCGAGTAGGAGCTCGCTTTGATAACAGGCCACAAGAGTTTGCGTTGCTTTTAGAAACGTTGTCTAGTTTTTTACACACACAGATGGTAATAACAGAGTCACACGCGCGTAGAACTCCTCTTCCTGAGGGCTTCGTAATTCCAACAGTACATACTGTATATTCTAAATCTTGTGAAATTTTAAAAAATGATCCAGATCTTATGGAGGAGCTCAAATGGTACATCCAACCAATAACTGCTGATCCGAGAAATTAGAGATGAGGAATGTACTCTTTGATACAGTTCTAAATACATTCCAATATTTTGATGTTTATTCTTCCAGGGATAATCTTCATCGTAAAATTTATATTGTAATATGATAATTTAATTTTTTTGTTAATGTAAAATGTATAGGAACATTTTAAGTAATTCGTAATCTTCATTAAATTTTTTATTAAAGTCAATAATTTATATGTGAATAATCTGAAAAAAATATTTGCTCAACTAAAAAGAAACATTTCTTGTTAATAATGTTAATTTTATTTAAATTAATTTTTCAAAACGAAAAATTAAAATGTGTTAAGATCGATGCATACACAGTAAAAAACTTTGCGTTATTGCATCAAAAGATTTTGTATTAAAATTAACATAAAAGTGTTAAATATTTAACACAAAAAATTTTACTGTGTAAGTCTTAGCATTTAAGTATTATGAGCCATTGTAAATTTCGGAAAACAATGTATTTTTGTATTTAATCGACATTTTTGTAATCAGAATTTGACTAAAAACGAAGTATGATATCATTAATAGATAAAACAAGATTATTAATCTTTAATTATGTTTATGTTATTGTAAGAAATGTAATACAATGATTTCACAACAGCTTCAAAAATTTTATAATAAAAACAATTATCATTTACAATAACAATACATTTTTTTATTCAGCTATAAATCATTGAACTGAAATGTTAGTGTATAGAATTAAAAGAAAAATTTGAGAATAAGTATCATTTAGCCGTCGTTCAAATTTTTTGATTTATATAATAACTAAATTATTATAAAAAAATTCCATGTCTAAAAATTATAAGTGCAAATTTGTTAAAATATTCCTTTTTAACATAATTGACTTGTTGTAAAAATTATAAAAATTATTAGAAATCTGCTGATTTTAATATCATATAAAAAATTCCTTCTATTACTAGTTTTGATGAATAAATTATGACATTTAGTTAGCAAACAATTTTTATAATTTTTATTATTGAAAAATTAAAAAAAAAAAAATTCCTTTTTAATTCCATGTATAAAAAATTTAAAAATAATGCCTTTAATTTTTTATATTTTTTTAGTTTTAATTTAATGAAAAAAATTTTTAAATACCTGTTAATTTCAATATCATTCAGAGTTTTTCTAGTAATAGGTTAGTAATAAGTAAATAACGGCAAAATTAAATCCAAAGTGTGTTGATTTATTTATTTTGGCAACTTTTGGTTGAATTTTTAAATTTAATGAGGTTAGCCTTCTGTACATATTTATTTTATCAACTGATAAGAGAAATTTTCCGTTCTTACTTCCTCTGTTGGTAAGATGGGATGCTAACGTTAATCTGTTTTTTTTTTTTTTTAATTACCTAACCTTCAGTTCAAAATGGCAGCATCTTCAAGCATGGAGTGTGGGGATTTTTGGAATTTCAGGTATTTTCACAAAAAAAAAAAAAAATGCACATCAAATTTAAGTTACAACAATTTAAAAATTTTGTTCTTATTTTTAATGTATTGATAAAAGAGATTATCTCACATATTTTAATAAATATTTGATCTCAGATAACCTCTATTTCACAGTGATCTACAAAAAATTATTGAAATAAATTTTATTAAATACTTTGAATTAATAATTTTTAAGTTGTGCGTTTTAAAAGTCATTAGATTTTTTTATCAATTAAAAACTAATGATTTATTTTTTTGTTAAATTAATCACTTTTTTTTATTGAAAATTAAGTTAGCCGACATTTAAAAATTTTTAGAATTTTTTTTTATTGAAAAATTATTACAAAAAAATTTCATTTGTAAAAAACTTGAAAAACTGTATATGCAATTTTTAAAAAATGTTTTTTTGTTTTAATTTTATTATTGGAAAAAAATCCAAAAATTAAAAACGTCGGCTAACTTTAGTATTATTCTTTTTTAAATTATTTGCCGGCTTTATTTTGACGATTTGATTTTAGAATTTAAGAACACAATAATTAATTTAATTACTAACAAAATTATTGTTTTATAATCCTAAAGTTAGACGAAATTTTAAAGATTTTGATTTTTTTTTTTTTTTTTTTTTTTTTTTTCAATTTTTAAATTATAGCTAAAAATATTTTTAAAAAATTCCACTCACAATTTTTCAAGTTTGTTAAAAATGAGAAATTTTTTTAATTTTTTTGTAATAATTTTTTCAATAAAAAAAATTCTAAAAATTTGTAAATGTCGGCTTAATTGATTTTTAATATTGTTTTTTCTTTTTTTCAGGACTCCTTACAAAAAATGAGACAGATAGATGACAAAATAATTTACTTATTAAATACAACTATTCCTACGGAATCATTTCGGGGTCAAGTGGATGCTACTTCTAAATGTAAAGATTTATTCCAACAAATTCAATCAGGCCATTCACAAAGGGAAATTGCAATTAAAAAGTGTATGGATTCATCACGTGAAAAGGTCAAACGATTGAAAGAAGAAAAAGAAAAAAAACCTGATGATGATTCAGTGCTTAAATCATTAAGACACGAACAAACAACTTTAAGGCTGTTGGAATCTGAATTAGGTGTTGAAGAAGTAGTTAAAAATCGTACCAATCAAATTTATATGGCTAAATGTCGTGGGTTTTATAAACCAAGCACTTAGAACTTTTTAATAAATCGTATGTTTTAATAAAGTACACGTTTTTTTTTTTTTTTGTTTTATTAAATAACGTGACAAAAATATAAACTTTTTATTATTGAATTAGTAGCAACAAAATTTTATTTCAAAATGTTAATATAAAATTTTTTTATTTTATAACTCCAATTAACATTTTATTGATAATAACTACTTAATGATGTTAGACAACTAATAGAATATGTACATTGTAAAAGAACTTGAAATCAATTTTTTTTATAAAAAACACATTGTAAATAAATAAAATCACAAAAAAGGGATATTGCAGCAGAAATGATCAATTTTTATAGTTTTCATTGAATAAAAACAGTTACATTATGAAATTTATTACTATTAACCTGCTTACTATAATTTAATAAAATTCTATAAATAATAATCATTTGTTAGCATCGTGTTTCACAGCCGCTTTAAATTCAGCCGTTATCTGGCGACGAAAGTCATCATGTTGAGCTTTCATTTCTTCCATTTTTTCCTTCTTTCTCATATTACCCATAATGACAATTGTTAAACAACATAGGGCT
The DNA here is from genome assembly GCF_013202065.1 of Cotesia typhae. Classification (NCBI taxonomy): domain Eukaryota; kingdom Metazoa; phylum Arthropoda; class Insecta; order Hymenoptera; family Braconidae; genus Cotesia; species Cotesia typhae. Next base: position 6,034,342 of record NW_027423757.1, on the reverse strand, counting down.
GTTAAAATCATCATATAATTAGCTAGGCGGATTCGGGCTTTGCTCATACAATTTTGCATCACCTCTGCCCTATAATTAAGAAAACAATCGTTCAATTATGAATTGAGTATCCCACTATAACACTGATGTTCACAGATTTAAAAAATTTTTTTAGAATTTGATAGCAATCAAATTATTAAAAAGTTTCACTTGTTAAAATTAATAAAAATTACAAGTAAAAATTTTTAGAAGAATTTTTTTATTGAAATTAATTTGTTAAAAAAATTTTTTAAATTGACAGCTGACCGCTAACTCCAGTATTATTCTTTACTATTTTTTAACATAATTGGCCTTATAACTATTGGATTTTAATATTAAAATTAATAAAAGTCATTTTTAGCATAAAAAAAAGCTAAATTTCCCTCTAAGTAGTAGCATATGAATATTTATAAGCCACAAGAATTATTTTAATTAAGGTTGAGTTATTACTTACGGAATTGTATCGGGTACAGCTTTTACATTAGGATACTTTTTGCGAAAACCAAAATTTTTTTCTCGAAATTTGAAAGATGATGTTCACTAGTTACTAAAATTTAGAAAATATTGAATTATAAATATCTTTGCTGATTTGAATTTAATTGATGAAATTTTTATGATATTAAAATTACCCGACACTTGACAATTTTTCTTTTCTTTTTTTTTAATAAATAATTTTTAAATAAATACATTTTTTTAATAATTTTCTAGACCTAGATTTTTATTCAAAAAAAAAAAAAAAAATATAAAAAATCTAAGTCTAGACAATGATTAAAAAAATGTATTTATAATTTTTTAAAGCTTCTAAAGATGGAGGTTTTAGAATAAATTTTTTCTTGCTATATAGTTTATTTCCTAAAAAATTTATAAAAATTATCAGGCATCTCTCAATTTCAGTGTCATAAATTTTTTTATTAATTAATAGAAAAAGAGTAAACTTTATTACCATATTTGGCGTCAGATGCTTCCTGAGGCTTTGATCCTGAGGTTGATGGTTCTGGTTTAACATTTCGTAGAATGGAATTGGTTCTAAATCCTCTGACAGATCTTACAAAAGGACGTACACGAATTAAAAACCCTGACATTTTTCTGAAAAAATATTTCTTAGTATTAATTATTTCAGTATAAATTATTATGGTTAGAAATTCTCTTGATTGTAAGTAAGTGAAACTAAAAGTGTTTTTTTAATCATTAAAATTTATTTGGATCAGAATTTTTTTTTAGCACAAAATATTTAATAATATTAATAACATGAAAATAAATATATACTTATTATACTATGACATTCATAAAATTATAAAATTTTTATTGCACTTTTTAATTATAATTAGATAAAATAAATAAATTTTATAGAGTTAATTAAAATTTTTATTAAAATACAATAATGATGAAAAATGAAAGAAAATTATATCACCCAAAATTCGTGTTAAATTTTAGATTGCTTTGTTATTTAATCAACAATTATAAATTAAATTAAGTTAATAGTTGTAATAATTATGTTAAAACAATTACACGTACATAAATAATAATAGACAGTAAGAATTTGTCCGCACATGACCACGGGAGCGGTAATATTATCGACTTTTGGTAAATTACCCATGCGCGTGCGCAAAAAACTGGTAAAATGACATAACACTAAAATTGACAGATTTTAAAAATTTTTTTAGAATTTTACAGCAATTAAATTATTAAAAAAAAATTTAATTGATAAAAATTAGAAGTAAAAATTTTTAGAAGCATTTTTTTATTGTAATAAATTTGTTAAAAACCTTTTTTAAATTGACAGCTGATCGCTAACTTCAGTATTATCGAATTCACACAGTCTTTTTAATATATATAACCGGAAATAAATTCACTATTCTTTTGTTTTTAATAATTTGTCAAATCATAAGGTTTCGATAGCTGACATTAAACATTAGCAAAATTTTTGTTTATTTTTTCTTTGTATAAAATTTTTAAGTTTTTTTTTTTTGCTTAGACTAAAAGTACTAGTAACATACAAAATGTATTTCAAAAGTTTCCGCGGTTAGTTATAAAGTTCTTTTTACCGACTAAGTTAGAAAATAATAAACAGAATTACGCCATTAAAATTAAATAAAAACCCAAACATTTTATCACGTGGATTAAAAAAATTATTTTTTTTAAGTATTAGTTAAAAAAAAAAATATTATTAGTCAATCGAGTAAATGAAAAATTTTTTATTACTGTCAAAATAAATAGCAATGGACAAAAAAAATTCCGATGGCAAACGTAAAGTAAGTATATATTTTTTTTTATAAAAATTAAAAAAAAAACTTCATGCGTAATTTATTAATTTTTGTTATAATTATTATATTTAAATTTTAGTCTCGATCGAATAATGAAGGTCCACCAGATAAAAAAGCGCGTATACACATTGAAAATATTTTATTACCATGTGAAGATCGTAATAACGATTTGAGTTCTCATAGTATACATAATGTACTTGAGAGTTCAAATTCGTCAAAAGTTGAATTAATTAAGTCTAGTAATGGCCCGTCGACATCCAAAGAAAGTCCAACAGATTTAAATGAAAATATTACTGATGGAGTTGAAGTAACTAGCAATGATTTAACGACAAATGAAAACACCATCGATAAAATTAGGTATGACTAGATATTTTATTTTAGTTTGACAAATTAATGGTAAATAGATGATTAAAAATCATGATATTGAAATCCTGACATTAATGTTAGCTGTCACTTGATTAATTTTAAATTTTATGTAGCAATTAAGTTTATTCTAAAAAATTATTTTTAAAAAATTGCATTTTTAATTTTTTTAAATTTCTACATGTCAATTTTTTTTCTTATTTTTTTTTTGTCATAATTTATTTGTTCACAAAAGTTCTAAAAATGATTAAATATTAAACAGACATCTTACAATTTTTATATTTTTATTGAAAAATGAACTTTGCTTAAAAAATTAGTTTTAAAAAATTTCATTTATAATTTTTAAAGCTTCTAAGCATGGAATTTTATAAATAAATTTTCTTTGCTAGTGATAGTCAAGAATCCAGTGAAAAAGATTCCAATGTAAACGAAGAAGATAAGGAAAATTGTCCAGATGAAGCTGCTGAATCATCACTGCCAGTACATCAGTCTACATCCATCGAAGAAGCTACTGGAATACGAGTTCCTACTGTAAATACTGAAGATAAATTAATTGAATGTACAATTCTTATCGATACCAGTGAGAAAAAAATAAAATGGAATGACAAAAAAAATTCAACAAGTAGAGATGCTTCAAGCGATTCAGTCAAAAATAGTCAAACTCTTCACACATCAACAAAGACACCTGCAGTTCCACGAGTTAAATGTACTTTCGGTGCAAAATGTTTTAGGTAATTAATTATTTCTATGAGATATTCAATATTCTTGATTAAAAATAAGTATTAATACAAAGAAAAAAGTATTGAAAAGAATTGGTTTTCTTGTCAATCCAATTTTTTTCAATACTTTTTCTTTTTTTTTTTTTTAATCAGAGATATAAATTTATGATTATGATAGGTTAAATTCTGAACATAAAGCCAAGTACAGTCATCCTGGTGACGCGGATTTCGACGTCAAAGACAACAGACCCGAGTGTCAGCATGGAATTCACTGCTACCGAAAAAATCCACAGCACAAAAAAGATTACAAACACACATTAGTTCGCCGAAAGCGAAAAGTATATGCTAATCAGATACAAGTGTTGAAAAAAGGCCAAGATGATGACAGCGACAAAGATTCAGATGATTCATCATTCGAAGAGTCTGTAGATGAATCTGAGTACGGGCCATCGGATTTAGACGAAAGTTCTGAGGAAGAAAATGATGTTGAAGATGATGACAGCGATTGGTGAACTTAAATAAATTTTTTCGTTGATTTACAAAAAGTATTTTATTGTTTTAAATAAATGCTGATATATTTTTGTATATTTATCAAATGTTATATTTAATATTATTACAAAATTTAAATCTTAGTTAAATTATTTTTCCTGTAATAATAATTACAGTTGTTGAACGTTACAAAAGATAAGAAATAGGTATAAAATATTTTTAATCAAGTTGAAGTATAATATAAATTATTTAATTTAATTAATACGCCTGATAGCCTTCATCATCATCGGGTGGATAATTTTCAACAGAAGCAATAGCAGCATCTGCAAGCATATGCTTCGGCATTTCTGAACCACGTACTTTAATAGTATAACAGACGTTTTCCATTTTAACTAAACTTTGTTTCAGAACGTAGAACTTACGGCGAATTTCCTTGCTTGAATTACCAGAGCAGCCAAGGAACCCTTTATAAATTTCTTTAACCAAATTGCAAGTTTTGTAGCAACTTGCGATGTCACCAAAAGCTAAATTGTTAATACATTTACGCATTAATTCACCAGTAAGATCAGCAACGCCAAGAATGTACTCGTTTGGTGTCATCAGTGTCCTGTACTCGGACGGAGAGTCATCATCCAAATCATCATTTTTATTTTTTTCTGCTGCTTCTGCTGCTGCTGCTGCTGCTGTTTGGTCGGCGTAGGTGAGATTCTTATCAACCTCTGTCCAATCTAATAAAGAATCGTCCTTCAGATAATTATAAAACGTCATTGCTTCTATGTACTCTTGGAGTCCAGCTGTGTAGGCTCGTAAGTACTGATACGGATCTTGATTGTTTAATTCGTGGGCAATATTTTTAAATAATGTTTTTGCTAAATTATCCAAGCGTAGTTTAGCTTCACTGAGGATTCCGTCTGTTTTGCTTTCCTTGTCGATGGTATGTAGTAAAAATATTATGCGTTTACTTTCAATAGTAATATCACGGCTGAATTTAACAATACGCTCATAACGATCATGTTTATCATCAAGTTCTGATGCATACCCACGAAATTGTTGGATTACTGGGTTACTTTCATCAATGTCATGTAAAATTTCTTTACCTTTATCACCAAAGTTTATTTTATTTTTGTTACCCTGATGATAGTTGCGATTACGCCTGTTGCCATGGCTACCTATAAAAATATAAAAATAAAAAGCATTTAGATTTACAGAGTAGATTAGAAAATTTTATTGATTAGTTAATATATTTACTTCTTGAATGTGACATTTTGTAAATACGTCACAAACTGCTCGAACTGATAATCTTGTAATAATTAAATGATCAGCAATGTTATTTTGACAGTTTTTAATTTATTATTATTTAATAATTGAATTTTATCATTTAGTTTAATAACAAACACGTATGCTACGTAGTAAATTGATAAACAGCAGAGATGTTCGTGATGAGGTTACTGTTATTTTTATCAATCGACTATTGGTATGTCAGGTTATTAAAAAATTTTATTTAATTCAGAAATCTAACCTACCTGCAATATAGCAGAATCCCATGACATTGAAGTTGACAGACCCTTCGCAATTTTTTTTTAACTTTTTTTTATTGAAAAAATTATTACAAAAAAAAAATTGCATTTGTAATTTTTTAAAATTTCTAAATATCAATTTTTTTTGCCATAATTTATTTGTTACAAAAATTCTTGAAATTATCAACTATCAGCTAGGTTAATTTTTATGAAAAACTGTAAGTGCAATTTTTTAAAAAAATATTTTTTTGTTCTAATTAAATTAATGAAAAAAAATCAAAAAATTAAAACATCTAAACTTTTTTAGAATGTTTTTATTTACTTACTTTTTTAAAATTTGCTAGTAAAAATATATATTACATAATATTTTTCATAAATTATAAAATTATAGTCTGTTTTTTCAGTTAAAAAGAACATTCAAAAATATGGCATTAAATTCAGCTGTCACTTTACAATTGTTTTAATTTTTTTTTTCCCCTCCGGGTGTAAAGCGTCAACTTTAGCCCCGCTGCGCTAAACAAAGTTTCCGCTTTACACCTTCGTCAGGGAAAAAAATAGTATACACTCCTCGGGAAGTAAATAAGAAAGCCTCAGATCACATGTTTGTTGACCTCGGCTTCGCCTCGGCCAACAATTACATGTGATCTGAGACATTTCTTACTTTACTTCCCTCGGTGTGTAATATACTATTTTTTTAACAAAAAAATTATAGCAAAAAAAACTTATTAAAAAAATGAACTTGTAAAAATTTAAGTAAATTAAAAATGCAATTTTTTTAAAATCATTTTTTTGTTAAAGAAAATTAATAAAAATAGTCAAGTGACAGCTATAACTTTAATGTAATTTCAAAAATACCCATCACTAAGTTTTTTTTTTTTGGTTATTGGACAAAAAGTCGTAGTGAGAAACAGGATTATCAATTATAAAGTCAACAAAACATTAAAAAAGGTTAAATTCTACTCCAACTTGTATTTTTGTGGATATTTTTATCTGTAAAGATTCTAAATAAATAAATAAAGGAAGAACTAAAATTAACTTCCTTGCATTTTATGGACTGTCAATTAAAAAAACATGTATCCATAATAATAACGTTAAGCCATAAAAAAAAAGGACACAAAGGAAGTTAATAAAAACTAATCAATAACGAAGCATATAATTGTATGAATATTTTTATTCGTCATTAATTTATTTTCATGCCCTACAGCCAGCACCAATCAATTTAGAGTTTTATTACTCACAATGTTTTTTATGTAGTGATTCAATTTTAATGCTTGTTAGACGATAACAGCATCAATTAAATTAGTTATAAATATCACTTAGTTATCGATGGAGATTATGTGTACCTATCAAAATATTTGTTTAAAAAAAAGCCCATCATTTAATTAAGTTATTTACTTTTATATGATAATGTTATTATTTTAACATCAAACTTTTACATTTTGATTTTGTATTTCAGCATACAAATTTTTGAGCGCTCTACTCAGTCATTTACCCACAAGACATATTTCTTTTTTTTAATGCGATCAAATCATTTAATTTACAATTTTTTATAACATACAATTTAAAACGCTTAGTAGTACGTATACTCATCTATAGTTTTAAAACTCGTTCAAACCAATAAAATTTTCTCTTTTTACTGTTTTATAACTTAATATCTTACAAATAATTATTTTATTTTATTTTTTCCATTACAATTATGATTCGAATACTGTATAGTATATAAGAGAATAATTTCTCTATTTTTTTTTATATTAATAAATATCATAATACGTATTTTCATTTACACCTATGGTAATTAGATATTTCAAGCGACAATTGACTATATAAGATTATTGTACATTAAATTATAATTATTGATGTTTTTTTTTTTTTTTTTTTTTTTTTTTTATAATGATGATGGCTAAATAGATCAAATGAAATGTTCAATTTAATACAATGATAGTTCGATTGATATTGCTCAGCAAAAAATGTGTTATTTAGTACTCGTACGGTTTTCAAATTTTTTTTTTTTTAAATGTTAGTTGATTTTTTTACAAATTAATTTCTTTTGTTAGTTTTTTTAATTACACTTACAACTGTTAAATTCAACAATATTGTGCGTATTCACAATCAGCTTGTTAAAAAAAAAAAAATAAATAATAACATGAATTACTAATTTAATTTCTCCTTACTTACATATTTTCCAATATTTATTTATAAATATAAATACCTAAATTATCCATTCGTTGTTAAATCTGCGCGTGATTTAATTATTTAAAGTTATTATTGTTATTTTATTAAATACATCCTATATTTTTATTTGCGCTTTAGTATTTGAGCTATTACAATATTATATAACATTCCAACAGATATGTTAAACTAACATAAATCTATAGTTTACAGCACATTTTATACAAAAAATATTTTAACGTTGCACAAATAGATCATTATTAATTATAATTTCTTTAAATATTAAATAATAGTAAGTATAAATTATTTTTATAAAAATAAATATTAAAACCAAAATTTTTATTTTGGCAGTGCGTTCAATTTTTTTGTCTTTGTCTTATGAGTATGAAGAGTAAATATTCACATTAAATAAAAAAAAAAATTTAATTAAAAATAATATCTCACCCTACACGGAAAGAACAAGATTACACTGGATATCATCCCAGATTATACTCAGTGATATCTGTGGTGAAAAAAAAAATTTCAGACAGTTAAAAAAATCCAGATTATACTGTGCGATATCTAGATTATACTCATTGTAATCCAGATTATACTGGGTGATATCTGGATTATACTCATTATAATCTGGATTATACTAGCTACTATCTGGATTTTTTTTTTCACGCAGTATAATCTAGGATGATAATCAGTGTAATCTTGTTCTTACCGTGTACCTAATATAAATAATTATTTTTCTTGCAATTAATAAATTAAATCATAATTTAAAAAATCAAAAAAACTTAACAATGTACACTCAAAATAAATATCTAAATAAATAAATATGTTAAAATAAAAATAATAAATATTTTTCTTAACGAATATTCATCATCACAACTTATCACAAAATTCATTAAATTTAAAATTTTCTATTATTTTCAATTGATTATTTAAATTACTAAATAAAATAACTATCTAATTACAATTATTTGTGACTTGTTGACAACCTTTTTCATTAAAAATTAATTACCCTATTATTAATAAATTATTGATCGTTGCAAAAAATAAAATCAATAATTATTTATCTCTATTTTAATTTCTTCTTATATTATATTTAATAACGTATATCAGTGAAATTTAATCTAAAGTCTATAAGTCTATAGACTGAAAAACTCAGTATAAACATAGATTAGCTATCGATCATTTAACTTTTTAGGACTTATATCCGTACACATATCAATAATTGTTACGAAACAACTAAAATAACATTTTATTTTAATAGAATCATCTCTCTTCATTCTTATTCTTATTTTCATAGTTAAATATTATTAAATTAGAGTGTCCTATATTTTAAAACAAAGAGTAATAAGATCTTATTCCCTCTATCTCCCAATAATTAACTTCATTAATTGTAATGATATATAATCTTCGTCTCTAAACATGAGGTTACTTCATTTAATGGAAGTGATCAAATTTCCACAAAATATCAATTAAATTAATATAATATATTTTGTAGATCCTTCATTCCATCCACCTAGGAAGCAATATATTTATTGCAAATATCGCAATAATAAATAACATCCAAGTAATTAATTAAATAAACGAAATAAAATATCAACACTTAAAAAATATAAACTTTGTCTTAATACTCGTAATTTTTGATAAAAATAAAATTAAGTCAACTATCTAATCTTCCTTAATGACTAGATTATTTTGTAACTCACGGTTTTCGTTTTCTCGCCAAGAATTGAGCGTGCAAACATCATCACCACGCCACCATTCATTAACATCCTTGTAGAATTTTGGTTGCCTATTATCGTGAACCATCGCACAAACACGACACCAAAAATATGTATTAATAAATTCACCGGTACCTTTCCATTTGAAGTACGAATTATATAATTCATCATCACGGTCAAGCCGATGAAGATAATCAGCTAACTCACGCGGAGATTCAAATTCATCAACGTGAATGTAAGATCGATAGGGAGCACTTTTTGCGTAATCTGTTGGGTGTGCACCCATCACGATCGGCAAAACATTGTGTCTAAAAAGTAATAAAAAAAAAATATTAATCAATCATAAATAATTAAATTTACAATTTAATAACAATAATTATAATGAAAAGTACACGGAAAGAACAAGACGACACTGGATATTATCCCAGATTATACTGAGTGGAAAAAAAGTTCACATAGTAGCTAGTATAATCCAGATATTACCCAGTATAATCCAGATTATAATTAATATAATCCAGATTATAATGAGTATAATCCAGATTATAATGAGTATAATCCAGATTATAATGAGTATAATCCAGATTATAATGAGTATAATCCAGATTATAATGAGTATAATCCAGATATCACCCTGTATAATCTGGATTATGCTAGCTACTATTTGAAAATTTTTTTTCACCACAGATATCACTGAGTATAATCTGGGATGATATCCAATGTCATCTTGTTCTTTCCGTGTTATCAACTTACCCCAGTCCATTGACGAAGAATTTTTCTGTAATATAATCGCGACAATTAGAATTTTCAAAGGCCAAATAAAACTTGTAATCAAGATCTAGCATTTCAAAACAAGTTTGTGCTTGTGATCGTGAGCATCTTAAAGTACCGCAGGCTCCATAAATATCAACTTGAATATATTTTGATAATTCTTTGGCATATTGCATTCGTTGATTGCGAGCATGACAATTAGACACAAACCAAGCGAGTTTTTTCGTTTTGTTAGCGGCATAATTAAATGTCTGTGAAATTTGCGTTATCCTTGGATCATAATACTGCCATCGTTCGTAAGGCGCAACGATATCACTATCTCTACGGTATGTTGCTGTTAAATTAACTATCGCATTTTTCACTGTTTGGGTATGATAAGGACACTCAAGAAAGTACAACATCCAGAGCTATAGTAAAATAAAAATTGTATAATTATTTTTTAAATCAATATTTCTTGAGGTTTTTAAATAATAAATAATAAATTTGGTTTATAACCTCAAAAATTTTTTTTTTGGCATCAACAGAATCAAAATAACTTTTTTTTTATTTGAATTTTGTTAACTTTCACTCCATATATTTTTCAAAAATATAAAAAATAAAAATTTTTTCATATTTCAATAAGTTGAATTTTTATTAATAATTTACCTGATTAGGAGATCTGCGGCCTATATGAGTCACATAGTCTTTAAACAATATCAAATCCGCGGAATCTGGATTATCACGAGTAATTACACAATTACTAACAGGGCATCCTAACCATTGAAACAATTCATTGCCTACTTTAGCTTCGTTCATTCCATGAGGAATCATTATTTTCTTTGGTGGACGCTCTGAACTTCTATCATAGTCTGATGGAACAAACATTAGCTGAAAAAATTAATAGTATGATTTAAAAAAAAAAATAAGAAACAAGGTTTATTAATTATTGAAATTTTTTATTACCTGATTAGTGATACGGTCATCATTTGGATCTTCATCAGGCCACAACCTTGCTATTCTTCGGCCAGTTTTTTTAGATTTAACAGCAGGAATCGGTCGCTTCGTACCGCCTTTCATGTACCATGGTCTTTTCGAAGGATCTGAGAAATCGGAAATAGGCTCCGATGCACTAGTTGTCCCCGTTACATTTGAAAGCTTTTAAATAATTAAAAAAAAATAAGTATACATCGAAAATTTAATTATCTAATTACTGTTGAATAATATTTTACAGAAACTTTTTTTAACAACTGTGAAACTAAAATCGAAATTTTGTACGTTAAAAGATTGAATTTCAATTGTTCTCAATTATTTCCTATAATTTTTATTGAAAAAAAAAAATTCTTCTCGTTAAGAAAATATGAAATCTGAGAAAATAATAAAGATTAAAATAAATTTTGCTTCCTCTTGACAACTCATAAAACGAGTATAAAATATGTTAAACTATCTTTTACCCTGACATAATTGAATTAAGCACATTTACCTTGATCCCAAACATAAATTGACATTTTACATACAGTTCACAGCTGAGTGACTATTTTTCGTTACATCATTTCATTTATATTAAAAATTTATAGAAAAAATTCACATAACTTTTAAACAAAAAATACAATTTAAAATTAATAAATATGAAAATAATTTGGATTATTAATATTACTATTTATTCATGAAAATAAAGTTGGTCGACCTAAAAATTTTTAGAATTTTTTTTTATTCAAAATATTATTACAAAAAAATCAAAAAAAAAAATTTGCACGTGTAAAAAACTTCAAAAAGTGCAAGTGCAATTTTTTAAAAATATTTTTTTATTTTAATTTAATTAACAAAAAAAAAAAAAAAAAATTATAACGTCGGCTAACTTTAATGACATATTTATTCAATAATTGAAGATGCTAAGTGTTGAATTAAAAGGGTAGTTTTGATGAGATAAACATTTTTTGAGGTAAAAAAAATTTTTTTGGATTTAGAACAATTTCGCGTTTTAAAAAAATTTTTCTTTTCAATTTTTTCCGTGTTTAAAATTTGGTTTTTTTGAAATTAATAATAATGATAAAAAAAAATTAATTTTAATCAATCTGATAATATTTAAAATAATTCCATCTTTTCTTACATTTTTACCTAAAACCAGAGTCACACATATGTGCCTGTGAAATAGTCGGTCGCCAGTGAAGTATATATATATAATAGTGTTCAACGAGATAAGAATAATAACAATAATACAAATAATAATGATAATTCATGTATATAATTTGAAAATCGAAAAAAAAAAAAATATAAACACAATGTCACAAATTGTTAATTGTATATCTATTGTTATTATTGAAATAATAAAGGTATGTAAAGTCTAATTGTATTGCTTTGTAGTTCTAGTTGCCTACATAGTACAATATAAAATGTATATATACATGTAAAATTAACTCAACTATGACGACCTAGTCGACATTAGATTATTTTGTTAGTTACATTTTTTTCCTTTTATTTACCAAGCGAACGTTTGTGGGGACTTGATAATGGCAATCAATTGTTGGTTTTCCGTTTGGCGATACAATCGTATATAAAATATTATATTTTTCATGTTTCAGGTTTTTATGTTCTATTTAAACTAAAAAGCGGTGGCTATGAATGGATTTAACAAAAAAAAAATTTTTTTTTTAATTTTATCAACAATTTAATGACTGCAATTACCAAACCGGTATTTCTATGAAGCTGAATGTCAATAAACAAAATAAAAGAAATGGGTTTTGCGACAACGCGTGCCGGCTAATTTAATAACAATAATACTCTAAAGTAAGTGTAATAAATAAGCTAATCAATGATAATAATAATAATAGCAATAATTATCATTATTATTAATCTATATGCTATAGGCATTTCAGAACTTGGCTCTGAAATTTACCTCAAATACTTTATTGAATGCTTTGTCCTGTGTGATTGACCTTACGCGCGGTATCACCGTCAACGGCTTCTTTGTTTTTTTTTTTTGCCGTTGTCTTTTCAACGGCAACGAAAGTTTCATCTTAATCTGTGAGTTAAATTTTACCTTAGATATTCAAAGGATTAAAAGAAAACTAACTAAATATAATATAATATAATATAATATAATATAATACAAGTGGCTTAAAAGTACTATCAAGTACTCGACTACAAAAACATGGATAACTGCCAACTTTTTATTTCAAGTACACAAAATATATAAATATCAAATTTTGAGATTAACAGTTATAGTTAAGTATCAATTGACTATTACTAATCAATACTCTATTTAATTTTATCAGTACTTTTTTTTTTATTAATTAATTTTATTGATTTACCTTATTTGTTTCGGGAAGAGGTCGAATTGGTTGTGATTGTCCATCAGCTCGGATTGAATGCCACAGTTCTTTCTGCCGTACATTCATCACCAGCAAAATCATAACAGTTGCGCAGAAAACATACAGAAAACATCTTTTTAGCGATAATCGAAGTAAGCCCATGCCAATTTGTATTTATTCGCCAGCTTATTTAATCCCCAGCGAGTGCTCTGCGAATTTTTATAACTTTTCAATTGAAATGATTGTTTTCAATCAGTCAATCGACATTCGTTCCTGCAATAAACATTTCTAATTATTATCTTATATGATAATAAGATTTTCTATTGTTAAATTTTTTATAAATATTTGATTGGCGGGTGAATTATTTGTATATAATTATTAATCCTTCAACACAACGTTTTATCAATTAATTTATACAATAATGATTTTGCATTGAATTTTATTGAAAATTTTTTTTGTGATATTCGCCAGTAAGTAGGACAAAAAAATTAAATAATTGATTTATCATTGAAAAAAAAAATAAAAGTTTGATGTGAATATGACGTACATTTAATTAAGGGAATTCATATAAAGTCTTATATAAAATCGGTCAATTGTATTCACCTGATCAGCACAGTAATTGACAGAATACCAATACGGTGGTATTATCTTATCCAGACGTTCTGTTCCGGCGATTAAATATAAGAAGATTGAGTTATTTACGCCCACCGTACTCTGTGGTTACTAAGTGGTTTAAATCTAATCGTGTGTTCTGCTTTTATGCATTTAGTTAATATTTCCATAAATTCTAAGTTAGTCTACTTTTACTAGTTACTCACTTTATACATATAGTTCATTTTTATAGCACTGACAATTTATAATGGTAGCCACCTGATCATTTTTTAGACGCCTATAAAAAAATTACATATTATTATCATAGATATCATTAATAATTTTTCGGTATAAAAAATATCGCCACAGTTACTATACTACTTGTTTGCTAAAATTTTTACAAAAAAAAAAATGTATTTATTCAACCCTGAGTTTCGTAATTTGTAGCCATAAATATGTTCAATAATATTGAAGCTGGTAGAAATTGAAAATTTGATAATTAAAAAAATAAAAATGTTTTTAATTAGCATGACTTTAGTTTTTTTTTTAGAGTAATTCCTTTTTTTAATTTTTGATCTCTTTAATTTTCATGAAATCAATTTCAATCGAGTAAAAATTTTTTTGTAATGCTACACGCTTCATAAATTGTATAAAAAAAATGAGTTTTCTAGGGAGGGTCCCTAAATCACTAAACTTAATTTTTTTTTTTTTTTTTTTTTTTTTTTAAATTCTTTTATATGTAAGTCAGAGATAGAAGTAAGATATATATCTAATATATCGTCTTGATAGTATTCTATGCGACAAGGGATGAAACTAGATGATTTCAAAAGAGGGTAAGTGTTGATTCATCATCCACACTCTTGAGTCGTTTTTCATTTTATGCCAAGCACACATTTTTTATGCCAGCATGAAACTATGTAACATAAGACATTAAGTGAATTTTTCAATTTGATATATATTTTAATTTTTTAAATAGATATTTTGGTGTCTATTGTAAGGTAAAAGACCCAGTTATTGACACTTGCAATTTTATTCTAATTAAAAAAGAACAAATCAACTTTGATAAATTAATAAATATAATCTTTAAATTCTAAATTTTGAAATAATTTTTTGAGAACATTTTATTTTTTTAATTAGAATAAAATTGCAAGTGTCAAACAACTAGACCAGAGTCAATCACTGGGTTTTTTATCTTAGATAAAATTTATTTACAACCATAAAAAGATTTAATAAAATTTCAATTTTTTTTTTTAATTATAAAGATGTTCATTTAATTGTTTGGTATCTTCTTTTTTCAACATTTTTTCTTTTTAACTTATTTATTAAAATTTTTCATTTTAAATAAAAAAATGAAGTGATAATGTTCTATTAATCTCCAAATAAATATCATTTTCTTTCAAGTATTTGCAAGTGTTAAGTTAAAGAATTTCAGATATTTTCATAAAAAAATTATAAATGATAGATAGTAAGCAACAAAAGCTTGTAAAATCAAGACACTAGTTTTTTTTTGTGTTCAATAAGTTTTATTATGCAATTTTACAAGTGTAGAGAGAGAGAGAATAGATATGCTTGTCTCGGAATTCTGTACTAGAATTATTTCAGTACACTCATGACAATATAATGCTGTGTGTAGTATTCAATACTTATTGTGTGAAACAGAACAGCAAATACTCTAATTTTGTTAACGAGAGTGTGTCATATTTCTTTTAAATTTAAATATTGCAGATAACAAAATTAAAAAAAAATTTTTGAGTAATAGAATACATGTAAAATTGATTTTTTTTACTTTAATAAATTATATACATATTTATGAAAATTTTTTTTTCTTATTAAAAATATTTCAAACAATTTATTATTGTAATAGGTATTATTTTTATTTATTGATTAAAATGTGTAATCAATTATGTCAAACTATATGAATAAGTAGTTCGTTAATCGATTAGTTATCTATTTTCTACTTAACATATAATTATAGTTAGAAAAAATATTTAAGATGTGACAGGGAAAACTGAACTTCTCATGGTCGTTATCGACCACTTTATTGACGCCACGGTAATGAGGGTTTTCCCTTACCGTTCGATTTTGACAAGTAGTTCAGACTTGTCACCGGGCGTGCAAATCGAAAGTCCCCACTGCTGTCCCCAAAAAACGAAGCGGGGTTGACAATAGGAAAGTTCGAGAACTCGGAGTCAAGGGTTATAAAAGATCCGACAAAAGAAACATCAAGGCTTTTTGAGTCAGGCCCTGGAACAAGTAACGCTTTTTGAGCCAGCCCTTGGAACAAGTAACACCTTTTGAGCCAGGCTTTTGAGCCAGTGACGCTTTGAGACAGTGAGGCTTTTGGCAAAACAGTGAGTCAGTGTAGTGCTGTGTAATAAATTCTGTCATCAAGATTCAGGACCATCAAGAAGGAAGTCAATCTGCGATCCGGAATTGGGAACCCATTACTTGGAGCCGGAAAGTTTATTCGAGACGAGAGAGAGAGACCAACCAGCCGCTGATTTCGCCCGTTTCCACCAGGACTTCACTCAACGTTTGGAGAGTTGTAAAAGTTAAGTCAGGTATTATTATTACAATTATTTCAGGCCAAGCTTGAATTTGAAAATTGAGAGGCCGAATTAACTGTAATAAAATTTGTCAATTAATGATCGCTATTGTCTCAGATGTCACTTTTAATTTAATAGATTCTTTTATAAGTAAATTATTCATAATTGTCAATTAATTAGTTTGTTACAAGCCTTTTGGTTAGGAGAAATTATTTAGTTAAAATTATTTGATTAAGTTGAAATAGTAGAAGCATTTGTGTAATTTAGATAGTCAAGGTCACTTTGGAATATATGTAAGTTGAATATTTAATGAGGCTTGTTAAATTTGTAGAATTTGAAATTTGTAATTTTGTAAAATTAATTCTAGGCCATTGGGCTAAATTCAATTAATTTAGTAAATTTAGTGAATTAATTTTTTGAGAAAACTGTTAAAGAATTTAGTTGAGAAATTTTGGTAATGAATTAAATTAGTGAATTTGGTATTTTGTATTAAAGAAATGTTAAGCGTAAAATTCAAGGAATTTAGATAATTAGTAATTCGAAGAAATTTGAGTAATTAGAGAAAGTGTGTATTAAGTTAGCGTCCGGTGGACGATTTTTGTATGGAATTTAGTGAGTATTTAGAAACGTTGTATAGACGCCCGAGTCGGGGTACAACGGATTAAGTTAGGAAACCGCTGCGTAGACGCCCGAGTCGGGGGCGCAGTCGGGAATAGGTTTTAACTGGTATTCCGTCAGGTTGACGAGGTAATTAGTTGGTATTTTATGGTATTCCGTCAGGTTGACGAGGAAATTAAGATATTGAGATATTCCGTCGGAGTGACGAGGTTGAATAAATTGGTTAATTAGTTATAGGAAAAATCGGCAAGGGCCATTTAGCGTAGGTGAGAGGTTCTCACAATTAAGTTAGTTTTAAGGAGACTGTTAAGTTTGTGGAGTTGGTTAATAAATCAGTTTAATTTTTATAAATAAATTTTCTCAGTCTTATTTACAGCCTTTCTCGGACTTCTCACGACCCTGTCCTTTCCTTTTCATGCTTCCCCGGTTTCTGGGACACCGTGTCTAAAATCCCAGTGGCGCCCTTTCTAAAGAGGAAAGGGGTAGCTAACTGGACCTGGGCTAAACCCCACGGTTACAAAGAAATTATTTTAATATTAAAAGTTTTACAATTTTTTTGATTTATTTTAAAATGTGTAAAAAAAAATATCAAAAATTCAAATAAAAAAAAAAAAAACGATAATTTTTTAATTGGAGAGAAAAAACAACTTTAAGGTACAACAAATAACATCTCTATGTGATATTTCATTTAGGATTAATCGTTATCGTTCTATATTGTATAAATTAGAGCAAAAACTTTTGACACAACTTTGCTTGTTTGTAAACTAAGTAATTTTCCAGATCGATAGCATGGTGAATAAAACTTTTTTAAAGTTAATTAATTGTGTTTAAAATTTTTATCCTATCTAGCTATATTATTTTAATAATTCACTTAATTGTTCTATTTGTTACCTCAGTTTAAAAATTATTAATAAATGATTAATATAAATTATTCCGAATAAATAATTTATGATTATAGCTAGAGAACTTTGAGAAAAAAACTGATTTTTTTAGTGACAAAATTTATTATTGAAACTCTTGTAATTAAAAGGCCAATAACACTTGAGTAAATTAACAAATTCATTTACTTAAAACTAGTGTAAATTTTTATAGATACTTTTCACATAAAAAATGTATGCAAATAGAAATGGACATAGTATAAGTGTGTTATTATTCAAAAAATTTTACTAATTTTATAATTTATCGTAATCGTAAGCACTATTTATTTTTTTACTACCCGGCTGTATTGCTAACCACTAAGTATTATGGATTACTTCTATCCCAACCTTGATTTTTACATCATCTGTATTTTTATTCATTATAATTGAATCAAGAGACAACACAAGTTATTATTGAATAATAATTAAGCCGCACTTGTTAAATATTCAAATTAAATTATACGCCCCAAAAATTTGACATTGTTTTATTATAAATATAATTAAAATTTTCAAAAGAAAATTAAATTATTAAAGAAGAAATAATTTTGAATTAATGTTTTATACAAAAAATTAAAACATTGCCGTCAAATATAAATAAATAAATAATTTAATTTTGAGTTATTTTTTGCCTATGAATAACTGTTTGACTTAGTGTATAAAAACATTATTTTTCCCTTTTGCACCAGCTGAAGTTTGAATGAAAGGAAAAAATATAAAATAAGGGGTAGTAAGTACAATACAATAGAAGCTAATATTCATAGGTACATCGATACATAACGTGAGTATGCAAACACATGTAAATATTTGTCTTACCTTTATAAATTTAGATTCTATTTTTATTAAAAAACTTCACTAATTAACCATCGAGGTGAAAAAATAAATAAAGTTACAATGACACACTGTTTGATGCATAAAACCGGCGGCATAAATTTTAAAAATATGTACAGGCACCATCAAGCACAATAACAGAAGTCACATGACACAAATACTGGTTGCAAAAGTCATCTTACTGCTAACAGTTGAAAATATTGATAACATAGATAATGTGTATTTTTGAATACTGACAGTACAATTTTCGAAATTATAAAAAAATTTTTATATCACGACTAGATACTGTCAGATCAGCCCCTCTTTAGCCCCCCGGTCTTTAGCGACTATAACTCACCGCACCTTTACAGTGTGTACTGTATTTGCTCCTCCCATGTACATTTAACAAGACACCACTACCCGCGGAAAATAATCCATAAGCTTCGCGTCTGCGCGCTTCTATAGTTGATACATATGTTATCATATACATGAACATTATCCACTACATTAGCTGGC
The DNA here is from genome assembly GCF_013202065.1 of Cotesia typhae. Classification (NCBI taxonomy): domain Eukaryota; kingdom Metazoa; phylum Arthropoda; class Insecta; order Hymenoptera; family Braconidae; genus Cotesia; species Cotesia typhae. The sequence goes on along the minus strand of NW_027423757.1, from coordinate 6,015,038 downwards.
TCTTTTAAACATCTATATGTTTCTATTGCTAAATTTATATTTTTTTTTGGGTCTTTTATGTTGAAAACTCTTTAAATTGTTATCTTCAAACTTTTTTTTTATCAATGATGATTTTATCCAAGCTTGAATAAATTTTTTAGTTACATAAAATATTAAGGGTAGGCCGTCTATAATATAGTAGATTTATTTTTAGAAATTTTGTTCTTTTAATTACTTTTTAGAAAATTTTTTAACTGCGTATTATAAAATTTCTGTATCAGGTAGTTTTTTGAAAACTTTTTTTCATTTGATGAACATCATTTATTTTAGGCGCAATTTTAAAAATAAAATTTCTAAAAATATATTTATTATACGACCTACCCTTAACATTTAAAATTGCTATATGAAATAAAAGACACAAAAAAATATAAATTTAGCAATATTTGTTTTGTATGAAATTATTTTCTTTTTTCCAATAAATAAGTTACAATATAACACATTTCTTCTTTTGTAAAAAATAATAAATTAATTAATTATTTGTTTAGTTTGTTATTTAATTTAAATTTAAGTATTTGCGGCTTCCTTATTATCATTTTGAGAAGTCTGATTTGGTGCGTTTTTTTTCATTCATACGGTTAATTAGTAACTTCACTGTTTCCTTAGGAGTATCACCTTCTGTAAAAATATCATTTTATCAAGTAGATATAAATTAAATTAGTAAAAATTTTTGAATTTTTTAAAACTCTTACTTATTGGAAAACATCTGCCGTACTTTTCTAAAAAAAAAAGCTACTAGGAAATCTGCAGGCAATATTCCAATATGCATCACATTGAAACTCAAAAAAGAATTCAAATCGATTGAATTATCCGGTTTTATCTGTTAATAATAAATGAAATTAAATATTATTATTTTTATTACTACAATCGCTGAAATCATTTTAAATAATAATCAAAATTATATATCTTACGGCACCGATTTCCTGAAGACCCTGCGTGAGAACGTCGTAAATTTCTTCTTTCTGCAATTCATCCATGTCGTCAAATTTAATATTCTGAATATGATTGAACATACGCCCTAATACTTTCGTCAAATTTCCTGAAGTATCTGGTGAATTTTCTTCCATTGTTCAAACCAATTGTAATCATAAATGAGGTTAAATCTGAATGAAGAAATATTCATTGATTGAAGCTTTGTAAATGTTATTGAGAACATTAACTTAAGACAAAAATGTATTTAAAGAAATATTTATTTATCTTAACGAAACTTCCGAAGAAAATTTTAATAAATTTAACTTCCGACGCTTAAACAAATATTTCTATCAGTAAATGTTAAATTTACACATAAAAGTGTTAAATATTTAACACAAATTTTTTTGACGCAGTGACGCAAAATTTTTTACTGTGTAATATATAAACAATTTCGCTAGGACTTTTACAATTTTTTGAAAAGTAAAATTTGAAATTATTTAATAGCATGATTTTTCTTCCTTCTCAATGACATTAAATAGATGACAGTTATAATATATTAATCACATACTTACTGCGTTGTTATGAATGGGCAGAAACTTTATGTTAAAATGATTGAACACAATATTTAATTTAATTTAAATGTGATTATTGGGGTACAAAAGTAATTGTTTTATACAGTACGAGTAGAAGATTTGTAAAGTAATGCGTGTTGACGGAGCGTGTGCGTCAGTTATAATGAGCCAGTTAGTACGATTTGGAAGGGAGGGGAGAGCTATTGGAGAAAAAATATTAACTAATATGATGTAATTTGGAAAAAAAAAAAAAAACAGTAAGATTTATATTAGTTAATTATTATTAATCAATTAATAAATTTGTTGCCACGTAGCGTTATTTTATGTTGATAATTAATGATCATTTGTAAATTAAATTCTTTTTTAAAGTTTATCGCTCTTGCATCGGCTGATGTAATAATACACAGAAAAAAAAATTTACTTGAATCAATTTTGAAGAATTTTATCTTCTTGATTTGAGTAGAAAAATTATTTAACTAAGAAATTTTATTTAATTCAAGAATTTTTCGTCTTGATTCAAGACAATAAAACTCTTCAAAATTAATTTCTTAGTTCAAAATTTTTTTTCTTGATTCAAATTAATTTTTTTTTCAGTGTATAAATGGAGATTTTTTCATAAAATTTTGTCTTTCTCAATAAGCTTGGAACATGGTGAAGTAACTAATGAAAATTCTGCATAAAAAATTGCCACGAACTTAATGAATTTCTAAGTAATTCTTAACTAAAAAAAATAAAATAAACTATCGTACGTAAACGGTAAATAATATTTAATTTATTTCACATTACATAATTTCTATTTCATTATTAATTATTTCGAATAAAATATCCTAAAGATTCATGATAATTTTTGTCTGCAATACGTGCTGCGTTTTTGAATACTCTGCAGGTCACTAATCTTGAACAATTGCCGTGCTTCAGGAAAATTTTCATATGTTCTGAAAACAAATGAAAGCATTGATTAGTAAAATGACTTTTGAATTATAATTTAAAATAATAATAAACCATACTTTTAAAAGTTTTAATCATATTGTCACAATAAGAAGATCCGCGAAGAAAACATTCGATAGCCGTTGCTTCATAACTATTGTCATAGTGAGGATAACTTTTGTTTAAGATTTCAATACTACTGATGTTTGAATAAAATCGATCTTCTTCTTCAGAAATAGATTCTTCATCCATTTCAGTTTCTAATTCAGAATTTCCTTTATAATCAGCTATAATTATTTTATGCACTTCGGTTGAGTAGTTTGCTTCTAAAACATTCTTAATGCTGTTAAACCAATCGAATGTATGTCTGTTACATCCAACACATATACCTAATTCTAAGAAGTTCAGCATAGTATCTGTCAATTATACAAGAAAAGTTTAGTTAAATAAGTTTGGTTCATAAATTAATAACTGGAAAAAAATTATTCCGGTTCCGAATCATGTGTTAAGTACCACAAAAAATTAATTTAGTTTAATTCAATTAAATAATTTAATTACAGATGAATGATGGTTTGTTAACACCAATTTATCTAGAGTAAAACCTTGACGTTTTCTTCTTTGGTAATTTTATTTTTAAATATTTTAAAATATAAATCAAAATTTTTTAAAATAATTTTCAATTGAAATAGTTAAAAAATTTTTTAATGATAAAAATTAAAAAAAATATACCTTTAAATTCTTTGATCAGCTTTTTACACGAATTACCAAGATTTATTAAACAATCCGCAACTATTCGTTCATAAGCATGATTTTTATAATCACGATCCATTGATTTAAAAAATAACTTCTTAGGCTTATGAAGAGGCTTGTTAATATTTTCTAATTTATCGGCGCTGTACATTTCTTTAATGACAGTCCACTCTTTGGGATAGTATTTTTTTAGATGAGAAAATTGTGTTTTTATAAATACTTTCATCACTACACCATACTCAGTTAAGTCATTGTCAAAATAAGGTGCTAATGCATCTGTAAAAAAATTGAATGTTAATAATTTAATATGTTGCAGATAATATCATTAAAAGATTATCAATATCTATCTTTGTAGGCAAGAATAATTTACATACTTACTTTTCAACACTGAATCCAGTCTATCACAAGGAGTCACATCGAAAAAACACCCTAAGTAATTTGAATATCTCTTTGGGAAAAACTTCAAATGATCAACTGTTCCGTCAGTTGAACACAACATTAAAGCAAAAATTACCACAAATAAAAATAAAAACACAGATTGAATTTTCATCTTTACATGCGGGTTTTTTTTTTATATCTAAGGTTGCAAGAACACTAACTTAAGTGACGAGGTTTTGAACCTGCTCACAGCTGGCTGTAAGCGTGAGACCTTTTTCAGGTAAAAACTAACATCTATTATTCCCTTTAATCGAGGGAAGGGGACTTTATTATTCTAGGATACATTGGAATTTTATTTTATAAACTTCAAGTATTATCTTTTAAGTAAATATACATATGTATTCTTTTTAAATTGAATAATTTTTTTAACACTTTTTCAAACATAAATAGATTCTACACGGAAAATAAAATTGTAGGAAAAATTAGAATTCGTAATTCAGAACCAGACTTTCAGTATCTTCACTTTAAAATTTACAATGGTACATCGTAAAAATTTTTATATTGACTACGTTTATATGCATTTTTACGATATAGCATCGTAAATTTTAGAATGTAAAATAGGAGATATTGAAAGTCTGGTCTTGGTTTACAATGTCACAATTTTAATTTTTCTTATAATTATTTTTCCGTGTAAACTAATAGAAACCGCAAAACCAAGGAAGCATATTTTATCATTTTTTTTCCTAATTTCGGAATTTATCGATAGGAACTTTTTCTTTATTTAATATTTTGAAAAGAAAAAGTTTAAAAAAAATGACTGTTTGATTTTTGTTTATTAATTAAATTAAAATTAAAAAGATGTTTCTAAAAAATTGCACTTATAGTTTTTCAAGTTTTTTAGATGTGAAATTTTTTTTTAAATTGTTTAATCGAAATTTTTTTAATGAAAAAATTTGAAATGTCGGCTAACTTCTTTTCATCTAAAAAAAAAAAAAAAAAACACTTTACTATAGGAATATTCATTTCTAAAAACAATTCAAAATCAATAATATTGAAGTTAGCAGTCAGCTGTCAATTTTAAAAATTTTTCTAACAAATTAATTACATTAAAAAAATACATGAAAATAAATTTAGCAGATATTTAATAATTTTTAGAATTTTTTTTAACAAATTAATTATGACAAAAAAAATTGACTTTTAGAAAATTTTAAAATTAAAAATGCAATTGTTTAAAAATAATTTTTCGGAACTAATTTTTTTGTTAAATAAAATTTAAAAATTCTTTAGTGACTGCTAACTTTAATGTCGTAAAAAATGCTTCTAAAAATTTTCATGACATTAAATTTAGCTGTCACTTTACAATTGTTTTAATTTTTTTTAACAAATAAATTATAGCAAAAAAAAAATTATTAAAAAAATGGACTTGTAGAAATTTAAATAAATTAAAAATGCAATTTTTAAAAAATTATTTTTTTGTTAAAGAAAATTAAAAAGTTGTCAAGTGACAGCTAGGTTAGGTTAAGGTTTATGTGAAACTTTTTAACTAATTTTTTTTTAATAATTTAATTGCTATGAAATTCTATAAAAATTTTCTGTCAACTTCCGTGTTATTTAAAATCACATTATGTAAACTCATGTAGGCTCAGTTCTCATTTTAACAGTACAACGTACGATCGAGTGGTTTCTGAGGATTTTTTAGTGTCCACCGTATGGTATAATAACGACTGATGATATAGCGAAAATGACATTTCTGAAAGAAGATAATATATCTTGTCTTTTGACAATCATTCAGTGAAGTTAAAGTTAGTTGAATAAGAACAATACATAAGCACCATCCTTTATGTATTTTAGAAATTTATTTATATTTATGTATATTATATTTCATCACGATGGCGAAAGACATAAATAGTTGTGATCTAATTTTTGTTAGTAAATATTACCCAAAATGTTGGATATTTTTTTTAAAACATATTTATTTTCATAGATGAGTGATAACTAATAACTAATGAATTATAATAATAATAGTTATAGATAAAAATATTCCATAGCTGTAAAATAGTTTAATATTTTTTTAAAAATGCTTATTAAATAAATTTAACAAATTAACGATGATTCTTGGCATTCTAACTCGTGGAATTAATAGTATTATGTGAGTTTAACTTTTCATACTTTATATTAACTTTCATTGCTTCTTAATTATTTATATTATTTATTATTTTTTAGATTTTTTTCGTGATTAGTGGACTTTTATTGAGTAATTATTATTTTTTTTTTACAGGGAGATGATAAATATGAATTTATACACCATTATTCCTATTCACGAAAGACCTGATTTGTATATGGATTGTTGTAAACTTATCAATTCCGAATGGCCTTCTAGTGACACCAGAAGGTAGTTTATAATTAAATAGATAAATATATATATTAAATAGATAAATATATATATATATATATTATAATTGATCTTCAATTGAAGGATTTTATTTTTTAATTATACTTTGATAATTTTTAATCTACAAAAAATATTTTGTTGGTGATTATAAGCTCTGAATTTTTTTCTTTTAAAACATAAATAAAAATCATGGTTACAAGTGACAGATATAAAACTGGCATGTGATTGACATTTATCTTATCATCATTCTTTAATAATAAATTATGAATTTTCATTATAACTGTCGTGATATTGTCTTCAATAATTTGACAGTAAAAACTTAAATCATTTTTTTTTAAATGATTAAATTTTAATCTTTTAAAATTTTAATAAAATTTTTTCAATTAAAAATAATATTTCTCAGAGTTTAGGTTAAAAATTTATTAAAACTTATTTTTTATGTTTACATTTTAAAAAATTTTCTGACTTCAAAGTTAGGAGTCACTTCATTATTTTTTAGTTTTTTTTTTTTTTTAACAAATAAATTTGTTCCGAAAAATTATTTTTATAAAATTGTATTTTTAATTTTTTTTAATTTTTACATGTCAATTTTTTTGCCATAATTTATTCATTACAAAAATTCTTAAAAATATCAAATATCTGCTAAATTAATTTTCATTAAAATTTTATTTTAAAACTATAAGAATAATAATTTTTAAAAAATTGTATTTTGAATTTTTTTTTCTAATTTTTTTACCATAATTTATTTATTAAAAAAATTTTTAAAATTATCAAATTTCTGCTAAAATAATTTTTAATAAAATTTTATGTCAAAAAAAAATATTTACAAATTACATTATTTCAACAGATTAAGAACACTGAGAATGTCATGTGATAATTTTCCAACTTGTTTGATACTTATAATTGACAACAAAGTAATAGGGCACTGCAAAATATCACTAGTACCTAAACTCAATGGCAGCTGTTTTATAGAATCAGGTATTAAATAATTCACTAGCATTATTAAATTTTACTGAAAATGAAAATAATAATAATTTATATTTTTAGTTTTTATTGGCAGTTGAGTCTAATACAACAATTTTTTTTTCATAATGTTGTTAGCCTGTATTTCCCTCCAGGCATAAACAATTTATCGTTAATTCATACCTAAATTTATCATTAAAGATAAATTTGACTGAAAAAATAATTCAGACGGCCCATACCCGTATTAGACAGTCAATAAAAACTAAAAATATAAAATATTATAAAACCAGTCTTTAGAAAAAATAAATATCAAAAAATAGTAATAATAAATAAAAAAATGTATTTTTAGTTGTTATCGATTCAGAATATCGATACCGAGGGCTCGGTTCAATACTTTTGCGTGGCACAGAAAAATACGTTTTGACCAAAAACATAAAAAGTATTTATCTCGCAACAAAAGGGCAAGAACAATTTTACCAAAAAAATGGATATTACAACTGCGAGCCCATCGATTTGTGGGACTGTAGAACAGTCTCAAAACCCATTGATGTAATAAGAAAAAAGTATACACAAAAAGAAAAATGCTCTGGGCCGCCGCCGCCACCACTGCCTAATTTATTTTCTTTTAAAAAGTCAAAAATTACTACATCTAAAACCTACATGGTAAAACATTTATAAAAAAACCAGCTCTATTTATAAAACAAATATATTTTTTTATAAGAAGACATTACATGTTTTATTTAACATTAGTATTTATATTTATTTATTGAAAGTATAACATGCTTATTGCACTGTATTGTAATATTTCTTGTTATCTTGGATCGTAAATGACAATTACTGCTGAGTATCAGTCGAAAGACCACAAACTGTTTGGAAATGTTCTGGTTTTTCTAAACTATCAACTAAAAACTCTCCCAGCTCATACTTGGAGATAACACGTCCAGGAGACTCATCGTACTTAACAGTGTAGCTTGATTTTGGTGATGCTAAAAAATATTTAATCATTAATCAATAATAATAAATTAAATAAATAATTTATACGTCAGTTAAATATTAAATTCAGGGTGGTAAATATAATATTGTTATAAATATAATTATCTGTTTATCGACGAATTAAATTTATAATTAAATTTAATTATAAATTTATAATTAATTATAATAATTTAGTGATAAAAAAGCAGACTTTCGAAGATTTTAAATAAAAAAAAAAAATTTTTATGAAGATGTGTATATATTTAAATCGATTCGATAATAGTTTGATGTCTGCCATTTTTATTTCTAGTATAATTTTAAATTACCGGCAATGTGTGGTGGCAAAACAGCAATCCATTTAAGACCGCTCTCTTTGATAGCGTCAAACATACGTTGGTGATCGGCATTTATGTCAAGAAACTGTTTCGGGATTTTGTCCAAATCCCAGAATAAAAATGAAGATAAGCAAACAGATACGCGTTCAACATTATTTTTTTTCATAGCACGTATTATGTTCTTTAATCCATCAGACATTTCAGTTGTAGGCTCTGAAATGATAAATTTTTAATTAATAAAATAACTAAAATACTAATCCAAAAAATTAACTAAATTTTTAAATTACTCAGATCATTTCTCGTTCCTAGTACAACAATGACTCCTTCCTGATTAGCAATTGATGGTTCAACCTGTTCATAATTGGTGACATTCCCAACGATGGTCTTGACTTTTCCCTTCAAGTGTTCCGGAATTTTGGCTTCGTCTCTTACGAAGACAGTGACGTCGTAGCCTATAAAATATAAAGCAATTGATGATAATTATGTGATAAGTATGTTGATAAAAATTATTTATAAAATGACCAATTAATTTAAAAATATCATAAAGCTGAAGTTAACAGACATTTGACAATCTATTGATTTTCCTTGAAAAATAAACTAGACATAGAAAATTATTCATAAAAATATTATTAATAATTTTTCAGAGCTTCTAAAATTTTAGTATCATAAAATATTACCTTTATTAACAGCGTGCTCTAAAGCACATAGACCAGTCATGCCGGTAGAGCCAAAAATTATAACCTTCTTCATGGTCACAGTGGTGTTTTTTAGTTGCTGAGAGAACTTTCCTTGAAGACACTTGAACAGAGACTGGAATATTTATTCGGCGATAATGAAAACCAAACTATAAATGAATTTTCATTATTTTATTTCAGTACGTCAATTTGATAAAAATACTGATATAGAATTGATAAGAATTAAAGATTTGATTGGAAAGTATTGCGTCTATACGTAGTTGCGTCTATAAATCTTGATAACGAATGACAAACAGCTGAGTCATCTAAGAATAATTTAAGTTAATTGCCGGTATGTTCTCCTACGCTAGATTGACAATTAACATAGAATCTATGCTAACATTAATATTATATTATATCACGTTTTCATAACTTGTTTTTTTATCCTTGTTTAATTTCTTCAATTGGAAGCGAGATCTATAGAAAGCGCGCGCGCACACAGCGGGTAATTTAAATTTTTAAAGTAAAAAATAAATAAACTTTTTAGAAAATGAAAATTAAGCTAGCCAACATCTTAAAATTTTTAGAATTTTTTTTTATTGAAAAAATTATTACAAATAAATAAAATAAAAATTTCATTTGTAAAAAACTTGAAAAACGGTAAGTGCAATATTTAAAAAATATTATTTTTTATCTTTTTCAAATTTAATAAAAAAAAATTGGATGTTACATAAAAAAAAATGTTATTTTAATTAAAATTCAATTAAAAAACTTTAATTAGAAAGAAAAAATGTATTAATTCATTGTTTGAATATAAAAATTAACTAAGCAGATATTTAATAATTTTTAAAAGTTTTGTTAATAAATAAATTATGGCAAAAAAAAATTGTCATGTAGAAATTTTAAAAAATTAAAAATGCAATTTTTTAAAATAATTTATTTGAATTAATTTAATTATTAAATAAAATTAAAAATTGGTCAAATGACAGCTAACTTTAATGTCATTATTTGAATAAGAAGCAATTTAAATATAACCGTTACAAAAAGTTTACGCGCGCTTCCGCGGCAGCCAATCAGCGTCGTCCTGTTCCGAACAAAGCTTTCTGCACATAGAGACACGCAGACGCCATTTGCATTCCGTCTAATGCTGACGAACTGACAATCCACAGCCTCCCGGTGCTATTTTGTATTTGTTTTTTTTACTAATTTTTACTTAATTATTGAAGTTGAATTATCATCACAAATATTTCTATCACATCAACAAATAACAATTTATATTTTAAACATCTTGATTGTTATTATTTTTATAAATTCATTAATTTTGCTTTGTCATGTTCGAGATGATACCTGTACTATACATTTCAATATTGTACGTTAGTCAATTAATTTACTGCTGAAATTGTCTCTTGTAGATTCGTAATCGATTATTTAAGAAAATTTTAATAAATTATTGCATAAAATGTAGCCATGGCTTTGGATTGGGTTTTTTCGTTGACGCCAAATTTTATCGCGCGGCTAAAAAATAAATTAAAATACTTTTTATTTACTCATTTTTTTTAATGACATTTAATTGTGATATTAATAATACTGAAGTTAGCGGTCAACTATCAATTTAAAAAATTTTTTTAACAAATTAATTACATTAAAATTTTCACTTGTAATTTTTATTAATTTTCACATGTGAAAATTTTTAATTAAATTTTTTTTTAATAATTTAATCGTTATAAAATTCCAAAAAAATTTTTAATATTTGTCAACTTCAGGGTTATTATTATTAAATATAAGTTGTTTCTAAGTATAATATAAAGTAAGGAAGTAGTGCACAAGTGTCTTAGTGAGTAGTGATTTGTTAGTGAGTAGTGATTTATTAGTGAGTAGTGATTTGTTAGTGGTATAGCAACAGCGACTTGTTAATTTTCCTCTGCTAGTCTCCTAATTTTTTAACTTGAAGGTAAATTAATTTTATGCGTTTAAAGAATATAAAAATTATTTTTCTGATAATAAGCCTTACAAAATTTATTTAATTTTTTTTCAGGAGTTCAGTTTTGGAGCATTCAGAAAATCTTGATATGGTAAGTGAGAAATAATAAATGCTTAAGTATTCTATTATACTCAACAGACATCAGATTATTTTTAACATACAAATTAGGGTTCAGATAAAATTTACAAAAAAATGTTGCCCATTTTTTTTTAACCTTAACATGTTAATTTTTTTGATAATTTTTTTGTTGAAAAACTCCGACTTATTTTTGGGGGATTGATAATTTCAGTTTTATAAAATTTTACTTACACAAATAAAAAAAAATTTTCATCAATATATATGTAATTCTTTATCTCTTATACTATGCTACTTAAAAAAAAAAAAAAAAAAAAAAAGTCATTAAACGGTATTATCAGTATTATAAATAAAAGTAGATTCTTGACATATTTTTCTCAACAATTAGTCAAATTACTTAAACTTTATATATATATTTAGTAAAAAACAAATGAACAACAATTTCTATTCTCACCTGTCAAAAAAATAACAACAGAATACTACCGTGACATGTGTCACTAAATTTAGTATTCATATATCTTTAAATTATTTATTATTTATTACAATAATGTCAGATGACATCGATAGTTGTTATACAAGCGATTCAGACATAGGATTTAGACAGTTGGACTCTTCAGAATCACCTGGATCAGATAATAATGAGAGCAATTCTCCCTATAATATATCATTATTATTACCGGTAGTACGTATAATACTGGTGATTTTCTTAAGGATCGGATTTACATTAGTGCAGATTGGCAGCGTGCCTATAACCAACGTAAATTTAATCCTGCTTCAAAATATCGTTGATTTTTGTTGGGTAAGTCTCATCTACATTATCCTAGGATCAGTGATAGCTTACACGGGTGATATAGTCGGTGTCGTGGGAGGGGGTCATTGGATAGGTGACAAAGTAGTGAACAAAGAAGAAGCAGTAATCGGATGGCAAACGATAATGATTGCTTCTTCAATAGCAACAACCTGTATGGTCGGTCGTACCCATACAATAGCATCTATTATCATCGGAATAGTTCTCTCGGGCATTGTGCAACCGTTTATTATTCACTGGACCTGGACAGCCAAGGGCTGGATGTCATGGAACTCGCTTCGTGGTCAGCAAGTGCCATTTCGTGATTTCGGCGGGTCAACTGTTGTCCATATCGTTGGAGGTCTTACCGGGCTTATTGGCTGTTCAATATTAGGAAGAAGGATTCTCAAGCTTCGTGACATGGACAAAGCTAGCATTGCAATTGGATCTGTTGGTACAACATTTATTGGTCATTTTTTCATCATCTTAGGACTTCAGGTTTTTATAAAAATAAATTTATTAATCAAAACTTTTTGTTTTGCAATAAAATTTGATGATTATTCCATTTTCAGAGTCTATTTTTTAGTAATAAAATAGATGACAACGGCAAATTAGTGAGCAAGTGGTTATCCCGCATATTTATCAACAATTTATTGACAGTATCGATGTGTGCCCTTGTGACGATAGCTCTTCATTTTTTAATGCGAGATTCATTCAATCATTGGACAGTAATGAGATGTATTCAAGCAGTCACTGCAGGTGTTGTTGTTATTTCAGCTGGCGTTGACATTTACACACCTTCAATTGCTCTAGCTATTGGTTTTGTCGGAGGAATCCTATTTTATCTTGTCACAAAAGCTATTTTTAAGACCCCGTTAGAGGATTACTGTAATATCATTGCTATTCACGTTGTCTGTGCTCTTATGGGTAGCTTCGTCGCCCTATTTTTCTACGGAGCTTCTCACGAATCTTATGGATACTCGGTTGTTTTGCTTGATGCACTCTGGCATCTTATCTGCATAGTTTCTATTATTTCATTCGTTTCCGTAACCGTAACGCCGATGTTTTTGATACTTGACTGTCTAGGACTGCTCAGGAATAGGTCTGAATACTTGAATCACTTGAGGTCTACTGCTGCCCAAGAGCGAAGACATAGGTATTCTAGTTTCAATTATTCATCGTTTTTTATTTCATTTTTCGGGTGATATTTACTGTATCGTAAATTTTTATATAGATCATTTGGTGAAAGATTGTTTCGTCTTGACTCTGAGACAGTTTTTATTCAACCTGGGCAGTTGAATGATCAAGAACTTCAAACCAAGTCATTACCTAGACCCTCAAGAATTGAAACGGTAGCGCGAGTTGAAATTCCCGATCAAAATCTTACCACCCAAAATGTTTTTAACGATAGTTTTGAAGCATTTAAAGGTAAATTTGAATTATTAATTGAGCAGGGTTGAAATTTTTTATAAATAATAAAATTAACTTTTTATTTAGAGTCAATTGTAGAACAGAAATTGAGAAAAGCTCGACAAGTTCATACAATTAGTTCAGCAACCGACCCAGCAGAAGTAGATCATGGTAGTTACAAAACTCTTGTGATTGGAGACTATAAAAAAATAAATGAAACCATCATTGGAAGTAAAAATTTAACCACGCCAACAATTACCTACGAGCTAATAAATGTTAACGATTATTACAACAATAATAGTTTACAAAGTTCACCTAAAGTTATTGAACAAGATCTTTCGTATAAACTTCATAGAACTTTAAATTCTTTGGATTTAAAGAGCGATAGCGTTATTCAAGACGGTGATAAAGTTAATGTACTTGTTGAACCGCAATTTTGTTCTTGTGTAAACAGCGATTCTGAAGATGATGATTACTTGAATTCATTTAATAAACAATCATTTGATGAGAGTCAAAACATCAAGTTAGCCATGATTAATGACAATCAATAATAATAATCATAATAGTAACGGGGATAATAAAATTGACAATTTGTTTTCTTATTAATTTTTTTTTATCGGTCTCACATTTTTTATTTATTTGGATGACAGTATTTTACAATTGAGTACCGTTAGTTAAATAATCATAGGTTTCAATTAATAGTTGTTTTTTTTTTTAAATCAATATTACAAAAATGAATGATTTATATTGCTTGCTTGGATTTATTACGCTAATTTCTGATTTTATTGTCAGGTAATTAAGCTTTCCATGGTTGTATTCTCATCGTGAATAATTGTGATATAACTAGATGCATTTAATTAATTGAATATATTTTTTTCACTATATTATAGATCGAAAAAAATAATTGACATTGATTGAATCCTTGATATTTAACAAACGATTCTCGAGGGTTCAATACAAGAGACTTATAAATACATAATTAATATATATATATATATATATATATATATATATATATATATATATATATATATATATATATATATATATATATATATATATATAATGTATATTTATAATATTTACAACACTGATTTAAATGGCACGATTGACGAGGTTAATTTAACAAAAAATTAACCGTCGACAACAATAAACTTTGTACAATCATTAAACATTTTTTTAGTCATTACTTTTCTTTCATTTATATGAATACTTATTTATTTATTTATATACTTTATAAATATATATTCATTTAAAAAAACGTTCAGACAAAAAAATTTACAAACGTAACATTAATAATTAACTGGATTTTATTTTTTAATTATTATCAAAACGTCAATATGGCGGGATTTTATTAGAGCTGACTAAAATTAAAAACTTAATTTACAATTTCGTTAATATATCATTACATTAATATGATCTTTCATAAATATTTACTAGAAACAAATGGAGTTTAAAAAATTAAATACAAAAAAATCTTATCTTTGGACTGTACAATGGACGTTTTTAAACTGTTGAAAATTACCTTTTCAACATAATTAATTAATATCTTATTTTTATATTAATATATTTATAGTTAATTTACCTAGGAATGAAAACATAGCTTCAATATAATTGATATTATCAATAGTCGAAAATCCACAATTTTGCAATTTGTATACGACTATTTAGTCACATAAAAAACATTATAACAATTTAATAGACATCAATATTGACATTCGACTATTATGCACATTGTAATAATTTACATAAGCGGTAATATCCGCATTGGTTTTCATAATTGTCATAGTTATAATCAATATTGTCAAAATATACATTATTTGTGATCATTATTTCCAAACATTTACATACTCAGTAGCTGCAGCAATCATAACTATAATATATAATATAATTTCATCTATCTACAACAATGATCACGTAAATAAATGTCAATCATTACATTTTAAAATATACAAAAAAATCAGTACAGGCATAATTTAATTTGATACATTTTTAAACGAATAATGTATTCTAATAACAGAATTTTTAACTTAAAAGTTAAATCTTAAATGGTATAATAATTAAAAAAAATTTTTTTTTACAATTAAAAGATAATAAACAATATCTTATTATTAATATTATACAATTATTTTCAAATCTTGCAACTTGATGTCAGCAAAAATTGACGTTTTAGTCTTAACAGTCAGGTAAAAAAAATATAAAAAAAAATGGCACTTGCAATGTACGTTAATTACACACCATTTATCGCAATAACATTAAATTCTGTTGATTACAATTACTATTATTACAATGATGTAAATCGCGCGATAAACATTAATTGTTTAACTAACTATCGGCATACATAGGTATGTACATGAAGGTAGGTTATTTACTGATTCAGTCACCGTATTACTGACTAGGTATTTGACCAACGTGTCCAAGCATATAGAGTTTAATCATTTGACCTGTTCGTTTAGATATGCCAGCAGTATTTTAATGCACACATAGAGCTAGCACTATTTCCGGCGCTTTAATCAACCAATAGATCCGTTGAATTCGATAGAGTTTATTTTATTGTGATAAAAATGATAGTAAAAAATGAACATTAGTTTGATTTATTATCACTGGGTGATGAAATTAAACGTCTCAGAAATAGAGGGTAGGGTGAACCACGAGTAATCAGTAGTCGACGTTTGCTAGGTCATCACAGTATCCGTGAGATCGTCCTTTAACCATTGTGGTATGGTCCGTGAGCCGAGTCGTTTAAGGAGCTTAACTAATGCCGTATTGTGAGATAGATAATACCTCTGCAACAGTTTGTACGACCTATCTTCCATCGGGGGATACTGACGACCTTTACTTTTGCCAAGGCACTTTGTATGATCTTCATTAGTGACTTGACAAAAGAATCCTTTTTTTGGGTCATACCTCAAGTGAGTTGAGTAATTGAACGCCGGGGTTATTTTCAAAAATCGCTGTAACTCGTGCAACGTTTCAACGGGATTCTGGCGCAATTGTTCTCCGTCAATAATGTGCAACTGCTGAGGCAAGTAGTACGACAGCCACCGCTCCAAGTGTTGAGCATATTTACCGGGGTTTAAGCATCTGTTGCGAAGATCACGCAGCGGTTTTGGAGCGGTGTCACTTGCTGTTATCACCGCATGAAAGCTGTAGTTGTTTGCTACCGGATCACCATGAGCACGCGTATGCTGATACCACGAGTACGCTCTTCTGGCTGGTGATAGCAGAATTGTTACAAGCTTCGCTTTTGGTAGAAGCGCGTGAGCTCGTCGTGGCACTAACTCTCCGTCAAAATATGTTGCTGATTTCTCAAACAAGTACCGCGAGCTTTCGTTTTTTGATGCTGGGAAGAAACTCATGTACCTGAAATAAATTATCATTTATTAAAATTTTATTCAAGGGATTTAAATTTATTCGAATTATTATTTTTTTTAATATACTCTAATTTTTTAAAATTAATTCTATATTTTAAATTAAAAAGAAAAATTAGTTTTGAATATGTTAGTTCAATACTAATTTTAAAAGTTTGAATTTCAATTAAATGAATGAGAATATTAATTGGATGAGCATTCGTCTATAAATCTATTAAACTGTCTCTACCTTACGTGAATTTCAATTGAAAACTTTTTTGACAGAAGTTACTATCGTTACAGTTTTACTTTTAATGTATTTGCTGAAGTCATTATTTACACCGGAAATGCTAACTAAGCTGATAAAATATTACATGTATATTATTGAAAAAAATTTTTAATTCAAGAGAAATTAATTTAAATAAGTTTTAAAAAAATTTTTGGCAGTATATTTTACTGATAATTATCAATAAATTTAATGTTTAAGTAAATAATTTTTTTAACAAAAATATCATTTCTCTTCAGTTAGTTACAAAATAACTATTTGTACAAATATTTATACATTCTATAAAATGAAAATATATATCCTTTAAACAGCCGTCACAAACAACATGCGCACTAGTTTCAATTTATGTTTGTCAGCGGCGGCACATGCTTTGTGTGCTTTATTTTTTGAACTAGCAGATTGTAAACAAGTAAATAATAATATTTATAGATGTTTGTTTAAGATTTAAACAGATATATTGTCGTCATGTTACTGTTTGTTTAGAAAAACTATCTAATCTACTCTAAAACAAATTCTTCTTCATACTTATTGTTATTATACAATATAATATCTGCCGGTGATTTAAAACTCTACGCTTAAAACAGTATTTTTATTGCTTACGCTATACGTCAGTCAATAATATAACATCTTGAGATAAAGAATTATAATTTTGATAGTCAAGTGAGTAATAAATAAGCCGAGAATTTTTTAACGAAATATCTCACAGCTACTTAAGCCTTGAACTTAATCAAAGTTGATTGTTTAATGTGTGTATGATACAAAACTTAGATTAAATAATGAGTATAACATAACAGTTTTAGACTGTCTCTTGAATAACTAATACGTTTCTCGATCATAGATATTTTTATTTACGATACGGGTATTGGAGGCGTTTCTGATTAATATAATATAAACTCTAGTTCAATATATTTTTTTTTTAAACGATTAAAATGATTGGAATATTAGTTTTGTTTTTCTTGATATAAATGCTAACTAAATATTTGAATATGTTTCTAAAAACTTTTTGATTTAATTCACAAAGTTCTGAATTATTTTGAAAAAAGGAAAAAATACTATTTATATACTCGAATTTTCAAAGTTAATTAAATTTTGTTTCGTTTTAATAAATATAAACAGCGAGCGATATTTACATTGTTTAAAATTATAAAGTTTTTAGACTATAAGTAAATAAGAATAAGGATAAAAGGTCATACCAATCGAGTCCTTTGTAATAATTTTTTCCATTGAAAAATTGAATTTCCTCAAAAGTATCCGGACTGGGTAGATTGCTGCTTATTGCCGGGTGAATTGAGAGAAATGTATAGAGAGCTGTCGTCCCAGTTTTTTGCGGGCCAATAACGAGAAACCTTGGCAATTGATCGCAGGTTTTATTTTTCGACCATATTTTTTGGTGCCGGGGGTCATCACAAGGATTCTGCAAAATTTTAATAAAAACAGTTAACGATTATTAATTAAAAAAAAAAAAATACAATAAGTACAAGAGTTTTTGCGGCTGAAATATGATTGAAGTGAGTAAGCAAATAAATGAATGAGCGAGTGAGAAGGTGTATTATCGACATAACTCTTAATTAGAGATTAATTAGCTCACTTACTCCCCAAACGGGATCCGCCTCTTCAGGGTATAATTGGAAATAGCGTTCTCCTAATTGGAGCGGCGGGGCACTCGAAAGCCGTAGATTTGTCCAGCACTGGATGAATTTAATGACCGATTCAAATGTATAAAGAGCCAGACGATCATTACCGTAATTGGACATGTGCGTCATGAAGATGTTTATCTGAGAATTAATTATTGGTCTTTTTATTAATAACTCAATAAACTTTAAAATCAAGATTATTATCATTAGAGAAAACTGGCATTATTATTACAACAACAATATTAATAGTTGTAAAAAAAATAACTTTAGTTAAAACTCAATTATAAACTTACTGGATTGTAAACAATGGTCTGAAATAATTCACCGCCCTGTATAGATTCATCCAATTTGTCTCTTCCACCGGGATATCTTTCAATGAAAATTGTATGAGTAAAAAGTCCGCAAGTTTGTCGTGGCAAAACCTTTAAGCATAAAAGTACGATATTGTAATTGAAAATACAATTTAAACTTAAAATTATTCGAATTAATGGTACATTATATATAGATATACATCTAATGGATATAAATATATATATATAAAGTTCGGTATAAAGAACGATAATCTTTGATCACGGCTAAAGTTGATGGGGAAGAGAGAAAGAGAGAAATTTATTGCTGACTGAGCCACTTGAGACGGTTCCTCTTATTCGAGAATCTTTGATACTGCATCAAAGAATATCTCAGTTGAACAGTTTAGAATGATCCTGGCAAAATGGCTTGAAGCCTTTTGCAACTCGTAAATTGATAGCAAACTCTCTCAATACTCGTTGAATCTCTAGATATATATACGTATATTATATGATGTAGGTTTATCTGCCGGTATACATCTAACTATCAGTATCCCTCTTTCTCTCTTTATCTCTTCTTCTTACTGTTTAGTAGGTCTATCGATTTTCCTGTACCATAATATTGCGATGAATGAAGCCACGCCTAAGTCGAGCAGGTCTCAGGTGTGGATACTCCTCAGTACTGGTGACTTTGATGTTCCAAACTCGCTTCCAAGCTTCATAAAGTCCCTCGTGTACCGGATAAACTCCTGAGTGATGAGGACTGACACTGTAACCACTCACCGTCGGTATACCGTGTTCCTTTGCAAATTGCTTATTAAGGCCCATGTCCAATTGTAGATGAGTTACATTCTCGTAGAGATGTGGTTGTTGGTGATTCCACATGTGCGAAAACCACGAGAATCTGTCTCAACATAATTGGGTAATATTTTTATAATAAGTTAAAATTTACTTAAAAAAAAAGAACAATTTTTTTAGTCTAAGAATTTTTCGGCTTTATTCAATATTATCAAAATAATGTTCTTAGTTCAAGCGAATTTTTTCTATCAATATAGGTGTAAAAATAGATTAACATACCTGTCGACGTTCTCTAGCAGCATATCGTCCCCCAGGTTCTCCTCGGACGTTCCGTGATGGAAATACTTTCCGGAAAACCCCAAGTTAAATTTAAACCCTGGCACAAGCGCTTGGATCCTTTGTTGCGTTGCCAAAAGCGCCAGAACGTCGTCCTTCTTTAATCGCGTGCCTTTTTCACCAACAAATATATCATCCACATCCACCAGTATCATGCGATTAAGACTGAGGCTCAATTGTCCGTGTGATAAATACGAAAGCGAATCCAGTAGGAGTAATTTGTGGAGCCAAAAACGGAGCCCGCTTCCAAAAAACACTCGCTGTATACCATCATATCTTCCGTGATCCTGCAATTAAATTCAACAATTTTAATCATTAGCAGTGATAATCATTATAATTATTGTCAATTACAATGGAATAGGAAGATACATATACATTATATTATTCAAATATTAATTATCCAGTATATACAGTTTATTACTCCATTGTACTCCGTGTAAATATACATATTATATATAAAGTGAAATAACAATAGAGGCTGTTGGAAAACTGTATTACGAGTGACACGTTGACAGAAACAGTTAATTATGTTAGTCGACATCAACAAACCCTTCAGTTGCTTCTATGCTGTTTTCATCCTCTCTCACATCAGCAACATCACTACCAGTACCATTAGAAACTAAACCCATAAAGTGTGTATGTGTGTTCAAGTGAACTTGTTAACACTGAACAATAATAATCACACCGATAATATAATTAAAGGGTCACCTGTAAACCCACACGTAGACCAGGTGCACCAGCTGTTGAACAACTATGATCCTCATCACCATTTCAACTTGAGATAATTAAATCTGGAGTCAATCAGCTGTGGATTCATTCGATTAATCAGCAATGCGCCAAAGTTAACCCGCACACACTGGTCTGCATTGTCAATTTGTTTTATTCACGAAACAAACCCACATTCTAGTTCATAAACACATACACACTTTACAACTATTAATTATACTATACTGCTAGAATGTTTTTTCATTTATGCTCTGATTAACGATCCAATTTTGTACAAAATATTCCATCGTCAAGCTTCATAAAATATTCTGTTCTATTGTCTGCATACGCGACCCGATTTAACGCACAAAATGCTTGTTTAAAACTTTTCTGCAGAGCGAATTAACTTTTTTATTACTATTATACCTATGCGATTTCATTTTGTTATTTTGTTATTTTCTTTTCTTTTAGTTTTTCGTTACAAAGAATATTGAGTGTATCATAACTCGGTAAAAGTTTACGAGGGTAGTTTTATATCAGAATCTTCTTCCTCTTTTTCTTCCGTAGTTCAATGTATTAACAATTCAACTCGTAGGAAAGGAATTTCGTACAATTGCAGTGAAATTTCCACTTAAATGCAAACGCGAGTTTAAACAGCTTTACGAATTGTTTTAGTAACGCACACTCTGTCTTTACGGGAACAGTTTATACGTTTATAAAGTACCTACTTGAGTAGATCATTGTCATCGTTGTCTTTATTGTATTAATTCGCGCCCATTACTCTATTCAACTGTGACCCAGCCACAAGTGTTGAATACCTCACCCGACTTGAAACAATTATAAAACCGATTGTATTTCTATTTTCGTCGTTACGTTTGTATAAGACTCGTATTTTCTTATATTTTTTTTTTTTTAAGATTCTTTTAGCAATAAAAATTTTGACGATCTTTTTGCAATTTAATAAAAAGTTTTATTAAGGAAAATCAGATCAGATACTTAGTGATGTTGATGTCAAAAATAGATAATTGACTTAATCTCTAAGTAGTAGACTTTGAATTTAGTGTTATCTTATATAATTAAACATGAAAGTTCCAACTAAATATGAAGGTAGGTAGTATAATTTAATTACAACTCGTGAAAATGAGCTTTGTTAAATTTAATGACACTCGATGACAAGAGATAAGATCGATAAATGTCAGAATTATATTAATACTGAGTATAATAATCGCGAATTCAATTTTAAGTGTTCAGAGTGATAAAGAATTCGTAGATAGTTAATCTACTTAAACTTAATTAAAACACGACGGTATTATCGGAAAAATTATTAATCTAATATACTTTTATCCTGAAATATTTGAGCACTACCTACTCTTCACTTCTAAATAATTCAAAGTGAAAATGTCATTTTAAGAGCAGGTAATATTGAATTTATCATCAAGTTAAATTCAACGTCACTGAGTTATAAAAGTAATTTAATAATATGTATGTAAAATAATAATAATAATAATACCTGTATCACGGTGGCAAGAGGAGTTTTTTGATTAGTATAGTCGAGGCTGTCTCGGTACGCCCAGGCTAGTGGCTCGTACGTGCTGTCGTTTGGTTGAAAAATGGTCCAGTCACCACCGGGTAGAGGCCCCCAGGCAGTCTCGCCGGATCTGGTCAACCTCAAGATGGGTGAGGCCGCGTTCAGCTGTGCATCCTAACGACCAAAGCAAACCGTATGAATGAGAAATAAAACAAATGGATTACTAATAATAATAAAAAAAAAAAAATAATAATAATAATAATAATAATAATAAAAACAAAGAAAAAAATATCAAGGATCTAATATTATTACATAAAGGGAGGAAAAAATTAGTCTTCTTGTTTAAAAGGAACAATAGAGTATCCACGATGAATTTGGATCGCGCATTCACGCGCCACTGAATCGAAAGACAGAAAATCTAAAGACGGAGAATGTAATCTCGGAAATAGAGCAAGAACTTTTGACCCTGAATCGCTCTCTACGAGGGCAACTAATCAGCGCTCTTGGCTTCGTTTTTTATTTTATTTTATTTTTTTAAGGTCATGGATCACAGAGAAAAAATCCGATTTGTTTTGTTTTACTCCGACCGATCAACTAATTTCAAAAAATTCATTTTATTTATTTGTCTAATCAATTTTTTCTTCTGTGATATTAATTAAAAATTTTAATTACCTTGAGTCGTAAATTCGTGTGGATGAATAATGGAAATCCTTTCAATTGGGCACCTACAAGACTCTCCTCACCGGGTGGTGCAAATCCAACAATTCCAACAGAGTATTCGCGGCAATATTTATCGAGTAACTCACGGTTCCATTTGTCCATTTGAAGATACTTGTTTAGATTTTCAAATACCAGCACACCGTATCTCCCTTTATCGAGGTTCGTCAGCACTGGTAATGATTTACCCGCTACTTCTACCTTGTATCTAAAAAGAAAAAAAAAAAATAACAATTTTAAAACAAATTGTAAATCAGTCAATTATACACAATATTATATCAGTCAATCTGCAAATTAACCAATCATATTGTTTAACAACTAAACCAGGGCATTTTGATTGAATCAGCGGAAGGCTTTTAAATAGTTTCTGGCGATGACGTGACTTAATTAGTTATCCATCATGTACAAATACCCACACATATGCAAATCCACCAATATTAATTAAGTAATCAACACGATCGTGGCAATTGTTCAGAGATGAAAAAAAAAGTATAGCCTGTCTCTCGTACCCTGTGATGCCTAGTGTTCATTTGTGTCGCTTCTACATACTAGCTACCCTTCTGGTTAAACACACATAGATATATGTATAAACATGTCATTCGCAATTTCTCTCTTGTACTGTTTGTACAACGTGTATAAGTGCATTATTAATTTGACAATATACAACAACGTTTTTGCTTCTGTACTCATACTCAGCCTCTCTTTTTTTTCCTTTTTTCTATTTTTCCATAAAAATTCTCTTAGCGCGCATTCATTTACATTCACCGACGATATTAATTCTAAATCACTTTGACGCCGTAGCTGTGTATTCAATTCAATCTATCCATTTTATTTTCCCCAGAATAAATGTATTTAAACATAAAACTACCTACAAATATACGCATACATATAAAGATAGAGAATATAACTGTTTCCATTAGGCAAAGAGAATTTATCTCAAACAAAATTTGTGTGAATCAATTCCCAATAGAGTCAGCCAGTCAAATATTGATCAATATCTTGAAATTTTTTATCCAACAGTAAATAAAATAGTTGTCGATGTTTCTCGATATTTTTATTTTTTCATTTATTTTCTTTGATTTCTTTTTTTATTATGTGAAAATAAAAAGATTTTATAGATTACGAGTAAAGATAAATCGTGCTTTTAGCTCTGAATTTTTTTTTTTTTTTTTTTTTAAATTATTTATTCGATAAGTTTTTATTTATCAGTGTAAATTCGTTAAACAAAGTAAATGATTGACTGAGGGTAAAGGAAAGAAATTGTGCCCGACAGCTTGATAAAATGCAGTTGAAAAACCGAGTGTACGATCTTTTGTCAAGCCTCTGGATTGTATTCGCCTTTACTCTCAGTACTCATTATATATAGATATATATTTTCTCTTTTTGTGAGAGTAGTGTGTATACCTCGAGATAGAATGTAATTTAAAAGGGTCCTTTTAGCCAGCTGCGTCGTATTGTCAACCAACACCATGGGATTCTCTTTCACTTTCTCAGCGGCTTTGTCAAAATTCGCGCAAATACTCTATTTATTATGATTATAATTGTTTTTTTGTGACACCTCGAACGTAACACAGAGAACAAAGCAATAAAGAATTGCAAAATAATTTATTAAATTGCTTTCATTGAACTCGTTTTTTTAGTAAAAATATAAGTAATTTTTATTCGATCTATTTTATTGAAGAGGGATGAAAAAAAAAATATATATAAATACCGCCTTAGAAAGAATTATTGTTACGGAGAAGTTGACATTTCTCATTGAAGTGTATAAATGTGTGAGTGTATTTTCCCGACGGATTCTCGGTATTCATGTCACGTATGTACCTCCGGGAGTGTTCTTACATGACATTTCACAGGATAAGGCTTGGATCAATGCGACATCTTCTTATCTTGTCATCCACGCGTTCGAGCGTTAGTCAACAATGAAAATAAATCTTAATTAAGTTTAACGTGATAATTATATTGATTATTACCCCAACATTGATTGTCAGTAGAGTCAGAATCGTAAGGATGTGATGCGAATTCTGATTAGTGATAAATCATGTGTAGGGAATTATTCAGTTTTCTCAAAGCAGTGTTGAGATTATTGATTAATTCCAGTAATGATTTACTTTTCCGTTCATAGTAATGTCTACTTTGAGGTGGTACTAATAATTTTGACGAAAAAAATTTTTATTATAAAAAAATCCTAAAAAACGAAGGATAAGTCCCAAAACTGTAGATTTCAAACAAATTAGACTACTTTTGATATGACAGTATTCATATCCATGTTGGCTCCTTGGGTTGGTTTTTTTTTTTTTTTTTTTCTAAAAGGCAATTTATCATAAAAATTAAACTTTAAAAACAAATGGAGGGAATCTTTGGATTTAGATGGTCTTTAGACTCCCTGGATGAATATCCTGCATGCTCTTATGTAGAGGTATATAACACGACATGTAGAATTATTCATGAAGGATGCGTAGCTTCCCTGGTTTCGATTCGCAAGTACGCTGAAAGCAGTTTCGTGCTTTGCTCACGAAATAACCAATTCGGTATTGTATGCATGCAGGTGTATTGTCCATATATATGGGGTATTCCATGCCAAATCGATCACTTTTGACCCCGACCCTTTTCGATTTGGCCGAAAGTTTTCCATCCTTTTCTACCTTATAAAAAACGGTTCTCAGAATTTTTTTGAATTTTTTTACCTAACTCCAAAAAAGTTATGAATTTTTCAAAAAAATGGCTTTTTTATTTTCAAATAGCCATAACTTTTTCAAAACTAAACATTTAGGTACCTTTTTTTTTTTTAAATTTTTGTTTTTAGATGTACTTTCCGATAAAAAATATTAAAAATTTTTGTAAGTCAATACATATGGAATTTTTCAGTTTTTGACAAAAATCAATGATTTTTCGAAGTTCGACATTTTTTTTTTTTTAATTTTTTTTTCTAAAATAAACTTTAATCAATTCCACAGTTATCCCTGTAGAACCCAGATTGGGCCGATTTCTCTTTCTATTTTTTTTATTCAATTGAAAAAATATTGTTAAATTTTCAAAAATGGAAAAAAAATTTTTTTTCATAAATTTTATTTATATAATGAGATAAATACAATTCAACGATTTCACGGCATTATATTCACAATTTAGAGGCTTCATCGATGACTGTAATTAGTAAGATCAATAATTGATGCAGCTAAAATTAATTACTTTTCTCTCTGTCGTTTAAATATTTTACAAATTCTGTGTTCATTCGAATTCGAAAAGTTTTTAACTAGTAAACAACCATTTTCATCCGGAATTATACAATGTAGTTGTTAAGTTCCTGTAATCGGTTTCGTTTTCAAAAATCGATCATTTAAATCATTTACTGCTGTGTCATAATCTTCTTCTGGGGAAAACTTCACTATAATATTCGGCAAGTTATCCGGTGCAGAAGCCCATTCAAAAAGTTCTTCTGGTGTCGTTATTTGTTTGTCTACCGCGAGTTGGAGACTTGCTCTCGCTGCAAGTCGTTTGAGAATACCACCGATTCCATCACACGGACCTTTCCCATGGGCAGTCGCAAAAAAATGCCATTCAACAGGAATATCAAAATCATCTTCGTGGTAATATAAATTTACAAAGTTTTTAAAGTTTTTAAATTGTTGAGGAGCTCGATCAGAAAAATAATAAATCTTGTTACAACGTTCAGGAAGACTTTTCACGTAATCAGTTATTATTTCGATGAAAACATGAACAGCAACGGCATCATGTTTGTTAGAATCTGAGATAATTACTAAACTTTTGTGTTCAAGTTTGTTATTTACTGTATAATAAATAACGACTGGAAAAACTGTTGCCTGATTATTATTCCAGTGAAAACCAGCTGCCGCATTTTGTACTACGAAGGCATAATTTTCTGCAAAATCACAAATAATAACATATTCATTTGGTTTCAATGTTTCTTTCAATGTCTTCAAGAATTGGGCTTGCTCCTTAGCAATGAACGAATGAGGTAGAAGAATTTCTAACTCACTACAAAATTTTTCCACAAATTCTTCTGTAGGCTTAATAATAGTTTCTAAACTACTTCTCGGTTTTGATATCCAATATTTATATGTAATATTCTCGATTTCCCGGTCCTCAAAACATTTTAGTAAAATTTTACTCAACTCATTGACCCCAGGACAGTTTTTACATCCACCTAAATAACACTGAAAAGATGGATTTTCACATATAATCATGCTCAAGTAATCGCTGTAGTGTTTAATGGGCTTTTCTGTGTTCCTTGTCAAAGAATAAATATTTGCACCTAAAATAACAGTAATTTAGTAAACTTAAAATTCACGCATTTATAATTATTAATTAATTTGATAATTACGAAGCATCATTAACTTCACGTTTTGATGAATCGTACACACGCAGATGGTGTGTGTTCCACTTGCCCCTGCTAACACACAATGTTTTGGTCGCAAAGAAGCGAATTTTGAAAATCCAATTCTCTCAGTAGGATTTATTTCACAGAAACATTGGTATAATTCTTTTAAGTTAGACAGGATAAGTCTTTTTTGGACGTGTATCCGATTACCATCATCACTTCGAATTGATACAAAGTCTTTCATACCGGGCATTTGAGCACTATACTCATCATCGTTGTAAAAATTTTCGACTTTTAATTTTACCTGATCAGTAATTGTCCTCCCTATACAAAAATGTTGAGTAATTTAGTTTTCAAGTCTATTTAAAACATCGATTTTACGCTACCCATACCTAATTTCGATTCAGGTGTAGAAAGTAAACCCGTTTCTTCAACCAAATTTTTTGCTACTCTTGACAAATGTCTTGATGTATTCATAGTTTCACAAATACGTCTCTCACTCCATTTTACAGGTAATAATGTTAAAATTTGTATTTTCAAAGACTTATCAGTTTCTTTATCGTTGAATTTATCATACAACATTTTAATTAGAGAGCGAAAATTTTCACCATCGTCATCAATCGATTCTTCATCTGAAGAAGAAAGCAAAACTTTTTTAAGCTGTCGGATACCCGATTTATTTTATTGTTCAAAAATTGATTATCATTCAATTTCTTCGATGGAATCGGTGATTGATTTAACAATTCTAATGCATGGTTTATTACGGGTAATTGAGTTGCAGCGCTAACTTGGGATCCTGAGCTTGATTGTGATGCTTTGGGTTCGCTATCAAATGACATGGAACCTTAAAAATAATAGTGAAACATATAGCTACTAGAAATGTATTCAAGTAACGTATAAATAATTAAAAAAACTTACGGAATGATAAGGATAATGGGAGATCCATGGCAGTTGTATTACTATCATTATCAGCCTGATCATTGTTGTCATTATTGTCACTATAGTTGTCTTCACGGTCACTTACATCAGCACTAGGATCATTACGAGCATTTGTTTGTTGCTTCACTAACTCTGAAGCTTTTTTCGACATGAACTGCATAATAAATAATTATCATCTAATCCTAACGTTACTTTCATAATATCAGTCGCCGGACGTAAACCAATTTTTTTAAATGAGATTCCAACTCAAAAGGATTACAACACCGATCAAATACCTTTTTGACGCCATAAAGACAAATTAAAAAAGCGCTTATAAACTAGAGAAATTATTTATTTATACAACAAATGTAATGACAATCTTTTATAAAACACTAGATTGCACAAAAGATTTATAGGTTATGTTTTAGATCTCAAAATGAAAAAGCCGCACTTTTAATCAAAACATACTAGCTTATAGCATCTAGTTTACTGGCTATAGGTAAGTCGATAATTGTTATCCCTAGTTTATCGATCTAATTGATATATTAAAATTTGAATCTTACTAAATACAGTCATCGATGAAGCCTCTAAATTGTGAATATAATGCCGTGAAATCGTTGAATTGTATTTATCTCATTATATAAATAAAATTTATGAAAAAAAATTTTTTTTCCATTTTTGAAAATTTAACAATATTTTTTCAATTGAATAAAAAAAATAGAAAGAGAAATCGGCCCAATCTGGGTTCTACAGGGATAACTGTGGAATTGATTAAAGTTTATTTTAGAAAAAAAAAATTAAAAAAAAAAATGTCGAACTTCGAAAAATCATTGATTTTTGTCAAAAAACTGAAAAATTCCATATGTATTGACTTACAAAAATTTTTTAATATTTTTTATCGGAAAGTACATCTAAAAACAAAAATTTAAAAAAAAAAAAGGTACCTAAATGTTTAGTTTTGAAAAAGTTATGGCTATTTGAAAATAAAAAAGCCATTTTTTTGAAAAATTCATAACTTTTTTGGAGTTAGGTAAAAAAATTCTGAGAACCGTTTTTTATAAGGTAGAAAAGGATGGAAAACTTTCGGCCAAATCGAAAAGGGTCGGGGTCAAAAGTGATCGATTTGGCATGGAATACCCCATATATTGTACGAGTTGTTCGCAGTCCCGAGAGAGAATATTTGCCGATACGAGCAAAGCTCACACAAGTGCCAATCGTGAACAAAGAGCGCAAATAAGGAGAATGAGAAAATAGCAGTCACACAATTTCGTAAATTGGGAACACACTCGTTTGTACAAAAGAAGATCGTTTCAAGTTGATCGGCAAAGACCTGGATAGAAGAAAAATGTAAAAAAATCTGTATCGTACACCTATACGTATGAACTTAAAAATAAATGAACAAACTGGATACGCGAAACTCTTTTATTCTTCGTATCCAACAGACGCCAGTTTTCAGATCGAATTGGAAGTTGTCTACCGAAAGTAGAGTGAACACGTGGTATTGGCTTCAGGTTATCTTCTCGACCCCTCTCTCAAAAACTTAGACCTTTTTCACATGACAGTTCGTTCGTGCTTACGATTCTGACAATTTCCGCTAGTAATAACGTCCATTCGTGTTTTGGGATTTTTCCATGTCTTTTTTTTTGCCTTCAAATAGCTTGTAGCCTTCAGGGATCCATCTGAAATGCATTCACCGTCATACAGCCACTAGCTCTCGGATTTACCCTCAATAACGAAGTTTTTAATCGATCACACCATTTTCCTTTCGCTATTTTCCCGTCTACTTTAACTTTAACTTTACCTTCTTTTTATTTTTCTCTTTCTACTTCATCATTTTTATTACCACATGTACCTCAGGCGCTCCCAAACTCTCCATCAAACATTTTCCATTACTTTCGTATTGATCTAAAATTTTAATCCTATCCTCTAAATTATTCATCTAAATTTCTTTTCCCTTAACCAATAAAACATGAATGAAAATTTATCATGGAGATCTAATCTTTATTTTAATTAATTTTTTATAAAGCTCCACCGAAAAAAAAAAAAAAAAAAAAAAAAAAATATTATTGACGCTACATGAAATTTAGAGTTGCTGTTCATTTAGAGAGAAAAAACGCCCACAGTACTTCACTATTGTGAGAACAGAACAAATGAATGAAGTTGATGATGACGGTGAAAGCTCGGACACAAGAGTCCTCGTGAAAGATGTAGGAGAAAAAAAAATGTTGAGGATGAAACTATTGAGTGGGATGATAGCTAGCTAGTGAAGGAGTGCTCAAAGGTTTGTATGGATTCCTAAAGATGAAACTACATAATAGGTAAAAGGTACGACATTCAGAGATAATATTCAACTCTCAGCAGATGTCTGGGTTGTCGGGTATCTTATAGAGCTTTTTAGCTTCTTTACTTTTTTATTATTCTTTCTTTTTCTTTTTATCCTCAATTTTCGTGTAATCTCAAGACTACACTTTTCTTTTAAAAGTTTCGACGTAATTGTTCATATTCAAGGCAATTTCGTTGAATTGATTCACCATATACATGTTAAATATGTTGCAGCACACTTTAATTTATTGAATGTTGAAAAAAATTTTCAAAAGCAATAAAAAAAAATATTGGCATATGCATACGGAGTACTTCTGTCGACGTTGACGATAGTTCAACGGACAGAACGTTACATTTAACTGGACTATTTTAACGAAAGTTTGGCACGTGTTTCTGCGATTCCCTTTCCAAACAATGCGGTCCAGTTGGATTAACCGTTTGAGCATAGTTGGTTTCTACTTTAACCTAGGATGTTCTCTGGCTTTAAGTCGCCATTTCAGAATTCAATGACCTCTTTCTTCCAAGGGTACTAAAAGGGCTTTACCTCGGAGAGTTATACAAGACTTAATCATAAAGCATCTGTGTCTATGTCTATGTCTATGTCTATGTCTATATCTTTGTCTCTATATCAACCATAATTCAGTTCAATATATACGATATTCTATATATTGTAGCCTTGAATCTACGATGACAAAGGGCTCTCAATAACTGTGATCTATATATGTATAAAGTAATAACGTTATTTGTATGAGTAGACCAGTCCGCAATTGAATTCTCTCAGTAAAGTTATGTGTGCAGCTAACTGATAATTAATTTTCATCAAAGGTATTGTAACATAGTTGCGGTTTAATATTTCCAGTCGATCATTCAAATGGTCCATTTTAATCTTTATATTGCCAGACAGACCGAACCTGATCACTACTGTGTGTGAATAATAAACTAATTGTTAAATTTATTCAGGTGTTGGACGATTGTTCTCTTTTTTAATTTATTAAATGGCTGGCAAAGGGCTTTTTTTTTAACCAAGCTATTGTACAATACCGCCAATATTGTTAGTAAATTTGACAGAGTTACTTGGTTCGGTAAATAGAAATTATCGATAAAATTAAATAGTCGATTGGTATTTTGATGATTAAAAAAAAAAAAATAATGAAAAGAAGTTTAATGATCTGTTTAGTTGGTGGGTTGTATGCTCTAGAGGCTACAGGCTATCTCCTAGATTGAATTGTAATCTGATAAAGGGATAAAGGGATTTAATTTAGCAACAAAGTACTTCCTCAATAATCTCTAGCCGTGATTGTAATTTTTATATTGCATTAATGATACAAAATTAATTCTGCTACTAGCGGTATGTGAGCTATTAGTAATTTCAATGGTATTTCATTAACTGACATTAGTATTGATTTAATTCACCGTCAGTTCATTAATTTATTGAGCTATTGATTTATCAGTTGATTAACTTTCTATTTAAGAATTCAGACGTAATTACTCTCTGGATTGTTAGGATATATTTTCGGATTAAGAGGCGGCTTCAGTTATTAAAGGTTCATGAATTTCTTATAAATAAAGAAAAATTTTAGAAAAAACGCTCTGTAATTAAATAGATTATTGAATTATCTGCAATAGCTTCACTGTAGCGAGTAACAAAAAACAGTATGGATTCCCTCGATGAGTGCAAAGAGAGAAAAAGATGTGATTTGTTCTTAATGAAAAAAAGTTGGTTTGTTGTACAAAAAATAATACCAGTACAGTGGAGTCTCCTTAACTTCTTCGTTTTTCAACTTTAACTCCCCACAATTTTCCTCGAAAAAAGAGTGGAGGGGATCGTCTACAACAATTTTATCAGTATTACAATCTTATTATTTTTTGATGATATGAACCAGATGACATTTCACATTCAATTTAAATGTTCAAATGATTGCTGTGTCAAGTTAAAAGCAAATAATATGTTAATCCAATTACATAGTCAATCTTGGTTTGACTTAAAACAGTTTGCGCGATATCAAAAGACGTAGGTTTGATTCCTGCATACAAACACTGGTAATTTTTTTCAAGATTTCTTCGACTTTTAACTTGAATATATTTAGTTTAAATGTGGCATGTCTCGTACATCTCATTTGAAACTTTTAAGCCTTGATAAGATTGTAAAAAAATATCTTTATCAAAACAACATTCATTTGGAATGTTTGATAATACAAGAATAAAAAAAAATGAGTACAATAATCTTTCTTTATGAGTATGAGTATAGGAAGTAAGAGATTGAAAAACAACTGAGTAATGAGGCCATAAAAATTTATAAAGACTGAGTAAATTATTATTTTATGAGCATAAGAACTAACAAAACCGGAAATTAGTGGTGAAAAACAAGGATTAGAGGTAATGCGTGTGTATGTTTATTTTTAAGTATACAGAGTGGAGTAATAGAGAGAGAAATTGGGTGGTACAATTATTTCATACCAGTGAAAACGACATACCTAACTGGTGTGCAAATGTAGATAGAGAGGATGCAAGCAAGAGGAAATAACGTGTATATACTGCAAAGCGAGCCAAATCGTTGGGAGTGATCTGAGTTTGAAATTTATTCAGGCATCAGTGATTATCTTAATGAACGTACTGGCATTTCTCGTCAATTTCCACCTTCTCCGGCAATTTATACCTTCAGCAGCTCTTTTATTTAAAGTTCCTTGTTGGATTTGTGTGATCGACTTTTGTCGGGTAATTCAATTTTCACTTTTACTCCACACTTTCCACCCTTTTTTCCACTCTTTCTTTTATAATGAGTATAATTGCTACAAATACACTGGTCTCGAGCTCTTTTACAATTTCCTTCAGAATTTAATTAATTAGAATTCTAACGCTGCTTTAATTATTTTCTCGTCTCACTTTGATTAAGTTTGGTACATAATATTGCATCACGCAAACACGCTGTTAATTACTAGCTTTCATAGCGTTTCGATATATTATTACCAATTATGAGGTATCACCGAGGTTATGAAAGTTAAAATAATATACACGTAAATGTTCATTTCTCTCATTACTTTTTTGTATATATATATATATATATATATATATATATATATATATATATATATATATATATATATATATATATATATATATATATTAGGGTGGGTCAAAAAAATCGAATAATTTATTTTTGATTTTATACTCTGAAAAATAGGTTCGTAGACACCTAAAAAGAATTCTCTCCAAGTATAAGCTCTTAATTATAACGGGAAGGTCCTCCGCTTTGCGGATTTCTATTTTTTTCGAATAATCAGATAAAAAAATTTATATCTCGCTTCCAACTGCTTGGAAAAATATTCCGTGGCATAGATTTTGTGAGAAATTGAATGCTTTACAAAAAGGTCTCTTATGAC
This sequence comes from Cotesia typhae, assembly GCF_013202065.1. Lineage (NCBI taxonomy): Eukaryota > Metazoa > Arthropoda > Insecta > Hymenoptera > Braconidae > Cotesia > Cotesia typhae. Next base: position 5,981,277 of record NW_027423757.1, on the reverse strand, counting down.
TTTTTCAAAAACTCAACCGATTAAAAGATATTCATAGTTGAAGTTTGGCTATTTTAAGGAAAATATTCGTTTTTATTATGAATTTTATAAGTCGATGAAAAAAATTATTTCGGATTGCGGAACTCATGATTTTGTAGGAAATTTACTGCTCTACAAAAATGGTCTCTTATGATTTTTTGATTAAGTGAAGCCGTTACGAGATATTCATCGTCAAACATTAACGAATATCAATATTTCCAGTTTTTGATCAATAATTCGATAAATTTTAATTTAAATTATGAGTTTCAGGAAAATTTACATAAATTTGAGTTTCGATCGATAAAGAAATGTTATAATAAGTTAGATAAAGAATTATTGGAATTATCATTGATTTTCCTTGGAGAAATGCCTCAAGAAAAGATTTCTTTCAAACGTCCTGGTGCTGTTCATCATGCTAGATGGATGGCTAAGGCCATTTATAGTTTGAAAATGTATCTATTCAGAGATGAATTCAAACTCTCTCAGAAAGAATTGCATGGTCTTCGTCATTTCTGTATTTTTATAGTCACATTGTATTTAAAAGCTTGGTTTTCATCAACTTCTGCAACAACTGCTGCTTATCATGACTTGCAGTTTATGAAAAATTTATTGAGTACAAACATATCAATCCTTTGATTTCTTCAGCTACGTGTGAAAAAATGATTTCGCACTTATGGTATTTGAGCGATGAACTTGCCATTTTATCACTGTTTGACGATGGCGTTCCATTAGAAGTAAAAAAGTATTGTTGAAGCTGTTAATACTCGTGAAGGTACAGATTCTAAAGCTAAAAGATTTGTAATTGCTAAAAAGATTTGAATTCATTGGCGCAGAGAACTCTGAGTGACTTTGTGTCTAAAAAGTCATTAAATCTTTTCAAAATCTTCGATCTACCGTATGACTTTCTTGATGTCGATGTTGAATTATGGCCTACTAATGAGAGTTATCTCGAAATAAAGAATACTTTCAACAACTAAAAGTTGTCAATGATTCAGCAGAGCGAGCTGTTGCATTAGTCAGTGAATATAATCAATGCTTGACAAAAATGAAGAACAATTCCAGTACTTATTGCAAGTTGTCAAAGAACATCAAAAACATTCCCAAATTGTAATAAAAGAAATTATTTATAGTAATAGCGTACTGTTATGTTAAAAATATAGACAATTATATTGCAATTGATAATTCAATAAAAAATTTATCTATAAAAAAGTTAAATACTGGTTGTTTCTCACTTGATTCAATACTTTTCATATTAAATTTGACAAAGAAATATGTCATTCACTTCAAATTAAACTAATCATTGGCTATATGTCGAAAAAAATGCTCTAATTTCTTGTTTTAATGCAATCAAACAAGCTCAAGACTGAAAACAATATTAAAAAAATTGTTTATAACATTTCTTTATCGATCGAAACTCAAATTTATGTAAATTTTCCTGAAACTCATAGTTTAAATTAAAATTTATCGAATTATTGATCAAAAACTGGAAATATTGATATTCGTTAATGTTTGACGATGAATATCTCGTAACGGCTTCACTTAATCAAAAAATCATAAGAGACCATTTTTGTAGAGCAGTAAATTTCCTACAAAATCATGAGTTCCGCAATCCGAAATAATTTTTTTCATCGACTTATAAAATTCATAATAAAAACGAATATTTTCCTTAAAATAGCCAAACTTCAACTATGAATATCTTTTAATCGGTTGAGTTTTTGAAAAAGTCATAAGAGACCTTTTTTGTAAAGCATTCAATTTCTCACAAAATCTATGCCACGGAATATTTTTCCAAGCAGTTGGAAGCGAGATATAAATTTTTTTATCGGATTATTCGAAAAAAATAGAAACCCGCAAAGCGGAGGACCTTCCCGTTATAATTAAGAGCTTATACTTGGAGAGAATTCTTTTTAGGTGTCTACGAACCTATTTTTCAGAGTATAAAGTCAAAAATAAATTATTCGATTTTTTTGACCCACCCTAATATATATATATAATATGACTTTGAACAGCACTTCGTTGGTTTCCTCTTTTTACTTTGAGTCGATTGCAATTTTCTTTAATTGCGAAATTCTATAGAATTTCAAAATAAGGACTTAAAAATAAGCTGCTTTTTGTTATCCTCATGCTAACTGCTGTCCCTTCATAGAATAGAAATTATAATAATATTCATCAAAGCAAAGAATATTTTTAAGCTCCTAATTTAACTTTTAATCGTTATATTATATATTAATTATAAAGTACCATTTAGCATAAAAGCAAAGTACTTGTATAGATCCCATAACCTAATGAACTCAATATGAATAAATTAAAATCAAGATAAAAATTCATTTCATAAAATGAAATGTTCAATTAGTATTTCGCGAAATTCTGTAACAGACGTTTTAATAAAAAAGAGAAATGAACAAATCATGTACTGACATATAAAATAAAATATCGTTATGTAAATGGAACGAGTATAAAATAATTTAAATATGAAAGCTCGAAAAAAAAATGCAAAAAATAAAAACGAGACTTTTCAGTTTTATCATTCTATGAATATGCCCATCATACTCACTTAATCCGATTGTAAACGAGCAACTCGGCGATCTCTCGACCCACCCTCGAGTAGAGAGTCTCAACAAAGACCAGAACCTTCGGGTCGATCCTCAATCTTGCTTCGCTACGATGATCTGGAGCCACCGGTAGTCTCGTAGCACCCCTCAGGGTTGAACATCTTATCGCTGGTTCCGGTCTCGTGTCCCGATGGATCAAACTGCAACGTTAATATACATTATCAATATCAATCTCAGTTATGCATACTCTTCTATAATACAAACATAAATAAAAAAATCTATCCATAAATTTTCGGAAAAGTACATTTTACTTATGAAAATACTTTATACTTCTTCAATGTCTGTAAATTATGTTATTTTTATCGGGCTACAAGACAATGATGAAGTATGTCACGAAGACAGAAATTGACTGATGTGTAGGAATAAACTGAGGTATCATCAGCACCTAAGTGACTTTCCCTGGAGTAGCAAAAACTAATCGATACAAAACATGAGTCGCTATACAGACAGAAAGATAGAGCTGAAGAGCTGTTGTAAATAAGAGACGGTTTGAGAAAAATGATCGGTACCTGACTTGACGTGTTGCTTTTTGAAAAATGAAAATGCTGATAACACGTCACTTGATTTATCTGCGGTTTCGTAAATATTTATTTGAAAACGCTTTTCTGATATAGAATACACGTCATTCATTTATTAAATTTGCAGCTATTTATTCATACACAGAAAACAGTGAGCTTCTTTATCCGAGCGATTTAATTCAATAAGCAACTAACAGTTTAATGGCATTACTAATACCATTACTGATTGAATTCTTATTTTTATTTTACTTTTAAACGTAATGGCGTTCACTTGTTAAGAGTTTTTAGTATGTTTCACTAATCAAATTCTTCCGATCCGAAGCAACTGATATTCCCAGTAGGTCCCAATTATCTCTAGTAGCACTGAGAGCTAAAAGTCAGGAAGTCTTTTAACTACAAACTATTTCTTTCCATCTAATCGAAAAGAAGAACGTTAACGAGAAAGTCTTGAGAAAAGACGTGGCGCCCAAAGTATATTGGACGCTCGTTTATTGGTGTACACTACATTTTAGAGAATCTGTGTCTCTCTAAAATTTTTTTTTTTTTTTTTCATTTAATTTACGAATCTGACGGCAAAGTCACGCTTTAATCTTCCAACTAATCTGGATTCTACATGTTGATATTAATAGAGGTTGTATATAGCCCTTATAGTTTCTGTATTTACGAGTATTAAAAGCAAAAAGAAACAAAGCTAAAGAATATATCTAAATATAAATAAAAATGAAGCCCGCTATCGCAATTGGTATTTTTTTCATTACTATACACGTCTTTTGTAACGTACGGAATTTTTCTCCAGTGTTTTTTCTCAAAAGCAAACACATAAAAGCTCGAATATGCGGAAACGTACGTATCCACTGTCCTAGATACACTTTACCGAGACCCGTTGGCAGTGGGATTTAGATATGCATGCAAACGAACACCCGACAATCCCACGGGTACACTTCTGACTCGAAAGCATAAATGCGAAGCATATTCAGTTATTACCATGGCCTCTGGTATTAGTATATATTTTCAAATGTTAAAAAGCATGAGGGAATGCTTATGTACATATATCCTGCCACATATATCGTGTAATGTACTTATATTCATACCGCGGGACAAATAAAGACCGAAAATGAGTGAAAGAGAAACAGAAATTTGTCGACGACCACTCAAAATCTCGTCAGATGTTTTTTTCCACGTTAATAATTTCTCACTCTGGAGATTTGCTGTGTCCCAAGGATCTACGTTTGAGGGAACTGGGGTTGGCAAAAAATATAATTCGTATTAAATATTTAATTTTATCTCTTCATTTTATATCTACGCGCTGTAGTTTTTTTTTTTTTGTAAAACTAAAATATCTAATAAAAACAGTTATTTAAAAAGAAAATAAATTTTTTTTAGTTTGTTTCGTGTTCAGTTCGACTTATGATTAAAAAAAAATGTGGTATTTTAGTTGCTTTTGAAGAAATAAACACTGCGTGCATATACAGGCGGTAATAATAATAATAATAATAATAATAATAATAATAATAATAATAATAATAATAATAATAATAATAATAATAATAATAATAATAATAATAATAATAATAATAATAATAATAATAATAATAATAATAATAATAATAATAATAATAATAATAATAATAATAATAATAATAATAATAATAATAATAATAATAATAATAATAATAAATAAATAATAATAATAATAATAATAATAATAATAATAATAATAATAATAATAATAATAATAATAATAATAATAATAAATAATAATAATAATAATAATAATAATAATAATAATAATAATAATAATAATAATAATAATAATAATAATAATAATAATAATAATAATAATAATAATAATAATAATAATAATAATAATAATAATAATAATAATAATAATAATAATAATAATAATAATAATAATAATAATAATAATAATAATAATAATAATAATAATAATAATAATAATATAAAAAAATGATGATAATAATTGTTTTTGATTAAGCCCAGAGTATCTTTTAAAACTTTCGTGTTTGTGATAAAGCCATAGTTTTTGAGGCAGGGACCGAGGGTGAGAAAGCGAAAGCGAAAGAGATAAAATAACGATAAGGGAAGACCGGCGTGTGGTGCATGTATGTAGTTTAGTAGAGTGCGTGGCCATCAGCCGAGCACGATCAAAGTAAAGGCTACATATCCATAAAAATATATTTCGTGTTCTATCAGTGATATTCGGCTAATTGCTTCTGACATTGCGGCGACTACAAAGTAAACTCCGAATTCTCTGTAGTTTATATTTAAAACACGAACAGTTGCATGCAAGGTTGATTATATATATTTTTTTATAACGTCTGTCCACATTTTTCTTCGATTTAGCTGTTACATGCAAAATACCCTTTGGACTATTTTTTTTACTTTAGTTATCTAACAAAGTCAAAATAAAGTTTCCAATACTTTTAATATATTTTAAAATATCGTTTTTCATATAGACATTTCTGTCTACGAGAAAATAACTTTTGCGAATTTATTTTGAATTATGTTTTATTTTGGAGAGTAAATATAAAAAGTTTCTTACAAATTATATAGATGTAAGGCTATATATGTATGTCTGTGTGTCAAACCGATATCTGATTTTTCGATTTCATCCGTGAGTAGATGGATGTCAGAAGTGATTCCTTTTTCAACTATTTGACATCCTTAGCTGCGGGTGAATTTCCAGCTAGAGAAATTTTATTTTTTTATTAGTGTTGATATGTAGTAAATTCCTTCTTTCTCTTTGAGCTCTTTACATCGCTTCTCTTTTTACGACACACACTCATTCGTTTAACTTTACTTTTGTAACTATATACATATCACGGCGGCTAAATCAAAACGTTCTTTTATCGAGAACCTCTAAACGTCGTGTCAGATAAAAGAAGAGAAAAGATATTAGATATAAGACAAAAATCCAAAAAATTGTACGTCTCAAGACGGTATTCGAGTAGTCGAGAGTATACCTCTGCTACTAGATGAGACCTTTGGTATATTCAGCTTATCCGTAACTGAAGAAGGAAGAACAAAAATATATATCTACAGAGAAAAAAGGGAGAAGATGCGATGATTGAGCAGCCGAGTTGTTTGAGCAGAAAAAAAATACAACAAAATTTAGCTACTGTGGTATGAGAGGTTTTCCGGTAATTTACGAACCTCCGGAAGAATGATTTCTCGGAAGATAAAATTACTTCGTAGAAATGTTTAGGGCATCTTCAACCTTTGACTCCAATAAAGTTCAATTCATCCAGTTATTTTCGATTAGAAGTAAGAAATATATTGCAAATGAAACGAAAAAGTAAGCTATTGTATCAAAGGTACAATAAAATTAAAAAATAGAAATAATTATCGTTATTATTTCATATTTTTTACGAAAACATAGACTTTATTGCTTCAAAATAGCTCCGTGTATTATCGGAACAACATTTGTGATAAGACAGCCTTAAGATTGATGTGATATCCAATTATATCTGCGAGACAGGAAAATTATCATAGAGAGAGAGAGAGTGAAAATGATCGACGGGGTTTGAAGGACAGATGGCGATGAGCTAGCAATTTGTGCGGCAAATCGTTTTAATTTGGACAATTAATGTATCGTTAGCGATGAAAATAAGAGGAGATGAGGATCATTACGTTCCCGAGATGGATTCATTACTCGGTAATCATACTTTGACAAAAAAGACATCGAGCTCTTATCCAGAATAAAGGGAACTTCAAACGTTGTGTTCATGAGCGATTATATTAAAATTTCTTCTCTAAATTTTTATTACAATTATAATAATTTACTTAGTTATCAATTGGAATAATTTATATTAATATAGATAAAAATAGAAATAATATCGGAATTTTATATTGCGTTTGAGTTTGTAATTTAATGAATCGATATTAAAAACGAGTATTTTACAAAGAAAATAAGTAGTAAAGACAGTATCATGACACCGTACGAATGAGCTTTTGTCATATAGCTTAAAAGCACTTCTAATTTTAACGATGTCAGATCCATTTCTTCGTTCTATTCCTATCAAAAGCTCATATAAGACTATAATAGTTAAGAGCGAACGAGAGCGCAACAGGAACAAGAGAGTGAATAATGCCAAGTCTTTGATCAATATTCGATGCACAAAGTTCCTTTCAGGCTATTCATGAAGCATGATTAAAAATATTCAAGAGAATTGTTGACGCTTCGTTTAATTTCAAAATTTATTACTTGATGTACATATATTTATAAATATTAATAGATGCATAAAACTTTTATTCTACTTTTCGTCATCATCTTTTTTAAACTATGGTTGTACTTTTTTTTTTTTTTTAAATAGTAATTTGCAAGATAAAATTACAAATAAAATAAGTCGTGATGTTTTTTGAGTAAATCGGATTATCGAATGGGTATGTGTTGAATTTATTAACGCGTTCGTTATACATGTACAAGCTTTTACTGTACTGATGAGCTTGACAAAAAAAGAGACATACCTTGCGTATGTGAATAGGAAGGCGAAAAAATAAAGGTAATATTGGATCGAGAGATCGGAGAAGTAACGAGTAAAATAAGAAAATAAGTATGGTAGAGCAGTATTGAAATAAGAGAGGAAAAATTATAGAATATGGATAAAATAAAGTAAAGTAAAATAAATAAATGATGAAAAAAATGGAAAAAACAATACATAAAAAAGGACTACTACCTCTCCGTCCGAGCCAATAATTGGAATTCTAATCAATAGAGCGCGATCGTTCGGCCGTACGGTATACGTCCATTGGTAAAAAAAGCCTTTCTCTATCTCATTCACTATTATTAGCTTTTTTCATCCTTTTCCTCCCACACCCATTTTCATATTTTTTTCATATTTTTTATTCACTCCATTATGACTGTACTTGTTTATGTATATCTGTATATTACTCTCTGATACTCCGGCTGGCTGCGTGCATACTTTACTCACCCCCGAGCCTGCCATCAATACACATTATTGATAGAATAATAAAAAGAAATTATATTGACTTTACCAGCCACATGTATGGCTTTCACTTGTCCATTCTTTTTCATTTCATTGGGAGAATCCATTGTTTATTTTTGTTTTAATACATTTCTTTACTTTTTCCCAATCTGTTACAACCATTTTTTTTATTTTAAATTATTTCATGACTACATTTTTTTACACGAAAAATTTTTTACTGATGGAATCGAGTTACTCTTTGACCTTTGGTCGATTCGTATTGGCTAGTCGGTCGGTACTTATTTAATGAAATTTTTTTAATTTTTACCGAAAGTATTGAATAAATTCAATTAGTATAAATTACATTTTTAGGGACTTTTAATGTACAAATAAATTTATACAAACGTATTTTTCCGACAAAAATTTGTACTTCAAAGACTTTAACTATTAATGAAAAATACCTTGAATTTTTTGAATTTACTCTATTTGAACATTTCTTTAATGAAATTCTGCTATTTAATGTAAAAAAAACTAATTTTTATTTTAGTGTTATTTATCAAATAACAAATAAATTATTATCAAACTTCTACCACACGTATTAAAGATCCTAACGAGGTTACACCCGTCGCTGCCATGCTTTTTAGCTTGACATTGTTGCCTAATTTATTTTAAGTGCAAAAAATATTATTTTATAAAATTTAAATTGATTATAAAAACATATTTTTTTTTTTTTTACAGTTTAACTTAATATTTTTAAAAATTTTTAGTTCCATTCGAATTTTTATTATCAAATAAAAAAAAAAGCTACATGAAAAATTTACTAGAAATTTTAAAACGTTGCAAATGCAATTAATAAATAAAAAATTTACAATTTTATAAAAGATCGTCATTTTAAATCAATTAAAAAAATTTAATGGAAAAATAAATTATTTAAGTCTGAGAACATTTTTAGATTAATATTAAATGAAACTTTAAATAATTAGCAACAAAAATTCTGACAATTATTGTCATATGTCAATTAAAACTCAGCATGCAGGGATCTCTTAATAGCTCGAGTACCGAAAGGTTAAACTTATTGAATAAATATCAATGTCAGCCAGCGATAAATGCAATTACAAATCAGAAGAAAGTTGCTATAGAAGTTCTGAACTGATTCCTTTGAACAACTAAACGATATAACTATGACAGTAGTTAATTTCCTACATAAGCGTGATTAGAAGCGTGATTAGCAGCATACACTACCGGTCGTCACTCAGCCACAAACATTCAGATGAAACCCGTAGGGGTCACATTAATGTTAGTGGTGCATAGACGGACATCGTGCTCCCAAACGAGCCATATATATGTATATAACCTCATGCTCTACTCCGTTTGCTTGGACCAAGCGAGCTGAGCGGAGGCATGCACATTTGTTTGTTACTCTAATGTCTCACATATGTTTACTGTCGTACAATTGGCTTTGCAGTCCATGTAAACATTTACTGAAACATTATTCGGTACTTTAGAATTATCAAGCTTTCCTTTCCCTTCTGTCTATTTTTACTCGATAAAAAAAATCTATCTTTTTTTTTTTTTTTTTTTTCAAATTTATTGATCAGTTCATAATAATAATTTGAATACGTTGGAAAATTCAATCAAATACACGGAAAAAAAATTATATGAAAAATTACAATAGTAATATCGTAATCCAGGACTATACTTTTAGTATCTTGATTTTTACGATGCTGCCGTCTACAGAATACAATTTGAATTATTGAAAATTACGATGTTATTTAGTAAATTTTTTTTCTATAAGAGCAAGTGAATAAGGACGCATACTATATGTTTTAATAAAAGAAAGACAGAGTCCAGTAGTTTGCGGCGCCACCACCAAAAAATGACCAATTACTGTATGGAGGGTCTTATTATGTGACTGAACATAAAAGCTAGATATGTCTCTTATAGTGCGAGGGGATAAACCTTGGACTTGTGGCGGAGAGGTCTCCGGGTTCGATTCCTCGGTGATGCAGAATTATTTTTTTCGGTAGCCTAAGCTTCTTTTTAATTTAAGTGATAGAAATTTACGATACTGCATCGTAAAAATTACGATTTTTGAGTTTAGGTCGTCCGGCATTACAATATTCTATACTAAAAATTACGATGTTTTTACCGTAATTTTTCATACAGTTTTCTTTCCGTGTACGAATAACGATAATAATATGAAATGCTGCGGTTGTATCTTAGAATATTGAAATCGAGACTGTTATCTGGACTCTTTTATTCCTTAACCTAGGTACAAAGTGTATCATTGAGTCGCTCTTCCAATTTAATATTATTACATCAATATCTGAATCTCATCATTCTATGGCTCATTCAATTAAAATCGTTTTCGCGATTAATTTAATGCTCACAGTAGTCAATGGCGCTATAAAAGTTGACGATCCTTTTTTCCATTGGTCTGATATTGAATCGGGATTCTCGAGAAATCGGTATCTTTTGTCAGTGTATTTATAAGCTTAGATAAAATGAAAACCAGCATTTATGTTAAAAAGTATGCAGAAAGAAGAAAAAATAAAAAAACATCGATAGTCGGAGAATGCAAATTATTGAAGTAATAAAAATCTTTAAATGGTGAATTTAAAATGATTTTGTTCGTAAAAAGCCATTTAATAGAATTGACATTCTCGTTTTATCTGATAAGCAAGGGTATTGTCATAGTGGACATTGCAATTAATCCAATGACCTATCGAGTATACGTTACTCTCTGTAAAATGGAACAATGCTCATCTCTATGTACTTTATGCGCTATATATGCGTTAATATTAGTAGAGTAGAAGATAAATAAAAAAAAAAAAGTAAATAACTAAATATGTATACGTAAGGGTTTACTGTGCATGAAACAGACATTTAAAAATATATGTCACGTGCAACTAAACGATAAATATGTATATTAATGTTTACACACCGCGATAGCCCAGTCACCCTGACGGTCTATCTCGTGGTCTGATTCCTGTAGCAAGCACTCCTGCATAGTTGCTTTGTATTTACGTCACCGAATCAAAATGAAGTATTTTAAATATTAATAATTAAAAAATAATAAAACTCGAATCGTCATTGTCTTTAAATATTGTGATTGGCACTTATTTACAAAATATTAAATTAAATTGTGTGAGTTGTTATCATGATTTGCGAATATAGATTTATTTATTCATCATTTGAATTTATTTACATATGTAAAAACTGTGCACGTAATATAGAAGCATCTTATTCATTGATTTTATATTTCAGCACACACACACACACACACACACACACACACACACACACACACACACACACACACACACACACACACACACACACACACACACACATATATATATATATATATATATATATATATATATATATATATATATATATATATATATATATATATATATATATATATATATATATATATATATATATATATATATATATATATATATATATATATATATATATATATATATATATATATATATATATATATATATATATATATATATATATATATATATATATATATATATATATATATATATATATATATATATATATATATATATATATATATATATATATTAAGTCACAGTGTGATGGAGTATAGTGAAGGAACATAAAATCAATTCAATAGCACAAGCACATGTTTAGCTTATTGAGCTGATAACACTCAACTTTCGTACATTATAGGTTATTTTTAAAATACTAGAATTCAAATTTGCGCGCGCAAGCGCGCGCCTTACTATAGCGTTTACATATATTTCCATGCTCATGATATATTTGACCAATCACGTTACGAATAGTTTGATGCCACATACATTTCATCTCAATTTTATTATGGGATGTATCTGTGAGCTTATGTGCACATTTATTATTCAAAGGCAATATGATAATAGTTGTATGTACATACGATGTATAATATATCCGACCTATATGTTTATGATTTGATTGTGGAATAAATGAATAAAAATTTGAAGCATTAACTTTTGAATATTTTACTTGTATTCTTTATAATGTTATATTCTATTTTTATTCTATTTGTATTTGTACTTGTATCATTATATGTGTATGGATATGCACAGAATATACGGAATTGGTATATATTTTCTCCGGAAATAGTCGAAACTTTTTACGAGCACCCTTCGCCTCACAATTTCCCGGTCTGGCGCGTGTTTCGTGTGTTTTATCCAATATTTCTCACATCAATTCCTGGGTTAAATGTTTCTCCTTCAAGTACTTGTTTCACTGCCTGTAATAAAGAACTTTTTATTAAGTGTGTATTATTTATGGCGAAATAACTTTGAGACTGCGAAATTATGTTTACGAAAAATTTTGATTATATATCCATTTTAATAACACATATATTTTATTTTCCATTAACTTGGTTGATTAAATGTTTTTTTTTATTGCTGTCAAGTTCTTCTTTTTTAAATAAATATTTACGCGATAACTTTATTAATTTAAATGTTTAGTACGTAGCACGTACTTCTGACACGCATATGTATTGGGTGTTATTATTAAATCTGTTATACGAACGGGACGAAAAATAGTTATGTGAAGGTATTAAAAGTGAGAGAACATCAGAGTGTATTTGTATTATATATATGTAGTGTTTTGTATTGAGGCCGTTTATATTCCGAGAGTTTGGTTTGTCAATGTATATCAATATATGGATAGGATTCATTTGCACGACACTTGAATTGGCATAGTGATTGGGCGTGTGATAAATATCCGGCCTGATTTCCCTGCCGACGCAAACTAGCACTGACTAATAAAAAATTAACGCTAAAATTACAGTTACTGCTTATTTTAATCCGATAGTAAAATATATGAAATTTTCAGTGAAAATTAACGAAGATAAATGTTTTTTTTTTATAAATTGATAATAAAATAAATTATTATAACAACATATATGCTCTATACAAAATCTTGAGCCAAAAAAATCATTTTAAAGAGTTTAACTTCGACTATTATAATTATAATTTCAAAATAGTCGAAATCGCGTGATATGCTACGATTTCTGATGTTTGAAAAAATTCAATGAAATCAGTTTTGGTCAAATTAGTTCATCCCAAAAATCCAATTAAACTTTAATACATCATTGAAATATAATTCTAAACTCAAACATTGACGCAAAAGTTACTCGAAGTTGTGGACAATGAGTTGGTCAGCAATAGATGCATATATCCAACTTTAATGAATTTATGCTTGCTCACATCATAATACATTCTGCTACTTTCAATATTAAAAGTATACTTTCGTTTGTATTTCATAGTTTTTCAATTTCTTAAAATATTTTTTTTTTTTGAGTACTGCATATTTTAAATCAAAAGTAAGTTAGAGAAAAATATAATCTAAAGATTTATTAGGAAAATAGCAAGGAACGGTACCAAAGTTTATTAATTAAATTTCAATCATTATTTATTGATTTAAAAGGGTATTCATAAAATTTAACAATGAACTGGCTGATAAAGGAGAGATGTATTTGAAATAAAATACCGTATTGATAGGTATTACGGAGAATAAGGGTGAAAAGAGGGTGATTTCATTGAAAAATAACAAAAAAAGATAATGTTTGGAGAAGGTAAGTGATACCGGGGTTGGACAAAGTTGGCAACGTCTTTAGATTAGGTTGCAAAATGTTTTATAGATCCCGTTCATCATGAACTAAGTTTCCACGCCTTTCCTGATTATGTGACGACCTGAGATTGGTTCGCGTTAGATTGTCAGAGGGTAAAGGATGTACGCAGAAACTACTCCAAGTTATATGTCTCCTCTAATTAAGCATGGACTTACCCGGATTCCTTCTATATCCCCTTTCTCTCTGGTTCATTTATTCATTCATTCACTCTTTAAATGAGAAAGTACTTTCATTTTGAATTTTGTAATTCTCCAGAGTCTAAGATTAATGAGGATGAGAAAAGACTTCTTTAAAAATTCCAACCCAACCAGTTTACCGATTAGACGTGCATAAACGCCGCGTTTTACAAATTTTTGTTAATCTATATATTATAAAGAGGAAAGATTTGATTGTTTTTGTGTTTGTTTGTTTGCATTGAATAGGCTCCGAAACTACTGAACCGATTTGAAAAATTCTTTCACTGTTGAAAATCTACACTATCCCCGAGTGACATAGGCTATATTATAATATAATTAATTTTGAAATTTATGTTAAGTACCCGTGCGAAGCCGGGACGGACTGCTAGTTACTTATAATTATTTAAAAAATTTATCTTCATTCTCTATTAAATAATTTCAAGCCAATAGTAAAATATAAAACGCCTAAAGCACAAAAATGTTTATGAACACGACAATTATACGGACTTTGTTTTTAGGTTTAACTTGACTTTGTTTGCGATTATTTGGTAAACAAATGGACAGAAAAAAGATAAAGCAAAATTTTTTTTTTTTTTTGTCCTAAAAGATAAATATATAAAAGCATAAACGGAATGTTTTTCCGTGAAAGCAAAAAATAAGTGGTCAAAGAGTTTGTTAATTAAATCATTGGCGCACGAGTAATATGATACGTTTTAACAAGCTTTATGTTAAAGCGTGCATTTAAGCAAACAAAAATAATATTTAAATTCAAATGCATTCTTCTCTTCGTTTATAATATCATGTCATACTTTGTCAATCATTAAATAGGTACACAAAATACATTAGAGCTTATTATTTACATAAACTTCGATTTCCTGGTTACATTATTAAACACACGAAAAAATTGTATTATTGTCCTCATTCAATTCACTCCTTTTTTATTTTTATTGTAATTGCCGGGGTAGATGTAAACGATCAAAATTATTAATGTTCAAGCTGTAACTCGTTACAGACTACAAATTTGGTCGGAGTCTTCTAAGTGTGATGTAGAAATGATCTAAAATTATTATTACTATTTTTTACATGCTACCGAATACTTTAAAAACAATAAAACTGAAAAAAACCAGCTGGTAAATTATATCAATCCAAATAAACTAAAATATTTTTTTATTAATTAAATAAAAAGTGCAGAGAAAAACTGAACACGTATATTTAAATTTCACGAAAAATTTTCTATTGTGAACCATAGCCGTCGTATCAATTTCAACCAGCGAATAGTGTTTTATTTTCTATCAGAAATTTAATTTGAAATAGTTGATCACACTTGAAATTTTATTTAAACAGAGAGGTGCCTTTGTCGTTTTTCTACGTAAATTAAAAAATAAAACAAATGTTTCTTTACTGGAAAATTTAAATTTACCATAGTGTAATCTTTTAGAGTGTAAGTGTACCATCATCATTGTGATAATTTAAAACGGGAAATTTAGAATAGAAAACAAAGCCCTGAATAAATGTACGTTAATTAATATTTGTAAAAGCCCTTAAAACTTAAACAAAATCAAGGTAATCCCACAAAGCCAGAGGCAGCTTTCAAAGAAAACTCATCACTGAGGATCAGGTCCTTGTTCATGAAACTAACTCTGGGGTCATTCGAAAGGGGCCGTACTCTCCACTCCTCTTGTGTACATCTAGTACCCGGTTCCCGGCAGTGTTAGGTATACTTTGCTCTCAATATATACGTGTGTACATATATATAACAAACCGAGACAGAGTTTCTAAACCCGTGGGAGGTACCCGGCAACTCGTTACGCTAAATGACCTGCTTGCCTCAATTCTCTAGTTTGTTAACTAAAAGTTTGCCGTATACGTAGTAGCCATACCAGCAAGAGATCGCGGCAAGAATACCAGCTAAAATCCGCCGTCCGGCTGGCCAAGCGACTAGACGTGTATTTGCCTTTTCGTCTCCACCATGCCAAAGCTCTATTTCCCGCGAGAACGATGGAAAACACATACTCGCACAAACTCACATGTGTGGAAGATAATTTCAAATAGACGTTTGAACTAATAAAATTTACAGAAAACTACCAATAAAATAATCGCTTTATCCGCAAAACTATTTGATTTTGAATTTACGGTAAACTCTACATACAAAAAAAAAAAAATATTAAAAAAACGATATTTTGGCTTTAGAACAATATTCTTGCCTTCAGAACATTTTATCTGTCTTGTACTTTTGAATGGAAAAGTAATTTTTTTAATACTATTTATTAAAGAAACTTTCTTGAAAAAAGAAAATAGTTTTTTTATACATCAAGAAAAAATTTTTGAAGACAAAATTGTTCTTGATTTAAACTAGCATTTTTTTATTGTACAAGATTCATTGTCATCAAAACTCTAGTTCCTCGATTCATTTTTCTTTGCTCAGATTTTATTTTTATTTCTATAAATAAATTCGCGATAATCTCGAAAATTCATGGGGTTTGATCAATGGGAGTATAACGTGTCGCGCTCAACTACTGAGCATGCAGATTACTCGATGATATGCGATTTGAAAACATGCGCCGTCATATATTCCACAGATTGCTTGTATTACATTACAGTATAAAAAGTTCGCGAGAATATTTATAAGACAGCTTGGTTGCTTATGAGCTGTGAGCTATAATTTATTATGGAAAAAATCAGATGATTTACCTGGACAGCGGCGTGCTGATAACGTAGTGGGTGTAGTAAAAAATGCTGGCCACTGAGACGAGAAGCAACGCGGCGACGCACCGTTTAACCGTGGCCTGTTTGACGATACACCTGGGCGCCATTGCTCCCAGTAATGGAACACTCGCTTCCGCCCCGGAAATCTTCATTGTGACCACTCAGTACAGTATCGTTGTTGGTGTTATATTGTTATGAAGAGGGCTTCAATGGCACTCTTCTTTGTTTTAGACGATTCACTTAGGAGCCTTCAATAGGACTTTCAGTCGTCTAGCGCAATTAAATATAGATGTATAGGTATATACATATGATACAGAATACTATCACATTGAGTGGGACATTAAACAGTATTGGGTGCGGTATAAGTAGAAACACAAGAGTTTTCTACTTTGCAAACTGACTATTCCACATCAGTGACTTGAATGATCCGTGAATACGATGGCACTTTTAAATGACTGTTGACAGCCACTCGACCTTGACATCTCTTTTATGTCCTCGCTACTAGTGCTTGTTGCTATCTACGTCGTTCTCTTGAGAATAAATAAAAAACTAACGTCAGCAAAATTTATCATAGATATAATACATGAAATAAAATATCTAAATTATGTTATAAAAATACTACACTAGTTCAAATTTAGGCAATTGATTTTCTTCTAGTCTTGAATTTCATTTTTCAATCACATATTGTTGCAACAGTTTTCTCAATTTTCAATAATTAAATCGTGATCTATTTTTTCCCGCAGTCGTGGAGACACGACCGCCATTTCGTGTTGTTGAAAAATTTTCTAACCCATCTGGCTTACGACTGATATTTTTAGCAGCACTTAAAGTCATTTAAAAATTCATTAGAAAACTTATAAGTCTTCTAAGCTACTTATTGATTTTTATTTATTTTTTACGATAAATCTTTAGAGAATAAATATCGCTTAGGTAACAGACTTGAGTAAAAGTGGTAAAAAAAATTTTATTGAAATGTCACGCGAGGCAGCGGCCACTTGGGGATTTCAGTGGCTTGCGATATCGAATGGGGTATATGGCCATCCGTTACCGGTACTTGCACAAGGGGTACACTCGAATGTACTTCCCACTACCACGGTGGTCGCGGCTTTCACCCTCACTGGTTTCACGTACACCTACACCTCGGTCCCCACTTATACTACTAGTATAAGCACCAGTAGTAGTAGCAGTAATAGTAATAGTAATAGTAACAGTAGCAGTAGCAGTAACAACACCACGATGGTCCAGTTGTCCAGTCGTAAATTTAAGCGTTACACTAGTGTACGCTGCAGTAACTTTTATCCGTGGTGGCACTATTCCTCGGCCACTGCTATTCCTATCACAACAACCTTCCTTGTCAATTAAACTTAATGTACTAGTCCTACTGCTGCAGTACTTTCTCAGCTTAGTATCTTTCTTTTTTTTACACCGTTCGACGGCAGTGCGAACACCGCAAATTGATTCTCTTTGTAATTCCACAGCACCTCGCTTCTTCCTGAAACAAATGATAGCAAGAAAAAATTAGTACTGATAGATAAATATCTACCATTAAAAACATAAAAAATAACACCTCTCCATTAATATTCTCTTCTTATTTTTTACCCCAGACAATCATTCTTTCTCTTAAACAAACGATATTGTAAAACCGCGAAACAGGCATGCGGGCTCGCCTTCTTAATGAATAAAAAAAAAAAAAAAAATGGGGGCAAAAAGATGAATTAGAAAAATACAAAATAGACTTTTAGAGCTTGGGTATTTTTACCAAGAATTTATCCTAGATCGTTTAAACAGCCGCGCAATAACGGGCTGCGGGAGTAGCAGGGTGAAAAGTCGCGCGGGGTAACTAGTTCTACAAGTATAAGTGTATATATTGTATATATGTGCCCTGGTGCCCACAATTAATCGACTGTACTTGCGCTAAAGCGTCTTGGTCGTCGTTGTTGCTGTTGTAACGAACCTGTTTTTTTTATTTATTTTTATTTTAAATGTCTTTTTTTCTATTTAGTCTTTAGTTTTTTAGTCTTATTTGTTCTTTTACCGTGGCTGTGTGGCCGCGTATCATGAGTCTCCCACTGTACTGTGCTACCGACTAGACATACACTGTGTTCAAGAAGTCCATTAATCAAGTCCTCCCTCGGTCTAGAATTACTTATTGCTTATGCGCGTACCGATGCCACCTCTGTCCAAATAAGAGCTGGCGTATTTCTTCCGAGTGATGGTAGAGCTATCTAGTCTTGTCCGAGAGCTATCATATCTATATATATATATATATATATATATTTATATATAGAGGGATGAAAAACAAAAGGAATTAATTGAAAATGAGGAAGAACTGGTGAACGACCTGTCGAGAAAAATCATTAACCAATAATTTATTTTCTTTAATAAAATACAGTAAGAGATAGTATTGTAGGAAATCGGAGCGTAGGTGAATTAAAAGTTCATTTTTAATCAGAATTAATTCCATCACCTCAGCTGAAGTTTCGGAGTTTTAATTAAATTAAGCTCTGTATTTGGAACAAGTACTGAGTTTTCTTCAGCGGTGATTTAAAAATGAATGCTCTGCAAATTTTTTACAGTAAGTAAAATGAAAAAAAAAAAAAAAAAAAAAAAAAATATTAAATGTTAAATATAAAATATGTATTATAATTTGTATAAATATTATTCTTGACATTTTCTCATCTCTTTACGATATCCCACGTGACCTGACCTGGCATTTTTCATGAGCTAGAATATTGATATCTTTCGGCACACAGCTCTGAGCCCTTCTTTCATATATTTATTCTTTGATATATAAATATAGATAGATATCAAGTCGATGAAGTAAATCAAAAAGATGGATATATGTACAACTAAAGAATTACGATGTATATAATATATAGTATATAAAAAAGTGGTGTCAGAACATATAAAAGTCGACATCTAGGACTTCCGCGATGATGAGAGTAACTTGCCGATCGTACTAAAAACGAGGTTACTATGTAATGCTGCATGAGGTGAATAGGGGAAGCAGAAGTGTAGCAGTCTCTTTTGGAAAGACGAGATGTCGGGCGTGCTAGGAATTTAATTACGTACTAGTCACTTGAGCGGTCTACTCTGGGACTTCATCTTCGATTATCGAGCAGTCAATTTCTATCACGCCCCATCATCATCTTCCTCCACCTCTCCAAACCCCTATTTCCCCTTAAATTACATCTTTCTGTTCATTTCCCGATGGTCTCCTCTCATCTTTCCACTCATCGGTTCTATTCCATTTATTTCGGGCAACATTATTTTTTTATCAAGCCTCTCGATGGTTTCGTCCAACAGACTTTTAACATTATCGTCTTGGTTACTTACTTTTATATTTTTCCATCACTTATTATTCCATTTTTATATTATTTCCCCGGAGAAGGTAAAGAACGGTGAGTAAGTTCTTCGGTATTTAATAAAAAAAAGAAAATGTCATCTTTCGATTCCTCGTTATTTTTCATCCGATGGATTCAACGAACCAGACATTGCATTTTCTATATTTTTATATTCAAATTATACCCATGTTGATGTGAATCCAATTCCACTGCGGATTTATATTCCGTATTATATTGCATCACACAGATGATGTGAATTTTTTTTTCATTTTGTTTATTTAAAAATATTGAAAATCATGCATCTGATATTGATATTACTGACACTGATACTGTGAAGTCACGATTTTATCAATATGAATTATCTATTGAACTTTAATCTAGCGATTGAATCTTCTAAGTGTTATCTTCCTTCTCTCCTCATAAATGTGAAGGAAATTAATGTTTGCCTTAGTTCTCCTTGCAGCACTCCTTGCAATAATCCCAGGAAATTCAGTGCCGTGAATAGATTTTCAATTCATAGGACCAACGGCGTCATAAGTTATATACAAATTCATGCATACACATGTTGATATACATATATTTCTTATGTACACATAATATAGCTAGAGATATCTATCTATATATATACACATATAAAATCAGCCAATAAAGCAGATAGTTTCTTGGCCTTTCGTCGACACCTCGTGGTTGGTGAGAAAGCGTTTATTCAAATTCTATCTTTCTGGAAATTGCCCTGCCATTGGGCACGCGTCGTCGTGTTCCGATAGAATTCAATATTCACGCACCGGCATCCTCTTCGTTGGTCCTTTCCTATCAATTTCCGATAGTAAAAAATCTAAAAAGTCAACAGCGTAAAGTCAAAAAGCCCCGTGATTAAGTAAGATGGGACGTGGGAAAAATAAAAATCTAACTAAGAATTTAGTTAAATTTTTTTTGGGTTTATTATTGAACTGTTTGCTCGATCAGTAAATCATTTAAGATTTTGATTGAGATAAGAAATTTGGCTCAGTGTATACACGTAGATAATTGATCACTGAAAATTGATTTAGTAGCACAATTGAATGTTGACGTAATTGATCGACAATCCCATTAAAATTGTACATTGCAACTGAGTTTAGTGTATTTACGGTATAGCGAGGTTCGTCGTACGTCATGATTCATGAATCAAGCGCATAAACCTATTCTATATCTATATATACAACGATACTTGTGGGGAAATTGTCGACGATTGAGTTTAGGGTTTCGCAAACGGAATCAATCAACCACTCGACACAAAGGAATCGGATTACTATGACGGTGTGCAGCTTGCTTGTAGAACTAAACCTGCTGTGAGACTGACGTATCACGTGAATCTTGAACACCACTGATAGATATATATTATCCTTGTTGTTTCTCTTGTCATTGATGGAAGACTGGCTCTCTAAGACTCATTAATTATTCAACTAACTTATGATTTACGTTTCTATTGAGATTATAAAATACTCTGATTCAGGTCAGCTGCTCGATATTCTATTTATTTTATATTTAATGAATCGCCCGAAATTTTCATTAAAACTTTTATATGTTGAGAAATTGTAAATAAACGAGATAGAATATTGAAGGACTGTTTCCTGTAGAGATTCGAGATGGCTTTATCAATTGATATAAAAAAAAAAAAAAATAAAACTCAAAAAAAGTAATAAAAGTACGTACGTGTCAGCTTGAAACGGGAGATAGGCGATATTGGAAGGTATTAAAACGAAAGTAATTAGAGACTTGGCACCGAAAAGACTTTCCAAGCTTGTATCTATACGACCCAATAGTCATCGTGTCTAGAAGCTTATCTACTCTCTCCAACACTCGTAAGTCGACTATCCCCGGGTGGATTATCACTTTGAAGTGGTGTGTCACGTTTTTCACTTCATAGTCAAACCCTCCCGGTACCAGAAAATGCAACAAGAAAAAAAAATAAAGAAAAGCGAGTCCCGAATTTACGATCACTCTTCTTTCAACAGAATGGTAGATTCAAGAAATTTTTAAATTATTAATTTTTCCACTAACGGTAGCGTTGAAAGTATCGGATAGAGGACGCATGATAGCTGAATCGTCTCCTTATTAGAGAGTTATGTCTGATGTATTAAATTTTCAAATAAAAGTTTTTTTTTGTAAAGAGCTCTGAAATTTTTTAGTGGAAATTGATTAATTGAAGACATCAATGAGTCTATATCGAGGTTTATCACGCGATGAGTGGACACGCGTGCGAGTCTTGAGAACGTTCTTTTCGATGATTTACTATCGGACATGTATAAACAGAATCATTCGCATGGTGAATGTCCGAAAGCCCTTGAATGGTTTCACACTTACACACCACGGGCTCACAGCAGTGATAGAATAGATGATGGTAAACAGGCTGATGGTTGTACACACACACATACATACATACACACACACTTCTGTTCCACAAGAATCTTTACTTAAAGAGCAAAAAAAATCTAACAAGTACGAACTGAGCGAGCGGGAGAGCAAAAGCTGAGGCAAGAGCTAGGGTAAAGGATAGCCCTTGAGTTGTGTGAGGTATCTCAAAAGCTATCGGTTGAGATCACGCGCGATTTTCCAATGGAATGGCGACGCGATAGTGTTTACTCTTCCGGAGCAACTTCTCTGCCGTAAGCCTTTACTTGTTGTCTTTCCACCACCGCCTCTGCCGTTCTTCTTATACTCTTATACTCTTACACTTTTTCCTCTTATTCTTGGTTTCCTTCATTTTTATCTTTATCTTTATCTTTATCTTATTTCTCCTCTTCATCTTTATCTTCGACTCCGTCTCACTTTTTAAAAACTTCTTCAGGTTTTTTATTACTCAATTCTTTAGCTCATCCACTCCAGACAGTGCCAAGTACTTGCATTATGATTTTATTTTTTCGTTCGCATTATATTTTCTCTTTAATCTCATATATGCTTTTGTCACATCTGATACGCGTGGTAATACAATTTAAAATTTTAAACGACTTTTGTTTGTTGCCTTTACTTTGTTTTACTTTTTATTTTATTTTAAATTAGTTGTTGTTTTATTTTATTTTAATTGTTTTTTCATGTGGCGTCTGTGGGCAAAGATCGATTAACCGAATGAACGTAAAATCACCGCAGACGAAATATTCGATTTCAATGAGTATACGAGAAACGATAGAAGGCAAATAATAAAAAAAGAGAGAAAGAAAATTTAGAGACGGAATAATGTCTGTTTGTATTTGTGTATGCATGCGTGTGTGTGTGTGTGTGTGTTATTGAGAGTAAGAGAAAAACAACCTGACGATTTTAAAGCTCAAGCTCAAGCCAAAGCCAGACGTCTGCGGCAGGGACCAACATACACCCACACACATACATATTCACTCACTCACAGGATGGTGATATTGTAAAAGCTCGTTTATTATCGTTGGCTTGAGACTCGCGTCCCGTAGTAAGCTCGGCTAAGCACTACAGCGCTACTATATTACACGACGATATATATTTGTATATATATATAGATATATTTAAAAGTATGCACCATTACCAATTGAGCGTACATACAGTTAGCAGTATGTACAGCGGTACTTGAATATTTGTGTGCGTGCACGTGCATACGGTGAAGGAGAATAAGAATCAAATAGTGACCGCGTCGTACCGGCCGGAGAACCTCTGCCTCTGGATCTGGATTCAGTTAACCTGTAAGAATGTGTGGATGTATGTACCTACTATACCTTAGGGTAGTGTATGTGTGTGTGTATGTGCATGTGAGAACGCGAGCAATCTATGTATGATCGACCTGTATATACCAGTTCGATCCTCCAGTATAGAGATAAGGAAGAGAGGCCAATGACTGCAAAAGTCTCGGTCATCGAGTTCTCGGGCTTCCTGATGGGGTTTCAAGTTAGTCACGTGATTAATTTCCTTTTTTGTTGTTACTGCTATTACGCTATTAGTATTGCTGATTGTAAAAATTTAGCTTAGTCTTGCAGAGGAAAATGTTAAATCAACACGCAAATTTACATTTATGAAGCACGATATTATATAATTCATGGTATCTTAGATTTAAATGTTTAATTTGCAGGTTGCTTGATTATATTTGGTGATCACGCAAGATCGACAGTAGCTGAGAGTATATAATAGTCAGTAGTTAGCATTACTCGTTCGAAATTACGTCATGTGGATGAATATTTTGTCTGTTTGTGCCCACACTGTACTAGGTATGTATGTATTCATGTATTTATGTATCTATCTATCTATTTGTATCTACATCAACATCTATAATACATCTGTATTCATATACATATACATATATGCATGTATGTATGGTTATATATGCAGAGAATTTGTGGTAAACATGGCATTTCGAATATTAGAACATTCGGTGTGGACATTAACATGTCTGGAGTTTAGCTAAACCATCAAGTACTCCTTTGTGGTGTAGTGTGCTAATCAGTATAAATTTATATGATGCTTCTGCATTTATGTTTATATATTTGCTTTTGACGTTACACATACTCGTCACTGAGCAATGTGCAACGTCATTTCATTTTCAGCATTAGTTCATGTTTGCTTGTATGTGTGTAAGCCACTGATGGAACCGAGTTACTGATTACAGTCACGGATACTCATATAATTATTATTATTATTATTTTAATCTCATAATCATAATTGACACTGGATCAAATAGCTCGACGAACATAATTATTATATATACTTCCTGTGACGTTCGAGTATTCCAGATAAATATGAAAATCAATAAATAAGAAATATACTATTAAATTGGGTCAATTAGTTTAGAATTGTAAGCTTTTTTCTGAATGAATGAGATAGTATTGTTTATTTTTGTTTGGAGTGTTATTTAAAATTTATTATATTCTATTATAAATAACTGTTTCAAAATAACTCGGAGGAAGTCGACAACTGGATTCCAAAAATATTTTATATTAACATTTGAGGTAAAAGCACCAATCATTGACCCTACAAGGGGATAGGTACTAATTTTTATTTTTTTTTACTATATTTAAATTCAATATTATTAAATTTTTATTTTTACAATGAGTTAATCATTCTGGTATTTTCTCGAATTCATATTTTGTCATAATAATTAATTAAATTTAGAAACTGATGAAATGGATTACTCGGACACATTAAACGGACACATCAGTAATTAACACCTCTCTTGACTTTCGGAAATATTATACAGATGTATTTTTAACATCTATCTGTATAATCGATAATGATTTAAACTTTTGACCTCTCGACATTATTTTATGAAAGAAAGATGAATCATTAATTTCGCAGACGATTGAGAATAATTTTAATAAGACTTTTATGTAAAATTGGCTTGTTAAAAAAATAGTCTTAAATACTAAGACTTTAAAAATGAATTAATATAATTTATATTAGAATCGATCACGCAGTTACATTGAACCTGAAGTCATAAATAAAAAAGTAATGCGTTTTATTGAAACCAGAGACTTAGTATTGGATTACGAACGATGGACATCTCTGATCAGTGAATAATTCAACGTAGTGAGCATCGGTATAATTCGAATCCATTAGCCTTATGCGTAGCAATACGTCATTGTGGCATAGGTTATCGGATAGTGGGCATTAGCGTTTGGTTTAATCCAATCGGACACGTTTGAACGCAACGTTCTGTGAAGTACGCTCGCACATGGCCTTATTTCAAATCTCTATTCCTCTCTGCATACACACACATTCTGTACAAATCGATTCGTGTCTTACGCATTAATCGGATTGGAATCATGCCAGGACGCGTCATAATTTCTTCATTTCATTCTATAGTTCGATTCATTCGTTCATTTTTTATTAGTTCTGCCTTTTCGAAATGCATTCTCCGCTGGGGTATTATTGTGAAGAAATGAAAGGATAAGCAGTGATTTTTATTCAAACCAACGTAAATTTATTTTGAATCGGAAAAATTCATAAAATCCAATAATGCGTTGGAATCAATACAAAGGGATAATCGTCACGCATGACAATAAGATGTGTGCAAATGTTTTGAGCACAATGCAAAGAAAAGCTTTCATTCTTATTGCTCGCCTGACCTTAACACTCACTGATGGAAATAATCGTTCAGGCTTATGCGTTCGAGTGTGCACATGTGCTTATTATAAGAGTGAGTCTATTATACATGTGTCAATATATTAATGTTTTACGACAGCCGTAGTCGAAGATTGTGATAATTCGAATATTATATATATTTTACTCAATACACTTGACATTTTCGCGCTGATTGAAGTCAATGAAAGTTCAACTTACGTTTGAATTGTATGCCGTCAGGAATTAAATTATTGTTTAGGACATTATTATCATTATCGTAGTAGAATGCCGGATGAAACCACTGGGAATGATATTAATGTGTGATAATAAATCTATACAATCGACAATTTCATCTCATAATTACTAATTATTCGCTGTTAATTGAGATCTCCCTAAGAATTTAATATTCACCGCCAAAGCAATGTTATTCAAGTTAAATGACCCGCATTTGAACTAGAGGGATGATAAATATTCATTCACATATCATAGAGCATTGAAGAATAAATGACGAATGACAATCTAATTAGTTCATTGGAGACACATTCCTTTCTCCATAACAGTATAGTTTCTCCATAACAGTATAGAAACCACTTAGTTTTCGTTTTGGCAATAATTAGTCTAGGATGAGCAAGCTAAACTCCATTATAGCGTCAATTGGTCAGTGATTTATGTAGTGACTACGTCTATTGTGATGGATATGTGTAAGTATGTATGTTGATGTGTGTATGTATAAATTTATAATTTCTCTTTGACTCACAGCTATACACTTTCCCGCTTCTCTTTAATTATATTAAACACAGTGAATTGCAGCATCGCATCTCCGGTTACTTAACCGTACACGGTCAGCAAGGGTAACTCCGACGTCGTCATGGTGGTAAAGTGGTTTTAAACGTGCGGCGGATCGTGTGGCTGCAATTTAATTTGCGCGAACAGCCCTCTTCTAATGTTCACCTTCGAGAACAATTATTTCGTTCATTCGTTTCACGGTAAAATGAGCTCTAGAGTTTATAAAAAATATTTTTTCTTGTTATCATTTGTCTAACCTAGGAGCTAAATTAAACATTTTACAACTATAGCTCTTTACCATCAAATATACATAACTTTACTTATGTATTCACCAGTTAACTTAATTAATGCTCGTGAAATATTTAAAATTTAACAGTCAAACCACAATCGGCTTTTTAATAATGTACTCGATAATTTTTAATTGGTAATTTCAATTCAATGTTTTTAATGCTCTTTTAAGTTAATGTAATCACTGAAAATCCTTTTCCATCCATTCGGGATCTATTATTTTTATTTTTTCGATTCAATCAGCTGTTTTGTAAGCAACGTTTTTGTCATAAGATAATAGTATGTTTTAATTTAAAAAACGATCAAATTAATTTAATTTTCAGAAGAACAAAGTAATGAAAATTGATCGCTAGAAAACATTAACATTTATTTTCATTTATTTACAACGGACATATTAATTAATTTTACTAACTTTTGTTTTGACAACCGGAACAAAAGTTATTTAATTAATCCTTATTTATTAATAAAAGAAGAAACTAATTAACATGTTCGAAAATTATTTTCAATCGACAAGAGAATGTTAATTAATTTTAATAAATTGAGGCTGAAACATTGAAGGGAAATTTACTTAACGCGTTTAAATATGAATGAATGATGATTATAATTGTGTTTATAATATAAATGTATGAATATATAAACATGCGTGTAACTGAGATTTATTTAGCGTTTTAATTAACATTTGTTGGCGTAATAAACCGTACAAATGTTGGTAGTAAATTGTTGAAAGTAGTTGTCATTACCTTGAAGTTATTTCTAAACGTTTCCGTCAGTGTTAATGAGTTTCATCAGGGCTTAAGGACGGTGGTACAAACGTACAGTGTTATGCCGTTGTTGCCGCGCTTACAGAGCTCTAGGGTACGTTAAGTACAAGGTGCCTAGTGTCACCGTCTTAATTGCGTTTCGGCGTTACACCTCTTGCTGCACACAGCATGCCCGAGTATAAACGAAAACGTTAATAACCCGCAAGTTACGCGACCAAAGGACTGCTATTTGTTCCTCTCTAGCTTTTAAGACAAACTTCTTTTTTTTTCTCACTACTAATATAAACAACAACATTTACTGTGACATTGTAACGTGTCACACAGGCTTTGTGGCTCACACTTTACACCGCAGTGTTGTTTATAGTTTAATTTCACTTTTCCTGACCATTTTTCCAGACTATTTGCCTTTATTTTCCTTCGGTCGCTTTGTCTCTCTTCGTTTGTTGTGGTCAGGACTCTATGTTTTACGATAATATGCGTGTTTGCGTTGGTCGCCCACGTTTTTGTGCTATACTTGCAACAAAGTCCTGCATTGCTTGTATATCGTGTAAATATAAATGTGTGCATCTATATTTAAATGTATTCCTTTTACTTGGTCTTTGCTACTCATGTGTAAATTTAATACTATAGCATTAATATTTTCTTTCACTAGTATCTTGTAATTTTTAGCGGTAACCGGAGAATCAAGTTTTACGATATCTAATTTGAATTGAATCGTATCGCATTAAAATGCGATTTAAAATTTTTTTTATGGTTTGCTAGATAGGAAACAAGTTTTAAGTTTATTCATTTGTAATTATTGAGATAAATTAAAAATATTGAACTAGTCATGATATTATGATATATAATTAAGTGCACTAAAAGAAAAAATATTAAACTGATTCAAAAGAAAAATTCTTGAACGAAGAAAATCATTTTGAAGAGCTTCATATCGCACTTATTTAAATAGAAAAATTCTTGAACTGGGAAATTTTTTCGTGATTTAAATCAATTTTATTTGATTCAAGAATTTTTCTATTGAATGAAGTTAATATTTTTTTAGTGTAGTTTTTAAAATTAATTATTATGCTCGTTTATTATAATTCATACAAAAAATTTTAAATCGATAACAGTTATGCAGACAAAAGTAAACCATAACTAAAAGAGTGGTTAAATTTTCGAAGTTCTTTTATAATTTATTAGGTGATTTTTTGGTTTAATTTACATGGCAATTCAAATTTGTTCGCAATGCTGATATGTCTGTCATAAATAAGTTACTTTATTATTTTGAAAAAATTAGGTGGTTTTTGTTTTGATTGAATTCACTGGAATGTGTTTTAATTTTTAACATTTTGCTTTTATGAAATTGTAAATTCTCGAGGGTATACAATTAGCTCTTGTTTCACAAAAGGTTATATTTATAATTTAAATACAACCAAAAACAATTCAAAAAGTTCGTAAAAATTGAAACATTAGTTTGGGTCCGTTTTTTTCATAGGCCACGCTAAATTAAATTTTAATTAAATAATTGCCATTTAAACGGAGACTATTTGTTTAATTTTTATTATAACAATGTATACGTGTTACAAAAAAATTGAAAGAAAAAACTTTGATATCAAATAATCAAACTATTTTAATAAACTCAGGTTTTTTCGTTATTGGTTATTCCGCAACGAAACTCGTCGAAAAACTTTAGCCCATGCTGTCGAATGCTTTAAAAAAATTACCATTGCTGTCTCTTAATATCGAAGTTTTTTCACGTGAATAAAAAAAAAAAAAGGTAAAGATTGGAAAAACAGTACGCATTAGAGCGTATTATTTCGGAATGACTTTTTAAAAGCCAAAGATCTTTTAGTGCATATTTATAACGGAAAAAAGTTCGGAGCAATCCCAATTAAAAAGTGAGTATATTTGTACTGAAACTTTTTTTATTTAAAATTGATAGTACACAGTACTATTCCATCGTTAAAAATTTTTATCTAGAGATGCTTTTCGTGATTTATATTTTCCTCTTTTTATGTAAAATAAATAGTTTAGTTTAGTGACAGATGTTCAAAGATGCTTTTTACTAGACTTTAAATGGCTGTAACTTTTGAACCATTAAAACGGCAAACTCATACAACTCCGCCTAACTTTTTTTTTATATAAAATTTTATTAGAAAAAAAAAATGGCTTTTATCGTAATATCCGACGATGAAAATGTGTTCGGCAATATCAATAAAAAGTACAAAAAATAATTAATTAATCGACGTAAAAAATCCCAAAATACTTTCCAGTATATTTCTATATATTTTTGATGTATTTCTATACATATTTTATCTTCGCTATTCTTCCGCTGGTATATTTTTTTTATCAGAACATACTAAAAATTTTAATACAAATGCCGATAAAAAATTACCAAGATAAAGTAAAAATTGATGTTGAATAAAAAAAAAGTTTTAACGACTAAAAAAATGGAAGATTTCAACTGATATAAAGGTCACATTTATGATTGGTGGTAAACTATCAACTCTCGTTGATCGAGTCGTATCGCTGCAGCTTAATATATTTACACATATACATTACAGATATACATACGTACATATAGATCCTTACAAATACAATCGCAGGGTATAGGTAAAAAACGAGAAAAAGTTTGCCAACGCGGCAGGTACCGAGAGAGTTGTCCGTTTTTTCCTATTTTTCAGCTCACTCCCCTTCAACTTTTTCTTCTTTTATTTATTTCATTTTCCTCTGGTTTTTTTCATCCGTACACCGAGGCAGAAATGTGTGCTATCATGACCGTTTTATTGTACACGTACCACATATGTGGATACATGCATACATATATATGTGTGTGTTGTATAACATTGTTTTATTTTTTCTCTACATAAACTGTTTAATCCGTGTATACCTTGTCCACAGCAAACATCAACCAGTCAGTAAAGTATTGTACAGTACTCAAACTTAAACTCTTTCTTTCTCTTTCTCCTCTCCTATTCTTGTTCCTCTATTTATTTACACATTCTCGCGGTTGATACGAGGAAACGCCTACAGCTCTCAGTATTTCATATGCAAAATTAATATTTGTCTTTTCTTTACTGTACCAAAGTTAGCTATTAAAAATTAAACTGTTTTAAAGTTTATTCTTCGTCTACTTACCTAATATATCCATAAATAATTCGCCCTCGCAGTAGTATGCTAAGTTTATTTTTTACTCCATACTTCTATACACAATATAATAATCATTCAAGCATATACGCGTTTAACTAAACTCAACTCGGAAAATAACCGTTGGCTCGTAAATATCGTGCTTTCCAGTTGTCTACTAACTTTTAGTGTCATTTAGCACTCGTGCACTCCACTACTTATTCTCACGGGGTTTTTTTTTTCCTTCTCAAATACTCAACTATTTTTCGTACATACTTTCATGTACGTGTTCTTACTGTAAACACTGTTTGCACCTCACTATAATAGTCTCATCTGACAATGAGCAACAAATGAATCTAATATGGAGTAGAAATATAAGAAAAAATATTGACGCAGTGGCTCAGTCCTTCAGAAGATCCGTCCCTGATCTCAGAGGCAACTAACGTCACCCTTGTCCCTCGTCCAAATTCCTGGAATGATGCATATCCCGGAGAGACAGATAATATTCTAGCAATGGTACTGAGAACGACAGACATAGATAGTAACATTTGTCTTGACTATATCTTATATACAACATACTACATACTAGATATATACTAGTGTGTACGCTACAGCCAATCCCATTGGACTTGGTCAGGTAGTCAACGCATGCCAGGTATGTGCGTTACTTACTCTGTTTCAACTTATTTTACCCATTTTATTTATTTATTTCTAACTCACATTTTGCTCTTGTCGATTCTCTCGTCACGTTTTCCGTTTTCATCCTTACATTCTATTCTATCTCCTTCAATTACGAGGAAGTGAATTCTACGAACGTACACTTTCGCTGCTGAAGAAGTGACTCTTTCAACGCTCGTTTTTAATTTAATCATAAATATATACATATTTTATTTAAATATTTATTATTCATTTGCGTTAATTAATGGCAAATCACTCTGCTTTTACTCGCAATGTAAACGGTATTATACTTTAAAAGCTTGGATTACAAAATATGTGCATTTGTAATCGATATAATATGTGCATATCAGTGGTTGTATAGTTTACATTTATAATAATATGCATGCTTCGTCGATGCGTTAATAGAAATCCATTTTATTGTCATAAAAACGATGAATGTTGTCAGCACATGCAAGTTTATCTGTTTTGCAATTTTCGTTCGCTCTGGCATTGTGTGGATCCAAAAGATTAAAGAGTTCTATACATATATGACGCTCTATATATCCATATTGTTTTATAATATACACAAAGAGATATAGATAAAGATGTGGATGTCATATATATATATATATATATATATATATATATATATATATATATATATATATATATATATATATATATATATGTGGTACCAGATAAGCCGTAACAGAATAGTAATACATGTAATAATACATAGCGTAGACAAGAAATAAACCCAACATTGTGCCCTCAATCTCTTTAGCATCTTTCTATGCTACTCACGTTTTCATATTAGCCCAATAGCGCATCGCTGCACTGCTGTGAATTTTTCGAGCTTCTTTTCTTCCTCAAAGTCACTGGTATACAACGTTTTTTGAACTTTCAACAGTAATACATATACTTTTTCTTTTTTTCCAAGCTACCCACTTCGATCAGTATCATTTTATATAACACACAATATTTGTTTTCTTTTTTATTATTGTTATTACTTTATCTTCTTAATTCATCAGAAATAAAATATGAAATCAAGAAGATAAAATAAAAGTTAATCAAAGTTGATTAATTTATATTCATCACTTGTTATTAATCATCCATTCTCGCAAATTATGCAACGCAGTTTATTTAACAGCAACTTAGTTATAAGTCATAATATAATATAACGTAATGAATTAAATGATGAGTAACATCTAGTATTTTATTTTAAATCGCAAAAGGAGTTTGTAATTAAATTATAAAATTATAGTTATATCGTGTAGCTTACACGATAAATTTTTGTGCTCAAATAAAACTAACTCGCTGCTATAAACTTTTAAGCACCACTAATTTCTCTTTTTTTTTTTATACTTAATTGATTTTGCCGTAAAGCTAGATTTTATATTACGGTTTAAAACATTTCTTATTGTTTATGTGCCCCGTATATGTGTTATTAAATATATACAGAATTTACGAGAAACCAGACTTTAATTATTAAATTTTACGATATATGGAAATGTATGATATTATTTCCGTTTTATTATTTTCAATTCTGAGTACTATAACCAAGAATTATATTTATTTAATTTTTTCTTAATGATTCGGATAAAAAATTATTAATTATAGTTGTGTTATTTGTTTGTTTGATCTAGCGATTGGAGTACCAGGAATTTGGCTGAATAGAAGCCGTGATTCACAAAAAAAAGGTAAGGTTGTTTTTCTATACCTGTTTTTAATGAATTATGTCGAGAAAACCTGATCGAGGTCTGATGGGTTAGAATTACGAGAATTTCGTGACTATATGTAATATATTACATACATAAAACGATTAGCAATTAAATATTTCGGTGAATAGAGCAGAAATATATTTAGAATGATAAGTAAATAAAAACTGTACACTGTAAAAAATCGACGGTGAATTTTCATCACCTTCGGAACTAGACTAGAATAAATGTTTATTTAGCTGAAGCAAATTTCATATGCTAACAAATACTAGAAAAAATTTCTCCAGTTTAGGTTTGTGAAAATCGATTATGTTTCTTCAAAAAAATTTAAATTTTTTAAAAGATTTAACTAAATTTTCATGAAGATTATTTTTTTTTTAAGTTTTTTTTGATAAATCTTTTGATAAATAATGAAAAAAAAAATAATAAATTATTAACATTACTTTATTTAATTAAAAATTATTTAAAACTTTAATTTTACTTAAATAAATTTTTATGTAGCAATTTGGATTTCTTAAATTATAAATTGTTATGCAAAAAATTTCTCACTTAATGATGCTTTTAAAAATGAAAAAAAAATTATTGATGTTTTTTTTTTTAAATATTCAAATTTGTTTGTTACATCAAACTAAGAAAAAAAAGTTTTTTATTATTTTTATTTATAATAATATAAATATAAAATTTTTTCTCGGAGTGAATTTTACACTATAGAGATTTAATTATTTAAAAACCACCCGAACCGTGAATTTTTTACTGTGTAAATTACAAATGATGTTTAGGATCAACAATAGTAAGGTAGATTTATCAAAGAGAGATTAAGGACAACGGTTTCCTCTTAAGTAAAGAGAAAATAGCACTGATTGTTCTAAAAGTATAAATTAAAAATGATCTAGATGAAGGATTAAGGAGTATCCTCCTGAGGGAGAACGAACTTATAATTCGTTCCTCTAATAATTTATAGCAACTCCGTGAATTTAACGGCAGTACGAGCCAAGCGGGTAAACGAATTCCTGGGGCGGTAAGACGCGGAACGGAACGGAACAGAACGTCACCTGTGGAATTTCACAGGATATAGGAATGGAACGAATCTTCTTCAAAGTCGTCTAACTCGGGCTCACTTTTATGCATGTATCTATCCTATCTTCTATCTTATGCACTAAGACCAACCAGTCTGCCAACTGATGAGATGGCAAGTGGGTCAGCATTGAAATCTCCCCATCTCATCCTCATCCTCAAAAGGGCGAATAGTTTCTCATTACCATAGATCACTCTCTATGTACAGATATATCTTTAACGAATTACTGATTTTATTATTACTTTGAAAAAGTCCATTGGAATTTGGATTATTTAAAGCGATCGATTGTCGTCTGGTAATTAAATATCATCCAGTTAAAATTTAAATGATAAAAATAGTCCGTGAAATATTTGATTTGATGCATCAATTAATTAAAGTTATTATCGCCGAATGTTAAATTATACAATTCAAGTTATTTATTTTATTTTGTCGGGTATTTTCTGATATTATTTATTGTTTGTGCCTAAAAAAAAATTTACTTGATTTCAATATATGCTTAGCTCATATTTATGAAAAAAAAAACGTGTACAGAATACCGACTTTTATTTACTGGACAAATTGTTGACCTTTATGAAACTCAAATATCGTTTTAATATTAAATTGGATTTTTTAAAATCAATAATGCACGTAACGGACCTAAAAACAGAATTACTCTCGTCAATAATCACTGTGTTGAAATTAATTTTTTCGGTAGATCGCCCTCATCTTTTTCCACCACTGTCAAGAAACTAATACTACAGAACTCAATATTTTATTTTATTGCTACAAAAATGCACTAAAAGTAATTAAATAAATAAATATGTATTTTAATTTAGTCATGCATATGTTAGCATAGAAATGTCAGTGTTTCAAATGATCATTGTACATATTTTATAACGATGATTCTTTCTACAATTATTATTTAATATTCTATTGAATATTCAAATAGTCACATTTGACATTTATGATTTTTATTGAAATTGCTTGACATTTATTATTAAGTACCGATTTATTAACATTGACTCTGTTTAAATTTTTTAGTAAAATGATATTGAATTAAACTTTGGATTTTATTTTTTCAATAACAAAGTCAGCATGCTTATTTTATTATTAAATATTTACATTTTTTTACTCGTAAAAATCGTATGTATTAAAATTCATAAAAACTTGTTAAAAAACTCGTATTTTCATGTTAAAGTTTAAAAGTTTTCTCTTTGATGTGGGTAATGAGTCCATGATTAATTAATTAAAAACACAGCCCGAAATTAAAAAGGCGGGATGTAATCAACCTAATGAGATCCGAGAATAATTTTTTGTAATTTACAAGAGATTAATAGCGGAAGGGTTAGAATAAGCAAGGTTAAAAATTGAAGATAAATCAGTTGAATTTAGTGAAATGGTAGCAATAAATAACTAAAAATGATTTTTTATTCTTTTACAAACATATGCTCGTTATTTTGAAGTAACTTAATATTTGAAATGCTCTCGAGCAGAATCTTAGTATTAGGTACAGTAGTCTGGAGTCTTCGAAATGGTTCGGTAAATCAAGCAAACTCTAACGAAAACTTTGCGCACGGACAACAGCTTTGAGAGGCTTATTCTTTATTCTTTTTATTATTTCATTTTTTCTTCCTCTCTTTTCTATATATTTTTCCCTTTCACTTGAGCAAACTAAGCTCTTCATGGCTGTTCTTTATTGGCCCTCTAGCTCTATTCCCAGCCGCCCGTCGACGTCTCGCCGACGTCCTCGTTGGCGTCTACGTCTATGGTCTTCAGATCGTTATGATCTTTCTTCCTCTGTGCGCTCCTTACATTACTCGGTGCTTATTCAACGGCATCCCTCAAAGGCACAGCTTCCGCCTCTCTCTCACTTCTGCTCTTGCTTTTGCTCTCGAGCATCATCCCCCAGATGTGAAATTTTTACTGCGACCCCACCGCCATACCAGGAGTCCTCCACTCGTGCTTTTTTTCTACACTAGTGCATTAAAGGAGCGTCTCGGTACTTTAAAGGCAACCGCTTCGGGTTACATTGTGTCGTGAAAAAAAAATAAAAAAAAAAACAGACTGGATTCCTCTAGAAATTCTTTCTTCAACTATTTTTTGTATTGTTAAAAAAAATTAACGCATTAAAGTAACCATTTTTTTATACATATATGTTCGTCCAATTTATTTAGTTTCTCGAAATTGTACAGGTGACTAAATTTCTTTCTTGAAACCCAAATCCGTCACACTACTGCTCTTATATAATTCAATTATTGTATTGAGACAGTTTTATTACTTTCCTTTTCAGTAAATCGTAGTATCTTAGATTGGGAAATATACCTGTCGTGTTCAATAAAGACTCTCTTAGTTTTCTGGAAATTTTTACGCAAGAAAACACATTTTAGCCTTAAATAAGCACAGAAGTTACTTTGAATCCACCGTACTTCAGTAAATTAAGATAACTTTGCCTCCAAAAGTAGAAAAATATGTTTTTACGTAACTTAGAAAACGGAAAAAAAAATACATTTTTGTTTTTGATTTAGAAGACGACTTTTTGTTGATTAAGAAAATAATTTGAGATTTTTAACGATTAACTTATTTTTTTCCACTCAAATTAAAATTAAATGATGGATAAAATTTTTTTTTCTTCTCCAATTACTAAAAACTTGTTATAAAAAAAACTGACGTACGATAAAAAAATAACTATAAATTTGCACAATAAAAAAATATTTGCTTGTCACAGTACCATATTCTCTACAGAATTCAACATTCTACATGGGTAACTATTTGATCATCAATATTCAAATTTCAAGTATTCTATAGTCAATAATAATAAAAAAATTTGACGTATTGAAATAACATTTTCTGAATTATTATTACTAAAACATCAAAAAAATTTTTTAATTTCGTTTTCACATAACTGCATTCATTTCAATTGTTTTGATATGTAAAGAATTTTTTCTTTATATATCAATTAATTTAAAAAATTGACTACGATTTCATTTCATTTTTTAACGGTAGTAAAAGATTATTTGAATGTGATCATTTAATATCTCGTTCGGCTCTTGTAAGAGGCCCGGGAAAATTCTTATAATTAGTCTGGGGCCCAAGCACATTTAAAGGATTAGATAGATAAATGGGAGTTTTGTTATACATAAGTAAACTCACTTATACTTAAAATAAGATATACTCAAGTAATGACAAAAAACATAAGAAGAAAGAATTTTTCTAACTTTTATGGATACCACGTGTAGAAGTAAAAATAAATTGTTTGTGAAGTGAATTTAAGTTACGTACATAATTTATTAGTGTAAATACTAGGGCCGAATACTCAAATTGAAATACAAATCACGCCATACAGTACATAACAATTCAAAAAATTTACAATTTTTTTAATGAATAGCCTGTTGTTCATTACTACAAGTACAATCGAACACAACGCAGTAAAATTATTAACATTTCTCCGTTTCACAATTACATACAAAATACAATTGAATTTTATAATTTAGTTTCATGCAATGTTTTAATTTATATTAATTATTTAACTGTAATTATTTTTGTTATGAATATTGTATTAACAATTAATATAACTAGTCAATGCAACGCGATTACTATGATTTATATTTTCACGAATTGGAAAAATTAATTTTACTTCTATCTCAATCAATTACAAAATTAACGAATCATCGATTTTAATTAATAATCAACATTTTTATTAATTAAAAAAAATGGCTGAACATGCTAATATAATAACTTTTTTTCATGACGAATTCATTACCACGCATTGTTACCAGTGTACCTCGATGGAACTTTTTAATAAACACTGCGGTATAATGAATCACTCAAACTCTGTCATCGGTTGTCAATGAAGAGTATCAGTAGCAATGTACTAGAAAGTACATGAAGAGCATGTAACAATGTAAAAAAGTAAAAACGAAAACATCAACAGAATGAAAAATATATGAAAAATAAAAAAGTAAATCGGAGTAAATTTTTATCTAGTCTGACAACTAATCTAAGCGTTTATAAACGGAAAAAAGTGAGCATATAACACGATTTCGTGCAACCCACGATTTTAATCACGACACGCAACAATCACCGGTCAGACACGTACATAGATCTTTCGACTAGATCACTTCCGTAGCACGTGACAACCTAGTAATGTGTATATCAGCAGCTGCATATAAGCTTCAAAAATATTTTATAAACTTCAACAAACATACTCTCAATCTTTTTCTAAACAACGAATTAACAATAATAAAACTTCACTAACAACTATTATAAGTTATCAACTATTATACCTTCCTTTCAATTAAATAAACGTTAAACTTATAATATGAATTACATACTCATACATCTGCATAATACATATTATATAGGTAGTTTCGAAATAACTTTAATGCAACAACTCTCAGTAACTATTAATAAACTTACCATAACACCAAGAAGTCTGACGGACGTTTTGTCTTTCGGTTCCATCACATTGACATTTTTAAAAAACTTTTATCGATATTATTTTGTGTCACTGTGCTACAAGTGTGTTTTAGATAATGTAAATAAAATACAAACGGAGTTGTAATGTAACTTGTATTGTAACAACTAAGCGCTTCGGAGCAGCACATGCTATTACTATTAACAAACCATATATGTACTCTTATAACATATATTACTCGTTAAAGTCTTCAGTCTTACTATTTGCAACCTGTAACTTGTAACTTAAAAACTCATTTTTTGGAGTTAGATAACATCCGCACTTGTTTACATAAACATACTCGGTTGATTTCTGCATAAATTTCACCGCGAAAGTAAATTATAGCAATAAAAACCGTCAATGTTTATATTTTATTAATAATATAGTATTAATTACCCGTGAGAGTTATAAATATCTAAAAAAAAGAAAGACAATTAATAATAAATTAGCGTAAAAAATGATAAAACGCGTAACAAAAAAGCAGTACGCAAATTAATTATTTAAATATTATTCCATGAAACAAAACTTGTACAAGTTTTCTTTGTTTGAGGTTAAGTCTCACTGGTGTTTGACGTTGCTAAGTACACACGGTCCAGTCTCGAGTCAAAATACTAAAGACTCACTCTTCTCATCTTATCACTTTTTAATCGAGCTTCAATATCAAGATTGCTCTCAACTCTACGAAGAAAATTTCCCGACAGAGTAGAAGTTTAAGTAAACTTTAAGGTGGATTGTTTTTGGTCGGATAAAATACAACTCAGGTGTGTGGAATAAATATAAAGCAACGTCGAGCCATGCTGAGTGCGCGACCGGCGTCGAACTGCCGTGAGAGTGACGAGCTAACGGGGAGCAAGCAGTACTGGCATCAGCACAGCAGCAGCAGCATCGACTGAGAGAGAAGCAAGGAGAACAGAAAAAGACAGCAGTATAGCCAGTAGGTACCTCGTGAACAGCGCGCAGAGACAGAGAGTTTATACACAGTATAGAGTAAAACTTATACTAGTGCGCATCGCACAGATAGGGGGAGTTTGAGTGTAGCGGGTAAAGAACTCCCTACTCCTCGCCTTCCTATTCCGCGGTGTCTCGTGCTCATGTCGAGTCGCGACCCCGACTCTTTTTAATTCCATTCCACTCGCATAGTACTTGTACTTTTACTTCGAATCGCTGGTGGCACTGTACAATATAAAACATACATCAACCCATGAGCAGATGCTGTCTTTCTCTCACTGGCATTCATTTTGCTAAGCTGCGACCTCTTACTCTGGGACGTCCAACAATGTAAGCATGGACCACGTTACCCGGCGCTTGGCTTGGCTTTTTCATCCTGCTTTTCTCCACATCATTACGCTCTCCACTCTTCTCTTACAATCATGCTCGTTTCGATACGATACACCTACAGAACAAAGTAAGAGTAGCCTTGGTGGAAAAGTGTGAGGATGACCCACACGAGAGAGCACTCCCACTATCGTACGAACTTAGCCGCACACCGAGATAAAATCTGAGCCAGTAGAGTGGTGTAGGTACCACAGACACGACGCGTTTAGTCCCGTTGTCTGTATTGGTTCCAGTTCCACTTCCACTGATATGTTCGTATTCGGAATGCTCCATAGTAATCCCTTCCTCGGGAAAATTGGCCGTGTGTGGGTAAACCATGAACCCCTACCGAGCCGTGGCGGGAGCCGCTTACTGCGCACTCGCGAATTAATGCCATGGGGTCCTGACACGCGGTCGCGCCCAAAACTGATGTGAGAATTGAGTATTATATGTGATACTGCATGGCAAGAATGAAATAGGATGTCATATTGACGTTCGTTGCACTTGAAACACAACCAGTTGAGCAAGATGTTCCCTCTCGTTTTATTTTTCAGTCTTTTAATTTTTTACTTTCATTATTTGTAGATCTATGTACTATAGATGTGTGGTAGTTTGTTTAAACGATGATGTGAAGAATAGTCTTGATGTATACATGTGCTTATGTACGTATGTGAGTGGGGGAGGTATGTTTGTGTAATGATGTTTGGATTGGCGTTGCGTCTCATCGTCTCTGGGATGTCTGAGCGGAAGTAATGTCGTCAATGAGAATGGGTATCATGTCAATCACCGAATTTCTATTCCAATACACTGTGTGTAAAAGTGTGTGAGTTGCGGGCTGATGCATAGATGTATGGATTTATTTATGTATGTATGTATGTATGAGTTTCTTCGAAATGAAGAATGAAGTAGGTCGATCGAACGACAATCTATGTATGTACGTAACGTAAGTACATATAGGCTGTACATTAGGACCATCATCGCACATAGACATTTCACACCTCATTTTATCTACGGTAGTTGTACATTATATACTTATTAGTAATACACTACTAGTAATGGTATGTATGTATATATGCAGAGTGGCGAACACTTGAGAATGTGCTATCCTATTATAATGTTATTATTAAATTATTATTTGTATAGGCTGTAACTGGTGATAGTTGCGCTCTACTTTAATATAAAGAATGCGTCAGACACGCACGTCTATCTATACAATAATGCAATAAGCGTAATACGGTATTATCGGACATGTAATTGATGTTAGCTGTTAATACTTTATTATAGAATTGTACATATACGTACATATGAATCTATATTATATAATATGTACCTAATGTGCGGTGTATTATTCATGTAATATGTATGTCTATTGATGGTATGATGGGTAAGAGGGTTTAAATATAAATCAGATATTATGGATTAAATTTTTGTTTTGCTTTATTTTACAGAAATATCGGAAAATCAGCGAATGTTAAATGAGACACTGAGAAGCGCATTAGTGGTGATGAATTTTTTATCGTGATGCAAATTATCGATCCAAACACCTATTTTTTTTCGCTTTTGCTGGTTTTAAAGTATTGAAAATTCGGGATAGGAAACATTTTATCGGATTAATGAATAAAGAAATTTCGTAATTAACTGTAAAAAGCGCGAGGTAATATAATAATAATAATTGCATTAGAGTGTAATAGAATAAAATTTGAAAAGGCATTAAAAATTCATGAGAAATAGAGAAAATATTCCGGGTAAATAATCTAATTTTCACCAGACGACGACAGGGTTGACGGTAGCAAATCTCTTGTGGACTTAATTCCCACAGTCAAGTGAGCCTTTTGGTCTCACTTGCTCTTTTAACAGTTGACAAATAAATTCCAGCGTAACATTAACTATCTACGGATGTTGGATGTACTACGAAGCCTTATCGTTAAGCAGGAATCCGCGTGCTTGACACAAGTTAAATCAAAACTCGAATTACGTGTGTAGGTACTCTCTACATACTACTCGAATTACGTGTGTAGGTACTCTCTACATACTACACACACATAGACTGTGATATATACATATATAATACCGTACTCAGCTCAACTCTCGACTTTTCACTTAATGCACCATCTTATACTTATTATGACGCTGACGACATGCTACTATGACAACGACAACGACAACTATACAAGTGAGAGAAAACTTATCTCCTTGTCAGACTTTATCACAAGAGATTTTATTAATTTCAGGTTTAATTTACCTCTTGGGGTATGCCTGTTATCTTTCTTAACTTTATTTTCCTTCAGGATATTTATTTGTAATTAATTATCTATATAATTGCGAGAGTAAGGAAAATTTTATCTCTGGCTTATTTATATAATGAAATTTATAAAATTAAATGGGTTTTTTCGAGTTGAATTTAGTATTATTGGAAAGGTTTTAACCTGGATTTGTGACTTTTCAAGGTTTCTAATGTATCTTAGTGATAGTTAATTTATTATGACAAGTTATCGGAATAGTTATAAATTTAGATTATAATTTTGCGCTAGATAAAATTGTTTTACTTATTTATATTATTTCGTGCATGTGAGTGTTGTTTTATGTCGAATATCAGTTCATATAATTAAGAAAATGGAAAAATTTTGTGACGAGCACATCTTTTAAAAAAATCTATAGTAAAATTTGGTAACATCAAAAAGATTATAAATTTTTTTACAGTTTGATATTTTTTTCGGCGATAGTTAATTTATTTTTTGAATAATTAAGAGAGTAATAAAATTTTTGTAACGGGCATATTTTTATATCGAAAAAAATTATTGAGATTAAATTTGATATTATTGGAAAGGTCTTGACGCGAATTTGTGCCCTTTCATAATTTGACATATTTGTTGGCGATCATCAACTTTCATGTTAAGCTTTAAATAGTTTTTAGGTTCTATAAGTTTGCTCCTTCATATTTTTCCATTAAATTATATCCAGTCAAATACTAACTGCGGGTTATTTTTCTTTACTATAATCATATATCTCTCCATAATATTTTACATTTATTCATTTAAAAGCTCACTAATAACATTATTCATTTTACATATTTAACAACTTTATAATCTACTGAAAATGCTTCCTCTAAATGTATCAGATTATTAAATTGTTTTTTTTTTTAACTAAATAGAATTTCACAAATTTCTCAGTTCCAAATATACTCGACAAAGTGTAAATAATTTAGATATTTAAAATTTTAAGTCTGGATATTACGACGAAGAGTCTTATGGAAAAAAAAAAAAAAAAAAAAAAAAAAATTAAATAAAATTTCTGTGCATTGTTCTGTTCTAAATGAGGTTTGCGTTCCGCAATCGTCAATACAGAATTATAATCCGATTATTCATTTGAATTGTTTTAGAGTAGCCCGATGTCGCACTTCGTACAGTCACCGTATGAAAAATTTCATTATTAACACTATGTTATATAATTATTCTATAATTAATTAATGTTCTTAAAATTTATGTTCAAGATGTATAATACGATATGACAAATTAGAAGCCACTTAAGGCAAATTTGTTCAAATATGGCTTTTCCGCAGGGAACTTTCTGGAAAGTTCAGTATCTCCATTTCTCGAAGGACACTTGAGATGGCAACAACTTGCTTTTGCTTTATGATATCCCTCAAGTTGTTGTGTATCATTAGTTATCAAAGTACGTTATAAATTTACATCACTACAAACAATCATAACTATATATATGTATAGATACATATGTACAATTTAATTAATTAAATTCTATTTAATTATTTCCGTCGGTTTTCTCAGTATAATTACAATTATTAAGATTCCAGCAAATTACCCACAATATGTAAACATATTTTCCGACCAAAAGCTGGTTATTATTAATAGTTGCCTTAATGATATCAAATTACGCTGTCATAACATTTAAAATTTTTTATTTTTCATAAAATAATACGGAATTCAAAGAACTTTAATAAAGAACAACAATAAATCTTAACTTGAAT
Source organism: Cotesia typhae (assembly GCF_013202065.1). NCBI lineage: Eukaryota > Metazoa > Arthropoda > Insecta > Hymenoptera > Braconidae > Cotesia > Cotesia typhae. The sequence continues at coordinate 5,937,117 of NW_027423757.1, read as the reverse complement.
AAATTTATATGACGCATAAAAAACAAAAACAACTAAACTCTGAGTAACAGAATTTAAAATTTCAATTAAATGCTGTTACGAGGGCAATGTAAAAAATGTGAAATTACACGGCTTTAAATGCATATGTTTTTCTTAATACATATGTGTATTAATGCAACAATGTATGTAGCATACCAATATAAAAGTAGCCATATAAAGTTTTGTATTACAGCAGCATCCATCCAATATTTGCAAAAGTCTTGACTTGCAAGGCACTCAATATCTTTGTAGAATATAAACGACAAGTTGGCTTACTTCTCGTAAATCAGTGCAGTGTGCAAGCAAGGACTCCAAACAAAATCCATAAATTTCCGCTTTTCCGTGCCCGGTGGTTTTCCGTCAGAAGTTTTCTCCCAAGTTCCGAAAGTAGTATTTCCGCGTGTGGGCACACGAGCGGATGCGAAACACACTACTCCTGCTCTTGCATCGTATGAAAATAATAATAAAAAAATATATAATAATAATAATATACGTTTTCTTGCACTCGAGCATACAAGCCCTCCTTTACTGTGTAGTGTACTTGGCTTATACCATACAACAACATTTGGTGGGCCTTCTCTTCCGCCCTTATAAAAGCTGACGCATAAATAATGCAAGGGGTTACGGGTTTTTAAGGGCTTCTGTCAGTAGCACGAGAGGAGTGACCGATGCAGTACTCTCTTTTTCCTTTAAAATTTTTTATTTTCTCGTCTTGTCCTTTTCTTCTTGCTCTCAGCTCGTATCCACGCAGCCACGTGCTAGTAAGAAGTGGCAAAAAATACAACTACATACACAAGGAGAGACTTTACCGCAAATGTTGTATTGTGTGTGCGATGGATTATACTCACACTTTAATATGCCGACACAAGTAAAACAACCATATCAGACAGTACATCGCTGAGTTGACGGCGTTTCGAATCGACCACAAGGGATTCTCTGTGCATGCATAAGTGATGTTAGAGGGCTGCTTGCTTCATCATATATTATACTTCATATGCATTATAATACTTTACTTAACGCATGAAAAACTCCTCCGGCAAAGTATCAAATTCGTTCTTTTTTTTTTTTTCATCGATGTTAAGTAATGAGAAGGAGGTTAATATTTTTAATATCATTAGTTACCGCACGTTAATAATGATAATTATAAAAATAAAAATTATAATGATGGAAAAAAAAATATGATAATAATAATAATTAAAATGATCGAGGCAGCACATGGTGTAGCCATTGAATTTTAGCGGTAATACATTAAAGCAGATTTATATGATAAATTTAAACTAAAAAATAAATTAAAATAACGATGTCATAATCCTCGTAATAATTAAAGTTTATAAAAAGAGCAATAAGATAAATAAAGTTGTATAAAAATTCAGAAGCAGACTCTGCGGTCTTACATTGCAATTTGAAACGTAAATCCGTTTGTGGGTTTAGTAATTTAACTACAAATTAACGCATATCCTAATTTTCGTTCCAATTGTACTTTGTCCAGTGTCCTGGAAGAGGCAAGTATGCGACTCACACCACTCTGTATTACTCGTTACAGTTTGTTAAAACGAGTTTCGATAAAGTTAAAGCGCCATGCACACTCGGATTCTCGCTTTCCTATTCCCCCTATCCTACGAGCACACAACCGCTTTTATTTTACCCTCCTTTGGTATATCTGTATATAGTTCTCGGTCTACCGTGTTGCTATATCTTCAGTTGTATGCAGACATTTAGATAAGTTAACTGGTAGTGGTGCAATCGAGTGTACCGTCTATCCAAGTGTGTGAAAACCCGCGGATTTTAACCCACCATCTCTAATGCCAATGCTACACTTCTATATATCTCCTTCGGGAGTTAATACTCGTGACTAAATTTTCCTATTCCCCTCCCTCACTGTTTTCCATTCGCTCGAATATACATTTACTCACACGGTATTATCATTTACACCGTGAGCTTCAATTATTTACACTATTTTAATCTGACTATTATTATAATACTAGATTACATTGATTATCTTTGCTTGAATTTTTTCGTGGTATTATATTAATTAGTCGAATTTTTACGCCAGTTAATTTTATAACACTGAAAATCCAAGTGTTTTAACAAAACACACATAAAGTGTTTTGTTCCTATCTTGAAGCATTGTAGTCACTTTTAAAACACTTCCACGTGTTTTAATTTCCTATGTTAAATGCCCATTTGTAATTCAAAAATTTGAGAAATTTTCTGAAGAAATTACTTTTAATTTGACTTACATATCTCGATCTTTTTTTTACATATTTTTTCTTGAACAGAAAAAAAAAAAAAAACTTGAGCCAAGAAAATTTATGAAGACTAGAAAAATTTTTGTTAAAAGGAACATTCCTTCTCTCATAAAATTAATTACAATATTTTTATTTATTGAAACTCCAAAGTGATTTCAGTTGTGAGTTGTTTTTTTCAGTGATTATAAATTAAATTACAATGATTAATTTTATTGCATAGTTGTTGCTTTTAGTATAAACAAATAATAATAGCTTTTTTATTTTTCGCGAAAAATTGTACTTGAATGCCAAGCATTCTTGAAAAAGTAATGATCAAGAAATTGAGTTACTTTTTCATTAAATAAGATCAATGTAAATATTCGTAAATTAAATTTTAATGCAGCCAAACAATATTCTTTTTTAGCAGAAAAAACTTGTATACAGGACATTTTTATAGTAAAAAAATTTCCAAATAAATTTCCCGGATTACAAAAATGTATATTGAAGAATCGTAAAATAAATACCAAATCCTCCTTTAGTGCTAATATCTTATAGTACAAATTTAACGTGAATAAATTTCGTAAATTCCGTGGTTAGAGAGACCGAAAAAAGGTCTCTTTATTTATCAGCATAAGATTATAATAAATAATATTATTAAATTATTATAAATAATTCATTATTATTAATAATGAATTATTTAACTGATGCGATAAAGGTACGAAAATTATCAATTTCTATTCGAATGATTTTCCCGTTCGCTCGGCTGTTATATTTAGCGAGAGTAGCACGATTAACCAATAAATTTATTTTGATAATATATATTTGCCCGAAAGGTACAGTATATACATATACATATAGATGTATATATGTATAAAATGCGATACAAAACAGGCATAAAAATATTTCAACCACCATAAGTATTATCATATCAAGCGTGGTTCATTAAATTTCAATACGGAACACATAACGCAAAACATAAATTATTATAATATATAGATCGCATCGATATAATATTAATTTTATTATCATTATTTATTGATGCAATTGATCGAGTATACGATTTTTTAAATTGTGATATAGCATGTTTCCATAATAACATCTGGTCAACATTAGCGTGTGTCATCACCAGTCACGATCGCCAGACATTTTGCGTTGAGACCCAATGCTCAACGTAACGTTCATTTCGTGCTGCGAATTCGACACGTTTAGTTTACGTTATATTCCTCTACTGAATTGTTCGATTTTCATCACAGTACTCTAACTGTATGTGTTACACATATATATTCACACACATACATCACCACTGAGAATTTTCCTGCTAAAACACAGATACTTGGATCATTGGATCACTGGCATGGTTGGTTGACTGCCGCTGTGTGATGTGTGATGGTAATTTATGGTCGAGGACGCGCTATACTTGTCGCGCTGCGAACAACGTCGTCCCAGTGTGGTTGCCACTGTAATTGAGGCCTCTCGATACATCGAAAAACATGCTCAGGTATACATACATGTGTATGAGGTACATATGCAAGCGTCAGTGTACAGTGTATAGTGCAGCATAGACGGTAATGTATATATGAAACCGAGTCGATCGCGTCTGCTTCCATTTCTCGCGTCAGCTCAATTTTCCGATAAATATCGGCCTCGAGATGAGAATTTAACGACGTCGTAAATAATACTGAGGTTGTACGACTACAACTGCGACTGTACGAGTTGCATTCAGAGATGAAGAAAATAAAGTAAGAATAGTAATAGGAGATAAAAAAATCTGAAGAAATGCTTCACTTGGTTGGTGTATGATACCGAGTACGGAGGTTCTTAACTATTCGTACATATTTATTTGATATACGAGGAGCCATGGATATCGCATCAACAAATATTATATTGTCGATACTGGCGGAGGTGAATAATCTCAGGAATGGATGAGCTGTAGATACTTTGAGCGATAGTTTGGAGAATGTCTGGATATGTATACGTGTATCCCATAAACTAGACGATAATGCTAGTCGAGTTAGAGCTGCGCTGCATGCCTAAGCGACTGCAGTATCCACGTGCCAGTTATATGCACCGATGGTGACGGCATTAACGCGAGAGAGTTTCGCCCTCTCGTGGGAGTTAATGTCCGGACGAAGAGGTTCCCTTTACCATACTATACTATACTATACTATACTATACTAAACAGCTAAACAGTTAAACAGTATAACCTGCCGTTACCGTAGAAATAGACGTAACAGGACATAGACAATAAGCGAGCAAGTGAGCAAGCGAGAATGAGAAGGAGGGATTGAGTTCGGAGAAGTGCATGTATAGTAATAGTAATAGGTCCAGTATGCACTCACTACTCTTGTCTCTTCTCAGTTTAGTCCTCTATACCTTCAATGTCTCTTGGTCCGTGTGTTAACGGTGTTCCGAGCACGTACTGGTGATAATCTACGAGTCGATAACTTACTAGCCGAATTGCTGGTGATGCTGCTTCTCTACCATCGCTGCTGTTGGTAGTTAGCTGGCTGGCTAAGGCCACGCGCTCAAATTGTCTCGGCCGACGTAACGCGCTAAGTGTAATAACTAACCCCGGTGCTTATAGAACCCATGATAAAAGGAGTCTATTACTGGACACGATTGGTATTATATGGTGTGTGACCAAATTATGTCAAACTCATCTTTTCACCTATACGGTAATACTGTGGGAACGTGATATTATTTTGACAATGTCTATTGTGATTTACGAGGACACTAAATATTTTTATTTTTTTTTGTTTTTTGATACCATACTATGGAGCTTTCTGGATACGGATACAGTTGTTATAAAGCACACACTGTTTTTATAGAGCCGCTGGACATATGTTTGCATTCATTGTTTTATATGTGAATTTTTTAACTCTTTTCTCTATTCATTGTTATCGTATTTTTAGTTCGCGAAAAGCCATTTTTTATTACCTAGACTGAATTATTTTGAAATATGTTACTGAATATTTAGCAATGTTGTCTACTGTAAGGTTATACTGCTTTTTTCTTTATAGAAATTTGACACATCGAGTTCTCTAAATGCGAATTGGCCAGGCTAATAGCATTGAGTTTTTGTTTCTGCAGAGCTAGAGTACAGGAGTTTATGAAAAGCTCGATCCAACGTGGCTTTGGTGAATATAGCCGACGTTGATGATGTCGACAGAAAGATTATCAGGGACATCGAGAAAGTGCATTCTCGATGAGCGTCAGTGACATTTTGTCGATAAGGATTGAATGATTGAAGAGTATAATGCCATATATATCGGCTGGAAATCATACATTCTTGTCTAAAGTTCTTCTCCCAGTGCTTTTAAGCTCGTCAAAATTTTTTTAATGCATATATGAATAAAAGATTTTACGTGTGCATCAATGTACGTATGCATACTTTTGCCTGCATCATTTCATATATTTTTCTCAGCTCGCATAAGTGGCTCGTTACTTTTTTTCTCTCCATTACTGATAACTATAACAGTATATCTACCAAGAAGATGCTAAAGTAGCTCTTTTAAATTTTCTATCGATCGTTAAAAATATATATTTCTCAGCTTATGAGAGTGAGATTGGCTCACTCTCAGCAGAGCATACTCTTTACCACCAGGGCAGACCCCAAGATGCAGACGGCGTAACGGCAATTTCTTTCTGGACTATGCACCCGGTACTTGCATACATAATGTAGGCTTTCTTTTACTCGAAATTCTAGACTTCATGCTACACGAATACACAAGATATAGATATATATTTACATTTATATATTAGAATAACCATTTGTAATTAGTCGTACGCTGCTGTTAAATTTTTTACAATCTGTAAATATGCTTTTAGTTGTTTTTGATTAAACATTAATTAAACAAATGAAAGTACACAGTGTAATTTATTTTATTATTATAATGTAATGGATAAAACAAAGTAAAAAATTTGGGGAGTGATTTTATTTACATTATTAATAAAAAAAAAAAATTCCGTGAAATTAATTGATTTTTTTTTTTTTATGAAATCAAAATTAACAAATTTTTACTCATTTTAAAACGACAAAATATGTATTTTTCTTTAGTTTTATATAACGAATAAATTTAAATATTTTTAAAAATTGCATTAATTTTTTTTTCAATTTCTACAAACAGTATTTAGTGAGAAATTCTCTACATAATAATTCATTTTTCAAGAAATCCTGAAATTATCATATGTCAATGAATTTTAACTTTAAATTAAACTGAAATACAAACTTCAAATAAATTTTTTACTTGGGTGCTTTTTTAACTGAAAATCATATTTACTTCGAATTCACTCTCAATGTTTTACAGTGTAAAAATGTCCTTTAGTGTAACAAATTAAATTTAATGTGACCTTAGTATTTACTTAGCATTAACAAGAACAGTTGATTTTTAGTAAACATCATTGCGAATTTAATCCCACTAGAAAATAATGGACGTTCAATGAAGTATGATATGATCGTAAAACTGGAATTGCCTTTTAAGTGCTTTAGCTTTACACTTCTCTTCCTTCCAGAGAAGGAAGCGGCTTAGCGATTGTGCGTTTTCCCATCAACATTACATCACAAGTTTCTGTTTTTTTTCTTTGCTTGGCTCATTCGATTTTTTATTGTTGCCTTTTACTTTTCTTTGTTTTATTTTCAAGTGAATAAACAACAATACATAAAAATAGTCAGCAATACTTTATCACGCTATAAAAGGACCAAGTTATAAGTAACGATACGTGATGAAAATATTGATGACGACGATAGTCTAATCAATATTTATTATTTATTATATTTTTTTCGTAGCAAAATAGCGATGAGTTACAAGGCCGTGAGAAGCAATTATAGATTGAAATTTGATAAAATAATAATATTAACATTATCGGCTATAAAATAAAATATATATCGGTTTTATTTGAAAAATCCCTGAATTTATTATTCGTAGCACAATAATTATATAAATTGTATGATTGAGTGTAGAGGTATATTTTTTAAAGCAGGAGTTAAATCAGACTTTTTAAAATTTCCATAAATAAATTTATTGTCATTTCATAAATAATAAAACTTGGTTATTCATCCTGGAGATTATAAAGAGTACCGAGAAGCAATAAGATGGAACAAGAAGTAAAGATGAAGATACGTAGATGAAGAATAAGAAAAAGAAAAACAAGTGTCAGAGGAAATTTAGTTTACTCAGAAGAAATAAGATTTACGAGATGCTCCTAAAAGAGATCCGTTCTTACGAACAATTTCCCTAGCAAGAAGCGCCAGTTGAATAAGCTATACACAGGGTGAAAAAAATATAAAAGCTTAGCCAAAATAAAATTAAAAAAATTTCTCAAATGTATATATCCGATCTAGTGGCGGGTGCATCAGTACAGTACCAAGAGCTAGTAGCTGAGAGTAGTAGGTTCGATCGTGCGAAACGGATAAACCACGTCGTAACTTTTGATGTTAGACGTCCATCGTCAAGATGAAACTCTTACCTCGATCAGCTCTTAACTCTTTCGGTTATTTTTTTTTTTTTATCATCCTTTTTTCTTGTCCCAAATTTTTTATTCGTTACTTTATTTTACAGCAATCTCGGATTGGAGAAAGCTATAAATGATATCCCTCAAATTGCAATATTAGATGTAGTAAACAAGGGATGACTCAGCAGTTGTTGAGTTTCATGTTCGACCAGCTGGGCTATTGCAACAATCTGTACGTGCGAGCCTCGGTTATTCAAGTTTTCGAGTCACACACTCTCGCTAAGATAGAGAACAATAAATTCTCGGAGATTGTTTGAGTCTAAGTCTCGGTATTAGTATTAGTATGGAGTTAGTCCATAGTCCTGTAAACTTGTTTGCAAGTCTGAATGACTTTGAATGCTAAGTTTTTAGAGCTAAATTTGTTCGGAAAATTATTATTCTAGTATTGTGTTTAGTAGTACATGCACTGCACAGATATATCTGAAACACAGACAGTTATCTGCAACAGAATTGCTATGAGAAAGATGAACCCTGAGGATTATATTGCTGGGTATTGTGATGGTACAAGGACGAGAAAATGAAGAAGGAGATGCATAAAGAGGACTATTGAGGATGAGAATAAGAGAAGGTTGTGCACGATGGGCCAAAGTTTCCGCCAGTTTGCTGTTATATAGTTTAATTCTCGAGGAGAATCACTGCCAAGCAGTTGTATATAATTGTACTGTAGCACTTTGGGGGGTTCCATACCCATAGAATCAGCCCGCCGAAACCCTACGTCACGCTCTCAATCTTGCCAATTAATTTTCCACGCTGTGAGAACTTTAGAAACATACACGACACAATGTCTGGAATTACACGATTGTATTTAACTGAATCATCGGTTATTGTTTATCATTTTAAGATGTTTCACACCAGTAACTAATAATCAATAGTATTTTGTTTTAATAAAATGTATTATAATGTAAATCACGCATAATAAGCTTTAAATCGATCCTTCGAACGTCAGTTGCATTGCGTGGGAGTATGTTTTATCAGTATAAAGTAATTTGACGTTCTGCAGATGTATGTTAGATAGATAAAGTCTAACGCAGATGAGAAACCACAAAAGATAAATTAATTTATTGGTTTTTATGTGTACATAAATTTAATCTTATATAAGAGGTAGTCAAACAAGTCCTCTGTAGCAAATGATACCGGAGTTTTGCTTCTACTCGAGATGCCTTTTTATCAGACAATTATATTTTTTTAATAAAAAAAAAAAAATCACTCGGCTGAAGAGAAGTTTAACTCGGTCTTATCAGGTCTTAAAATTACCGGAAAACTCGTTGATGACAGCTAAATACGTGAATTTTGTGTGCGCACCAGATGCTCATAATTGCCACGGTGCTCTGCAGTGAACGCATAAAGTGGTCAGAATGGCTCGAGGAAAATCTCCGTTGGTAATAATTTAAATTATTTCCGAGGCAAATAATTATTTTGAACGTATTAACGGCGCTGTTTAATAACAACAAAAAAGGAGAAAAACGCGCCTCAGAAGTAAACTAAAACTAAAAAAAAGCGACAGTAAATTAATTAAATTTTGTAGAGTATTAATTTAATTAAAATTCCATTGCAACACGTACTATTTATGTACAAAAGATAAAAGATTATCGCATTTTAAATTGGCGACTCGAGATATAAAAGAGTTGAGACCAACTCAGGCGCTGGGGTGTTTCTGTCTGTGTGGATGGGTGTGTGAGTGTGTTTGAGGTCCATTCCATTCGTCTCTCTTACTGGTTCGCCTCGTTATTCTAACCGTCCTCGTACACCGACAAGGGATGAATATTCATCACGGATGAGGTAGCTCCAGCGAAAGTGCGATGATAAAATAAAAAAAATTTCAAAAATCCACATTTTTATATATCTATACATTTAGATATTTATATATAGTTTTACTAGTGATAAATTAACAACGAGATCGTACCCAACTACTTTATTGTCCAGTCTCTCTCAATCTCTTTGTTCTTTTGTCTATTTTTTTGTTTTTATTTTCTTTAAACTCTTTGTCGCTCTGTATAAATATATATAGACATTATTATAGAGCTTGTAAAGGTAAAGTATGAACAGAACTATTTTAATTACAATATTTCAACGAAGACCAAACCGCGGGCGCTTGGAAAAGTCATCGTGTGGCCCGGTTACCGAGAAGAAGAAGAAGAACAAGAACAAGAACAAGAACAAGAACAAGAACAAGAAATAAAAGGAAAAGAGAAGAAGATGATGATGATAAAGAAATAGAAGTAGGAGTAGGAGTAGGAGTAGAAGTAGAAGATGTCGAGGTGTCGACCTCGAAACTTAAACCATTACCGCTTCCTTGCTGTCGTCCCCATGTAGCACAGACTTTTCAAGTATATACGTCGTATTTGAGCGCCATACATGTACAAAATATATATATATATATATATATATATATATATATATATATATATATATATATATATATATATATATATATATATATATATATATACACAATTGAGCTGTAAAACGTAGGTACACGTTTTGTGTATATTTGACGGGGGAGTGCACAAAACGCCGGTAAATTTTTTTGCTGAGGTACTAAGTTGTCTTGGGTGTGCAACGTGATTCGCGTGTCGACGCTTCTCACGCAGAAGACACTCGTGGGTGACGAGGAGTCGAGGAGATACAACTACCAGCCTCCATCTACCACCTTTGTGCTTTACACTCTCGTGTTCATTCTACATATTCATGTATGTATGTGTGTGTCTATGCCAGTAATAATATGTAGTGCACAGACAGAACACGGTAGGTAATATGGAAGCGGGAAAACTAAGACGGGAAGTAACGACATGGCGCCTCTGTGCTATGCTACACTGGGTAGATTACACCGTTTCAGTGTGCATCTTTGTACACTCGTAACACACACGCCTTTTACTTTATACTACAGCATTATTCGACGACAAAGTACAAGACGAAGAAGAAGAGAAGAACTAGAAGACAACTTTGTGCAGCGTGTGCTACCCATGGAAGCCCATGAACGCCAGCCTGAAATGACACCAGACACGTTACCGAGATTTCTTATGTTTATTCGGATTAACACTTTGTATAAATTAAAATTGTTTTTCTTTTCGCTGCTTATATTTTGTTTTATATTGAATTATTTTTGTTTATTTGTTTGTTTTGGTAAAGTTTTTCGGACTTTTATTTTGTTATGTCGGGTAAAATCGTATTTTTATGAAAGAATATGTACAAATGTGAGGGAGAATTATATGTGGGTATGGAAATAGGTTTTTCTTATCTCCTTATCCGATAGGTATGGCCTTGGGCTATTTGAGAAAACGGCATTTATACCGATGATAACATCCGTGTGGTGCAATCTCTATGCACAAAGTCGTATGTCCTATTACGTATGCATAGATTCATAAATTCTCTCGGTTAGTTCTCGCGGTTATCCAGCAGAGCTTACGTGCTGCTGGCTGAGGTTCAAGGGGTTCAGGTGTTGAAAATACACCTTTTAACGCTGACATTGTAGAGGAAAAGCTTACTTACACTCTCACTTTACTACTGAATTTAGCTTTAAGAAATTCGTGTTTATGTATGTCTGTATAAATTCTGACGGATTTCGGCCACGGTTAAGTTGGAGGATATATTTGTTAAAATGCTATGTTGTTGAGAATATAATTTATTATAAATATTATTTATTTTATTGTCACATAACTTGGAAAAAATACTTAAATAAATTTGCTTGAATTAAATTGGATAAAGTCGCTGCATATGTATATATGCTTTTTTAATAAAATAATATTTTTTTATTAATTTCATTCTGTAAGTGCCTTTAGATATTTTTAGTATCTAATATTGTCGATTCTTTATTTAAATTCACTCTCGCAGATAATATTTATGTACTCAAGTCTACACTCTAAACTTTTCTTGTTAATGCTTTATCTATTTTCAATACTTATTCTTATTCTACCAGTTTCTTGGTAAATTTTGAAGTTGTTTTTTTTTCGGTAAATTGAATTTTATAAAACTTTATAAATATGAATAGAATAACAAACATTTTGGATAACTCATTTTTGGATTATTTTCATACATATTTCAACGACAGTTGAATGCATTAAAAATATATCTGAAAAATATGTAAAAATTTTTTTTTAATTGTATAATATTTTCAATGATTATATATTTTATTTAGTTTGAAACATATTTTCAAACTCATTCCTTTTATGCATTTTTAATACACAGAAAAAAAAATTTACTTGAATCAAGTAAATAATTTTGAAGAATTTCATCGTCTTGGTTTGAGTTGAAAAATTCTTAAACTAAGAAATTTTTCTTGGTTTAAGTAAATTTTACTTGATTCAAGAATTTTTTGTCTTGATTCAAGACAATTAATTTCTTCAAAATTATTTTCTTGTATCATGAATTTTTCTCTTGATTTAAGTTAATTTTTTTTTCTGTGTATATTTCAATCATAGATAAAATATACATAAAATGTTATATAAAATTAGATATTGAAAATAAATTTTTTATGATTTTATAAATCATTCATTTACTCTCTATATATTTTTGATTAAAAATATTTATATTAAGAGAGGATAATGATATTTTTTACCTTTAATTATTCTCAAAAAGATAAAATAAATACTGTTTTTATAAAATGAGTTTGTGGTGCAGCCGTAAGCTTTCAAAGGTATCAAAGTTGCAAAATATAACAAAGTTTTTGAGGGAATTTTCAGAGCTGCAGAAATTCAATCCTTTCAATAGGTATTATTAAGTTCTATTTTTTAAATATATTATTAAATATATGAAGTACTTTTTATTAAATCACGATTCTTGTATATCACAGGATTGTGATTTTCTAAGAAATTTTGTCGTTCTAAGAACAGCGAAGTTGACTCACGGTTATTAAATTTCTCTTCTTCATGCTTGATTATCTGCAAATAAATTTCTCTCATTCATATTCCGCGTATCTTAGTATAGTATACATAATCTCACAACTCGAATTCCGCCTTCAATTAAATTCAAACGGTGTACTAAAGCTCCGAGAAGCGTACCGCGAATTAGACAATCACGCGTTCCTATATACTACAAAGCGTCAGATGCAAGAAAACATTTCTAGTAATTTCATAATTGAATTCAATTCTCTCCACCCATAACAATTAAATTCATTTGTTTCTTCAAAATGGCTTGTCTACTCCAATTTCGAAATTAAAAAAAAAAAAAAAAATTATTTTTCATAAGTTTGAATTTAAATTAAGAATTACGTGCAGACATTTTATTTACACTGAAAAAATCAATCAACTCTAAATTAATTTTTTACTTCAACCGCAGCACTTTACATACAATGAAGATAAAAGTTTACTTTTGAATTCTTTTGAACTGCATGGGCTTCAGTAACAGGAAATAAATTGAAAATCTTATTCTTCAATAAAACATCATTCTTTTCTCCTCACTTGAGATGTCACTAAAAAAAGACTCTCGTTTTGTGTAAGTAGAATAAAATATTTGTAACTTAACGAAGTAGACTTTTCTGCATTTTTATCAGTTTACATATTTATATATTTATTGTCTTTTTTTATTTATTTATTTATTTTTAATTATTAAAGTATAAATTGAGTAGTCGGTTTTATTGACAGTCTTCACTATTTCGATAATATTATCATAGAATTCAATTGAAATCGCTTGAGAAATAAACCCAAAAAGAAATATTGAATATTGATGAAATAATTTAAATTATTTTTCAGAAAAACGACAACTGCGAGTCTATTTTCTTGATACTAATAATGAAGCTACGCTTCAATAAATTCAATTAAAAGGAAAAAATTATAAAACGTATATTTATGTTTTGAAGCGAGTGTGTTTAAATTTATATTTATCATAGAATTCATATTTTCTTAAATCATTTCAACTAAATTGAAAAAAATCTTTCAAATACCAGTCCTGATTAAAAGACTTGTGTGAATATTTTATTAACGTATAGCTCATAAAGGGAACAAAAAATTGTACATCTAAAAATTTTCTTATTAAAAAGAAATCTAAATAGAACAAAGATAAAAATTTTTTGTTTGAGGAAAAATTACTTTATCCATGAGTTGATATTATTGTCAAAGAATTTCATTCGTAAGTGCATAGAAGAATGCTTTGGATGGTAGAGAGTACACAGCGATACTCTTTTACTTTTATCCAACTCTCCGTAGTACCGACTGTGTCCAGCTTGGTTCTTGCATTCTTTATATATTCACCATGAGGCGAGACGAGCACGTACCACTTGGTGGAAATAGCTGGGCTATACGGTCGTCGTCGACGATACGAGTCCTGCTCGGGTAACTTTTAAAAATGCAACACACACGCGAGTGAAAAACATGGAACGCCAACAACCAATCCAAGAGACGATCCAACACTCTCTGTTACGTGGGATAAGAAGAAAGAGGAAAAGAATTTTCGCGACAAATTCAGATTCACTGCCTGTGCTTACACTCGGGTTGTTATGAAATTTCCATTATCATTTATTTTTACTCACTTAACTTGCAATAATACAGCAACACGTTTTTTTTTATTTTTATTATAATAATATTATATCCATTTTATTTATGTAAATTTAAACAATATTCACTTTTTATCGATTATTACTTGTATATTTAACTCAATTACGAATAATAGTGTATAAAGATGAGACTTATCAGGCAATAGTCATGCATCGAGGATAGATAAGTGCTAGTTGCGCCTTTGAATTTAAAATTGACTAGTCACGAGCTACTGATCGAAATGTCTCCGGCAAAATGTTTAAGAATACATAAAAATAAAAAAGATAAAAAGAAGAAAAATGAAAAAAAAATTGAAAGAAATATTGAAGATGACAAGTACATTTATTTATTGATAGACAGAAATTGAGTTACACATATACATGTGTACGAAGCTAAAGCCAGAGCTGTAAATGTATTCTGAAGAAAGTCGATTTTAAATTACTGAGTCAAATTACTTGTCCGGACTTTTTTAAATTTACATCGCGTGTCATTATAAAGTTTATCTTTAGCTGCAAATCTTTAAAAAAGATAACCTAGATATTTTTTGTTAAAAAAACACTCACGACTAACATGATGAGTTGCCCTGAAAAGTTATCGTATTAAGCTGAGAGCTTTTCGAACTCTTTGACGATATTAAAAATGTATTAATAAGTTTAGAAATGCTTATTAAAGAAATGGCGCTTCTGAAACCTTTAAAAGGAGTTTAAAGTTATATTTATTTTTTGTATTTGCTTTAAATATGTACTTATACTTAAGTTTTACAGTCAAATTTTTTTCGACAACTTTTAAATTTCTCAGATCATATATTTTTAAACAAAATAACTTTTGTCTAGTTGTTAAAAAAATATAGTTGTACTAGCTGACCGAGCGAATATTTTACACAACATCGAAATCGAATAACGAATGGTTAAATAATAGTATGAAAATTAAAACTGATATTTATTAGTACCAATACTAAAAATAAAGTATCTTTTATTAATAAATATTGGCAATTACTTATTTCCATATCATAATAAAACCTTTTGTTTTATGATGAAGACATTGTGCAAAATATTTTATTAATTACGTTAGGCAAGGCTTTAGACGCTCGTGTATGAAAATACACACTCCGCTCGGAGTTACAACTTTCTAGGAGCCAAAAACCAATAGATTGTGTTTGCGATTTTTTAAACAATCGAAAATCTGCCATGCTAGTTATATAATCTGACAATAGGTGGCGCTGCATTTTGTTAATAATAATTTATTTTTATTAATTAAAAAAAAAAACAATTGTTTTTTATTTTCTGTAAATTTTAGGTTTTTTTTTTTTCTCAAAAAATACTTTTGCGAAATAAAATATATGATGATGATACTTGTCAGGGAAAGAAGAATTTTATGTCGAAGAAAAAGACTGAATTTGCGTGGATAAAAGTCGGTATTTTATAGATAAATTCTAAAAATTAAGCAATGCTGAAAAAAATTAATAAGAAATTCTTCATTCACTATATTTTATGGCTCTTCTCGCCCGATAAAATTTGTAGTATCAATTTCGCCAGGAAAAACTTGCATTAATAACTAATAAAAAATGTTTTATTATAAAGAAATATAAAGTATGATTAAGGTGGAGTACTAGAACTAGACTTGCAGTAAAGTCTATAAAATTCTAGTATGCAACTCGGCACCAAAGTACAAATTCTCTCGTGACATTCGTATTCGGAATTTCTTGGTATCCGTACAGAGCAACCGCACGTTGGTTACGTTCCCATTTCTCGAGAGCACGAAAAATCCGCTAGAGAAATTTCTCAATAACCGACGGCGGATACGACGTGCGCTCGAATGTCGATGAAAAACCACCATCCTTTACACACAAGTCTCGGAGAAAAATTTAAAAGTCAAATTACCTGAGGAAATGCATGCAATAAAAAATAAAAACATCCTTGCATATTTATTAATTTTTTCTTTTTTATTTCAATTGTCAATGCGGGTAATCATTTGGAATGTAAATCATATGAAGGATTTCGTCTTCACAATACAGAAATGAAATAAAATAAAAATAACTAATGATTTTATTACAGTTGAAGAATATTTATTATGTATTAAAATTGATACTAGACACCGTTTGATTTATACACAATGCATAAATTTGTTTCATCAAAAGTATTGTAGCTTAAAGGATTTTAATAAAAAAAATTTGATATTTTATTCTTGAGTGACAAAATAAAAAATGATTTTTTTTATTGAAAGTTGCATGTATTTCTCAAATTTCCCTGCTCTGGTGCTGCTACAGCTTGCGACATAGGTAATACAATATGTTTGAAGCTTTATAAAATATATAATACAAAAGAAACGACAATGTGGTGTATGACGAGACTTTAACTCTATTTGTATAAATATATATGTTTAGGTTTTACGCTCTCCGCACCATACTACACGATGCATTGTATTATGAACACAAACGTTGCACATTTGCACACATGGGTGTACAAGTTTATACCCCATTGAACACAATGTCACACGGTAGCACAACTTTTAATTAGGAGAAATTATTTAATTATACGCTCTACGCTAATGGAAAAATTCATCCATAATTTTTTTTAATATATTTGATGGATTTACTTTTTGTGTTTTATACAGTAATTTGTTTAATTAACCTAACAGCGTAGATCGTCCAACAGTGGATGAAATTATATAATAATCTAATATTAACAGAATGTTATTTTTTTTTTTTTAATTTTCTGAATGGTCAGCATGAATATAGTTCAGTAGTTACGGTGAAGTTAACATGAAAAAAAAAAAAAAAAACAGAAATGAGATAATTTATTTTCTCTCTTTCTCTCTCTCTCTCGATAACAAGTGTGGACTTCCAAGCGAATTAACGTCTCGTCTCTGTGAACGTGCGGTGAAAATGGTATTGTCCGAGTTTTTCTTTACCTTTTTATTTGTTTCAACTTCTATTTGATGAAAAAAAAAAAATAAAGAAAATAGATAATATTTGCATATCCAGGTCATCCGGTGTTTAAATCTCAACGATGCGAAAATCCGTTATTTCAACAAATTAATTATCTTTTTTTGTTTCAAAATTTACATGTACTCAAAAATGAACACACTTTAATATTAACAAACATACCTTCAGTTTTTGCTTTCCATTGTAATGATAGGAAAATGAAAATTTTTTTATACATAATGCAATATTTATATTTACTATTCAGCTTTGCTGTTTTTTTTGTTCATTTTGATAATGCCAATATTTTTCTGTAGATAAACAAATTTTTTGTTTATTATTTTTTATTTTTACGTTAAAAGTATAAGCTTTTATCACATTTAAAGATATTTCGAATAAAATATTAAACGGAAAAATTTTTTATCTTTCAGTAGATAAAATGAAAAATAAACCGTATATTTTTTATAATATTGTTTCCGGTTTAATATATATATTTTTTTTTTTATCTCGTATTACACGCAATATACGTTTCGATAACAGCCAATATCCAGCGCCGTTCAAGTATGCTTGTGTTTTAATACCTTTGCTATTTATACACTAGTCACAAAAATTAAGGGATATAAAAAAAATTCCAAATTTTTTGGTGATTTTCAGCGAGCTGTAACTCCGAGGAAAATGATCGCACAGAAAAAAAAAAAAAAGCAAATTGTAGCTCCAAGTGTCTAGTTTTTAGATATGATCATGAACATTTTTTGTCATCGTCAGGTCTGGAGAAATCCTAAGAAAACTACTGAAAAAAAATTTTTCGAAATTTTTTTCGTCTTAAAAAAGGTCTACGGGCTTCAAAAAAATTTTTCGATTGTTTCGTTTAAAAGCTCTTTTAGTAAATTTAATACCCTTTAATTTGACGTAATCAAAAGCCTGTACGATAATTTGCCGCGGAGTTATCGTCAATCAAAGCAAAAAAGTTTTTTTGACTTTGGAAATCAATAACTCTGGAAATAATGACCGTATAGGAAATCGAAGGAGGGTTTTGAAAACTACACAATATTCTCTATAAGAAAACGTAAACCGCTTTTGAAGAAAAAATTTTTTTGAATTGAAAACTCGGACTGAAAAAAGACAAAAATTCGCATAATTAAGGATATTTGGATAACTTGGTATAACTTTGGATAAAATGGATGAACGAAGGATATCGTTGGTAATTTTTAACTTCAAAGTGTCCCCTAAAATCCCTAAGAAATTCAAAGCGCTGCGATTTTTTGTTCATAGTGCCCAGAAGCTTCAAATTCTGTGTTTTCGCAAAAATCACCATTATGAGCAATTTTGTGATTTTTATTCATTTTTCCATTGAAAAAAATTTTTTTCAAAATTCTTTATTTTTCGATCAAAAAGATTGATTTTTCAAGAAATTTGAAAAAAAAAAATTTCAATTTTTTCGAAATTTTCTCAATTTTTTCGACTGTTGTTTTACCGCCGGCATTAGCGTTACCCAAAGCGTACCACGTGGAGGTTGCTCGGTCGGATTTACGCTTCTCACACACACGTGTGTGTTGTGTGTGTGTGTGTGTGTGTGTGTGTGTGTGTGTGTGTGTGTGTGTGTGTGTGTGTGTGTGTGTGTGTGTGTGTGTGTGTGTGTGTGTGTGTGTGTGTGTGTGTGTGTGTGTGTGTGTGTGTGTGTGTGTGTGTGTGTGTGTGTGTGTGTGTGTGTGTGTGTGTGTGTGTGTGTGTGTGTGTGTGTCTTTGCCTGCGTGTTTGTCTGTTTGCAGCTGCCAAATGACCTCTGTACGCACGGCAGTAACTGCTCAGTACCGTGTATTGCCACCTCTGTTCCGAATCACAGCTCGTAAACGCTCTTGCATGTTGATGCCTCGTCGAATATCACGTTGCGAAATTCCTTGCCAACAACGTAACAACGCTTGAGTCAACTGATGAAGATTGTGCAGTTGCGGATAGTCTCGCCGCAATCGACGCCCAAGCATGTCCCAAACATGCTCAATTGGGTTCAAATCAGGACTCATCGCTGGATGATTAAGCGTTGTTACGATGTTGGCGCGAGAAAAGTTCGCGTACGAACTGCAGTGTGAGGACGAGCATTATCCTGCATCAAAATGAACCGTCTTGCCCCCATGCGTGTGCGCATAGGCAGGACGTGTGGCTCCAGAATTTCGTCGACGTACCTATCGGCAGTCAACGTCCCACGAACGATGACCAACGGGGTTCTGGTATTGAAGGACACGCCTGCTCACACCATGACTGATCCACCATTGAAAGCTGTAACTGGTCTCGTAAAACCATCCCGATCTCGTTCTCCACGACGGCGCCAAACGAGAGATCGTCTATCGCTGCCATGAAGACAAAATCGAGATTCGTCAGTCCATAATACACTGGTCCACTGTCTACGACCCCAATGGTGATGATCATGAGCATAGGCCAATCGGGCTCGGCGATGTCGTGGAGTGAGCATAGGCACGCGATTTGCGCGTCTAGCGCGTAGTCCTTGCTCTCGAAAGCGATTTCGAACCGTCGATGCCGATATGTGTTGTTGGGGAGGACGTTGTCGACGATTGCGAAATTGATGAGCGATCGTGTGGGCATGCGCAGTAGGGTTTCGACGAGCTTCTCGAATGATAGCTCGATCATCACGCTCGGTAGTGATTCGTAGTCTACCTTGACCCGGACGACGATCGTAACTTTGAGTCGCGTTAAATCGGGCATAGGCCCGACTGATAACGGACTGGCTCACTCCCATAGAAGCTGCTACTTCCACCTGACTGTAGCCCTCTTGAAGGAGGGTAACAATGCGAGCCACATCTGTGGCAGCTAAATGTCGACGAGGCATATCAAAAGGTGCTTATCAAAGAAAAGCTTACATAAAATTCACGTAAGGAATTTAGGCTAAAAAGAAAACGTAAAATTCAAGTTTTGTGTGAGGAAAAGCCGAACTCCGCGGGGGTATATCAATTTGTTTTTATTGAATTTTTAAAATGAGATTTAAAACTAAGGCAGTTGTAGCGGACAGAAAAAATTGAGTTAATTTTTTTGACAATAGTGAAGCATTCTGAAGACGATAAAAAAAAAAATTAAAAAAAAATTTTTGATAAAAAAATTTCGAAAAAATTTTCGAAAAAATTGAAAATTTTTTTTTTTTTTTTTTTCAAATTTCTTGAAAAATCAATCTTTTTGATCGAAAAATAAAGAATTTTGAAAAAAATTTTTTTCAATGGAAAAATGAATAAAAATCACAAAATTGCTCATAATGGTGATTTTTGCGAAAACACAGAATTTGAAGCTTCTGGGCACTATGAACAAAAAATCGCAGCGCTTTGAATTTCTTAGGGATTTTAGGGGACACTTTGAAGTTAAAAATTACCAACGATATCCTTCGTTCATCCATTTTATCCAAAGTTATACCAAGTTATCCAAATATCCTTAATTATGCGAATTTTTGTCTTTTTTCAGTCCGAGTTTTCAATTCAAAAAAATTTTTTCTTCAAAAGCGGTTTACGTTTTCTTATAGAGAATATTGTGTAGTTTTCAAAACCCTGCTTCGATTTCCTATACGGTCATTATTTCCAGAGTTATTGATTTCCAAAGTCGAAAAAAACTTTTTGCTTTGATTGACGATAACTCCGCGGCAAATTATCGTACAGGCTTTTTGATTACGTCAAATTAAAGGGTATTAAATTTACTAAAAGAGCTTTTAAACGAAACAATCGAAAAAATTTTTTGAAGCCCGTAGACCTTTTTTAAGACGAAAAAAATTTCGAAAAATTTTTTTCAGTAGTTTTCTTAGGATTTCTCCAGACCTGACGATGACAAAAAATTTTCATGATCATATCTAAAAACTAGACACTTGGAGCTACAATTTGCTTTTTTTTTTTTTCTGTGCGATCATTTTCCTCGGAGTTACAGCTCGCTGAAAATCACCAAAAAATTTGGAATTTTTTTTATATCCCTTAATTTTTGTGACTAGTGTATATAATGGAAATAAAAAATTCATGCTCGTTGAATTTTCAATATCAAAGGAACCGAATAATCTCGATGGTACTTATTACTTCAAATTATAGTTGATACGAGTCGAAAATAAGATTAAAAGAAAAAAAATGACGGAAAATAGTCTCTTTTATTATTACAAGCTAATACGATTTAAATAAAATTGGTTATGTCAGCAAAAAATAGTAATGTGTATTTAGAATAAGTGTCTATAGTATAGCACATCTATGTGTAGGGTTTGGAAATTGGATTTTCTGATATGACGGTATCGCGGTTATCGCCGCGACTGATGAAACTGCTCGGGAGTTATATAAAAAAAGTAAATTAAAGTACGACGGGATATTCATTTTTAAAAACAAATTTTAAAGCTTCAATAAACGTTGAATTAACAGAAATAAAAATAATAAAATGATAGGCTCATCTTTTTGTATGTAAACTCAAAGTACAATATAAATTTTTATAGAACACTGAAAAGTAAAAGAATTGTAAGAAATTCTTATTAAAACAATTCTTAGCTTTCGTGATTACTTCTCGTCAATATAATCGCATAGCTTTTCTCCACGTTCCATCAACTTCAGAAAATACGAATAGCAAAAAAGCTTTCTTAAATGAAATAAGAATGAAAAAACTAAAGAGTTTGTTTTACCAAGCTTTTTAAAAAGCGCCGATTTACTTTTATTTTTTATTATTATTATAATTCTTTTCCTTCCTTGTCTATTTTTATTTAGTTTTATTTTTTCTTAGTTTAATTCTGTTGAAACGGTCGAATTCAGGGCAAAAAGGATAGTCATGAACAGTTGAGCTAATAAAGAAGGGTGGAAAAAAAAAATTCTCACGATAAAGCGTCAGAGGCGATCCGAGTTTTATTAGCCTCGTTAATTTACCCCTTCGCAAAAGTTTCGTCGATTTCCCGCGAAGGCTCCAAGTATTACTACTACCACTGGTAACTATGCTCGTGAGTCTCTCTTCATTTTATATTCCTCTCTGTCTTTAGTGTTCACTCTTTCGCTTTCTCTGTATTTCTCTGTGCATTGTATACTCTTCTGGAAATGTCCGAACTGTCTTCGTGCAATTTGTACAGTACATAACTGTATATCTTCACATACATGCACACATATATATCTGTTTATAAAAGGATATAGTGTACGGCTTTTAGCCAGGACGGTTCAAGTGCAAAAAGATCTTATACCGCCTAAAAAAAAAAAAAAAAAAAAAAAAATTCAATAAAAAATTCTTTACTTTGCATCATAATTCTTAGCCGAATTATTCGCTAACTCAAATTCATCAAGAATTATTTACTTATTATGAATTTTTATTAGGAATTTAATACTTTAATAATGGAGTATTTGTACACAATGTCATTATATTTAAATTTACTTGTCATATTAATTTTATCATACTCGTCATCAGAAAATAAAGTACCAACTTGTGCAAGTTGCACTGACGTAAACACGAATAGTACACACGGCTATATAGTATAACCTGAAATCGATTTAGCTTTATACATTTCTTGAATACATGCAGAAAATACCTTTCCGGATAAGTTTAACGTTCCGGTCATTGGTCTTGGAAAAATTGATTTTAGCCAGCAAGTTAATTTTAACTAGCAATCTGTAGTTACTATTTGATAGTCGAACTTTGGCTTAATGATTAGAGATTTTTTAACATTTTTAATCACGATATATTTAGTTTAGGTACTTTTAAAGTTAATTTGAAAAAGAATATTGCCGTGACAGAATTTATTATCAACAATTTAATGGACAAACATGAAGGAACAAACTTATAGAACCAGAAAATTATTCAAAGCTCCTCTTAAAATTTAACATCAAAAACTTACTATCATAAAAATATACATGAAACCTTTTAGAACAAAAATATGCCCGTCATAAAAATTATCCTCATTTTCTTAATTATATGGACTAATATTTGACGTATAACATCATTATCATGCACAAAACAAACTAAATAAATAAACAAATTTTATCTAGAGCACAATATTACTTTATAACATATCAACTATTGCTGAAAGCATAAAGAAATTGACCTTTTCAATTATTCTAAATTTAACTAAAAAATCTATATCATCGTAAAAATACTCCAGAGACAAATTTTTTCTTACTCTCTAAAATATATTAATAATGTACATTACATTCAATACTATGTTTAAATTTTTATTGTTGTACTTCATGCAGACAATTAAACTTTTGAAGTGAAACTAGTTATTCAATTATACCGGAAACCTCCAAGGAATTTAATCTCTTGAGTATTATCAAGTAATTATTTCTAAAATATTGATGATCACGTTGTACATAATAAAGTTACCTCATTATAAAAACCATACTTTGAGCTAATTTTAGCACACTTTTTGCATCGCGTTATCGGATCCTTGTCAGTAATTAGACGAATAATTACGATTAATTATCTCGTGACAGTGTAGCAACAAGAACGAGCACCCGACAAAATGATTCTATCTTCCAAAAGTTCCACGTCATTATTACACCATTCTATTGTCGTTTAACTATTCAATTTCTTCTTCTGGACTCAAATTCTCACTGTGAAATTCCAACTAATATCTATTTTCATTATCAAACATTAATTATTCAAGATGTTAAGTCAATCTGTCTTTCATGACTTATGGTACAAATTACAAGTTACATTTATAGTCGTCTCTTTAAAATATTTGACATACATTTAAAGTTTTATTGTTATAAAAATGTTATATCATTTAGAACTTGATAAATTTACACCGCTTACATTGTAGTAATCAATACGATTATTACAAATTTATGTATCATATATACATATAATTCTAGATAGATTAATCTGATGAATACTCGAATTAATATTATATAATAATGCGGAATACATGAGTTCAATTTTGCAAAGTCTATTCATTGTATTTGAGAATTTGAAATATTAATTCATTTTCCAAACGGCATTCAGAAATAGTCAAATCAAAAATCCATGAAAGAATTAAAGTTAACGTTTGGAATCAATGTTTGTGCAGATTCAAATTTATAATCGTAATTAAATTACATAAAATTAACTTCCTGAAATTAGAATTTTCGTACTATTACTTCTGCTATAAGTATAAATAGAAATAACGGTCAGGCTCATCAATAAATCAAACAACTCTGGATAAATATAATTTTTGTCTTAAAATAGTGTAGTACTTTGTCTCCGACTGTTTTCAATTCAAGCTTTATAATTAGCGAAAAATAGTTTTACTTATTTAACTTCAGCATCCTGTTTCGTCACAGGTGTTGCTGTTTAGCATTTAACGGAAATAAAAATCAATAATCAAAAAAGTTTATTGTATAAAATATTATTTGGTAGAGAAGTCTGGTGGTGAAGTAACATTTTGTATTGACAGTAAAGTTATGGAGTATAGGGAATGTAGAGAGGAGGTATGTAAAGTACAAAGCCACTGAATGCAGCGGTGTTGAACTTGGTATTTGGTATCTGAGGGCGATGTGTGGGCGGGTATACAAAAGGGTTTATAGTTCAAAGCAAAGGGCTTTACTGTTGTTAGTTTACATTTTCACGACCCACCCGCCAGTTTAAAGGACCATTTATACCAAATGTCATTCTTGAGTGATATAATACACCTATTACTTAAGGGTTGAAATATTACCATAACGGCCGATATACATCTCGAATTAATTAACTTCACTCTGATACTCAATTAAATACAATATAATAAATAATGTTATAAAATTTCAGGCAAAGGATACCATATATTGATTAATTTAAAGCATGCATATGTTTAAGAAGAAGAAGAATAAATAAAAAATTTGTGTAACAAAGTAAATTTTGGAATCAGGTGGCGATCACTTCGAGGAAATAATTATTGAAGAGTGTACTCCAGCCTGATCGTACCCAGCGGAAGTGGAGGTGCTCTCCGGCGTAGTTGTATCCGGAACTTGGGCTTAATCTATTCTTGATCGAGGAGATAGCTCTGCGACCTAGGAACCCTCAGCCAGGTAATGTGTCTTCCACCTTCCTTTCTATCTTACTCTCACTATCTTCCTCTTACCGGGTTTCTCGTCCTCATTCTCGTTCAACTCCCCTTTGGCCAGTTGGAAAAGCGATCGATGTGTAACTTCCGACGTTGGGAGTGCTTCCGGCGGCGCCTTGGAAAACCATTCTCACTACCGACTCTCTCACTTTCTCGGTCTCACTTTATGTCTAATGGTGTTTAATACTGTAACTTTATGATATGCCGAATTAATTATCTTTCGAATATTACATTTTACGTCATAAACTTGTCACTTGTTACAATTATTAATATTATCAAAAGACTTGATTTTTCTTCTTTTCTTTTTCTCAAGTGGACATTTTATATATCATATTTATGACGCAATGAAAGAAAATTACTTGATTCAAGAGAAATATATTTAAAATTACACTCTTGCTTGGAGATTTTCAATTCGAATTAATTGAAGAAATTTAGTCTTAAATCAAGAACATAAAACTTGGATGGAAAGATGAAATTCTTCATTCGGAAAGCTTCGTCTTACACCAAGTGCTCCATTGTTTTTAAATAAAATAGCTTATACTTTATTCGAGAATTTTATTTACTTTTATTCTCTTGATTAAGATTGGTCATATAACATTGATTTAAAATATTACAGATTTGTTTCAATAATCCCAAAAATGCTCAAATTTACGATATTTTCTATACTTTAAAAAATAAGTCACCCGTCATTTTTTCTTACACCAAAAATATAAAATTCTTAACGAAAAACGAAATTAATTATACACTGAAAAAATTTAATTTGATTAAAAAAAAAAAATTCTTGAACCAAGAAAAATATTTTGAGTTTCATGGCCTAGAATCAACGGCAATTAAAAATAATTTTATCAGTAGAAAATATAAATTCATATTAGCGATCGATTGTAAAAAACTTAATGGCTAAAAATGTATTTGATATTTAACTTTTTTTCGGTATTAATTCAATTGCTTTTAACGTCGAGAGTCAAACTGACGGAAATGAATCGAGCGTGGTATGAGAACGTGAAGCGCTCGCTTTGAAAATACTTGATTGCCATCACCACCCTGGTTACTTCCGGCGCGGCATCGTGCCTCCGGGAAAAAGTAATTGGTCCGGAATTGGTGAAAAATCGACTATTATAGTTCTGCAGAGTGTCGCGAAAAATTTTTGTTACATCTGTTAAATAAACGCTAAAATATAATTGAATTCGATTCAAGTGGATCGATTGTCATTGCGGATTCTCCGCTCTTTCTGTAGTCACAGATGCTATTTCACTTTAATGTGAATTTAAAATTTAAACATTTTTATAGTCAATTAAAACTTTTTTCATTCAATTTAACGACCGTACAAATGATTTTATCATTCTAATTTTAACGAACGTTATCATTAATTTATTAAGTTTTATATAGCGCTAGAATTTATTTATAAATGTCAAGTTATTTATTACATACGTATATCCAAACATTCAGTGATAATAAATTGCAATGCAAGACAACAATGTTCATTTAAATCATCCGTTTAGTACTTTCAAATTAAAAATAAATTAACAGCGAGTTGATAGTTGATATTTTATTTAATTGAAAATTTTAAAAATCCATCCGGATCACAACAGCATTTATGATCGTTATCTGGTTAATGAAAATAGATATTTATTGAAAGAGTTAACGTATATTATTTCATGAATAAAAACTCACAGAAATGAATATTTTAGCACAAAAATAATAACAAAAACAGTCAAAAGAAAGAGATAAATTTTTATATGGCATCATTAAACGCAAAAAGTGTCTCTGGTGGTCGCCTTGAGAGTATCGCCGAGTTACCATCTCAATAATCTTACCGTAAAGCTCCTAACAGTTCCATTTCCGGTAAAGAGACTCATATTTCGCGAGATTTACTCTGTTTCCACGGAATAGTCAACCATTAAGAGAATTGTCCTCATCACCGTTAAATCAAGTCATCTCATCCTGATACGTCGCTACGCTTGAGTTCATTAGGTTTAGAATAACAGAGCCGGAATTAAGTGTTGGAACATGATAGTCCGCGATTGTTAAGTCTACCAATGGAGGTAGTCTCGGATTCTCGAGTACTGGGATGCGTGCTGTGAATTTAAATATATTTGATAAGATATTAATATAATTTTTTTTTCTTTTTATAATGATAATATATTATTTACAGACAGAAAAAAATAGGCGCTGTAACATAATACATTCCTTTGGTAGCAACATGAAAATCCTGTGACAGGCAACAACAACAATAATAATAATAATAATAATAATAATAATAATAATAATAATAATAATAATAATAATAATAATCCAGCCCTTTTTCGATCCAGCCCTTCACGGTTTCTGACAGCAAAGACCGATGTTACTGGGACTTATCCAACACCTGAGCGGGTGGAAGCTTTTTGGACTGAGTTGTATGGAGATCAACCAAACGTGAACGCCAATACTCCAGCTCTGCACGACTTCAAAGCATTCTGTCGGGAACACCGTCGGCAGAATGCTGATGAAGAGAGCCCTGCAGTCAGTGTGGATGAAGTTCGTTGAGCTCTAAATGGCAGCAAAAATTGGGCTGCCCCGGGACCAGATGGCATTAATGTCTTCTGGTGGAAGAAGTTTACTTCTACCCACCTCCATCTGGCCTGCATATTTACATCGTATATTAGAGCTGACGATCTGATTCCGAACTGGCTTGTAGAAGGGCGAACCGTACTGATACCTAAAAAAGGTGACTTGTCTGACCCTAAGAATTTCAGGCCTATCACCTGCTTGAATGCGGTTTATAAAATTTTTACAAAAATTTTAAATAACCGTATCTTGCAGCAGATAGAGCCTGTATGGCAACAGATATATGAACAACGTGGCAGTAAAAGAGGCCTGTCAGGTTGCAAGGAGAACCTGATAGTGGATCGATGCGTCTTACAAGATGCGATCTACTATCAACGCAACCTGTCAATGGCTTGGATTGACTCTATCGCAAGGCATTTGACTCAACTCCACATGAGTTGATTTTATATCTACTCAAATGCCTGGGAGTCAATCCCGAAATAGTGGAATGCATTCGGCGTACAATGCAGCTCTGGCGAACGCGTTTTCACATTGGAAGTGGAAACGCATTGCACGTAACCGGAGTTGTAGAGTACAAACGAGGGGTCTTCCAAGGCGATTCCTTGAGCCCTCTGCTGTTTTGCATTTCACTGCTGCCTATATCTGTTGCTCTCCGTAAAACTCGTGGGTACTCTGTGGGGACTCCGGGTGATCGAAAATATTCGATCACCCATCTGCTTTACATGGATGATCTGAAGCTATATAGTGCTGATGAAGATCATCTACAAGCAGCCCTCAACATCGTAGCAGAGTACACACGAGATGTCGGAATGTCTTTTGGGTTGGACAAATGTGCGGTCGTACATCTGGCGAGGGGTAAGTGCTCTGATACTGGTGATGATGTCGAGTTAGTAGATGGGAGTGTCTTAAGACAATTAGACGCCGGGGAGTTGTATAGATATCTAGGAATGGAAGAGCACCGCATGCATGCGGTCTCTGAAGTCCGAACAACTCTCCAGAGCGAGTATGTTAGGAGACTCCGGAAAATTTGGTCCTCCGAACTTTCCGGCAAAAACAAAGTCTCAGCTACTAACATGCTCGCTGTCCCAGTCTTACTATACTCTTTCGGTGTCCTGAAATGGGCCCGAAAGGATTTACGAGATCTCGACATCAAAACCCGTAAGATCATTAATATGAATCGGAGCATGCACCCCAATTCATCAGTCGCCAGATTAAACCTCTCCCGGTCCATCGGTGGGAGAGGTTTGCAGAGTTTGGAGCGGCTTCACGACCGTTTGGTCCTGGGTTTAACACACGAAGTTGTCAATTTCACTGCAGACGAGGATGACTTTCTTATACAAATTGTACATAAACATGAAAATGCGCATAAGGGGTCATTCTTGTATAAGGCAGCAATATATGCGGCAAGAACCCTTGGTCTTGGAGAAATAAACGCTCTTATGGAACTCCGAAAGGAGGAATTTAAGAGCGTCATCAGGAACGCCGAGGAAAAACTACTCCTTGGCGAACTGATGGACAAGTCCATGCACAGCGTGTTCTTTAAACACGTGCGTGATCATGGCTTGTCCATCCAGCTGACGTTTTCCTTCTTAAAGTCAGCGGGCCTGATGTCCGAGACTGAAGGGTTCATATTTGCCTGCCAAGATGGTGTCATTAACACTCTTGAGTACCGTAGCAAGGTGCTCCAGGTGCAGCTTCCGGACACGTCCTGTAGGAGGTGTAGACAACATCCGGAGACGCTTATGCACCTTTTGTCGGCATGTCCAATGCTGGCGAGAGGTGCATATATCGAGCGTCACAATGCTGCCCTGAGAGTACTGTACTACTATCTTCGTCATTGCTACGGTATTGACGTGACACCAGTGCTGCCTTATCTGCCAGGAGATATTCCCCAGGTTGTTGAGAATGACAGTTGCAAAATTTATTGGAACATGCCATTTGCAACAACCCGGCGGATAGATCACAACAAACCTGATATTGTGCTCTTCGACAAGGCCACTCGTGACATTTATGTCATTGAGTTCTCGGCCCCGGCTGAATACAACATCTCAGCCAAAGAAGAGCACAAAAGACAAATATATCAGGATCTCCTGTTTGAAATTGGCAAACTTTACCCAGGTTACCGTGTCAAGCTTGTCGTCCTGATTGTTGGCGTCCTAGGAGGGATGAAACAGTCTTTTGTATCCTCACTTGCCAAAGTTCCAGCTTGCTCATCAAAAGCTGAGTTCTTGGCAGTTAGGATGCAGAAGGCTGTTTTACTTGGTTCTCTCCGTCTCTTAAGGGAAATGACTTTGGCCTGCTGTGATCACTAACCGCCTTGTTGTGCGGAGTGGTGCAGCAGTAATGGATGGCGCTCAGGCTGGGCCCTCGGAGAGTCGGACTCCGGGGAAAACCCCCCTGAGCAATTAATAACAAATAATAATAATAATAATAATAATAATATATCATCATTCAAATTTTATAACTACACTGTAAAAAACAGAGTGAACTTTTTATATATTTTATATAATTTACAAATATCATATATATAAAGAATATAAAAAATTCACTCTGTTACTCTGAGCAACAAGAGTGAAATAGAAGTGAAATTTATTTCTTAGTTATAAAATTTGAATGATTATTATTATTATTACCTGCCTCAGAATTCTCCTGTTATTGAAACATGATTCGTTACCACAGGAATGTATCATGTTGCAGTCCCTATTTTTTTACGTGCAGGATATTGATAAAAGTTTTTAATTAAGTGTTGGTATAATTTAATAACTGAATTTTATACTTTTTACATATCATGCGATCATTTTTTAGGTACGAAATGATAAATATCACAGTCAAAATTCTTAATTATTATACTTTAACATTTTCGACATTTACATAAAGAATATTAACTTGTTACTCTGATTGCAGAATTTTTGTTTGATACTAAAATTTTATTTAATGTTCCCTCTCGAAAATTTAAGTAGTATTTATTGCCAATTATTCCATTTAATTAAATCATTATACATAAATAAAATTATGAATTATTTATTGTTTAGTATTTAATGATCATCCGCTAGCTCTGACAATATTTAGGTCAAATGTTTTGAGTTACGATACCCATAAATAAGATTATGAGCTAATGGGAAATATCTGTGAAATATTAGAAACTTTGGGGAAGATAAATACACACCACGGACAGACTATTTACTTTTATACTCTCAAAATATGTGTCCTAAATAAAAGATGAAGATAGTGAAAATTTCCGAATGGAGAAAAAAATAAATTTTTTTTTCTATATGACTATTGATTTTCCTTAAAATTGAATTTTGTTTTTGTGAATACGCATAGAAAAATTAATAATGGTCGAGTTGTACGACTTCTATATTTCAATCTGTAAAAATATTCTCTTTGACAATTCATTTTTTTACGGTAGACTATACATGCAAAATTTTCATTTTTAACAAACGCAGGTTTATTGAAGTGCTTTAAATAAATGAATAAGTTGTAGTGTTTCTGAGCGCCTTAAAAGTCACTTTGAGATCTTAGAAGACCGCTGAAAGAGTTTCATTAAAAATTTGAAAAAAAAAAAAAAAAATAAATAATAATCTCGTAAGGACACAATGTAATTTTCGTAGGATTATTTTTAGATCGTTAAAATACACTTTCTATAGATTGAAGTAAAAACCAACACTTTGTTACGTTAAAAAAAAGATCTTTTCGATTAAAATGATCGTAAGTTGGTAGGCATTGAGAATTTTTTTTTCATGAAAGTTCAAAAAATTTAACTCTGAAAATTGAAGATGAAAAATGAAGTTAACACCAGATTACTCGATTTAAAAAATTAATTTTTTATCATTTTTGTAAAATTTTTTTCCATTCCCACAATTTACGTCCCAAAAGACTTAATTAATTTACGAGTTCAGGAATAATGCTTATAAAATTTTGAATCTGACAAGAGCACTAATCTATCTAAAACCTTTGAATAACATACGATTTGGTAATTAAAAAAAGTCCAATGTGATACACACCTTTCAAGTAAAACAAATAACTTTTCAATTTTTTATCATCATTGATTTTCATACCGGGAAGTTAATTAAATAATTTTCTAGGTCATTGTTATACATTGCATCATGTTTCGGGCTCAAAGCATATAGTTAATGAAAGTATATATAGATCTTAACTTCCAGCTTGGATAGATTTCATTAAATTTTATTCAATGCAAACTTTAATGCATTCAATTTACATTTAAAATGTTGAGAATGTTCAATTTACATTAAAAAAACGTTCAATTTCCGTCAAATATTTCGACTGAGGATTATAGAAAGCAAATTCATCTCTAATAAACTATCGTAAAAAGAACTTGATTTCAAGTACATAAAAAAATAATTTCCGGTAAACGTATTGAGATTGATTTCCATAAAAAATTTCCGTACGTAATCGAAGAAAGCTATAGAATTATTTGCATGCTTTGTAACTTTGATTGAAAATAATTATTCGATGTATTGAAAAAAACATCAATAATGCTTATGAGAACTATCACAAGCAATATTACAAATTACCTATAGCATGCTGATTGTTGATCGCTAATTAAAATGAATTCAAATACAAGGAATGGAGTCAGATATAATGTCAATAAAGTAAATGGACGATGTCGCTCGAAATAAATTACTGCAGCATCAATTGAACCAGATATCCCTAGAGTGATTGATTACGAATGATTTAGTAGTTGATGAAGGCACATATTATACTCAGTAATGGGAACTCATTGAAAGGTCTTCACAGTGTGTTGACACTGATGACGAAGACAGCCGGGTTACAATAGCCTGTGATTGGGAGGTGAATGTTGTTTTTGATGTTACAAACAATAACATTACATCATTGTAAATTGTACCTCGCTCGCTGACAACAATGTGTGAATACTCAATTTTCACACACAATACTCACTGCTTTGAGGTGTGTTACATTCCTCTCATTTGCCTAAAACATCAAATCAACTTTGCGGACCCTCGGTCTCATGATAATTGGTAATTCAAGTTATTAATGACTGAAATTGTTCATTCCGTGATAAGAATTTTTACTCTAACTCACTTGATAGTAATGGTACCGCGCGGTACCTGCGAAAATAATGTCGAAAGTTAGTTAATTTTTTTTTTTTTTTTTTATTAATCAAATAAAGTTAAAATCTCTTTTACGTGAATTATTACTTGCAGGACTTAAATACCATTAAAAGTTTAATTAATATTTTTTTATTTCTTGTTTTTTTGGCAAATAATTTTAATTTACTAATAATTGTATAAATTCTTAAATTAATAAAGTAATTAAGAATGAAAATTAACCTGTACTATCTATAAAAATTTAAAAAGTATTTTAATAACAAAATTTATTACAAAGTTAGTGAGTTATTTTAACGCAATTAATAATAATAAATAATAATAAAGCAGAATGAAGATATATAATAATAAATAAGTTAAAAAGGTCGTAACAGTTGTCATTTTTAAAGCTTTTAAGTCGTTGAAAGCAGGATGTAAATGTCACGAATAAATTCTTAGTATCTCGGCAGTAGCGTTTTGTAAGCCAGTAGAAGTAGAAACATTCCACATAGGGTCAGCCGTTGATTCTTCACTGTGCAGTATTTCCTCCACAGTGCACTTTGTACAGAACTTACTCTCTTAACTACACCGAGAGTACTTTCTCGCTTACTTCGTTCAGTGGTGAGAGGCAGTGAGGCGTATACGTAGATCTAGATTTTAGATGTTAGGTGCTTGGCTTGAGGTCGAATTCGACCCTTGCGGCTGGCACTCGACTTCACCGAAGGATATAACCGATAAGAGATGGCTTAATAACGTCGCGTTGTGTGCCAGGCTGCAATATAACTATACAGCTATCTGATGTGTACTGATACACAACAAACCTAATACTCTTACATACTTACTCACACATTCTTGAATGAGCTTTACGAATAAAAACTAAATATGAACGTTCTTGCATTTCGTGACATTCGGTAATATTGCTTCCTTTTACCTCACTCTACTCGTCATCTCCAATATTTTTAACATTTTTCACTTGCCATAATATATTACTTTTAGATCTATCTGATTTTCTCACATAAAATTGTGTAAAGCTCAAAGAAACGCGATTTTTAATTTTTTTTACCCCTAATCTCCGTTCTTTTTCCTGCACGTGAGTAAGTATTTATTGGCCCAGTAACTCGCGAGGATCGATGAATAATATAGAGCTTTACGCGTACCTCTGACAAAAAAAAACCGACAACCTATATGAAGTAGAAAAGTTTTTATAAAATATCAAAGCCAGAACACAAAGGTAGTTCACAGAATATTTGAAAATTTTTTAAAATTGTTTTATTAAAATAGAAAAAAAAATAATAGTATTGCTGGTTTGTTTCTTTCAAATATAAATACATAAAACGTGTGTGCATAATGAAATTGTTTTTCTTTGTAAACTTTTTTACTAGCGAAGGTTGCTAAGAAAATAAACGTTTGATTGTAAAGTAAAGTATTTATGATATATATTTTATGTAGACAGTTTTCTTTAAACGTTTTGTTTAAAATCGAAAAACGAGGTTTATAAGAAAATAATAAGTTAATAATAACAATGACAATTTCACTAACACTGAAACTTTGAAATCTAAGATTAAAATGTCAGAATATTTTTAACCGTGACTAGGAGTTAATGTAAAATGCATAATAGTTTTAAATATGAGCGGAATTTTCTTATAAAAATATCAAAACTAAGACTTTATCGCCTATTACCTTCCAATTATACTATTATATTTTTGAGATGATAGAATACCCTTCACCCGCAATAGCATTATAATTTATATAACAATTTTTTTTATTTTCTCCTGGTGAGAGTTCGAGCTCGCGTTAATCTGGGTTAAGTAAATGCAGCATAATTCAAAATCTCATTAGAATGTCGACATAAAATATAATTTTTTTTTACGGGTAAAATCTGGCGCACAAAGGCTGTGGAAGCAAAGAGAGGTATGCGAGAGCTACCCATGAACAAAAAAATAATGTAAAATGATGAGTGAATCCACTTTCTTGGTACACATACAGCAAGTTGCTGCGTTACGTCGAGATGGCATTTTTCAAATATTCTGCACTCTCAAGCTCGGAAAATAGAAAATTACTTATATTAAATAAAAAAAAAGCAAATTACTTTTAGAAGACAAAGAAGAAAACATATATGTGATGTGATGAAATAATTGATGTGACTTCGGTTAAAGGATAAAACAATGCTGTTGAAAATTTAAATAGTTTAATTTATAGTTTATGGGTGTGTGGTTTATTGGAAAATACCTAAATATCCTTACTCAATCGTAATGGGCGTTTCTGTCGGTTCAACAATCGCCAAAAGCCGTTTTCCTTCGATTTACGTTTGCGGAAGCGTCCTGTCGACTGTGAGACGATGCAAACAGGAAAACTCGTGGTGCTGGTATATTTTATCTTATTCACTACCCTTTTTATATTCTCTTTATTCCCGTTTGCCTTCTCGTTTATTTTCAACGAAGGATTTCGTTAAATCTCGTCCTCGTCCTCGTTTTCCTCCTGGAGTTTTCGATGCGACAGACGACTATAAACTCTACGAGGTTAAAGAAGGACCAAGTCTATAAATACTTAGATTCGCAAAAAGAGAAAGACCGAAGAAGTTTATGAGGTTCGAAGAAAGAGAATAAGACAAACCATACGACAGAACAGAACTTAGAGAAGAAAACTTAGCGCATTGTTGTGGCGTGCATGACTCTGAACTTGTCTACTGCGAGACTACTCTTCGAACTGGGTACAAAGTGAAGGGTAAAAGCTGAGTTTCGTCTTAGCAAAAAAATAAACAGAAGAAAAAACAAAAACAAAAACAGCTAAGAAACCCGACAATAAGGTTTATAGTTTTACCAACGTCAAAAGCTATAGCTGCTGCTACCTCTGCAAAACTTGCCTTTTTCTGTTTTTATTTTTATTTTTATTTTTTTTTATTACTCTAAGAAGGCCAACAAAAAGTCAAATCTTTTTTCGCTACCGACTAGTGACTGCAAGTGCGATAAAAAGTTTGTTATTGTTTGAGATGGATTTTCAAAAAATCAAAAATTAATACCGTTAACTTTCTAAAAGTTTTACGTATATTAATATATTAGTAAAGAGAGGAGCGCTTATGAGGAAGGAATTTAAGATGAAAAAATTCAGTATATGCAGACACAAGGCAACAGAAGCTCGTTATACGGATGGATTGCGATTCTTAGGTAAAACGAGGGTGAAAGATTGCGCAACGGCGTGTTAAGCAATGTGTATAAAAAGAAAAAGTAACGGTAAAAATTCTGGAGGATGCGCCAAAGTTATATATGCGAGAGTGGTCTGTTGCTTCACAAAGTGTGAAAGAGTCAGGATTTATTTTTTTCATGACGTTTTTATTCTATATATGTTGGGGAGAAGGCGAGAAGAAGAGAGAAAGAAGAAAAAATCTTTGAAATGGAAAATGTTGAATACAAGCAGCGGAAAATTTTTTACGAGTATTTTACACATTACAGCATATGCAGAACACGGTGGATGCAGATGAGCTTATTTGATCTCTCTTAATGAAGATTAAATGATTAAAGATCTCGCTCTAGATGATACTAAATTGTGCGAACTCGGGAAATAGCTGGTATTCGATAGAAATCGTTTAGTTTCTATTTTACAGGATGAATGCAATAATGACCTCCAGTGAACACGAAAATGACAACCCTGTAGCGACCAGTTGACGGGCAATTGTACTGGAACTAGATCACCATCCATCGTCATTGGTAACGAGGTTCCCTCGCTTGGAGATTTGAGTTTTTTTCGGGCCAACCCACAACCAACACTCCAGAGAGTTACGAGCGCTCAGGCATCAAGAGTAGTGAAATTAACTCAAATAAAATCTGCATAGAAAAATGTTATTGAAAGCCATAAAGCTTCAATACGTTGCTGTTAGTCGGTAATATACCACCCGAATATATCTCCATTCTCTATGCAGCTTACAACTAAAATTCTCTGTCAATCCTACTAAACGAATTTCATCAGACTATTACCAGGGATTTGGTTGCACAGATTTATTAAAGCTCTCATTAGTCTTGATTACTATTAATTGCTTGTAATTCTCAAAACCGTATATGACCTCAGTCTGATGATGTAACAATACCAGTATTAAAAGTGAATATTCATCCCTTCAATGTAATAATATTTTTTTTTACAATTTGTGATAAATTTTCATTTAAAAAGAAAATAAAAACATGGTTTCATATTTTTCTGTTAAGAAGTCGAGATTTACCCAAGCCAGCTTAAGCTTATTATTATTATCGCTAGTGAGTTGGCGGCGATCTACGCGCCGCTTGACGGCGCATACGACTCCTCTCCCCTACATTTTTTTATTCTTTCTCGTGCTATGTACTCTTGGCGGAATTACATGCTAACACGTGCCTTACTATATTAATTATTATCTCTATATTCTTCGTTATATTTTTACAATATCATTTAATTATATTTTAGAAGTTTAAATAAAGATTTAATTAGATTATTAAACACAAATATTGGTTTATATTTAATTCACTTCCTCACATTTTCCAATAACAGACAATAAAACGGAATTAAAAAAAATAAATACATTGCATTGGATCACATTACATTAGATAGGAAAAAATAAATGCAACGTGACGCTTCTAGTTTCTCAGAACAACGGTTACATATAATACATTTTCAGCAGAATAGAACGACTTGCACGATCGAATTTCCTCAATTCCTCGAAGCGTTTGATTCTCGATGGTATGAGTACTTTTGCACTTCTCTTGACAATCTGCCCCACGGCATTTTACTTATGACACGTTTAGGATTATCCGTATGCATAAAGTCAACATCATGTGCTTACTACTGATCCTGATATCCTACCATATTTCTCTGTGTATATATATTTAAAGAAGCATATAGGTTTAGTAATTATCAAGCTGCGCGTATTTATACGCAGTAGAATCTCGACATAATACATAATTCTCTAGCTTGAATACATATATGCATTCCCACGTGAATAATATCTATATATTTTTGTCTATCCAAAAATATAACCTCCATGGTTTTATCATCAATCTAAAAAAAATTTACCACATCGTAATTTATTGCCAGTATATCCAGCCATTTTTACGTTATTTATTTTATCATTTCGATCATTTCGATTTCATATTTTTATTCGAAATAATAGTTGAAAAAAATAAACACACACGAAAAAATTTTAGCTTGAAATGTATTTTTTTAATTATAAAGTTTTTATTAGCAAAAATAAATATTTTTTCAATCGTCGAATTTTGCCGAAAAATTTTTAAATCAATATCAAATATTCAGAGAGCAGTTATTGGATTGAACTATCATAAATTTTAGTTAATTTCCAAGTTTTAGAGCGATCTAAAATAATTAGGACATTATGTCATTTGTAAAATTAATAATATTAATTTTTGTTCGAATTAGACTAAAGTAATTTTCTACTCAATATAAAATAGCTTCGAAAAATAATTTTTTGCTAAAGAGGTAATAAAAATAGGTGCTAAAATTTTTCGGACAATCATGTAACGTTCACAACAAAGAGAAATTATAGTTCCTCAAATTTGTTTCGTGCACTAATTAAATGCATAATTACTTTAGTTTTTGAAAAAATGTCTTTTGTCTTAATTGGAAGCCAGTTTCGTGGCACGCTCGGAAAAATTCGCCGGACCACAGAGAGTTACTGGCTTCACTTTTCCACTCGTTGAGTACCGTGCAATGTTACTTTCTTTGTAATTTTTATGCTTTAGTTTTGCTTTATAGTAGTCTACTATACGGCGTGGCCTGTTTGTCATCATGCATATTCAAGAGAGGCACTGAACATTCAACGTTATCTCTCTTTTGGCAGGGGTTACAAGCTCCCTTGTCAATATATCTCTACATGTATTTACATTTAAATAATAATGATAGTAATAATAATAATAATAAATAAATAAATAAATATATGTCTGTATATGATCAGTACAGTAAAGCAAAGTAGAATGAATAGGATGAAAAGAAAAAGAAACAGCAAACAATGAAAAAAAACCGATGAAAAAATACGATGAGACGACAGGTTGGAAGTTAAAAAATTAAAAAAAAAAGAAAGATGTCCTCTGGATAGATTAAAAACCGGCCAAGCTTACTAGTCTTGACTTGGAGTAAAAGTAAAGACATCTATATGCATACTAACAGCAGTACGAATGAATGTAAGAGTGAGATGAATATTCTAGCGAAACCGAGATAGCTGTAAGTGAAAAACTAGAATGATGAGGAGACAGAAAAAAAATATTAAAAAATAAACAAAGATATCAGAGTATATAATAGTTATAAAAAGATAATAGATAATGATAATAATAATGATAGTAGTAGCGATAGTAATAGTAACGGTAGTAGTAGTAGTAGAAGTAACAGAAAAAGAGCAAGAAAAAATAAAGCGAGGAACAATACACGTAAAAGCAGACTGGGAATGCGGCCAAGTGAATGACGAGGACCGGAAAAGTCGCGAGCTCCAACTCTCCTCCTTTGAGACTGACAAAAACCGAAACTACTTCCTACGGTAATTGTTTTCCGAGAAAATATAAAGTTCACATCGAGTGTCCTGCCCTCTTGCGTAACACGTCGAGTGTGTTGCATTAAATTTAACATTCGATGGACTTTTTCAATTTATGATAATTAAACTCAATGCTTGAACTTTTAACATAAGATATATGTGCAACTCTCATAAAAATAATTTATATAAAAAATATACGTTAAAGTATTAAAAATAATTGAATAATACACTAAATT
Organism: Cotesia typhae; assembly: GCF_013202065.1. Classification (NCBI taxonomy): domain Eukaryota; kingdom Metazoa; phylum Arthropoda; class Insecta; order Hymenoptera; family Braconidae; genus Cotesia; species Cotesia typhae. The sequence continues at coordinate 5,897,611 of NW_027423757.1, read as the reverse complement.
TGTATAAAAAATATAAATTTTTAATAGTTAACTTTTGGAAGATTTTTATATATATTTCAACTATAATTTGAACACATAAATAAAATATCTTAAAAATATATATGTGAAAATTTTTCGAAAATTTTTTAGTTTAAAATAATTATTTGTTTGTATTTCATACATTTTTAATTTATTTTTTTTTTTTTTCCATATCGGCAGCTACATTTATTAAAAGTATATCTCAGTATATTTAATTATATTATATGTTGAATCATATCGTGTAACATATTATGAGAGGACATTGTTCTTTAGTAACGGAAAACAAGGGACCTTTATGTGGAAAGTTTAACTTATTGTTTGTTATTCGAGAGCATTTAGTAATAATCTAATAATACACACAATGAGAAAACCGGGGAATTTTAGAAAATTATTAAAAACTTTTTGTTCAGACGTTTTTGCGGTTTCAACAAGGGTAAATATTATGATATACATAACAGCGTTCATTTCATCGTTGATGCAATGTAATTGAAGGAAGCTTCCGGGAAACTTTTAACGAGTTCGAAACCTCCAAATAGTTTGAATTTCTAATACTCTTATCATTCTAAATATAAATACCCCGATAGACTTGATGGCTGATTATGAATATTTGAAATTTTATGCCCAAGCTTTTCGGAAATATGTCTCATGGAATTTCGAAGTATCTTCGGAATTGTTAACTTGTCTAATTAATTATACAAAGCACATTTTATTTATTTTAAATCAGGTTGTTTGTTGTTTTTTTCATTTATACACAATAAATTCACGTTTTATTATAATTGTTTAGCGAGATATTAACTTGGTTTAGTTTCAGACTTTTAAACTTAACGTTAAATTCAATACCGGATTTATCACATGGTTTAATCCAAATCGAGAGGGAAAATATATATTATTGAAGCAAAATTTTATTAGCCTTGATAATTGAATTATGAGAATAGAAACACAGCTAGATAATTGATAATTTGATAATATTTGCTGTCAACTATATTTATTTTTATTTACCGAGTATTAACATCATGACATAATGTTCTAAATTATTTATTAAATACACTATCTATGTAAATAATTTAAAACATATTCCTGTACTCTCTAGGCACTCATAATGTTCTGAATTTCGCGAGTAAATAAATTAATTCTAGAAGTCGTGCATATTTTATCTTGACCCGGTTAACTCTAAGGAGAAACTCGGATTCTATGAAATAGTAAACGAGGTGCTTGTTTGATAGCAATCTTCTATTTACGTTACAGTAAAATTCGTAAATAAAATAGGTTTAAAATGATGTGTCGGGTAATTTGAAAATAAATTTTCTTACTTTATATAAAATAAATTTGAGCTTCAGCCAAGCTTGATTGAATTTTTATTGCAAAAAAATTATTTAACATTGATATGTTGAAGCGTTAAGCGTAAATATTATCAAACTTTTAGAGTTTGCAGTGGCTATATGTGAAGTGTTGTGGATATAAATAACCAACTTAATAAATGGGTAATAAAATTCATATCGTTAAATAATAACAAAGTAAAATGAAGTATAGTATATAGCTAATCGATGTAGTGAGTTGAGTGAACAACAGGGGCGTGGTGCAGCACGTTCACATTCTCGCTAATCAATTATAGCGCTTTATCATGACAAAAACTATAATATATAGTTTGTAGAATATAATTGGAGTATCCAATCGACTAACATAATGAGTTTTCTCGTTTTATATCTATTTCTCTCTCCCTCTTCTCTCTCATTCTCTTCTAGTCTCTCATGAATGTGGCGTAGCAGTGTACTATAGTACAATAGCAGCTATTACAATGTTCTTGGGTATCTTTGGAGTCTCCTCTCTCATCAATCGCACTCCAAACAACTGCGAAAAGGTTAAAGCAATTTTAGTAGTATTGATTCGCGGAGATAATAAAACTTCTTTGAATAATTTTATGTGTTTTGTCTAAGTACTTAACTTGAAATTTTCATGGTTACAATTTATATTCTTAAATATAAATTTAAATTGATGTCTTGAGGAAAGTTTTCATGGCAGCCGTTTTTATGCTAATTTTTAACGGGATTCGTTTTAAAAGAGATTTTTTCTATCAACTGTTTTTAAGAAACTTTAGTTGAAAAATTTTTTATAATAAATTTTTCTCGTAGACTTTTAATATTAAATTTTCCCCGCCAACCTTTTGCAGTAAAAGTAAAAAAAAAAAAAAAAAAAAATAGGACAATATTTCTTAAAGAAAGTAAAAAAAAAAAAAAAAAGGACAGTCAGTCAGCTTCAGTAAAAGTTTAAAAATTCAGTGAATACACTTATCAGGCGTGTGATTAAAAAAATAAAGAGAATGTGGATTTTGACCATGCACGGATAATAAATCTGGGCGTAAAAGTTTTTTCCCTGAAATTGAGATTACAAGTTCAGAAGCCAGAGCCACGTTAAATTTAGCGTCAAGGGGTAGGAAGTGAGTAAGGTTGGTGGTAGCTGGCGAACAATTTACGCGGTACGTGTCCGCCAAGTAGCTTCAGGGTTAAGACCTGGAATTTGCATGATGAGACGTAAGAGCTGAGAGCTAAGCCACCAGAATGAGCGGCAGGGTTACACAGACAAAGACTAAATACTACTCCAGAGCGTGGGAGTGAGTAAGTGTATTAAATTAATGCTCACCGGTGAAACAAAGAACCAGCTAACAAAATAACTAAACAACAGACTAGACACCGGGCGAGAAATAAGGAACGGAGCTCGGGAGCTTCACTAGAAAGTGCATGAGTAAGCTAACTAAAGTGATTATAAAGTAAAACCAAAACTGAATTACGTTTGAATGAACAATAAAACACCTACATCACACATTCCTTCTTAAACAAATCTCCGAGTACTTTTTCCAAAAGTTTTCCATACATCCAATATTTCTCTTGACTGGTAAATCGACTTACCTCTTTTCATGTTTGCATTCCCAAGGTGGTCGCCGAATGCTTCCCGGCTTCTTTAAGATTCAAAAATACAGTCTGAGTCTGTGAAAATATTCAGTCGGTCTTTCCCTTATTTTTTCATCCTCTCTTTTCATGTATATATATTTGTGTGTATAAATATACTCGAATTTCTTCAAATACAGGCTTTGTACTAAAATATCTAAGATGGTGAAATAGAATGGGACGCATAGACTACGTTGACGACGCGGATATTTCTTACGGGGTTGGTATGCTTGAGCCAGTGCAAATATTTAAAGCTCTCTGTTGGAAGAATCCCGAGAAACGACGCGAGATCTTTGGCTCTTGTACCTCAACTCCCACAAAGTTTCGATATAATACACCCCGAACCATTATTTCTCTATTCGACTGTTGGCGGTGCATTGTGGGGCTTGTGCCTGAGGAGCTTAAATCCCACCGTCGTCTATTATCTTCCCGTTGCTTTCTGCCTTATTTTCTGATTCCGAATACCAAAACAGAGAAACTACATGTATAAAGTGCACTGGGATCAAACTCGTGAAAACAACAAACTCAAACGCGGCTTCCGCAATCTCAGAGCTCCTTTCTTTGGTATTAACCATAACAACTCCCTTACCTATGTGTGCTATTTTAATACCCTTTCTCATTTTATCTTTTCACTACTTTTGTGTATTTTGTCCAATTCTAAAAGTAGAGGTACATATTCGAAAAAGTTTCCCTCGATGCTCCAAATGTCAAGAATCCAGACAGATGTAATTAATTAAAAATTTTCTTCATTTATTTTTAACTTGTCAACTGTTACTTTTTCTAAAATTAATTCTTCTTCAGTTAGAATAAATTAAAAATATATATTATTATTATTATTTAACAGAAGCGAAAGCTGCTTTAATATTTTACTTTCTTCCAATTAAAATTTACCGCATTGGTTCCATAAAATCTCAAGTTTTATCATTTCATGACGTATATATTTATATTTATTTAACTTTTAACTAACAACATCACTGTTCAATAATTACTTTATGACGTTTTCGCGATATTTTATTCAAACTCAAACTAATTATAGCTTGTAAAATGTTTTCTCATCGCTAAAATATTAAATCACAAAATAGAGAAAAAGGATAACAGGAAAGTAAATCCAGAATGCGGTTAAATTAAAGTTATTTCTAGGAAGTAAGTATTTATTCAGAACTAAACCGAATCCAATAAGACTGAGAATAAGTTTTAAAAATACAAACAGCAAATAGTGTTAACTGTAGCATTGACGTTTTAAAGATGGGAACGTTGATGCGCCGGAGAGTGAATCAAGTTGTTGAGGCAAGAGCGGAAAAATTTGATTCATTTACAGTCGAACTAAGTTTGTAAAGTCCTTGATCAGATTAAGCTGGAACTTAAGGCCAACCGAGGATTCCACAGGCACTGCAACGTGATACGACATAGCATTAAGTTAAAGCTCTTGGGATGATAATAATGATGATGAGAATGACGACAACGACGATGATGATGATGATGATGATGATGATGATAGTATCGACTGGAGTAACTACTCGAGTCTAACCTAGGGCGACAAAAAAAAAAAAAAAAGAAGAATAAAAAAATACAAGACAAGACGAGACGGTAAAAACGGAAACGGGCCTTTCTCCTCTGCTGCAGCATCTATCTAAAAGTACGAATAAAAAAATTAAACGCTAAAACGGAAAACTTAATTCTCCCGGTGGGATACTGACGAAGAAGTACCGCCGAGCGTTCGTCTGATTTCAAAGTACCAGACTCTAAAATATGCGCTTTAATTTGCAATTTAATTGAAGGCTACAAGAGAAAAGCCAAGAGAAATAAAAAAGCAAGCATTGGGAACCGTTGAAGAGCTTTTTTTTTTATTATTCCTATCCAAATAATGCATCGAGCATTATCCATCGTGTTTGTTTTTCTCTATCTTGTCGTTCATTCGTTCACTGTATCTCGGCGATGTTTTGCTGTATATTGCTGTTTACTTAAAAATATACATATATATTACGTATTACCCGTCGTTGTATAATAATGTACGAATGAGGTTAGTCGTATACTGTGCGGTATAAACTATACGGGGTACAGAGTAATTAAAACGGATTACCGCAAGACGTTAAGTCTTAACGAAAAACAACTCATATATTCCAGAGCAGTGTGCTCATATACATGGTCAAATATGCACGACCAAGAGGGTAAAGTTAAATCTACTTCCGAGTGGCACTGACGTCGTTGTTATACCGACGTTGAGTCGCATTATATAGTTAACTCTCATGATACAGCCGTAACTGGCTTTAATTGTGCTACCACCTGTTTTGTTGTCATAAATGCACTGCCTATTCTGTTGGAATATCACTGTTGACCATTTACTGTTTATGTTCCTTGTTTTCTGTGTTTGTATATATTTATATATACATATACATTATGCAAACACTCGGATCTACACTAGTTTTTTTAAATCCTTATCATTCAGCTCTTTTATTCATACACTGAAAAAAAAATTTTCTGCTCCGCACTGTACAGATCGCTACTGTCAGTATCCACACGTTGCTGTCTAGAGGAAAATGAGATTAGGAAAACTGTATAACGGTAGCAATAGTTTCGTAAATGACACCGAATAGATCGTGACGGTCAGTATCCAGACTGCTACTCGTAGCTGTACGGATAGTACCCGTAACAATCCACTCGTTACTATCTAGTTACTATACAGTAGACGCTGCCGAGTAGAAAACTTTTTTTTCAGTGTACCGTTGCGCTAAAATAATATTATCAGGCGTATAAACTTTATTAAATTTTTTTACACTTCCTCGAAGGATTTTTTTCGATGATGAGAAGTTAAATTTTTATGATACTTGATCAATATTGAAAAAATAATTATAATATTTAAAAAAAGTAGAATCGAACTTGAAACTTTTTATTGCTTCGGGGTTTTCATAAAAAATATTTTATTTTTATTGTAAAAATGATTAACTTATTTTTATATAATTACTTTTTAGCTTTTAATCGAATATTTCAGAGTCTTGATATACTTTAATTTAGTTAGCTGATTATTATGAAATTTAAAATGGAGAAAGTTTTTTAAACCTTGAGGGAAATCTTGAAGTTATTGTAAAAATCACTTCTGTTTTTAATTTAAATTTATTCGAAGAAAGAGTAATTTTTTTTGATAAATTTAAATAATTATGCAAATAAAAGTTTGGAAATTTCAAAAGTACAATTTTCTTAACAATCGAGACAATGGTGGTTTAGTTTTTCATTAATTATCATTAAACGACACAAAATTAAATAGATATTTGTGACACCAGATTCTTCCAAAATAACAAAATTTATACAAATAGTATACAAATTGTTTCAATTCAGTGAACTAACAAGAGCAAAAAAACAAAAATACTTGCAGAAAGACAAAAAAAATTTCCCAATTGTAAAACATAATACGTCGTGCAAAGAAATAATTAAAAGCATTTCGTGAAGATATTTCTCAGTAATGCAATTTACATCAGTAATAACCGTAATTTCCCGTTATTGTTATCAATACTAAGAAGATAACACTAAGAAAAAAAAACAATAATTATGAAGATTGAATCGACGGTAGAATTGAGTTTGTTACGTAATATCATTACATGATAACAGCGAGAGGAAATTATACGCTTTCACCATGGCATCAGCAACAGCAACTAGGGCGTGTTGCTGTCAACAAACGTAGTTTGTACTTCTCACTTGTCTGGTAACAACCTTATACCATACCTTATACCTTATATCTTATACCGTCGAATCGTTAGCCGGCGTTCTCTTGCTGCCGTTAAATATATACATATTACTCAAGTTAAAACGTTTAGTTATAAGAAGACGCAATCCTTCTTGGTCGAGGCAGGGCAATGCCAGGCCGGCAAACAAGGCCGCTGCGAGAAGCTTTATGCCAGCCCGCGAATAAATAGCGCAATTAGCACTGCACAATTTATTCTAATTACACCACGGTAATTATTATCTCGGCTTAAGGGTTTTCTCGTAGCCTTCTCTCCCAGCCGACCCTTCTTCCGTTGGGGCTTTATCGTCGTCGTAGTTGCCCGTGGGTATAATCGTTCCGTGCAACTAGCTGCTGCTTCGATGCTGCCAGTACAGGACTGGTATACCATTTCGCTCAGCCGCGCGTGACAAAATTGACCGCATTGTTCTGGTACTATACAAATTCAACCAACTGATGGAAAATATTGAATGTCGTGTAAACAAAAGCTCCGGTGAATTATTATTTTGGCTTATTATTTCAATTTTTTCTCATAAAACAATAAAGCTACAGTTAAATTTTAATATTAAACATAAAAGACAGTCAATCACAAGTCCCGAGTCATATTGTTCTCTCAAAAACATTTATACATATTTTTTTTTAGGTTGCTACGTTTGATGATTTAAAAAGTTTTAATTTTACTCGATCGTTCATACGGTTGACTATTTTCTCGAGTAACGTATTATATTCGTTGGATGAGAATGCGTTCTATGAAAGCCAGACTCCCGTCCAGCTTCAACTCGGAGGGGAAAGTGCAGACGTGTTCAGAAAAAAATCTCACTCAACGTCCGCGTACGAACTGCCCTGGAATAATAATTCGAATACCAGGGTATTCGCTCCTGCATGCGCTATTCACTGAAAAACCAAGTGAGCCAGAGATCGAGAGAGAAAATAAAGAGTTAGGTAAGCGTGATCTTGGGAAAAAGTCACTGACGAAGAGTATAGAAACGACAGGACCATTTTCTCGAGGATCCCAGGAACGTTAAAAGTCCTTTGCACGCTTGAAAAACTGAGGGATGGTCTTATATTCTTTGCTGATCGCAAGAACCGACGAATCAAACATGAAATATATATCTATAAATTTTTTTTCAAGTACAACGAAACTCTAAAAAAGATTTTGAAATATATATACCGACTCTGGGACAAATTTAAGCTTGAATTTTACGTCGTTTACTTCTCAACTCACGTCATGTGTGAAGGAGAAATTCACGTGACAAAAAATATAATATAGTGATAACGACAATGACAATTGACGAGCGCCGTGAAAATAATTTTAAATGACTCGCCAATTTATACGATCAGCTGGGATAGAATGAAAGGTGCATTTTTAGTTGGATTTACGAATAAACTAAAAAAATAATAAAAAATGAGATTGACAAGTGACTGCGGTTATGCTACAACTGTAGACAAGACATCATTAATACTTGAAAAGTCAGAGCTTTTTTACAAGTGATTTAACAGAAATCATTACAATCACGTCATTATCTCTTTTAATGACTGAGAATATTGAGCCATCGTAACATTTTTATTCCTATACATCGCCGTCGTAAAATACTCATCATTTTATCTTCTTCTTGCTTTCCTTCGTTTCTCCCCACGTTCTTCCAAAGCCCACCATAAATGCACCTTTCTACGAATAAATTTATTTCACGTTATTGTGTACTTATATTTTTCTTTTTATCTATTTCTATAACTAAATTTACTTCAATGTCAAGATTTTTTTTTTATTTGTATACCATGTATTTTTTTTCTACCAATTTTTCTACTAGCCAGCGTCGAAAATTTAGTACTGTAATCAATGCAACGGTCGATCAGTCCTGCGCGATATTTAAAATAATTTTCTCGGCAATTTTCACGCTTTTTGATCCGTGTAAAGAGTTATCTCCATTGAATATCGACCAGAATGTTAAATACTTGAGCTTGTTTTTATTTTCACTCAACGCACGCCGTAAGCTTTTTTCAAAAACATTTTTCTGGGTACGAGGTATTGTAAAAGAGTGATGAATCAGAATGACTACATTATACTGACAATCTCAGCTATTAACATCCAACGATCCATAACCTCAAGATTATATCTGGAAACTTCAATTAGGCTAATATCGTCGAGCACGGAGACTAGATGTTTGAACCCTTGCCCCGTAAATTTCCACAACGATCGCTTTGGTAGCTCGAGGCGATAACGCCAAGCTTACCTAATGCTTCGGATATCAAAGCTCAATCGGGGTGTATATGCGTATCTGCCAGTGCTTCTCATCCTGTTGACGGCATTGATGTCGTCATCAAGTCAAGCTTAATTTCTATGGTCCCATCGTGTGCAGTCCGATCCTTGGTAGTGAAGACATCACCTGAACCCTAATAACCACAACCTTAAGTTCTCTAAATAACCCTGGATAACTTTGAACTTTGTTTCTAGAGGAAGGAGAACGAATTCGAGTAAATAATAAATTTTTTTTTAATTTCAACTCGTCATAAAAAAAATTCGATTGTACACAGAAAAAAAAAGATTTATTTGAACCAAAAAAATCGAAATTCTCTTCTCTCAAACAAATTTTATATAGCTCGAGATAACTATTGTCTTCATAAATATTTATGATGAGACAAAAATAAATTTTTTTTGAGTAAGGATATTATGAAAAATCATTTAAACAAAATTTATTGACCAAATTTAGCCCACTCATCTCTTTTTTGACATCAAAAAAGTCGATCAGTGATTTTTCTACCTCACTTATAAAATAACCCGGTTTTCGTCAGTACAAACCGAATGACGACACGTTCGAACGTACAGACGCATAAACGCAAAATAAAATGAATAAAATAGAAAAATGTGGTGAAAACATAGACCTAGATACCTACGAACAATCCAATTGGCAATATATACCCACGTGCAAATGTATTTATATAGGTATGACACAGAAGCTAATCCTATCGCATACACACAACAATGAAATGGTAACGACACCAGGAGAGAATGGTGAATAACGTAGCTGAATGCATTTGTATTACTTGCGGATTTGTGCATCGGGGATTTTGAATACTGCCACCGTTTATAACACTACTGTACACATTTATACACGCACTAAAATTTTCTCTCTACAGTAATAGTAAAAGCAATAGCAATAGCAATAGGTACCTGTACAAATGTATGCACCTATGAAAATTCACTTCGCCGGCTGTGTATTGTAGCAATGCGATGTCTAGAGGTTACTGCCGATGATCCACGTAAATGGTTTTCACATAGATTTAGATATTTACTCGACTCGGCACAGTCGGATCGAGTGCTACTATTGCTAGTTGCTACACTATGACTAGTGCTGTTAGCAAATCTAAATCCAAATACGGGTTGAGTACTTGTGCGAGCTTTCATGCACCAAGTATGTATTAGGTGTATCGCATGTTTCCAATTCTCTCGTATCGTCTCTCGAGTAATTTTCGAACCGAACGAAGTAGTCCGATACCGCTGCAGGCAGACCTCACATATGCACGGCCACGTTGTCTGTCTCTGAAGTCTGTTGTCTGTAATTTATAGAGTTGTACCTAAATACAAAACCAAAGTACGTAAGCTCGTTAAATGATTTTATTCTTGTGTATATGAGCTTTCAACCCCGAAGATATAAATAACATTATTAGTGTGACAATTAGGTGTATGTTTTAATGCCGCTCTACTAGTCCTGACACATCAATTTTTCATGATTCATTTGGTTTAATCGCCCAGAATATAATTTCCGCGTGTGACCGCCTACTCGACTATAAATTGAAATTTCATCGACCCATCTGCACCATTTATTCGCAAACATAAACCTCTATATATTATATCTATATATAAATATAAATTCGATTGGTTAAATTCATTCATGCGGCAACAATTAAATTGTTTATTGAAATCGTGGAAACAATTATTTTCTGAATTACAATTACTTTATGAAATATATTAAAAAAATTTTTTTTCCCTTTATGCTTGTATAATGAATAATTGCAGCCACTATAGTTCTTTGAGATTGTGGTCTTGTGGATCCACAGAATTTCAGAGAGTACCATCTTTTCAAGCTCATTGAGATGACGATTGCGTCGAATAACTAATGGAGAATGGAATATATAATATAATATAATATAACAAAGTTAGGTATATACGAATGCAACAATATCATGGTAATTTGTTATTCAAATGGGAAAGAGAACAAGCGCACATCAGGAAGAGTCTTGTTCTGATTTAGCTTGTACTAGGAATTCTGACAATGTTCGTAGCTCTTTTGCCTCTGAAAGCTCTTTAAAGCTGGTATCTGTACTATGACGTTCATGTGCCCTCCGTCTTTCCTTTATTCTTTTCTTTTATTTATACTTTTCTACCCCGCGGTTGCATATATATTTCACCATCTGCGGTTCGCCAGTGATCTCTGTTCTACACTGAAGAGAAAATAGATAGAGGAAGAGAGAGAAAAGGGATGAACATTTTATTATTGTTTCCTGGTTTAAATGGCAGCGTTCTCGGTCGCTTACGCACAGTGATGTTATAAACGTCAGCACACATGTCACTTATTTTCCCGCTTTACAGTTGCATTACATTCGAGAAGGCGGATTGTTGCTGAAACAGTTGTGGTCAGATTTCAATGTCAAGCATCCCGCTGTGAGAACATGCCAGAGAAACCCTAGAGACGTGCATTCAGCTTAAGCCACGCGTTACTACATACAACGGTATGCATACATTACAATGAATGCCTGTATGTGGGTAGCGTATGATCGTGTTGGGACTTTTGTGTGAATCCATGTGGGTGTCTGAAAGCTTGCAATACAAACCGAATATTCTCCACCAACTGTGACAACTTGTATCACTCAGTGACGTATGACTGAGGCTATGCGTTATTGACGCTATTTTTTTCAACCCTGCATACATTTTTTGCTCTACTTCCTGAAGCATTTTTTTACTATATGTTGAGACAGAAAATGTACAAATAAAGTTTTATGGGTGTAATTTTTATTATACCGTATGTCAATAGTAATTAGATTCGGAGATACTTCGATGGTGAAAAAAATATTTGATTTTTGATAGAAAAAGTTTTTTCAATTCTATTTCATCTATTATTAAATTTTTTGACTTCAAATAAACAGTACTTTTATTTGATTTTTATTTTTATTTTTTTTGTACTGTTAAATATTGATTTTAAGCAAATTAAACAATCGAAAAAATTTAATTATTATTGAATAAGAAACTTTAAAACCATTCAAAAGTTTTAAGCGATTCACATACTTTCACACATACACACAAGGGGAAGTTAAAAATTTGTTCATCAGAAAATTTTAAACGAAAAAAAAAAATGGTTCAAAATTTTTTCTCTCAAATCACTTTAATTATTTTATCAATCCACAGTTTATAAATTCGATAATGTTCACAATTTGTTGATTAACAAATATTGATTTTTATACTAATTTTTACCTCAAAGATTAACTATCAATTACAAATTTTATTCCTAAAGTATTTCTATAACTAATTGATTGATTGTACATTAATAACGGATAATCCGCATGGTCATCGTAACAACAACTAATACGATTATCAAAGTCAGTGCTTAGGTATTTAGACGTTGCTCCTTGCTATTGTTAGCTCCTTGATGCGTAAGTTCTCTTGGGAAGCAAATAACAGACAATACACTTGGGATGAACGAGAAAATAAAAAACGAAGTTATTTAATAACTTAATGTTGTTTATCGAATAAGTTTTCTGAAGTTATTTGATGTAAGGGTAAAATAAAAAGATAAAGTTAACGATAAAAGTTACCGCAAGCACAGTAATTAGACAGCTTTTAAGCTGATGCATAAAAAGAGTGAGCGTTCTAAAATGAAGTCTATTTCATGTCTTGCGATCGCTCGTTAGTTTGTTCATTATAATTGAGAGAAAGTTAAATGGAAAATGTCAAGCATCCACGATAATGGTATAAAGGTTTTCCGAGGACGCCAGGAAATAGTACAGCGAAATTAGTTTGAAAACTGTGACTGTGCGTCGGTAGTCATAGTAATATACTATGTATAATATATAATATAGTATACTGTACCTGCCTTGTGGAGGATAAGTGTATATATTTATGTATAAATGTTATGTAGAGAGTGCAGCGGGGTATTCGCCGCCAACTTACACTTCGCAATCGTGGCGTAGTTTACGCCTAGCCAAGAATGTGTGTATACACGTTTTACCAGGTTTCCAATTGCACAACTCGCGCTCTCATGATTCACTTCCATAGGTCTGTAGTTTCATCGTGCCTCTAGAGATTTATCATGCCCTGCTTTTTTAGTTTCTCTTTCCTTTTTTTATTTTCATTTTTCGATTTCGTATTTTATTTTATTTTTTTATTACTTTCCTACCGCAGAATTGGATTGCGGTTCGGACACTAAAAATAAACCAACGAAAAATAAACAAATAAAAAATATATTTCGCGCTGGCTGTGTGACACCTGGGTCATTCTTCGCCGAGCGCTTTCTCAACAATTTTAAAAATGAACACAAATATTAGTGGGCAATAAATAATAACCAAAACTAAAATAACACCAACTCCTAACTTATGCTATAATAAAGTTAACTTAATAGTATAAATTATTCACAGAGTATTTTTCACCATAACTTTACACTTTTTTATTTTATTTTATTTTTTTTTTTTTTTTTAATTTAAAAAGTAACGAAATAAAAAGCAAATTCCTACAAATATATTCACAACTGGTTTATTAAATGGAGCGACCAACTGCCCCGTGACCGAGCTTTTAAACTCTCATACCTTCTGGCCTACTAACGGCATCGATGTGAGCGCGAATTAACATCTGAGAATTACCCCAGGCATAAATATTATTATATTGTATTATGTAGGTATAATACTGAACTTTAAGTACAGTAGTAACAGCGAGAATGTAAAAATGAGAAAGGCGCCTTAATGTCTGACATTTTTACTCGACGAGAATTCAAGTATCCGTAGCAATACTAAATTTTAATTAAACTCGACATTTTTACCATCACTCAGGTAAATTAAAAAAAAAAAAGATTATAATATATCATTTTTTAATTTTAATTAAGAAATATATTTTTTTAATTTATTCTATTAAAACTTTCAGATCACCATATTTTCTAATTTATTTTTTATTCACTGCAATAGATTTTTATTTAATTACAAAATATGTTTAAGACTTTTTATTAAATTTTTATAAATAATTCAAATCTTTCTTACTTCATTAGCAAAAAAATGCAATTATAATTTGTTATGACAGTTTCTTTTTACAAATGACAAAACAAGTATCGAATGAAATTCTATAAATAATTCACAACTTTTTTTTTAATATTTAGAGTCAATTTAGAATAGTCTAATACGCATTAAAGTTATTTTGAATTTTAGCAAGAAAGCTTCTTGAAAGTGAGGTTCAATTACTTTAAGTCTACAGTTTAAACAATTTTGAATCAATTTATTATCAGGAACATGTTGGGGCTACAGGAGTTATTTTTCTGAATGAATGTGAAATAAATTTTTGGAAAAATGTTTGGAAAAACAACCATAAAATACTGGAGGATAATAACTTTGTTAAGTTGGAAAATAAAACACAATTTAATAATTGGTCTGACCACAATCGAACTAAAACTACTGGGGTTTTATTTCTTCATTGCAACATAACAGATATTTACGACGGATATAATAGTAATATGTGTGACTCATGATCGGATTGAGCACGTAGCATTACGGGCGTTATTTAATCGTACCAATAGATATATTTTTATCAGACTAAAACTACCCACGCCGTGGGGTAGCACGGTACCGTTACTAGCCAGACAGCCCCATGAATGAGGTACTTTAAATGCAATCGAATCCGGCACCGGCTGCGTCGAATACTCGCTCGGACACCCGGATTACGCGTTGTGGAATAATAATATCTCTGGTTCTCCATTGTCCCACCGTTGCTGTTCTTATACCGGCATTCTGTTTTATCATCGAGTGTATTATTCTGATGCTATGACATCTCTATTCCACCTTTATACGCTTTTATTTCATTATATTTTTTTTTCTTTTACATTTTCCAATTTTACAATCCAATCTATTACACTGGAAACCAAAAAAACTCCAATTCATATTTTCAAATTTATTATTTCAATAAATATAAAAAATTTCCTGTATATACACCGAATAAAAATATTTTTTATTACTCTTCTATTATTCGCGTTTTGTTTTTCGGTACATGATAAATTTAAATCCAATGGAACAAATCCAAATTCAAATTCTAATTCACTAGATTAATAATAGACCATGCAGACCAAAGTACATATCTCGTCTATGGTTGGTTGTAGAGAATGAATGTAATATACGACAAAGTTTTACAATTTCACAGCATAAATTCACCAGATTGTAATTGAAACTGGTGCTTTATTTAAACCAAATATAATCAAAGTCAAATACTGACTGTTCATTGATTATTTCAGTTTGTTAATAGTTTGATATCCTCCATGCATTTCAAACTCCTTGTACAGTACTTAACAGTATCAACTTCAATATTATCATTATTAATTTAAAGTCCTATTACAAACAAGTTGTTTTTACTTCATCAAAATAATTATTTCGTTTATTCCTAAATTTGTGTCATATTAAATTTAAATTACCATAAATAACAGATTTACGAATTTTCCTTTTAAAAATTTAATTTTTAATGGAAAATAGTTGTTCAATTTTTTAATACCGAATTAGAAAATTAATTTTTAATGCGGTACTTAGGGTTTAAAAATTTTTTATTTTCTCAATTTTATCACTAATGGTTGAATTAGGAAATTGATCATACCGTAACATCTAAGTAAATAGTGGTTACTTGTTTTCGTATTATAGGTACTATAATCAAAGCAGCTGCATCCATATCCGCGAATGTAGACTAAACCTTAACAGTGGCATGTAACGCGTGTTCTATCGTCAGGCAGATGCATTTTGGGTTTGTCCTCTACTCAGTAAACTGCCACAGTGGGCGAATTCAAATTAATAGCGTACACGTTTATGAACCAACGGTACGTCTCAAATATACATCTCCGAGTATGCATGCATACATTACAGAGTAGGGTCACATACTTGCATTAGTTACAGTGACTAGTCAGAAGTTGTTAGTGAAACTGGCTAACATCTGAACCGTCCAAGCACTGCGTCATTCAGGTTAGTGGTTATTAGAACGTCAACTCATTAGCAACTAGCTTTCGATTTATGCATCGTGTGTCAGTAAGAAATAATAAGCACGATATTGTATCGTTGTCTGTTATTTGTTTCTATCTGTGCTTAAATTCAATCTAATTTGAAACAATAAACCCAAGGTGCTTGAGATAGCAATAAAATAAAAGAGTCATTTTGGATTAATAAGATTTTTAGTTTGAATATCTATTCATAACATTTATATGACGATGAAATGCATGAGTGATTTGCTTCAAGTGGTGAAACGATTTCTAGCAAAAAAGTTTATGCTTTTTTATTTCTGTTGAGTACGGTTTTACGAGCAATGAAATTCTTTTGAATTATTAGTCATGAGCTGAATAACTCGAATTTAAAAAAAAAAAAATCATTCTCCGGATGTTTTGATTTTATTTCATCTACTACTTACCTACGCAACGTTTTCTAGTATATATTAATAATTGACTACGAATCTTAAAATTATTTTAAATGAATATCTATATACATACTAAAGCTAAATATATAATGTGAAAAATTACTTACTAATCTCTAAAACTAAATTTTTTAATTCACGAATTTGTCTCTTGAATCAAGTTAATTTTTTTTTCTGTGTAACAATTGGTGGTTTTTCTCTAATTCAGTTTTAGAAAGTACATCGTATTTATTTATTGTTATTTATTACGTGTATTTTTTACTTGCTATTTGGCAATCATGGCCTTAAGATACAATAAACTATTTATCACGAAGCGACAGTCGCGAATATGGAGATAAGCTTAACTTATTAGACCGAATAGTGTTAGTTAATAATAGTTATTATTATCAAAATCATTAGAGTTATCTGAAACAATTGTCTGTTTGTGCGGTGCCTGGTACAAAAGGGAAGGAGTGATTTCATAAAAGATAGACGGATTAAACGGTGGACGCGGTGGCGTAGAATCCGCATTAGACGGTGATGCGTGAAGCACGTATATCTTGGTTGGTACAGTAGCTTGAATAGATCAAGCGATTGTGGTTTATTTTCCGGCTTGACCGCATACTTCGTCTTGTCATTCCCGTTTAACCCTCCAGCAGATATATATAGATACATATATATTTCTGTATAACTTGATTGTTCGTCCATTGTTTTCGTCACTTTGCCAGAACTATCGGCATTCTTTATCGTAAATTACATTCAATTCGATCGTCGTTTTCTTCTTCTTTAGGTTAAATTCAATAAAATTCACCTTTTTTTCACATTGACAGTGTCCGTTTTACTCTGTCTTTTTCATTACTTTTCCTGCTATTTTATTTTTATTCGTCGCCGTATTTCAAGCAAGTCTGCCCGATGTTTACGGCGTGGCCTCTCGCCAGAGAATCGACGGGAAGATTGAAAAAGCCCTTTTGGATGAGAGAAATGAGCAAAAGATCCGCCGAAAAAAATAAAAAAAAATTCATACTTTTTATATTCTTTTCATTTTTCAAACTTTAGACTTTTTACTCCTTTTATCGTTATTCGTTTTCGCTTTCCGTTAAAAACTACGACGATGAGGAAGAGAACGACGTCTTCTAGGAAAGTGGAAAATAATGAGGAATCTTTCTCACGCCCGACGAATATCCTTATGAATATTTGCACTCTCCGTGGTAAAACTCCGAAGAAGATGAATTTATCTTTCACCAAGTCGAGGTACAGAGGGAATGTCAACGTTTTTTGCTTTATTTTTTAACCTCCCAACCCTTACAGAGCTCCCCTCAACGTACTGTACACTTTTCATTGGAAATGATAGATAGGGTAATGGTTCCCGTAGAGATAAAAAAACTAAAACGAGGATAAATAGCTAGCAAGACCGGGTGGGTCTATGAAAACTGGATGCTGTCAAGCCCTTGGTACTACGAGGTGTACATATCGCATCAGCAGTAAATTTAACTGAGATTTTTTCTTACCAGGAAATTATAATTTTACCTCTCGTAAAGAGTGACTCGGGTGACGCTAATGCGAGTTTACATTAGTAGAGAAAAATGGACTCACAGTCAACGTATCACACCAACAGGTACACGCCAACAATGTAGGAGTAAATTGAACTTGTGTTATTCCCACATACTTACCTCCTTTTTTGCTTTTACTTGCTTCTATTGAGTTTAATCGCCGAGAAAATGGCTATTTTATTATTACATTATCCAGCCTTTAAACTTAATTTTGGTTTTAGACTAAAACTGAAATAAAACCCGAGAAAATTAATAAAATTTTATTCCTCGACAAGCATAAACAAATTTAATATTACAGTTTAACGAGTGGGCAATATTTTACCCTTTGATGCCACTAACCAGAGTAAGTTATGGTATAAAATATATAGTTTATATTATATATTATATATGCACGAATAAAAACTCCTAAATGGGTAGCTTTATGCACACACATGCATAAATATACATAAACACAGATTGGAGGTGTGTAGACATACATGGTTAACGATTTATTTATGTACGTCGACAGCGTAGGTCTGGGTATCTCTTCCGTTTGAATAGGCATGCAGAGCGGAAGGTTTTACAGGATGGAGTACGACACAAAAACGAGCTGCTCCCGTAGACCCATCAGGAACCTATCAGCAACATCAACGAGACTCCACTGGACTCGACTGAAGTTGACTTTTTATTTTACCTGCTTTACTTTTGGCTTTTTTATTAAATACTCTTTACAGATAACCAAATAACATAAAAAAGTATACCACTTTTTCTAACGAGGAACTTTGAATACGTTGCACCGCGGGATTCAAAAAAATTATATTCAATTGGGATTAAATGCTTAAAAAAATTTATATGCGGTCGCGGTAGAGAGATAGTATAAAAGTAGAGGTGAATTTAAAACCTGATATCATGTCTTTGTTATATTCCTACTAATTTTTTTAATTAATTTTTTTTTTTTATTATATCCGTTACTTTTTTTTTTTTATTATATCCGTTACTGCTCCGAGTCAGTTATTCACTCAGAGACTCGAATTACTAATTGCAATGAAAATTTCAAAAGTTTAACGATCAAATTATGTGAAATGTGGATGCGAGTCATGAGATAGTTTCAGAAATTAACAATAAGTGGATTAAAAAACTACTGGACACGGTATTGACTTCACTAGAATAATATTTTATATCTTTAAGATAAGAATGATTCATTTTTACGTAGTACTTGGTACAAAAGCAGCATTCTATTTTCCATTGTAATTTATGAAATATGTTTTAAACTTCTCGCTTTGCAAATTGATAGTATTCAAAAGTAAGAAGTTATTGATTTCGGTCCAATTTTGAGAGGTTTTTATCATATCTCCACGTTTAGAAGATTTAGTGAGACTTTCATATAAGTAGAGTTCAAATTTCATTGGTCACATTGTTTTAAAGATACTCAAAAAATAAATATGGAACAAAAATTTTTTTCTCAAGTATTTTTGGGACGTCTTTCTAATTTTTTGAGTAATCGATTCAAGACTTTAAAAAATTTTTGATAAATTGCGCTCAATTTGGTCAAGAACTCCAAAATTGAACAATATATTCAAAAGATATTACAGTTCAAAAATTAAAAAAAAAATGTTGATCTTAAAAAATTTTCAGATTTTTGAGCTCGAAGATCAACAGATGCAGAGTCAAGGGCTTGAAAATAATTTTTTTTTATCAACGTAAAAGGTAGAAAGATTCAATTTATCTGTTTGATAATTAGAGTAAAAATCAAATTCATCAGCACAGGACGCGAACGTATACAAATAAATTTAGGAAAACTTGTGTCCTCTCTGACTCGTCAAATGCTTAGAAGAGTTGTAATAGAAATCACGGCAAATTACCCTTACTCAAACGTAAAGTTCGCCGGTAAAATTTAATCGCTGGTCTGACAAAGACACAAAATTAGTTTTGAGAATAAGTAAAAGAGAATACAGTGAGAAGAGCGAGCAAGCAGAATAGAGATACTGGTCTGACAGCGAAACGGTTCTATCACTTTTCAATAGTTTAGTTACCCCTCTCGGTATATATAGTGAAGCTGCCGAGGCAATGGAGAGGGTGAGAGTGAACAGGCAAGCTGACTGAGGTGGAGACCATGAACAGAACCGACGGTGGGACGAGTTAAAAGTAAAATATAAGGTAGGCGAGTAAGAGTAGTTAGAGGGCAAGTCAAACAAAGAGTACAAAGCGCTGGCAGGAGTTTCCGAAGCTTTTGCACCAAGTAGAGAAGAAGAAATGGGTGAGTTTTCTACCGAGTAATAGAAGAGAGGATGATGTAAGCTAGTCAAATAGATTTCATTTCCGTCCAGATTTTATTGTTATTCTCAAGATTGATAATTACTCCCTTAGTCATGACTCTCTTTTGGAGATCCCACGTTTATTTTCAAAAACTTTAAACTTTCCTTCCAAGTTTTATTATGATTAAGGATAAAAAAGGGAAGTTCGGTAAATTAAAAAAACTTTTGACAAGAAATAGTTTGAAATAAATATTCAACATCGAGTGGATAATTTTGAGACCGATTATAATCGACAAGTTAATTATAGTAAATCAATAATATGCTTGAGAGAAAATATTCTCACGAAAACTTCCAAAAATCAAATTTCAAAGAGTTTCATTATTTTGAATCAAGCAAAATTTCTTGGTTCAAAAACTTTTCGTTTAAATCAAGTAAAATTTTTTTTGTAGTGCAATAATATATTGAACATATTAAAAATGCCATAAAAAATTGTTAAATTGTCTTACAATTTCATTTAATTTAGCTCATGCTTTTTTCAATTTAGCTTTTTTTCTCCTCTACAACATAAATAAAGTCGTTTGAATTCGCCCATAATCTTTTTCTCAGTATACCCTTATCCTTTCATCTCCAATTCCCTTTTACCGTCTCCTAACTCAGCCTGAGGTAGGGTACTCTCTTTGTTACATAATTAACTATACCGAAAGTTCGCCAATTTGGGCAGCAGGTTAATCTGGCTTTACTTAATATCGCGAGTGCGTCATGAAACTTTGTTAAGACTTTAGCCAAACTTACTCTTTCCACACCGTAATCGATTATCGCTTCACCGCACACCGGCCATAATAAGTCTGATAATAGTATTACGATGAGAAAAAATTGATAATACTTATACATAATTTTATCTAACCGTTATTATTAATCATCATTATTCATAACAAAATAGCTTTATCAAAATCATAATGTGAAAAAATTATATAATATAAATAATAAATAATAGAAGGAATAGTATAGAGATGAAAAATACCAGCGTTTGATTACGTCAAAAACATGTACATAAATCTAGCGTTTATGCTAATGATCACTCTGGTACCGACATGCTATCGCACCAAATAAAATATAAAGTCTGTGTACTTTTTCATTCGTCATTTAGGTTGATGCTTTGGCGGCGGTGTTTTCGGTATCGCACAAGACCTTTTTTTATATATGGTTTTTTATTTTTTTTTTTACACCCACGTTACTATATGTTAGAGAAAAACTCAAGAGATAGGGCAAGTAGGTTTGGAAAAAAATGAGCCATTCGGTTTGAGTGTCGAGGAAAAAGTCGTTCCTTGTATATACATGGACATTTCCGAGGTGTACGTATAAGCACAACTGCACGAGTGAATGTTCGTGAACGGTATTTCAATGTCTTTGAAGAGATATATAAGATCTTGCTGTGCATATTATGGTAATAAAAAATGTACGGTGTACCTATAATGCGACATATGCTGAAAATTGAATGCTAAAATATTATCTTCATTATTTATTATTTTCATTTTACCAATATTTGATCTTGTACTCGAACTTTAATGGACTAAAAGTTCAAGTCTCGTAAAAATTTAAGAACCGTTAAATATTTTTCTACCTCTTTTACCAACAACCTTCAACAAGGATCTTTTATATAATTCATTTAATTCTCACTCATTTGTGACGGTAAACAGTTAATTAAAACTCTCTAAATCTCGAGAACTGTTGAGACTTGAATATACGAGTAAATATTTTATTAAAATTCAGTAAATATTTTTATAACTATTTTTATACTCGTCACTTTATAAATATTTTTCAACCCAAAAAAATAATATTTAAGTTTGTTATTAAAAAAAAAAAAAAAAGTCTCGGGTAGAATTTACTATACTCTAAAATAAACGCAGGATTGCTAGCACGACTTTTTTTTTTTTTTTTTTTTTTTTCTATTAATCGACTTGTATATTTGCATAGTCACCCCTGAATTCATCAATGTAAATATGTTTGTAATCAAAACATTTGTGAAATTCATTACAGCCGATTTGCACAAGAAATTTCACCTTATAAAATAATAATATTACTTTTATTATATTTTCACTACATAAAACATTTTAGTGTATATAAATGAATATTTTTATCGCTCGATCGAGTAATGTCAGAGCGAATTATTTCAATAGTGTTTTTTGGCATATGTTTTGTTTAAGTGTCTGCATTCCATACAACAACACAGATGTCCGACAAAAAATTCCATTCGAGTTTAGAGCTTGTACATTACATATAAAGTATGGACATACACATAGTCTTAGGTACGTAAACCAACACGTATACATGTACAAGGAAGAAGGATGCTTGAGTCTACTCTGAAGTAGAACGAGTCCTTTCTGGACTTACAAAAGAAGAACCAACACCATTTAAGGGCGTTTCTCCTGTCCCCGGGTGCCTATAGAATTCTCGCCTTTGTATGTGTCTTACTATGGAATTCATACATCAGAGCTAAATCTTTGTATGAGATATATTGTGTGTAAAGTGCGGGGTGAGACTTTTTACTCTTATACTTATTCTTCTATATGGTTGACGAATATTATATTTATAAATTACCAACAGAACCCTCCCTTGTTTCGAGGAGGATAGATTTTGTTTTGTTATGAATAAACACTCTTCTTTATTAAAAAATTTCTGGCTTAAAAAAATTGAAGGAAATAATCGAAATTGTATGTTTACATGTTTTACGACCTGTGCAAAAATGATCTAAAGTGGTCATACATAAATCACCAGTAGGTGATTTTAGAAATTTTTTCTAAAAATTTAAATTGTTGATTGTGTGCGCGCACTTTGATCTTAATTAATACAAATTTAAGAATCACTTTTTCTCTATAATTCGAAAAGCTTAGATAATTTCAATACTAAATCAACCTAAACCTATATCAGGCCATATTTGATCACATCAGTGCGTATATTATATTGATATATGAAAATTTGTTCAAAGGAATTTTAAGAGTTAAAAAAAATTGTTAAAAAAAAAAATAACAAAATATTTTATGTCTAAAATTAAATTAGCAGCCATCAATATTGATTAGAGAATAAAATTCAATTTATCATTTTAATAGAAATTTTTTATCTTATCGAGAAACTCTAATACCCAATTTCCCATTAAACTTTAAAAAAATTTTCCGCAAACATAAATTGAGGTGAAACACAGAAAAAAATAAGTATAACAAATTTATAAATTTGTTTCAGTTATTTTAATTTGTGTTGCAGGAGGATTATCCCGAAAAAACCGCTGAATTAATCAGAGACGAGGACAATGTGCCGAGAATAAGAGCAGCTGGATAATAAGAGGAAAAGAGAGAAAGCCAGCGCAGGTGGTGCAAAACTGAATTGAACGAATAAAGGGGAATAGGTCTCGTTGCAATTAGTGAAGTGCGGCATGCTTCTCCCCAAAAAGCTCGCTGAACTTTGCGAGTATTTTGCGGCATAAATCACAGATACGCGATGAGTTTTGTAGGAATACCGAGAAAGCAAGAGCGAACAACCACCCAGGGAATCCAAGCGGAACTTGTGGTGAGTTTGCACTTCGATTAATATACCTATCTTCTGTAAACCCTTTTATTTATTCTCGCTTTAGATTTTTTTTTTTCGTAATATCTTACTTTCTCTTCAATATTTGAGTCAAATTAAAAACTTATATTAAACAGTTTTTTTCTCTTCAATCGACTACGATTTGTTTCGGGGAACTTGAACATTAAATATTTTAAACTGAGATGAAGTTAATAAAA
This sequence comes from Cotesia typhae, assembly GCF_013202065.1. Classification (NCBI taxonomy): domain Eukaryota; kingdom Metazoa; phylum Arthropoda; class Insecta; order Hymenoptera; family Braconidae; genus Cotesia; species Cotesia typhae. The sequence continues at coordinate 5,873,766 of NW_027423757.1, read as the reverse complement.
TTATTTTAACTAACCGAAAGCTCGTAGATGATTTTGTGTAATTTACTCAACCGAAAGGGGATTCGGTTGAGTGATAGGAAGCGCCGTGATTGAGAGAGTGTATGGGCATGATAATTATGATGATGATAATGACGATGACGATGACGGTGATGATGATGATGGTGCTGATGCTGATGGCGACATGCCGAGAGATCTATTGAGATCAAAGCAAGGCAGAGTCGATGAGCCGGCTGGCATCAGCTCATTCGCTCAAACTATGCTTTGGTGTTATATATGTAGTGCAGGGACAGGAAACAGAATTCGAATGGAGTCGCGGTGAGGCCACATTGCCCAACATGACAGCTTCTCTAGTTATCGATCGTTTAATAGTTGCTAAACAACACCCTTCTAATGAAACCCACTTTAATTTTCTCTTCGCTTCATTATTATCTTCAATAAAACAATTCAATCGAGTAATTGTGTTAATCCTTAATCCTGAAAATCAATGAATCTAACTGTTGAGGCAATCATTAGATTATTCCGCCATATTACATTAGGGAAATCGAATGCATGATCCGAACATTTTTCTTAAATTAAATTTAATACTTCTTAATTAAATTGACAGTGATTGTTTGAAAGCAAGGGTCACCTAATTTTTGACCATAAAAAATCTAAAAATAGTCGAAACAAAATTTTTTTCAATTAATTATAAAGCTTTGAAAGGTGAAAAAAAATTGAAATAAATATTTAATAAAATTTATTTTCAAAATTTTATCAATTTCTAGAATTTTTTTGGTATTTTATACATAATTAAAAACTATTTGAAATAGAAAAAATTTTTTTTTAGATGTCAAATTTTTTATTTTTTTAAAATTGTTTCAAGTCGAAAAAGTGTCATTCATACTTTTTTTTTTTTTTAATTATTCGACCTTTGACAAACTTTAAGAAAAAATTGGATGCCAAAAAAATATAATCATGTTGATTTTATGGTTAAAAATAAAAGTTCGTACTTTAAGGAACAATTTTCAGATTTACACCTGAAATAATTTCAATTCAATTATAAAATTGATTATGCATTTGGATCTCCAACAAATTTTAATATAAAAAAAAAGGTGTAAATTTGGGTTAAATAGATTAAATAGAAAGGTGTTACATATTATTAAATTGCATATAGTCAAAGGGGTATAAGCTCCGCTGGTACAAGATATCTCAAAGTTCGTAGCGCATTATTCGGGCATCTTAGCGATGAAGAAATTTAATATTAACGATGCCGGAGCGGAGAAACTTGAACGACCTAGCCTAGGGTTCACTCTTAATTATTGAACTTTGCCGTTTACTCCTCCACTTGTATAGCGGAATTCCATTCTGGCTCTTACGGGAACAAAATTTTTGTTATTTGCATCCCTTCTTTCATCTTCTCATCTCATTCTTTTCATTTTTATTACTTAAACTTAACTTTTCTTCATTCGCTATACTCAAACTTGCACTTTTTCACCGACTGGCTGTGCTTCTCGACACTTTGTTCTTTAAATTGTTCGGAATTCGCAAGAAACTTTACCCGGATAAATCTGACTTTGACATTTATTTGATATTCGCGGATTCATCAGCGTGATAACAGCAGCCAAACTTTCCAAATAACCCTGTCACTCAATTTGATGGGCCTTCCAAGCAAAACTTTATGTGATATAAAAACCTTTTTGCCTACATCATCCATATATAGACCATTTGTACACAAAAAGTTACTAGTAATTTGAATAATACACTTTTTATACACACATTATCATTTTATTCTCATGCTAGACAGTAATATTATTATAAATCGTTCAGTCAAAAAAAAAAATTTATTCCCACTTTGGTCTTAATATTAATTAAACTTTTTTTTAAATTATAAGTATACCGAAAATTATATTATTAGAATTTCTATTCTTTTAATTATTGCCATCAACACTGAATCATTTACTTCAGTTAATTGCTTCACAGTTCTTATTTTTTATTTAAAATTAATAAACTGTATTTCTTTTCTACTTAAAAAAAAATGAACAAACTCTTAATAAAAAAAATAGCTGAAATCATTTTTAGACGCAAGCATTTATTACGCTAGAATCTTTTTTCCATCGTATATAAATGTTTATTTTATCAAACTTGAATTTTAAATAGAATTATTATTCCGAGTTAATTAATCTTGTAACATCAGACTGAAAACTGAGAGAAACGACGTACGATCTATAAATATAACTTATCTATTTTTAATGAACGTTTATTACAGTTCCGTCTAAAATTAAATTTATGTATTATTTAGTCAACCAATATTCATGCATTACTAACTTCCTTGAAGTACCTGCAGTGAATACATCTTTTTAATAATTAATTAAAAGTTACTAAAAATGAATAATCATCAAATATATATTCCAATTTAACGAATCTCGGATACATTCACGGAAAAAAGTAAACTGTAATAAATGATAGTCGAGTTGTAATAAGTAATGATCAATTGATAAAAATTACCATTTCAAACAGTAAAATCGTGATTTTACTAGTCACTATGTAATATTTATTATTTAAATGCTATAATTTATTATTTACACGCTAAAAAATACTATTTCAAACAGTAATAATCGCTATGTGAAAGTCGAAAATGTTAAAGTATAATAATTAAGAACTTTGACTTTGATATTTATAATTTCGTATGTAAAAAATGATCGTATGATATTTAAAAAATATAAACTACAGTTAGTAAATTTTTATATAAGCAACGTCAATATTTACAAAGTAAAATGGTAAATTTTAAACGCAACGCTAAAGATGGAACTGTAATTATTGATGTGCTTCGACGGGTAAAATATACATTTTAAAAGTAGAATTTTTACTGTTTCAAACGTTAAATTCTCCCAGAGTGTAGGACCTTCCCCTTCTCCTTATTTGTAACGTTAGTGCTCTTGCAGAGCATTAGCATGTACTACAGTCGAATCGCGTTATGAGTCCGGCTTGTTTTCTTTGTTTTTGAACCTGACTTTTTTAACACGTGTTGGACAGCACCGATTTCAACACTGCCAAAATAGCTAGAAATACGTGGTTAATAAAACTTCTGACAAAAATGACCCTCCAACGTTCTTATAGCGTTGCGGTTAGGTGATAGTCTCGCGTGCGTTAAGGTTACTATTCGGAACTCGGTTAGGGCAATATTTTTCTGAATTTATTTTTAAGGCAAGCGTAAGACTTCTTCACAATGAATGAATGTAAATGTGATTGAAATCTTATCCCCTCCTCCAGCTCCTCTAAAAAACTCCGAAAATAAAGAATGTAAAAAAAAAAATATATTAATTAAACAAAAAAAAAGACAAAATAAAAAAAAATTTTTTTTATTTATAGTTTTTTTTTATTGTTAATTTTTTTATTAATCCCGATAGCAAATTTAATAAATTATATCCGAAAATAATATTTAAAACTATAAAATTTAAATAATCAGGGTTGTTATTTACTATTATTATTTTTAAAAATTACTTGGCGTGATATTATAAAATACATATTAAAATGGCGATTTTTACTGTTTGAAACTGTAAAATTTATAAAACCACTGTTGTTATTTACTATAGTCATAGTCACAATTTACTCGGTATGATAGTATCGACTACACATTGAAATGGCAATTTTTACTGTTTGAAACTGTAATTTTTAAAGTTGAAAGAGTCGTTATTTACTATAGTGACCGCTACTAATCACTTATTTTGGATATTAAATTATAAATTGTGGCTTTTATACTTTCTACATTTAGATTTGTAATATTTACATTTTTGCCTCCCCGATGTCCACTGTACAGTTTGAAACTGTAAAAAGTAACCGGAATCCGAGTGAATTTTACAGTTTACTTTTTTCCGTGTTTGTTCATTGAAATCGTAGTAATAAATTTGTCTCTCATCATTCGTCTGAAGTGTGTTGAAATATTAATTTTTCTTTCGTTTTACATCAGATCGAACCGTCATCAAACATTTTTATGTAATGTCAGAAATTCAGCGATAAAATTAAAACTAAATGTAAATGTCAATTAAATTCCATCTATTTGATTAAATTTTAATTGCAAGTTTAATTTTATAAATTTTTGTCTCTAAATTTGAGTAATGAACTTGTAAAAAATTAATTACAAAGATGTATAAACCCGTACGTATGCCGTTTATCTATTTAAGTATAAAATGTACGGAGGATTAAATACGAATCGCTCGAGCGTATCTGTCGGTATGTTTTACTAATAAGGTTACTTCAATTAACACAACCGCGCTGGTAGTACGCGCACTGATTAATTAGCGACAGTTGAGATTTCCACGAGCTATATTGCAATAAGATGTACGGAGTACCAAGGCAATTAACTGATTTGATTACTTATATATACTTGGGTATATATGTGTATGAAGGTTCTATAAGCTCGTAGTTACAAAATTTAATTTTGTAAAAAATCTTATGAAAATTTTTCAATTAAAACTGTATCGTTCTTATCCATAACAAATGTAAAAAAGCTTTAATTTCCTTATCATTAATTCTTATGTGCCTCAAATACTATACTATAGTAAGCCCGTACAAAGTTAGTAGAAAGATTGAGAACGGTTTTTGTAAACAGCGTGACGCTGAATAAAAATCAGGGTCTTAAGTTTCTCAGGGCTTTATTTACTTCATCATGAGTAGAGGTAGAGTTGTAAAAAAAAATACAATGGTACGAAGGCAAACTTTATGTTCTGAGAATAAAGAAAAAAATAAACAACTTAATACGAGTAACTTTTTAAATAAAATTCCAATTTGCCATGCAGTATTTTGCATATAGCAGTACACAGACATATTAATGCAATGGCAGTGGCAGAGATTCTAAAAGTAAAAATGTTAATGTGATAATTATTGATTGGAAAGGTACTCAAAAATGAAAGAAAAAAGGCGGTGAACAATTGCGCTTACTGAGCAATAAATGAAATTTAACGGAACTTGAACCACCATCAGTGTCCTTTTTGTCCCCCTTCGCTCGTCTGCCGTTCAACCCGAAGAGCCGGATGAATTTTACATGAATCCACCCTCGGTAGACTCGAGAGCCAACTATCTAACTCACTCGACAAGACAGTGTGCACGCGTACAATTGCCAGGTGATGAGTTAATGTAAAATAACAAAAAATCAAGGAAGAAAAAATAGTAGTTGTAGTAGTAGTAGTAGTAATAGTAGAGGGAAGAGTGAGTCGAGGATAAAAAAAATTTACGGCTTCTGGGCGGTTCGTTAAGGAAGAGTCACGATCTCAGCTCCTGCCAGAATAATATCGTTTTGCTATACTTAACGAGGCCTTTTCAAACGCATACATGCATTTGTAATCTATATCTTTCTGTATAATACACATATATATGTATATTTTAACAAAAAAAAATCTATATATATATATATATATATATATATATATATATATATATATATATATATATATATATATATATCAACAGATTCAGTAGAATCTGGCGCCAAGTTCCGTTCTCAAGCCAGACTACCGAGTGTGTATATACCGTAAGCAGAATCGTTTTTTGAGGTTACAAGTTTTTTTTCAAATTTAATTTGATTTTTTTTTTATATGATATTTTATAATAGTAGTTCATGCTTTTTATTACGCGTATTACTTGATTATTATCAATTATCTTTATAATTTCTATTTAAAATTATTAAAAATAATCAGCACAAACTATAGCGACCCAGATTTTTAGATTTTAACTTTTTTCTTATGTAAAAAGCGGACGGCCAGAGACTAAATAATATAACGATGCATGCTAATCTTATAATAGATGGGAAACTACAGTGAAAAAAAGATATTTGACAGCTTGCAATTACACACGCCAGGCGGCGCAAGAATAACTTTTACATGAACTATAGCTTAAAGGGGATAGTTTGCCACCGGAAATGTATTAAATTAAAATTGTCAATTTTTATTATAATTACAAAAAAAACTGAAATCCGAACAAAAACAGTTTCACTGTAAAAAAATCGTGCCAAGTCCACGTTCATAAGACTATTAAGAAAAAAAAATTTTATTTCTTTACAAAAAGATATCAAATAAAAAATAAAAATCCAAGTAACCGATATGGTTGTATATGATTTTCGAAAATTAAAAAAATTTTTGTAAATTTAAAAATTAAAAGAAACAATTTTGGAACGTACTTGGTGTGCGTTATTGTGTACTTCAATTTTTTTTAAGTGTCCTAGTAGATACAATTTAGGAATTTCATAAAAAGTGAAATATTTCGTAACTACGCACACTAAATACGTTCCAAAATTGTTTCTTTTAATTTTTAAATTTACAAAAATTTTTTTTTCTTAATAGTCTTATGAACGTGGACTTGGCACGATTTTTTTACAGTGAAACTGTTTTTGTTCGGATATATATATATATATATATATATATATATATATACAGTGACAGCACAGTAAAGTTTTGCTGAATGTAGATTGGTGTGCCCTTCGGGCACGTCTGTCGTCCCAAGACGACGACCCACTGTCGCGAATGGATAAAAGGATTTCCAAGTTTCTACCAGTACGCAATAGTTTTATTTTTTTTTTATCTGACGAAATAGCCTACAGCGGTATTCATTTTTTCCCTCTCCGTTACAGTCATCAACTGTATATATTATACATATATAATGGCTATTGAATATTCAAAAAAATGTATTATGCTAATAATTTCATTAGTCAGTTTTAATTTCTTTCTTTTATGTCTTCTTGAATATTTTTGTTCATAATTAAAGTCGACTAAAATTTTATGACGAGAAAAATAAGAATAAGAGAAAACAGAATACCTTATAATTATTCTAGTTATAGTTATAATATAACTTTTGTTGATGGATGAAAAATGACTCTGTTGGTATAGATTAAAAAATGAAGTCAATGAATAAGTACTTTAGATGAGAATTTTCATTTAAAATTAACTGCCAATAATTCAAAGTGATAACGGTCTCGGAAAATAATATCTTTCAAGTGAAGAGCCGCTTCATTGGGCGGACAATCGAGCGGAAGGCAATATCGACTTCTTCAAACACATACTTGCTCTACACATCGAAGCTATACACGGGTTAAGGGAAACAACCAGCTAAGAAAAATAGAGAAAAAAGAGGGATGGGAAGTAGAAGAAGAAGGAAGGAGGAGTGAAAAATAAAACCAAGATCTAAGGCGAAGGCGAAGAAAAGTTGATTGATGCTACCGCGAGTATTCGCGAGAGGAGTTAATTCCTGAAGATATTTTCTCTGCATTGTGCTTTCCCACGACGTTTCTCTGTGTACTTTTGCTTTGTACTGTGTGTCTTGAAGAGGATATGCATTCGAGGGAATAGATAACACCTAAGGGCGAAACTAATCGAGAGAAACGGAAATGTCGTTTTGACCCTCCTGATATTTAGAGTTATTACACTCCCTCAGCTTGTTCTTGAGTTAAACACCGACACTTTTATACTTGGTTAGTCATTTTTTATTTGCTCAACATGGAAATATTTATTGCCCCTAAAGCTCCCTGAAATTTTTGCTTCGAATAAAATGAATCCCTGCCTGTTTTACCATTTTATCGACAATATTTCTCAATAAAAAATTTTTACTGCAAATATGCTGTGAGTTTTTATAAAATTTTATTACAAAAATCCGATTGAATAGTGATAAATAACAATATTAAATTTACGAAGGTTGTCATTTACTGTCTGCGTTGTATTGTTTTACACGGAGTTTGTGGAATTTCTTGAATATCTGATGGTCCGGTTTGCTCGGAAATTCTCGAATCCCGCGGTTAATAGGCAAGATAAAGTTATCGAGCCCCGACAGCCACCCCGGGAATTCGGAGCGCGAAACACCGAGTGAGGGCTGTATTCCCACGAGAGACAAAATTGTACATTCCGCACGCCCAACACCGGTTCGTTTTTTTTATTCATTACCATCACGATTATTATTATGTTTTTTTTTTTTTTTTTTTTTTTTTACATATATGTCACATTATTCTATTTTTTTTATACTTATACATTTCTTAGAGGCTTATATTTTGAAGTGTAATTTAAGTAATACTATTGATATTGCGAGTTATTTTCATTAATTACTGCTATTACTGCTTTGAAATCTGTCTTTTAACTATCGAAAATATTTAATATCCCTATTTTTTTTTTCATCGTCTTAATTTGTGATAAAATCTGAACTTACCATAATGTATTTAAAGACAAAATTTTTTTTAATTCTGAACAACAATGCTACGACTGACAATACAACCTTAGAAAAAAAAACACTTTCTTTTATTATTTATTAAATGATCTATTCAGTGGCGTGTTATATTCCACAATAAATTACTAAGATTCAGTGTAATAAGTAGTATATCTCAAATGCATTCGACATAACTCGAGTAAAATAACTGCAAGTGAATGTCATTCATCAGCGTTTCACTTTACCGCGAGTTACGGTCTAGTCTCAAGACATATAACACATAATATATAACATATAATATATATGTGCACATTTATGACTATGTCTGTCTGCATAACCGAAAGATATAGTTGCAAACGCTCACGAAGCTTACCGAAAACTTTTAGCAGTAGGTGAAGCCCCGGGTGTCTAATAGAATGGAAACTTGGGGAATCAGTCTAACTCCATCTGTGAACTGAATGGTAATTATTTTGATAACGTAGGAATGTCACTCTATTGGATCAAGTGTATTTACGTTAATTGAGAAACGCCAGGTGACTACTCATTCAAATTATAAAATAATAATAATAATAATAATAATAATGAAGAAAAAAGAATACCGTATATTACTTATTGTTGTTATAACTATTAGTTATTAGTCATTGTTTGTGTCTGTTATTTATCGAAACTTGTTGTTATTAGTCACATATTTCTTCATAACTAATAATCATACAATAATTTTTTTCTTCGTATATGTTATCAAAGTTCTCGAAAGTAGCCAAAAGTCTACATGTCTGGACAAATGGGGTGTGACAAAGAGGGTTGTTACTATTGTTCTCTCATCATGCGATTGGATTATTGTGTAAAAATAAGTGAGAGTATATCACCAAAGTCACATGCTATACCTCCGTTGATGTTTTCATATCCACACACAAATGTATATTTATTACAGTATACTACAATAAAATAAGGGCGATCGTGACAAAAGAAAAGAAATTGCTAAAAAAAAAAAAAAAAAAAATAAAATTTAGTTCACGTCGTTGTTCGTCGAGTCGATACACATTGTTTTGATAATAATACATATTTCTACGTCTAGATGTAACAAAACACATATATAAACTTATGTACACATGGACATGTAACAGCATTGCCTTTTATTTTTCGGAATCGTATCAAAACACGCATCATTTTCCTACACTAAAATGTTCACTTGTCGCGGAACGAGAACCCATGAAGATTTTACCAACGATAATGTACTCAAACATTTCTACACACGTACATACTACGTGGAAGATATATGTACATAGTAACAAACCCGTGAAAAAATGATCTAATTTGACTTGATTTGGTCATATAGATGGCCACATCAGACCATGAATAAGAATCAAAAATTAGTTAATTATAATTTTGTATTTTTTCTAGAATTGTGCACGTCAATCAAAATGTCGTATTAGACAAAAGTTGGTTTAGTAGCTGATTAAACTAAAAATCAATGTCAGATAAGCTTCTTACGAGAATGACATTTTTTTTTTATTTTAGAAATTTTTATTGACAATTTGAAAAATATAAAATTAATTTTGAACATTTTATAAAATTTTATTACTTTTTTGCTTTCCGTACCCTTAAACATAATCCGATGCGTTTTAGTTGGAAAGAAATGAAAATAAAAAACTATAGGCAGGAAGCGTGAAAAAAATTTTTTTTTGCTTTTTAAAAATCTTTATTCATAGCATTCATGTATTTAGATTATTTATAAATTGTTACAATTTAGTTAAATGTGATTAAATTCAGTGATTTTTTATGATTCCTCGTTTTTACTCAACAATTTCAGATCTCGTTTTATTTATATATTTTGATAATTCATTTTTTGATTTTATTACGCTCATTAAGGTATAAATTTTTTTTTTAATTTTAAATAAAATTATTTAAAAAAGTATCCCACATTTAAAAAACTGTACTGCAGACGGTAAAAACAGTTTATTTTTAACATTGATTAAATGGGATTCGACGGATGAAAATCTTTATTTAAAAATAGTTATTGAACTTTTTGACCTTTAAATTTTTAACATCACTTGAATAATATTGTTATGATTCTATTTAAAAAAAAAAAAAAAAAAAAAAAAAAAAAAGTCAATATGTCAAATTTTGTGGGATACGACGTATTAGAATGGCAGTATCGATATTAAGCCATATATGGACATCAAATTTGCTCATAGCCATATCAGAAAAATTTTTCATGGGTATAAAAGTAGAAAGCACGGTATTGTAAGCTTGTAAGGTGTTTTATGAAAATACTTTTCAGAAATAGAGATCAATAAAATCGGATACATATAAACTGGTGAAAACGATGTGCTTGTCGATGAAATATACGGGAGTAGAGGGTGAGGAACGGACGCAAGCACGATTAAGTAATTATAGCGGTGATCGAATCCACCGACGATTCACAGGATTCCTATTTCCAATCGTCGATCCGTCACTGGTGACTCGTGTAATGTCGTGCAAATCCAACGGATCGTTGACTCTCGTGGATACTCGATTCTCGATGCTTCGAGCTGTTATACGCGTGGTATCATCGTGGTTCACAACATTGTTACTGTGTAGAATATGCATTATCGAGTCTGCATGTCCTTACTGTGCTCATTGTTTAAGTTTTTATGGTTTATTCTATTCAGGAGGACGTAATTTATGCTCCCACAACTGCATTTCAAGTTAATGGAGCCTCGACAAATATCTTTGGTGATGCTTTCAGATATTGTCGAATTAATTTACTGTCTAGATCTATTACTATAAATAAAAAATATGTAATATCTACTTTGGATATGTATTAACGGCTTTTTATTAACGTCTACTTAACTAGAATCGGGTCAATCGATGTTTGCAAATTAATGGATTATTGAATATTAAAACCGTGTTCTATATAGTTTTTGCTTTGTTTAAGCTTATTTTTAGGGCAGAATGAAATACATTTTAAGTACAAAAAAATGAAATACTTTGCAGCAGTTGCCAGAATAATAGAGTAATTACATTGAAAACTCTTAAATGTTTACTTTTTTTGTATTTTTTGTTTTTGTTTTTGTTTTCATTTTAAGTTTTATTAATGTCACAAGGTATTTTCATTGAGTGTGTCGGATATAAATAATTAGTTTGAAAGCTTAACCGAGAATAATGAACATAATAAATAAATATAAACAGGAACCTGAAACAGGTTGCTATAAAATTAAATGTGTTTTTTATTCACAGAAATAACACTAAATAAAAAAATAAAAGAGGACGGTAATGAAAATGAGAAATCAGTACTGTGGGCTGTGGGCAAAAGAGAGAAGGATAAAGTGAATATATTTAAAAAGATAAAGAAAAAGGAAAAAAAATCTAAACTAGAGGGAAAAGAAAAGTCTGATTAACAGAATGAAATATTTAAAGCGACCTCTCTAGTACGCGTCCTCTTACTGCGAAAAGAATACATTTACGCGAGAAAGTTACTGCTGAAAAAAAAAGGAGCAAAAAAGAAACGAACGAGAAAGAGAAGAAATAACGGATAACAAAAAAAAAAACTAAACCGAGACTTTCAATCTCATGCATTAGAAAAATTATTGTTTTTTTTTTTAAATGTCAGCCTTGAGTGCCGTGCTATTATTCGTCGGTGCATAATTCATCTAATAATAACTCTTTGCCACAGAGCAATCCAAGTGATATAACCGAGTTCCGAAGTGCGAGTATTGGTCATGTAAATTTGATCGAGTGAGGGTGGCAGATGTGAAAGCGAGGGTACAACAGTCGTTGAAAGGGATGTCATATGTCTTTGGTTAAGTTAAATCTAACTTGAATATTCCCTCGTCACTCAATCTAAAGAGCCGAAAGCTGAGTAGAAAAAGAAAGATAACTTTGCTCCCCGTGTACATCAGGCATCCGAAATGTGTTTGAGTGAAATGGGTGAGCTTAGAGAGAAAGGATAGAGGGAATACTTGGTCTCGCAAACTACCAGATACAGTCCAAAGTGAATCCCTCGAGTAAGGACGAATACTCTTACTAGTACTGTAGACTCTAGACTCTAGTAAAGCAAGTTTCGACTCTATACAGATGCATAAAGTGCCTTCTCACGCATACATGTGGTCACTTTGAATTACAAATGAGAGAGCATTGGTACATTAGATGTTTCGAGGGTAAGGATATACATATATATCTACGTCAACTAATTGTCACTTGCCGTTACCGCTCCTATCTGCGATCTATATTGATACTAATATACATTCGAGAATCCTCCGGATAACGAAGAATAGCTTGATGCACTTTGAATCACTCATTAACTTCACTTCATCCTTGAATCAATTTATGCCTCTTGAATTACTAATTTATGGTTATTTGAGATTTGATATTTTTGTTCTAAGTAGTATACAACTTATTTGGGTCTCCGTCAGTTCTGTTTATTGACAACATTTTCTGATAGTACAACTGTGATAGAAATTTTGATCAAACAAATTATTGATAAATTTATTGAAAAATCATAAGAGACTTTATTTGCAGAGCGTTCAATTATTTATGGAAATGATTCATCATATTACTAGATAAATAGACTTTTAATTAATATTTGATACTTGCAATATCAATAGTACTACCTTTATTCTTTATCGATAATTTTATTACCTGTCCGATACCTTAACGAAAATTAATAATTCATTTATCACTTTAAATTTCCAGACGTTCAAATTATATTTAAACGTTTATAAATACCCTCTTCGATCGACGAATCTTCTCCAAAATTAATCATATTAATCATCAATTTTTAAGCTTGTTCGTCTATTTTTGCCGGATTAAGATACGCTTTACCATTAAAATCTCATCTTTCATCAATAATTTCTGAGGCCCTCAGACATTTCCCGTTAGCTACTAACTTATTATTAGCAATTTGTGTCGTTTTCAGAAGACCCAAGAGTCATTAGTTTGTTGAAGCAAGAACTTGAGTTATGCTTGTCTTAAACTACCGATTAGGAGGGTGAAAACCCAAATCTTGTTGAAAATGAAACTTTTAAGCCAAATTCTAATCTCTGACCCTTATAACGAGCTGCCTATCTATGAGAAAAACAATCCAGTTGACCGATCATCTCGGAAAGAAAAATATATCTTATTTCGAAGCAGTAACTCTATATTTAAAGCGTCCATTGAAATTAATGAGTATCGTTCGAATCGATGTGAAAAGACAAATCTGTGCAAAGACAAATGTTTATGGGATAAAGCAGATAAAAAGAAACAAGAAGCAGTATAAGAGAAAATGTAAGAGGATATATCCCAGGGATTCAAGTTGTCATCCATGAAAATAAACTGCAACTGAAGGAACTAGTCTCTTGTTCCGTAGCCTAGTGTAACACAAGTGACTTTGACTCCAGGTCCTCTATCGTTTATCCTTCTCTATATAATAATACTGTACGGTGGTGTTAGCTGCTCCAGGATATGTCCTCGTTATCAGTCCGCCAGACGCTTATTGAGCTACTTTTGTATGTTTGGATTTTAGTTTTACAACGGATAAGAGTAAGTCTTCTTCGGGTATTGTTAACCCGAGATGATTACAGATGGTCTAGGAATCTGTTGCCCTTAGCTGACATAATCGAAGAATAAAAGCTATGAGCAGACTGAAAGCTTTACTTATGATACTAAAAATAAACAACAAACGTTTATGAAAAGGTACCAGTCTATTGTAAACTAAAGAGATGCTACCTCGTAAAAAGGAATAAAAATTTTAGTTAAAGCATAAATAACAACAATAATGATCGGAAAAAAAAAAAAAAAAAAAAGTTTTCTTTAGTTATAGAAATTGTTCTTCGCTCGATTGCCATCAAAAAGTTGCCAGCTCACAATTCTCAGTATTTTTTTCATTTATAATTTTTTTCTTTCCTCTACGAGCTGGGTTTTATCCTCCTCCTCCTCTTCCTGCTCATTCTCTTCCTCTTCCACCTGGTTGTCATCGTGGTTTGTTTTTTTTTTTCGGGAAGACAAATTGGCTCGGGTCATTACAGTTGGTGAAAAACGCGAATGAAGACGGATAAAAAGTTGAGGACGATAACGCTGGATCCTTTGGGGGTAGAGCTTGTCGGACGGGTGAAATACCTACAGTAAGAGTAGAAGAGTAAAGTAAAAGTTGCTTTAACCGCGAAGCTTTTTCACGGAAACTAATACAACCATCCACCGCACAAATAGTACAGAAAAACCAGCGAGATTATATAAGAACTCTTTACTCTCTATTCAACTCTTTCTCGTGTCTTCGTTCACTTTCTCACAATAGCTTTTAAAAGATGAGTATCCGGGAAATTACACACTTCCTTCGTGTTATGATGCAAGAACTTTTATAAGGTTCAAGGTTATCACAAAAAAATACATTTATCAACTTGTTTTCAACAGTGTTACCCTTTTTCGTTAAATGATTAATTACGTAGGTTAAAAAAATATTATTATTTTTGTTATTATTTAACTCTATTGTGTTTTCTCAACAATTTAATTAATTAATTCTGTCAGCGTAAAAATTAATAAAAATAATTATACCCCAATTAATTAAAGTAACAGCTAGGATATTCAGAAAATTCTTATGCAAATATTTAAGTTTGAAATAAAACATTATAAAGTCAAGTAAAAGGTAGAAGGTAGATTATACTTTGATATAATACTAAAGAAACATTTGAGTAGTTTAAGATTGACATAAACCTCGTGAGTAGCAATAAAGAGAAAAGACTAGTACAGTGCTGAGATAACAGAATCTCGTAGAATAACACACCCTCCCCCTTCTCGCCCCTCGGAATGACATTTTAATTATAACTTTTCCCGTAATCTCTTAATTGTGTTTTGCAAACACACCGCCTTATCTATAATTACACTACGCTTTAATATTTTCTTGATTTTATGAGAAACCCGAGAGTATATAACAGAATGCAGCTAATCATATCTTTAACGAGTTAAATTAATGAGTTGATTTTTAGCGATTTTTCCTCGGGACAAATATTAACCGCGGGAACATTATCAGTCACTTTATTAGCCGAATAACGGTAAATTACGATAGGAGTACGGTCGGTCGGGTATTCATAACCATCCGTGAGAAATGTGTTGTGACAAATGACTGTAGTTTGTCTCTGAGAAACCCCGCACACAAACTCAATTGCATTCGGAAAATACTCAAACTACTGTGAATAATTCCTAAACGCATCCATCATACTCGAGCGCACCGACATTTTGCTATACTAAAATTCTCCTCTACTCTTTTCACTTCACCCACAACCCAACTAACCACCCATCAAAATCCAACCAAACCAAACCAAACTCCACCCACTCAACTTATATATATATATATATATATATATATATATATATATATATATATATATATATATATATATATATATATATATATATTTTTATTTATAAATATATATATTCCATTCCCAAAGCCGCACTTTCGTTTTGTGTGAAAACGACAAAGTTTAATATAAAGTACCGTCGTCACACTATAATCCTCATATCACCGTTTGTGAATGTAAATGTGTGTGTATATGTGTGTGATCGACGTCGCGACAAAATGGACTAGTGGATTCTTTTTTCTTCTTCCTTACAGTGTAGTGCAGTGTGGTGAAGCGTACACCGTGCACTGTACAACGAATAGCGAAAACTTTAATGCATGCATACATACATACATACATACATACATACATATAAACTTATTCTGGTGGGATAAATAAAGTATTACGAGTTTTCCGAAGTAAAAGTACCCCAACATACTTGGGTCAGACAACTTTCAAGTTTTTCTTATCAAATGCATAGACTTTTCCACAGTGCATTCCATTTTTCGAGGGAGTAAAAAGCAAAAATAGATGAAAAAATAATAAAAATAAAAAATAAAAGTTTAATCGGTTGATATGGGTACACATGACAGAAAAGTGTGATGCGACTATGACTATGTGTGTACGTAAAAGATCAATTGAATAAATATATTCAGTTAGACTTGCACCAGCACTCATGCGGGACGACAATGATAGACGATGATTTCGATATATCATCAATAGTTGTGTAGCATCACCAACGAGTGCATGGAGACCGAGCCAGTGGTACCGTGCTCAAACGAGCACGAGTTTGCACACATCTGCTCTAACTATAAAATTCACACGGATGACTAAATGCGTTTTGCGATTCGTCCTAAATATTCTACCAACATTCGGCTGTATACTATATACTATATACTCTATACTAGGGTGGTATCGCGCTCTCTCCCCCCACAGAACCCTGGAACCGATCTCGCTAAACATGGAACTATTGCAGACTAAAAGGGTGCGCGGGTACGGATGAGTGCGTCAACTTATCGATCCACTCGAAAATACACGAGTAACTAGCAGACGTACTCGTGTTGTAAACACCGTACAATTGGAAATTGCTGATTTATAGTCCACGGGTTTTCCAAAATTACGCTGGTACATACACGCCGCATTACAACCAATCGAATGTTAATACTTACTGATTAAATATTCCCTTCCTGTGTGTATACACGCGGAAAACAGTACAATGATACTCATAAAATAGAACACCTCTGGTTATTCACCACTCTCTGAATAATAATAACAATAACAATAATAATGACCGTAATCATAATAATAACAGTAACAATGATTCTCTGCAACGATAACTTTATATTAATTAATTGTTTTATTCAAATTTATTTTACGTATCCAGCAAATGCGTGGGAGAATATTGCGTATCAAAAATTCATAAATTAGTCTCTCGTATCCGAATTATACTCTTTGTTGTTATTATCATTATTTTTTTTATCCCCATTAGTAAAATTATAATCATATCATTTTATTTTAGATAAATATTCCAGTATATTTTATTCATTCATCGCTATTATACTTATTATAATTATTCTCGATCAAGGTTATAAAGGTTATAATGTATCATGAATTTTTGTGAATAAACATGTTTCAAATTATTTTGAGTATTTATATCCGAAAAATATCCAACATCAAAAACAGAGAAATTAATTATTAAAAAAGTGAATAAATCATTTTTAAAGCTGAAATTAGGCAATTTGCTAATGAAAGCAATGATAACTTTTTTTATAAAAAAAAAACTAACCTGTCTTGAAAAAAAAAAATGATCCTCCTCAAAGTAATAAATTTTCCAACTGTTGTCCATAGAGAAGGTCTTGCAAAAAATAAAACGATGAGGATTTTAATCTTTAGATTTTCTTTTGCGCAAGCAGTATTAAGGATACGGTGAGTTGAACAGCCGGATAAGAATCGGCAGTGGGCACGATATCAAAATTATGACGAGAGGGTTACAGATTAAAAGGTATCCTAAAAACTACCGCACACTGGAACAATTTCAATGGCTATATCCACAAAGCACAGAGAGCTAGGACACGGGCTGCAGTAGGACTTGGAAGCTAGCCAAGGAAGCCGCAATATTGTGGCGGCAGTGGGCAGCGGGACGCGCATTGCTTCCATGTGGGCATTCGAAAGACTCCAAATTTCGTAACATCGATATCAACTTGACTGGTACATTTTTTTGTGTATAAGTCCGTTGTATAGCCTGTACCTTCAACACAACACAAGACAAGTAAACGTAATAAAATGGCATATCCTTCACTTATAGTGTGTGCTGTATATAATACACAAAAGCATTTTGTGAACTACGTCTGGTCGATGCTCAGTGAATACCCTATCTGCACAGCAGATTGTCTCGTACTTACTAAGCAGTTACTGCAACAAAAGTCCAGCCTGATTTACGGGCTCCAAGTGCACAAAGTTTCGGTTCAGTTCTGGTGCCAATGCTCCAGGGCATTGTTGTATCAGATTGCTGGCTGGCTGTTGTTGCATCTTCACATATGGACGGGCATCCGAATCCGGTTGACCGTTTGCTCAAGAAAATAAAAGAGTGCATCATTTCCGGCGTTTTGTGTCGATCCACCCTCGGCTGATCTTCAAAAATGGTTGTGTAATAAAATTTAAAATATTAAGTTAAGAAGAAAACATTATAACGTACAATATATAATGTTAAATTACCACCTTCAACGTTTAACAAAGCTCGAGAGAATAAATATCACAGCTTTGCGTTACTTTATATAAATTATTACAGATAATGTCGAGAATAAATGAAGCTTTACCGAGGAAAAAAAATAACCGCGCTTTTTAAATTTTTGCTACAAGTCACCCCAGAATATTATCTTGATAAATGATTGATTGTGTAATCAATTTAACAGCTTTCTTTCCACCATAAATAGTGGAACAAGTGGATTGAGGTACGCTTACCATAAGACAAGACATTGCCGTACTAACTACGAACTTGGTAGCAAATTTCGCTAAGACGATCTCATGTTTTACTACTATGCTGTGCTACACTATACTGCCGTAAGATTGGAGTATAGAGCTTGTACAGAAGAGACGTAAGACAAGACGAAACGATCCTGACGACGACAACCGAGGACTTACTCTGAAGAACAAAGTTCTGCGGCTGCTATAGTTTTCAAATGACACAACCTCGTCTTAACTCAAGCTGCGTTGGAAATTATTGGCGAACAAAAGCCCTTCAGAGGTTATGAAACTTTCAATACTCCTGTTCATCCTGGTTCGCTGTTGCTATTTTGCTACTGTATGTATATGTATCTCTGCGAACATTTTAGAAAGTGAGATCATTGTTTGAATAAGACACATAATAACCAAACTGAAGATGAGGAACGCGTCAAATTTGTGAAAGGAACGGGATAGTTGCTTGAGTAAATGACTAAGAGCTTATCTATTGTTCCAAGGTAGCTGTCTATTGAACAGAAACTCACCTCAAGAAAGGGTGACGACGAGAAAAAATCATAATAATAATAATGATATAATTAAGAGAAACAAATAAAGTAAAGGGTAAAATAAAAATTAAAAAAAAAACTCAAGTCTACGTCAGTTGGTTTGATGCTTTTCTTTGGAAGTAACAATCGAGTTGATAACGTTTCGTTTGAAAAAATCCATTGACCGAGTACCGCGCTCTTTTCAATCCTTTCAAATGATTGATATTTTCTTTTGTAGTCGTGTTCGCTTAAAATAAAATCCTTCGTCATGTACTAGAGACAGTTTTCTACTAGTTGTCTTTTGTATTTTTTTTTTTTTTATGGTAGCAAAAGTTATTTCTTTTATAGAAAAATTGAAAAAAAAAAAAAAAAAAAAAAAAAATAGAAGAATTTAAGTTCTGAATACTATACTGTGATACTACGCTGCATTGTCTCTTTGAATCAACTGTTGGGATATAATGCAGCACTCACTCTTTGTTAAGGTGAATAAAAACACCGCGTATCTTAATAGAGATAAAATACCCAATAGATGTATTAGCAAAACTGAATGAAGATGACAAGATTTTATTCAGCGAGTAGGATCACATCATCAAAGCCGTTCGATTAAACCGATGACAAGTTTTCTTTATCGTTTACTTTGTAGAGAAACACCAGGACTTTAAGGAAGATCAATGTCGTCTTGGTCCTTGCTCATCTCTCGATAAGACGTTTCTCCGTTTACAGTTTCTCTCAAGACCGCTCAGAGTTGTATCTATCTGGTACGCTCTTTATTTGTATGTGGATTTATATCTGTATATGGAACTAAAACCGTTCTTCTGTTTCTGACTCGTTTCATTCGTGTAGTTACTGTCCGGCTTATTCGAAAAGCTCAAGCTACTTTTTTCGGGATTAGTTTTCAACGTCGATTGATCATACAAGCACGCAATTCAAAGGTTTATATCCTATTTCAGCGCCGCTGAAACTTTCCCGACTGATCAATTGTAAAAAATTTGATAAAATTGACGGTGATTAAATTTTTTATCCGGTTTTTAGAGCGTTTGATATAAGATAGATTAGCTTTGAAAAATGTCATTAAAATTTATGGATTAATGTATACAGTATTCAACTAGTTTTGTTACAGTTTTAAAATTGAAATCAGTTAGAGTATTTTTTATTAAAATAAAATAAAATAGAGATCGTAAAAAGTTTTTTATTTGGAGAAAAAAAAATTACAACGGAATGACATCGATTATTTAAGAGATAGATCTTGAGATTCGAGCTAGTTCTCGGAAGAAGTTATAAGAGACGGGCGACTGATTCTCAATATCGATTCTACTCTGTCGAGTGTGACGGATTTAAAGTTGTACGAAAGCGGAGTGGTATCTGTGAAGGGTTCGATAAGCTTTCTAGAATTGAAACCTTAAAAGATTGTGTTACTAATAATCAAAACGAAAAAGAAAAAAGAAGTTAAACTTGATTTTTTTTAACTTTTATGGATTTTTTACACAAATTTAAACTATACTAATAAAAGTTTATTGGCAATTTGACTTTTTTTAAATTTAATTTAATCTCACTGCTTCTAAATTGGATACCGGATTAATTAGTTTGACAGCTGACATTACATAACTTTTAACATTGTATTATATTATAATAAATACTTATAAAAATAATTATGTGCATTAACGAAATTGCATTTTGAATTAATTGAATAATTTTCACATGAAAACTTTTACGATCGAACGTAAATTTAATCAGGTTAATATAACTGTATTTTTAATAATTCCATTTATATAAAATGTTTCAGCAAATCGAAAACCCTCTGTAAATATTATTTTATTAAATAGATAAAGCTGTTAAAATGTGAACGAATCTTCACGAAATATTATCACGTATCGGTCGTATCTTACAATCCCGTATAAAAATCCGGAAAAAGCTTACTGATCGCGTGAGCAGAAACATCAATCTAAGAGTACTTAAGCCAAACTTGAGGCCAATATATTTAACTCATTAATCAAAGAAAAGAAAAAAAATGAAGCATAAAAAAAGTTATAAAGTAAAGAGTTTAGTTAGATTTCTTGAGCTTAGATAAACAAAGTAAATTCAATTTATTGTCCTCAACAGTTCACTAATGAAGAAAACATTAAAAGTTTAAAGTCTCGCAACGTTACAGAGACGATGTAAGTTGAATTAATAAATTTATCGGTAATTGAATTTTCTAATCGTTTTCTATCAAGTCAATCATCCATCGCATTAGGGTGGATCCCAGACTTTCCAAAGTTAATTGGATAAATTATTTATTTTACGGATAATCAGGGATATCACCAAGTTATAAACTTCGCAGCAAGTAGTTAACTGTTAAATTAGTCAGGCATTGCTGCTCCCTTGTTTCGCCCTCATCAATCGATCTCCGAAATAAAAGATAATAAATTTATCGTGAGAAAGCATCTCGTTACTCTAAAAGGAATCGATTGCTTGTCAAATGGATCGTTTACTCTATAAAACTGCACCGCGGATCAATTATTTTTTCGGTTGATTTGTTTCAAAGCTCTTTACGTGGTATACCTAGTGCCATCTACAAAGTTGTTGATTATCTCTCGAATTTTCAATCCTGACAGTGATGAAAATTTAACTATATTTATTCAGAAAACCATTAAATAAATACGTTAAATGTTTATTGTTAATTAAAACAAAATAAAAATTCAGAAAAATAAAACGGGTTTTATATTTCGTGAACTAATAATATAATTCGTTGCATTTA
This sequence comes from Cotesia typhae, assembly GCF_013202065.1. Classification (NCBI taxonomy): domain Eukaryota; kingdom Metazoa; phylum Arthropoda; class Insecta; order Hymenoptera; family Braconidae; genus Cotesia; species Cotesia typhae. The sequence continues at coordinate 5,852,089 of NW_027423757.1, read as the reverse complement.
CTATTTATTGTTAAATATATCTACGCATTCAATAAAAACGCGAATATTGAACACAATTATGTAATAAAAATTCTATTGAAATAAACAAACCGTAATGATGATATTTTCCTGTGATCCATGAAAATACAGCAATCAGTAAATGGTTAAACGCTGCATGAAATATTTTTTCAACTGACTGAATAACGAAATCACTTTTACGTTAACACAAAATAAAACGTAAACAATAACTTTACTCAGCTACCGAATGAACTCGTTCTCGCTAAATAGTCTGATATGTTCGTATGAATGCACATTTTTTTTCCGTCTCTTCTTCATACGTTTTTTTTACCGAACTTTGAACTGCGAATAACCCCCAATAATAATGTTCTCACGTTTATTTATTTTTTTCGACGTGATATTATAAATCGCGTGGTTTTGCACCCATGCATGCATCGAACAGCTGATTACCTACATTTATACCAGGGGTTGAAAGCTCAGAAGGATCAAGTAACGCCATCTAACAAAGGGATGCAATACTTTTGCAGAGTTAGTACAGATGCGATCAATTTTTTAACCACCTGAAATAATATAAATAAAATGAATCTTCAACTCTTAAAATTGTTTGTAAATAATAACATTTATTTGATCAATTTTACATCGTGATAAATTGATGTTTCAAGTACATAATCACGTTTAAAATATATGTTTTTTTTAATATATTTATATTTTTATTACTATTTATAATTTACTAATAATAAAAACGATTAGTGCATATGCGTGATTTTAAATGTTTACATAGCAAGTGTCATTGGTTCGTCATGGTATATATAATCGTTATTATTAATGCAAGCTTCCATTATTATTATTCATTTATTTCATTATTATACATAACAATGTGTTATAATGTCAATTTTAATTCAATTCCTGCTTTTGTTTGTGGTTGACCGTAATTTTACATACTACATATATTAATTAATAAAATGATTAATAATAAAGATATATTTTAATTTTTTTTATTATTTTTATTGTTAATCGATATTATTGTTATTAAAAACAGTAAGATTTTCTTATAACCAATTAAGTAATTAAGAATAGATCATATAGTAATCACGATAAGGCCACAAATTTCGTTCATCATTTATAGATGATGACAGATACACACACATATAGTTATAATTAGATATTTTGGATTTTTTTAGATAATTTTAATTACATTGGTTTATTTTTTTAAGAATAAAACAAAATAAAAATTTTTTTTGCCCGCTGCAATTCTATGGGGAGCGCAAATTGGCAATTGTGTTCAGGCAGTAGTCATGTGTTGATTGGTTTTGTAACTAATCACAAAATAAATTACTGTGTATGTATTTGTAAGCATGAGTGAATGTATGAATGTAGATAAGCGTGAATTTATTTGTGTGTGTGTGTGTGTGTGTGTATCTTGTGTAAGTGTAAATATAGGTGCATGTATTTCGTTTATTGTCATACTTCGGTACAGTGGCAATTTAATTATTTTATTTTTACAATATTCTATTTAAAGACACTTGAATAGCGGCATACAATTTCATCATTCATGAATTAGGGTTTTCCGTACTAATAGATCAATGCAAATTTATTTCAGAATAAAAATATTAATTAATAAATCATTGAGTCGATTATATTAAGAAAGTAGCTTAATTTGACTTAATATTTCTTCTTTTTTTTTTTTTTTGTTAATAAAAAAAAGTTTAGAAATAGTATTAATAACATCACTCGTAACTTGACTCGCTTCTTTATTAAGTTAAATGTTTTTTTTTTTGTTTTCATTTTTATTTATTAACTATACGTATAGAGTAATATATTAATGTTAAGCGATTTGATTGTTTAAGGCAACTGCACATTATTCCCACTATGATCCGTTGGGACATTTTGTTTAATAGTTCATAATATTTATATATATACTTATATTTTTAAATATATTTTCATAAGCTCATACATTGAATCAATAGCCAAGTCTAACAATACTCGAGAACAATTTATATGAGTTAAAAATATCTCGAATACTGTTGGAGCGGTGTGTATTTATAAGATATTTATAAGAGCTAAAAATAAAATTCGAAATTATAAATGACTATTACAATAACAGATGACTAATAATATAACTAATTGAAAAGAAGAAACATGTCGATAAATTTTAAAAACAAGAACAAAAAAAAGTTACGATGAAGTTTAATTTTATAAATATTTATAATCATAGCGAGCATGAATTTCGTATAATAAAATACGTCGTTATAATTATTTATTCATTGTTATTTTATATTTTTTCACACGTATTATATCTTCTATGAATTTTATTCCTCGTCTATAAATTTTCTCGTCATCAACACTCGTTATTTTATTTATCATATTTTTTTTTGTTAAATATACTTTTTAGCTGATGTTTTATTTTATATTTTTTTTCCGGGAATTTTTCATTCCGAGAGCTTCTGTTTGGCGCACTCGGGACAGATGATGTCGTCCCCGTCAGTTATGAATCCACGTCCGACTAGTGAGGTTTTGCATCCAGCGCAGATGAAGCAGTCATTGTGCCAATGCCTGTCCTCGAATGAGATGAAGCGTGTGCCACCGATGCCTATTGATTTATAAAAAAATATCCCGTTGATTAATGGAAATAAAATAGCCATTATAAATCTTTGATAATAAAATAACACTATTTTTTTTTTAATGCAAAAATTTTTATTAAAAATATTAAATAAATAAAATTACGAACCAGTGATTGGTTTTGTACAAGCTGTACATCTCTTGGCAAAAAGCTCGCCGAAACATTCAGCGCAATATGGCTTATCATCGCGTGAAGTAAACCGCTGGCCTGCCAGTGAATTGTTACAATGGCTGCAAGTGAAACAATCTCTGTGCCATGGTTCGTTCTTGTATGTTACGCCGCCGCTGGTGATAATCTGTATTAAAACGAAAAAAATTCATTAATATTCATGAATTTTTTTTTATAATTCTTGCGATCATAAATATTAAAAGCTTCTCTAATTTAAAAACCAGAAACATTTATAATTTCGTAATTCGATTGTATGTGACAAATTTATTACGACAGAATTTGTTTTTAATTTTCTTTTTTTTTTTTTTTTAATTACTTGTTTGACTTAAAAAATCAGAATCAACTGAAAAAGACATTTATTTCACTTAAGCTTTGTCATTAAACGTGATTGATTTTCTCCGCTGGCTCGGAAAAAGTAAACTTTGAAAATTACCGATAGATACAGCAACAAAATACCCTCGAGATATTTTGACAAATGAAACAGTAATTTTATTGATCCGGAAAAAGTAATTAGTAAGCTCAACAATAATGAACTCTGATATATATATTTTTTTAGTTTTACTTAACAAAAAATTATTGTCAATTTATGGTTATTAATTTACTCGAATCGCATTAATAATTTAATTAATTTAAAATTTGTATTTTATGACAGCGCATATTATTAATTTTCACAGTGGGACATAAAACAAAAATTGATTGCACAATTTTTGATGTACTTAAGGGGGGAGACTCATGTAAAATTTTCAAAAAATCGATTTTTTTTTTTTTTTCGATATTCTGAAAGTATACTATGTTGAGCGTGTACTGACGAGCCGGAAAAAAAAAATCTCGAATATTTACAAAGTTATGGCTAATACAGTGGAGCGGGTCGGAGTACGTATTGTCAAGTAACGAGCCAGGTAGTCGGGGCGCTTGAAAAGGACCTTTCTATTATAATACCTAGAAATATTTATTTTGTTCAACTACCGAGAATCCCTTTTAGTATATATATATACATACTTTTACATTCCTGCACACGTGTAACATTAGTACACGAATAACCGTTAGTATAGAAATATATTTAGTTTAGCTGGAGATTTCTTCGTGTTCAGTCGATTTTTAAAAGCAAAAATGCCGAATTATAAAAAAGGCACACGTGGCAATATTGCACGAAATATCTCCAAAAAACGAAGTTATCAGGGTAATCAGTTCACCAATAAAGAAGGTGAAAATTTCGAAGCCAATACAAGCCACAATGAGAGTGCCAGTGGCAAAAAACTCCATACCCGTGATAGTGAAGAAATTATAACAAATCCTTTACACGGGTACAGGATAATTGAATTTTTTACGGTGTTCACAGCTTTGTCGGAAATTGTGAAGTGCTCGGTGTGTAATCAGAAGATAAAATTCAGTGAGTGTGGTTCCAGAGGTCTTGGTTTTAAAATTGTTATCACATGTCCATGTGGTAATAAAATAATCAATTCAGGTCCTTTCATTCACAACGGATTTGAAATAAACCGGAGAATAGTGTTTATCATGAGACTTTTGGGTGTTGGAAGAGAAGGAATAAATGTATTTTGTAACCTGATGGATCTATGCACTGGTTTGAGTAAAAGTTGTTACGCTAACATTGTGGAACACATTTATAATACAGTGAAATTATCATTTGAATTTCTATCGCAGAAGGCAGTGAAAGAAGAGATGGAAAAAAATGTTGAGCAAGGAAGAGAAAAAAATATTTTAAAAGTATCTGGAGATGGTACTTGGAAAAAACGTGGTTTCAAATCAACGTACGGTGTTGCAACGCTCATAGGATATTATTCAGGGAAAGTTATTGATTTGAAAACAAAAAGTAGTTACTGTCAAGGCTGTGTTTACTGGAAGAACAAGACTCATACAGAAGAATTCCGTAAGTGGAGTGAGTATCATGAGGATGAGTGTCAACAAAATCACGAAGGTTCGTCAGGAAAGATGGAAGTCGATGCCATGAAAGAAATGTTCTCGACTTCAGAAGAAAAATTTGGAGTAAAATATGGTAACTACATTGGTGACGGAGATTCTAAGACATTCAAGGCTATTCTAGATTTAGAACCTTACGGTAATGAGTTACCAGTAGTGAAGAGTGAATGTATTGGTCATGTAGAAAAAGAATGGGCTCTCGACTTAGAAATGTAAGAAAAGAAAAGAAACTTTCGGGGAGAGGAAAACTAACTGATAAAGTGGTAAAAAATTAACAAAATATTATGGTTTAAGTATTCAGAGAAATGTTAACAGTGTTGAAAATATGAAAAAAGCCATAATGGCTACTTATGATCATATTTTTTCCACTACAGAAAATCCCCAACATGATAACTGCCCTGAAGGCGTTGATAGCTGGTGCAAATGGCAGAAGGCTATTGCTCTAAATCGAGATCCTCGAGAGGAAAATTTAGCTCCATTACTTGGTGAAGATTTAAAACAGCATCTTTTACCAATATATCAAGATTTGTCCAAAGATGATTTACTTGAGCGATGCCTTGGTGGTCATACGCAGAACGCGAACGAAAGTTTTAACGCTACAGTTTGGCGATTATCCCCAAAACACCTGCATTCCGGACTAAAAGTAGTCGAAATTTCAGCTTACATTGCTGCTGGGATATTTAATGAAGGTTATACTTCCATATTAAGAATAATGAACCTTCTGAATCTGAATATTGGCACTTATGCTAAGATATTTGCGGATAGTACAGACGAAGAGCGAATAACCCGACAGAATCGTAAAAGCCTTTCAGAGACCAAAGAAGCTCGTTCAGCTCGCAGACAACATCAAATAGATGAAAATCAACTTTTGAGGAGGCAGAAGGACTGTTATATGGACCTGGAATTGCAAATTAGTCGGTAAGTAATTAATAATTCAGTAAAACTACTCATTTTTCCTGTACTGAAACTTTAAACGCGATTATCTCGAAACTACTTTTTGAAAAACTGCTCGTGTTGTAGCTCAAAAAATTATTGACCGATTTGTTTGAAATTTGGTGAGGCTTTTCTCTACATTACTACCGGAAGGATAAACCTGAAACTTCAGGTATTTCTGATTGATTACTAATTTTTTTTGGGGGTAAAAGGATCAAAAAAATAGCCCAAAATCGTAACTTTTTTTAAGGCTGATTTTATATTGGATTTTATCCTTTTTTTTTTTTAATTTTAAAGGTTTATCCTTTCCGTTTATATCTCCTGAAAAAAAAAAATTTTTTTTTTTTTTTGTTTCAGATCAACGGTTCATGAGTGACAAATAGAGCAGTTTCGGACCTCGCGTCGGAGGCAGCCTACAAGACATCATGCTGAGCCGCCATTTTGTATTAAAAAAAAAAAAAAATGTTTTTTTATAATCTTAAAATGTTTAATAAAGTTGTGTTAAAAGTTCGAAACAATGAAATTATTTTATCACTGTAAAAAAAAATGTTAAAAAATGACCGATTTCGGGGCATTTACATGAGTCTCCCCCCTTAATCAACGCGTCATTTTACACAAGTTATCATTATAATAAAAAAATCTGGGATGACAAAATACTAATTATTCAAAAGGTATTATTGTCAATTATTAAAATAATTGAACCATCATGCATCAAATAATAAAGAAAAAAAATTGCAAATTTTTTTTCAATCGATAATTTTAAAGAAAATAAATATCAGGATCATTTTCAATAGCAGTTTATATTTTTCTACGAATGATTCTTATCGATTGTAAAGTTTATGTCGCTTACAATAAAATATTACCACAAGCTTTAACTTATATATACTTTTATCAAACTTTAAAAATAAATAAATTTATCTGTTTTTTCACGTATGATTACTTCAAGAGTATTATTATTTAATGATACAATCAGAGGTTTTTAAACAATTGAGTCTTAATTTTACGATGCTAACGTAATTCCTGCTTATCGCGCTTCGACATAAAATTATATAGTATTTTTTTTCCTTTAATTTTCAACAACTGCAATTTTTATAATTTATTATAAAGAATAAAATGTTATTATGAATAAAAATAATATGAATATTTTAAAATTTGAATTTTGTATATAAACATGACGAAAACAATACACCATCTGGTGTGCTTTTAAATTAGACTTGTTTGGACAATAAACAAAAGCGACGTACTTATACAGTCGTCTCAATTAAAAAAAAAAAAAAAAAAAAAAAAAAAAGGTGTCAAAACTACCTTATTGCACTTGACACAACGAGTAGCAAATTTATCCTCGTAGCAACCGGCACAGTAAATTTCCTGTTCTCGCGGAATGAAGCTCTTTGTACCAATGGGGTTCTTGCAAACGACGCAGCAAAAACATTTCTCGTGCCACTGTCGAGTCTTGTATTCCATCTTCTTGGTACCTGAAAAACATAACAACAACAAACACCCAAAGAGGTGTGTGAATAAACAGAATAACTTTGTATTTAATTAAAGATAGAGAGAGCCCACCTACACCACATCTACATCTACATCGAGATCTACTCTCATCTAGTCTAGTCTAATGTAAATGCTGAACCCACAAGATGGGTCAAAGGGGTCGCTTTAATGAAAACATCATGTTTTGAATTTAAATGATTTATGGTTTTGCATCCCTTTATTTCAAGCTCTCGTATCAATTAGCTGCCTAATAATAATATTTATTATAACATTTTTATTATTATTTTAATTATAACATATAATAAGTCTGTAAAAGCAATTAAAATGTTAAAATGAGATAAAAATCACCTACGCATTGAAATAAATACTTGTTTGCACATAGCACGTGCCTATTATGGAATGTGAGTAATTTAAGATTTAAATTGGAATCAGAGAAACAGATGCGTCAATAAATGATACAATAAATCACAGCGTTTTTTATTATTATTTATCGAACAAGTGCATGAATCCGATTGACCTGAATTTTCGGAACGCTGCTATGTGAAAAATCTTTAAAGCCGTTTTACAGGTTCCATTAACAACATATTTACCTTGTGCTCAACCCATAAACATTACGAGTTAAGTACAAGAAACAAGAGCTTTAAAAGTAAAGTCTATCGGAAGATAGCTACTTTATTGTTTAGTGTTGAAAATACATAAAACATAATAGTAAAAAAATTTATTTGTTGTAAGATGGACAGTGAAATTTAGGTGTGTCCGAACTATCCGAGAGATGTAATAGCTACTTTAGGTACTGTTGAGTGTAAGAAGCACTTTTCTAGTAAAAAAATTGGCTTGATTCAAGAGTAAAATTTTCAACCACGAGCATCAGTTTTAAAAGATTTATCATTTTGAATAAATCTTTTAATTTAAGATTTTTTTTTGCTTTATTTAAAGTGATGAAACTCTTAAATTTGTGTTTTTTTTTTTTTTTTTTTTTTTATCAGAGTAGAAATTAATAATAATAAAATTCAATTATCCATCATTTGAATATATTATTCAAATAATAACACAAATGAGTAAAAGTAATTAGCTTCGATTGGTCCTACATAATTTTCAGTAAAATAATTGTCAGTTCGTTATTCAAGTGCCGGGCACATGAACGATAGGTAGACAACTAAATTAAGTAATTTATTTTATTTTTCGTTCTCTAGTTGTGTGTCACCATCACTAGTTTTTTACGATGACACATCCAATTTTAGACTCATTCCCAGAATGGTTATTTATTTTTCAATTACCACCGACATCACTTTAAATATGGGTTTAAATAAAATCCTGAAAAATTACCATTTAATTAATTTTATCTAAATTAATCAACCAATTATGGGAGTTACTATAAATGACACATTGATTTATCCTCATATTTTTTACCACTATTTCAAAACTTACTTATCTCTGTATACATTTTATCTCATATTATTTTGTACATTATTTTCCATTTAAGTATTTCTATACGCTAATAATTAAACGCACAATACCGCATGTATTTTTAACGCGAATCGACTCCTGAAATCACCAGATGTGACAAGTACAGATAATGAAAAAGTTCGACAATGATCATGAATAGCTGTTAATATTTTTATCACTAACAATTCGCGATGTACAATAATAAACTCGACAAAACAATTTTATCATTATCACAAACAAAAAAATTCAATTACAAAAATAAAAAAATATAAAACGATTTTTTAAATAAATTTATTTATTTAAACCGATGATCTAACTCGGCTGATTAGCCACAAGACGATGCGATTAATGATATCACGTCCCAAAGTAAATCACACATGTTTATCTTCGCAAACTTGTTTACAGTTGATTAATTTTGACGTCCTTTCCTCGTTCATTACTCTAATGTGTTTTTTATTTGTCAGAGTCCATTTAAATATTCAAATTTTAATAATTTATTTTTTTAATTACTAATTTATTATCAATATCACAATTGGGCCCATCGTATAATTATTTATAATTTTCATTTATTTCCAATAAAAATTCAATTAACGCGGAAGTATTTAATTTACAAAAACAAAACATTATTTCTTCAAAATCATAATTATTATTCATTTTTAAAAAATATTTATCGATGACTCAGTAGGACCGCAAAGTGACGTCAGTGTCCAGACCACCTCCGTATAAGTATAAACTGAGATGGGCCTCAAGGCTGATTGTCGCAACTTGGTCAATGTATACCATACCGCGTTAAATGTTTACTGTCATTCAATATACATTTTAAACTATTTTATTTATTCATTATCATATTATCAATAATTATTAAAATTTTTATTTAATTTAAACAAAAAATAAAAATTACTTCTTCGTCTCTTTAAAAACTTATCAATTACAAAAACAAAAAAATTAATCATTACTACTGTCATACAATTACCCATAATTGCCCCAATTACTAAAATGTATTTATCTGCATAATTGTTTACATCGCTCGTTATTAATTAACGAGAAATTTAATCCAAATTGGATGGCACGGGGAAAAGGTCAACCGTAGTGACTACAGATGTCAAGGCGGGCTTTCGATCGATCGCGGCCCGTAATGATGATAAACGTTACAGCTAAAGGGAAAAAACAAACAAACAAAACTGTCTGTACTGCATGCTGTATACTGTAATGTTATTTGTTTCGTAAGTAACCATCAATTAGTAAAGTATGTCTTATTTACTTATTTACTTGGCACACAGAACACAAATAGTGATAAAACAGCCAATCTACGGACATAGTCATAAATACAACACATTATTTTATAGATAGAAAAAAATCACACTTGGTATACCCGATAAGGCTATACACCTCGGTACAAATCGACCGGTTGTATGACGTATTAATGCGCGCCTCGGCCCACATTACTATCAGTTACGACCTTTAATTATTTTCAGTCACTTTTTACCTTTTAAACATATTAATAATAATATAATTTATTTAAATAAAATATTTAAATTAAAATCAAAAGGGCTGGCAATACCTGGCTCAGCTTTTTTCCAATCGCCGATTCTGCAATCACGGCCTAGACAACATCGAAATCGCGGATCACCCTCCATGGGGATCATACTGAATATCGCGACGTCCTCATCCTTTTCTTTGGCCCTTTTGATCCGGTCTTCGTTGATCGTTTTTGTGGTAAAACGTAAATTCGTGGACAAACGCTCTCTCAGCGTCTCGGTTGCCATTTTATTTTATTTAATTTTGTTTTACTTAACAAAATAAAAATAAAAAATCGTAACACTGAACCCGATACTAAATAAAGCACGAATTTACCCAGCAGTATACCAGCCGCAAGTAGAGTGATTACTATACGCGAAGTAAACCGTGATCATCATGTGCCGAGATACTTATTGAAAGAACCCGCGTTATCCCCACCCACTAACCATTTAAAACCTTTTCCTTCTCAAAGTCTCTTCCATCCTCGATTATCCTACCTCTTCTTATCGCTCCCACCTTATATTTTAAATTCACTCTCTCTTTTGCATTATACTTAGCTCTTATAGTGTTAGTGTTCGTATTAGTGTTTATGTTTTATTGTATGGTATCGTCATTTAAACCTCTACTCCTCCATCTTCCAGTTACAGTGTTATCTCCTATCGGATTACCTTGATTTTACTCCGGTAACGCACATATACATACTAATTTTCTCGATTTTTTTGCGCCACGCGGTCTAGCCAACGCTTAATGCTATACTTAACGTTTTATTTCCTATTTTATAAAAACAAGTAACCTTATTTCCTATTCACGATATTTATTTTTTTTTATTTAGCGCAATCACGTATTCAAGCAATAGTTTTTTTTTTCTTTTTTTTTTTTTATCTATAACAGTGATGAGATTAGTATTGAAGTAGAGTAGCTTTAATTAAATGGAAAATTATTTTTAAATTCAAAAAAGTAAAGGAAATAAATAAATGAACAGAAAGTAAGCATCAGTTCAGCAATCGAGTGATAATATAAAACATAAAGTTGTGGTAAGCCCGCAGGCTTATAAGCCACTGCGGGTATAATATTCTTGTCTTATTATCATTATGTAGAGTAAATTATTGAGCAGGCGCAAAAATTTCACTGGGTATACAAAATGTATACTCGTATAGTTAGCGTTAAAAAAAAAAATAATAATAATAATAATAAATAGAGAGAAGAAATAAATTTGTGAATAAGGCTTTCGTTATATACAATTTATAATACTATTTACATTTTGTTTTATTCATGAATGAATCTTCATTTGTTCTATTATCAAGTGCTGTATTATATCGACTATATATACATAATACACTCGACAGTTGATACACTTTCTAAATATACATAGTTATATGTATTAACGTACACACAACTCTTGTGTATTTGCACAGGCTAAAGTATTCTCAGAATTAATAATCTATGTTTGCTTGGAATCAAAAAAAAAAAAAAATCAACTACTATACGACTATACTCCTCTATTTTGTTTAATTGTATTTATATTATGTCTCGCTAGATGTTTAATTACATGTTTAATATTTAACAACACTTTAATTAAATTTTTCGCTCAATACTTTATACTCAGTGTTGTACTCAAAAATAGGCATTTTATTTAAGTTTTCATTGAATGTATTTTTAAAGCAATACAATTAAAAGAGTTATTTTAAATCTAATTTAAGGACTACCGTAATGAAAGAATGTCACACTTGTATTGATGTTTAAGAGGTTGCGATAATTGTCAATGTCTAATCGCAGGGGCCTTGACTCGTTTACCTTAATAAGACCCGAATACGACTAGAGTGAGATAAAGATTTTAAAAATACAATAAAAATGAGTGAGCGCTTAGCTCAAGCCTCAATTCTGTTGATTCTTCATACCATCACATACGAGTAACACTAATCCTACGAAATTGAATTTAAAGGCTACACTGCCGAGAGCAATTAAATTGTTAAATTTAATCAATCATCGATCGTTAATATTCTCTATTGGTACGTTATGTGATCTTGAATTCTGATTTATTGCATATTGAAGTAGACTCTGTATTAACTCACATTAAATAATTGATTTTAATTAAAATTTTATCGGAAAAATAATTAATATTAATATGAACTCAACCTTAAATCAAATTTTCAATAAACGATTTTAATTCAAATTTATAAAATAACATACCAGCGCGGAAGATCTCGCCGCATCCATCGCAGCGGCTTGCAAACTGGGCATCGTAACAATTGCCGCAATAAATCTTGTCGACCTTGCTTCCAAATTGTTTGTCCACCAAAGAGACCCTGCACTTGTTGCAGAGGAAACAAGCCTCGTGCCAGTGCTTGTCCTTGTACGACAGATCCTGTTTAAATAAATTCAATTCGTTTAAACAATAATATCATTATTTTTATTACTAATTTACATCATTGAATGCCCGAAAAATAAGTCACCACCGCTACATTGTCTGAAACAACCCACAAAGTTGTTTGCTGGCGATTTAATAACATAAACAATATTTTGGCACGGAATCATGTTTTGGTGTCATTAAGAGATATTTTGATGTTTAATAATTTGGCTTGGTTGAAACAAAATTTACAAATTATTAAGTATATATATACATATATATTACAAATGAAGCTGTGGAGTATGAAAATGATGTTAGCCGGACTATTGCGTCGGAGGGAGAAGACGAAAATAAAAGCGATAAGATATACTGTATGGTAACTACTTATACTATAGAGCACAGCAACAGCAACGATGTAATGTCTGCGTCGGGTGTTTCTATTTCTAGGAGTGAGTAAGCCGACACCCGTGTCTCTTGCTGTTCCGTATCTTCGTTTATGTTTTTACATTACTACATTACATTAGTTATACCGACATTATAATATCGTCCATTGGCACGAAAATGCAATTATTACGTTGGCACCAAATAAGCTCAAGTATTACTGCTATGATTATTGGTATTATTTATTAATATTACTATTATCATTAGAGATGTTAGTAACAGGGTTTTATTTGGGTTTACTTTTTTGCTTATATACAGTTCCAAACCAGGATTAAGTGTGAAACAATACTCGTTTGATTAGAATTTATTACCTTTGAATCGATACCGATGATCTTGTTGCACTCCTCGCACCCGTTTGCAAAGACGCTTTCGTAGCATTTGATGCAGTAGGGATGCTCGTCGCGCAGAACATAGCGCTGTCCGGTCAAGGACTCGTCGCACTGCCAACAACAGAAGTGACCGCTGTGCCAATCCTTGTTCATTGCCTTTGTGTACTCTCCACTGAAAATTAACTGCAACAAATAACCATTTAGCTTATTAATTTTTTTTTATTGTTTAGTCATAGTCATTTAATTACTAAAACAATTACACAATTATTATTATATTTTTTTTTAATTTTCAACAATTTAATGAGTATGAAATTCACGTTTTTATATTTCATTATGTTAATTCATATATTTTAGCGTGTATTTATTTGGACTTTTTTATCACACTGAGATATGTACCTTGTGTGAGTGCTGGTGTATGTGCTGGCTGAATAACATGTATTTTGTAGATAAAATGTATTTAACGCGGTTTAGACATAATTTAGCCTTTTAAAAATAATAACAATAATTTAAGAGTTATCAAAAAAATAAAATGTTTGTATGAATTTTTTCAACAGATAGATATCGTATTATTTTTTATAACATTTATCTGCAATATGAATAAAAAATTATTGTTATTATAATTAATTGTGTTTTAGACATTTTGATTGCGGAGCCAAGAATTCGTCAAGATAAGCGATTTTTTTTCTTTAACAACTCTTTATACAGAAAAAAAATAGACCCGTATCAGGACTAAGTTGTCTTGGAATCGGTATCAAGTTCTCAGGGAGACCCCTTGACCCGAACAGTCACCGGAGCCGCCCTTCTGTTAGGAGAATCAAACCGTGATAAGAAACAACATAAAAAAAGTAAAAATAAAGTGATAAGGTCAAAAAAATCTAATTGAAGAAACGCGAATGTAGGATTTTCAGCCAGCACATACTCGTCGATGGCGTGATGGTTGTTCTGAGTGCTGTCGACCTCGGTGATAGTGACCTCCGCGTTCTGGTCGCTGCTCTCCCTGCGTTTGGTCGTCTTCTTCACTTTGCGAACCTTTCGCTCCGTGGTGGTGAACACTGCACTTTCTACCTCCGCCATTCTCCCTCGATTGCAGTCTCGTAACGTTCGATAACGAATAAACCAAAAACGGCGACGTACAAACGACCAAACGTTTAAACTTTTTTTTTATTTACTTTACTTTACTTTACTTTACTTTACTTTAGATTCGAATTAAAATCGGTTCGTTAAGATAAGACAGTCGATAAGATAATAAATAAATAAATAAATAAATAAATATAATAAAATAAAATAAAATAAAATAAATATGAGTGAAAATCAGAAAGCACCGCGTTGTTCCCTTGGAGGTTTGCGAACTGACTGAAATCTAGGAACAGAATGCGTTGGGCGTCATCCTCATATCGAGACGCTATTTTCAGCGTCCCGACGACTCCAGAGTGCGTCTCTGACCCCTTGTCCTAACTTGATCATGATCCCTTAGCTATGTTTTCCCCTACTCTCTTTGAAATTTAGCGTTCTAACCCAGTCCCACTACCGTTATTTGTCGCCCATCTCTGTCTGGATGTGTCTTGGTGTCTTGGTCGTCACCGTCAGCCTCGTCTTCGTGGTCGTGCTGCTGGTTGTCAGTCGGTAGCGACCTCCTCATCCATCGTCTTGTCGCCTGCCGCTGTCGGCAATGCATGTGTGCCGGGTGCAACTCTTCTTCGCGGACAGTTTACACACCACCAACTAGACCGTCCAATGATATTTTTCACGATATCCTCATCGTCATCAACAGTACCAGTACAGTTACTATCACAACTATCTTTCTTTTCTCTATCTCTCTCTCTCTGTCTCTCTCTGTCTCTCTCTGTCTCTCTCTACCTCTCATAATAATTAAACCTGTGTTCTCTGTCTTTTACTCTGACTCTGTCTCTGCTCGGTTAATCTCTTTCTCAAAGCATACCACTATACACTATACACTAACAAGACTGAGTGTATTTTAGTGCCTGACGTTAACGCAAACTAAACTCAATTCAGGAAACACCACAAATTCCAGTGGTATCTCTTTTACTCTTTTCAATACGAGGATTCTATTCATAATATATATAATTTTATAAGAATAATAAATGAATAAATTAATCGGGTTTTTTTATTGAGAGATTAATTTTTTTTCCAGGATTAAATATTTATAAATAGATATTTATCAGCAGGTGAAAATAAATGTCGAAAGTTTTTTATTAGTCGAATAAAATTTTTATGAAAAACATTATTTTGACGTTGTTGGACATTTTTTTATTTAGGTACGATATAAAGTTGAGGAAAATAAAAAAAAAGTTGAGACAATGTTCGCGACACTTTGATCTCGTGCCAAGCAGGTGGTTTTTAGACATCATGCCGGATTTTGACATTAACAAGTAAACGTAAGATAGAAAAGAGACTGAAAAGGATTTCAGAGTGGGGATTTTAAAAATTACATAAAAAGATGCGCGCAAGTAGGTCGGCATTTTCCACGCATCACCAATGTCTGGTACACCCACGCGTACTCAATATATTGTTCATATTATTTTTTTTTTTTTTTTTTATATTCATATTCATACGGCTGCTGATGAATAAGTCTGGTAACGTGAGATTTATTTAAATAGTTTCATTTTGTCTCTAAAGTATTGATAACGAATAAGTATAAATGTCACCAATATGTAATATTATTGCGTCCCGATAAATCCTATTGACATTGAGTTGAGGCGAGTTATCTATACTAAAAGCTATGACATTGACGACGTAATAATTATTGCCATTTATTATTCAAAGCCACTTAAACATCAGGCAATAAATTACCAATACTCAGCCTCAAGTTTGTTTGATTAATTGATCATCATTTTACGAATTAGGAATCGCAAAACCGTATGCAGATTGCTTACCTCTGAACAAGTGATGCAACTGTTATTGTAATCGCAATAGCGATAGCTTTTACATAAAGTGATGGAAATAAACTTGAAAAAAAAAAAATGCTAGATAATTTCGCACGACATTGTTCGGATCAGCTTGTAAGGAGCATCCATAATTTAATAAAAAATAAATAAAAAGACTATCGTCTTTCACGCTCACAGTGTTTCCCACCCACGTAATTGAATTCTTACGATTTAGATATTATTTTCGTCTGCCTCACGCGATGAACAGAGTCACCCGGTACCACAAAATATGCGTGCCCGCATCGTCACTCAACTCAAGAGTGTGACTATTAAATCATAAATAGTTAAATACTTAAAGTATTTTTGAATAACAAATGTGTTTATAAATAAACTTTATTTTTTTAAACTTAAAAAAAAAATGAATATTTTTCATCCGAGCCAAAAAATCCATTTAGTTGAATAATTATTATTTTTATATCCATCCACGTGAAGGCAAAATAAATATAAACTTTTTTTTACATAATAATAACAATAGCAACAAAAATAATTGGTGGCCACTAGAGGATTTACGTTTCATAAATAAAAATAAAATTTACCCAAAAAGCTTTACTAGACTCAACGCTGGGTATGCAGTACTCAATGGGGCCTGTAGTTTGTAAAATACTTTCATCTTCAGCATCCACAAATTCTTCTTCATCTAAAGAATCCTCTTCACTGCCCAGCAGTATGGAGGGTCGCCAACTATTCGTAGCCTCAGCATCGCCAGAGCTCGTTCTAGCAGGAGCTGGATCTGCAGTGGAAGCCTCAACCCTCGAATTATTCCCCCTAAATTGAAAATCGTTATTCGGGACGTAATGGACTCCCTGCATGGACTTGTCGGGATCAATAGACCCGTATCCGACCGTGTAGTGATCGTCAAGCGATCGTGATTTAGGAAACCGTTTGCTCACAAACGACCTCCTCCCGTTTTTCATCCACCCGTCTCTTATGCTTTCTGACTTTGGACAACATTTCCACGGAGGAATATCATAATCATCTATCTCGAGGTTTGTTTGCACTTCAACAGACACCAGGCTCGACCTGCTCGTTGACATAGATTTTTCACTGTCAGTAGGCGACGTATTGGTCCATTCATCACGATAGAACTCTTTACTGCCATTAGTCTGTATCGAAATGTCCGATTTCCGTCTCTCCGGGTCCCTTTGTCTTTTGGTAAGATTTTTTGTGCTCAAATTTTCCGCGGACTTGCTTATTTCTGCATTCTCTGACTTCAACCTTGTGGACTTTCTCAAAACGCTGGTCGGTCTAACTTTGTGTCTCTTCAGGTTAGGCTGTGAAACGGGGCTGGTACCTCGGTCTTTATTTCTACTTTCTCTGTCTATATCTTCATCTCCATCAATCGATTTTACATGATCACTATTCGAGACTGACAATAGACTTTCATTGGAAGAAAGCTCCTCTTTAAAACTACGGACTGAAGTTATCTCAGACGGCATTGCTGAGTGATCCGGAGACTTCGATTCAGTTTCTCTATTCTTAATGCAACTTTTCTTAAGCTGTTTTAATTTTCTACAAACAACGGGATCCTCAAACGAAGAATGAGTAGACGAGGAGGATCCTCCATTATACCTCGTGACAACCACAGGCACGTGTCTAAAATGTTCTTTTGTAGGCAATTCATTGCCCGAGTCATTTTCAAATGTCGTGCTCAAGTCCAACGATGAACTCGAGGTTGATAAATTTTTCGGTAGAATCGGAATGGGTTTCAATATTCCCTTGCTCTCTACCTCGCCAATTAATTTATCCGGGTCATTAATTTCTTCGAGAATTAACCTATCATCATGATCGTCGTCATACCCGTCATCTTGCTCGTTATCATAATCGAAGCTCTTTGAAAAATCACCTTTCGTTAATATTACAGCCAATTGATCTCGCGTACCATCAACCAGCGCCTGCCAAGGCTCCTCCGCGTCCTTCTCAATCAACTCGAAATCCAAACTAAGCCTAGAATCAGCCCGTGATACGCTTCTTAGATCACGACTGCTCAATTCCGACAGAGTACTTCCGTCTCCGAACCCATGTGACTTTAATTCACTTCGTACTCTCAAACTGTACTCGTGAAAATTTTCCAGTTTATTTCGCGCACTAGAGGGCATCCTCAAGTCTTCCGAGTGACTGATCCCGCAAAGGGAGTCATGGAAGCTCGGATTATCCACCATCGCCGGGCCATGGTAAGACAAGCACGGCGCCGGGGTTATTGTTATTTCCTCCGTTAAATGTTTCAAGCATGCAAGCAATTCAATTGCGCCAACACACCCTACCAGAATCGATAACAGCAGACCCATTTTTTTTTTTTTTATTTCGCTCTCAAAGTCTCTTATCTCAGTAAAGTATAAATTAAAATTTCGTTCTACCGTCATCTAATTGGCGAAACAATTTCAAAATTTATATAATTCCTTACGAGCAATTCTGGCGTTAATGTCCACATAATAAAAATTAAATTTGAAAATGCCAAAAAGGTATACAGGTGTCTCTTGAATTAGCAAATTCTCTCTTGATTGCGCAATATTACCCACCCACATCGACGCCTTTATATGCTAAGAGAAAATATTTAAGCTCACATTCATTTCACGGCTTCCATTACGCGAACTACTTTGACACGCGTCGCAGCTCGTATTTACTTGAACTAAAAAACTATTCTGACCATTTTGTTTTACTTTTCACTGCACTGTTTCAATTAATGACAATTGCCAGTCAGATATTTTTATCGAATATTTATTGATTGTAAATTGTAAAAAAAAAAATTATAAAGATAAAAATGAAATCAATGTCGACGATAGGCCTAGATTCACCGGATGTGAGGCTACTCAGCAGAACTGTATTATTTAATTCGTTTGCAGATGAACGAGATCGGACAAAAACTGGTGATGCAAAGTTGCTCCCTCAAGTTGGTAGGTAGAACGTCACCTCGATATAATAATGTATATATATGTATCTCTATCTGTCGCTGACCAACAAATACATTCCCGGGCTGAAACGCTAAAGTTAGATTAATGTGGCCCTGAGAACTTGGTTATATCGTTGCACAGCGTGTCCTTAAAAACATGTTACCGATCGATGATCGTCGTCGCTAATTAATTGCCGCCGGTAAAAACTTTTTTTGGCACCGGTGCGCTGGTAGTTTTATTCCAACAGACGAAGCTTTTGCTTTTTTCACGTTCATTCTAGACTATGACAAAGACTAAAACGAAATTCACGACAATGAGAGCTCTTTGTAACCGTTTAGTATGCTTGTTCTTTGGTTCACCGAATTTATTTACGAGATTTTGTTTTAAGATCTTGACAATGATTTCGTCATTTTTCGCACCTAGATTTACATGATTCACATTTTAACGTTGTAAATTATTTAATTCTTTACAATGAAAGGAATAATTATTAAGCCATTTCACTTTTCATTTATTTTTGGTTTATTCGATTTTAAATAAAATTTAATATTTTATATTATATCTGAGGGAGAATATCTTCACTAAAAGCTTTGTAACAAAATGTCGAACATTTAGAATGAATAATCCATCCATTTAACTGCCAGATAGTAATATCGTCAATGTATAAAATATTAACTTCTCGAATAATTCAATTCCATCTTCATATTTTGGTTATTTTTGTATATCTTTATAATTGGTTTATTGTAAAATTCATCAAGAAAGATTTTAATATTTTAAGTACATCAAAACTTTAACCCGAAAAACGGGAACATTCATTTTGATTGAAATTGAATTATAAATTAAAAATAGTTTAATTTACCACCGAAATCATTTTGTGGATGAATGATTAATTAAAAATATGAAAATTTCAATCAATATGACAATCTAAAACATTTTAAACTACAATGCAATGCAGGAAATATCAAATTATATAAAAAGAAGCAAACAAATATAGATTATAAACATAAATTTCTACAAAATTCAAAGAGGAAATTAAATTGATAATGTTCATACTTCCGTTACAGAAAATCCTGTAGTATGAAATTGATCTCTAAACTAATTGAAAGAATGGGTCCTGATTCTTTATTGGTTTAAAATTAAAGCACGTGCGCAATTTAAATTTCTAGTGATAAATATAATTAATGTCTTTAATGACAATTCAGAATTTTAACGTCACAACTGTCTTTCAAAGAAACTGTCGATAATTCCGAAATAGATACAATGACTTTACTTATTTAAAATACTGGATAATATTGACAATAATAAAAGACATAAAAAAAAATCCAAAGTTAAAATATTTAATCGTCTTCTCTCATGTATGTCAATCACTTAAATAATGCATATATATATATATATATATATATATATATATATATATATATATATATATATATATATATATATATATATATATATACAGGGTGATTCAGAATTAGTGTCCGACCAAGAAAACTTGGATAGAAGATGCGATTTTAAGCACAATTGCAAGAATAAAATTTTTCGAAATTCTCAATATTTTGGGAGTTATTGAGGATTGAAATAGACCAATCAGAGAGCTCGTTACAGATTTAAAGAAAGAAAAAAAGTACAATAAAATTTACCAAGCGAACTTCATAACGAATGATATTATTGACTTATTTATTTCAAAAATAATATAAGATGTTATTTCTTTTGTTTCGAATAAATAAAAACTTTAATATTTTTATTAGAGAAAATAAAATTATTTCGCGCATTTCCTCGGGCTTACTCGAGTAATACAATTATGGTCTTAAAATTAGTATTGCTGGTTCTCCTGCCTATTGTCATGCAAGTTGTCTTGATGATTGTCCTACGGAGTGTTATGTAGAAAATCTTACTAAGTGTTCTGACGTTCAACAAGTATCTTAATTTCATCTAGTAAATCGGCGGGATTTATGGGAAAAATTATTCTCTACAAAAAAGTGATAACATCATTTTACCGTATCATTAGCCCAAAAAAAAGTTGGAGCTGCGTCTCGGTTGAAAATTGCTATTCACTCCAAAAATTAAGTTTCCATTTCTGAAGTTCCACAAGTATCTCATAAGTGGAATGCAGCTCCAACTTTTTTTGGGCTAAAGATACAGTGAAATGATCTTAATACTTTTTTGTAGAGAATAATTTTTCCTATAGTTCCTACCTATTTATTTAATAAAAGTGAGATACTTGTGGAACTTCAGAAATGGAAACTTAATTTTTGGAGTGAATAGCAATTTTCAACCGAGACGCAGCTCCAACTTTTTTTTGGGCTAATGATACGGTAAAATGATGTTATCACTTTTTTGTAGAGAATAATTTTTCCCATAAATCCCGCCGATTTACTAGATGAAATTAAGATACTTGTTGAACGTCAGAACACTTAGTAAGATTTTCTACATAACACTCCGTAGGACAATCATCAAGACAACTTGCATGACAATAGGCAGGAGAACCAGCAATACTAATTTTAAGACCATAATTGTATTACTCGAGTAAGCCCGAGGAAATGCGCGAAATAATTTTATTTTCTCTAATAAAAATATTAAAGTTTTTATTTATTCGAAACAAAAGAAATAACATCTTATATTATTTTTGAAATAAATAAGTCAATAATATCATTCGTTATGAAGTTCGCTTGGTAAATTTTATTGTACTTTTTTTCTTTCTTTAAATCTGTAACGAGCTCTCTGATTGGTCTATTTCAATCCTCAATAACTCCCAAAATATTGAGAATTTCGAAAAATTTTATTCTTGCAATTGTGCTTAAAATCGCATCTTCTATCCAAGTTTTCCTGGTCGGATACTAATTCTGAATCACCCTGGATATATATATATATATATATATATATATATATATATATATATATATATATATCAACAATTAAGTGAAATATCGAGTTTCATGGACAGACTTTTTAATATTAAAGTACTAAACCGATTTATATATTGAAAAATCAGTCGAGACAGCGCGATAGATCTTATTTTGGTTACCTCATCGGTTACAAGCCAACGTCAGGAGATCATCATCCATACGCGTTTTGCGCGCGGTACGAGCTCTGGCCGAGTGCCAACCATTAAAAAACCCCGGCGTTTATGCTCTCATCCACGTTATCAAACTCACGATTTATAAATTTATATTTAAACTTCTCAACTGGTCGTCAGCATTGCCGGATTATTATCCAGTCGGTGTTAATAAATTTTTTTCTCAAATATTATTTTTATAATTATTGTTATTTATTAGAAAATTAAGAAATTATAAATTAACAAAACAAGCATTACGGCGGTTATTAAAATGTATTTTTTTATGTATGTTTATCCATATGTCATGATGAATGCTTCCGTTTAACGACAGCTCCCGCGTTTTACTCATACTAGATATAACACGCTCGCTTCGCTCGCCTTCAATCATTTAAAAATCCCGCCACTATCTCAGTCGACCAATCAACAACCGAATAAAATGGTCACAGAAGTGACGTAAAACGATACGACATCCGGCCATCAACTTTTTAGAAGAGGATTTACATTTTTTCGATAATCTTATACTCCCATCCGTTTAAAAATCTTCTGAAGTATCTTCTAAAAATAAATATCATCTGAGTTAAACTTTAATGATCATTTCAATAATCTGGCCGTTTATTTTTATTTTATTTATTATTTTTAGCCGGCAAAATTGAATGGTTTTCAATTAAAAAAAAAAAAAAAAAAAAAAAAAAATGAAAAATATTCTATAAAAATTAAATACAAGTACAGAAAATAATTTACTTTAGAGTACTTATTTATGAGTAAGTATCGAGTCCAGTACATTAATGTTAAATTTAACGGTTCTGTTTTAATGAGTATGGAAATACGGGCATGGGCTGGAAGAAAACGGAACAATGCCAACGTTATTTCGGTCGATGATCGAATCGGCCATGGTCGTTCAGACGCGTTGAATAAAAACTCGAAAGTATAAATAATAAATAAATAAACAAACAGTTTACATAAGTTGAATTAAAAATTAATGTTCCGCTTGAAAGTTGAGCGAAACAGTGAAAAATTGATTGTTTTAAATAACAAAAAATAAGAGACTGGTAATAAGAGATTTGGCATTGAGGAATGGTCAAGAGCAAAAACCGTGTCAGAATGCATGGCTCGCAAAACTTGCAACCCTTTCGCACGCTCTGAGACACTTACAGATCAGAGCAGTAGCACAGAGCAGAATATATGTATAGAGTTAAACATTTAACGCCTGCCATTGGAAATGCTTCCATCGAGTCTCGATTATTTCCGTACCATGAGCTTCATCGACCCACTTATATCCATTCATCTTCGCTTCTCTTAAAATTTAAATTAACTTATTTCATGTGACATTTATATGTATTTATGAAGGCGTATGAAGAAATAGATAATTTTTTTTTTTTTAAACAATCTTGAAATTTTAGCGAAAAATAATAAATTGAAGATCATGTTAAGATTTCAGCCCTTATGGAGTAATAATATTTAGAGTCAAAATTTCACATTTTCCATTCAAATAATACAAGAGAACATTTTTTTAATCTTTGAAATTTTATGTCCCATCCATCAATTTACGTACTAAGAAGTGTGATACATATTTTTCTAGAAAATTGAACGATCTTAAAAAAAAAGTCTTATGATTTTTAAAAAAATTTACTCTTTTGAAAATGATTAAAGTTGGACATATCCTACATTATAAAATTGTTTAAATTTTTTTCAATTTTCGGTAAAATTTTTATTATTTAACCCAAACATTAAGAATAAATTTAAATGAAAAAAAAATGTGGTTAAGTATTTATCAATTTTCAGTTTTAAATTTCAAAGTTCTAGCTTTGAAAGTTGTTACTATTCATATAGAGCTTAAATCAGTCCCAAGATTTTTTTTCATCAATAATTAGCTTTCAATTGAAATTGCGGTTGTTTGTGAGATCTTGAGGCAAACTTTACTTAAATTAAAATTTCTGCTGCAAAAGCAGAGATCGTCAGCAGAGTTGGGAGAAATGTGTATTTTTTTCGTGACGTTGAGCCTTATCTCGAGGTGAGCAGGCAGATGTAATTATCTCGACACGAAGTTCCATGCTAATTATCGAACCCTGGTACCGATGTTACCGTGTCAAGGTTACCGAAATAAGTTAAATGAGAGTAGAAGTGGGAGTAAAGATAAGAGATAAAAATAAAGCCTGATTGTAACAAAAAAGACAAAGATGAAATAAAAAATAGTGAGAAAAATAAAAGAATAAGGAAATTAAAGCGCACGGAAGATTGTGAATTTAAATCTAATGGTCTCGCGTGCAAAATTTTCTAGTCACGTATTTAAATAGCTTAATGATAAATCACTTGAGGTAACACTTTAAATCAAGAAAGAATAACGGCGGCCATTTAGAAAAAAACTCGTAAAAATGACAGAAACGCGCCAGTACTAAAACAAGTTTTATGTGAAAGAATAAGAATAGAAAAAGATCTGTGAGGAGAAGAAGAAAGAGAAGGAGCAGAAGAAATGGCTTAGGGGTGAATTATTTACATCTTTCTGTTGCTTTACATCGCACTGGATATTTTCTCGTTGACACAATCTCAAAATAGACAATGACTTATAGAAAACAACCGTAAAACTCATCTTCTCTGGTGTATATAAATCCCAGATGAACAAGATTTTTGGCGCATAAACCTAATCGGCTTCACCAGACACACTTGCCTAATATCTCAACCGTTTCTACTCATCAAAACATAATCAACAACTTGAATCTTCAACAGTAAATGAAATTAAAAGAATAAACTTACCTAATATAAAATAAACTCTTATTTAAAGAGAATTTACTGATTACTCGATATGTATTTTTATTTGGATAATAAAATTTTCATTTGATGTCGACGATGATGACCTGAGAAGAGTTTACGATAGACGCTCGAGTTTCTGTGACTGACTAATAAAATCTTAAGAAGGAGGATACAAGTCTGGATGCAAAAAGCCCCGCCATCGTGGGCTACACCAAATATCAAAATAGATTGCGTCAATTGCTATAATTCTTAGTAATATGCTCGTAATATATTATATTTTTCATTGGAATCAAACCAAATTTAATAGTTATTATTATTAATAATAATAACAATAATAATAAAAATAATAGCGACATTAATACCCACAATAAAGTAACAAGTTACTAATAAATCAAACAATAAAAACGGATTTTAAATAGAACAGATAATTTTTAATAATCAACAACATAATTATAAATAATCGCACCCGTGAATCAACAGGACGTCAATCGTTACTTCAACAGGTGGTCGATAAATCAGTGCACCGTGAATTCATTCCGTCTATACATTTTCTCAATCAAAATAAAGAGAAAATCATTATTGATATTATTAATATTAATATCACCATCAATATTATCTTCTCATCATCCTCCTATTTATTTATTAATGTAATTATAATTATAAATGATTAAATCATTTTTCCTGGAACAATTAGCCTACCGATGAAATTTGTTCACGAATAACAAATTTATTTCCAAGCTATTAGATATATATTCCGAGTTTTCGGTAAACTCAGGTCTCGCTATTTCAGTACATCTAAATTAAGTCCGGCCTAGTTGCTGGTAGATGTAGTTGTACGTCCGACTATCAACACAACCCTCGCCGACATCGCTTTATTTTATTGTTAACGCAATAAGTTTGGTATTTTCAGGGATTCGGAGAATCTTGTTAATTTGTCACTGAGTATTAACAAAATTTAATTTTATATAATTTAATTTAACATATCAATGGACAACACTTGTCCAATTTACGGTTTTTAAATTCCTAGAATATTAATTGCCTCTCAGTGGCTAATTAATTTAATTAATTATTAATGTCTGCACTTGGATTCAGTTCAGAAGAATTTTAATTCTGAAATAAATTAAGTTTCGAATAAAAAAGCTCGTCGATAAAAACGCGAGTAGTGGATAAAGCAGATGTGTCAGCCGTCGGACAGTCGGAATTGTGACATGGGCTGACCTCTACTGGCTTTACTATTTATTTCATGAAAAAATTGGAGGTAATGCAGAAACAGATTCTCTGATAATTAATTTTTTTAAAACAATTTTTGATCTAATTAAATAAATAATTGTTAGATAAAAAAAAATTAAAAAACTAAGAAATGTTTTTTAAATAAATTTTCGTTAATAAAATTTTAATTATCAACCGCGATCAAAAAAACCCAGCTTTGCCGATAACAAAACGGTAGCAAAGAAAGATCTTCCCTGATAGCCACCTTACCTGTAACTTACTGTCAAACTACGTCCGCAATTTGAAGCTAACTTGACGGAAAGAGTTGGTAAAGCAAGCGATTAACTATTAGTTACCTATAACTTACTCTGCAAACAGACGTCAAGACTTGCTGTACAAGTATTTCTGTCAAATTGTAATAAAGTTGAACGGAAATTTAACTACAAGTTTGATTGTTAACTTGTATTCAAGTTTCGGCCGTAGATTTCCGTCAATTTGCTTACAACTGTTGTCATGTAAAAAATTACCGCTAACTCGATGTCAAGTTAACCGTAACTGCTAGAAGCCAACTACTTACTGAGAAAGCGCTGGCTATCAGGGTTGAAATTTAAAAATTTTCAATAAAAAAATGTAAATACCTCATCGCAGGCAGCACAGCGAGGCTTAAGTCTTTCGGCATAATGTCTCTCGCAATATAATGCGTCATCGTGAACGCAATAGGCTAAATCAACGAGTAGTTCATGGCACTGAGCACACTGGAAACATGCGGGATGATAGAGCAGTCCAAGTTTGCTTGCCATCACGGCGAGACTCCCATATTTAAATGGCTCGTGACATACTCCGCATTCCTGAATAATAATAATATTTTATTAGATAAATTTTTTATAGGAAAAAAGAATGATAACTAATAATCATAAAACCCAAAAAATTTAATAACTCACATGTCCACGTTCAAGTACTTCCTGGACACTGCCGATGTCCAAAGCTATTTCATTTCTCGCGGCCATAAAATCATCAGCACTTGCCGCGTGCCTGGGGTCCAAATGCCGGCAATAAGTCCGCGCGAGATCTTGCTTAGGTAATTGAGTCGCCAGTTGACGGTCGCGATGACGTTCTCCAGGAGTTCCTAATCGCGGAACTGATATTTCCGGCAACATTGAAAAATATTCCTCCACCTGAAATAAATATTTTATTATTTATCAGTTCATTGCAAGAAATTGGGAGTGAAATTTTTATTCTCATCGCTCGGAATACCGAAGTGAAAAAATATCAGTTTTATCAGCCAAATCATTAAAAAACACTTCAAATGATTTATCTAAAGCTTAAGTTTTTAAATATTGAAACTTCATTTTTCTTAAAAATTTTGATGCAATTTTAAAATTAAATTAAGACAAAAACTTGTATTATTTTTAAAAAATCTCTAAATACAGATTTTGTAATTTTTAAATGAATAAGATCTATTTTGTTTATTTTTATTAAAAATTAAATAAATAATTTACCCCGCGAAGTTTCTTTTATTAATCTAAATAAAATCCTTCTCAGAGTGAATTTAATTTCAAGGAAATTTAATTAATTAAAAAATTACTCCGCGAATTTTTACATTGTAGAGTTATTTTGATTGATTAAAATTACAAAATGATAGTTCAGCTGTATCTCTTGGCACAAATCCCACCAAATAACTAATAAAACCAGACGCAAACACTTGACTCAATTAAATATTGCGATCGTAAATTTATGAGTATGTTCATAATAAAACGCATAATCGTTAAACTTGTGGGAAACAGTCAATATACTTTAATAATACTTAATCTTTACAATCTTTATCCATTTATTTATCAATTTATGTCCCGTAATACTATATATTTTTAATTCGATCAATAAATTAATTTATTACTTGATCAATCAACTAAACGAACAACTCGATTGGTTTTAATTACCGACGAATAAGACTAAAGTAATCGAATCTAGTAGCAGCAACGAGATAAATTTTCTCAAACCTCCGTTATGGAAATCCCTGGCCAGCTGCCAGAATTTTCAGTACTCAGTAATTTTAATGTTAATACTAATACTAATACCGATATCTTAAAGTGCAGCAGTAAAAAAGTTTAACAATAAAAATAATTAACAGCAACAGGCGCATTAAAATATTAAACAATTTTAGTTTAATTTAAATAAAAATCGCAGTGGGTCCAAATACGTCATCGGCTAATTTACGAATTTCCTAACGAACTCAACTGCAATCACTCTTTAAAGCTTTATTTAAACATTAATCATCACTGATCGTTTGTGATTGCCACGTGTTCTGGTTTTATCTCATCAAATCTACGTCAACGTCTTTTCATCTCGCCAGTTGCTTGAAATGTCAAATAATATGCAAGCTGTTTAATGTTTACTTAACATTATAATTTAAACTTATAAACTAGCTGTTGATACCTTATGAGGCGGCAGACTGGAAGGTGCCCAAGCCAGTCCTCGATCCCGCGGTTCAAACCCGATGTAATTGTTCGAGCTCTCGCTTTTCAAACCCAAACGCGCTCTCACTGACACCCATTCTTCGTGACAGACGTCGTGGACTTCCTTCGGGCACTTGCAGCTCGTGCAATTTTTCCTGAGAAAAATAAAACAATTAATTTCCGGTAATTAAAAATAAATATCTAGGACACTGCAAATACATATAGTTTATTTGATATAAGTGATAAAAGAATGATAAATATTTATCCTCCCACTAGATTTATTGAACGCTTCGATACACTCGGCTATACCTGATCTTATGAGTCATAAAAGTTAACTATCCGCGTGATTAAATTTTTTTTATTTTGTATTGGATTTTTTTTTATATAAATTCGATGATTGAAAAAGTTAATTATTTATTTATTTTTTTTTATTTCACTTATGTAAATGAATTTTTAAGATATATAATCTTTAATACGCTGTTGGAGTTTATTTTGATAATAAAAAATCATTTATTAAGTACTTTAATGGCTTTAATAAAAAAAAACAATAATAATAAAAATAAAAATGAGGTTATTTATAGTCGTGAATAATGTTTGAGCAATTAGTAATAAGTGTTAATTAAACAGTCCTTGAACTTGGATAATAATTTAATGTGTTATTATAAAACAATCAACAAAATGCATATTGATATTCATTAAAGTTTCACCGCGCCCTTCCGGATGTCAGTTCAAGGTCTTATCACTCATACAGTACGAATGTACTTTAAAAATGCATTTCTCCACTCCCCGGAATCTTGTTACGATAAACGTATATTTTATTATAAATTATTATATCAATTAATTGTAAATTTAAATAAATTATCATGCTTTCATATTTGTATTAATTCTGTTAATTTAGCAGCACTATTTTTAGAAGGATTAAAATAATTTTGATTTGCGTCATTGCCAATGTCAAGTGCTGTTAATGAAAAGTTTGGAAGTCGTCCCGATAATGTCATATAAACATTTATTTTTTTTTTTAAGGATTTGACATTTTTAAAAATCACAGTAATGTAATACGAGGGCGGAAAAATGATAGAGAGTACGAAGAAATGTTAATCGTCCCTCGTTTCTCGTTAGATGCAATTCCACACACCATATTATCCCCGAGTAGTATGGCATAGCAGCTCTAATGAGAACACGTTACGCTGAAGAATAGGTGGGGTTGTAAATGTCGTCACCACCCCGCGTTACATTCAACACCATTCAACATTCTCCGGAGCCCGTACATAGATTATTATAATGTCATTATAAAAATAAAACAGGGAGATAATAAACATGAATTTCTTTAATAAACACATTAATTAAGACATCAGAAAAAAAGTGCTGTCACATGTCAACGGCGTCTCATTAAAATTTCTCGCTTAAAAATAACACTAATATAATGCATCCTGTATGTGTAGAGATTTAAAAAAAAAAAAAAAAAAAAAAAGAGATTAAAAATAACGAAATAAATAAAAAATACGTTCCGTTAATTCTTAGGCGAGTTGTCGCGAGCCGTTAGCGGGAAACAACAACGCCCTGATAATAAATGAGGGTAATCCGATTTACACCGTGGTGGTAAAAGAGTACCATAGTAAGAGTACAGTAGTTGGTATAAAGTATGTATAGTAGTAAAAGGAACTAACTAATCTCTAGCTGTGGAGACTCATTGCTTTCACTTTTTTAGCCCATGTCCAGTTGGTTTTGTGCTGAATTTAATTCATTTATCACTTGACATACTTTTATTTTTCATAAATCTCATACTTAGCAAAACATTTTTTCAAAGGTTTTGAACAGTCTATTCAGTCCAAAATTTTTTTAGTATTAAATTTATGTATGATTAAAAATATAAGCATATTTTAAGTAATCAATGTAAAAATTTTTTATTAATTAGCCTTTTATGTTTAAATCAAATTTTTTATTAATTTAAACCTCTTTTATATAAGACATATTTGAAAAAATCTAAGTAACGTTAGTTACTGTTTTTTCTAAATTAGAGCAGCCAAATATAAAAATTAATGCATTGATAAAAAAGATAAACTTAATTAAAAAAATAAATCTTGTTTCAAAAAAAAATTTTTCTTAATTTTATAACTCTCTTCTACTTGGTATAGGAAAAATTATTCAAAATAATTTTCATAGATCAAGATTTTTTCTCTTGAATCAATTTCATCTTTTTATCAGTGTATAAATTTTTATACTGAAAGATCTTAAAAAAAAAAAAAAAATAAGATACATAAAGCGCTATTTAAATTTCTGTTTCAAAACTAAGTACTAATTGCTAATAAACAAAAAATAAAAAATTTGTTGCAACTTCCATCTGATCTAGGCGCTGACCAAACTAAAAAAAAAAAAAAAAACAAACTCACACACGAATCAGAAAAAGGACTTCGTGACTAGTAGCATACCTAACGATCAGCTCGAAGAGTTCATACTGATCGAAGACCTTACAATAGAGATGTAGGACCCGAACGCAGGCCCACTTCATCCCCGGCCAGGGAGCCAAGCTGAGGTCCAGACCGTCTTCCAAAGGACAGCGACCAATGGTCATACTGCGCCTCAACTCTGCGCCCGAAATCGTGGGGTAGCGATTCCTTCGATCCAACATGGGATTCCTTTTAGCAGAAGCAGTAGCAGCACGTGGAAGGTCAGTAGAAACACTCGCGTACTGCTTTATCTCAGCCCCTGACAAGGTCGGATACCTTTCACGGCGATCCAGCGAGGCGGTTTTCCTGTAGAAGTCCTTTTCAGGAACAGAAGGACACCTGGTGCGCGTGGAGGGCGGACTGATCGGTCGTTTCTTCGGTTCTGGAATTCTTACACGCACTCCCTGGGGCTCGCCACCCGGGCCAGCGACACACGAGACTCTTACTTCGACTTTAGGCATCTCGTGACCCCCAGAGCGTCCTTTGGGGCTCATCCTTAAGGATGAACTCGAAGAAGATGGTGGTAGAGCTGGCGTCGTGTGACGCCGTTGCAATCGCTCGTTCAGCGTGTCGTCTCGTACGATTTCATCTTTGTCACGAAAACACAGCTATTCATTCTTTGACTCCATTATTGGGTTTGTTTGTATGTGTATGCATATGTAGGTGTGGACTCTGATCCATCAGTCATCATCGTAAAGACTTTGCTAAGGATTAATATGAGGATTTTTCGTTACAATCGACAATAACGGCACTATTTACCTCCTAAATAAACTTTTAATGATGTTACCTTTTTAGGTTGTCAAGAAATAATAATAAAATTAAAATAAAAAAAAATATCGACAATTACATTAAATCAATTGGTTTCTTTCTCTATTGTATTGATAGTGAAAACTGCCTTTATTTTGACCTTGTTATCAACTTAAATGATTGCTCTGAAAAAATATTGTTCCTTAGACTTCATAAATTTATCGTACTTGGATTACGCCCTCACATTTTTTTTTTTTTTTTTTTCTTTTACCAAACAGACTGAAAAGTGAACAATAAACAAAATTAAAGTGCTTTACGGTGTTCCAGAGATATCACGATTAAAACATACGATATATGTATTTATATTTGTATTTGTATTGGTATGTAATTCAGCAATCCATTTTCTCACATTGACTGATAAATCTTACCGAGCAAGAGTCTCTAATTGCGATAAATATATTTAATTATTTAAAAAAAAAAAAAAAACAAAAAAAAAACACATACTCTTAATGGAAATAAAATAGCCAGCACTAGCGATAATATGTACTCATATTCATTTTATAAGGATAAATCCCGGTGTAGATGCATAATTTGACGACGCATTGTACACGCGCAGGTGTTATCAAAAGAGGCCATGAGATTTATCCTACACACTCTCAGGTATATCTCACGAGGAGTTAAGTCACCCAAAGGCGTTATTATATTTTATATCTGTTTGTTGTGCTACCTATAGTCTCAGCTAATGGCTATTAATTAGATAAAAAGTGTTTATGCTAGTATTTAAAGGCTATTATCGCTTTAAAATTGTTTTATATTTGCTTATCATCTGCAAACGTGATCACTGATCATTTATTATTACTGTTATTATTTTTTATTAATTTTGCATTTTAAAATTAGCGTCACAAATCACTGATTTGTCAACACACTGTTAGTGTTTTTAAATGCTAAAACTTAAACTGCTGTAAAAGATAGACAACTATATTCAATGGAAGCTCATTAATAATATAACTATTATTGTTATTTTGGTATGTACGTGCAATAATAATTGACCGACAGTGCATCCACAGAAGGAGCATATTTCAAACTGGCGCCACGAGGTTCAGTCCACACGTAGGTAGGCTGTACCTCTACACGCGGAAAAACATTCTACGTGTGATTCAAGAATTACTCGCGCACGCGCAACATCTCGGTGTCATCTGGTAAGAACTTGCAAAAGCTTTTCTTCAAATTTAGTTTTATTTTTACACATTTAGGGTCTTTGACGTTATGGTTATTATTATTATTATTTTTATTATTATTATCATCACGATCACAACCTATTTAAATGTATTCACAATAAGGGAGATCAAAAACTTTTAAGTGGCTTCTTAAATGCTTATCTCGAAATTGCTCAAACAAAATAGATTCAAAGTTTAGCAGTACACACATTCTCACAGATTTATTATTATTTTTATCCGAAAACTTTATACTTGTTTACATAATTAAAGTCTTAACTTTAATTTACACGTTGTTTATGTTTATCTTACCCCGATTAATTTTGTTTTCGGTCATTACATTGACGAGGCATAAAGTTTACTGAAACCACTTAATTGCGTAAAAAAAATCCCGGGTGAATTTATATTAAATGCAAGCTTGCTGTACGCATTAATGCTAATAATGTCGAGTTTGCGATTTCATTATTTTATTTATATGAAATAAAATAAAAAGTATTTCACTTGTACTGCTTCGTTTTATTTAGCTTGAGTTTATTCAATGTTGGCAATTTTTAAAGCTAAGTAATCATCGCTGGAAAAAGTTTCAAAACTTGTTACTGTCATTACTGTTATTTTTATTTTATTATAAATTATAAAGTTTATTTAATTTTAGAAAACATTGTGCAAAGTTTAGTGAGCGTAAAAATTCAGTTGAGTGTAAAAAGTCTAAATATATATAATATAAGTACATTACACAAAAGTGTAAAGTAGAGGCGGGTTGAAAAAAAATAGTCATCTTCTCTAATTTCATTAGTGAGATGAGCGAGCTGACGACGATGACGGGAATGACAGACTGACGACCTTGGTTTCCTCGTCTTTGACTACTGCCGGGGCTTTTTACGTAAGGCCAAGCTTGTGAGCTGAGTGAGCTGTATAATCTGCGTCAAAGGCACTGGCTAGCAACCTAACAGTCTCCTAACTCTTCAAAAAGCTCACCACTATCTTCCTAGATCCATAACACATACATTCAAAAATTACCTACGTTTAACTGTGGGCTGATGCCTGAATAGTATGACAGTTTGTTGGCAACTTCACTCACTGAGTCTGTTGTTACTAATAGTTTCCTGTAGTTTTCTCCATTCATATAACTATACTACTTTTTTTTCTCTGTAATTAATTATTTTTCGTGTTAACATAACGTTTGTTTATCAACAATTTACCCTGTTTATTATTATTATTATTATTATTATTATTATTATTATTATTATTATTATTATTACTTTACCAGAAAAAAAAAAAAATTACCATGACCATTATTATCAAAAATTATATAAATATTTATAAATTTCCGAAATTTATTAAAAATTATTTTTAAAAAATTATAAAATTGTTCGAATGAGTGACAAGCCTAGTGATTAATTCTTTAATCGACTATGAAAATTTAAATATTTAAATATCGAGCTACTTGTGTTTAGACAAGTGTGATGCGCGTAATATATTTAAAAATACAAAATATATTTACGTAGAATTACTAATCATTAGCAGATCAATGAGTTGTTTTTAGTATAATTATTAGTAATAAATAATAATTTATAACTAATAACGTTTAGTGGGATTCTGGTATAAGTATTTATAGAATAAAGATATAGAAGCTTAGTGGAGTCATAAAGGCTCGTAAAATTTCCACGGTTTGGGCTTGATTTCAAGTTTCCGCAGTTATTCATAAGATTTATGACCGAGTAAAAAATGTAGACTCTGCTCACTCCAGTTGCTTCTTTTCCCATCAAACTAATCGCTCCAAATGAACGGAATAAATGAAACTGTTAATTATTATTAAAAGTTAAATTTGTTGGCAATTTCAAGATATATACTACCCAGATGTCACAAAACATAATTTTTTTTCATCACTTAATGTCGTTATAAATACTTAATACCGAGTTTTTTAATGTTGTTTTTACATATAAATCATTTGTAAATACGGTACTTAACCCATACATATTTTAAACATTTACACGATTTATTTATCTCATGGATAAATATATACGTATATTATTATTAAATGTATTTATCAGCCGTCCGATAGAGTTACCATTTTTAGATAATTTTAATTTGTAATGGATTTTTTTTCGTATCATTTTATTTGCGATTTATGGTAATGATAACATAGTAATCACGTTGTATAGATGATTGATTTATGTAATAACTGATCCTTGGAATCATATCGCTATTATTATTATTATTATTATTATTACTGTTTTTTTTTTTATTTATAAAATTATTTCATTATCAGTATAAGTTACTACATATATTGTTAAAAGAAAATCAAAATCTTACTCATTAAGTTTCAAGGCTCGAATGCAAGGACAGTGCAAGCATATATTTTCATGATGTGAATTTTTAATAACAGATGCCCGTGGCGCCGGCAGCGGTGGTGGTGGTGGAGGCATCACAGGCGGTAAATCGCTAACTGAAAATCCATTTTCCCGAGCTATAGTTTTCCGAGCCCCTTTTCTTCTCACCGCGAAATTACGCTCGCGAGATGGAAACCGCGGTGTTTTCTTTTTCTCTTCCGTCACTTCTTTCACTGATAACCGATCGTCCCAAACCATTTTATTGTTTTACGTATATTTATCAACTTGGACAAATATTAATTCTCGCAATCTGTTCGATGTTTATACGGACGTACGTAAATATAAAAAAAAATAAATATCACAGTTATAATTACACTGGAGAAATAATAGGATCTCGGGTGATACTTTAAGTGAAACTAATGCGTTCATCGGCCAAGATAAACAATAATGACCGCTAAAAAAATATTCTAATGTCAACACAGTGTCTATCGACTTGATCCGGTAGATTGAATTGTTACAATCAGGTTAATGGACAACAAATTGATGGCTTTACTTTGAGAAAACAAGCAATTTATTATTACAAACAACTATTATTAAATGTTTTTTATTTTTACAGTTTTAAATAATTATTTATTTTCAATTTAACCATTAAATAAAATGTTTGTTTGTATTTATGAATATAGCATTGATATGTCTAATTTAAGTTCTCAAATTCCAGCACATAAAATGAATACACACAATATAATATAATAACCGGACACAAATTCTCTCAACATTAAAATTAACGGGTATGACCTTGTCGACAATCAATCTACGGGTACTTACTAGCGATTACATGAACACGAGACCGTTTTTGAGCAATGGCACGAACCTCAATTTAAAAGAAGCTATACAATATATAATACTATTGATACAGTATATATCAAACTTATTAAGTGAAATGTTGATATGATATGAACCGAGTTTTCACAACGACATCGCGTTTTAAACTGACACGTTCTCCAACTGGAAGTTGCACTGCGCGTTCCACTTGACGAAGTTAAATGGAAAAAAGAAGCAACAATATAATACGAAAAAAACGAAGTAGAAATGACAGCTACTTGGAGCACACAAGATACGACAACTCGAAAGAACCCGCGGCCTTCGCAAATTGTTTTTTATTACGTGCCATTGTCGGTACGGCAATTTTCATTTGTGCAATTACACACCGATGTGCTGCGTGTCACATTCGACACTGGAATGCTACTATTAAATATTATTTTAAATTATCTGTGACAAACACACTGACAAAAATATATTCACGATTTTGAGCTACTTTTTTTTACTACTCCGAGAAGAAACACTTTCACTTTAATACTTATACTGAATATTTTAGTAGCGGCTTACGATGAGCCAAATCATCGTGATATAAAACTCTTTATATTAATTTACATTAAATCGAACCACCCGCTATTAACTGTTAAATTATACTAACTGCTGTACGCCAGTTACTCTCAATAATATTTTTCGTATTCTACTGAGATTATACGCCTGTGTTGTATTGATAACGATATCTGCAAAATAAATAACCGCGTTATCATTTTAACGCCTCAGAGCTCATTGTCCAGCTGATGGAATTGTTCAAGCAACTTATCATTTTTAAAATATGTCTTAATAATGTAATTATTCAAATTTTATTTACTATCTTTTTATTTATTATATTATAATAAATTTTTTAATTTATTTAACAAAGAAGTAGCACAGACAAATATTTTATTACAAATAAAAATCATTTAATATTTTTTTGACGGGTGTCAGATATTTTTTTAAATCAACTTAATTAGTAAGTTGATTTATTATATTACTTTTACTATTATAATTACAAATATTAATAGAAGCTATAAATAATTGTAATTAAAAAAAAATTAATTGCAGGTCTACTGAATAATAAATAACGTCTTATTTATGCGGATAAAATTATACTTATTAAATGAATTTTCTAAACTAATAAATAATTCCTAATGAATAAATGATAACGTATGAAATGTATAAATTACGTCGATGTATCTATAAATTGTATCAATGCAGAAAACGAGTGATAAAAATTCTTAAAATAATTTTTATTTATTTGTAACAAAAATAAAAACATTGAAACAAAAAGTGAACAAAGCTAACTCACCCGGTGCAATAAATACCCGATCGTTCATTGCCATCATCGTCATTATTATCATTATCGTAATTCAGATCCTCAAGATCGTCATCGTACGCATTCCCAGGGTTATGGACAATCGCAGTGTGTTTTCGCGTCTCCCATCTGTCGTTCATTGTAAATTCTAATGTCGCTCTCAATCACCTTTTTCTCCACAATACCTGCAACTTCCTCTCGTTATTTTATTGCCCCCCAACAAATAAAATAAATTACAATAAAATAAGTTTCAACTTAAAACAACATTACTGTTTCCATCACACCAATTCAATATAATATTAAATAAAATTACAATTCTATTCACTGGACATGGTAATACACAAGTTTAAGTTTCACGGGCAGACACAAAATTCACTCTTCTTCTTCTCTCTATACAAGTCCGTTTGAAAAATCAAATAGGAATAAATAAAAAGAAGAAGTACAACTTCTAACTTTAAAAATATATTCAACTCTATTCCATCCGCATAGATTGAATTTTTTGATACCGCGTAATATTATAGATCCACACCCACCGAAACTCGTTTTATCGTCGCGTTAAATGTTATAACTATAACTATCCGGAGACTCGTGCGATAGCGCGCTTCGAGTGTATGATCACATTCTAAATATAGTCAGACATTAAAATCACGCCTCAGTCCCCTTTAGCTTTATATTGTGCTTGGTGTTTGATGCTTACTGCTTACTACTTTACTCGCTGTTTGGTGGTTGATGCTCCAAGACTATCAGTATCATGGTGTATGGTTAGTCATTTTATAATGTAATGTGTAGCAACTAGTGGAGTGTAGGACTCGACTAATGCAAGAACACTAATGTAGGAGATGATACCATCAGCCAAACACATTGACAAGATAAGAGAACGCGTTCTTTGATCCAATACACAACTTCCACATACTTTTATAATATAAGCCTTACAAGTTACAAGTATTGTATTTATACAAATAAAACATATATATGTTTCTCTACAGATTTAAAAGTGAAATGCAAGTAAGAGTTTACGTGCACACATGAGTTGATGTTGAACGAATTGACAATGCGTCATAACTGATTGTAACAAGCTCAACGGCGAGTCGACAGTCTGTGTAGTATTATATCGTGTATATTAAAAAATACAAATCTTATCTTTAAATTTGCGGTCACGCGGCGTTATTCCACCGTTGTGTTGAGTGTAAGTACTCGAGATAATCAATTTAAAAGTACATTACCTCTACATACTTGTTTTTACACTCAAATCATTTCATTTTATTATTTTTTAACCAAATATTCTGAGTCATTTCATTTCACGCTCCGTTTCATTTTTTTTTAATACTTTTTTTGGGTCATACATTTTATTTATAAACTTTTTAATGTAATTATCGCCTCGATTACGTGGTGCAAACAAAACTTTGTAATCGATAATGTTTTTTTTTTTAAAGAGCCAGAATCGAATGTCTTACTTTGCAGATAAGAGAACAGTAATTGTTAGGCCTTTTTTTTTTTTTTTTTTTTTTTTTTAATACAATAGTTTAACCTAAATATTTATCTTAAATGCACCCAAGTGTGACATTCAAGGTCTGTTGTCTCATCTAATGACTTCTAATGACGTCTAACACGTATCAACACCTCGAGATTTATTTATTTATCACTATTTATTTTCTTTTGTAGTTTTTTATCGTCACTTTATTTGAAATAATGTATTACGCCGACATATATTATAAATTATACGACAAATGTCTCCGTATAACCTTTCTAAAGCATTCTAATAAAATTATTAAATAACATCGTACTAAAAAAGTCAAAATAATAAATTGAGTTTTATATTCTAAGTCTAAAAGGTTTGGAATGTTTTAAAG
The DNA here is from genome assembly GCF_013202065.1 of Cotesia typhae. Lineage (NCBI taxonomy): Eukaryota > Metazoa > Arthropoda > Insecta > Hymenoptera > Braconidae > Cotesia > Cotesia typhae. Next base: position 5,812,814 of record NW_027423757.1, on the reverse strand, counting down.
ACATAATTACAATTTAAATAAAAACAAATAGCCTGAGAGATGATAATTATTTAACAAAAATCACAAATGCGCGAGTAAATTGTCGAGGTATTTTTGCAATGGAATTCTTTGGAAATACTTAAAATGTTGGTGCAAAAAGTTGTGGAAAAAGTGAGTCATTAGGCGTTTTATCCTAAGAAACGTAATAACGTTTAATTTAATTTAGTTTTTTTTTTTTTTTTTTTTTTTAATCAGTAAAACGCTTCTCTGCTTAATAAGTAACTCTTTTAATAGAAAAAGAAACCACATCCGTATAATTAAATTAAATAGTCAGAAATAAACAAAACACTTTAATTTTAAGATTTTAAGAAAATTTATTTTGATTGAAAAATAAAAATACCTGACTTTTGATTTTAAAATTGAAAATCAATTATTTTCAATAGGACGTATCCAAATACACAGATCAAATATCAATCACCATGTAATAAATGTTATATCATTTCCACAGTAAGAGATAACACTTGAGCACGATTTGAATATCAACAACTTAAATCCGTATATAAGGACAACTTATAACCAAGTCACGGTAAATTTAGTCATACTCAATATAATTTTAAACACACTCATCGCAGTAACCAAGAAAAGCACAAATAATAATAACAAAACTAATATAACGCGACATACTAATACTAAACATAATAGTTTACTGACTAGACAAATAAAACTCAAGTCCGATGTCTCAATTTATTCCACAAAGGTGTGTCGTTATTATTACGCAATTAATACAAATCATGTCACTGTATAATCATAATAATTATTATACTCCACTAGCTATTTTCTCCAATGACACTTTGCGGTTCATTAATAACGATAATTATTACTTATTACATATATATTACTTAGTAGTGGCACTTTTCCGGGTAATTTTATTCACAAGCTCACATGCATCGCTTATCAACAGAGCGTTATTACTTTAACATGACCGACTACTATGTACTATTATATTGTAACAAGTACGAGATTGTACGCACAAAAGAAGGCGCTTATTATTGTAACTCAGTAATGAAGATGATGATCCGAGATACGAGATGTCTCGTGGTCGCTATGAGAATGAGAGCACGTGCCACGATGAATACTGTCTAGTTATTTATATTATTTATTTTATAAATACACTTAAGAACTCATTTTGGAGGGTGTTATTTAATTTAAGGTCAATAAACACATTAATTGGTCTTATTCAATTTTTAGTTTTCGTGATTTAATGTTTAATTGTTGGAATTACTGTTTAAATTTTTGGGGAAATATTTTGTACGACATTTTAGTGTGAAGTTTGTAAGCATCTGATTACTGTACAAATTATAAGGAATTTTAGCAAATTTAGAATTTTTTTTTTCCAAGTATTTTCATGAAGTTGTTATTTATAAAATCTAAAAATTCAACTTTTTAGTTAAACAATAAAAATGCAAAAAATTGGGTGACTGTTCTAATAAACATTCAAATTTTTTAAATATAAGTCCTTATCAATTTTCTTAAAAATTTTTCACTTAGAGAATTTTAAATAAAGTCGAAATTAAAGCCAATTGATAATTTTCAACCATAAACACATTCAGAACGGATCTTGAGATGAAAAACAACAATACTTGTTGAGGGTGTTTTTAATTTAAGGTCAATAAAAAATATTAATTGGTTTTATGTAATTTATTATTTAATTATTGTAATTACTATTCTAATTTTTGGAGTAAAACTTTATCTATAGAATTTGAAAAAAAAAAAAAATTATGAAAAATAAAATATTCCAACTTTGAATTACTTGTCGAATTTTTCATTAAATTTCACTTATATAATGTAACTTTTTGCACCCTTGATAAAAAAAATTTTCACAGTACACAAAATTCGGAAAATATAAAAATTAAATAAATACTTGATATTTTTATTCAGCGGGTAACGTTTTGTTCTAAAGATTTGTGTACTGTATACTGTATACTGTACCGAGAGATCTCGTATCTTTGGCTATTGACCAACAATAATATGAATCACCGGTTGACAAAAAATATAGCACAATAAAAATGATACGTACTCTTTAAAACAGTTGTTTCATTATCCATTATTCTACATTTACTTGTCATGAGCGTGTCTTTTAAAGTGAATTGATTGTGAGCCAAAATCTCCGAGATTCATGTACTCTTTGTCGTATAAGTAAGTTAGTAAGCGTATTGTGAAATACTAAAATAGAAAGAGCCATTGGTTGGATTATTTTATTTATTTTCTGCATTACTCACGCGGCAAAGATAAACTGTCATTTTAACATTGAAATTAGTTAAGCTCGTTGAATAACCGGAAAAAATTTATTGTCTTAAAATTTTAAATAATTCGGATGAATAGAGCATTAATTAGTTCGGGGTATGAATAATCAAAGAAAGCAATTAATTGTGATCTGACGTAACAAATGTAGTTAATATAAGGAAGTTCTGCCATTCGTCGACGTAAGATGTCTAAAATCATGACCTCAATGTATGTAATAAATATAATAATGTGTTGAGAGTTCAGTAAATGTGAGGTGGCTTCGTAGAGTCACGAAGCCCCATCAGAGAGTGCACAATTAATTTGTTATTACCGAGTAGCTATGAGCAGGGTAATCCAGAAAGAAGTCTTGTGAGTCATTCGTCCATAATACTTGTCTAATATAAGTACATAGATCTAAAGTGTGTAATTATACGTGGATAATTTAACTGGCGCTCCCAAGTCTGACAGCCTTCGCTGTGTATACCTTGCTCGTAGATTCTTCAAACTCTATGCTAGTTTAATAAACTATAATAAACCACTTTGTTAAAGTTACGATACGACAATGTATGTTATTATTGCTATTGTTGATGTTGATGTAGTTCTTTTGGTAATTAAAATTACTGTACTATTATTAATTCCAATGTTCAGACGTCAAAATGTCACTGGGAACATTTGCCGCTGATAGATATATGTAGTTGTATTGTAAGATGTATAACATTCCGACAAGCCAAAATCAACAGTCTGAGAGGCTAAGATATATATCACACACATCAGGAGATATAGATCACATCTGTTGGGTGAATGTTATTGTTGTAGTTAAAATATTCAAATGTGACAAAAAATTTTTGAAACAGAAATTTCTATCAAGCAGTATTGAATTAATTAATATTAAAACAAAAATAATTATTGCGAAAAAAATATAAAATAGTTAAATTATGATGATTAAAATTTAGTAAAAAATTTTTAAAAATTACAAGTGCAAATTTTTTTGTCGTAATTAATTAAAAAAAAGTTCTAAAGTTTGAGTAGAAAATTTCTCTGAACTGTTTAAAAAATTATTACAGCAAAATAATTGTTCAACGATTTCATTCTTAACCGTTGTGGAAAAAAAAAAGTAATAATTTACGTAGAAAATTTGTTCAATGTTATAACTAAGAATTTTATCATAATTGCGATGAATTACACGAAAACTAACGCTTATTTTATTACACAGAAACACTAACATGCCAATAAAAAGTATTTTATTAAAAGTAATAAAATTTAAAAACTAAAAAAATATTTTTCGAGCCTCGAGTGTATGTAAAGTAACAGCAAAGGCTATAATAAAAAATTTAATAGCAATAAATGGTGTTTGCCATTGAAAAATTACAGCGTTTATTTTAATACGATAGTCATTTATCGCAGTGATTTCCATGAAAAAATAAAACTGAGGAGACGAGTTAAAGTATTTATCGGTAAATTAATTGTAAAAAAAAAAATATATATATACCTCCATGTATGAGGCGAAAATCCGGAACATGTTTCGCCGCATTGCAAACACGGCTGGCCATCCTCAAGGTCCGTGATTTGAACGTTCTGTAACATAAAAACCATATAAATAAATATTATTATTTTTTTTTTTGAGCCTCTTATTTTATTATTTTGAAGCCCGAATAGCTTGTGTATATTTGTTACTTTATAACGGGTAATTATAATATTAATCACGGTGCTAAAAAAAGGATGGCTGCAACGAGTGAGAGGTCTAGATACCGGGAATGAAAGAGAAAGACTCTCGAGTAGAGACTTTAGTAACAAAACAAATATGGTAAGAACGCCTACATAAACTACCTCTGTACCCACGTCAGTTCTGGCATCACCAAATATCGACTAGACACATAATATGCTCCTCACTTATGTGTCCATACTCATAAATATACTTACCGTACACTAAATTCAGGATAAACAAAATTATTGTTATTATTATAATCGTAAGAATATTAATTCAGTTAAAAAAATTTATAATTTATTATTTACAAAAATTTTTAAATTAAAAATAATAATAATTTTTAGTAACCCGGTACTTTTTTTGACCTTGAGGTGGATCCATACAGAGATAAAAAAATATAACTCCACCCGAGTTTTATTTAATTACTACGTCTCGTAATATATTAATTGATGAAAAACTAACATAATATAAGCAAGTAAGTTTTAATCTTTACTGACAGTAAAATAAATATAAAATATTGCATGATAATCACGGAAATCGTAAAAGAACGTGAATGATTTCGTAGGCAAGTCATTTTTTTTTTACTCATATTATTTACGTGTAATATACATAACGTGTAAGTAATATAATAATATAACCAAAGTATAAGTGGGCACTCTAATTGCCCAAGAGTAGATATTAGTAAAATTATTTGAATATACATCGAACTCATTGATCCATGTCTAATATAACTAAATAAATAAACAAGCTAATTGATGTAATTTTATTTGATTTTATACTGATATTTATTATATAAATAACCAAAAATATCGTACCGAGTCATGAAAATTCCGTGTAAGTGAGTCAGTTGATAGTTTTCTCAAGCCAAAAAAATCGATACCGGCATCCAAATGGTCGTAATCATCATCGTCCTCTCTTACAAGCTCGTCATCATCTCTAAATGTATACCTATCTGGTGAAATATTCCTGGTGCGTCTGCCCAGATATCGTCTGTCAGTAATTCTCTCGGGACTTTTTCGTCTCTCGGGTGTCTTTGAATTGGTATGAATTCTAATAACTGTGGCACCGTTGCGTTCAATACGCGTGGAAAAACCCAAATCGCTGTCGTCATCCTCGTCATCATCATCCTCATCCTCATCCTCATCCCCGTCTCGGTCCTCGTCGTTGTCGTCATCCTCATCTGACAGCAGGCAACGCGTTCTCGGAGGCTTGCTAGACTTGTTCTTAGTCTTCTCACGTTCCGGCGACTCCTCGCTGGAATACCACGAGGACAATTCTCTCTCAATCCATGACAAATCACGTGAGTCGCGGTGGTGATGATGCTGGTAGTTGTGGTTATTCATTTTTTTAACCTCCTCCCTTTTGCCACCATAATCATCTCTAAGTCTTAACTGCTGTTGCTGATGATTCTGATAATTTTGATGATTCTGATGATGAAAATCCTTTGAAGACGAAAATACTTTACGGTGCTGTCTTGGTACCACCTCGTCAGCCTCGATATTTTCAAACGTGGGTGGAGAGAGAGGTCTTGAGTGTCGATTGTCTCTTCTCGGCTTACTCTTAATAGACTCTGACTCACTAGAATTATTTTTAATGTCTTTCTCCTTTTCCTCTTTGTCTTTGCCTTTTAATTTTAATGAAATTTTACGAAATATCTGTCTGTCTCTCGAAGACTCGCGCTTGTTATTACCACTAGAAGAGTCCCTATTTATGTTCATTTTAAAGTAATTTTTATCCTCCAAGCTTCGGTGCCCCGAATAATTCCTCCTCCTCTCCTCGTGCTCACTGGAAGACCCTCTGGCGCTTCTGACTAGATTAAAACCTTTTTTGTGTTCCCTAATCTTATCGAACTTCCCAACAGACAGATCAAAATCTTTACGATTGATTTTAGTTTTATCACTCGCGGTCTTTTTTCCCGGAACATAACTATCACAACAGTTTCCGTTCCGCCTACTCCCATTGACAAAACCCGGACAGTTTGAATTTGAATTTAAATTTTCTCCGACTGCTTTGATGAGCTCAATCGCGCGGTTTGGTGACTGCTCCTCGCAGTGTCTCCAAGATCTCTTATCCAAATAAATAAATTCACGTTTGCAGCCTTTGCTCACAGAATCATCTAACGGTGATAACGATCTACCATGTATAAAATCACCATTTATTTTCCTGGATGACGATGACGAGGATGAATAACGCGTTTGCTTGTAACACTCCTCACCATCTTCATCATCATCATCTTCTTCCTCATCCTGATCCACATCGACATCCTCGTTTTCCTCTCCATCTTCCTCTTCTTCATCTTTTTCTTCTTCTTCTTCTTCTTCTTCTTCATCTTCTTCTTCTTCTTCTTCTTCTTCTTCTTCTTCTTCTTCTTCTTCTTCTTCTTCTTCTTCTTCTCCACCAATCCGCGGTTTATCATATCGACACTCGTATTCTTCGAATTTCCTGACAAATTTAATGGGCTCGGTGATTCCGTTACTCGGCGTTTCCACATCGTAAAAAAAATTCCTCATGTCCTCCTGGTGGTAAGTTTGCTGACACTTAGCACCTCTGCGTTCACGATCCAACGATTCGTCAGATCGTTTGACCTGTTTTGTGAAACCGTTGTTTGACGGTTCTAACTTCCCGTTTGTAAGTTTCGGTTCACTGGATTTATTATTGTCACTATTATTACCGACTATTGAAGTTGATCCTTTCGACTTCCGCCGCCTATAATTAATTGGCTGTTGTTGGTTTCGAATTCCATGCTGCTGGTACTGCTGATGGTGCAAAATTTTTTCCTGATCGTGATATTTGTTTCTGTGTGGCTCCCAAATATTTTTACTGTTCACATTATCTCTGCGCCTTGACAAATGCTGTTGCTGTTTATGCAAACTGTCATCCTTATTTTTTGCACAGACTTCCTTGTACCCGTTGCGTAATTTATCATTGTTGTTGTCGGTTATCAATTGAAACCGGTCAACACGCGAGGATAAACTGTACTGGTGGATCTTATTGCGATTATCATTGCTCTGACCGGAGTCACGTAAGCTCTCCTTCTGATCACGATCTTTTATAATAATTGGCGACCTTACTTTCGGCTCTTCTTTCGTCCATGTGTTCCAAAATCGTGACTTCATTATTGTTTTAAATTATGTTTTTTATTCACTAATAATAATAATAATAATTTTTAATAAATAACAAATCACTAAAACTTATTTTAACAATAAACCACAATACCGATCGAATATAAGATTGCGTTGCTGGTGAACGCGTGACAAATACTATCGACACTCTCGATTGTACCCGAAGGATGGCTTTGCGATTGAATCCCACGCGAGCCTGGCTTCCAGACTGAGTGAAAAATTAAGAAACTGAGTTAATAACAAAACCGAGTTATTTAAACAATACTTACTCGGTACTAAATACAAATATATATAATAAAATAAAATAAAATAATGTTTATTGAAAACGGTGGGTATTAAATAATCCCGGTGTATACTACTGTAACTCAGTTTCTCTTGTCTGTATAATTATTGTTATTGTTGTTGTTTGTACCGGCGCGATGCGATCGTTTGTGGTCAAAGCCGAATCACCGAATCCGGCAATCGAGCAGGATACCGTGCTCGCCTGGATATGAATGTATGTAAGCAATGTAATGTTAGAGTCCGCACATACATAAGAGACCACTACCACCAAGTAAAATGGTGTATGGTGTGCGGTGTGTGGTGGATCTGAGAGAAACACAAGATTTTCGAGGTAAGATTAATAACGGGAGAGAGCGAGAAAGAAAGGAAAAGAGCGGTGAAGAGTGAAACGAGGCGGGCCAGAGAGCGACCCTGAAAGTCGCCGGCGACTTTCACGTACGCGTGCACTTTGCCGTGTTGCTCGCCTTCTTGTGTCCGCCGCAGCTCTTGGATCTTGCTCTTGCTCTTGCTCTTGCTCTTGGAACTTCGAGTTGGGTCTCGAGTCTTGGATCTCAGATCATGGGTTTAGCTTTAGCTTCAGCTCTTGCTTCTTAGTCCTGGTTCTCCACATGTAGTCTTCCCTTTTTGTTGTCACTAAAATGAATTCACCGTCTTCAACATTTTTCTCTCACTCCATATACATCCACATCCACATCCACATTCTCTCTCTCTCTCTCTCTCTCTCTCTCTCTCTCTCTCTCTCTCTCTCTCTCTCTTCTACTCTTATTCTTCGAAACTGCACTCTCGATTTTACTAAAAAATCCTTTTATTATTATTATTTTTCACTGTCATCGTTCACCGTTTAACTGTCCAATAGGAGTAAGTATATTTTTTTTTCACGCTTTGTCTGGTGGGTGAAATGACGCAAGGACCCAAAAAAGTATCGTTCATCTCAGCCGAGCCTTTTGAGCCACTTGGGATGTGTAAATCCACCAGCAGTACTCAGTAATGTGAATCACCACGTAAGATTACGTCCGACGAAAAGGAATAATAAATAATATTATAAATGTCGGTGTTGGTGCTGGTGTCGATGTCAGTGTTGATACTAAAATTCCATACCAGTCAAGAGTTAAATATTAATAATATAAATATAAATAAGGAGGAAGGACTTAACAGATGATACAGGTTGTGTTTGGTGAGGACGTAGGTCGAGTGAGAGCGACGAACTGATCGACGCAGAAGACGATGTCGACAGATCCAGCCGGTCCGTCCGGTTGAGGACACGCGGGAGAGCAAGCAGGTGACGCCCTGCCCTGCCTCCCTGGCTTACCTGGCTTACCTGCACCTGAGATTCTCTGGTATCTCCGGATAGTGCATAGTGGATTCAGGATAGAGAATACCTTTCAGGTGGAGGGGACAGGGAGCAAATAAGACGGTTGTGTCAGATGCAGCTAGAGCTGAGATAACACCCAACAGGAGTTGAGTCGAGATAAAAAAAAATAACAGTACAGTCAACTTGTATCAACTCAACAGAGTCATCGACATCCAGACTGTCCTTTTCTAATCCTATCTAATCTTAATTTTTCCGAGCAGGAAAAAATCTGTTTTTTTTTTTTTTTTTTTTTTTATGCGCTCGTGAATGTTGCTTTTTTGCGGAGATTAAAAACTACCAGATCGATGCAATGCAAAAGTCCCGAGTTTAACGGTTTCACGCGCCAACGATCATCGCAATTAAGTTCCGTTTTCTTCGGGCGATCGAGTCTTTCGTTCCCTGCCGAGTTCAAAATCCTGTGATTCATTTGTTGTTTCGTTTTTAATATTTAGTTATGTTATATAATATTAACGATAATATCATCTGTTTTTGATAGAAGGTATATGTAAATGTATGACTCTTATTTGCACGCTGTGGTGCCAAAATATGGACCCTGGATTGATGAAATGATTTAATTTACATTAATTTGGGGATTAATTGGTTTAAATTATTTTTTATTGGGGTTTACACGCCCTGGTTCTCGAGATTCGCTCACGGCCCTGTGTGTGGGATGTAACAAGGTCTTCGGTACATACGCCTCTGCTTTTGCAAATCCGGCGACAACGATCAACAGATGACGATCATTATGACTATTACCTCAAACATAATATATATACATTAAAACAGACGAAGCTCTTTCCAGTGATCCGGCTAAGTAATTAAGTAATTAACCAGAGCAAAAAGATTATTTTATATCTCGGGATTTCATTTAGAGGATTTTAAATGCCCTCTTGTGTTTAACTTTTTTATCTTTTCATCTTCTTTTATGGACTTGATGGATAACAATATCGTAATTAATTTTTTTAACTTTATTACAAACAAAAGTTCTGGCTAAATACTGCGATTATATTAATTAATTATCATTTTATGAAATAATTATAATAAATTGAGTAAAGAATTTTTTTAATGAATTTTATTTTAAGTAGAAAAGGAAGTTATTAGTATGACATTATTAAATTTAATAGCTATTAATTACAATTTATTTTGGTTGGAAAAAAATTTTTATTACTGCAATTTATTTGTCCGGCTGGGCTGTTCTTTTTATTAAAATTATTATTATTATCATTCTGGTATTAGTAGTAAATCGGGGTGATAATTGACAGTTAAATATAATTTAATTAAAATAGTGATATGTGTTTAAAAGTACGGGCCATTGTGTTTGGTGTTATTAAATACATCGAAGGGAAAATAATAAAAATACGAGTTGAATAGCTCTGATTTGTAACAACGATGAGTCATTTGCAGGTCTACATTGCTCTACACAATGTTCCGATACTATACGGCGAATGTGGCTCAAATGGCGAATAGAAGAGAATGGACATTTTTAGATTTTTATATTTTACGATAATGAAATCCCATTGGTAATTTCACAATCCCTTTCAATACAATAATTTCTCGTCGCTTTAATCTTAATCATTATCATGCATCACTATTCAAAACATACGGTATTTTCTTTTTTTTTATAAACAATCTTTTATCTTCTTAAATATCACAGAGTTACAACTAATACTTTGTAACTAATTATTTTTACATTAAGAATTAATAAATTTTCTCACAATTATTCTGCGAGTGATGAGTGATACTGATTATAAGAATGCAATAAATATTCAAATGTTGTAATAATACAGCTTACAGCATTATCGGCGAGTAATCCCTCTACAGTCTAAAGAACACACTATACTTGTTAATAAGCGATACCGTCGATATTAAAATTTAAATAGAAAACTACAGTAAAAATTTAATTAAAATAGCTATTAAATTTTTATTTTTTTTTTTGCTCATTTTAAGCATGTCGAGTCTTTAGACTTTATCTCTTCGCTAATTAAAAATAATTATGTTACTAATAATGATAATTATAATGGCTAGAATGATGATGATGATAATAATAATGATAAAAATTTAATTTATTTCGAAACAAATAAAAACCCAATAAAAAGTTTAACTATCACCATAAAATTTAATTAATAAAAATATAACGAGACCAATAAAAAGACTATCACTATCCCCATGATCCAGCTCGTTAGTTTGACTAGCGTTGCGTTACGTCTTAAACTTTTTTCTATGCTCGTAGCCCACGCCAAAAAGTATAAAATAAAAAATCAGGTAATACATAATTCATATAAATTTTTAGTAATCTCGAAAGATGCGATGCACGTTTTAGTTTCAGTCCTTTCTCTCTTTCCTCCTCCAGCTCCTCTTGTTCCTTCTTCTCCGCTTCCTCAACAGATTCCTCCCTTTCTCTATTATTGTTATTATTAATATATACTGTATTATATCTGATATAATATGAGTTATATTGATATATAATAATTCTCTCTTAACTTTTAAAAATCAACTCCTACGGTTAAACAAAATAAACCGCCTTTTACACACGCTTATTAACTATCTATCAGTTCATCGCAATCATCACTGTCATTCAACATTAATCTACTCTACTTGTTACCTTCAAATTACAATTTAGTCGTTCGAATACAAGAATAGTCATACAAAAAAGTACTTATTATAATTTATATAAATATGACATCAGCCCGTCGGAAGTGATATCACACTTTTTTTATTTATTACTTGATATTTATCATAACAGTATCAATTATAATAATCTAATTATTGTCAAAATAATTATTATTATCATCCATTGTTTTAACAGGAAAAAACAAATTATTTAAATACATCCTTGTGATCACGCGTATACTTTAATTTATTATAATATTTTATAAAAAATTAGTAATTGATATTTGAAATATTTTTTAACAGAAAAATATTTTCGATTAATTATTATTTACAAAAATTTTAAACTAATTACATCACGTTACTTTCGTTGAAACTGATAACATTTTAAATACTAATTTTTTATATAAATATTTATAAAATTCAAAAAGAAATGTTTAATCATTAAAATGTTTAAAAACGATTTTTACAGTACACCTAGTAACTCAAAACGAGTTATTATTACCTAAAATTACTCTTATTACATTTACATCATCGTAATTGAATATTTAATTCTTACAACTTCAAATAATTATAAATATCTTTTTATTTTCATAGATTTAATAAATTCCTGAATGTAAAAATAATTCTTAATTGCGAATATGATTTAATAACTGCAATTTTAATCAATATTACTATCAATTAGAAAAATTTAATGTTACAAATATCTCTAAAATAAAAGTTTATTTACTTCATTATTTTTTATGAGGTCGACACACCTCTAACCGCACATAAAAAAAATTTCCAATTCAAAAATTGGTCCTAAATGTAAATCAAATTTGTCGTAGAAAATATCGATGATTAAAATAATAATAAACAATAACAGTTACCATTTATTTTTTCCAAACTACTATACCATCTGTATTAATGCGGGAAAAAGTTGTTAAATTTATACGCAGAATATCCGTACGTATATTTAAATATATTTAATAATAAAAAAAAAATATCCGTGCAACACCTGAGGCGAGGCGTAAAAGTTAACAAAGCAACCTACAGTTTCCTTTTTATATGTCGCACGGCTCCTTCTCACGAGTGACGTAGTCATCATTTTATTTATTTTATTTTTTCTATATAATGTGCTCCTTCGACTTGGACAATCGTCTTTTATTTATATACAACACCATATATTTATTTATTTATGCGTTTATATTTATAAAATGTACATACATATATAAATGCTATTACTTTGTCGTCAAATACGCCCGCGCATTAAAATAGCAAATACATAACATACGACACTTGGTTTTAATCATCAGTATGAAAGGAAACGGACTTTGATTGAAAAACTAATGGATTCAACACTCTGCCTAGTGTTAAATGTTTATTTATGTATTTATTTTTATTTTCACTTACTCTAAAAAAATTTATGAGTTAAAATAGTTTCTTATTAATATTTTTATCTGAAAAATAAAATTTATAATAAAGACGTTTGCAAAATTAAATTATTTACAAGAAAATTTAAACTTCAAATTTTAGAATTTTTTTTTTTGTTTAAATTAATAAATAATAAAACAATACAAAAATTTGAACAAAAACATTATTTTCAAAAAAAAAATTTTTTTTTTTGGTTCAAAATTTTTTTCTCTTCAATTAAATTTTTTTTTATCAACTCCTCAAATAAATAATAATAATTATTTACATGACCCACCAAATTAGATCAATAATTTTGACAATATTTGAACGAAATATTGCAAAGTTCATTTATAATTTTAATTATATTTGTTTGATGATTGATGAGGTAATAAGTGGTTAACATTTCGTCAAAGTAAGTAACTATGTGAAAATTCCCTCGGGAGTAAAATTATATAATATTACATGACGTGTTTCGTATCATCAAAAAATATTTGACATCACATTACTCCAGAGATATACAAGTCTTAATACCTTATGTCACGTAATATCAGCATTATATTATATCTTTATCTTTTTATGCCTTTAATCCGCTTTATAACATAATTTCGTTGATTACAAATTTTTATTACAGTATATATATTTGTATTATACACAGATTATAACGCCAATTAGCAATTTATATGAAATTTATAGGAGAATATTTTTATTTCCTTACTTATACGCTCGTACAATTCAATTAAGCTCGAAGTATTAAGTATTGCTACTGCAATTTTTAAATCTTAAACCTCTGATGTTTAGTAATCGTACTGGAATTTAAAATGTGTCGCTGTCGGATGTTTATATTTAGCCATGGAATTTAAACGGTTTGAATCTTTAAGTAAACCACCTAAATAATTTATCGTACAGTCAAATCAATAATAAAAACTATAAATATTTTTATTATCATTGATAATCACAGGAAAAAATATTTGTGCAAATAAGTTAGTAGTAGAGTTAGTTGTTATGAAACGGATATAAAAAATTTTTAAAGCACTGTACTTATGATAAAAGGAATAAAAAATTATCAGTCAAGGAGCGGCAATCGCTTATAAATTATGCATTCGTTTATCGACAATAGTTTAAATTGATTTTTCAATAATTTTACACGGAGAAAAGAAAATAGTTACATTTATCATTTTCCATTGATACGAATCTTATTTTTAATAAAATCATAAATAATACTATGTACAATGGGATTTATTAATATTTCCGGTAATAATAACTACGTTGTATTGTAACTAAGTAAAGAATAAATATCAGTGTAATCTATAAGAATTAAAACTATGTAGACTCCTAAATTCCATGCCACATAGATTTAATAACTATAAATAAGTGATTAATGTCAAAACTATAAAATTTTAATTATTATTTACCTTCAAATTAATATTCCAATTACATCTTGTCAAAAATATTCTAAAAAAAATGTCGTTTTAAAGAGTGTACATATCCCTATAAAACTCTTAGTTATTTTACTCATTATAATGAATAAATAATTTTTTAAGAGCCTGTTTTATAATTTATAACGTCAACATTAAAAAAATCTTCTTACTAGTCAATTTGTAGCTAAAATTCCAAGCTAACTTTTATACTTAACCCCCATTAATTTTAAATAAGAATTTAAATTTAATCCTATAGGATTTTTATCATTTAATATTAACTTCATTTAAGTTTCTGTTGGAAGACTTCTTTCGAGAAGTTAAAGAGAATCCAATAAAAAAGCATTTATTACTTAAAACTACCAAGTTTTTATTTATATTTATTAATAAAAATATTCACAAAGTAAAAGCTAAAAGTTTTCAGTGGAAAATATTAACTTTGAATTCTAAATAATGTGTAGTTTTATCAACGGAAACACATTAAGTACTGCTAGGAAATCCAAGCAGCGATAAATTAATTACTGAAGAGAGTGCAAATCAAGTTTGACATGAAATAAGGGAACAAGAGAAGAAAAACAAAGAAGGAAATAGCAGAGCGGTGAATTACAAGGTTAAATTAGAGAAATTGCACAGTATAGTATGATATATAAGGAAAACAATAAAACAAGCTATTGAGTAGCCTTACAAGTTGAACTTTCAATATCATAAGAAAAACAATAGTGCAAATTGAGATCTACTACCTACAGGTATATTTAATATGTAACGCGCATTTTCTTCCCAACTATGAATATACTCCGTCAATAAACATTGACGGAGAAATTGATTGCCAATACACAAATAGAAGTTATTGAGTTACGTCAATATTGTGAATAAAAATAAGAAAACTTATGAAATAAAAATAAATAAAAAATTAAGGTAGTACCCTCGCGACATATAGTGCGAGTAAATTTGGGTATAGTTTAGGATATTTTTGTCTTTCTCACTTGCTATTCTTTACTCACTTCTACTCATGGTTATTTTTGAATAATACAGTTATTTTTTAATAATATTTAAAAATCTAGATGGTAAAAATCAATGAAAGTTTGAAAAAAACAAATAATAGCTGTTTTTTAATAGTAGTTTAGTTTTTTATGAAAATCTTAAAAAAAGTTTCTTAGTTATAATAAAATATACGAGTAAAATTTTCGGTATCCCGTATATCACAGTGCATAACCTCCTCTGAAAATTCGAACTTTGAAATTAAATATTTCTGAAACTAGATGGTCAAAAAATTTCAATTTGCGTCAATCGATGAAGAATTATATGAATATTAATCTGCCAAAATTTAGAAAAAATTCCTAAGAAAACGCCTCTGGCGAGGGTACTACCTTAATAAGAAGCATTTGTGTGAATCTTAGTGACCTTAAAAGCTTTGTATTTTTATTTATTAAATCTGCTTCATGTTTTTTACAATTTTTTAACTAATAGATACCCCCTTCTTCTTTTCCTTGAAAAGGAAACACTCAAAGATTCCAACATAACAGTACCGAAGGTTTAGTCGATCATGAGGGACTCGAGGGTGCAGCTTCGATAATACTCTCTAGGTGTGGTCGTTTTATAGTTTACTTACACAACTATCCAAAAGACCTACTTAGCCCGTTAAATCTTCAAATATTTTTATTTACCTCCCAGAAATTATTTGTTTACTCGATAAATTAGCCAACGATTTAATTGAAATATTTTAAGCCCGAATTTTTATTTAAAACGGTGAAATTACAATAAAAAATTCAATCAATTAAATGACTTATTCAAAGTACAATAATTGAATTATTTGAATAAAAAATTCATTCTTATAAATTGAATGCTTTCCTCTTCTTTGCTTATTTAATAATTCTAAATTCTTGCGTTTCTTATTATCGCACGCCTTTTAGTTAATTAGACAGGTAATTTGTGTTCTTGTTTGTTTAACACAAAAAGTGTAATCTCGGAGGTTTTTTAGCGATATTTAATTATTGCACGCTTTGAAATTTGTTGAATCACGCAAGCTTACTTTAGTATATTTTTAGGACAATCACTTAATCGATTTTACAAACCCCTTGTTATTTTATCATGAATACGTACGTATAGTGTACGATAAATTTATGTATAGAAATTAGATACTGGTAGAATTTTCGTTGGCGTTTGACATTTTTAAAATTTTACTAAATTTACGAAATTTAAATTCTTCACAATATCTTTATGTCTTCTTACGGTAAATTAAAACTTTCAGAAGAATTTCAATTTAAATTAGAGCATTTTAAAACTTTATTTACTGTTGTCATTAAGCTTGCATTTAAATTAAAATAACTCGTAAACTTAGTTCTAGAAAAAATTTTAAAGCTTTTGACGGTGGGAATTTTATTCTTCAGAAAATAATTTTTTTATAGTTCATTTATTTGTTCCCATAAAAATATACAAAAGCTCTTTGACTAAGTATATCAATCCTAGAAGTAAAATAATTTACTTGGTATAGTTTGGGAAAAAATAGACAAACACCAATAAATGTCGATATGTATTACAATAAATTTTTTGTCGGTAAATTCACTAATACAAACATGATCATTTTTAAGTACAGTATTTTTTTTTTATTTATAAAAATAAAAATTTTTAGGTTTAATTAAAAGGACTTCGCATGAGCACAATACATTTTTTTATCGTATTTCTGGTTGTTTTTTATTAAGAGTTAGATTTCCAATTCCGCTGTTATAGTTTTTTCTTAATTTTTATTGATTTAAGAGAAAAAAAAACTTTGTTTTTGTTCATTTTCAAAGAATTACACTTGTTTGGAATTATGTTTCAAAAAGATCGAATTAATTTTTTTTTATATATATATTTGAAGAGTTTATTTATTAAGCTTAATAAACTTTTTATTTATATATGTATATATAATAATAATATTAATAATATTTATTATTATCATTTTATATCTCGTATTTATTCGGGTAATTAAAATTAATAATTCTAACTTTTAATAAAGCGCATGATTATAAATTTTTTTCCAATTTTTAACTACAAATAAAAATTACCGTTAACACCATAAGTAAATCTGTTGATTTCACAGTTTAATCAAGAGAAATACAAATGGAAAGGAAAGATAATGTATATAAGTAATTATATTCCCGTAATCTTCAGAAACAACAGCTACAACTTTCTTGAATAAAATATATTTTTACTTATTTATTTTTTTGTAAAACGTTCTCATTGAAATAATAAAAATTTTTTTGTCATGTTAAAATGCATTTTATTCCATATCACCTTTCGCAATTTCAAAAATAATTTATCTCAACAATTTAAATGTTTGATTTTATTTTCTAACAGCTAAGAGCTCATAAACAGAGACACCAACACACTTTCAAATGCTGATATAAATCGATGCATCTTTATGACCGTCTTAACTTTGGGACGGACAATCGTATATCTTGTTACGATAGAGAACCAAATAAATAAAACATCTCAATAAAAATAATTAAAATTAATAAATAACCTGAAACATATTTTCAATATATAATAAATAAATCATTAGAAGTAAATGAAAATATTTAAACGATTAAATTTTTTTTCCTTTTTTAGATACAGATCTATCCAACATTCCTAACAGATAAGCCCTAAGGCTATGTTTTAAATACGCGCGAAAGGAACCATACTTTAATTGCATCGATGTATTCGATTAGCTGCCATAAATAGTCAATACTTGGTTAAGATAAAATTTGCAGAAAAAACGTTTGGCTATAAAATTTTTTTATTATAAATTCTTATCTACCGCTTCGCGTGTTTTCTTCATAACTTAAATTACACTATTTTCTTATCCGCTATAATCTCAGGCTATTTTTTAATTAAATAAATCTTACAACCTTTAATTTTATTTTCATTTATATTAAATGTATTTTTCTTACAACATCATAAAAGCAACAATAATAAATTATTATTAATAATAATAATAAATTACAAAGCTAACTCCAGAAGCTGTAACTAAAAAAAAGGAATCCACGTGGGAGATGGAACTTAAATAAGCGTACACTCATTGTGTCAGTGCATTGTTTGACAGACAATAGATCTTTTAATGTCAATTGATTTTTCGTCACACACTATTTGACAAAAATTCTTATGTTATAAAAACGTAATTTAAATAAAATAAGTTACAGGTGTATTTTTATAAATAGTAAATAAATTCACAGCAAACTATTCGGATTCAATGTCAATAAACAGTTTTTTGCCGCTGATTGATCTCCCGATTAAAAATTACAATACTGTACTTAGACTTCTTAACATTACTCTTACACAGACAAATAAGCTCTTATGTACTAGAAAAAAAAAAAAAAAAAAAAAAGTTGTGATTCACGTTATGATAAATGATAGGCTTAACACTCTAAATAAAACATTCATTTTACAAACAATTCTGTTGCTCAAGACACAATTATCAAGGATACATAAGGTACGTATGTATCGTTATCTATGTACCTTCTTCCGAGTCATATCGCGTTACGCGGAAACAATTTTATGAAAAATAGTAAATTACTCCATTTATTTTTGTTGAAATAATTAGTTAGTGTTTGGGAATTATTTCACGGTCACATTCTCCGTGAAATTGAGTTATTTGTACGTCATTCATTATATATGAGCTGTATAATTTATTTAGTCCATTTAGTATAATTATTTGTCTTCAGTATTCATATATATAAAAATTTACCTATGAAGAAATCGATGTATGTTGTAAATAATGGCCGAGAGTTTCAAAATAATTTTGTTAAATTACGACGATACCTGTTTTAGATATATTTCTTCTGAGTTTTTGAATTATAATATAGTAATAATAATAATTATCTTTCAATAAATGGAATTCTATTCCAAACCTTTGCTTCAAGATCACGTAATGCCATTCAGTTCTCTCAAGTCTCTGGAGCATGTAGGCAGTCAGCCGATTAAAGTCGACATTAATTTCATCTCATGCGTGTTGTGTTATGTATACACACAACATCGCAATCCTCGTATAATGTATATATCTATATAATACCTATAGACATAGATATAGATATATTCAATACATACTTGTGTAGTTGAAGGACACACTCTCACTTATACTGGTTTTACGAATTTAGAAAATATGTCATCACATAGAATCGCACCTGAGACAAAAACGTACACCTGCAATCCTGATTATTCAATTAAATCGCTCAAATACTCTGCACTCAGTGCTTGCTTTGCCACAAATTGAATTAAATTTCAAACAAGAAGTACCTCTTGTACTCTTCACCTACCCTTTAATTAACTGACTTATAATTACGCCAAATTACAAATAATTAAAATTAAAACTTAAGATAATTATCTTGCTAATAATTTTTTTAACTAACAAAATAAAATTTACCTTCACTTGCTCGTCGATCAGCCTGTCTCCGTTCATTTCAAATTTTAAATTTAACTGATGACTATAATTGTTTAAATAGCTCGTAAAATTTACATTTTTTAACACTGAGTTGTCGAGATACTTTTTTATCAAGATTTTAAACCGCTAATCGTACGTATGAAAGACTTTCGAGTCATTAATTCCCAAAACAAATATAAATATATTAATCACTCAATCAACTTTGAAATAGAAAAAAAATCCAAGATACTTTTTTTTACGATGACGCACTAAGAAGTCAAAAACCGCTTTGTCACAGCCAAAAAAATTACTATTCACAATAACTCTTATAAAGTTATAAATAATAAACACGATTATTGATACTCGTCAATTTCACTATTTTTCAAGCAAACAAAATGAAAAAAAATAAATATACTGTTAATTTATTAATCTTGAAATTAAAGAAAATAAATAAAAAAAAAAAAGGTATATGTAAATAGAAATAAAATGTGTATTATTTCGGAGCGTACGAATAGTTAACGCGCACGTCGTCCTTGCACTTTTGAACAGCACCACGAAATTCAAAACTCAAGTCCAGTGAGTTAAGTTTTGCGCTTGCGCGGTTTTTGTTATACTTTATTTCGTTAACGCACGTGGGGTAATTTCAATCACTCCTGCGCATACTATTTATTTATTTTATTACTTTATTTAATCTACAATTCTTTTCAAACACATCGAGTAAACAAATCGCTATTGCTCACTAAAAATATTTTTTCACTTCGTCAAATATTCCGAGCAAACATTCGATCGCAATCAACTATTTATTTTGTCAATCATTTGGTACTCCAATCGCAATCAAGTCAAAATAATATTTTATTCGTTTTTCAACCCTCTAAATTATTCCTCAAGTAAAGTTTCGATTAAAAAAAATTCAACGTCACCAAAGTTATTGTGATTGAATTTTAATTGTAAATTTAGTCGGTAGAAAAAAAAAAACTATCAGCTTGTTTAAAAAAATATTGAACAGCAAAATATTTATTTTTTGTCAAGTTATTTAAAAGTTACTAGTTGCCGGCAGTTTGCACTTGCATTTAAGTTTGTGTGGGTGAGTAGCGCGAGCTAAAAGCACGTGGCGCATCTGTCAGGCGCGAAAAAATATTAAAAAATACAATATTATTGCTTAATAAATTTTTATTGGGTTTTTTTCGTTACACTACACTACACTACACTACACTACTAGTTACTTGAATTGACAATTACTGGCTTACATTCACTTACTAGATTACATTATTAATAATATTTAGTGAACGATATGGTAGACAAGACAAGAGCGGCAGAAGTTGAGATGGACTGGACACATGAAGTATGTAGTAGTATAGCGGCCGGCGTTTATGAGCTCCGCGTCGCAACTGCCGCCACGGGTAAAAAACCATACGATGACCTCATCACCAGCTGGTTATATGTGTAATGTGTTCTTTCATTCTCCGTAGACTTATATTTACTACTACTGAAATATTTACCATACTGAAAATATTTTTTATTTAACAATTTTGTTAATTAAAAACTATTTTTAGTTTTTATCTGGAGGAATGTTCAACAAATTTATCTTTCAACAATTTAGATTAAAAAAAAAAAATTTTCCGATTAGTATTTTGTAATTTTCAAGTTCAGATGCAATTTAATAATTCAGAAAGTAAAAAACTGTAATTTTTTTTATCTAAAATATTTATTATTTATATTGTTTTAGCTAGAAATAATTTGAAAATTTATTTTTTTTGATTACAAAGAAAAAAACTAAAATTATAAATTACATTAATTGATAAAAAAATTGTTCTATCATTTAAAAATTAACTCCTCGATAAATTGAAATTTTATGATAGAAGTTTTTTTATTTAATTCGTAACTAAATAAGTTTTCGCATAAAAAGTTAAGCCTCTTACGCGACAATAAAATTTTTTAAATGCCAAAATAGAGTGCCCTACTTTCGTTGTTTTATTTTATTTTTTTTCCCACTCAGAAGATAATTGGGAATTTTCAAGAACCTCTTGAGAGTACGTATCTCAAAAATATAAAAATAATGTGTATGATGATGCGAAACTTGTCAAAATATTTCATTATTTCAATTTAAATATTTCTTAGCAAAATTTGTGGAGCTGAAAAGTTATCACAATAGCTCATTTTATCATATTATTTGAATACTGTAATTAGGTTGGATTAATTGAATAATTCGAACAAATAAGTAACTGTAAATATTTAAATATTTTACTTAGTTATCAAGTGATCGTCATAATTCATTGTATTATATTTATAATAATAATTATTATTGTTATTTAATAATTGTTCATTGACCACACATGTACATGTTCTTGTACGCCTACATTATTGAAATTAAATTGAGCGTTAAACAATCGATAAATCGAGCATTAAAGCGTGAATGTATCTTTGTGATGCTATAACTTTTACCCAATAGCTCTACTCGTATTTTAGATTATTATCGTGGGTTGAGGTCCTTGTATTGTTCATTATACTACGGAAGCGGAAATTATAAAAAATTCATAAAAATAAATGTCAAAGTTCTCTTTATTCTCTTACCCAATTTACATTTTTTTGCTGCTTTGCTAAAACTATTTTATCACTTTTAATCCTTTAATACTTTTAAAACTATCAACAATCTTTATCATTATTATTATTATTATTATTATTATTATTATTATTATTATTATTATTATTATTATTATTATTATTATTATTATTATTATTATTATTATTATTATTATTATTATTATTATTATTATTATTATTATTATTATTATTATTATTATTATTATAATATTTTTATACATTTAATAAATATCAACTAACCAATAATCAATAAGCAACTGGTTTAAAAACCCAAGAATTCAAATTACGCGGGAAAAAAATGCGCGCGCATTTAAATATAAGAAAGCTCATGAACATGATGTTTACATCGAGCATGTTTGTACAAGTAGATTTAATTTTTTTCACGTGCGTTGGATGTAACATTAACAATGTATTACAATTAGTGAAATATTAATTTAAAAAATTCCTCAATTATAAATAAATATTTTAATATTTTTCGTTATGAAGTGAACGAATAAGTTATTTTTTAAATAATTTTGTGGTTATTTATTCTTATATTTTTCTAGGTTATTTTTGTAATTATTTCTCAAGAATATTTTTATTAAAGTAATTGATGACAAATTACTTGTTAAAAAATGGATAAAAAAGATCCTAAGAAAAAAATTCCAGAGATAAAACAAACTCCAGATTCAGACAAACCACAACCTAGTACTAGCACTTCAACTCCAGCACCAACTGAACGTCTCATGTCATTCCTTAGTCCACGTAATTTATTACTTGGAAGCAGTGATAAAAAACCACGTGGTGCTGGTATCAGAGCTATACCTGCACCAAATTTAAAAGTTCAACGTAAAAAAGTAGAGTACGTATTTTTTTTAAATTTTTATTTGTTCATTTATTGAGATGATAATTTATGTTGTTTCAATTAGGGATAGTACGTCAGCTGACGATGAACCGAGTTCTGGTAAAAATAAAGGTAGAGGCAGAGGTCGAGGCCGAGGTCGGGGAAATGACCGTGGTAGAGGAAGAGGCCGAGGAAGATCAAATGCTGTCCAGGTATTTTGCTTTATATTTTAATTATTGATAATGATACCGAATTTAACAGACATTTAAAAATTTGGTTATTAATTACAAGTAGGGTCAACCCCATTTTGGGCCATAACTAAGTGAAAAATTAACATTTTTAAATTTTTTTCTATTCTGCTTGGTTTTACGGCGTATTTATAATAAAATATGTCGTGAAAAAAAAAAAAAAAAATAAAAAATAAAAATAAAAATTTCAATAGCTTTTTTGCCTTCAAAAATTGAAAAAAAATTCTCTGATTTGATCAAGTAATTTTTCTGGTTATATCGCGTAAGATTACACTGAATATAATCCGAAAAAATATTATTTCAATATTATAATTTGAATTATACTCAGTAGAATCTTGGACTACATAATTTTTTCGAAAATTGTGATATTCAATTTTTTTCTTTTTTAAAAAATTAAAATTTAAAAAACTGTTTTACTCCTGCTAATTTCAGTATCATTATTTATATTAATGAATTTGTTCTTTTTTTCAACACTATTTATTTTTAGTCTGTTGGAATATTTGCGGAAGGAATACAAATAGATGTACGTCCTAGTTCTTCTGGTGGAAGATCTAGTTATGGCGGCGGGGGTGGCGGTGGTGGAGGCGGTGGTGGTGGTGGCAATAGAGGAAGTATTGAAATACCTACACTCAAGTTGGACTATGATTTCGACAAAGATGCTGAGGACAGAGTGTTGGAAAAACTATTAAAAGATGACCTCATCGATAATGGCGATGATGACGATGATGATG
This sequence comes from Cotesia typhae, assembly GCF_013202065.1. Taxonomy (NCBI): domain Eukaryota; kingdom Metazoa; phylum Arthropoda; class Insecta; order Hymenoptera; family Braconidae; genus Cotesia; species Cotesia typhae. Next base: position 5,788,898 of record NW_027423757.1, on the reverse strand, counting down.
ATTATGACTACATGGAAAATGCACCAATTGCTTTGCCATTAATTAGAGGTTTTTATTTCTACTTTTAATCTCACTCTAATTATTTAATATTTTTAATTATTAGTATTAATTATCTATCTTGATTTTTTTATAGACCCAAAAGGAAAACAATCTATTAAGAAAATAAAAGCTGAACCTGGATGTGACGATGATGAAAGAAGAGCCATCGAGCCGATGGCAGTAGATGACCTTGAAGAAGAAAGGGATTTAAAACCAACGATTTTAGAGAACGGTATTGCTGTGCCTCCACCAGAGCTCAAACCAAAACTTACTAACAAATTCATTCCACCACTGACTGATAACTCAACCCAGCAAGTCCAACAAGTTATTAAACAAAGTGGACTTATGATGCTACGAGTATGTTAATTAAGTCTTTTTATAAGAATACGTTGCGTTACAAATGCCATAAAAGCGTACCAAAAAAATTTTTTTCGGGAAACAACGTATTTTTACTTTAAATGCATAGAAAAGATGAAAAATTTTTTTAATTAAATAAAAAAATTATCACAAATTTTAAATTTCAAAAAAATTTGATCAAAGTTAATTTCAAATTTGAAAAAAAAAAATTTTCATAATTTCTATGCATTGTAAGTAAAAATACGTTGTTTCCCGAAAAAAAATTTTTTTGGTACGCCCTTATGGCATCAGTAACGTGACTTGATAAAAAAATTAATAAATTTATTGTCTTTGTTTTAGTTTCCAGATTGCCTTCCTGGATTCCCTAAAACTGAAGATAACGCTGGTCCGTCTTCTGAAGAACATCAAGCTTTAACTGGTTCAGATGATCAGTCTGCGAATATATTGAATAATATAACAAAGTTGTGTACACTAAGAGATCTTCACCCTGGTGTGATAGGTAAATTACAGATACTCAGGTCAGGAAAAGCTAGACTTGTCCTCGGTGAGAATAGTCTAGTTGTTGAAGTCGGTTCACGAATTGGGTTCAGACAGGTAATTAGACTAAATTATATTTATAAGAAAAGTAAACTTGAATAATGATCAACGTAAAATGCTTTTTTTTTTTTTTTTTTTTTTTTTAATTATTTCATTCGTTCGCTTTATTATTCGAGTTAATTAAAGTTACTTAAAATTGAATAACGTAACCACGGATTTTTTGGCATTGCAGGACATAATTGCAGCCAAGATCAACGGAGAAAATAAAGAGATGATAAATCTGGGACCAGTTGATAGCACACTTATATGTACACCAGACTTTGAAAATATGTTGAATCGACTGAACCTTGCTATATAATTAAGAAAATTTTTTCATCACTTTGTTATTTAATATCGGTGAATAAATAAAATAAATAATTTTGTTTAAATTTGTGTATTTATGTCAATGAATTGATGATAAGCGTTTATTATAACGCTATCATTTAAATTTACAAATATTAATTAAGCATTCAAAAAAAAATAACCACGTTTAAATTCCATATAAATACTTGCCATTACATTAATTATTTAATTTTAGTATTATAATTATTTTTGACATACACTACACACTAAATTATGTACTGATTAAAGTAGATATTAGTTTCATTCACTGAGTGATTAAGTTCGGTCTCAGCCGAATCAAACTGATGATAATCATTACTTAAAATTAAAATATTGAAAATATTCTTACTTAACACACATCAGTCGAGTGACACAGTTTTAAAATATGCTCATTCGTATTGTAAGTAATTAATCATAAAAAAAAAAAATTTTTTAAAACATTCAGTCACTTCGTTCGATACTGTGTCCTTTTTTCATTGATTTAAGAGCTTTTTCTCGAAGTTTTTTTTCGAGCTCCTCTGTATTACCTTCACTCACATCTGATTCATCAGAATCGGCAACCTTCTTTTTCTTGTGTTTTCGATGCTTCTTGTGCTTCTTATGTTTCTTGTGTTTCTTTTCTTTCTTTCGTTTCTTTTCTTCTACTTCACTTTCCTAAAAAACAAAGAAAATTTATTTAGTTTAAAAAACTATAATATTTATCATATTGCGAAATTTAATTATTTAAAAAGAAAAAAAAAATTAAATTTACCTCTGATTCACTGGTGCTAGTTTTAGCTCTCTTTTTACGTTTCTTTTTTATCTTTTCATCATCAGAACTGTCATCATCTTTCCGCTTTTTCTTAGAAGACTCCTTTTCAATTTCTTCGTCATCAGAACTAGAATCTTTCCTTGACTTTTTAACTTTAACTGGCCGTTCATCATCACTTGCAACTGAATCTTTTTGGGCTTTTCTAGTACGCGATTTCTCTGCATCTGAGGAACTGTCACGTCGCTTACGTGATTTCTTAAGCTCGTCATCAGAACTAGTAGAATCTTTTTTTGACTTTCTTGACCGTGATTTCTCATCTTCACGACTGTATTTCTTAGATTTTGGTTCATCGTCATCAGAAGACGAGTCTTTTCTAGGACGTTTAAATTTCTTAACTTCTTCTTCAATATCTTTACGCGATTTTCTTCTTAAATCAGCCTCACTTGTATCACGTTTTCTACTCATTTCCATTTTGCGTTCTTTATTACGCTCGTCAATTAATTCAGCACGTGTCGTCATTTCTTTAATACGTTTCAATTGATCTAAATGTTTTGTACGTTCATCGTCAGATTCAGAACTACTGTCAACTTTTTCAACTTTTTCTTCTTCAGCTGAACTCTTTCTAGACTTTCTCGACTTATCATTTTTACGTTGCTTGGCTCTTACCTCTTCATCACTATCTTCTGAGTCCGAAGAATGATCTACTTTGTCTTTACGAGATTTTTTAATTACTTCAACGGGTTTTTTAGCATTTATTACCTCTGGGAATTTTACTGCCGGTTTTTTATTGTCCTCTGCAGGGAGCTTAATTGATTTGAATGATGACCGATCGTCTTTCTTTAATTGAAATACTTCAGTCGGTGGCATGGTTATTGATTTCAAAGAATCTTCTTTATTGTCTCTGTAGAAAATTAAATTAAATTCATCAATATTTATATTAAATTAATATTCATAATTATTTCTTCGACCATTATTATTAATAAAACTTACTTGGGAGCTACTTTAGTTTTAGCGGCAGCCGCAGCAGCGGCAATAATGTCTTCAGTTTTCTTGAAAGGTGATGGTGTGCGTGATAAACTTTTTGAAAACTACAAAAACAAAAAAGTATGTTATTTCCGAGATAATTTTCAATTGAAATATTTTTCGATAAACATACATTAAAAAAATAAAAAATTGATTTCAATCAAGAGAAAAACTTTTGAATCAAGTAAAAGTTACTCAAACCAAGAAAAATTTTTATCTTAAGAATTGTTCTAATTAAATCAAGAAGATGAAATTCTTCAAAATTATATACTTGATTCAAATGAATTTTTTTTCTGTGTATAAATTCAAATTTACCCTGTGTCGGGATAGAGGTAGTGATGTGGCCGAAAGTTTTTTCGGTGAAACATTAACTTCAGTTTTTTTGGTCTGAATAGTTGGAGGGACGGCTGCAGGAATAGGCTCGAATTTTTTAAGAATTTCTTTCTCTTGGCGTTTAGCTGCTTCCTCTTTAGCAAGTCGCTCTTTTTCTCGTCGTTTCAATTCTTCAGCTTGTTCACGTTCACGCTGCTCACGTTCTCGTTGTTCGCGTTCACGTTGCTCACGTTCTCGTTGTTCACGTTCACGTTTTTCTTGAGATAACTTTTGTTCTGCCGATTTCCTAAAAAAATAAATAAATAATAAATAAACGATACTAAAAATCATGAACCATACTGTATAAAATATTAATAAAACATACCTAGCTTGTTCATCATCAGAAGAACTACTGTCACTACTGTCAGAACTGCTAGACTTAGAACGTCCATTACGAATTTCTTTCCGTGAATTGTCATTAACAACCTTAGGCTTTTCATCAACAGCTTTTTTCTCCTTCGGCTTCTCCTTAGGGGCATCTCTAGAACGATCAGGAGACTTCTTGCTATCCTTCGAACGGTCCAGCGACGAGCGAGCATCTCTGGATCTCGACCTCTTGTCCTTATCGCGACGATCCCTTGAGCGATCTCGCCTGGTAGATCTGTCACGTGAAGAAGACCTATCATACCTGTTGGCGCGATCACGAACGTCTGGTGATCGACGTCCGCTGTTCCGGCGATCGAGTGATCTACGACGATCATGGCGCTCCGATGACCTGCGACGACGATCTGGTGAACGTCTTCGTCGGTTGAGACTTGGGCTTCGGCGACGATACCTCAATGGACTTCTGCGTGGAGGACTCCTAAGAAAAAAAAAATAAATTCAAATGAAAGTATTTACGAGAGCTGTTAAATTTATTTTTTTAAATTTGTTGTATAATTTAATTTATACCTTCGCCAATCACCAGCGCGACGTGAAGATGGAGGCCTCATGTTACGACCACCGCTATATCTATCAATACGGTCACGATCTCTGTCATGATCTCTTCGACGATCCCTATCACGGTCCATTGAACGCCTAGTAACATAAAGAGGAACAATGAAATTAAAGTTTACATCAATCTATTGATAAAATAAATTAATTTATTTATTACTGTTTAAATAAATTACCTGCGATTACGATCGCGAGATCGATCTCGTGATCTGTCACGGTCTCTCGACCTGTCTCGATCTTTCCTCGGTGAAATACTTCGTCTCTTAATGCCAGATTTTCTTTCGCGACTTGAATCACTATCGCTACCACTATCATCTTTGTTTGTTTTACGATACGATCTCTTAGCCTGAACTCCGTCTTTCTTTTTGCGAATTTCAAAATCATTTTTATCCTTGCCACGTTTATTGTCACCACTGTCAGAGCTGCTGCTAGAACTAGCGTTTCGTTTTTTGTGATCTTTCTTTTTGCTCGGTGATTTTGATCGTGATTTAGACGACCCGGAGTCACTCGAATCCGATCTAGACTTGCGACTCTTACTACGATCCACACTCTTGGATCGAGATTTCTTAGATCGTGATCTTGACTTACTGCGTGAATTACGCGAGCGTGATTTTGATCTACGTGACTTGGAGCGATCATTAGAACGTGATTTAGAGCGCAGTGACTTTGATTTAGATCGTGATCTGCGTGCTCGTGATTTAGAACGTGATCTACGTGACCTTGATACTGGTGATCTGGATCTACGGCTGCTAGTTTTCGTTGATGTCGTTGTAGTTACAGCTGTCGATGTCGTTGTTGCTGTTACAGCTGTAGATGCTGGTGATTTTGATTTTGATTTTTTTTGACGATTAATAGAAGGTGATTTTGAGCGTGATTTTTTTTTGTCATTTTCTGGTGATACCGAACGATTTTTCTTTTTACCATCAGCTATGCTCATCAATTTTGCTTGCAATCGTGATATCGCAACAGCTGCTTCTCTGTATTTGAAAATAATTAATTAGTTTAAATTTTAAAAATGTTTGTTGCTAAAATTTTAATTTTAACTATTTAAATACTTACGGCTTAGTTTTCATGGGCATAACAGGAATTGCATTTTCTGGTTGAGGAGAATCTTCTTTTTCATTTTTTATATCTGAAACATCTTTGCCATTATCTTTAGATACCGGTTTACTTGGCGATTTTGAATGTGACTTATGTTTGCGACTTGAACGATCACGATCACGATGTTTATCCCTTGAGCGACTTCTCTTGCTCCTAAGAATTACAAATACAGTAATAATAAAACGATCATACATTGTACTTAAACTAATTAAACAATTTAAAAACGTTTAGTAATAATTATTATTATTGTTAAAAAAAAAAGTAAATAAACATACCTATCTCTATCGCGATCACGACTGCGGTCTCTTTTACGGTCTTTTGAATTACCACGTTCTTTTTCTTCTTTCTTTATTTTATCATCATCCTTTTCTTTTTCCTTCTCTTTCTCAGCTAGAGACGCTTGTAGTTGCTGTTGTTCTTCCTGCAGAGAAAAAAAATTTATAAATATTTAATTACTCGATCAAATAAGTATAATATCAGCATTGAAGCAAACTCGATCTGAATGAAAATAAAAAACGAAGGTAAACTAAAATTAAAAATAATTAACCAGATCAACTTACCATTCGTTTTTTCAACTGATCTTTCTTCTGCTGCAAGAAAGCCTCGGGTATACCGTTGGTACTTTCTTGCGCTGAAACTAATAAGTCCCACAGTTCCCCCATAAACGAACGTGCATTTTTAGCATTGAGAAAACCCGTCAAATTAATCTGCATTTTTCTTGGATCCGGAAACTAGATAAAGATAGATAAAAAGAAATTTTTTTTTACACAGTTAACTATTGAATTTTCATAAAAATCACTTAGACATTAGCATGCTTTATAATAATAAATATTAATAATTATTCAACAATTCCTCAATCAACTGCTTTTCCCCCTCGAAAAAGCAGATTCATATTTTATTTATATATTTTATCTTACCACCCTCCGTTGCCTATATTAACAAAATTAAAATAACAATAATGCTAGAAAGAAAAATTAAAATTAAAAACTGTATAATTAGTGTGTACACCTAGATACTTCTCATAGTGAAACAGACATCAACCTAAAACATTATTATATTAAATAAAAAAAGCTGCAATTAAATATACATTATAAAATGATTAATAAAATGAATAATAATGATTATTAAACATGATTAAATCCATAATTTAAATCCGTAGTTACGCGTAATCACCAACCTGTCACATCAATGAGACAGAGAGTATCTACTGCCATGTTGTACATGTACCCAGTAGCTCGTAAATAACACACATTGATTGATACCTCCAAGAGCGTTGAGTTAAGTCCCAGGATACGACGATCGTCTATTCCTCTCGGTGATCTTCCTGTCAGCAGCAAGAGATTGAACAGCACTAGCTCTGAACCGGAATACAGTTGTGGTTGTACTCCAAATGCCTTGGGGCGCTGTCCAGATGATATTTACACAGCTCTGCAGACAAAATGTAAGCCGGTGGTCCATGACAGCAAACAGAAGATATACCATCGACATCTTATGATGTCAATGACGACGACCAGCTCTAGGAGTGCCTAATAATTAGGCAAGATGAATACCACTTGAGATGGTGACTGATGCCCATATTGATTGACTCGTATTGCTACTGTTGTTGCTGCTGCTACTGCGATTGATGGTGAAGTTACTGCAACTGCAACTGCAACTGCTGCTGTTGCTGTTGCTTCTCCTTCTGACGATGACCATGAAGATAATGATGATGACGACGATGATGATGTTGATGAAGACGAAGCTGTTGATCTGGTAGGAAGAGCTGACAAGTATCTGCGATGATTATTAACCCAGCTGACGATGGATTGAATAATGCCGAGACGAGAAGACGAAGAGAGGAAGTAGTTTGAAGACGAAGTAGAGTGAGATGGGTGTCATCCCGAATGCCATTTGGACAAATCGGTTGATAGAGCCCCACCACCAATCGGACTCTCTTTGTCTCTCTTTCTTTTCTACTTATACTAACGGAGAATTCAAAGACATGTGATAAGACATTAAAATATATTATGCAATTAGATATTCATTGTTATTAATTCTTGCATTATGTTTGTATAATTATAAAAAAAAAAAAAAAAAAAAAAAAAAAAAAAAAAAAAAAAATGTAACTTGTTCGCAGTTAAAACCACGAGTTAAATTATAATTAATGTAAACAAAAGCACAACAGACTAAATAGTAGCCTTAATTTTTCTTTTAGGTAAAAAAAAAAAAAAAATGTAAAAAAAAATAAAGTAAATATCCAAAGATCCAATGTTTCGCAACATCGTAATTTACAAATGTTGACATGATAAATTGTGCTGAAATAATATTTAATTTGCATTTGTTTTGTTTCCTAAGATGAGGGGAAAAAGCCTAGTGAGAGTATGTTTTATTTGGCTTGGTATGATGAATTATTAATGTCATATAATTTTTTAATACTAATAATGTTATTAATTACTGATAGAGAGCTTAATTAAATAATTTACAAGTCATAATTTGGAGCCTTACCTTCTCCTCAAGTTGATTATAAACAAATTCGACAACTACGTCGTCTTCCATTCCCAGAATTTGGGTAATTTTTGAAGTTATCCATGGCTTGATTGTATCAAGCTTCACCTTGGTCATGTCGACCTAAGAAAAATGTGTAATAATTATAAAAAAAAAAATCATAATGGAAAATAATTATTACAGCAATTAACTGATAACAAAGCTATAAATTACCTTCTGTGTTAAAGAATCCCCGAACTTCATTTGTTTGAGCAGCTTTTTCTCCTTGTCACTGAATCGCGTATCCTGTGATGCAGTAGTACCCTATTAATTGTTAATAACTTTATGGCTATATCTAATTAACTAAATAAATAATATCAACGATCATCTACAGCATACGTAACAGGTTACGACTATAAAAATGAATTTTAAAAAATTTATAAAATTGTAAATTGATCACAAATATTTATTTAGTCATTAGTTTCAAATTTTAAATAAAACTGATAATTTTACCGTGTACATCATCTTGTCAGGAGATTGAAGCTGAAACCCCCGATGGTCCAATGCCACAACACCACACCACACAAGCTGATTATTCAGCTAAAAAAATTAATGTTTATCAAAAAAACAATTTCAAGGTTATTTAACAGGATTATTAATTAAAATTGAATTAAATAATCTAAATGGATTATTCAAGATATTTATTTATGATTAATTATTATCATATTTATTGTTAATTCATCAGTATATAGACGCACACACGTATACGATACACTAAAAGTTAGGAGATCAATTGTCTCAACATGGCGCCGGCATCGTGGAAAATATGGAGACTATATATGTACAGTCTATAGTCTCCCTAGTGGACAGGATGACTTAAGAAGTGTAGCCGAAATATATTTAAAGATGTCGCTATACTTAAAAATTTTTAAGACTGATTTTTTTATTAAATAAATTATGAATAAATAAAATTTTATTTTAATTAACAAGTCATAATTAGCAACAAAAAATTATTTATTATATACAAATTTTTATTTTAATATTTCGATTAATATTTTACATAAACTACAATTGTTTTAAAATTTTAATTAATTACATGTAATTGTCAAGTTATAAATTTTTTACAGTATTTTAATTTAAATGTCTATTTTTTTGCGCATAAAAAAAAATTTGTTCTCTACAAAAAAATATAAAATAAAAAAAATCAGAAGAATTATGAGAATAAAATTAAGGTAGACAACATCTAAAAATTTATAGAACTTCTTTTTTATTGGAAAAATTATTAATTTTTGAATTTGCAACAAAAAAAATTTTTTTTTTATTACTAAAAATCACAACAGTTACTTCGTTTTTCTTTTATTTAATATTTTGTAAAGAGCAAATATATTTTTTTTAATAGTCTTGTGAACGTAGATTTGGCTTTTTACGGGAATTTTATTTACAATAGTATGTACGAAAATACTCTTAAAAAATAAATATCAATTATATACACATTCAAATTAAGCTAAGTTACGATTCTAATTATTTATCATCAGGATAAGTGACACTAGAAAGGAGTAAAACGTTATTTGGTAACGGTCCAGGTAGAGGACTCAAAATGGTCATAGTTTGTTTTGCAACATCCACATTTGTTCTAAAAAAAGAAAAAAATATTATTAGTATAAATACCAGGATGTGCCAAAATGTAACTTCCGTGATGGGCCTCTTAAAATTGGAATTTTTAGTTCCGCTTTAATAGGAGTTGTGTTTGGGCATTTCCTGACATATTTTGAGCGTAAGGGATTTATTTGATTTTCAGAGAATTTTTTAACAGGAGCTTTGTTTGGGCATGTCCGCTGAAATTTCAAAATTTGGCTGGAAGTATTCAAACAAAGCTCCTGTAAGAAATTCTATGAGAATCAAATAAATCCCTACGCTCAAAAATATGTCAGGCCAAACACAACTCCTGTTAAAAGCGGAACTTTAATTTTAAGAGATCCATCACGGAAGTTACATTTTATCACATCCTAATAAATACTTTTGTAGTAAAAAAAAAAAAACAACATTAAAAAATCATTTAAATGATAAAATACTTACATGCAAACAAAGCCAGCGATATTTGTCTGCACGACATCATCTTTATTAGGATCAGCTAGTGATATAGAAAGTATGTGTTTCTTCAAACTAGGTCCCGGTGTCGTAGGAATTAATTTAGAAGCTTTACTTTTGGAAATTTCTTGTGAATTTGATAAAGAGCCTACACTGAAGATTTTTACGTCGCTCCATTTTACATCAAAGCTATGAGGGGTCAGTGTTCTCCTTGTACCGTAAAAATACTCATCGATACGTAAATTTCTGGTAGTTCTTCTGTAAGGAGTGCCTCGATTCACAACCCCACTGCTTTTGGGTAATAAAATAACTTTAACAAAGTCAGGAATATCTTTGACAAGCGCATTGTACAATTTTTCATGATCTAAAACAATAATGGCATCGACTTCAAATGCTTGAGCAATATGAGTTAGTATTCTGTAACCCTTTTTTAGTATCCACCCGCAAGTGTTTATAATTATTCCTCCCGCCTTTTCTTTCTTGTTAGTCTCCATGCGGTCAGAACAAACTTCTGCGATTCTTGATACCAAATGATTGTACAGCGGCATATTAAAACCAGGACCTTTGTGGCCAAAGTGGAAACCAACAGATCCTGGAGTGTTAAATCCCTCAACTACATCCGACGGCTTATCAATCGGCAGCGCTCCAATTATTCCCGGAATGGTTATTTGTCCTTGACCAACATCCAGGTCTACGAAAGTCGGTCTTCTGCCCATTCTAGCAGCGTAATTCAATAAAATTTTCGCCAAAGTCGATTTACCAACGTCTTGGGGTCCCGCAACCATAACTATGGGCCCAGTGGAATTATCTTTCTCAGCAAACTCTCGCATTCGTTCTAGAGCCGCATGACAATTTAAATAAAGAGCCATTGGTGTTTTTTTTTCTACAAACGCGACTGTTTTTCCTGTAAACTCAACTGTGCATCCTTGCCATGTAAATACTCCAATTTTATGTCCAAATCCAAACTCATATTTTTTTCCTTTTATCAGCTCTGCTCCAAATACTTCTGCTAACCCGTTTTTTAGCTATAATAACATATTAAGTAAGATTTTATATGACATTAAAATTAGCTGTCACTTGACAATTTTTAAAATTTTTTCCAAAAAAAGTTTTGTTTTAAAAAATTATTTTTAATTTATTAAAATTTTTACAAGTCCATTTTTTTAATCATTTTTTTTTTTGCCATAATTTAGTTGTTAAAGAACATTTAAAAAATTGTGAAGTGGCAGCTAAATTATAAAAATTAACATAGTAGATAGTTGATAATTTTAAGAATTTTTGGAACAAATAAATTATGGCAATAAAAATTGACATTTAGAAATTAAAAAAAACTACAAATGCAATTTTTTAAAAATAATTTTTTGGAGCAAATTTATTTATTAAAAAATTATCAAGTGACAGCTAACTTTAATGTTATAGATTTTATTTATTTTAAAAGTTCGTCATTAATATATAACACTGAAGTTGACAGACATTAAAAATTTTTTTGGAATTTTATAGCAATTAAATTATTAAGAAAAAATTGAATTAAAAAGTTTCACATGTGAAAATTAATAAAAATTACAAGTGAAAATTTTTAGAAGCGTTTTTTTATTGTAATTAATTTTTAAAAAAAATTTTTCATATTGACAGCTGACCGCTAACTTCAGTATTATATTAATATAATAATATTAAATTAATTTCGTACCTCCAATGTTACTTTTTCATCTTTTTCATTAACCTCAAAGCGTAATTCACTCTCTGGATCCAAATGAAATACCTGGCTTGTTTTATGTTCATTCATTTTAAAATAATTTAAAAAAATCTACTGGTCAAAACAAAATAAAATAAACTAAAAGTTTTAAAATATCAATTCATAAAATTTAATTTGTTAAAAATCATAAAAACTCCGAACTCATCAATTGTTATTGATAAAATCTGTTTAAATTTTACTCATCATCCATAATAGGCTTTTGTGGTATCATCATTCGCTATTTTATCAATTAAAACAAGAAATTTACGACAGCGTCCTCTTTTTAATTTAGCATGTAGCTCAGCATTTAAAATCAAGTAATTTTAACGGTTTATATAAAAAATTTGTTTACGACTATGCATAACCTGTAGCTCTAATTTTTTTTTAATTTTAAATTATTTTTTTTACTTTCAATTCTTAATTGATTTATTTAAGTGAAATTAATCTATTATACCGTAAATATTTATTATAATTTGAAACGACAATTAGTATTATTTATCAATCATAATGTGGACCAAAATATCATCTGGCTTTGATGCCGACGAAGAAACCGCTAATTTCGGAACGCGTAATTTTGCCGAAACTCCAGGATCTATTTATGAAACCTGGACACTGGCAGTAATCCAACCAGACGTTGAAGTCGAAGAAAATCCTAAAGTGATCGCAACTGTATTTGACTCAAGACTTTGCGTGAGTGTTGACAACTCCATAACAATATTCAACGACTTATCTTGTAACGATGTGCTGTCAAGCATCGGCTTTGACTCACAAATCACCAGCTACTGTTTGTCAAAAGATAGTTCACTGCTATTTGTATCCGTTGAACCAGCAGAACTTCACTGTTTTACTCTCACAGACGCGTGTCAAGAAATATTCTGCCTTGACCTGCACCAACACTTTCAGTGTCATCGAATCATCAAAGTCTGCTTAGATGAACAAAATGATCTGGTAAATTTATTTATTATCACTTCTGTAGGTAAAATTTATCGAATTAACGATTTCAATAAAGCTGTCATTCCCAATGGGGACGATGATAAAATTATCAAGGCTATTCAGGTACTGCCAGTTCAAAATTCTAAAATAAAGTATGCAGATCTGAAACAATCAAGTAAAACATCAGTGAAAACATTAGTAACTTTAGGTGATGACATATATTTATTTCCAGCAAATATTGCTTGTCCGTTAAAGTCGTTACCTTATCAGTACATCAAAGCACAATTTTTCAAAAACTACAGCGGCATGATTTGTCTGCGTGCTGATAAAAGTCTGAGTATCGTGCACCTCAACACACTCATCGGTAAAAAAGTATGGGACGGTCCAGTTGCAGATTTTGTAACTCTGCAAGAAACTTCAGACAGTAACCACATGCTGGTCTTGATGGACTCTGAGCCTTCAGCAGACACGACGTCACTTCATTTAATGTCTTTTCCAGATTTTAAAATTATTTTTACCATGACTGTACCAAGAACAACATATTTAATTGATGTTGTAGGTGGTGAGTTGATCGACAATTTGATGATCATCGAAGGAATGAAGAATTCGAGTGATCTGGTCAGCGCTATCCGTGTAAAATCCATTGGAGAAAGCTTGCCAGAATATCGACTCCAAAGACTGCTGAAACAGCAGCGATTTGATGAGGCAAGAGAATTTGCAAGTAAATTTAAATTAAATTGCGAATGTATTTTCCAGGCACAGCTATCGGTATTAATGAATCAACTACGTCCGCAGCTGGATGACAATGAAACTGTTGATCTAAATAGTTTTATTTCAATATTAGATCAAATAAAAGACGTTAAATATATTTACGAGTGTTGCAGCAAAGCTCTGACTCGGGATTACCAAGACACTAAGCGTTTGTATATGTACTCGAAGAAGCGTATTTTTGATTGTATTAATTTATCGTCGACAGCATCTATCAGCGAAGACCATTCTCTTCTTCTGCATGAAGTAAGTAACACTCTGAAAAAACTAGAGACTTTTGAATGCATCCAAAAGGTAAGATCTGAGTACAGAAGCGATGATTTTACAGATATAAAGGAATGGGATAAATTTTCAAGAGCTAATTTACTTGAAGAGTGTATTAGATACTTGTCTCTGGGAGAAGTACATGCAGCTGCACTGATATGGACGCGTCATATTTCATCGATAGCTCCGAGAGTAGGTAGAGGAACAGTTGAACAAATTTTAGAAGTAATTCCTGGTAATTTAGGACCCACTGATCTGTGGCCTTGGTTACACCAATTCATTCCTTCAGTTACTTCGTTCATACCTAGTTCTCTGATTGAAATAATTTTGTGGGGCTATAAGAAGACCAAATCTCTAGAGAAGTCTCACCGTGACCAGTGGCCGGCTATTGGATTGCAATTTTTAGAAGGACTCGTTGATTTGCTGCATTTCGAAGAGTATAAAGTGTGTTTTCAACTTCATCAGCAGTACACTAATAAAAATTCACAGTTCCATCGTTTGATGAAGCTAATGCAGGCAGTTTCTGATCTAGTAGATCTTAAAACCCACTACAAAGTTTTATTGCCGCTCAACACTTATCTGAGTAACCCAGTTGACGTCGTTACTCTGTTGCTTAATAAAATACATATTGATGAAATTCCTGGGCTAATGAGTAATTTTTTAAACCAATACATGGTTAATCACTCCTTGAAGAACGATGAAGTTCTTTCGACGTACATTCAGAACACCTTGAAGACCTCCAAACAATGGTGGATCGGTGACAAAGCGCCGTGGGATAAACGGCTCACTGTTGTTATAAGTTACATCCATAACATCCAGAACCGCTTGCAGCAGACTTTGGAAGTGTTAAAAAAAGCACCGGTACCTTGGAGTGACGCTTTGTCAACACTTGCTGATCAATCTTACAAGTACAACCATCCACTGGTAGCGCAAATTCACATTGAAAGCAACAGTATCATCCTAAAATTAATTTTAAAAAAATACGGATTCGCTCACATTGGTTGTAATATTAATTTGTATAAAAATATCATCAAACAAGATCGCACGGATATGGTTGAAGATTTGTTCGAGTTAACAAAAGCAGATAATAATTTAAGGCAAGAAGTTATTTTTACTTGTCTTAATTATCAATTGAGTCACGGTAATACTGAAAGATTTATGGATACAATTGATAAATTGGATGGTGATTTACTATTAAATTGTTGTCAGCAAATAGTCGACATGATAAAAATTAAATTAAGTTATAATAAACTTGATACATCATTGGAGTATTATATGGAAGTACAAAATACTTTGGAAAATAAATTAAAAGAAGCGTTGACAAATGCAAAAAACAAAAAGTACGCTGAATTAAATGATTCTTACCAAACATTAAAATTATTAAAAAATATTTACCGTTTGTTTATAGAATTTAATATTGATGTTGATCAAAATAATTATTGCTTGCATAAAAAAGATATTATACACAGTTATATTGTCAAGATAGTTAGTACGTGTGAGGATGATACTGATTGGTTGATTATTTGCAAACGTGTTGAAAGAGTGAGCAGTTTATTGGGCTTGTCAAAATTTTTTGGACTCCATGAAGTATTGCAACAAATATCACCTCCGCAAAAGTTGAAAGATTACATAATTGATCGCTTGAACAGCGCAGGAATGTCTCCAGATCCTGATGAGAGTAGGTACATAATTAAAATCTGCTCCGAATTACTTTTTAATCTTGACGACAACTCTCAGCTGGCTATTTGTTTAAAAAATTCTTGTTCGTCAACTTTAATTCACAGCACAGAAAAAATAGAATCTTTGACTGAAAATTTGCATCTGATTAATCGTATCGAGGCTTACAATGAAGCTGTAGGCGCTGAGAAAATGAAAACTGGATTACAATCTCCGATGTCATTTAAATTGTATCCAATTTATACAGATGCTTCCTTCTCGCCTGGAAATATTCTACTGCCTCTTTTAAAAGATGCTTTGGATATTTGTCGTCATTACAAGAATATTAGTAGAGGTAAAGAAGAAGTCTCAGAGGTAGATCCAGAAGTTATCAGATATATGACCAAAAATTTATTCCATAAAGTTAAAGCTGTTCAAAGTGAGCATCACGATTACGCTTTGTTAAAAATATTTATGATCATTCAAACGGAATTGTGTTCTTATCAGCCGGTCAGTGAAGAAGCTGTTAAAGAAATTCAAATAGTGATAAAACATTGCAGTTGTATGTTGCTAAAAAAATTAGTAAGCAACAGGTCATTCGATATTCATCTGGGACTAGCGTGTTTATTTTTACAAGATGAATCAGAAGTTATCAAAATACTGGCGTCGATTTCAAAATATTTCCAAACTGATCCGTCACGTGATCGAGTTATCAAAGATTTGGGCTACGAGTATTGTCGATTAATTAAAAATGATTCTCATATTGACTTATTCAATGAACAAAGAATAATTCACTGCTGGGCAGAGAGACTTGGTCAGTATGGTATTTCTCATCAGGAAGTATTGCAAAGCAATATTGAAGGCAAACGTAATATTATGATACGCATTATGAAGTCGAAAAAACCAGAAGCTCTGAAAGTACTAGAAGACTTCTGCTGTAACTTTGGATTCAGTTTAAAAGACTGTTATTTAAAATTGCTTGAAACTCTGCTGCTGTCATGGCAACCAAATTACACTCTTACAACTGGAAAAGACGGTAAGAAGGATCTCAAAGTGGATGAGACTGATATAAAAGAACTGGAAAATATGTGCAAAAAGTTAATAAAAAAAATAAATAACCTTGAAGACAGCAAACACAGTGAAATTAAAACACATTTGGAGGCATTGAAGCAACGAGTTAATTTTTATCACTATGAAATATTCCTTTTACTGCTGAAGCTTGGTAATGAAAAGGATTTTGAATTACAAAGTTACTTACGTTTTTTGAAAAATTACATTCGTATTAGCCCACCGACAGACATTGAACGTGAAGAATGGTTAAATTACTGTCAAGATGAGCATTCATTACCGGCGATTGCTCAGTGGCGACTTCCGTACCTGCCAAAAGTATCTATTTTTAAATTAATAACACAGGAATTAAATTTAAAAACTTATGAAGAATGGTTAAAAATAGCGCCGGTTCTTAAAATAGCCAATTACTGTATTTGCACATTAGCAGTTAAAGGAGCGGTTGC
The DNA here is from genome assembly GCF_013202065.1 of Cotesia typhae. Classification (NCBI taxonomy): domain Eukaryota; kingdom Metazoa; phylum Arthropoda; class Insecta; order Hymenoptera; family Braconidae; genus Cotesia; species Cotesia typhae. The sequence continues at coordinate 5,771,986 of NW_027423757.1, read as the reverse complement.
TGAAGCTTGGCCTCATAATTCCGTGACGAGCAATAGAGCTTCCAGTCACGGTCACAATGAGTGGTCAATACACTTGCGTAACGGTGCTCTTCTTCAAGAAATAAAAAAATGCATTAATGTTTGCATTAAACAAAAAGAAGAAATTCAGTATGGTGCAGCGGCCTGGTACCATGTAGTTAATTATACGCCTCCTGGTGCTGATAGAGTTGCTGCTGCCAAGGAGTGTTTCTTGTACGCACAAAATTGGCAGCAACAAGTTGATGATCCTCTCGCTCCAGATGATTCTATTAAATCGAAGGTAATTTATTTATTCGTATATTTTTAAAAATTTTTAATAATTAATAAATCATTTTATTGTAGCTCTATAAAATAGAAGAAAAATATTTCAAGTACACATCGAAGCATACTTTGTATACTTACGGATTAGGTCAAGACAGGTACTTGAATCTAGTCGAAAATCCGGAGAAATTGGTCCGAGAATTGTATCACGATGAAACAATTCCGGCACGTTATAAAGGAGTTATTAAAAATCGTCCTGATATAAATGGAGCGGTAACAAAATTAGGAGATATATTCAAATTAAATTTAATGAAAATACGCTTGGCGTTACTACACGAATGGCTTCAACCCGAAATTGGTGACACCAAAGCCAATGATACTTTAAATATGTTCAACGATTTTTCAACAATATCTAATAATACTACAGGGGATACTTTTACGACTGATGATAATTTGCTGCGGGCTTGCTATCTTGTTGGTTCGGACAATTCTGAAAATTATCCAAATTATCTGCTCAATATCAGTCTAATAGAAGGTAATGATGAAGACTACGGGAATCTTTATGAACCAGGTATGCGTTTCCGTGCTCTGAGAGTGCTCCAGTCTATAATGGATGAAGTAGCGTTAGCTGATTACGCCAAACGCGATCCACAACGCGTCAATCAGTACATGAAATCACTCCAGTATTTAACAGAGCTAGAAAGATTTGGATTGTCATATAGCATTACTAATTTTGATATGTGTTCTAAACAAAAACTGGTACAGATTCTAGTGAACAGCCAGTACAGTACGCCGCGTGCATTAGGACTGATTCCGCAGTTATACCTGGATTATGAAATTGAGGATCTCAGTTATCTCAATACTGCATTAGAGTATATGGTAAAGTACTCACTTGTGCAAGAACTGAAGAAAAACTTATTGAAACTTGGTTCAATTGACCGCATTATTAATTTTCCCGGTTACATTGCTGCTTGGCAATTGATTATAAATGAACCGTTTAATAAACTTGACCATAGCTCTAAAAGTGTCGATAACTGCATCGAAGCACTGAGATTGTTGCATGTATGTCCGATTATTGACAAATTTCAATTCAGCTCTATCATTAATTATTGTATTGTGGCTAAACAACCACACTTCGCAGCAAGTCTTCTTCCTTTTTTGAGTGGAAATGAACAAGAAATTGTTCTACAGGTATAAATTTATTTTATGACCCTTAAATACCTAATCGCGCGCCTAAAGATAAAAGGGCGTATAACAATTTAATATTTTTTTTTATCGCCAATCGAGTAGTAGACACGTTCTACACTTAAAATTGAAAAAAAAAAAAAAAATTGCAAAGGTAAAAGAGTTATTGAGTAAATAAATTATATTTCTTTTCAGAAAATACTACAAAATCTAAATTACGAAGAAATAACAAGTAAAATGTTAGATTTAGCGAGTAAAGGTGTGTCCATCGTTTACCAAGTAAGTAAATCCTTCGATCACGATTTTTTATTTAATGTATATTAATAATAAATTTATATTATTTATTTAGTCTATTACGATGCTGAACCAAGCCAGAACTAAAATGTCCATTGAACAATAGTATTATTATTGTATATATTTGTACAGTTGTTATGAATTAGAATCCTCGGAAGGTTTCCAAGAATCACCATAATTTTCAATCGTCAGCGACTTTTCACGTAACAGTTTAAGTTTATACCCTTCTGGGTGATCACTGGCATCTAAGACAGTTAAACGAGTTACAATTAAAAAATTGGGGTTTTTTGGACTTGGACCCTGAATATAATCTATTTCGTCCTCGAGTCCAACCTGTAATAAATCAATTAATGTATAAATTATAGATTTGAGTAAATATTAAAAATTTTTTATACTATTTTAATTTATGTGTTATGACATTGAAATTAGCAGACACTTAACAATTTTTTCATTTTTTTTTTTAATAATCTAGGTCTAGAAAATTATTTATAAAAAATTGCACTTCTGAAGATGAAATTTTTTAAACAAATTTTTGGTAAATATTTGCAAGTGGGGTCAACTATGATTTTTTTTTTTTTTTTTTTTAAATAATTACCAAATTTTTCTTGCTCTAATTTATTAGTGAAAAATTTTCTAAAAATAATCAAATGTCTCTTAATTTCAATATCATTTTGTCTTGTCATTTTTTAATACCTGTAATCCTTTTTTGAGTACTTTCTGACCATTAATACGTAATTTACTTTCATACAATGCAGTTTCGGCTTTACTAAAAAGTAAATAATAATAATTTTAATAAAAAAGTTTTTAATTTTTGTTGAAAAAAATTATACATCAATTTCATAATGAATACTTACTTTCGAGCTATACCCATTCCAGCCTTAACAACAGCATCAATCCTCATTGAACTTACATGAGCTGTTATTACTTTATTATTTTTATTACCAGCTACTATGGATTCTATTTCATCATCAACATCGCCCTTTTCATCGTCGCTGTCATCTTGATTTTGCTGTTTAAAAAATAATAATAATAATAATAATAATAAATAAATAACCATTATGTAGATAAATAATTCATTATGTAGATAATAAATAAATAAATTACACTTGATAGTTTTTGTTTTTTAGATTTCCACCGTTTAATCACCCAACAATCGAGGTTATGAGGCAATAAAAATTTATTTGACAGTTCTCGTCTCAAAAATCTTGGTTGTATATTATTTAATTCATTATTAATATCATTATTTGAGTGTGAAGACAATAATTGTATTCTATAGATTGAGTTAATCTTATTTAATTGTTTATTTAATTTTAAACAAGATAAATAACTTGATGATAACCTCACAGTTGCCATTTTTGTTTGTAAATATTTACACGCCACTCACTCGACGCAAGCATATATATAGTAAAAAATGCATAATTCTGAGAATGTATTATTTGCTTAAATGTGCTACGCCCGAGACTGTCAAAATATTAAAAATTTATGAAATGAAATTAAAAAAAAAATACTTAAAAATAATAATGACTGGTTTTATAAAAATGGAGTTAATAATTTTTTATGAATGACACGATTTATTGCAACAATTCTGGCCCATATGCTTAATTTTGCCAGCCAACAATTAAATTATATTCCAAATAATATTACTATATACTACTATTAATAACTAATAATTAATGCAAATTAAAATAGACAGCATAATAAATTTAAGAAATTAATAGTTCGATAAAACATTAAAAAAATAATTAGGAAAGGTAATAAAGTAGTACATTTATCGATCAATCGATAATGTTCTACTAAATAATCAAAACAGTCAATTTAATTTTTTTTTTTTTTTGCATTATTTTTTTTTTCACATGACCGCTCCTTGGCTCACGTTAGCCTCCACGCCGCCACATATGTCCAATTTTATTAATTGGTATCGAATAAGTATATTAGAAGATAATAATAGCAATAAATTGTAATAAGGATTTACCATCTTATCACCTAACATGACAAGTAATATATTGGATTTTCTGGGTGTCAATGAATATAAGGTAGTAATGTAATTAATTGTGGTGTCTAGAAACAACACGCTTACGCCAGTTTCATCAACTACTACTACTAGTATTTTTTTTTTCATTTTTCTTATTTTTTAGTTTTTTTGTTTTTTTCTTTTTTGTTATGTTAATTTTTATTATTAATTATCATTAATAGTAATAATTCATTCCAAGTATCTTGCGTCTTCATGATGGTTTGTTTTCAAATTTTTTCGCAGTATTGAGAATAAAAGAAGCCGCGTAACGAGAATTAAGGTCTCAGCTACAGCAATTAATGAGTCCATTTGTTCCATCCCTATAAAATAAAATAAAATTACATTATAATTATTGTCAATAAATATTTATATTAAGATAAGTTTGGAAACATAAAAAATAAAATAAATATTTTACCGGGTGATGTTTATCTGGGACCGTCGGATCGGGCATTCCCCATGCTGGTGCATCCAATTTAGTTGAATCATTTGGAGGTGGTATTTCTGATAAAACCGGCGCGTTTCCATACTGCCCTGGGAATAGTAGTCCAGGTATCATAGATAATCCTGAAGCACTACCATTAGGATATGCTTGTGGATTTTCCATATGGCCCTAAAATCAAATAAAAAAATTTAACTTTAGTTTAACTCAATTAATTTTTTTTTTCATTTGTAACTGTAATTTAAAAAAAAAAAAAAAAAAATGTTTATATGTATTTACCGAAAATGGTGATTCAATAATCTGTTGAATATCCGGCTCCATATTGGAAACACGATTATAGGAAACATTTGTTCTGAACATTTGTTGTCTCTCCATTCCAGTTATATTCCAAGATCCGACAGATTTATCATTGATCATCCAATTAACAGGAGGCTCAGCATCGCCACCAGGTCCCATATTACAATTGTAATTTTTCCATGCTCTCTCAGTACCAATAGGCCTAGGTACTTTACGATCCTCTATTTTTAATTGATTCATCTCCTGTGTAACTTGACCCGGAGATGACGGTGACATTGTCGGTGAGCCGCCGTTTTCCAAGCCAGTTATCAAATCAATACCACCAACTTGAGTAGCACCAATGTTACCCAAGTGATTAGGAAAGCCCATTTGTGCCATCATTTGATCTTGGTGTGGTGGATAATTACTGTGTGGTGGATGATTAAATTGCCATCTTGCTTGTCCATTTGATGATATACCTGATGGATGAGCCGGTGGAGGTGGTTGTCCTCGTGAATTAGGTCCACCAGTCGGTGGCTGTTGCTGTTGCTGCTGCTGATATTTATTCAGAGGATAATTACCGAGCATTGCTAAATTAGTAGGTTGCATACCAGTCGGTGGTGCTGTTGGTACTTGCGCAAACATATTCGGATGAATACCCGTTGGTGGATTGAACATCGTCACCTGGGGTTTATTATTGAGATGCAATGAGCTTGAAAAATCAGGAGCACGTGGATTTAATCTTGACATACTAACAGTCGTGCTTACACTCGCTGACTGGCTTATAGACGGAGCAAAACTCTGCATGTGTGGATGAAACGGCATCATCGGATGACCGCCACTCGATTGCCCATCGTTTGGTACCATTTTTAATAAATTAGAATTAACATTAGCGTGGTCATATCCACTGCTGCTGTTTTTAAATAACCCATCAAGATTTTGCTGAGAGTTTGAAGCCATCATATGTTGTTGCTGTTGTGCTTGCATCTGTTGATGTTGTTGCTGCTGCGACTGCTGTGAAGTTTGTTGCTGTTGCGATTGAGGTTGTTGCTGCTGAGACGAATGAGACGACTGCTGTTGTTGTGGCTGTTGCTGCTGTGATTGTTGCATCTCTCGCTGAGATTGTTGATGCTGCTGCTGGTGATTAACATTCATATTCCGTGAGGCAAGATCACTGGCGTATACAGCTCTATTGAATTGATTCATTCCAGCACTCTGTAATTCCATACTCTGCTGTTGATTCATTACTGGCCGTGCAACTGCTAAACTCGATGATTTATTCGGCAACTGATGCTCATTCAAATAATTATTTATTGACACTTGATATTGCTGTTGTTGTTGCTGTAAGCTATTATGAATACCAGACGGCGAGACGCCCGATACACTGCCTATTACGGAATTTCCTGACGATAAAACACTACTATTATTTGTTTTACTAGAAACTGGTGAACACATTGCTGTACCTCTGTAGCCAGGTGCCTTAGAAGCATCCACTTGAGGTGGTGAACTGTCAATAAATTTGCCAGGAGAATTGTCAAATTTATTGGAAGCGTTGGTAGATCCACCACCACCAGCAACTGTTGCGAAGTTCATACCCTTTTGAGATTCGTTTTCACGACTTCCCCATACTGATTGTTGAGCAACCTTTGAAAAACTATCATTAAACAGCGAGTATTCAAGTGGTGTATTCGTTTGCTGTTGAGCTTGATGTGGTCCAGATTGTTCCATAATTCCTGACATAACTGGAGTCGTACTGCGCATTGATTGTGATGATTGCTGTTGTTGATGTGATAGATGAGCTTGTTGCTGCTGCTGTGCATGTTGTTGTTGTTCGGTCTGTTGTTGTTGCCGGAGTTGTTGCTGTAATTGTTGTTGTTGCTGCTGCTGTTGGGCATGTTGTTGTTCTGTCTGTTGTTGTTGCCGAAGTTGTTGCTGCTGATGCCGCAGTTGTTGCTGCTGCTGTTGCTGTTGTTGTTGTTGCTGCTGCTGTTGTTGCTGCTGCTGCTGCTGTTGTTGTTGTTGTTGTTGTTGTTGTTGCTGTTGTAATTGTTGAGATTGCTGTTGTTGAAAACTATTTGATTGAGTAACAACTGGTGGCGATGGTGTCACACGCATAGAAGTAACAGCAGTAGATGAGGCAATATTTTCCGAGCCGTTCGAAACAACAGCAGAAGTTATAGTAGACGACTGATTGGTTATAGAACCAGATGATGAATAAGTTTTACTATTATAGTGTCCTGATGCATTTGGAGCAGATAAAGACGGCAGTGTTCGGCAGTGCTTGGGCGATGTGCTCGTCATGGTTTGATGGGGTAAAGTAAGCGGTGTCAATGATGTTGATGACATAACGTTATTTATTACTGAACTTGATTGAGACATTGATGACGGTATAGAGGATTTTTGTTTATTACTATTGCTACCACTGTTGTTATTGTTACTGTTATTAATCTGATTTGTATGATTTAACTGTACAGTCGTGGTAGTTGTATGAGTCGAGGCAGTGATATCAGATAATTTTGCAGCAAATGTCTGTGGTGCAGTTGTTGTTATAAGTTTAGTAGCCCTTCCCGAGGTCATAATAGCACTAGTATAGGACATTGTTGTTCTGGTATTAGATGACGATGATACCTGTCCTCCAGACGCTGCGACAGCTGCTGCTGCTGCGGCAGCATGCGCTCGTTTTTCAGCTGCGGCCACCAGTCGCGGTGCAGTTGCGCGTGATATAGGCGCTGAAAATGCACCGGCTAATTTAATAGAAGATGATGATCTGAGTGGCATTATTTGACCAACAGAAGATATTCCTGATGATGTATAACCGGATTTAGTTGCGTAACTAGTGGTCCCGGTCACAGAGGTTACTGGTTTATTTACCGGTCCCATCTTGGGTTTGGATGTCTATTAAAAAGAGAAAAAAAAAAAACACAAAAATAATGATTAAACAATATAATTAAATAGATTCTAAAAAATTAATATCAATGAAGGATAAACACTTACGGCACTCGTGGGTACCGTCGATTTATCCCAGGTTGAAGAAGTTATCACGGTGAGTTTGTTCTTTGGCAACATCTGAAGGATATCTACGTCAGGATCTTTTATAAGAGCAGCTATCAAAGTATGAGCTTGTTTAGTAGCCTCAGTTGGACCTCTGTTAAAAATAACAAAAATAAAAAAAATTTTTTAATAATTCACGAAACCAACAATTAATAGTTTATTATTTTAAATATTGACGGAATAAATAAACAACTTACTTTATCGTAATAATACGTTCGCCTTGACATTTGCTCTGCTTTTCAACCTCGATGTGAGCACCAGTTGCAGCGCGAATAGCATTAATATTGCTACCACCTCGACCAATAACACGGCTAATAGCATTTGGTGGAACTGATATTTTTTTAGAACGACATGGAGAATTCATAAATCTACCGGAATCAGAGTCAGACTGTCCCTTACGAACAACTTCTTTCCAGCCTTCTTCACGTTTACCACCCTGTTTAGGGCTCGTCGAATTTATTGTTTTAACACTATTATTTATTCCATCATTATCATACTGATTACTATTACTGTTATTATTAGATTTTTTTCCTTTACCAGAAACATAATTTTCGTTACCGGTTGCTTCAAAGTCTTCACGTTCTGCGGGATGTCGAGAGGACTCAAATACAAGTCCTTTGAGTTTACGCTCGGAGGAATTAATACTACCACCACTAGAAGAGGAAGATGCAACTGGCTGTCGTGAATTACTAGACGAGGTAGTCATTGAACCTGACGTACCACCTCCGGTATTACTATTACTAGTTGAAGCGCGTTTATCAGGAGCACAAGAAGAATTAGAAATAGTTGTAGTTGAAGTTGAAGAACAACTTTGAAGTTTACTACTAGGTGCTACTATGGAGGATTGGGAGATATTTGATGATGATGAAGAAGAAGCAAAAACTGAAGATTGAGGGCGATGTGGAGAGGTGTCTTTATCATTACTATTATTTGAGTTGCTATTATTATTGTTAATATTATTATTTTTCTTCTTTTTCTTATCTTTCTTTCTCTCGCGTGCTTTAACATCATTACTGCTACAGCTTCCTTGGCTATTAGCATCTATACCACTGTCACCCTCTTCTTTATCTGGATCATCTGGGCTACGATTAACTGGTGACGGCGATGGAACATTGTCTAAACGTTCACAACTGTCGGCACCGCCCTCCTCATTGTCACTTTCGTCAGCTCTATCAGCATCCTCATCTTCGGATTTTTTCGACGCATCCTCTTTATCTTCATAAATTGTTTCATTCTTTTTATTTTCTTCATGAAGTTTTCGTTTTTCTTCTTTCTTTTCTAATTTTTTCTTTTTCTTACGTTCACGTCGACGAGCTGCAGCGGCACGCTTAGATTCTTCACGGGTTTTTTCCATATCCAATTCTTCCAATAGTATACTAGCATTTTTATTGGCTTTAGCGGCTTGTGTTTCTTTAGCAGCACGAATTACTTTAACACACTCTTGACACTTTTCTAATAATTCTTTGTCATTGACAGTACCAATATACCTTGTCATTTCTTGATCACTAGGAAACTGCGTAACATGACTAACCATCCATTTAACAACTTTAGTATGCCCTTTACGAAATGCTGCCATCAAACAAGACACTTTACGATTGTCTTGTGAATCAATATCAGCTCCAGCATTGTATAAAAGTTCAACAACATTAAGATGCCCACCATTAGCAGCAAGCCACAACGGACTATTACCTTTTTTATTTTTAACCTCAACTTGGGTACCACGTGATAATAATAATTCAACAAAACGGCAGTGACCTTTGTCTGCAGCAATAGTGAGGGCAGTGTCACGCGACGAAGGGACAGGAGTTGCATTAACATCAGCGCCTTTAGTTAATAAAACACGACCAACTTCAACGTAACCCCCACTAGCAGCTTCCATCAACGGTGTTAGTCCTGTTTTAGCGCGATGCTCAACATTTGCTTTACGATCAAGAAGCAAACTTACAACTTCATGTCTACCTTGGAAGCAAGCAAGAGTCAAAGCAGTATTACGATTTGTTTCAATCTGCGCGTTTATATCACTACCCATATCCAGTAGTAATTTAACCGCTTGAGTATGCCCGTTCATAGCAGCAAGCATCAGTGGAGAAATTCCAAGTTTTGAACCGGTACGTGAATTTATTTCAGCTCCATTCTGCAGTAAAAGTTTTATAATATTGACATAACCACCAGATGCAGCTAAACTAAGTGGCGTATAGTCAGATACATTGCGATGTTCTTTATTGGCGTTACGAGACAGTAATAATTCTACAACCTCGAATCTTCCACCACTGCAAGCAAGTGACAAAGGAGTATCCTTTGTTCGCTCAGACTGCGCTTCAATGTCTGCGTTGTGATGTAAAAGTATTTCAACAACTTTTTGGTGACCAGCAGTTGCTGCTAATATTAATGGAGTAAAGCCCTTTTTATCACGATGTTCGATATCGGCACCACGACTCAGTAGGAATTCAACGAGCTCTTCATGCCCACCAGCGCATGCAAGCGTTAATGCAGTATCATGATTGCTGTCCGTTTCTGAATCAACATCCATACAAGCAAATTGTTGGTTTTGATTAGCCGGTGAATAAGTAGCTGGAGCTGTATCTGCGGTGACCTGAGCACCGGCAGGTACTACGCTATTGCCTGTATAATTTCCTACTGCACTTATGGCAGGATCCAATTGATAATTTTGTTGAACTTGTTGTTGCTGTTGCTGTACTTGACCAGTCACTACCGGACCCACAATGGTTTGTTGTTGCGATAGCTGTTGCTGTTGCTGTTGAGGTTGTGGTTGTGGCAGTGGTTGCTGTTGTTGTTGTTGCTGTTGCTGTTGTTGTTGCAGTTGTTGTTGTTGTTGTTGTTGTTGTTGTTGTTGTTGTTGTTGTTGTTGTTGACATGGAGAAGGCTGCTGTGATAAAAGAGCATATCTAGCTTTTTTCTCTTTAGCACAGGCATTTGCGGTATATACTTGTTTTTTGTCAGATTCCGTAAGACTTGCCACGGCACTTGTTGCCAGTCCTTGAGTCTGCGTTGCTACTTGAACTTGATTACTGCTTACACTGCTACTACTGATGCTGCTACTTGAGCTACTGCTACTAGTACCAGCACTAACTTTACCTCCATTTTTTTCCTTGCTCCGTGCAGCTGCATTTAGATTCCAACCCAACACAAGATTATCTATAACTAAAATATTGTGATCGTTAAAATTGCATATTAAATTTCAATAAAGTTTGACTTAAAAATTTTTTTAATAAAATATTAATCATACTTGTTGGATCTATTCCAGGTTCTTCGTACGATGTTTCTGTGCCACGGATTTGAGCGGCAGCAGCCATACGTAAACCACGTTTGAAACCTTTTTTGTAAACATCATCTAATGTTTTTTCTCGATTTAATCTTTCGCTGGATCGTCTTCCGGAACCACTAGCATCCTGAAATTTATTATTTATACATCAATCATTTGTAATGGGTAAAAAATAAGTGGAAAAATTATTTTTTATTTCTTTTTTTATGAAATTAAATAATAAAAATTTTTATCTTATTGAATTAATATAAAAGTTACCTGCTCAACTTGACGTAATACCTGATGCTGCTCCATTGATACAAGGTCTTTTGAAAGCTGCTCTTGATCTTTGTCACATATACCAAATTTCTTTAGTTCTAATTCATCTTGATCGTCTGGACCAACTGTGAAAGTAAAGAGTTAAACAAAAATAGCAGATATTCCGTTAAAAAATAATTATAATAGGAATAAAAATAAATAAGTTATTATAATATTTAAGAGATAAAAATATCGCGATGATCTTACGAGCCATATAGTTACCGTTAGGCACATCGTCGAAGGTAATTGATTCTATTATTTCGGCAACTTCATCCATCGGTATCTGCATTCCATCATCCAATTTCAGGACAGTACTGTCCGCAGTTAGTGCTTTAGCTTTAGGAGCGGCAGCAAAGAATGGACAAGCTGTATCTCTGTGCAATCTTGCCAATTCCGAGTCCAGAGGCTCCGATATATTTTGCTGTGTTGTTTGCTACATTTAAAGTTAAATGCATATACATCAAGACATCGTTTTTATTTTTAATTATGAATATAATTTGTGGTTATTGTAATTTTTGTAAATCCAAATGATGCGGAAGCAGTTTTTATTGATTAAATGTAAATTTTAAAAAAATTCATTCATTCTCTGACGATTTAATAATGTTTTTTTTTTGTTAAATTTTCTATCTACTTGATTGTACCTGATCATGAAGATGCTCAACATGAGTCTGAGTGGGGTGAAGGTGAGCCAACAGTTGACTGGGCATTAGGATATCAGCACCGCTGTCACTTATAACACCAACTTGGGACTGATGTACGTCATGCTGATGCTGCTGCTGCTGTACCTGCATTCAGAGATTAGCAAAACGGTCACACAATATAATATCCAAAACAGATCATCTCATTAGCATAATCAGTCCATCAGCGATCCGAGTAGGTAACCAATTAATCATTGCTATCAATTGTTAATATTTTTTTATTTTTTTCTGTTAATCCAAATTCTTCTCATTACTTATTCATTTAATTATTATTTCATTTCAATTTCAATTCGAAATAATTTTGTAAATAAACAAAATGACGAAATTTCTAAATAAATTCACGATAAAAAAATACTGATGTTTTTTTATCTGATAGTGTACAAAAAAATTTGTAAATGGTAACCAACTCGAAGATTATTTCTGAGTTTAAATGTGCATGATGATAATCAATCGACGAACCTGTACTTGGTCTAACTGCATTTGAAGTTGTTGATTCAATTGCTGAAGCTGTTGAAGATCATGAACCTGTTGGAGTTGATAGACGTGCTGTCGTTGTTTCTCTTGATACTGCTGTTGAAGTCCGACCAATGTAACCTGTTGCTGCTGCTGTTGCTGCTGCTGCTGCTGCTGCTGCTGCTGCTGCTGTTGTTGTTGTTGTTGTTGTTGTTGTTGTTGTTGTTGTTGTTGTTGTTGTTGTTGTTGTTGTTGTTGTTGTTGTTGTTGTTGTTGTTGTTGTTGTTGTTGTTGTTGTTGTTGTTGTTGTTGTTGTTGTTGTTGTTGTTGTTGTTGTTGTTGTTGTTGCTGTTGCTGCTGGGTCTGTTGTAACTGAGAAATGGTAGCCTGTTGCTGTTGTTGCTGTTGTTGCTGCTGCTGCTGCTGCTGTTGTTGATGCTGTTGCTGTTGCTGTTGCTGTAGTTGCTGCTGTGTCTGCTGTTGAATGAACTTGCCAGCAGCAATATTGGGCTTGCGAAGATTTTTACCCTCTTTCTTGGAGACAGGTTTAGCCTTGGGTCGATCACTTATGGCAGTATTTTGACTGACATCACTGCTAGCCGTTATCGGGTGTGGAAGCGTCAACGTTCCCGTAATCTGCGGTGGCTGTACTCCAATTCCAGTTGACACTGCTGCTGTTGACAATGTCCCAGTGATCCCCGGTACACTGACAGCTGCCCTGGGCAATGACAGCGGTGGTGTTGTCGTGAAGTTGGCCATCGTCATCGTTGTAGGAAATGTTGCATCCCCTGCAGGAGGATCCAGAGGCATGGATTGGGCTTGTCTCAGACGTTCCTCCAACGACATGCGTTTGGCGAGATATAACCCTTGATAAAACGCAAGGGCCGTATTGGTTTCTTGAAAGGACAACAGGCTTCCCGATAAATCGGATGTCGTGCCACCGCAAACCAACCCTAACGAAAGACCAATACCATTCGAACGAGTGTGCCATTTTCGATCTTACGACGAAAGTTACTTTGATAATACTCACGCGACCAGCAACTTGTTTTTTCTTTTTTTTTTTTAATCATTTAATTAATTTCATTTAGTGTTTAGTAACCGAAGACAAGAAGTGAAGTGCAAAAGAAAAAAAAAATTCAACGCTGCATGTGTTTAATTAAAATGACAAAACCCGAATTAATCCGAACCGCTTCGTTAGTAATTTTAAAAATGTTTATCTATTAATTACACCGGCGTTAATTAATCGTAGGAGGAATTTTTAAAAGCTAAGATTCAATACTTTGAAACGCGAGTAAATAAAGTGAAAACTTGAAGTTTAAAAAAAAACTGTGTACTTACCATGAAGTGCAGTAGCTGATTGAGCTGGTAAATCAATATTTGATATTCCTGGCAGTAGTGAATCAGTTGAATCTGCACCATCACCGGGTTTCAGTTGTCTTTTTTGTTCATCTAAATTCGGAGTACCTAAAAACAAGTGGCCTGCACCTTTGATCTGAAGCTCACGTTCTACCCTCTAAAAAAATTTAAATTATATTATTTAGAGAGTTTTTTAATTGTAAAACATATGAATTTTTTTTTTTAATAATATCAAATTTTTATCAAAAACATACCTGTAATTCTTCAAGAATTTGTTGTTTATGAAGAATTTGCTCATGTCGTGCATTTTTACGACTTTCAGCAGATGTGGACGCGGCTACAGGTAATGGTGTAGAACTTAATGCAATATTAGGTTCTGACAAGCTGGTAAAAACACCACTTCCTTTATCCAATATATTTGTGTCATCCATAGATGTAGCAACAGCCTCACCTGCAGGCTGAGTTCTTACTTGCTGCGCTTCAGCAGAGGTTAAACTAGCATCAGGCATCACTGTGACCGAACGATTCTTTCGAAGCAACGATTTTTGGCTATTGTGCTTCGGTTGTAGATTTTGGTTTTGGTTTTGTTCAGCGCTCGGTTGCTGTTGCTGATGCTGGGGTTGTTGGATCGATGGCGGTTGTTGATGAGACATCGGTACTTGTTGATGACTAAGATTTAGTGGCTGTAACTGAGGGATTGCCGTTTGTTGCTGCAACTGTTGGGGTGGTGGTTGTTGCTGCTGCTGCTGTTGCTGTTGTTGTTGTTGCTGTTGTTGAGGCAACGGTTGAGGTTGGATTATTTGAGTTGGTTGTTGTTGCTGCTGTTGTTGCGGTTGCGGTTGTTGCTGCTGAAGGGGCTGCTGCTGCTGCTGCTGCTGTGTTTGTTGTTGCAGTATCGGAGCAGGAGTAGCAGCGTTATGCTGAGCATTCATCATAATGCTGTGAGGATAGTCAAGTAACAGCTGAACAACACTGGTGTGTCCGCCCTTGGCAGCCTCAATCAACATAGTTGAATTATCCTTGAGTTTATGGAATGGATCGGCAGACTGGGCAAGCAATAGCTCAACCACCGCAAGGTGTCCACCTGCACAAGCAAGTGACAGCGGCGTATGATCATTGTTGGTCGTGTGGCGATTAAGACTGGCCAATTTCGATATCAAAAACTGTACGGTACAAAGGTGTCCAGCTCGACAAGCTTTCATTAAAGGCGTTCGTCCTCCTTCAGATTCGTGTTCCAAATCAGCACCAAATTGAAGTAGAAGATCTGCAACATCCGTATGCCCATTCTCACAGGCGTAGGTAAGTGCTGTATCCCCTGTTTGAGTCTGAGCATGAACGTCTGCTCCAGACTCTAGAAGATAACGAACAAGATCTAAATGACCTTCCTGAGCAGCTTCCATGAGCGGTGTTGATGCTCCTAACTCGATGTCAGCTCCTGCTTTTATTAAAAAATCAGCAACTTCAAGGAAACCACCACAACATGCCAACGTGAGCGCAGTTTCCTGGGTCTCTTCCGTCTGGGCGTTTATATTAGCACCCTGACTTAGGAGTAATGCCACCATTTCTTCATGACCTTCTCGAGCAGCTTCCATTAATGGTGTATATCCCTCATCATTAACCTCTTCGATGTTGGCTCCACGTTCAATTAGAAGCATAGCTAAATCAACATGACCACCACACGCAGCCAGTGTCAATGGCGACTCGAAACTATCGGTCGGCATATTCACTTGGGCGCCTGAGTCTAACAACAGTCGTGCCACTTCTACGTGGCCGTCCATTGACGCCTCCATCAGTGCGGTGTGCATCTCATCGGTCTTATGCTCTTGATCAGCACCTGCTTCCAATAAAAACCTTACCATATCAAGATGACCCTTGTAACACGCTAGTGTTAACGCAGATTCTTTAAATTCATTCGAATGAGTATTAATGCCGGCACCGTGTTCTAGTAAGATCTTGGCTACTGGCACATGGCCAGCGCTTGCCGCTTCCATCAATGGTGTATGACCGTTTTCATTATGATCTTCAACGTTCGCGCCGGCTTGAAGTAATACCCTCACGACATCTTCATGGCCACCAGCGCATCCATACATCAATGGTGTATTACCTATTATTAATTTCAAAATAATTTATTATCATTTACTTTCATTATTTTTTTCTTGCTTTAATCCTTTGTTATTTATTGATGTTTGAGAACATAAATACTTATTAATCCAAACACATAAACAAAAGGGATAGAAGCCAGGTTATAAAGAAAATATTTTCTACTATTTTTGGCTTAATACATACCGGAAGTTGACTGTGCATTGACATCTGCCCCATGAGCAATGAGTAAACTAACAATGTCAACATGCCCAGCACTAGCAGCTTCCATCAACGGAGTGCAATCTCCTTTGATTCCTCTATCTTCAACGTTGGCGTTCATTGCTAATAATACCTGAAAATTACATAAAAAAAAAAAAAAAAAATGGATGTTTATAATAATAAATAATGCTATACAATGATTATGATAATAAAAATAACAACAACAATTGAAATGTATTTTCACAATAAATAATTATAACAAACCTGCGCTAGTTCATAATATCCAGCAGAACAAGCAAGAGAAAGCAGACTTTCGCCTTCTTCAGTAGTTTCGTGGACACTACGTCCTTCAGTTAACAATTTTCTAACAGTTCCTACGTCACCGTCAGTACAGGCTTCAACAAGGGAGCGTTTCTCGTTCTGTCCACGTGGATTGTCACTGCGCATCCTAGTCAATGCAGCAGCGGCTTCGTCTAGCGCACAAGAGACGCTAGACGTTAATCTCCTCAATACCTCGTGGTCAGCTAAATGCTTCCCATCACTTGATGACAATTTACCAATTCCTGCAGCTTCCAGTAACGCCTCTAATCTTGCTTGTGTCTCTGGATCAACCGAACGTTCTGGATCGTCGGGTGTTAATAAAAACTTTGATGATTCAAGGTGATGGTGATCTTCTTCCAATGTTGCTTGTTCGATCGCAGCACGAAATATATCCGGCTGAAAATTTTTAACGTAAGATTCGAATGACATTTTACAATAAACAATTTATTGGTTAACAACCAATGTAAAACAAAATTTTTTTTTAACACAACGTGCGATTTAACAAATCATTTACTCTTTTTGACTTTCTTTCTTTTAACCACAATTTCAATTAATTTTTACATTTTTTTTATATCTATATATTAATTATAAATTATAAATAATTGTTGAAACTATTATTAATGTAATTAATCTCAATGATTGAATTAAAATAGTGATTTTAGTGTGCCCGACATTTTCTTATGCGTATTAAAAAAAATAATGATGTCGATTTCCTCTGGTATGCAGAACGAGTTGAAATGAAAAATCGAGGTTATGCGCGTCTGAATACTCTTTTATATATACGTACATATGAACAAGAGCCGTAGACTGTGATGCAGGATAGAGGACATGAATTTTAGGTTAGTTTTCATGAAATAGTTATCACGAAAAATATTTATTATAAAAATCACACCTACTGAAAATTTTCCAACAAAAAAAAAATATTCTTAACTAAATGAATGAACGATCGACGAGACACGAGGTAAATTTTATTGCCGTGAGAATAGAATAGTCAAACGTTCGGTAACGTTATAATAAGCTACGATGTACGCTTACTCACTCGCTTACTCTACAAACCCATCGGTCGTACGAGAAGAAAAAATTAATATACACAAATATAAGTATATGAGTCTATACTTATGTGTATACCTATATGTAACGTACAAAAAATTAAACAAACTATACACTACTACTGTGTACTACTATTTTATTGGGAATACGCCGATGATAATGATGGTATGAAGAATGTTACTTTTCCACTCTAATGAAGAGCATATAATTAAAATAAAACGTCACGACATGATCAGTACCACCAGCAGTAACAGTAGCAACACAGTAAGGATTAATAACAACGGGGAATAGAGAGAAGACACTTTGGTGAAAGTATAATATAAGCTGATGCACGTCAGTAATAGGTATATATAGTTATGTATGTATATATTGAATCGTTTGAGAGCCTCTATCTCTACCTCACCTCGGCTGGGTGATTCGGTCTACTCACAGCAACTCTACACGAAACTACTCGTTCTCTGTTCTCTGCTGAAACCTTAGCTCAAGTCTAACCAACTATACTACCAAGACAAGTCCAGTACCACTGAGAAAATAAAAGACACTAAAGTTGACAATGCACGGCCATTCCAGCTCAAAGTTATTCCAGATAGCTGGGATAATTTTTTACTAAAATTACTCTGACACTTGAACGCTAATTTTTCGACTCACACACGTCATTTTCGTGTCAATCACACACACACACACACACACACACACACACACACACACACACACACACACACACACACGACATTTAAACTCACACACGACAGACAATCGACATCACATGCAGCCAAACACTCACTCAGTCACTCACCCACTTTACCATTTGCAAAACACTTACAAAATTCACAAGTAACTATTTATTGTTAAATATTATTTTATTTTTCAGCAGTTTTAAATTTTTCCCACAAGCGGTCTCAAGATTTTATTCACTCCCTTTAGCTACGGCCCTGCTGATTCACTCGCGAGTCGCGACACACTATCGAAATGTTTCACTCGGTGCTATCGAGGCGTAACAAAGGATCGACCAGGGGTGGAGAAGAGAAAGGGCACATACTATTCCTTCGACATCTGAATTTCTGTTTCAGAATTTTTTCCAATGTTCCAATATTTAACTGCACAAGATGGTCGGAAGAATAATATAGTACATATATATATATATATATATATATATGTGTGTGTGTGTGCGCGTGTGAGAATTTATTTTTAAATGAAATAATAAATCCTTCAAGGATTTAAAATCTGTAATATTGCCTGAAATTATTTAAAAAAATTTTATAAATATTTTACTTAAGAGTAATAATAATAAATTAAAAAATTAAAAAATTAAAAAACACTTTTTGTGAAATTTAAGATTATTTTTTTAATAATAAAATTAAAAAATTTTTAAAAATTAGTTATCTGATATTTTCACACTCATAACATGGTGGCGCTTTACATATATGCTGTATATTTATATTTTTTGTGAGCTGTGTGTAAGTATTTTTATTGTCAGGATGTGTGAGTGAGTATGATGCACGAGCAATTGTTAAGGAAAAGTAAGGAGGGGCAACACACTATTATATTATATATAACAAGAGAAGAGCATCTCGGAATCTTAAATTGGTGTAAATGACGTAGCCATAGATGATTTAAAGCACGATGCGTCAAGACTAATTAGTTGGGATGGGTTAGATTGCATTTAATAATAACAGTAATAAAAAAATGACAAGGGGAAAGAGAGAGGTAGAGATAAGAAGCGAGAAAAAATGGAACAGAATGGAATTTGTAAGAAAGAAAATAATAATTATGTAAATTACGTAAATTAAATGATTTGAGGACACACGGATCTCAGTTTATTGCGAATAAAAATGGCGGATAACTTATACAAGTATTATTATTATTGTTATTATTGTAGTTGTTGTTGTTTGTGGTAATAATAATAATAATAATAATAATAATAATAATAAAACTAGTAATAATAATAACAATAATGATAATAATAATAATATATATAATATTGAGTTTATTTAACTTGCGTTTTACAAATCCGCGCGCGTGTATTTGACTGACGTCTCACGATGCATACCTTAAAACGCATGTATATTTCCGGTTATGTAATCTACTTTGCGCACAAATTTTAGCCCCAATATTTGATTTTTATTTATTAAAATATATAATTTGAAAGTATTTTATTAAAACAAATCGCGGTTAAGAAAAGCTTTAAAGTTGGTTAGGTATTGAAGCTAACGTAAGAAGTGTTTAAGTTAAGAAAAAGAGAGACATTGTAGTTGTTCGCAGTCGCGTATAGTGGATCGTGGCGCAAGTAATGTAAGGCCTCGTGTATTATAGTGGGAGAGCTAGGTCGTAGGCCTCGGATCAAAGGCACCAGCAACCTGACGCGATTGCGGGATACGACCACCACGATCAACACCATTAAATACAATTATTATTATTATTATTATTATTATTAATGTTATCATTATTTATAACTACACATTAATATACAAATCTCATTGGCATGCCAAAGTTTTTTCGTCAATTTATTTACAAGTCAAGACACTGATTGGGATGATGATAAATAAAAATAAAACAAGAGAGAGAAAAAGTGCACACATGAAACGATCGGTCCCCATTGATATAAATTTTATTATCCGATCATGTCACAGTCACACAGAACAAACTTACATTGCAAATAAAGACAGGATTTATCTCCTTCTCACTCGACACAAGACCAACTACGGCCTCTCACTATCGCGCTGTCTTTATCCTTTGCCTGCAATTCTCTTACTTTTTATTATTATTATTAAAATTATTAATATTACTATTGTTATTATTAATATTACTGTTGTCGTTATAGTTATCGTTATAACTGCACATATACATTCGAATTTCCACACGTCATAACTGAGGTATTTAATAATGTAAACCACAGATTAAAAACGTAGTCGTGTTTAAAAGTACAATTTCACCAAGTCGATTAATTTTTTCACCGGTCGTTGACAACTAGTACCCACTTCCCCACGCTGGATTACAATTATTACTTATTATTATTATTTTTCTTAAAAACATTGTTTCCTAATAAAAGGAATAGAACGGTAGGATGACTTTTTGGATGATTCAGCGATTGCGTTGATTTGATAAAAAAAAATAGGGGAAAAACAATACGAGGAATTGTCGAATGGAAAATGAATAAATGATTAATTCATAAATATATATACATACGTATTAATAGTAATAGTAAATGTATAGTTATGAAGATGGATAAATAGATGTATGTATGTGGATGTACATGTATATTATATTTATATATATAGGCTGAATTAAAAGGATGGAATGAATAAGGGCCTGATGATGGCAGTGAGTTGAGGAAGGCATACTGCGATGCGGAGGAAAGGCCGCCCCTCGTGCGCAATGAAAATGGATGGAGGAAGAGAAGGAACGAACGAACGAACTAAAGAAAAAAAGAAAAAGAAAAAAAAAGTACAAAGTAGGATGTGTAAGTATGTATGAAAAGAAAATGGAGGATTGATGGTGGATAGTAAAGATGATGATAATGAGGATGATTTAAATAGTACTAGTTACCTCAGAAATACTGTCCTCTTCACTCTCGGATGAGTCTGTCATAAAGCGTGGTGGAGGTTCCGAAAAGGTCTCGGTCTCAGACTTTGTGGGGCTAGAGTTCGAGGACTGGGGAGTAGACGACGTAATGTCGTGTACAACACTCGTTCTATCGCTGTTCTGGCTATCCGAGGATGTTCCTTGTGCTACATTCTGCATTTTTACCTACTAAATTAATCATATGACACCAATATTATTGTTCTCGTGTTTAAATACACACATTGAACACTTTTATTATTTATATATATATATCGTTAATATCCAATTTAGACTTTTTTTTTTTATTATTATACTATTCACAATTGCCGTCATTCACGTAAGCTAACACCCGCCATGTCTACTATGGCCGACTATGGCCGACCAGAGCCAGTTCCTAGTCTTTTCCCCAACCCAACCAACCAACCTACCCGGATACCCTCCGCAGTTGCTGCTGCTATTCGAAGGATGCAAACGTTAGGGGCCGCTTACAGCCGTGCTCATGCTCGCGATACTTATTTGCTCACTCTAACTCTATTGCTCGCCCTTTTTCCGTCTCTCACTTACTAAACACTCTGTTACTTTCTCTATCTCGCTTTCAAGCACTATCATTTGCGGCCCAATCGCAAAAAGACCTGAAAATCAAACATACATACTCCTCTATGTGCATTTCACAAAAATACAACATAGTCGCCATCTACTGCCGCCTAATTCAAATTATATTTCTCTCTCTCTGAGAAATTTATGTATTAAATTTTTAACTTTATGCTAATTATTAACATGACAATTCATTGTTACTGCTACATTATTCATACTGGTCAAATTTAAATCAAGTATACAATTACAAATTATATTTTGTTTAATATTAATTATCTTTTATTTTATTTTATTTTTGTTAATGTAACATTATGAAAAATAGTATAAAGATTTTTTTTATTTAAATCAAAATTTTTTAAATTACAAAAATGGTTCGATATTTATTTCTACAACTGAACAAGGACGACGAAGATCAAATTTATGAAGAACGTCTGGATGAAGAACTCCCATTTTACCAATCACTTTCCCATGTACGATTACATTTGCACAGTACTCAGAAAAATACGTAGGATCTAAAAAAAAAATATTTATTACAATATTATAACACTGAAGTTAGCAGTCAGCTATTAATTAAAAAAATTTTTTTAATAAATCAATTACAATAAAAAAATGCTTCTAAAAATTTTCACTTGTAATTTTTAATAATTTTTACATGTGGAATTTTTTAATTTAATTTTTTTATAATTATTTAATTGCTATAAAATTCCAAAAAAAATTATTATATCTGTCAACTTCAGTGTCATACAATATTCCACTTAATTCAATAATTATAATAAATAAACAATACCTTCAGTTGCTTCAAGATAATAACCATCATTGGTTTTGTTGACATTCCACGGAACATCAAGCAACGACATAATTCTATCAAGAAGTCCATGAATGACCTCCAAACCAGCGGATTTATTATAATAAATAGCGCAAAGTCTTCTTTGATTTCTAGCTCCGCATTCCGCTTGAGGATCTCGCAGTACAACATCAGATATTTCATAAAGTTTCAATGGCAGCGGCATATTCTTATTCGCTCCAATCGTTTTCAATAAACCTGGCAGCAAAGTAGTTCTCACTACTTGAAACTCGAGCGTCTTGGGATTCGAAATAGTAACCGCAGGTATTTGATCAAAACTCCAGCCCAATTTATCAGAAACATCTTCGCGTGAGCACAGTGCAAATGTTAGAGTTTCTGTGAATGCACATTGCGCTAATTCTTGACGTAAGTGATCGGTCAATTTATTCAGAGGGAATTTTTTCCCTACTGACAAAATTTTGGGAATTGTCTTCAAGATATTATTGTAACCCCAAGCGATAGCAATATCCTCATAAATATCTCGTGCATGAATAACATCATGACGCGTTGGTGGTATTTCAACTGACAAAATATTGCCGTTTTTAACTTCGCTTTTTAAGCACATTTTTGACAATAATTTGGCTATTTTCTGAGGAGTTTCTTTTATTCCTATAAAATTAACCGCGTCATCGCTGTTTATTTCATTGGAACGATATTGAAGTGTAGGTGAACGAACTACTTCTTTAGTTTCTTCATAAATTATTTCAACTGGTTCAACTGTATATTTATCTTTACAGTATTGACTGAAGGCACTTACCAATATGTCTACCGCAATTTGACCCTAAGCAATCAGTTAACGTAATAAATTACTTGTTATTCAATAAAATATTCAATTAAATCAATTAAAAGATAAAAATACCTTAGTCAAATCAGTATTAGTACATTCGATAAAAATATTCTTGGTATTTAAAGTTATTTTAGAGTGATCACTATTAATTATTGGTGGTAATGACAATACAACACCGTTACTGTCATAAATAATTGGATAAACTGGACTATCCTTAATGATTGGTAAATACTGTTTCAATTGTGCATGATGCTATAAATTAACATAAAATAAATAATTATATCAAGAAAATAATCAAAATTATAAATAAAATTAATATAAAAAAAAACTAACTGCATATAAATCCATAATCTCTTCACCATTGTACTCTTTATCTTGATTAAGAGGCTTGAAACGAATATCCTTAGGAGGTTCAGCATTATAAACAAAGGGACCTTTGATAGTATCTAGATCGTGTGTGCCGATCGATACCAGCGACCGCTTTCTACCTAGATTTTGATGTAGTTTATCTTGAAGGTCTATAAAGCTGTCGTATGACTCCTTGGTTAATGTTATTCCTCGCAATATTGCGCCAACGACAAAAGGTCGTACGTTCATACACTGTTTCGAGTAGTAATAAATTATTATTATTTTATTACTTTAATTAATAATTAACTTCAAATTAGCATTTAAGATTATGAATAATTTATCGGTCGGCTTACCGCACTTTTAACAGTTATTTTTTCAAGCTTGTTTTGAGATGTCGGGTAAATAAGCTTGTAGCGTGACTGAGGAATTCTACGAATAAATGATAAATTAATTATTTGACAACGAGTATTAGCTTAGACACAAGAATGATATTGAATGATTATTTACTTTTCTAAAAATACTAATAGACCAGCAGTTAAACCTTCTAAACACAATAGATCATATCTATTGGCAGGTACGTCTATTTTGTAAATTATTTCTTCAGATGCACCTTTACTACTTTCTGTTCCTTGTTCTTTAGCAATTATTTGCTGCTCGGTAGTCTTTAAAAAAATTTTAATTAAATATTTTATGTAATAATGGAAAAAATTTATAACACTGAAGTTGACAGATTAAAAAAAATTTTTTTTTTCGAATTTTATAGCAATTGAATTTAAAAAAAAAATTATTAAAAAAAAATTAATTAAAAAGTTTTACATATGAAAATTAATAAAAATTACAAGTGAAAATTTTTAGAAGTATTTTTTTATTGTAATTAATGTGTTAAAAAATTTTTTTAAATTGACAGCTGACCGCTAACTTCAGTATATAAAAATTTTAATATATTATAACTTACAACTTCATCAAGCTCCAATCCAAAATTAAAGCACAATTTTTGGAATTCATCATCAGCTAAAAAAATCAAAATAATTGGTTATTTAATAATTAAAATATATTTATCTAGTTATAACAACAATAAATATGTGTTAACGTACAATATGATTGTCCAAGTGCTTTGAAAAGAGAATCACGTTTCACACTTACAGTCGGCATGATTTATCAGCTCCAGATTATCCTGAAATGATGTAACGAATTTAATTATTTGATAAGGTACTAATTATTGAGATAATAAAATTTTTTATATTTAAGTCTATTAATTTATATAAAAATAATTTTAATTAAAAATTTAATTATGGATAATTATAAACACCGGAATAAGAGTTATGAATGTTATAAATTAACTTTATTGTTAATGACGAAATATTTTTTTTCACGCAAATATATTCTGCTGCACATGTGAATTATGATTAAAAAACGCATTCATATCCATATGTCAGTATTTACAAGGAATACCACTCTGGCGGTTCATAAAGATGATTTCTGCATTACTCAATACTTAAATAGTGGCACTAGTTGTTAGTTCTTCTCAAAGTATTTAATCATTTAAAATATAATATAAATTTTGCTGAGTGATGCTTAATTAACATATAATTATAAAGTTCTGTTAAATAAAAATCAATAATCATTAAATTTAAATATATAATGACACCTTATAATTAAATTAAGCAAACAATTATAATAAACCAACTTAATATTAATAATTATTTATTAATTACAATATCATTTGTTTTTATGAATTGAAAAGTACTAAATTTCAACTTAATAAATCTAAGTAATTTTATTCTGAAAGAATCACATTCTGTGTAAGTGAAAAAATGAATTGTATGAAATAAAAAAAAAAAAATTTGATCAAATGAGATTTTTAAGTATTAAAAATTTAATACTTTTCAATTATTTACAATTTTATATTAATAGTTATTATTTCAATTCAGTAGAACATGAATTTAATTTAAACATACATTATTATCCGATACAAAGACAGTTGATTGCGTGATAAAAAACGTGAGTGATAAGTGAAAGATGGCAGAATAATTATTTTGTACAATGTATTTTTTAGAAATTTAAATTACGTTTACATTCTAATCACTCTGAAAAATATGACTTTTAAGTCTTCTCTTGAATTAATTATTTTTTAAGGTATTTATTTATTTGCGTATCAGTTTAATTACGTGTCTTTTGATACATCATTTTATAAATTGATGGAAAAATACGCTTGATCACGGAAGACTTACAATTATATTAAAGCTCACTCTATCAATTTCTTTGCTCTGAAGAAGCGTCTTAAATAGAATATTTGCCATGTTGCTAAACCTAATAGACAGCACATTGAAAATATACTGAAGTATAGTACACGTGAATTTGTTTGCTCTGAAAAAATAAAATAGATATTCATTAATATTTTGATTCAATAATAATTTTACTTATGTCATTAAAGTTAGCAGTCAATTGATTATTTTTAAGTTTTTATTTGACAAATAAATTTGTTCTGAAAAATTGCATTTTTAATTTTTAAAAATTTCTACATGTCAATTTTTTGTATAATTTTTTTTCGCCATAATTTACTTGTCGAAAAAATTTTTAAAATTATCAAATATCTGCTAAATTAATTTTCATATTTTACTTTTTAAATTATAAATAACCAATTACCGTTTGTATCTCTCATTTCTTCCTCTCTTAGGCGCATTCTTGAAAAGTCTTGGACGATACTCTCAGACAAATCCTCGAGGCGTTTCAATTCAACTTCAATGGGTTTAAGTTTAGCGGCTTCTCCAAGCTATTGATGTGAATAAGTACATAATAAATATTAGCTAATTTTTAACGATGAGAATTTTAAATTATTGAAAATACATCTCAAGATCTATTAGTATGGAAAATAAAATAACACGAATCACGTAAATAACTAAAAACAACAGTACATTTGATCAACGAGGTGGCAATCAATTGATGTGTAATGTTATTGATCAATAATTAATGAAACAAAATACAGTAATTAATAGATTATAGGTAATAGGATAATAGTGAACACACAAGCAAAAGAAATTAGCAAATTTCATTTACCATCTGAGTGCCCGAATAAGTTCACATAAAAAAGAAGAAAATAATAAAAATATCTGTTTGTGGATTTCTTAGAGAAAAAATAATTATTTATTTTATTAAGAATTTTATTAAATTTACATAAAAAACTTACCGCTTCATAATTCTTAGCCTCAATACCATGTTTAGTTATTAATAAAATGTCTTGTTTCATGCCTCGCTGATCTGTGAAATCATCAGTGGAAATTAATAAATAATAATTACTCATGAATGATAATAAAATAATACTAACGAGCTGGTAAATGTGAAGTGAAACAAATTTCCAAGGTGTCATAGTTTTCAGTGACAAATGAAAATTTCGAATTTCTGTCATGGGGAATATCTTCTTTTTGTGACAGTATATGACCCTTTGAATCTTTTACCTAAAAATAACAATAATAACCATTAGATTTAATGTTTTTACAAATAATTGAACCATATTGCAGGTTAGTAAACCAGTTGTTAACCTTAAAGATTGTGTTGACGTAATCAAAAAAAAAAGTAAATTAAAAAATGCAAAATAAAACTTACCACGTAGTCAACACGTTGACCGGGTGCTTCGGATACTTGGTATTCACCAGTAACTAATACCTGAGCTTGTATTTCTTCTTTAATACATTTTTAGCACTCGGTTGAAGTTCAAACATTATACTTTGTACATCGGCAATTACTATAAATAGTAACACCACTACACCATAAAACAATGATTTCATTTTTATATTAATGATATTTATTAACTATATATAAACTTATTATTACAACCAACTTGTGCTCTTATTTTATGCACTTTCTTTTACTATTAAAAATGTATATTTTTCAGTACTATAGCTAGCTATGTCAACCACGTACGTCTGTCAACATCGTGATGAGTTGGCAGCCATTGGAGAGAGATATGAAAAAAAAAAAATTATGTTATCATTGTTATTATTTCGACTATTATTATTATTTTTGCCATCTAGTGATTATTTCCGGTTTCCATACCACTTTCCGGACACTGCGGCCAATCAAAATTAAACCGCCAATTTTTGAAAAAAAAAAAAAAAAAAAAAAAAAAAAAAAAAATTGTGTCATTGAAAATACAAATTAATGTAGCAGATATTTAATAATTTTAAGAATTTTATAACAAATAAAATATGGCAAAAAAAAATTTTTTAAAAATAAAAAATGCAAATAAAATTTAAAAATTTTCAAGTGACAGCTAACTTGAATGTCATTCATTAAAAAAGTTTTAGATATTTCATTTTTTCGATGAAAATTAAGTAAGCCAACATCTAAGAATTTTTAGAATTTTTTTTTATTGAAAAAATTATTACATAAAAAATAAAAATAAAAAACATTCCATTCGTAAAAAACTTGAAAAACTGTAAGTGCAATTTTAAAAAATTATTTTTTTGTTGTAATTTAATTATTAAAAGAAAAAAATCAATAAATTGAAAATGGTGGCTAATTTTAGTATTATAATTTTTTAATATTTTTCAATTTCAATTACCTCTATTTTTAATTTTTTATTAAAAAAAAATTTACATCTTGATTGTAAAAAATCTTGTTAGAAAGTGATTGCAACCTCAATAACGGTATTGTACTGCCACCTAGTGATTCTATTAAATATTTATCTGTCAATGGTAAGAAGTGACATCGCCATATTTGCAAATTATTTTTCGAATACTCTCCAATTGTTGAATAATTTTTTTTTAATATTAAAATAAAGAAACATAAATTTTTTAGGTCATAAAAATTAGCGTATAAAAAATTGTTTTTTTTTTTTTTTTTTTAATAAATATGACGAAAATTTTTTAAGCATCCACTAGAATTCAATAATACATATGTTTCTACATAGATGGTAAAAACAATTTTCAGCATGTGTATAGTAATCCCGTTGAACAAAAGCAGAGTTCAGTGATCGATGTTACGTGTGTAACAATGTAATCATCCGTACAGAAGTAAGTTTAAAAAATAATTTGCAAATCTGAATTGCAAATAATTAACTTGATGAATAAGTAGCTTTGTAATTTTGAACTGGAAGTATTTAATAATAAACAAATAATTGTCTTTGTGTGTTAAACTACGAAGAAAAAATCAAAAATACACAACAAAAACAGTTTAACCCTGTGAATTTTTGTTATTATTTTTTAGCTGAGATAAGAAGAGGATACAATTAACAAGTATTTAAAATAATTAAATGGCCTTATTGTTTACAAGCATGTGGGACTCGACAATGTTCCTGAGTACACTGACACCAAAGTTTTACGTAGCATTGACTGGAACATCATCGTTGATATCCGGGTTGATATTAATATTTGAATGGTGGTATTTTCGTAAATACGGCACATCATTTATTGAGCAAGTATCACTAAATCATATATCACCTTGGATTGGAGGTAACGACAGTGCATCTGATAACAATAACACAAATTTAAATAATACTAATAACTCGTCTAATCAACAGAGTGTACCAGAGTGTAAAGTATGGCGTAATCCGATAAATTTATTTCGCGGTGCTGAGTACCAACGTTTTTATTGGGCAACTAATAAAGAACCATTGACATATTATGATATGAATCTTTCAGCACAAGACCACCAAACATTTTTTACCTGCGAAGCTGACACCGGCAAAGCTGAGTACGAGATTATGCAGACGGCCTGGCGTGAACGTAATCCTGTAGTGAGGATAAAAGCTGCACACAGTGCTCTTGAGCACAATGCTGAATGTGCTCCAGCTTATATTTTGTTAGCTGAAGAAGAAGCCACTACAATATTGGAAGCTGAAAAAATTTTAAAACAAGCTCTAAAAGTTGCTGAAAATAATTACAGAAAATCACAGAATACTCAACATCAAGGTACTACTGCTGAACTACGTCGGGATACAAATGTGTTGATTTATATTAAAAGACGGCTAGCAATGTGTGCTAGAAAACTCGGTAAATTAAAAGAAGCCGTAAAAATGTTTCGTGATTTAACAAAAGAAGTACCGCCAATAATGAATGTATTAAATATTCATGAAAATTTAATAGAAGCGTTATTGGAGATGCAGGCGTACGCTGATGTACAAGCTGTTTTGGCTAAATATGACGACATAAGTTTGCCTAAATCAGCGACAATATGTTATACAGCAGCTCTGCTAAAAGCTAGACTAGTTGCGGATAAATTTTCTCCGGATATAGCCAGCAAGCGGGGATTAACTACTGCTGAGATGTCTGCTGTCGAAGCTATCCATCGGGCTGTTGAATTCAATCCTCATGTGCCAAAATATCTATTGGAAATGAAGCCTCTTATTTTGCCACCTGAACACGTATTAAAACGAGGTGACTCGGAAGCTATTGCATACGCTTTTTTTCATTTATCCCACTGGAAGCAAATGGAAGGTGCTTTGAATCTTTTGCACTGCACGTGGGAAGGAACCTTCAGGATGCTACCGTATCCATTGGAACGTGGTCATCTTTTTTACCCGTATCCAACTTGCACCGAATGCGCAGATCGTGAACTGCTCCCGTTATTTCACGACGTCAGTGTTTATCCTAAGAAAGAATTGCCCTTTTTTATTTTATTTACTGCTGGACTGTGCTCATTTACGGCTTTGCTGGCTCTTCTGACTCATCAATATCCTGATACGATGGGTGTTGTCGCCAAGGCAATGCTCGCTTGGCTTTCTTTACCTTTTTACTATATCCTTGATAAATTAGAAGCTATCTTACCATCAAATTTGTTACAACAATTATCAAGAATATAAAATTAGCTTAATTATTTTAAAATTCTAATTGATGATCAATGGTAAATGTTTTTTTTTTTTAATTGAGTTGTATTTAATGTGATATTCTTAAAAACATTTATTGTAATATTTTTTCGTTCGTTTTTTTTTTTTTTTTTAAATCACGAGAATCTCGTACAGACTTCCAAGGCCCTGAGGACTGATTTATTATTAATTAACTAATTGTATTTATTTAGTATATTTTTTTTTGTTTAATAGTTTATAATTAGTGTGACTACGGCAAATGTACAAATAAAAGAAAAATAATTATAAACGCATAATAAAAAAAAATTTAATTATTTTTTGTTGTATCATTATTGATTTTACTTAAAATTTCTCTTTAGTTTTAAAATAATTCCCGCCTCTTAAAGCGCCACCTTATAATCCAACGGTAGAAGTAATAACTGTCATGAAAATATATTTACATAGAAATGTGCTTTTATTTATTTTTATTAAATATTTGGAGCATCAATATGGACGTACGTCGACGAGAACGTGAAAATATTGGTTTAAAAGGAGTAAGTCAAGTCTGGGGTAAATCTCCTACAAGAATAGAAGAGTAAGTACTTGTATTATTTAATATTCATATAAATTATTATAGAATTTTTCCAGGCTTCAATATATTTTTTAACTATTCTAACCTCACGTGTAACGACTGTCAATGTTTTATAAATTGTTTGTATTTTTAGTTCTGACGACGAAGATGAAGTAACTGTCAAAAAACGTGATCATTCACCGGAGCGGCGCAAAAAAATTAAAAAAGACAAGAAAAAAGTAAGTAAAAGTGTCTAATATTTTTTGGTGTAATAAATAAGTAAAAATAAATTCTCATGCTAATTAATATTAATTTGCATTACAGAAAAGTAAAAAATTAAAAAAAGAGAAGAAATCTAAAAAAGAAAAAAAGAAGAGTAAAAAAAGGAAACGTAAATACTCAGATAGCAGTTCGAGTGATTCAGGATCATCCGATGATGAAGATGGTCAAGTTAAGTGGGTTGAGAAAGGGAGCGAACAAGTTAAAAGTAAAAAGAAGCGTAGATCAAGTTCTGACGACAGTGGTGATGAAAGTGTTGTTGGTCCACTACAAAAACAACATGTCACTTTGTCTGCTAAAGACTTTGGTAAAGCTTTATTACCTGGTGAAGGAGCTGCAATGGCTGCTTATATTGCTGAGGGTAAACGTATCCCACGTCGTGGTGAAATAGGTCTTACTTCTGATGAAATAGCTTCCTATGAAAGCGTTGGATATGTTATGAGTGGTAGCAGGTATTTATTATTTTCTTGAATTTGTGATTTTTTTGTTATTGAAAATTATTAATGAACAATTTTATTTTATAGGCATCGTCGAATGGAAGCTGTTCGTATACGAAAGGAGAACCAAATTTACTCAGCAGACGAGAAACGAGCGTTGGCGATGTTCAGTAAAGAAGAACGTCAGAAACGTGAAAACTTAATTCTAGGACAATTTAGAGAAATGGTCAGTCAGAAACTGGCTCAAGAAGAAAAGAAATGAATGTATATTTTGTAAATAAGATTTTTTTATTATTAGATTAATTCATTCAATTATTTAAGTATCATGTACTTGTAAATACTTGTTTACCAATTTTAACTTAAATGATCAATTTCATTGAGTATCATTAATCTTGAGTATTTATTTTTAGATAAGAAAGATTATGATTTTTGTTTAGTTTCCCATTCAGACCATCCTCCGATATAATTGTATGCACTGTAAAATTAAGAATTTAATTAGATAATTAGGGGGGTATTTTAATCTAGAAGCATGGATTTAAGGTAATTTTTTGGTACCGTAAAAAAAAGGCAACCAATATTTTTACAATCTATTATTTTATAAATTGGAGTAAGTATTTTATAAGGGTTGGAATCGTGGGCATGGTCACGTGCCAATTTTTTGAGACCCCTTCACTTCATCAGCTGCTAATTTTTTGAATTCTCAACTTTTTTAATTTTTTTCTGTATTCTTGTAATGTTAATAAATAACTTATAAAATAATGGATAGTAAAAATATTGATTGCCTTTTTTTACGGCACTTTAAAAAATCACCTGAAATTCATGCTTCTAGACTAGGATACCCCCTTCAAAATGTAAATAAAATTTTATTTGTAAATAATTACAAAACTTACTTTTCATATCCAAGTTTCAATAATTCCTGTTGTACATTAGCACTTCTCATTCCAGACCTACAACTCAATACTATTTTAGTATCCTTGTTAGGTTTTGATTTGTTAAACTGATTTTTAAATTCTTCATCCGTCAGATTTAACATTTGTGTTACATTTCCCACTTAAAAAAAAAAAATTATAACCAATTGACAATTTATTCAACACAAAATAAATAACGAAAAGATAAAAAAAATATATTTACTGGGTATATGAATACTTCCAGGTAATTTTCCAGTCTCATCAATTTCTTTTTGCTCTCTAACATCAATTATCAGAACTTTATCATTTTTCTGATCGGCTAGAAGTTCTTCATAACCAATTACATTTTTTTCATCACCCTGACCTCGCATATTTTCAAGTATCGTCGAATAATTCACACTGCTTACTAATCCTACTCTACCTAGAGTCAAAAAAATAAAAATCCGTATAAATAAAAATATCTCTTTAAAAAAATTAAAAAAAAATTTGCTCATACTTTTTGTAAATTGATTAAATCCCCCAACACTAAATACTTTACATAATTTATCTTTATCTTTACAAATATAACCACAACATCGCAACAACACAACCCGATAATTTCGAATAATTAAATTATTCATAACAACAATATTAATAAATACTAAAAGCAATAATAATTATTATTCAATAATATCTTCCTCCGTTTTCTCTTTTAATCTTGTCCTTATTTTTTTTTACTCCAATTATATAATTTTTTTATTGCATATTATCTTTACTCAAGCAAATGTTCGGCTAATTGGAAGTATTGTTAACAAATAATACAACTGCTTTATTGTTCAGTTGCAACAATGCAATTTATTTACAATGCTTCTTCTAAATGTCATTAAAAGAAAGTTGTCAATTTTACAAAAAGTATTTTTATTTAAAAAATTTAATATTTAATATATTTATAAATTTCTATACATTTGATGACATTAAAGTTAGCTGTCACTTGACAATTTTTTAATTTTTTTTAACAAATAAATTTGCTCCAAAAAATTATTTAAAAAAAATTGTATTTGCAGTTTTTAAAAATTTTTAAATGTCAATTTTTTTAACAATTTTTATTACCATAATTTATTTATTAAAAAATTCTAAAAATTAATTCTCATATATGTCTGTGTTTAGATTCATATTATAAAATACATACAAGTACATATATATATATATATACATATATATATACAAATATCTGCATATATTATTTATCCGAATTTATATGACAAGACATACAAATGTATAGACACTTTAGACACTTATCTCGTGAAGCAGAATAAAAAAAAACAACTAAAATTAAATAAAGTAAAAAAAGAAAAAAAAAACAGATAGTGATCATGTGAAAATTGTAAGAGAGTTGTGGCCCCTTTTTTAACATGTGTCGCGCTCTTACGAGGAATGTGCAAAGTTTGTAATTTTTATTTTTCTCCTCCAACTGCTATGAACTAATGTAATGTAAGAGACTGAGACGGAGTTTCTGTGTTCAGTGTATATTATAACTTATTTTTTTTTTTTTTATTACAATTTGTTTATTATTTAAAGTCCTTTTTTAGTAATAATATCCTTCTCCAGAGTAAGTTCTTGTAAAAATTAACAAATTTTAATATTAATCAAACATCTAACGGCAAGTTAAATTTATTTATGATAGTTTAAAAAAAAAGTAATGATAATAAAAATAAAGTATAAGATGAAAAATTTGTGGCAATTCCATCCTTTTGTTTGTTTGTGTAACTTTCAG
The DNA here is from genome assembly GCF_013202065.1 of Cotesia typhae. Taxonomy (NCBI): domain Eukaryota; kingdom Metazoa; phylum Arthropoda; class Insecta; order Hymenoptera; family Braconidae; genus Cotesia; species Cotesia typhae. The sequence goes on along the minus strand of NW_027423757.1, from coordinate 5,737,829 downwards.
ACTTTATATGTGTTTCTAAAATAATTGTTCCATTATTGCAATTGATATTGGTGTGTTACCTTACAATTAATTGATTGGTTGATTAATTTAATTGTTGATATTTATATACAGTATTTATAATTTTATCAATTGAGTGTGTGATTCATTTGTTAGGTATTTAAAAACGATGAATTAAATTGATTGTAATATGAGATTATATAAATTCCATAGTGTTGACACCTCTGTCATTCATCTGGCTCATCACGGCCACCACTTTTTTATTATCATTATCATTTTCCAGTTTTTTAATTATTTTTTATTATTAAAATATATTGATTTTAAAGTGAAAGAATTATAATTAATTAATTTATTTTTGTACAGATTAATTTGAGGATAAAAAATATAAATATATTCCACAAATGAACGTATAAAATGAGTTCTATTCAACAAACTGGTAGATTTCTGCCATTTACTAATAACAGCAGCAATATACAGCGCAAGCAGTTGTCGACTCAAGGTAATTTTAATTTAGAAATCTTTAACAAATAAATATTTTATTTATTTATTTATTTTTTTTACTTACTTTTACTAATTTTTAGGAGGTTTGCCACAAAGTTTGAGCGGAAGTGATACCGATGTATCAACATCAAATGAAAATTTAAGCAATGAAGAAAGGTATGTCATAAGACATACTGCAAGACAAGAGCCTCAGGGTCAAGAAAATCAACAACAGCAAAGTCCATCAAGATCTTCCAGTCATAAAGAAAATATACCAAATATTCAAGTAAATATTACATAAATAAATTATAATACATTTAAATTCATTAGAATTATTTATTTCAATTCTTTGATATAAGTAATTATTATAATAACTTTAAAAAAAAAATTCTTTTGCATTTAACTATTTCTACTAGTTAGAAATTAATTACTTGCATGGATAAATAATGAATATGAATATTTTTGAAAACTAGGGTAACTTGATAAACCGTAACAGTTTGAAGGATAGTTTAAATGGATCAAACAGAAACAGTTTAAAGGAGAGTTTAAATGGGTCAAATAGAAATAGTCTTAAAGACAGTATCAATGGATCGAATCGTAATAGTTTGAAGGACAATTTGAGTAATCGAACAAGCGTGGGATCTAACCGTAGTAGTCTCGATATATCAACTAGTTCATATAATACACTCATTATTCATAATGCTAATGATGAAAACGGCTGGTCACCATCTGGACGGTTGTCTAGTATCGTTCGCGAGCATGCTGGCGATGTGGGTTATTTGTATAATGAAGGAGGTGGCGGTGGTGGTGGTGGTGGCAAAGGTCACTCAAATAGTCCGACAATGCAATCCTTAACGAGTTTACCGCATGACGAACGTTTTTATGAGCAACCGAACAATGGTGGATGTCAAGAAATTAATGATATCCCTGATGATTATCTTAATCAGTCTCAGGTACTCTATTAATTATATCTATTTATCTATTACTTTATACTTCTTTTTTTTTTTTTTTTTTTACTAGTTTGTTAATCAAAATTCTTAAAATTCCTGTAAATTTATTTATAAACCTATTTTATGGTCAATAGGTTTTGAAACATCTTGCGAAAGAAGTTAAGCCGTATTCAAAGCTCCAGAGTGGTGGAAATAATTTAGAAATAAGAATGCGCGAAGTTGATAGAGCTAAACAAATAAATAATGAGTTCAACGATCGGTCTCAGTCGTCTTATACCTCGATACTAATGCCTGCGAAAAGTAAACACAGATTATTAGGACCTACGGAAAAATTGACACTATCAAGATCACAGCCAGATTTATCGCGAATTGATAAATTAGGTTTCGATGGATATGATTCCCCTGCAACATCTCCGCGGTAATTTTTATTTAATTTAATTATTTATTAATATATTAAATTAAGTAATTTTAAACTGTAAATTATCTTAATTACAGACCACAAACGAAAGGTAGAGAGGAGGTTGATATAGCTACTGGAGAAATTTGGCCTCCATCTGAAATGTTCCAAATAATAATTCAAGAAAACAGTGCCTTAAAACTTGAATTAGAGCGATGTTACAGCAAGGTAGCAAAGTCTCAAAAATTAGAGCAAGAAATATCAAAAGTTCACCGAGCACACGAAGAGTTGGCTGCTTCATGCGAGCGACGTGAGAAACTTGAACGTGCGGCCCGTCTGAGGCTTCAAAACGACTGTCGTCGATTGACTGAGTTAAATCGTGCTTTGAGAGATCAAATTGATTTACTCTCTTCACGATCTGATAATCCACCTATTGTTGAATCCATGCGGAAAGAGTTGACGCAGAGAGAATTATTAATTGGGCAACTTATAACGCAGAGTAAACTTCTTTTATTTGATTAAAAAAAATTTTTTTAAGTATATATTTACAATTTTTTAATAATTTATTTGCATAGATAAAGAATTAGCAGCGTCCAAAGACAGACAGGAAATAGAATTAGCTGCACAGAGAGCAACACTGCAGGAGCAACGTACGCATATTGACATTTTAGATACGGCATTAACAAATGCCCAAGGAAACGTTGTACGTTTAGAAGAAGAGGTAAAAATAATAATTGTTATTATTATTGTTTCAAGAATAATTATTTTAATTATTTTTGATGTTATTTTGTATGTTTAGTGCCGTAAAAAACAAATTTATGTAGAGCGAGTCGGTCAATTACAGCGTGCGTTGTCGTCATTACAAGCGTCAAGTGATAGACGTGAAGAGACTGAGCGACACTTACGTGGTCAACTCGAACGCGAATTACGTGAAGGTGGTAGTGGATCTAATGGCCACGAGCAGTCATCAAACGGCGAGACAATAACTGAATTAAAGAGACGATTACGCGAGCGAGATGAAAAAATAATGTCGCTTGAAGGTGACGTCGCTAAATGGGAGCAACGATATTTGGAGGAAAGCGCGTTACGTCAAGCAGCTATTGATGCAGCTAGTCTTCCCAAGTAATTTAATTCAATTTACCTTCAAATTATTAAATAACAAATAATAATATTAATAATAATTCATCTATTAGGGATGCTAAAATAGCAGCTTTGGAGAAGACAAGTCAAGACGCTGAAAAAATGATCGCTGAAGCAAGATCTGAAAAAATGCGTCATATGGACGAAGTTCATGCCGCTCAGAAAAAATTGGCTGATCTCGAATCTCGGTAATTATTGTATTATAAATAATTAAATACAGTGGATTCTCGCTAATTCGAATCTTGTTAAGAGGGTATTCTAGTGTGGAAGCATGAATTTGAGGTTTTTTTTTTCGGTAGCTATAAATAAAAAAAAATTTTTTTTTCACCATTCATTTTTTTAACAGGCATTTATTAATGTTTTGAAAATACAAAAAAAAAATTAAAAAAAGTCAAAAAATACCATACTGAAAAAATTATATGGTGTTGACGTGAGGGTACAAAAAAAATGGTGCACTAATCTTGTCACGATTGCAAGCTTTCTAATGACCTGAAATAAAAAAATAAAAAAGATTATTAATTTACATAAATGCTGCTATCGTACCAACTAAGAAAAAGTGGAAAAAAAATTTTTTTTGCTAAATTACGGCTGTCCAAAAAAAATGATATATTTTTTTCAATTCTTTTGGACCTTTTTGAATTTTTTAAGAAAAGTAAAAATTTTTATTTTGTTATAATAATAGTTAGTACGATAGAGACATGTATTAAGAAGACTCACACCAAATTTCAAGTAAATCGGTTCAGTATCAAATGTTTTCTTAATTTTTTATGGTCTACTTGCAAATTTTGAACAACTTGTTAAGTCGAAAACTCGTTAACTCGATGTTTTTATAACTTCCCTTGAAGTTCAAGTGATCGAGAGTCCACTATAATTGAAAATGTGAGGGATGACAATATAGCGAGAATTTTTTTTGTAAATAAATAAAAATATGTAGACTGAAGGATCTCGAGTCGAAGCTGGCTGAGCGAGATGCAATGATACGTGTCCTTCAGAAGCATACATACGACAAAGACAGTAGCAGCAGCAGTGGAATGGGTAGTTATCCAGCGGTACATTCCTCTCATTCAAGCACGTCTGCAGATCACACAGGATTAACAGGCACTCCTGAATTAGGTAGGTATTGTTCTAATATCACAAAAGCAATCGATGCATCTGCATTGTCTCATCGTAGTTTCACGTATGTCATCAGTGAGCAGTGTGTTGGGTGGGACCAGTGGCTATGGCAGTACTGGAACGTCCTTCGGCGTCACTGACAGCTATAAGTATCGTAACCAAGGTAGTTTCGAACAAACAAACAAGAGTCTTGGTGATCAACTCAAAGAACTTGATTCCCAGCTACTCAGTAAGGTAGGCAGAATCTCTACAGTGTAGTTGTGTGTTCAATTTGTCACAATATATAGTCATATATATTATTTTTATTATTATCATTATTACTCTTATTATTATTAATATTATATAATTTTTATTATTATTAATATTATATAATTTTTATTATTATTAATATTATTTTAAAAATACATATTTTTATTTTTCTTCTGCGTTTTGATTCATTTTGATTGAAAAAATCTATTTTTTTTCATTGTCATACTTCAACTCATTATTCTCAATTAATAATTCGCATTGTTATTTTAATTCATAATAATAATAATAATAATAATAATAATAATAATAATAAATATTATTATTATTATAATATTGTTATTGTAGAAACGGGAATTAATTGTTGAAATTTTTTAATTTATTTATAATCGCGTATTCTTATTTGTTTTTGTTTTTGTTTGGCAACGGTTATTAGATTTTTCAGATTATGAAAAGAATATTTTTAAAATAAGGTCAATTTTCACAAGGTACCGTACTAGCATTTGTGTGGAGTGATTATTTTAATAGAAATTTTTATTTTTTTATTTTATAAAATTGAGAATATTAAACATTGTCATTTATTTATTTATAATTTATATTCATTATTTTATTTATACTTTTTTAATTGTTATATTTTTATTATAATTTATGACTATAACCATAACACTACTTGGCAATTTTTAATTATTCTCGGTATGCTTGTTTTATAAATCACGCAATTTTCAATAAAAACTGCATAACATTTAAGGTAATTCTTTCGCTGCTTTAAAAATTAAATTAGAATTAGATCTAATTTAATTTTTAGCCTCAAAACAACTATTTAAATAAACATATTTGTTTTTAGGCTAAATATAGATATATATTTTTATATATTATTTTAGTTATTTATTCAACGTATAGTAAAGTTATAAGAATTGTAATATTAGTCTAGAGAAAACGCTGACAGTAATATAAAATATTATTATTTAATTAACAAACGAAAAAAATAAATTTATAGCTTTAATAAAAATATAAATAATAATTTAATGCGTAAATAATAAATTAAAAAAAAAATATATACATATATAATTCGTATTGTGGAGATTTAACTAAAAGATAGAAAAATTTTGATTGAATGTATAAATTATTATTTAATTACTTGTGATAAATTCTTAATAAATTATCAGATTTTTTTATATAATTTTAAAATTAATAAACTAGCAAAAGGATTACTTTGAAGATTTGATATCTAAATAAAATCCACAATACCCATAAATAGTTTTTAAATATATTGAATTAGATAAAACTAATCTATACAGTAATTAATGTTGATAATTAGATAAAAAAAATGTATTTAACCTTTAATAAAGGTGAATAATTATCAAAAGTTTGTCAATAAAAATCATCTTTTCTAAAGTCTGATAAATTGATAAAATAATTTTAAATTGAATCCAATAAAATTATCGAATATCTCACAATCATCTTAGTAGATCGTTAAATTTTTTTTTAATTCATTTACTTTACACACAATTAAATATATTGACATGTCATTAATTATTATTTATTATTTAAATTTTATTAATTATTATTATTATAAAATAAGTGTAGAGAGAAGATACCTGATTTTCCGTGTAGTGATTAATAATATTTTATTTGTTTTTTATAGTTTTTACAATTTTGATTTGAAGTTTGATCCCAACTAATACCTCTGTAAAAAAAGACGAGAAAAAAACCTATCCTAACAATCAAGAGTGCGCATGAGCTATTGTGGCGAGCACTAACCCAATTTAAAAAAAAAAAAAAAAAAAAAAAAAAAAAAAAAAAAGATATCCAGACACACAATCCTGGTTTCCTTTTCCAACGTAGGCATTTTTCTGTCTTTTTCAGCGGGCACTTTGCTGTTTTCCAGGATTCTCTAATCCAGGCACTGCGTCGCGAAAAGGAAAAATATCCAAACCACTATTGGCGGGCGTAGGTCACAGCACTGGTAGTTCCAGTACCGCTTCAAGTAAGAGCCGTCTGTTGGACGACTCTGGGGGTGAACCAACTGTTGCTGGTGTTGGTGTTGGTGTCGGTAGTAGTGTTGGTGGTGGGGGTGGTGCAGGTGAAGGAGTAAGCGGAGGAGGATTGATTGAATTCACAAGTTCAACGTCTGCGAGATACAACAAGCAAGGTAATGCCGTTGGTGGTGTGTCGTCACGTCTGTCCGACGGGAAACCTGAGGACATGATGTTGCTGGAGAAACAGGGTAGAAGTTCACAGAGACAGCGTATGCAAGAGGGCGAGCCCCGTCGAGCTGGCAGTCTACCACCAAGTTCATTGCCACGTCCGCCACGTGCTCTCAAGTCCAGCGGGAATTCTCGCTACTGTCGGCTGAGCGACACCGAGACACGGAAAAAATCAGACCCTGGGCCCAGTGTCATCGACACCATCAAAACAACCCGTGATTCGGGTAACTGCACCCTCGAGTACGGAAGATTCGACAACGGGAAGGGAATGAGGCGTAAAAAATCGGTCGCCGACGCTTTTGTCCCCAATACGCTAAAAAAACCTTCCAGTGGAGAGTACGAGCGGCTGGGTGAGGTCGACAGAAAGAAGATGATACTTGGTAGTAGTGGGGACGTTAAACACCGTGAGACTCAAGGCCGTTCGTTGATACCACCGCCTTCAAGACGTATCGGTGATTACGGAAGATTGAGTGACGGAGATGCTAAAGCTACGCTCAGGAAACAAACAGGTTGCTCATCAGTTCGTGGTCTCAGCACTGGTAGCATGGTCAGCAGCAAAAGCGGCGGACGTGACTCTGGAGGCACTGCCAGTAGCGATGCATCTACATCTTCCTTACCGCCTACTAAAGCTCGGTCTATACCCAGACCCAGTAATTATCGCATACAATTTTAATTTTATCCCTCAGCTTATTTTATTTTTTCATTATTTTATTATATGTGATTTGATTATTAATTATTATTAATTTTATTAGGATGTAGATTAAGATAATAAGAAGGGAATAGATTTTAAATCAGTTAATTTTTTTAGTCTGGAATCTCAAGTGCGCCATAATAATTTTTACTCTTTTGATATAATCATTTTTAATTATTATTTTGGTAAAATAAATTTTAAAAAGAAATTTTTTATCTAAAAATTTTTTGTCAAATTATAATAATACTTTTACATACATAGATATTTATGTTAATAATTATAAAAACTAGTCATTACCAAAGTAATAATTGTTTTTACGCACAATGAAAATTAATAATGGTTTATCGGTAAATTTATCTTCCATTCAATATTGACTATTTAATTAATCAATAAGGTAATTAATCAAGATTTTTTATAAAAGTGCCTTTTTTAATGCCTACATTTGGTCAGTACAACTCTCAATTCTGTGCCTTTCTCTATAAATATTGATATTGAGTATTTACAGAAAAAAAAAATTTAATAATAATCTTTTATAGTGTAGGATTTCATAAGACTGAAAAATGAATATTGACGCAATTGAAATTAATTTTTCTTTTTAATTAGCTCTTTATTTTTCATACAAATCAACAAAAAAGTAACAATTGTATTGATAATGATAATTTAAATTAAAACTGCTGTACCAAATTGAAACAATAAGTCGACGTGGTAAATTAAACAGTACACCAAAGGTCAATCCTTTTCTTATTATTTTATTTGTCCTATTACTTATATATTGAGTAAAACCAAGTGATTAGTTTAATAGTAGATTTTAATTATTGTAACCAATATTTATTTGTGTTTGTGTTTATTATTATCTATTAAAAGATAAAAAAAAAAATTAAACGTCGATAGATCTAACGAATACACTGTTGTAAAATTGTTTGTAAAAAATAACTTTTTTTTTCGATTGTGATGTAGAATAGACATAGATCTAAATTTGTGGCTTAGTATAACGATTTTTGTGTGTATGCGTAAAAGTTTAATTAAGTATCAGCTATTTTTAATTTAGTAACAGTATAGTATGACATGTACTGATATTTGATGATTTAAATTGCATTAATTTTTTTGTACTCGAATTATTTTTTTTTCGCAAAAAACATTGTATGCAAGAATACCAAAATGTTTCGTTCTTCGTAACCAAAGATATTTATTGTTCTCTCGTTAATTGTACGGTGTAACCAAATATTTCAACAAGCTAAATATTTTTGCGTATTACATGTATAATTAAACGACGAAGCGCTTTAATTGTTTTTTTTTTAAATGTTTGCTCTCTATTTTTTATAAAGCCGCATTGGTAATTTTTTACTTTTGTTTTGTTGTATTTATTTTTTATTTATTAAATTTTTTAATTCTGGTACTTGTACTGATTTAATTGGAAATTTTTGTTTTTGTAAAAATTTTTTTGGCTCGAAAATAGATAGTAAGCAAACGTACCATTGAATGTATAAAACTTCATTATAATTAAAAATATGTATGGCATATTTTAAGCCTTTATACTAACAAAATACCAATGTATTGTTTTTGTTAATTGAAAAAAAAAAAAAAAAAAAAAAAAAAGCTTTTTAAAAGTTACATTTGCAGTCATGATGTAAAGGAGTTGTATTAAATACGAAATTGTTGTGAAAAATTGTTTATTTTGATTTATATATTCGTCCCCAACATTCAATAATCATTTTATTTTTAAATTACTGTTTAAAAAAATTTTTTTACATGCTTTAATAAAAAAATACTTCTGAAAAGTAAAAAAAAAATTTTGAATAAGTCTAAAATAAGAACAGAGTGATTAATGAAAAAATTTATTTTATTGTTAAAAAAAGTATTAAGTGCTCGATATTAATTTTTCGAGGTATTTTATTGATAGATATTTATAAAAGTAAAGTTATTACAGAAAGATCTTAAAAATCACTCTATAATATTTTGACAATAAAATAAAAATTTGTTTTAATTACTATTTTTATTTTGAAATTATTGAAAGTTATTTTTTTTAATTAAAAGATCAATTTTTGGTAATTATTTATAAGTGCTGATTCTGCTTTTTTTACGGCGCTTTTATGATAAAAAAATTGAAAAATATGGAAAAAAAAAAAAAACCAAAAGATTTCGATAACTTTTTTGCTTTTAAAAGTTGGAAAAAATTTAGGTTTTCATGTTTTTGGATAAATTAAAAAAAAATTTTGATCAATTTTATTAAAAAAAAAAAAAAAAAAAAAAAAATAGATGGTCTAGCATGGGTTGACCCCACTTGTAAATAATTACCCCAATTTTATCGACATTTTATCAAGCTAATAAAAGCGTATTAAAAAAATAAAATTATTTTAATAGTATTTTAAACATTAAAACTTGGAATTTAATTAAATTTTTTCAGGTGAACAACCTCTACTATCAACAGTTTAATTGTCTCACTAAATAATTCACTTAGAACGAGAGATTAGCTTAATCCTCGCAGAATGTTTGGGTCTTAGAACTAAATCCGGCAGCATTCGGATTTCACCTGCCAAGTCAATGGGCTCTAAATAAAAGTTATGAATCAAGTGCCCAATTATCACCTTTAATTCTAGCATTGCAAATTTTTGTCCAATACAATTTCTCGGTCCTGCGCTGAAGGGCACATACGCAAAAGGATGTCTTCCGTAGCTGTTCTCAGGTAGAAATCGGTCTGGATCGTACCGCAACGGGTCGGGCCAAAAATTCGGGTCACGGTGTAAATCATAGATATGGACATGGGCCATCACATCCTTTGGTATAAAATAATCTCCTGGAATTCGTTTTAGCTAATTAATTATTTATTGGGACATAAATCAGCTCATGATTAAAAGCGACCGCTATCTTTTCAGCAGAACTAAACAAGAACGTAAATCAACTTTTGAAATGGGAATCGGTAAAATTGTAGTCAATAAAATACGAAAACAGACATGCTCGCTGTTAATTTGAAAAGGTAGCAGTCTTCAGATAAGACATAGACGTAACAGTAGAATTGCTATTATGTTACATAATTAAATTAAATTACTTAGTTGTATGTCATCAGTAACATCTCGGGAAATAAACGGAACGCTTGGATATAAACGCAAAGCTTCTTTGATACAACGCTCGAGATAAAATAACTTTTGTAATTCCGTAATAGTTATTTGACCATTAGAACTTTCAATGACATCATCAAATTCTTTTCTTACTCGTGTCTATATATTGTAATAAAAACAATTGGTTATTCATTTAATAAATAATACAAGTAATAAAAATTCTAAAATTTTGATCATGTGTACACGGTAAGAACAAGATTATATTGGATATCATCCTAGATCGTACTGTGTGAAATCGTACTCAGATAGTAGCTAGTATAATCCAGATTACAATGAGTATAATCCAGACATTACGCAGTATAATCTGGATTTTTTTTAGCTACTATCTGAAATTTTTTTTTCACCGCAGATATCATTGAGTATAATCTGGGATGATATCCAGTGTCATCTTGTTCTTTTCGTGTAGAATCGCAACGTTAAAAAATTTTTTAACTTAAAAATTTGATAAAATTTTTTTTTAAGTTTTTTAAAATAAAATAATTTTTTTTCAAAAATTTAAACTTTTCAATTGGAAGAAAAATTTTTTTAAATAAAAAAAATCGAAAATTAAAATTTTTTTAAGTCATTTCATTAAAAAAAAAAAGAATAGATTTATCGAAAAAATTTAATTGTAAAACCTAATCAAGTAAAAAATTTGTTATTATCGTGATTATAAAAAATTACAAAAATTTTCAATTAACAAACCTGAATTTCACGATGTTCTGCCAGAAGTAAAAGAGTAAAGCAAATTCCCATTGCCGTGGTATCGTGACCCTGAAAATTAACAGTTTAACTTTTATTCTGCTCTACTCTGACTCAGCGGAAAATGATGAATCAATTACATCCTCACATGTTTATTAATTGATGCATGTCATGTAATTATGAAAAAAAAAAAATAAATTATATATAATTACAAAATCAAGGTAATCAGACAGTAGCGCGTACCTCAAACATAAAAGTGTCAACTTCTTCCCAGATACCGTCTTCATCGATATGACCGTTTCGCATCGCAGCAATTAGTAGATCAAGCATTGCTAATCTTTTTTTCCTCAATAATTGTCTGTCTACGTCTTCTGCAGTATTTGTCTCTGTAAATTCCTTCAGGTGAATTCCTTGAGTGTCTTCATGGTACTTCCTACGCTCGCCGATAATCTTAAATATTTCTTTTTTAAAATTAGATTGTAATTATTAATTAGTATTAATTAATTAGTATGTTACTTAATTAACCTTTTTAGAAAATCCACGAACGATGTCCAGGCATTTATTTTGCATCCTTGATGTAGGTGAAAGATTGAAAAAAATATCTTGATGCAGCCACGGTCTTAATAGTCTGGATTAAAAGTTAATAATTATATAGGATTAATTACTAATTACTAGTGTAATTATTACCTATGCAACATTAAGTTTCCTAGATCGTGTATGGCTTTGCGATAGATTTTCTGGAAACTATCCATCGAACTTTTTTGTCCTTCCAGTGAAGTTCCCATCGCCGTTTCTTTTAGAAATATTTTTTTTAATATTTTATTTTGAAGTAAATTTTATATTATTCAAGAATTTTTTTTCTTGATTCAAGACAATAAAATTCTTTAAAATTATTTTATTCGTTCAAATATTCTCTGGAATCCATTTTTTTTTTTTTAGTATAAACTTACCACAAATAGCATTCAAAGTATATTTTGTTATGAAAGGAACAAGATCTATTGTTAAATTTTCTTCTTCTTCTTGAGATTGTAAATCGTGAACCATACGTCGCGCTTCTTGGTCAAAAATATCTGAAAATTCTTTTAGTACATTGAAATGAAACGCTGGAGTCAATATTTTTCTTCTTTTCTGCCATTTGCTTCCTAAATTTTTAAAAAGATACAAAAATTTATTATTTATAATTTTAAATAAAAGTAAGCTAATACATACCCGTACTCGTTAATAAACCGGTACCAAACCAAGGGTTCAAAAAAGAATAAATTTTACTTTTTGTAATATTCTTCGAGCTCGATAGTAATATCTAGAAATTCAGCAATAAAAATAGTCAGTTAATTTTCTCCATAAGTTTATAAATCAAATTAATAATTAGATAATTTACTTCAATGTCGTCGGGATGACGAATGTTAATTCCACCATCTTTAAGACTATATACTCGCGAAATCGGGTAATAAGTATTATTTAAGTATCGTGTAAAGTCCCATAATTGATCTAAAAATATACATCGTTTAAGTAATGTTAGCATTAATACTTTGAAATGTTCACGGATTTATTTTTGATAAAAATTTTGTTATTACTTAATTATCTTTATTATTTTTATGCAATGTTTCGTCTGTCTCAGGACTTTATCAAGTACTTTAACGTCAGAAATTTAAAAAATTAGATTTATAAAAATTTATTCACAAGAGTACAGTAAAAATACAACTGCAAGGTTAAATTTATATTGACTTAAAAATTATTAAAAGATATAATTAGAATTAATTAATAATATCAGTCTAATAATTTAAAAATTATTTAAGAATCTTATTCAAAAGATAAAAAAATAAAATTACCTGGCGTGACCAAATAATCTAAAGCATTACCAAGAATCGGAAGTGTTTTAGGACCAGGAATTTTCTCTAAATAAAATACCATTCGACGCGATTGGTGTAAAAATTTCATATAAACATAACAAATAAATAAGAGAAGTATAATTGATAAAATTAATAAAACCATTTGTCACATTAAATGATCTACAGTTATTGAAATCAAGAACACACTTCAATACGTTTAATACTCGATGTCTCGAAGTTAACTGATAGTGTATTGATTTTCATGTCAATACGGACACATCCTTACGGTAAGTGGATGAAAAAAAAAGAATAATAAATTAGTTAGATAATAATTTTTTAAAAATAAATGAAAACATCTTTATCACTTGTCTCGTAATTTGCGCGAGAAAATTTAACGTATGAAATAACGATAACTTGTGACTTTAGATAACTAGTTTCATCAGGAGAGGGTGAATAAAAATAATCGATGCTGTAATAAAAAAATAATATTTATATGTACAAAAATAGGAAAAAGGGGGCAAAATGGGGTACTCTCAAAATTTTGTAAAAAAATTTTTTTTCTAAAAAAATCTTACAGTTTTATAAAATATATTTCAATGTCATTTTCTACAATTTGAGAAAAAAAAATTTTTGATTTAAAAAAAGTAGGAAAAAATTTTTTACAGTAATTTTTATCGTTATTGTGAATCATAAAATTTTTTTTTTTACATCTAAGATTTCTTCTTCTAGATTTTTAAGTTTTCGCTATAGCAATCAATGATTTAAAAAAAAAATTGGGATGTCATTGGTTTCACTCCAGATTTCGAAAACCAAGTTCTAATCAGATTTCCACATTTTAAGGTCCTAGGAAGTAGTTCTGAATACTCCTACGAAGACGTGTATGTGTATGTGTGTGTGAACCTCTCATAACTTTTCAATGGCTCCATTGATTTGAACGAAATTGGCGTCATTCAATAGAGTTCCGTGAAACTTTGATTTCCTCATAAATTTGAACTAACTCATCAATTTAACCAGATAGATTTTTCAAAATCTCAAAAATAAAATTTTTTTTTTTTTTTTTTAATAACTTTCAAACAGATGTAACAATCAAATTCAAAATATCATCGTCACTTAAACTTAAAAGAAGACGATTGAAGAGAAATATTAAGCTAACAATTTCAAAAAGGTTTTTTTTTTGCAATAATTTAAAAATTTTTTTAAATCATTTTTTATGTTATAATTTAACACAACTTTAAAATAATGTTAAATATATTAGTACACTTATTTATCATTAATAGTAATAATAGAATTTCGTAGATACTTACGATTTGGATACTTGTATACTTAAAATTTTCTTAAGTACCCCACTTTGCCCCTCCCCCTCCATTACATTTTTATTTATTTATATTTATTATTGGTATAAATTTCACATATACTGGCGTAGCTGGTCTGATAACAAGATCAGAAAGGATCTTTATGTCTGCTGCTGTGTCTTGTGGTTCCAAATAAAAAGCATGTAATAGTCCGGCAATTACTGTTTTTAGTTCAAGCATAGCAAATTTTTGACCTGTAATGATCAAAGTTATAATTTAAAAAATTATTATTATTGTTGTTTTATTATTTAAAAAAAAATAATGTTTAACAAAATTGATAAAAATCGTGTAAGTAAGTCATTACCAATGCAATTACGTGGACCTCCACTAAACGGAACGTATGAAAACGGATGCCGTTTTTCGATACGATCTGATGCAAATCTTTCAGGATCATAAATATTTGGACGCGGCCAAAAATCGGGATTGCGATGTGTGTCTATTAGATGAATATTTACAACTGCTCCTTTGGGTACAAAACAATGTTCTGAAAAAAAAAAATATTAATTAGGATTAAACTTTTAATCTATATTATTAAGAGAATAAGCAAAATTTTGTGGCCAGTGTATTTATATGAGAAAATGAGTTTTTATGGTTAAATTTGGTATCGTTGGAAAAGTCTTGACCTGGAGTTGTGCCATTTCATGGTTTCATATCATTCTCACCTAAAGTCAATTTATGATAATAAGTATTTAGGCTGCATTCGAAAATGTTCTATCTCTAGATACTTAATTAAGAAATGACTTTGTATCTCGTGAACTATTGACATTTTTAAAGATATAAGCTCATCCCGATGTTACACTCATCGAGACCTTTCATTTGAGTACCCACATCAATTTTTCATATATTTATATATATTATATATATGTATATATGAGAAATATATCAAAATGTATGTGGGTACTCAAATGAAAGCTCTTGATGAGTGTAACATCGGGATGAGCTTGTATCTTTAAATATGTCAATAGTTAAAAAAGTACAGTGCAATTTAGGGAAAGTCATTATTTAATAAAGAAAAATTTTATTTGTTTATAGTTCACGTCAGGGCAGTCTCATGGTGACTGCAAGGTTGATAGTATTTATCATGAATATCTCAGTAAAATTACACAGTAAAGAATTCTCCATCTCTGTGTCAAGAAAATTTTAAGTTCAACTTATTTATACCATAAGCGCTTACGTAGAAACTACACGAAAAAATGTAGTAGTTATTTTTGTTACACTTGATTTGTGTTCAAAATGACGTAAAATTTCTCAATGTATAGTTCTCAACTTTTTCGTCAATTTTATTTTTTCTAGTTACGATAAAAGCCATACACTCACTTAATTGTACATCTTCTTGAATTTCTCTCGAAACAACCGGAACACTTGGATAAAGTCTCAACGCTTCCTTAATACAACATTCCAAGTACGAAAACTTTTGGACCTCACTGATGCCCATTTTTCCATCCGAGGCTTTTAATTCGGAATTTATTTCTTGTCTCGCTCGTTCCTAAAAAAATTAATTTGCCTTAAAAATGAATAAAAAAAAAAGAATTATCAAAATAAACGTATAATTTACTTGAATGTCTTTATGCTCAGCCAAAAGTAAAATAGCAAAAAGTAATCCCATGGCCGTGGTATCATGACCCTGAGAACAGACAGATACTATTAATTAAAGTTATTACGCAATTACTGAATAACATCAATAAAAAATTATAATTACTTCAAAAACAAAAGTATCGACTTCTTCTCTAATTCCGCGATCATCCACACCGAGGCCTCGTTTTGAGGCTGCGATCAAGAGATCAAGGAAGGCCAGTCTCTTACGCTTTACTGCTCAAAATGAATAATTATAATTTATTGATTAATTTTTAGTAATAAATTTACCTTTTCCATCATATTGTGAATTTAAGTTTGTTCCTCCCTCGAAATCACCTAAATATTTATCTTTGGTGTCTTTGTGATATTGTTGTCGTTCTTTTATTATCTGTAGATTTAAATCAGACAAGAAAAAAAGAAATAGATAATAAGCCGGTTGATAAAATACAATTAATTAATAAATTAATTCCTGATATTTTTTACGAACTTTATCAGTAAATTTGTGCAAGGTCTTTAAACACTTGGCTTGTTCGCGACCTTTGTCAGAGAAACCGAAAATCCAATCGCTGTTGAACCACGGTCTGACGGCTCTGTTATGGATAATTATTATTCAAAATAATATTAATAAATTATCTACAAAGTATTCAATTTTAATTAACAATTGCAAAAAACTACCGGTAGTAAAAAATTTCTCCAATGTCGTAAACTGACTGCTTGTAATTTTTTTGCTCAGGATCATTTTCTTGCATCGTAGCTCCCATTGATGATTCTGTAAAAAAGTTATTCATCATAAATTAACTGTATGAATTATTAAAAAAAATTGGTCGATATTTTACCGCATATTATGTTGAGTGTAGACGAGGACATCAAGGGCAAAAGTTCTTTGATAACTCCATCTTCAGATTTTATTTCTGATTTTATTCCATTAATTAAACGATCTTTATGGTCGACAATTGATTCCATGTACTCGTTAAGATTATACAAATGAAAAGCTGGTGTTAATATTTTTCTTCTACCGCGCCATTTATCTCCTGGTTTATTTATAAGTATTATTAAGAAATAAATAATAAAAGTCTGTAATTAGTTTTTTTGAGATTTTATGTGAATACCTGTACTTGTAAGAAGACCGCTGCTTAACCACGGATGTAAATAATCGTAGAATAAACTTTTTTTAATGTTTTTATTGCTACTCAGTATAACCTGTTGATTGAAATTAAATTTCATTACAGTACGATTTAAACAAAGATTGATTAACAAATGAATTTTTTTAGGTATTAATAAAAGTTTTTTTACCAATAAAAATTAATAAAAAATTTTAAAACTGTGATTAAAAAATTTCTTTTAATACTGACTGTCCATTTTAATACGTAGTATCTAATGTTTTTAGATTTTTTTTTAAATTACCTTGTAAGCAAAAAGCTTACATTCTTAATTGATAAAAAGTTTTATTTGAATGTAGAAGATATTGTGTTGCTAATTTCAAAAAGATGTATCTCAAATGATGTCTTTTCGGTGAGCCAAAAATAATTTTTTTAATTTTATTGTCAAACTTTCTGGTTTAAAAATTTAACACTTTGAATGTTTAACTATAAGAATTTAAAATTAAAAGAAAAACAAGACTCTTGACACACTCAAACGTCGAAATTAATAAAAAAAACTAGAAGTTGAAAATGTTAAATTTTTTAAGCAAAAATAAAATGTGAATAAAATTTTTTTATTAACGCCCTTTTGGTTTCAAGATTTTTTTTTTTTTTGAGCCAAAAGAGGACATGTCAAATTTTTTCTTTTTGTTTCCAACAGATTTATAAATTTATATTAATGCAAAAAAAACATTGGATTTTTTATTTATTAAAGTTCTAAAAAAATTCAACCCACAAAAAAAACAACATTGAAAATTTTAACTTACATAAAAAATATTTTCTTAAGATATATTTTGTTTAAAATAAATTGTTTTGTAAATATTAAAAAATAATATACATACTTCAACGTCATCGGGATGATGAATATTGATGATGGGCCAAACACCAAGCCACAGCTTATAAACAGGATAATAATTTCTTGAAGAACGTCGGAAAAAATTCCAAAGATCCTCTTCAAAGTAAATAATTAGTTGAATTATTATTATTTATTATAAAAAATATCAGTTAAAATTTTTTAAAAAATTAATGAAGTAAATTTATTTGACTTACCAAGCGGTACCATAACATCTAAGCCATTGCCAATAATTGGATACCATTTAGGTCCAGGAATTTTATCAATATGCTGTCCTTGCCTGCTTCGATGTGTATAAGAATGCAAGATAATTAATAACAAAATTAATGTAATTAGTACCGTAGTTATCAACGTTTGCAAGTCCATGATTTTATGTTTATATCATTTTGTTTTTATTTTATACAAAACAAATTTAATAGTATCTGAGAGCAAAGATTAACGATCTGGTTAATCGAGCAGTCGCAACTCGACTGGCCTTACAAATAATAAGTGAATAAAAACACTTCTCTCATGCAACACATCATATATATGCGCTTTTCTCCCCTCTCAATCTCGATCATTACTTATCCAGTCTGTACACGAGTTTTGTAATTTAGTTATGTAACTTTTCTTTTCAGTGACATTCAAATTGTATTTTGATTACTTGCAGAATATTTACATTTATTTATACTATGATTTTCTTCGCGATACTCAGCAATTAGTATGAATTTTATCAAATCATAATTTTAAATTATTGTGTCATTAAAACAAAGTTACTTTATTGAACATTTTTGAATCAAGAATGTCAAAAAATAACTTTTTTAAAGTTTATATCATTTAAAAATAAAAATAAAAATTTTAAAAGTAATTTGGTAATTTTTTATTAATGAAAGTATAAAATATTTAACTGGTAAAAATGATATTTTTAGCTATCTTAAATAAGTAGTATTAATTATTCACATTAGTTAATCATGAATACAGTTTTAAAATAGAATAAAATAAAATTAAGTTATGTATAACATCAAGTCAAAAAAAATTTTTTTCACACATCAATACTTTTATTAAAAAGTAGAATCTCGAAAAAATGAGCGCCAAACAAAAATTAAATATAAATCCGTGATTTGATATGATCGCAATATCAGAGACGGTTGATGAAAATTTAAATAATTCTATTATATATTAATGCCATTAATGTGCAATATCTCACTAGCTCGCAGTTTCCATTAGGCCGCTGATCCTCGTATGAATAAAAAATAACTTTTATCTTTTAGCATGCACTAGTATCTGCTAAAAATAATTGATTATTTTAATTCTACTGTTAAACTAACTTTTGCTGATACTATTCTCGTGTTATTATTTGAACTGACACGATTTCCCATTTTTTTGATAATTCAAACATATCATTCACTAATTGCTTACTAATTTGATTTATTGAATAATGTTTTCGTTGATTGAACTGATTAATGATTTAATTACTCAAACTTCAATCTGTTAATAGGATTTTACATTTAAAAATAAATTAATAAAATAATTTTGCGAAAATTCATAAATAATAAATGAATAATTTTCATAAAAAATAATATTGAATGGATCGGATGATTATCATCGGCGGTATTAATGTAATTGTTGACGATATTTTACCGCGAGATGTCTCGAGCTGCAGCATTTCTTCTTGTATTTGAAATGACAGCTGAGTAGAACTAAGAACCCTTTAATTTACAGTAACAAGAAAAATAAAATGAATTACAGAATAAATTTTTTTTTTTTTTTAAATAAAAAGAAAAGAGAAAATTTTGATTTAATTCTTGATAAAATGAAGAAATTTTCTTTATTCCATTTTCAAGGATGTTCGTCATCAGCTCCACGCTCTAGTTTACTCTGGTAACCCAGTTTAACATATATGTGTCTGCGAAATGATGCGGTAGCCAGGCACTTTCTTGCACGAATGCGCCAACTAAGAAAAGTTGATAAATAAAAGAAGAAATAAAAAGCGCATGGTGGAAAAGGTCCTCTGGAAAACGTGATCTGAGGTCTCTGTGGAGTCGCCATATACTCTTATTACTGTTCTGCGCTGTTGTTTTACAGTTATACTATATACTGGTCTAGTCCCGGTGTTGTTGTTGCTGTTGCTGGTTACTAGAAGGAATCAGTGCTTCTGTTATGTACCGTACTCGCTGGCTGATGCACGAAAGTATTAAAGTATTAGCCTTGGACTCGATTCGAAAAATCTGAGATCCGGCTATAGATCTTTATATAATTTATAGTAAGGATCGTGATACTCTGCTCAGGAAGTATCCCCATTAGATATTTTCACCTGACTTATTTTTTATAAATTCATTGTTAAGGAAATTTCATTATTAGTTTTATCGATTGCAGTTATTTTTAGTTCCGAGCTATTTAAAATCGTTCTCGAAAAATTTTCGCTACAATTTTGTGATTTAACGGGTGTCGTGGTATCTGATAAAAATTTCAAAATACGATTGATCCATTTTTTATATGTTCGTGGACACATTGAGGAAAAAATTTCAAAATTTCGATAAATTTTTTCCTTGTTCTTTGACTACTATCAAATTCCACGCTAAAAAATTTGTAGGGTGGATAGTTTTTAATTTATGATCAAATCCTTTCCGAGTGGAGTTTTCTCCGATAAAAATTTCGTTTATATTGTTAATAAAAAAATTCGTGAAGTATTCATAATTTTTCAAAAATTTTTACTTATATTTTATTGACAAGACGAAAAAAAAAATAATCTTTATGAAAATTTTATTCAATATTCCAAAAAAGTAAAATTTTTATTAAAAATACAATTGACATTTACAAAATTAAACTTGAGAAAAATTGATTAAAATATTTTTTTATTCATTAAAAATATAAGACTTATTTCAGTTAAATAAAAATTTATTTTAGTTTGAAAGGAGTAAAAATTAATTCCCGATTTTTTTCAGTCTAAACTCGTTTGTTTTTATATAAATATCGATAAAAAGTAACTGTTCTACAAATTGTAACATAATCATCTCTTACAAAATAATGAATGTAATACATTGCTATAAAAAAAAAGTAACTGAAAAATTTTGAAAGCTAAAAAAAAACAAACGGAGGATTAGTAAGTAAATTTATGGAAAGTTGTCTGTCTGGTGATCCTCTCGATTGTTCGGAGGATTATTAGAGGAATATCCGGTAATCCATACATCATCGTGGGTGCTTAGGCAATCGATTTGTGTCATGTATGATTAGATATCAAACGTGACAACTTGTTGTACAAAGTCAAACTAATTTTATCCTTGCTCATACCTCTATCAACATTAATTAATTATCTCTAGCAACTTTTGCAGTAAGCTGGTTAAATATTATTTAATAATAATTAATGATCATAATCATTTAGTTATAATTGAATCTATTATTAAGTTATCATAATTATCATAGCAATTATATAAATAAATAATTGTTCTTCAGTGACATAATGTTCAAATTAGATTATTTAACTATAAACAACACTCATCAATTGATTTTTAATTCTTATTATAATCATATGAATAATCTTAGCAACAATATTAATCAATAATCGTAGTCAGTGACATGATTGTCAACAATTGTAATTAATTACATTAAAGTTTAAGAATACTTAACATGTTTTTTTTGTGGAAAAAAAATCGATTGATTAATTGATTACGTTAAAAGGTTGGTTGAGAGTATTAAATTATTATCACTGAAGGTCTCGTTGGGTTGATCTATGATTAGATTTTAAATATAAAAATTTAGGTTAATTTATAAATAAATATTGATACTATAATTGTTTCTCAGCGTTTGCTTCTTTGTGGCCCTTACGTTCTACGAAGATCTTTTCTAATAGAACATTAGGTAAAGTTAAAATTATATTTAACCTGCGAAGATATTTATAGAAATCAATAGTGTTCTAGTGTACTTTAGTAGAATATAATTTTTTATTTCAAGTAAATTGCAATAAAATTTTAGGAAATCCAAGAATGCCTCATAATTTCATTTTCCATAATAAAATTGATTAAAATAAAATAAAAAAAACTTTTAAATCTTTCGCGGCATTTTCCATCTTATAGAGATATAGATATACAAACGATAAGTAGATTTGTTTAGTGCTAATTATACTGAAGCGTATAAAAAAATGGACTTGATCAGTTAAGTTTTTCGGCAGTTATTGTGACCTCGCCAGTTTTCATACATACATTTGACAGACGGACGTCCACGGAATAATTTTTTTTATTTATTTTAAAAGCAAAATGTCTTTTATAAACGTCATATGTGTTTAAACTAGTGTTTTTCCATGACATTTATGTGTAAATATTATTTTACAAGCGCTTCGCTTATGAAACATGCAAAAATCTAAATTTATTTTAATGCATCAAAGTTTAAACATTAAAAATAATTACACGGAAAAAAGTAAACTGTAATAAATAACAGTCGATTTATAATAAGTAATGATCAACTGCTAAAAATTACCACTTCAAACAGTAAAATCATTATTTTACTATTCACATTGTAATATTTACCATTTAAACCTTACAATTTACTCTTTACATGGAAGAAAATACTATTTCAAACAGTAATATTCGCCATGTAAATGTCTAAAATGTTAAAGTATAATAATTAAGAATTCAGACTTTAATATTTATCATTTCGTACCTAAAAAATGATGTTATGATATGTAAAAAGTATAGAATAAAGTTAGTAAATTTCTAATACAAGCAACGTCAATATTTCCAAAGTAAAATGGTAAATTTTAAACGCAACGCCAAAAATCAAACTGTAATTATTGACTTGCTTAGACTGGTAAAATGTATATTTTAAAAGTATAATTTTTACTGTTTGAAATATTAAATTCTCCCAGAGTGAGACCCCCTTCTCTTTCATCTGAGTTCCCCTTCTCTTCATAATATAGACTATATATTGAAACGGCAAATTTTACTGTTTGAAACTGTAATTTTTAAAGATAAAAGAGTCGTTATTTACTATAGGGACAACTACTAATTACTTATTTTGGATATTAAATTATAAATTGTGGCTTTTATACTTTCTACATTAAGTTCTGTAATATTTACATTTTTGCCACCCCGATGTCCGCTTTACTGTTTGAAACTATAAAAACTAACCGGAATCCGAGTGAATATTACAGTTTACTTTTTTCCGTGTATCATTCTTTTTGACAACTTAATTAACAAAAAATAATTTGACATTTTAATAAAATTATAAATATATTTACGATTTTTAACAAGTACTTAGTTCTAAAAAAAATGTATTTTTAATTCCGCAGTGTAATAAGTAATAAAAATAAAAATTATGATAAAAGTAATTCACATTGCATGGAAAATTAGATAAAAATGACATTATACAACATAGTGGTAAAATATGTGTGTATTTTAGAATAAAAAGCGGAGTATAGTACAAAAGTATGTGGATAAAAAGTTTTGTCGCTACAAAGCAAGAGATCGTATATTATGATGTATGTGATGTAGAGAGTTTTCCCCCGAGGGCAGAGTAACTTGAATTGTAAACTTTCCGAATAGAACCAAACGGAGAAGTGCTCGGTATCTCGATGTCATCGTCGTGAATCCATTCGCTCACTGTACGTGTACCTGTCGATTATTTTAAAAATTTTTTCTTCGACACGTCAAAAGATCGGAAAATAATATAAACTTTTGAATCACACATACACTGAAAAAAATAATCGATAGGCTCTACCGATTATTTTCTTCAGTGTAAGTATATTTTAAATTAATAATGGAATGTATTGTGAATAAAAGTTTTTATTATAAATTATATCATACATATAATATTATCAGTCATAGTCATTATTTTTTAAATCAATTGTCGTGACTCATGATTTAAGTCTTGTCTCGTAATACCACAATTTATTATTCATTCATATTTATATCAAGTGAATAATCGCGGTATCCAGTAGTTAAGTGCACATCTACAATCTAGATTCTATTTAGCTGTCAGACTAAATAAAACGAAGAAAGTTGTGAAAGTAGATCGTCGAGACGAATAAAACGTTTGGGGGATTTACCATTTAATCGACGGGTCTTGTGATTGCTCATTCCTCGCATTTCGTACATAATGTTATATACCATTTGACAGACATATATTTTTATTTATATTTATATTTATGTCTGTATACGTCTATAGTATTTTATCGAGGAATTATTTATGAGATTTACATTCATCCAATCGATTCGAGTGTTCATATAATATTTGAAAGAAATACTTTAGATATTTTTATGTTTGAGGTAAATACACTAAAAAAAAAAAATTAACTTGAATCAAAATGAAAAATTCTTAAATCAAGTAAAATTGCATCTAAGAAAATTTTTCAACTTAAATCAAGACGATGAAGCTCTTTAAAATAATTTTCTTTGATCTAAATTTATTTTGAATCAATTAAATTTTTGATTTTTGTATATTCTACGAATTTTTTGACTTAATTAAGAATAATCAAATTTTACAATATACTTTTCCTGGTTCAATAATTTTTCACTTGAATCCAGTTAATTTTTTATTTTCCCCACTATAAATTTTTAGCGTAAAAAGAGAAATTTTTATCTGAAACGTTGAATTAATTTTTTTTTCATTAAATTTTAAATAACTGTCAAAATAAATTCATTCTTTTTTCTTTATCAACTGCTCCGAATTTTTTCAATTAACCTTCACATTCGTTACAAATTTAAAATTCTAATAGTTGTTCAAAACTATATAAAAATTGTAATTAATGTGTTTTTTTTTTTTTTTTTTTTTTTTTTTTTTTTTTTATAACTTCTAAAGTTTAATAGAATCTATAAAATAATTAAATATCAAAGTTATTTATTTAGCAAATTGTGAAAGAATTTAAAAAAGTATATATGTCATTAGTAAGTAAATTAACGTGAAAATGAACGTGATATAGCCTTGAGGGGAAATGACACATTTGTCTGTTATGGTCGTGTATACCAAGGAAGGTCACTCATGAGTAGAACCTAGACCACAAGCTTTAGAGTAATCGTGCAGTCTCTCTATACTAGTTTGCATAATAGTTGTTTCAGGTTAGCTACGATCTATGTTGGGTATGTGCTGGCTAAGGCTAACTTCGGAATTCCCATCGATCACTCTATCTACGTCTTTCTTATAGTACATTCACTCACTCAGCTCGGTATGATTACTGTAGATTGGATATGTACCTAATTTTGTAAATATACATCCTAAGTACACATTTAGACAGTAAATCTTCTTTACATACTTCGACTTTATTATAATTACCGATAATTAAATGTTTTAAGAAAAAGATATTCTATTACATTAATTTTAGTGAAGTGTATTATTTTCAATTTTTTCCTTTAAAAATTAATAATATTAATAAGTGTGCGTCTGTATATATAAATGTATGTAAATAAAATTTTGTCGTATGATATCTTGAAAACTAATTAACCGATCAAGATAAGCGATATGACGTTCGAAAGTGTTAATTAAAACTGATTAGATTTTGAAGTCAATCGGTCGAGCTGTTTTAAATTTTTTTTTTTAATTTTTTCTGAATAAATTTTAAAATATTTATTTAACCAACTCCAGCCTTCGGAGATACTTTTGTTTTACCTTAATAAACTTCAGCCACAAAGTAAGTAAAAATCGAATGACAGGTTCGAGAGTCACATTCATTTAAAAATTTCTAAATGATTGTTTTTTCGATATAACTTTTAAATTTTTGAGCGGGAAAAAAAGCGGGAAGTTCCAAGATATAGACTGCTGGTCAAGACTTTTTCAGATTTTTAACTCTTGAAATGATGAAAAAGGAACTGATAATTAATGATAAATCGAATTAAAAAATTTTTTTTTAAATGTCGAAACTTTTTTGTGAGTAAAGGTAATTTTTAAAGAAAATAGAATAGTTTTGATTAAAATAAATATTGTTTTGAGTCAATAAATTTTTTTTTTTAATTTAAAAATTTCAAACATTCAAAAATTAAAATATTTCTTACGCAGAGAAAATTTGTTTTTTACTTTGTCAAAAGAAAAAAAAATAATTGAACAATTTCGTACTTTAAAAAGAAATAAAATTAATTACAGACAAAAAAAGTTTTGATCAAAGTTTAGTTTTCATTTGTAAATACAACTCCATGTATGACATCTTTTATAGATCTCACATTGTATATTTAGTCAGGTCACGAACTTCCGATAATATCTATCACGAAACAGCTTTAATTATTTAGTTAGTTTGATAGTCATTTAAAATTCCAATATGGTCATAAACAAAAGTTATTAGCTGGGATACTATCGAAAAATTTTAAATAAATTATAAGGATTATATCAGTGTCAGTATTGTTCTGCAGATACGTCATAGATATAACCGCGGATTATTGGTTAATTGTTAACTTATAATTAGTGGTCAATTACTGAATAAATTTTTACTCCAAAAGTAGTGAATTAATTCGCTGTTTGATGACATTCAATAATTTAGTAACTGGCGATTACAATATTTACTAACTGAAACTATAAAGATATATAAATAGAAATAAATTTATTACACATATTTGACAGGTATTTTAAGAACTAACGGTATTTGATTAATGTGACTACAATCATAAATATTTAAAGAGGTTTATTTTAATAGTATGCAATCAAAAAGTGATAAAATTGATTCGTTGGCCCACACAAATTTCGTAGCCGTTGTTGTTGTTTTATAATTATTCATGCGTCGGAAAATGTCATTGTAGGAAATATTTATCAATTTGATGTTTTACATTTCAGTTGAAATACAAATCAAGCTGTTTTTTTTTTTTTTTATAATATTTTTTATTTTTTACGCGCTGTAGAGAAATTATATAATTGAGTATGGATTCTAGATTTTAATAATATAATTTATTGACATTAAATAATTACTGTAATATTACAAATATATTTTTTTAATTTAAATAAAAATAATTTAATACTGTTTTGTTGAAACAATCCAATTAAATTATTTAGTATATTAATCATTTATTATTTTTATAATAATAATAATAATAATAATAATAATCTGTATGATGTTAGTATTATTCACAGCATGCGCATCATTTACATATTTACCGTAAAACATTGATGCAGTGGACCTTGTATGTATAACAAGCTAATCGATATCCCGCGTTGCTCTCGACGAGCATCAGCATCAGCATCAACAGCATATATCCGCGCGTTCTCGTTGTCTGACGCTCTCGAGTCATGTATTATATTGCGCCCGAGTCAAATTCATTCGAGCGATTATCGGCTCAATTGTTTCCCGCCCATCTCGTATAGTATAACTCCTGTCCTGACCGTGATCTTTGAAAAAAATATCCACTCTACACTGATATCCACTTGTGCTTTCATCTCCTCCCTTATATTAATTACAACAAAACTCAATAATAAAAATATGTAATCAAATAATCTATCTCTAATCTGGAACACAACAGCTTTAATTCTTCAGCTTTACTCAAAATAATTAATTTGAAAATTAGCGTGATCTTTGTAATCTCCAGTTAAAAAAAAAAAAAAAAAAAAAAAAAAAAAAACAAAGTAATTACAGCGTAAATTTTAGCGATGTACGGAAGCTGAGTTAACATGAATTTTTAATTATTTTTTATTAGCAAGTACTTGAGATATGAAAGAATAAAAAATAAGAGATTTAAAAATTTTTCCTGTTTTCATTTTTATGTCTTTTGTATACAGACACAGATAGACACGGAGATGTATAATATAATAGGTATATATGTTATATCTATATACAAATGTAAGGTTAGCATTCACGTAGAATTCCTAGGGGAATGTGACACAATGCGTGACGAAGGATAAAGAGAGGGCACAAGTGAAGTAAACGTGGCGTTACAGAGTACAGAGGATAGAAGTACAGAGGACGGAGGACAGAGGATAAAAGATAAAGGATAGGAAAAAAATGAGATGATAGAGAAAAAAAGGATGCCGAGCGAGTAGGGGTCGAGCAAGGAAATTGTGTAATTTATTCAGTGAGCCGGGAGAGATCGCGCCCAACGGGCTCTTCCCATGCATGATGGCGCAGTTGGGGGCAAAGAGGGCCACGTCGTGTTGCCGCCGTAGAGTTATTACTATATACTATATACTGAAATTCTGAGTAAGAGAGATCTCTCTATGTAATCTATATACATATATTTATATATTCATACATAAAGAGGAAAGTGAACATGAGTGTGCAGTCGCAGTCACAGCCAGACGTAAGAGAGGACACATTTATTTCGGAAATATAACTTGTGTCGCGAATGGCATATGCGCATCCATCACTATAACATCTATTATATACCATTCTAATGTAGTATGTAATATATTTAATGACAATAACAAACACAGGTTTTTACTCCTCCTATTTTCATTAACACACTAATGTTAAATTGACCTTTATCTAGAAAAAATGAGCTTACATCAGCTCAAACCAATTGTTTTGTGTACCGAGTAAGTCCACAAGTGCATTTTTTCGGTTCGGAAAAATGTATTCAGATTATAGTTACTTTTGAGTGTTTCAAATGGTACATCGGACTCCGGAGTGGTGAAATATTAAGTACTATGTACTTGAATTAATCAAATTACTTTGATCAATTCGACTAATTCTTCAGACAAGAAAATATATTCTCAATAATTATCAAGAGTATATATTATTGTGATAAGACAATTTTCTTAATAGTAGAATTTTTTTTTTCTCTCATTTAGTTTTTAATTATATTTCTTTTTTCAGAGTGAGGAAGAATTCATGTGGAAGATAGTATGGGATATGTTAGAATATTAATTTAATTTTGTTAAACGATCTATTTACTATTTTAAACTTATTCAAAAAGATTTTCAACTTTTTAAATTAATTTTCTATATCACTATAAATTTGTTTTTAAATCTATAATTTATGACTATTTTTACTACCAAAAGAGAGTCACTCTCATTTCTTGAGTTTGAAATCCGTGCCAGAGATTTATCAAGTATTTTAAATTTTATACTCTCTTACACTTGTTTACTTAACTTATGCCCAGGAATATGCCGAGATGTGCGTAGGTACCGTTTGTGTAGTTGAGCTGTGATATATAAGAAATATCAAGGAGAATAAAGAATTGGTAAAAAGATATGTACCATACTGCCGTGGATGAATATGAAATTTGCCAACTGGGTGCTCCAGCTTCACCCAGCAAATTTGTAATTTAAGTAGATATTTTTTGTACATATTTGTCTTGAGAGTTTTCTTAAGTGGTTCGTTAGGTTTTTAAAACATTTATGCTGTAACATAACATTTCTAGATATCGTATCATTTAAGTGTATGGAATTCTATGAAAATATGATTTTTGTAAATTGTGACACAGTTAAAGAGAAGGTTTTCTTATATGTATATAATTATATCGAAAATATTATTTTCTTGGACAGTTTAATTAGAGGACTTATTAATCTTTGCAAGGTATAAAAGTTTTAACTGGAAAAAAAATGAAATACATAGAATCAATTTTTATTTACAATATCAATTTAAAGTGAAATAATTGTTTGATATAATACATTATTCGTATGCTGGGCTACAAATTTGTTGATTGAAAAATTTTGAATTTAAAATTGGACTTATTAATACAAATGATCGGATTAAAAATTAAAAAAAATTATTATTTATTCGGACTATGAGGTCAAGAATTCAATAATTCAATAATTTAACCACGAACATGAATTTGTAAATTCAACTTTTAATGCAAACAATCGAATGCAAAGTTGAAAATTTAATAATTAATTTTTGATTTAAATCAGAGGATCAACAATTATAAACTAATGATTTAACTACGAAAATTAATTTAAAAATTTAATTCTCGATGCAAATAATAGGATTAAGAGTTAAAATTTTAATTTCTTATTCAAATGTTGGTAATTAAAGTTTAAGGATTAATTTTTATTCAAATCGTGGGATCAAAAATAAAAATTTAATTATATTACTCCAAAAACGAAATTAAAAATTAAAAAATACAATTCTTTTAAATTTTATAATTACAATAGTAAAAAAAATCTGATTGCATTATTAATCAATTAATTCAGCATTTTTATAAAAAATATACTTGATTAATTAATTTATCTTTTAGTTAAAAATGTACTTTCCCATTCCAAAGTGATCGATCGAATACTCCCTGTTCATATTCACCCTGTCAATAAACTCCAGAATTGTTTGATAAAAATTTATTTATTTTTATTCATGATACGTATGACATTGTACTGCAAACTGAAATTTATCTGCGTGAATAATTCGAGTTAATACTCGTTTATTTACGGTTAAAAATGCATACATAAAAGCTCAACAATTATTCAAAAAGAAATAAAAAAATACAACGTGAGATTTTATCAGTTGATTTGAGTTTTAAATCAAAGAGGATTGAGGCGTTCATCTCGTAATGAATGATTCGCGGTGGAGCTCTTTAAAATTGTAAATGAAAAAAAAAAGTGGTGAATGAAGATGCGTCTAAACCCGTGTGTGCACACCTAAAGATATTAATGTAAGAGCGTTCGTTAAAGAGAGAATAAGTGAATAAGAAGAAAGAATAAGAGTATAGAGGTTGATGATGTGAGTAGTGAGTAGTGAGTACATATGGATATATAATATTATATGGAGAAGTTATATAGCTTCTTCCTCTTGTGCTTGCAGCAGGAGATGCGACTTGCTCGGTCGGTCGGTCGGTCATTGAACCGCTGGCTTCTCCAACTTGATGCCATTCCAGTCCGTCCTGCTATGCCGTACCTACACTATTACATCTGGAATTGTCTGTGTGTATGTGCATCATGGAAATGTGTTATGTGTACGGCATGGTGGCTCACCAGCGAGGGGGAGTACCGTTAGATTAACAGCCGCTGTACTGGTATAGTATCGTACTCTACGGTCCGCCTGGAAACCAGCGACACATTGTGACTCCAACGACTTCAAGAACGCGAATTATAAAAATAATACCACTAAAAAATTTATACCCTTTTTATCACCATCTCATTATTATTATATTAAATTAATACTCTATCATACTAAAATAATTATCTTGTTTGTCTGATAAACTTCCCTTTTAATTAATCAAATCGAGCGCTAATTCTTTGAGCGTTAATTAATGTATACGTATAATTTTTCCAACTGTCATTTACACCATCAATCAACAATATAACTCGGAATTTATTTATTTCAATTATAAGTTATAGTTATAGTTTAATCTTCAGATTATTTTTTTTTAATAAATTGCCGTGACAAGAATGGAAGCAAATATTCGCGCGTATTTCCACGTATAAATGCATAAAAGTTAATTGATTTAAAATAATAAAAGTTATTGAGAGAAAGTTTTATTCTCTTTATTCAGCTATCAAATTTTATTTTTATCAATTTTTCTCTATTTATTCTTCTCTCCTTCACATAATCTATTATATGTATAATTTAATTACATAATAATCGCAATTTGTATTTTTTTTATCAAATTAATCAAGAAATCAGTGAATTCAAAATGTTTTTGGATGATTTTTAATGGAATTTATCGATAATTTAAATTACAAATTAAAATTAACGAATTCACCAATTTTGATTCGGTATCCGGGATTGAATGTAATTTTTTTTCATTGTAGAATGTAATATTTAGATTGAAAGCTCTGAATATTAAATTAAAAAATTAAATTTAGAAAAATGTTATTTCAAACTGTAATTTTTCGAGTTTTCTTTTTTTCGTGCAGTGTCATCATTGTATAGAAATAGTTAGAATTACTTCCTCAGACCTCAAAACGTAAAGATCTGATGAAAACTCGATTTTCGAAAAATGAGTTAAAATCAATAAATTTCCAATTGATTTTTATAGTCGGAAGTTAAAAAAATTGATAATCATAAATCATAATAATGTAATTATTTTTTCATTTGTCATTGTCATTACTCAATAATTACCGATTCAAATTATAATATAGTATACTACAATACTCAGATAAAAGGCGAATTTTGTTCATCAAAAGCAAAGCTCATTTCTATAAAAAATTTAAAAGAACAAAAACCAAGCCAAAGAACATTAATAATTTATAAAAAAAAAAAAAACACTATAATAATAATAATTTCCTTCTCGACTCCTTTACTTCAAGGTGTATGATTAATAAATACTGAAAATTTGTTGAATGAATTGAGTCGGCTTGTTACTACAAAAATAAAAGTAACAATTATAATAATAATAGTAACAGTAATAAAATATAGGAATGTGTTCCCAATGATTTCCTCCATGTGCAATTGACATGATTCAGGTTATAGTGATAGATTAAACAGGAGCGACAAGAGTAGAGTTGGTCCGAGTAGAGTAATTCTCATAGCTCTTGCGCGTATATCGATTTTCTATCATCCGTCTGGTCTTTACAGGCATCCTCGACTCTCACAGGGTACATAATCCGTGTGTGTCGACGTAGTACACGTAACATTGCGTTCATCTGCTATTCGACTCTTTACTACACACACTAAATGGATATATACATACATCCACCCACATGGTTAAGTGCATAAATATAGAGCCATACATACATATATACAATAAAGGTATTTGTACATCATCACCCACACACAAACATATATCACACGTTATACGTTTATTCACTCACCTACAGACATAATCAGACTCATAGAACGCTAATATTCTGCAACTCACGTGTCTGTTCCATAAACGTTACTGCGTTAGTGTAATCGTCTGCAATTATCTTTATATACATGTATGTTTATAATGACATAGTAAACTCCAAGATTGTCACACTGACCTGAATAATAATTTATTAGTTATAACTATTATTACTAGTCGTTATCTGCAGCCAATAAAATAAAATAAAAACATGAAGAGAATATCTTTATTTTATCGTCGTGATTGATATACAAAATAATCTCAGGTAGATGAATAAAGTGAGAAAATAAACAAAATAAAAATAAAAAAAAAATCGAGAAGATGGATGAGGAGGGCTAGGATAAGGGGGAGGAAAGGTTATTGCAGACGAGCAAGGATGGCGAATGATAGTTGTATATAAACGACACACCAAAGAGGGTGCTATAGAACATGCGTAGGGTGGCTGATGCCAGGATATGCCTCTGTAGGTGTGGGTGTATAGAATCTCTGAACTAGTATTGGTATGGAGCGCGGGAATCGGGAATAGCATAGAAACTCCGAGCAGTGTATAGAGGTGAGCTGCCGTCGACGTGGGGGATGGACGCGGGTACCATGGCAACCATGCCTGGGCTTGCCTTCCCATTTACCATCCACCGCCACCGCCAACGACTATAATATGTCTCGACGCGCGTCTTTCGATGGATTTATTCTACTACACCAGCTTCTATTCACATTCAACTACCTTTCTGATCTGCCAACTCTACTCATCTATCCTATCTACTCTATACTTTTCTTAATTCGTATCACTATTATGTCTTTAAATAATTTTGGATTTTTATCTGTATCTATCTATCTATGGTGGTCCCTTTATTTTACATCCGACCGAATCTTTGTAATATATAATGAGAGGAAGATAAAATTTATATTCAAACATCTTTATTTTTATTTCATACTTACTTTGGGTTAATTTTTATCTTCTTTTTTATTAACGATAAAAACTTTTCCGTCATTGTGTCAAAAAAAAAGTTTATGGTTAAAATTTTTATAGTTACTTTTAGATTTTTGATTAAATTTTTCAAAATTTATAAAATTATTAATTTTCATGAATATATTTCGGACAAAAATTTTTTTATAAATTTTATCAATCTACGGGATTGAATTTAAATTTTCAAAAAGAAATTATAAATTTTTATACGTTGATATATTTTATTTTGAAATTTAATTAAGCATCGTAAATTTTAAGACACGTAAAATTTAATGCAAAAATTATGTCGGATTTTTTTGACTGAATTTTCATAAAAATCTTTAACAAAATATTAATTATTTAGTTTTTATAAAAAAAATTTTACACTAAAAATTGAAATTTTATTTTGAATAGTTTTATTTTTTCTTTACTTTTACGATCGCTTTGGCGTCAATCGACACCCAGACACACACTAAATATCCCCTCTAAAAAATCGACATATTTTAGATACATATATGAGTAATATAATATAACCTTTACTTATATCCATATATGTTTAGTAAGTTATGGTCGACAAGCCTCGGAGGGTCAACATGTGTTTTAAAGCAATCAAATTGTTTTAGAGGCGTAGATAAAATTCTAGTTTACAGAGGAGTAACATCGTTACTCAACATTTAACATTTACCATTAAAGATTCAACAGTCATGAACTAGCATGATAGTTCATTAAGTGAATGATTTATTATGGATTATAATATGATGACGTTTATTTTGGCTTAACGTCAATTGAATTTTAAGAAGAAGCTGATAGCATAAAAACTAAAGAAAATATTTTTTTACAGCACAAAAACATTTTTTACTTTAAGATATTTCTATTCTGCCCCGGAAACTTTTAGATTTCACGGTGTTTCTTTTTGTATACCGAACATCTTGGTCTATTCTATTGCTCCGAATTTTATCAGAAAAAAATTTTTAAACTTTTTTAACCAACTAAAATTTCTAATAATTATTCTTGTTATTTTTATCCATAAAATCGAGAAAGTAATAAAAATTGTTAATTTTTATTGAAAAAATAAAAGCTTAGAAATTATTGAAGCAACAAAAATTGAAACTTGTAATAGCAAAAAGTAAATATTATGAAAAAGGATTAATTAGATAAATTGAAATTGGTTTTCGGAAATGTTCGATGAATTATGGTCGTTTTAACATTTTGCGAGGTCATGCAGCAGCAATAGCAACAGCCGAACGCAAATACACGTGCGGCCGAGCGTTAAAATACGCGTTCCGACGGGGAAAACCGTATTCTAACCAACAACATGTAACATGCACGCATTCATTCCAGTGATGCTTCTCGTAAGCGTGCGATAGTCGCCAAAAGGTTTTCCCAGTTCATCCAACTCATCAGTTATATATTTTCACGAGTTTTACAGCTCATCTATTTTCATGAGCATTAGTATGCCTGTATATAATGTTAAATATATGAATAAGGCATGTACAATACATATTATACAAGAAGTATATATGTACAATATACATTTAGATTTGTCCTCTATGTAAACTGTATTTACAAAGCGAGCTGAAGAGATTAGAGTGGACAAGAGATTATCCTTGTCAACTAGAATTTGCCAATCTTCAATGTGAAAGACTAATTAATTGAGCATAAGACAAAAGCTCAAACATCCTCGTTAAATCACAATGTCAGTCTCTGATGATTAATTTTTACTGGTGACCTTTGACCTAAATTATTATAATTATAATAATTCATAATCTACGGGTTATCGAGTAACCGTTTTAACCGTTTAATTTCTTGAATCCTTCATTTTTATTTACTTGAATATTTAGTGATTTTTTACCCATAAATAAAATAATCCATTTGTATAAAATGTATGTTGTACATAGATATACACAATGTCTGTAAATATTCCATGATATAATCCGTGTAATAGTTAAATAAACTCTCATCCTTACGTACGCTGCCCTCGGAATTCTCGTTGGTGTGTAATACTGTAACAGCGAGTTTCTAAGAGTTGTTTGCATAAGTAACTTGCATTATTTCTGGCGCAATATGAAATCTTAATGCAGCATAATCTTTGTAGAATTTTTTTTTTTTTTATTTTCTCAAAATATTTTGATAGATATTTTCCCTCTATTATTATTACTTAAAGTCCTGTGAAGAATCTATAAATATTTTTTGAACATTTTTTTATCAATTATAAGGTTTTTGGCTAGAAAAATTTAATAAATAAAATACTTTACTGATATTGTATAAAACGTTTTCTGTTATTGGAATTTTATAAATTAAATATTGATAAATCAATTCATCTACATCACTTAAAAATATTGGTTTTTAAAAGTGTAGCTTTGTAAAAAGAAAAAAAATGTTATTCTGTTAGTTTTAAAACTGTGACTAGCGGATATTTATAGAAGTACACTTGTTGAAATATTATAAAAAAGAAATAGTAATTTTAATACATGAGTTCAAAAAAATGTTTGTACCATTAGTTAAGTTATGTACTATTAAATCTATTTACTTTAACCGAGCAAAGGGAAATTAGTCATCAGAAGAAGTATCTCACTTTCGAATTTGATAAAAAACTGCTTACTCATGAATTAGTTCTTGGACGAAAATTAGAAAAATACGGTTTGAAAAATCTCAACTTTATTCTCTGAAAATAACTTACAATTTAACTATAATATTACTTAAAGTTTAAATTAAAAAAAGCTAATGAATTTTTTTTTACTAGCAGAACCATCACATGTGATAGCAAATATTTAATATTGCCTAAAAGAACATATTTTATTAGGTAAAATACCGAGAATAACTCTGAGAAGGCTAAATTACTCTAATTTTTAATTCGTTGTATAAAATGAAGAAATTATACCATTTTGACTAACGAGGAATGAATTAGCGCTTTTATTTCTTCCCTCATTCAATTTTTACACGCATTAATTTTTCACACGTAGTTTTAATGGAATCAAACTCACTCACTCTCTACTTATCCGTTGATAAAATAATTGAATCTAGAAAACAATGAGGAACAGTTACAAGACCGTTAAATCCTCTAAATCTAAAAAGTTCGATCTAATTCGTGTTATAAATATAAAAACTAAAAAGCCGGTTGAATTTATTTTATCAGGAATAAAAAGTGATTAAATTGAGTATCATGGATATCGTTTTGTCAGATTGAATAACCGAGGTTTATTGTGTGCAGGATTTAATTTTTACGGTCGAGTGACGTGACAAGCTTAAGCTTAAGGTTACGATATCATACACCACCGAACCGCGAGTTACAGTGTACAATAATAATAATAATAATAATAATAATAATAATAATATATATATATATATATATATATATATATATATATATATATATATATATATATATATATATATATATATATTTATAATTTTATACACGCAAATCAACCAAAATTCATAACTTTTATTCATCCGTAAACAAATTTTCATATTTGACTATATCAGTAATTTTGATATATTTATATCGTATGTCTTGATACGATTTAATGTGTAGATATTTAATGAAACACATTAATAGACGTAGATATTTTTTTGAAAAATAGTTTTTTTTTTTTTTTTAATTAACACCTCAGACTTATAATAACTCTTTTGTAAGGAGACGATTCAGCGATCATACTCTATCTGTCAACAAGTTTTAACCTTAACTATCGTCGAAAAATTATATATGGGCAAATATGACGACATCTTACGATTTATGAACATATCGAGTCATATCAGGCCACATCAGATTTTTTTTAAATATTTCTCAATTTACATTAACATTTTACGGTGATAGCGAAACGACATTTCACGGTAGAACGCAACTCAACTTAACGCAACGATTAACTTCTGGCTGTCATGTATGTTGATACTGATGCTAAACTCCGTAGAATTCGTTCGGCCGACGGTTTACTGACCTAACGTTTGCCTCCCGTCCGAGTCCTTGGCACTTGATTCACAAACAAACTAGTTCAAGTACTCACGACTTATAAACGTTATAAATAACTCATTGCATTGCTATTAAAAGTTCAATATTATCGAGTATTGTCCGTATACAAACAATTTATTGTTTATTTGTTTATCAACTTTAATTATCTGGACAATGATGAAGCTATATGGTGACAATGAAAGTAAACCGTTGCGTTATTAACTCTTATTTGTGGTTGTAATGAATTAGTTGTCAATTGTCAAGAAACTTTATTTGATATTGATAATAATTAGCAATTAGTTTGCGGTACTATGTAATAAATGATTAACGGTATTTGGATGTATGTGTGTATTCATATATGTGCCCAGCCAGGTTGGTAAACATATTAAAGAGAAAGAGAAAGAGAAAGCTCATGAGTATGTGACACTTGTCGAGTTCTACTCTACCATACTATACTCGTATTATTGAGACCGATCCACTACACACGGTACTGTGCTCTACTCTGGTGGTACACTTGAATTGTGATCCATGGACAAGCAAATAGAACCGGCTTTGACAATTTTTCTGAATGTTGTCATCAGGGAATTATCGAGAGTCAAGTAGTACTACGAGGGGGGCTCAAATCCATTGACGCCTTCTATTCGTTTAATCATGTGATGTTATATATTACCCGTTCTAAGCTAATCGATTACACTCTTACAAATTTATAATTTGTATTTTTTCATCGGTTATTTTTGGAGTTAAGGAAGAATTTATTGTTTTAGCGGGTCGTAACAAGGGGCACGTATTGTTTAAAGCTAAAAAATTGATACTTTGTCGTAAAATTATCGAAGGAATTAATGATTTAAATTTAATAAAATTTAATATATTAATAGAAGAAAATTCAATTGATTAAAGAGAAAAATTTTGGAAGAATTCAATTAACTTAAATCAAAATTAAAAGTTTTTCAACAGAGAAAATTTTAACAATTCAAGAACTTTTCAGCTTGATTAAAAACAAAAAAATTTTTTCAAAGATCATTTCTTGGCCCGAGAATTTTCTCTTAAACCAAATTAATTTTTTTTTCCAATGAATATTATAGTCTTAAATTTTTTTAAAAGCTCTAGAAAGTCAGCTATAATATATAGAGCTTGAAATTTTTTGCTTTTAAAAAGTCATAAGAAATCACAGTTTTTACTTTATTTTGCAAAAAGAACTTTTCGATTAAAAAAAAAATTGATACAATAAACGAAAATAATATTTTTAATAATTAAATTTGTACAAACTGAGAAAAAAAATTAATTAGACTTAAAAGAAAAATTCTTGAACAAATAAAATTATTTTAAAGAATTTGATTGTTCTGAATGAAGAAAAATTTTCCAGTTCAAGTATATTTTTACTTGAATCCAGACGACAAAGCTCTTAAAAATCATTTCCTTAGTTAAGAATTTTTCTCTTAAATTAACTTAATTTTGATAGAACCGATTAATTCTTGCATCCCTACTATGGACCATCTCAAGTCCAGTTTACTCTTCTGATCAAAAATAATTAAAGAAATCACAATAGTTTTAGTAATACACTTAAAAAAGTCACCGATTCCTCTTCAGCTGCAGATTTCTCCTCTTTAATGTCAAACAATAAAGCAATCATAACCACAACACAATTTTTAACAAACAGTTTACAAGTGATTGAAAAGTCTCGGGTTAACGACAGGTGCTGTGCGATGCAATTGAAAGAAAAAAGTAATAAAACCCGAGGGAACCGAACGGAGAATCAATGAGAGCGAGAGAGAGAAAGAGAAGGAGGATGAATATAAAGGGGAGGATCAGCTCGCGTGTCGCACTTACGTCGACAACACGCGTTTCACCTGGCAGGTTTTATACAACATAACTTCACAAACATACATATACATATTTATAATACATACAATACCTCCAACGTCATTCCCAAGCGCAGGTACTCACTCATGTTTCCCGCGCGGTGCTGACCTACCCCTGGCGAGATTTTTTAAAAACTTTTTACTGTCCGAACTCATTTATTATTCCCTTGCATTTAAACTGCGCTATTATGTGTTTTTATTTTATGTAATTGAAAATAAAAAATATGCTAATAGATAAATTTACTATGAATGTCTATTTAATTATAATCAGTGTATAAATTTACAATAAAAAGTATGTTATTTTTTTGTTTACTGTAACACGCAGTAATTACGTCTGAGAGAAGCAAACAGTTATTTTTTTAGGTGTGATGGATTTAAGTAAAGGTTGTTTAGCAGGTTAGAGAAGGAAAATTTAATGACAATGAAAAATCGTAGGTGATTACCCGACCCTCGTTTTGGGTTCGAGTTTAACTTGTATTAGTTATACTATACAGTATATATTAACACATTTTTGGAGTCGGTGGTGGTGTTTGTGTACAGCAAAGTAGCATAGCAGTATTTCAGTGTGTCTAGTCCTGCAGTGATAGTGGTAGTGAGTATCGATCGAGGGATGGACTGTATGTGTCTTTCGTGTGTATGTACGTCATGTCGCGGAACAACACTGGGACACATAACTGGGAACTATGACCGAGAAATGGAGGCTACAGGGGTATAAGTAAAGGTGATTTGCGATTCGACGAGACGGGAAAAAGATGATGTGATATTATTGGCTATATATTATCTATGAAATACTTTCGATGTATTTTATATATTATAATATTATTATACAAATATTTGAATTCTGGTTCTTGGTGTGGGTATAGATCATATTTGTTCCTTCACAATATGAATGTATGTATAATTGGGTATTTGCATGATTTTGATATTCATAAACTTTTGATATTTTTACATTCTATATAATTTTTTTAAATTTTTGGAAAAAAAATTTTTCGATTTTGTTCTTAAAAATTTAAATAATTTAATAAATAAAAAAAAGCAGATATTTAAATGAATAAGTAGCTCCATCTCGTGTATGTGACGTCATAGTGCTTATTTCATTTGAAATTTTAAGCGCCAATCTCTTGTAAACACGTGGCAGGTGTAAACAATTGTTGTGTTAATTGTGATTGATTAAAAAAAGATCTGGTTGTGTTGTTTATAATAAAATAAAATTATTTAATTACTCGAAATATCGTCAAAAAATGAGTTTTATTGGTGTATAGTTCTAACGTGTAGAAATACTGGTAAATCGACACCAGAAAAAATTTTTATAAATGTTTCATTAAATTCTGTTAAACGGAAAAATCAGGATCCACTTTTCGCCGAGGCATTTTTATTAACTCGTTGATAATCACAAACTACACTGTTGAACTGATGCTTCTCAAAAGTCTTAGTATAACAACATTGACATGTTCATAACCTCCAAACACATTCACTTTAAATTTAAAAAAACATTTCACAAAAATTTATTTCACTTTTAATTATTTTCAACAAAATCTAGCATTAAAAATAGAATGTATAAAACTTAAAATTGAAAAAAACTTAACTTTAAGTTTTTTAGCAATGTAAAATATTATACATGACTTAAATGCTCATTCAAATATACGCGCTACAAACGGCACAATGACGTCACACCAATCACATCACGTTTTACATCACGTGACTTTTGTGTAATTTAGGATCACTTTTATTTATTAAATTATTTAAATTTTTAAGAACAAAATCGAAAAATTTTTCTTCCAAAAATTTTAAAAAATTATATAGAATGTAAAAATATCAAAAGTTTATGAATATCAAAATCATGCAAATACCCAATTTTTTTAGATTCAAGATCTCTATCTCTCATTTTTATTAATTTTTTATACTCTCTTTTGCATTTCCACATCTATTCATTCCATTTCTTCTATTTTTCTCTCATTATATACAGAGTTATGAAATTTTATTCCGACAGCAAGTCCGAATGAACGAACGGGAAAGATTTCGTCCACGGTAGTCCATATATACATCTATGGTCATGCACTACATAAGTTGGAGTTTGGATTTGGATTTTTTACCGAATAAAAAACTTAGATTACAAAAAACTTTCATTGGAGCGTATGTCGACGTTTGACGTGTACTACTCGGACTTTTGAGGAAAAATAACAAAAAATATGAAAGCAATAATCTGCACGCGCAATTTTTTGTCTCTTTTCTCTTTACTCATATTAACTGCTGAATAATAATTAGTCTATTTAATTATTAGAACAGAATTTACAATAATTAAATTACACTTTTTCGATTTTAATTTTTTATCTTTAATGCAAAAAATAAAAGGAACGGAGTGAATTTCCGATTAAGAAAAAAAAAATTCAAGGGATCATTTTGATGCAAAATTTTGTTCAAAGTATTTTTTTTTAGCTCTTACCCCTTTTGTACAATTTTAATAAATATTTTGTTTATTTTTTTCATCCCTCCGAAGGTTGAAAAAAAATAATTTTTTTCTGAAAAATTTTCAGAAATGGTCTTAAAATTAAAAAATAAATTTTTTTGGACTAACATGTTATTTTGCAACCAACGCGGACTCGATGAGGAGCCGTAATGCTTGACGGAAAAGCGGTTCGACTCTCTACTTGGTTCACTACACTCATATACATACTCAGATATAGAGGCTCAAGTACAACTTGGCAACGGTGCGTAGCCTCCGCGGCTCTGTGATTCCTCAACGTACCACAGCACCCCACACACCACACACACCTCGTCCTCGTGCAACGTCGCATATCACTGCTGACGTACCTGAGAGTGTATTTGTATCCGCATCCACACATACTATTCTTCACGGACATGCAGTATGCGTGACTGCTCAACGGTATGTAGCATGCACCTCATACACAGGATTATACATCCATGTATGTATAGATATTTGTATCTATGTATGACTACTTGCCACTGTCGCGCAAAGCATGAGCATGAGGTGCCGTTCTCGATGTATGTCCAGTACATAGCAACAGTGCCGATGGTAAATCAGGTGCGGCCTTTCCGCAACGGAAATTTGCGGAAATTCCATCGATGACAACATTTGACTCTTTTTGCCCGTAAATATCTACTGGCTACTGTTATGTACTCGCCATACACCGATCAAGATCAATAGCTAATAAATATACAGCATAATAAGCTGTTATTACACATGTGTAGTTACTTTCAACGTGTGTACAGTTTATTACTCAAATATTACATACTTGGACGTTTTTTGTCCATAAATAAATTATTAATTCTGCGGTATTTGATAAACTGAGAGAGAAAATAATTTTCATTAAAGTTATTATGCTTGAAAAAAATTATTGCTGATACGATGATTAATCATTATTGACATATGAGATTTAGATTAAAATTTTTGAGTTTATATTTTTAATTTTTAAAAATAAGATTTTACACGACTCATGATGCGAAGCATCAGAGTGTGCTTTACGAGCAAAAAATTCTGTTTGCATCTTTTTCCCCGTTTTCATTGTTACACTCTTGTTACTTCACGGGACTTAAATAAGTTGCACATCATCAGATAGAGAATTTAATAAAGAATAAGTTTGTTACTTTTGCAAACTGATTTGATTAACTAAGAATCGAAAAAAATATCAAAATGTAAAAATAATTTTTCGTCAAGCAGTAAAAAAAATGTCCATTACCCGCGAACCTAAAAACTCAAGAAAAAAGCCATTATTTGGATCAATTTCTTTTTTTAAATTATGTTTAGGATTTTCACAATCGCGAAAATTCATATTTTGGTAGTTTTTTACGCGGATAGCTTTTTAATGAACTAACTTATCGAAATTTGGTAAATTGCATTTTAAAGCCTATCAAACGAGCTTTGATTTTCATGTTATTTTATTCTCTTAGACTGAAAATAATCTATTCGTCTGCAGATATTCAATTAAATTTTAGTATTGCATTCGTTTTAACTTAAGGAGAAGGGATTCCATCAATGTGATTGAAGTATTTGTATTACTAGTGTTATGATTTTATTCAAGTAAAAAATCTACTTCCATTTCGACTGTCAAAAGGCACTTTTTTTTCCGTATATTTTCTTGATAAAAAATTTCTTCAAATTATAAAAGTATTCCATAAACTTTAGAATTTTTTCTGACAAAATTTTACTGAAAAAGAAAATGTTAATGAAAATCAGGACTATATCCAAATACTTACATTTTAAACAAAATATAGAAAACATACAATCAGAATTATTAATAATAATTTTTATGGTTTATGGACCATTAAATTATTGTTTAAAAAGTGAAAACATGTCATTTTTTTGGTCTTTCCATTTTAAATTAAAATTTTATCATTATTCTTCAAAAGTTAATATCTTTAAACTTATTAACTCGAACAAAAATTTTTTATCTGAAAATCAGCTTAGGTATTTATTAAATTA
Source organism: Cotesia typhae (assembly GCF_013202065.1). Lineage (NCBI taxonomy): Eukaryota > Metazoa > Arthropoda > Insecta > Hymenoptera > Braconidae > Cotesia > Cotesia typhae. Next base: position 5,694,289 of record NW_027423757.1, on the reverse strand, counting down.
AAAACTCAATCATTTTATATCGAAAGATTTTTTGTTGTAAGCCGGATCTTTGTTAGCAAATAATTACATAACATGATATTAAATATCAAATCTACGAGATGACATTTCCGATTAAATTTAATACGTAGATAGAATGATCATAGTTGCTTTATCAGCATTAACGAGATGAGGGTTAGCTGCTGCGATATATATAATCCCAATATATGTATATATTATTGAAGTTAGCGGGCTTGCGTGAACGTAACGTGAATTAATCACTTACGCGAGTAGTTAGAGAGTAAGAGAGAGTATAGAGTAGTATCGCGCGGATTAACTCGCACGAGCGATTACTATTGCCATTACATTGCTGTATACTATACATTGTATATTATAGCTATATACTCTTCTATTCATTTGAGTCTATGGGTATGTGTAGTTTGTGTATGTTTGTGTAGGTTCAGATAAAGTAAAGCTTCTACGGCGTGGTATGGAGTGTCTGAGTCGCTTTCACGAAACACTGGAGCAACGACAACTTGTTGGACATTGGCACCAAGTTGTTATACTCAGAAAACGGCGAACAGAGTAAGAACAGAGAAATAACATAAATACTTTTATAGTACACTCGTGTGCTGCCGATATCCCGGATCACATTGGAGTAGGCGCGATTTCCAGATAAGAGATCGGGTCTATAGTCTCTACTCTAGTGTAGCGACATTGATAGCTTCGATTAGTTTCGGCTGATTTGATTAAAATGCTTCTTATTTGGTTTCTTGTGTTATATTAATTAAGTAATTCAAAGCGATGCAAAATATAAAAATACAAAGTAAAAAATTTTGTGTCTGTGTGTCAAAAAACTTAGTGTTAAATATTTAACACCTTTATGTGTAAATTTAAGATATATTATGTTAAATCAACACAAAAACGTGTTAAATATTTAATATAAAAATTATTATCCCAAAATTTTTTACTGTGTGAAAAATTTATACTTTATATATTACAACGTAGCATTTCATAAGAAAAAAATTGGAAAAATTACAATTTTAGATTAAAATTCAATGTTAATTTAAAAATTATTTAGTTATACAATAAAATGTAATTTTTATATTTTTATTTCTTTTGTGCCGAATTTATTATAGTTTGAGTTCTTTTTAAATAAATTTTAATAATATTTCTATGACAGGATCAATTATTCAATGAAAAATGTGAAAGAACAAATTTACAGAACCAAAAAGCCATCAAAAACTGCTCTTAAAATTTGAGATAAAAAATTTATTATTAGCAAAGAAAGTATAAAATCATGAAAAGGCACAAGTTAATATTAAGACCTACCTAACGATACCAAATTTAACTATGAAAATTCCTTTAAAAGAAAAATATCCTGATCACAAAATTTTCCTTTTTTTTCTTAATTATTTAGATGATAAATCGTCGAAAAAAAATATCGTCAAAAAGAATAAATTCAGGTTACAGCCTTTCTGATGGTACCAAATTTCACAAAATTAATATTTGACATATAACAACATTAACAGATACAAAACAAAATAATTAAACCAAAAAATGTTATCTGACTTGAAATTTGAATCTATTAATTACTCTGAAAAAATATAATAAATTAACTGTCCGTGAAAACCATTTATAAAACCTTCAAAATGCACAAATTAGGGTCAAGACCTTTCCAATGACACTAAATTTAACTAAAAAACCCATTTGATCATATAAATGCGCCAGAGACAAAATTTTCTTCATTCTCGTAATTATACAGATAAGAATTTGGAGATGGAGAATAATCGCGATGACGACGAGCGTGCGAAAGTTTGGTCGCGTGCGAAACTAAAAGTCTTTCTCCCGCCTCTGATGGGTAGTATGCAGCGTAGCAGTCACGGCTGTACTTCAATATTTATATTATGTTATGCAGTAATTATATTTATATTTACATTAATTGTTGGGCTTTTCTCTACACTAGAATCTAACTTAGACTTACAATTAGTAGGTATTAGTGTTTTATGTACCGACTACACAGCTGTAGAGTATGGGCTGAATTGATGGTACGCCGGAAACCCGGCTCCAAGAAAATATTCTACGTTCCTATTCCACATAACACGGGAACCAGCGGCAAGGCGCGAAAAGAATCTGGAGGGCAACCGGATTTTTTTTTATCCTATTATTTTTCTCGAGATCCCTTCTCACTTCTTTACTTGTGCTATAGTTTACGGAGCTACACAGGCTTTGAGACTTAACAGACACAGAGCATTACTCTCTGACACTGACACACATATACATGTATATAACATGTGCACCAGTATGGGGATAGGAAGGACCAGAGAAAAAATTTATTGTCCCGGACAGATTGAAAAGAATCCCCGGAACAGTACAATGACTTACACACTTCGAGCTGTGTTTTTTTAAAGGAGCTCTCTGGACTGTATACGAGTCAAATCTAGTTTTCGGTAATCCAAAATTTTATAAATGGAACCAAGAGCACTTTCGTAGTTTAATATTGAAGAATGTAGTAGAATTTTTTAATATAATAAACATTAAAATATTTGGGTAAAATTTTTTTTAAGGAAATTTCAATGATTAGAATTAAAAAATGTAAAGCTTAACTGATAAAAAATGGTTCAAAAATTTTTCTACTTCATTCAAGATCATTAATTTCTTCAAAATAATTTTCTTGGTTCAGAATTTCTTCTCTTGAGTCAATTTATCTTTTATTTTTTTATCAGTGTAGAATATTTCAAAATTTTTTTTATCAATTAATGTTAATAATGATAATAAACTAAATTTTATTATATTGTATTTAAATGATAAGTTATAGTTAAAAAAATGAATAGTTGAAAGTTTATAGTTTCAAACCAGAATTTAAAAAAGTTCAATTGTAAGAATGCATTGATAAAACATTTCCTTAATTCGAAAAAAAAAAATTTTAAACCAAAAAAATAACATTTTGTTTAGTTTATATTTTAACTTAGTTTAAGAATTTTTCTGTTTGATTCAAAACAAAGAAACTTCAAAATTATTTTCTTAGTTTAAAATTTTTTCAATTAAGTTGTTAATCTCTCTATCCATGTAGTTAATACTAAATTTACACACTAAATACACTTAAAACACTTATTTTAAAATAATACATGACGTACTTGATTACATTTGAAACATTAGGTGTAGTATATTCAGTAAAATATAATTTGGACCTAAAATTTTTACATTCTTTATTAAAGATATTCATATTCTACGATCCAAAATCTATTTATTCACTTAATAAAATTTTATTTTCCAAAATATATTTTCCTCAATTGAAAATATAAAAAAAACTATTAAAACATAATTTTCCCATTGAAAATTCCCATCAATCAAATAAAAAACTCACAGGACATTTTATTTTATTTTTTTTGCAAAAACCTAAAAATTCCATACGTGTCATGATTATTAAACATCCTCTACCAAATTGCGGTATTTAAAAAAAAGTATATACATACATATTCTCCACTCTTCAGCCCACAATTATATGATCAAAACCACAAAAGATCTTATTGCGGGCGGGTGATGGCGTGCAGAATTTGGTAGTGTTTCCGATAAATGACCGCGAGGATGGAAAGTTTCCGGGTGGACAGTGCTCCGGTTAGTATCCTATACGATATTCACTCGCTCTTTCATTTACTTCCCTATATACCTTTACACACATATATAATATACTCAACTCCACACTTTTCCATCGCATTAGTAGAGCTGATCTCGCTACAGTATAGCTATACAACACACTTACACCAATAAACCATCTAACGCAAGCTACTGTGTACGTACATGTAGCCAAAGAGTACTCGTTCATTTCGTGGTAATGTTCGTATACGTATAAACGATTGCACACTACTTTGCGTGGTATATTTTTGTGGGTGTGTATAGCGTACAGTAGTATTATATCCCAGCAATGCGTTGGCCACACATATATTAAACCAATACACTACTACCTCTGCCGGGCGACTTGGCAAGCAAAACACACCAACACACAAAACACTGTACATAATACATACACATTATACAGTGGCTCTATCCTTCTATCGTAGACTCGCGAAGAGCCCCGAAGGCGGGCGCTTGAAGCGGCGAGTCCCGAGTCCGCGACTCGGTTTTCGGTTTGCTGCTCGCCCGTCGTTCGTCGTTCGCTCCGATCAGTTGCTCGGCGCTCAGTTCGAGTCGGACCTCCGCCGTCGACGCGTCATCGTTTGTCCGTTTAGCCTGTCGCTCGTATTTAACCAGTACCAAACTTCTACTCCCTTTCCCTACAAGTGATATATATGTATATATATATATATATATATATATATATATATATATATATATATTTTTATTCGATATAGATATATTTTAAGTGAGATATAGATATTACTCTTTATCCGAGAGTGTCCTGTATAGTAGTGCGCGCGCGGCAATCACAAACTGTCTACGTTATTTTTATTAATAATTATTTTTTAATATTTAACAAAAGCTATCGATGGATACTGCGAAGTTGATTTAGAGTTTGGGATTTTCTGTGATTATTATTATTAATTATTATTATTATTATTGTGTTTAATTGTTTATTAAAGTTTGAGTTTTGGAGGTTTAAGATTTAAGAGTAGAGAGTAAAGTATCAGCACGTACAACACACCTGTGTGTTCTTCTCCTCCCCCAATATACAAGTGCGAATAATTGTGTGGTGAAAAGTAGGTTACCCCCGGTGCGTGTCCTTGACAAGTGCCCGATACAATATACAATACACACGGTATTAACAACTAAACCAACTACAACCGCTCTTGTCTCTATCTGTTCTGTATATACTCCCAGGAGCATCGGACGGCCCAGTTTTAACAACCGACGCGCACTTTACGTAACTATACGTAGCCCCACGCTTGTTATTTTAACCAAAATAATAAATATTTATATTTTAAATTATTTTAAAAGTATATTTAATAAAAAGTTTCCTCCGCTCTAATTTTATAAATTTTATATTTTATTTATTATTATTAAAATAGTGAATTAATCGTGAGCGTTTTTGTCATTAAAAAATAATTCTAAGAAAAAATAAAATATTATTTTAATATTGCCAGTGAAAAGTTTCGAGGAAGTTTTACGCTGTCTACCGGCGAGATATTTAGCTCGGCTGGGTACTCTCGCTCATACTGCTCACAGTAACTTGTTTGTGGTTAATTTATTTGATAAAGTGATTTTAAGTGACGGTGAAAGGTGCTAGTGTTTATTAATTATTATTATTTTAATCATAATAATTGATATAAAAAAAAAAAAAAAAAAAAAAAAATCTACTTGGCGCATATCAGTAGAAGCTGAATAGATAAATAAATAAATTTGTGTATCGAGTGATTAAACAATTTGATGTGAGATTAGTGTCCAGTTGATATAATTATTATTATTATTATTGTTGTTGTTAATAATATTAATAAAAGCGACTGACAACCAGTAAAATATTCGTACGTATCATCTTCTTTATCACTCACACTTATATGTGTGTGCAAAGTTGATCCTCGAGTTGTGTACTCTTTATCATCAGCTACTTCTACAACAAACGGCTTCTGGTGCTCTCTGTTGCCTTTACTTGTGTCTCAGCTGAATATAATATGTGGAAAATGTATGTAACGCGTTTTGTTTTTCTGCTATAATATAATATAAAATAAAATTAGTATTTAAATTTATATTTATAAATTTTTAGTTTTATGTGACGGTGTTATTTGTCAGTGATTAAACGACCGAGTGATAATAAAGTGTGCTCGTGCCAATCTGCCCCTTTGGATTTATTATTGGATATATATTAACACATCAGCCATTTTAACTAACAGAAGTGTGTTTACTTGCTGTTACTACCCCCAGCTATCATTTATGTAAGTGTTTATTCATTTATTTTTATTTTTTTTTCTCATTTTTATAAGAGAAAATACTCACGGAGAGTTTTATGTAAACTAATATATTTCTGTGCTTGAGTGTAAAACTCGGTAAAATGTCTCAAGTGTTTATGAGACTAAAATAGTGTGACTAAATGTAGCAGCAGTTGATTTTTTTTATCATTTTTAAGTTCGTGTCTAAAAAGTTGATTTTTTTTAATTTAATATGAAATTAAATTTAGCAGATATTTAATAATTTTAACAAATAAATTATGGCAAAAAAAATTAGGAAAAAAAATTGACATTTAGAAATTAAAAAAAAAATAAAAATCCAATTTTTTAAAAACAATTTTTTTTGTTAAATAAAATTAAAAAATTCTCTAATGACTGCTAACTTTAATGTCATAAATTTAATTTGTTTGTTCACATTTAAAAATAAGATGTTTTATTATAAGTTTGTAAATTGGAGTTACTTTGGCCTAGAGATTAATTTATAACTTTTGTGAGTAACAATGAGCATTTGATTATTTTAGTGATGGTTATTCATGTATTAAAAAGAGTACTGATAAATTTATGTTGCGTGAATATAAGGGCCCTACATTCACAGTATATTAATTTATCAATTTTTTTTTATTTACGAATAGGAAATTCCAATAATTCCTATGATACTATCCATAGACGGTTAAAATTTTTAACAAATATTTTTATTTAAAATGACATTAATGATTTTTTGAAATTCAGGCGAAAAATTATTTCTCTTTTTTTTTGCATCAATTTATTTATTTAAAAAAATTGATGGATAAATATTAATTTTAGTTTCTTTGATTTTAAGAAAATTAATTATTTGATATCGGAAAATTTTTGTGATTTTTTTTTTACTGAATAAATTATTAAAAAACAATTTTAATTTAATTAAAGAAAAAAAAATTGTTGTGTCTGCTGATTTCAGTATCATTTAATTTTTATATAAGTAATTTTGTTTTGTACATAAAGTAAATAATGATTAAAAAAAAAAAGTCAAATTTTATTGAACTCCAATTTCTTCATTTTTTGTTACTCAATAAAATTTATTATTTTTAGTATTAAAAACAAAATATTCAAGTGCATTTAATTTTTATTATTAATAATATAAAAATTTTTTTATTGAAAAAACAATAAAAATACTTTCAATAATTTGTTGAAAATAGCTGTAGCAAGAGAAAAATTTTTTTCACCATTTTTTTGATATTTATAAACCATTTAACTCCAATTTGCCATAAATCTATTCACATGAATACTTTAACTGGATAAACTCAAACTACAAAACAGGACAAATGTCGCTGACAACTAAAACAATAACTTGTCACAATAAAGAAAAATCGTTAGTTATAGCCCGACAAATAGAAATCTATGGAACTAAGTCGAGCAGGGATAACTAGTAACCAGTAACTAGTGTAACGTAACGACTTAAAGAGACATTTGTTAACTATATGTAGGATAATTATGTCTTTGATGAGAAATTGAATTGGCCACGGCCACGGGATACGAACTATAAAGGAGACGAGGTAGATAAGTTTGCGAAAGAGGAAAGATATGAGGTTCTGTGGAGAGTAGAGAGAGCAGTCAGGGGTTGCACCGGGAGTAGAGTCTCTTGGCAACCGACACTAAATCTTAATGTTACGGCCACGATAAATCCACAATATCCTCTCACAGATTCTCATGCTTCTATATACTCTCGTTACAATCATTTTATAATCCTCTTTAGCTCTTTTTATTCTCATTTTAGCAACTGAGGAAACTAAAACGAGACCGAGGTACGACACTCTTACCAACTATTACAGCTCTATATTATCGTGTCTTTAAATTCGGTCTGTTTAATACATATAATTTCGAACCAGATTTTTTAAGAGGAATAAATTTAAAGGGGCTTAACTCATTTTATTTTTTTGTTCTTTTTATTGATATATTTTTTGGCATACTTGCTTGAAACGAGAGTGAATTAAATCCAAAGGCGTTCCAGTAACCTCATTACTCACCGGCTTGTAGTAGCATAGTTATATTGTATTATATTATATATATTTAATACATGTGGTATAGTTGCATTGCCGGTATAGGTTTGGGCTTAGATACTGCTTGTAATGTAATATAACTGTTGTCAGTTTTACGTTGAGTTAGAGCTAGTGGGTTTTCTTTCTCTCTCTCATCGCTCAATTCCTATCTGTACTCGTCATCCCTCAACTGATGCGTCATTGTCTGACATATTGAATAACTTGATTTATGCAAATCTGAATACACTTGATCGTTTGAATACGGTACATAACTATATGTATACATCTATTTATTGACTAGTGTATTCTGATCGAGGTATTCTCTCTGAAATCTGCTAATTAATCACAATAAATTACAATTAATCTGTAAGATTTAATAACCATTGATTCTATTGTTACTAATTTTTTTATTCTACCGTTTAGTTGTGTAGAAATAAATATTGCTCGTCGTTATTTTCCTTTTATTTATCGGAGTCTGCACTCTAAAGCTCGTTTATACTGTCCCGGTTTGACAGACACGCGAGTATCGATTACCCGGTTTAATATTTTGTCATTGAGATATTTATCTTTGTGCTGCTTTTTCTCTTTTTTTCTTTTTTTTTTTTTTATTATTTAATTTTTGTGTGTAAGTTAAAACGTTGAAAGAACAATGTTGGAAATAATAAGCTTTTACTTTGTAATTATTTTTAGTGTGTCGGTAATTTTTATTTTAAAATTTTGCAATGGTAATAGTACTTTCTCTAAGCTTTAAAAATTTTAGAATAATGGTATTTAATAGTGAGATTTATTGAGTGAAAATAATTTTATTTTCATTATCATGTGTGTGGCTTGAATGAAAACTTTCTAGTGATGAAAATTTAAATAATATGATTTTAATGTATTTACGAGAATGAAAATGCAGTTAAAATAGCTAACGGTAATTTAAAATTTTTTATTTTTAACTTGGATTTTTGCAAAATTTTTCCCGACAAATTATAAATGTCAGAGTTTAAATTTTATTCGTATGAATTAATAAAAATGCACTTTTAATTAAATTTTTGTAAACTACTGTAGAAAATTTAAATATAATATTATTTTTTGCTGAGCAATAAATTATTTGCAGTTTAGGTTATTGAATTACTCCGAAAAAAATCATTTCTGAATTCAACTTTTTAAAATAAAAAAATTTAAAGCTAAGTTAAAAAGAGTTGGATTAAAAAATTGTCGATTTTTTATAAAATGTAAAAAAAATTGATTACTTTCTTTGTACTGACGATAAATGTATAAGCTGTAACAAAAAGTTTTAAATACTCAAATTAAACCTGAATATAATATATTCATATTAAAATCATTGATTCACATTAAAACGCTTGGCTAATAAAAATAAACAACAAATAAAATGAACATGTCACGAAAATAAAATAAAAAATAAATAATAAATGTATCAGTCTATAAATAGAAAAAAACAAGCAAAATCGATATATATGTGAGAGATGAAACTCCGAAAGTAGTTATGCTGCGGTGTGTGTCGCTTAGAGAGTTTAAAAGATAAACTTTTTTATTAAAAGTTGCCCGGTGTTTATTTTTATCATCAGCGAGTACAAATGAGAGAAAGCGAACGAATAATAGAGAAGGAGAAGGAGGTTGATAAGAGTAAAAGAGAGACGGTGGGAGAGATGAGATGAGAGTTGAGTGTGGTACGCGTATTCAGTAGGGAGACGAATTTATAAGAGAGCCGATTGCCACGGTACGGTTTTCTCCCTCTCTCTCTCTTTTTCTCTCTTTATCTTGTCACTTGCTCGTCGTCGTAGTCGTCGTCTTGTCTCTCGATTCACTGTCGTATAAATTCCAACAGTTATACTCCTCTTTCGGTCGGATGCCCAAGGCAATGCAGGAGCTGAGTATGAGGCTGAGGGGCAGACGAAGTGAAGCCACGTCGTGTCTTTCATTACTCTTTCTCTCTCTCTCTCTCTCTCTCTTTACTTTACCCGCTATATAATGCTACATACTCTCCTCTGTTTTCACCAATTCCCGTTTTCTCTTCTTGGCACACATACACATATATAGATTACCTCAAACTCCATCTCTTTTTAATACGTAACTCTCGTTTTAATGATTGACCTGTAATGCAGTTGTCAGACCGCCCACCGAATAACGTTTTTAAAATAAAAATATTTCATTAATAATTTTTTTTTTTAAGCTCAGTAAATAAAAATATTAGTTTGTTTTATTAGCATGCCGGATCATTGAGATTTTACTTCAATTAAATAAAAACCAACTATTATATATTTAAACACCAGTTTATCGACCGCCGCGTGGGTTTACATGGGTGTAACGCTTAAAAAAGTTATCTATCCGATTATATTATTTTTTAAATACGTTCAAATATATTTAGGTATCTACTATATCTACTATAAGTAATAAGTTATAAGTCACAACGTTAACGAACCCATTAATCTAATGCTCAATAATCAAGTTCAACTCAATACAAGTACATCTCAAAACATATCAAATAAAATATAATTGTACACACTTTTTGTTCGATTCAGTCTAATACAATTATTTCTTAATGTTATAGGTCAACGGTTAAAAACAAACAATAATCGTCATTATCATTATATTCGAGTTTTGTTATAATCGCGCAATCCGCTCGTAATTAAATTTATATCAATTAATTACCGTCATTAGTTGTCGTTTTAATGAAACGAGAAATGAAGTACAGGTAAATTATGAGTACAAATAAACATTAATAACGATGCGGTATATTTAACAAATAACATAAAATAATCATGACGTTTTATTATTACAACATATGTACGATTACCAATTTATTGTTTGTATATTAGCAAGAAAAATATTATTATTTTTTTTTTTTTTTTTTTCATTTAATATTTATCATGCTTCGGAAAAATTTTTACTGATAAATTTTATCTGCTTGTGAAATAAATTAATTTTAATTAAGGGTTTATACTTGTCTAGATTTTGTTAATTTTTATACTTGTCAATTTTTTTATTACGATTAAAGATTTTTTAAAAATAGTAAAAATCAAAATCTTAACTTAATTTTGGTAAAGGTTAAAAAAATTTTTGAAATATTTAAAAATTAAAAAAAAAAATTATTTTTGATTTTTTTAAACTTTTAGACTAAAATATTCCCTCAATAATTATAAAATGAAATTTATTTTTTTAATGAGATTGGAATAAATTTTTTATTAAATAAACGTTGAATCGTGCCTTAACCTTGCTTTGAATTGCGTCACACGAGTACTAAGTGTAACAATAGGAAGTGTCATGCTAACGGTAAAGCCAGTGTAGTTAAGTGGATTTCTGAGGTATGTAGATCAAAGAAACGCGGAAAAAATAAAACTTAAGTACGTACTATCTAACATGTACGTACTGAGAGTGGAATTCTGAAAAATAGTGACAGTACGTGGTTATCGTAAACCAGAAATAAACCTCTTGAAAAAGTAATGCTGAAATAAGCCATTCATATTATATATATTAAAGTGATAAGTTTGTCACGTGAGTGCTGCGATGCGTGATTTGATCGATTCAAGATCCGAACAATTCGTCCTCGAGCGAGGCAAAAAATTTATAGAAATTCCATCGGAATGCATATGTTTACATAACAGTCATGTGGATTCATATGTATGATGACTATTGTGTTTGTGAGGATTCGTACATACATACATACATATTGTGTGTGTGTGTGTGTGTGTGTGTGTGTGTGTGTGTGTGTGTGTGTGTGTGTGTGTGTGTGTGTGTGTGTGTGTGTGTGTGTGTGTGTGTGTGTGTGTGTGTGTGTGTGTGTGTGTGTGTGTGTGTGTGTGTGTGTGTGTGTGTTTGTAGCGGTAGAAAAGTCGTGCGCTTGAACGAGTCACGCTCGATATCGATCAAGTCTCTTGAGAGTAGGTGCAATATTTATGACCCAGTTTATGAACAACTGCGAGTAGAGTCTCAAAGGATATACGAGTCGTCTGATGTGCCATTCAAGCTTGTATCAAGGACGTTTATAAAGATCATACACTTGAAATACACATCTTATTAAACGCTTTGTCAATTATTGTATATAAAACGTCATAATGTTCATTTTATTCCTTTCAAATAGCCCACTTGTGTGTTGCGTTGTTATGTCTTCTGTCTGTATAATTTGTAGGAGTAGTAGTATAGTAGTTTAAATGTATTAATGACAGTGTGTGCTGCTCAGCTCGAGTTTCGAGTTCACAGTTTTATTTATTTTGTCTCTACTCACTCGTAAAGTCTCCATTACGGCGCTGTTACTAAACTCCGTAATGATGTGTACGGTTTTTTGTTGCCAATTTGTTATAAAAAATTAATTTTTTTATTGTAAACTTGTAATGAAGAACGTGAACTCTTATTTTATTTCAAATGACTTTTGCTATTTTGTATGTTGACAAAAAAAATTTAGAGTTTGATTACCAAAAGTCAAAACAACAAACTCTTAAATTCAAAAATTTTTTAATTGATTTAAAAAAATTTTTTTGGTTCAAGAATTTTTTTTTTTAATAATGTTAATTTTTTTTTCTTGGATTAGAAACCTCCTCAATTTTTTTAAAAACTTTCTATGCTTTCAAAAAGTCAATAAATCTTTGATAATAATAGAATTATAATTTATATAATTTACATTAAATGAGAAAGTTTCTTTCTGAAATGTGTGAAATGAGTTACATTAGATTGTTACGTTTGTCAAAAGTAAATTTAATTTAGCCTGAGTATTAATGTAAAATAATTAAAACTACCAATCTTCAGAAATTAAATTAAAAAGTTTGCTAGTTTATTAGGATTAATAAATGAGATTAAAGGTCGTTTAGGAAAAAAAAAGAACCAAGTATGAAAAATTAAACTTTTTATCAAAACTGAAAGACAAATTCGCGCGTTATTATTTTCAAGAGAATTTTAAAAAATAACAATACAAATACTAAGAAAAATAAAATTGAAACAGCAAAAGTAGGACGTTAGTTTCCACATATGTAATTAAACGTTCTGTTCACTTATCATCACGTTCCATATATAATTCCGAAAATAACATATATAATATATAAAAAATAAAAATATATCGGCGTGTTCGTAGAATCATTGGGTCAGTTGTTTGATACGGTGAGTTTAAAAACGTGAGAAAAAAAAACTATGAAATGAAATCCAGCTAAACATTTATACGTATAGTATAATATAATATAAATATCTTTTTTATTTTAATTTCGAACGCGAGAAATTTAAAGGAACACACGTGATGAAGTCAAACGGATATGCGTTAGCTTTTAAACGAGTGTAGTAAAGCGTAGATGTATGTAAGGCTTAATAACAGCAAGAGAGACGAATAATAAAAAGATGAGAAGAGTGCGAGGCCTTTTACTCTGAAACTCGTCGGCTCGACCATTGCGGTCAAGATTTATGTTGTGAGCAGCCAGAGAGAGTGGATAGGAGGAAGAGTAGCAACAACCCGACTACATATACGACCGAGAACATTAACAACGGCTGAAGAAGCTGGTGTAGTTTTATAACCTACTCTGTGTACGAGTATAAGTATATGTGTATGTAGACGTTTACCGAAAGTAAAGCGAGACAGCAAGAGCGCCAGGGAACACAAAAAAATCACCAAAAAAACAAGCTAAAGAAAAATAATAAAATAAGAAACGTCTTGGAAGATCAACGAATCCTTGAGATCCTGGCGGGACCTCTTCAAATAAATACGTCGTAGAAACTAACCACGAGCGAGCGAGATAAAAAAAGGGGCGCATAGTCACCGAGAAAAATCTTCTGTAATAAAATAAAAATACTGTTTTGTTGGATGGGAAAAATAACTGACGAAAATTTTTTGATTCGAACTACGCAGTGTAAAAATTTGCCGAGTGGATAATTTTTACTTGATTTAATCCCTTCGGAGTAAAAAAAACTCCGAAAAGTAAACTCTTTATTTACTTTTTTTTTGTTTATTGAATAAAAATAAAAAATATTTTTTATTCGTTTAAAAATTACAAAATATGTGTTCGAAGATTTTAAAAATTAATGTAACCTTTTTCTTAGTTCGATACAACAAATTTTTTTTTTTAATTTTTACAAGTAACATTTTTTTTTTTTTTATTCAATTATCTCTAAAATAATTTATTTGTTGATATTCTAAAAATGACCTTACGTCAATTAATTTCAGTAACAGTAAAGTGTTTATTATAATTTATTAAATTCAAAAATTAACACTACAAATATCTTATCTAAAATTTTAACCGTGAAAAGCTGAAATTTATTGAGAAACAGCAAAAACATTTCAGTTGAATAATATTAGTAGAATTGGAAAAACTTTGTCAAAAAATAATTTCTAGTTTCGTGTTTGAAAGTTGTTGTAACGCGAAACTGCAATTTCAGTAACTTTTTTTGCCTTGCTGTTTCTGACAGTTTACTTCAAAGTTTCTTTTCCATGAAGCTGATTATTATAAAACTAAATAAACTGAATTTTTCCACCTGAGAGAGTACCAATTACATGGGCAGAAAAATTTTTTAATTCATCCTGGAATTACATCGAATTAAAAACAAAATTATCTACATCTACATATTATCAAAATATATTGAATATATTGAATATACATTAAAATTAATGATCTATAAATTATTATTATTCTTCCAATTTACCGGATGCAAAAATCTCATTAAACTCGCTAACAACTTGTCTATATTTTCCACAAAAATTATTCTTAATGATTGCTCTAAAAAACGAAAATGAGGGAAAATAATTGAGAAAAATTCAATCAGTGAAAATGTTTTCCAACGTTAAATTATTTTCAATACTGTTACAGATTGCCGTACGAAAGTTAGAAGAATAAAGTAATTAATAGATCGAAACACTTAAATCGTGGATGAACGTAAACTCACTTAACTTTTACTAAGATTGCTTTCTTATTTAATATAAAATAATAAAAAAAAAAAATATATCCAAAGTAAAAGTAACTGTTATTGTCCGGGGCATAAAGACATACATTTTATCTGAACTTTAGCGGTACAGCGGTCAATAATTTTTGGATTAAAAGACACTCGAGTCAGCGAGTGCAACGTTAATAGTTTAAAAGTGCTCGGTGGGTCGTTAAACAGTCTGAAAATCCGGAATTGATGCGATCGGTACATTCCAGTGAGTAGAGTGTCTTTTTATTAAATTTTTTTACTTATTCTCTTTTTCACGCTGTTAGCTTGAAACGTGACCCAGAGGGACAATAGAAATAGTATCGGCGTCAGTATATTCCCAGGGGCAAATAGATAAAAAAAGTTTCATCGGCAATGCACACCCGAAGACCAAATAAAAAAACTTGGAAAATTCTGATGTAATATGCCAATACATATTTCTATACACCCCTATCATATACAATACATCATATATGTGTGTGTGTATTACGGACATACAGGACATACTCTGTGAAAGGATGAATAACTGGTGGTTATTTTCAATTTTCACCTTTATTACACACGTTTTATCTATCTGCGAGAGTATTAAATTCATTGTTGACATTAATTTCCCGTTTATCTTCTTAGATTTATACAATTTATCGTTATTACTTATTACAACGTTATAACTATTTTATTAACATCTCAATAACTGCTATTCGTACGCTATAATTATCATAAATACTTTGATAACAAGTAAATTCAATGTTTAAAACTATACTTGTATTTTAAAGTTTATTATATCTGTAAATTCAATCTTGAGATAAAATTTAAACGTTTAATTAACTGTATATTTATTTATTATTATTATAATTGAAATATATTTATATATTTTGATAAAACAATACTTAAATTTTGTCAGACTATTTTTCAGTCAACTTTAATTATAATCATTTAAAAAATATTTAATTAATTAATGTTATGAAAAGTTATATTATAGTTAAATTGTTTTTAATTAAAACTTTTTAATCAATTCTCGTAATTTTACCTATAAAATAATTTTTTTTTACATGAAAATTTAATTTAGAAACTTCAAAATATTATTGTTTTGTTCCAAAATTCTGGATGTATTTTAAGGGCGAAAAATATTTCGAATCCAAAGCAACACATACTTTATAGTACATACGGTCGTTGTATTTAGATCGAGTTATTGAACTAGCAAAATAACAGCGTAGAGTTTGCAGGCCGAGCTGTGCAGTATACAGATTGTTCGGAATAGAATGTGGCTTATAGTAATAGGTATAGAAAGAGGCATGTGTAGGAAGTAATAGTGAAAGGGAGATTTAAGGGAAGTTGAAGTTGAACAAGAGGGTAGAGAGTGGCTAACTCGGGTTTTTTATAACGTAGTAGACATGAGTCTCGCTTTTGCCCTCTGTACTCGCTCTTTTCCTCTTTCTTTATTTGACCAGCATTATGTACAAAGATGTGTGGTCAAGTGTATATCTATATATGTGTGTATGTTCTGCATTGTGCTTTTCCGTATTAAACGAGATGAAGCACAACGACCGGAAGAGTCCAAGTGCAGTGAAAAGAAAGGATTCTTCAGCATCTGCTGTTATGGTCAATATTTTCTATGCTTTTAGAGAACTATATACATGAGAGTATCGACAGAAACTTTCAATGTTGTTGATATTATCAGGAGTTAGGTACCCTTAAAATTTTTTTTATTTCATTCAATTTTTTTAACTATATTTTTCAATAAGTGATCGAAGGATTAAAAAAATCTCATTAATATTTTATATTTTTGTGAACAATTTAAGGCTAAAATTTTTGTTGAAAATAGATATTTTCATTATTCCTTCAATTAATTATTATTTTAGCAGAATTTTTTTTTTTTTTAATTTCGATAGTTTAAATCAAAAATATTGTGCTCACATCAAAACACTATAAAGTCTCTCAGAGATCGTTAAAAGTTAGAAAAAGTAATTATTTGTAAAAAAATTAAAAAATATTAGTAAAGTTCAGTCGTTACTAAATTTATATCAATCAATTAAAAATATTCTTTAGAAAAAATAATAAAAAATTAGCTTTTTAGCCTTCTGTGCTTATAACTTCTTATTAAAAACAAAATTAAAATACCCCAACACAATATTAAATGATTGTAGCTTTAACATCAGAATAATCTCCCTGGGAGACGGAATACACGGATGAGAAATAGAAAAAGAGTAGTTTGCGTATATACGATGCGGAGGCGAATCGCAGTATGATCGTGACGTAAATGCCAAATATAAATTCGCGGGACTCTGTAGAACGAGAACGAGCAGGAGGAGCAGAGAAGAAAGATTTGAAAAATAAAATAAATAAATTTAACAAAAAAAAAAAAAAAAACAAAGAAGAAGGAGTTTGCGTGCGGAGAAATGGACGTTGTTGCAGAGAGTGAGGACGGTCGATACCACCCGGTCGTTCGTCGTCGTCGTCGAGTTGAGTTGTCCGTGCGTGTTGGTTACAATAACTGGCAAACAGGCTACGGTCACTACTGCTCGGCTTCGGGATAGGTGTACAGTACATATTATTATACACACGTAATGTTTTATACACTTACATTCACCGATGTACAATATAAATGACGATGAGCACAGAGAGTCATTGCCACCCTGAAGGTGACTTAGGTTACTAAAATAATGATATAAATGATATAAATGTACACACGTCGTATTAATAGAATAAAAGCCTTCATCTATAAAATAAAAATAGAAATGGTAATTTTACTTGATAAAAATAACTTGAGAAAGTGTGAGATAATAATAAAAAACAATTGAGAGAATAGAATGAGTACATATCAAGATCTATAGTACAGTCTGGTCTACTATGAAATATAATAGAAGAAGGAAAAAGTCTTTCTGTTATTTTCTATTTTATTATATAGATTTATAAAAGAACTATCTCTCATGTCACTTCACTTCAGTCGTTCGTTTTATCATTTAAGTTCTTTTTATTATTATATGTACGATAAATCACTTTATATTTTGTTTCTTACGGGTAAATTTTGCCGTGTGTGCTTGTCGCGCTATATTAAATTGATTGACACTCGAAATATATTAAGTATTAAATTTACTGTCGTAAAATAATACGCTACTTACTCAAATTTTTTTTTCTTTGTATTTTATACTTTTACAATACACATAAATTGCAATACAACAAATTTATTAAACATTACGAGTAGAGCTAAGCAATTTATTTATTTGTTCTGATTTAAATATTTACAAACTCAAATAAAATCAATTGCGGAAAATTCAATGCAAACTTTCTCGATTACAAATTGAAATTTTCTGCAAGCAAAATAATTATTTACATTTTTATTTAATTGAGCTATGAAAGTAAATTATAAGGCAATTACTTTACTATATATCAATATAAGCATGAATTTTAATAAGACGAGTATTAAATATCATTTTTATTGAGCTCAGTTTTAAATTAATGCAAAGAACTGGGCTGAGATAATTTTTAATATTTTTTTTTTTTAACACGTTCTGATAACGATAACGAATAAATATATTTAATCCCGGTCGCCGATTTTTAAGTAAATAAGGTTATTCAACTTTCTTAAATTTGCAGCTTCATTTATTTTTGTTCTTATTTATCAACTTAATTACACTCCGTTCTGTACGCATTATTTTCTCATTTGTCTCTACGTCTGCTCTCGTATTCATCGCGGCGTAAATACTTAGACATTAATCGAGTCAACTGTCAGCGCATTCACTCCTTACTTTACTTTTATTTTATTCGTTTTATGTTATAAAATAAAATACAATAAAGATTTTATTTGCGCTAATTTCTATAAATATACATCCCGTTTAAATTTATCAGCAATTAAAATAGAAACGCAACTGAATATTCTATTGGAGTTAATTCTATAAATATAAATTATGAGAATTTTTTTTTAATAGCTTTTTTAGACATGAATTAAAAATATTTTTAAATTTTAATTACTCGATAAATTTTTAGAGCAACACTTGTATCGAGATTTTATATTAATTCTGTAAAGAAAATATTTTATTTTGTGATACTGGAGCATATAAAGTCTAAATTTAGTTTATTATGTTTTATTATAAAAAAATAACTGAAAATTTACCAAGACCATGAAGATTACTCGGGTTTACCTGAAAGTTTATTATAATCTCCGGCAGCAATAAATAAAGGTTTAGATTTTGGGTGTATTCAATGGTGAAATTTTTTAGACTACAGTAATTTTTACGACGGTCCTACGAAAAAAATATAGGGAAATTTTTTGCAAATAAAAAGTTATAGCGAAATAAAGTTTCCTTAGATGTTACTTGGGTCATTAAAAAAAAAAAAAAAAAAAAAAAAAAAGTAAACAGAAAAAGTTACGAACATTTTAGCTTTCAAAAATTTCTTTTTAAACTAAAGTAGTTATTTTATTTTAATTGATAGAATGAAGAAACTTGAATAAGAAAAACAGCTATTCCATAGGAACAAAATTTATTCTTAAAAAAAGCTAAAAAATATTTGAATTCAAAAGTAAAGAATTCAAGAAACTATTCTTTCAACTTATAAAGTTAATATTTAAAACTCAAAATTTTTTTCTGGCTAGTTTGGAGCAAATTTGAAAATATAGTGACCATAGTAAAATGTCAAACTTACACTTTCTCAGTTTTCCAATTCTTTATAATTTTTCACAACATCAAATCCTGTCAAATTCACGTTATTTTTATCGGTATCAACTTCTATACATTTACATAGAATGTCGTGTATTCTGTGAAACAAAATCAATCACTTCAATGGAGCATTAAATTTTCATCCCCAAATTTATAAATACATACTTTCGTCATTAGTAATTTGAAAGGAAATTGACGTTTAAAATTTTCAAAGTTATTTATTCGACTATGTGTTAAGAAAATATTAATTCCTATATTTTTCTTATCTAAAATTATTCTCGATCTCAAAAAAAATTCGAAAAATAAATATTTTTCTAATAAATCTAATGATGCGATAAATATGTAAAAATTTTGTTCATTTTATTAATGATTTAAAATCGATCGAATATCTAAAGCGAGCAATAAAGCAATGATCTGATAAAATACATAATAGACATAATACAAGACCAGACTACACACTAGTAAAGAGGATAGTCAAGGCCGCGAATCTTAACAATTTCCTGTCGTTTGTCGCGAGCACACGGTCACACGCGGCATGCCTCATATTTGTATCTATATCCTGAATAATATATGTATAATATATCTGTATGAGCATAAAGATATAGATATAGATAATAGACCGCTCCTCTTCTCTGTACTCTCTACCTAGTATAATAACTAGCAACTAGCAACACGACTAAACCGTCAGATCGTGATGGTGTACGTTGCAGCCGTTTGTTGTTTACTCTCAAGGACAAAGTTTGCTGACGTAACGTCGCACGAGGTCGGCAATTGCACACAACACCGTGCTACCGCCTCAATAAGGCTTCTATTCGTATTTACGGGCAATTTATTTATTTTTATTTTATTTATCGTTCAGTATTTTATCACTTTTTTTAATTGCAAACCTTAATTTCTGTTTAACTTTTTATTTAACGAGCTGAGAGAAAAAATAGCGGGAATATGAACAGTAATTAAATTTATTAGCGGTAATTAATAATAAAATAAATAATTGTATATAATGCAGAAAAAAATTGATGAGATTGGAAAGTGAATGGAAGACGGGTCATGAGGTTAATCAATAGCTAGTCAACTGTCTAAGTTGTTCGATTAGCGGATTCAGTAATTATCCCGTGAAACGGTACAGCACTAATTCCTCTGTTTCACTTGCAACACGGCTTGACCGTGATGACCGAGACAAAGCAGTCCCGAACTCTCATACCATCTATCTTCTCCGGTATATACATGCTACGATATTATGTCTTCTATATATGTATAATAGTAGCAGTAGTAGTATTGGTAGTAGTATTGGTAGTAGTAGTAGTAGTAGAGAGTAGAGTGGATCAGCCCAATCGCAAACCCGTTCCGCCGGATATCGGCTGGCACTCTTGTCTTGCTCATTGCTTGTATTGCTCCTTTGATTTTTATTTTTATTATTTTTGTTTCCTTATCCCGTTCTCACGTGCCTGGCTTTACTTGTATGTTATTTTGTCGGATACCGAGAAGTCTCGGTACTTTGATATCAAGTTTGTCAGCGAACAATTCGTAATTTAAATTAATGGCTTTAGTTTTTACTGCCTTTTTTTTTTGTTTTTAAATTTCACAGCTGAGTAATGAATAGAATTTATTTGTCGAGTTAACACTTTTTCGGAGGAAATTTTTAAGAGGAAGTTTGTTGTTTTAGGAGCTTAGATGCATGAGAATAATGGAGAGCGATGTTCAACATTTTATAAATAAATTTAAATATGTTATTGCCTTCTTTTTTTGTTATCCAAAAATAGCCAGTTAATCAAAATTTGAAGAAAATGATAAAAATTTTTCTAGATAATAGTAATAATAATAATAATAATAATAATTTGTTTCAAGTTTTATCATTATCATTTTTTTTATTACGGAGTTGAAAAAATTATTATTAATATTATTTATTTTTAAAAAAATTTGTAATTTAACAATTTTCAAAATAAAATTCTCAAAAGTTTTTTCTGTAAACACTGCAATAAATTATGATTTAAAATCTCCAAATTTCTCTCAACACAAATGATTATTAGGCGCCTTAAACTCAAAATGAGTTGTTATCGAAAAAAAATTTTCACGGGCTTAAAATTCCTAATTTCGGTATTCTTCGACTCCAGGTAGTTATAATCTAATCGTAAATTAACAAATGTTTATTCGGGTCGAGATTTTAAATTCGTGTAAATTCAACAGCAGTTGTGTCTGTTCAATAGCCTAGAGCCTACTGCCTTCTATAGTTGAAGCGAACGTAACACATTTTCCAGGTAATAGTCCGGCTGTACAAGTCTTTGTAATATCACTGTACAAATGTACTTAAGCAGGAGTGCTACGGTCATGTAACAAGGAAAATTTTATCATTTTCACCCCCCACTTCGTCGCACAAAGTACTTAATGCCATAAAATATTATAATTAAGTTAAAATGACATTAGTAGAAATTTAAGTTTCACATTTCCGTCCTCCGGCATTATAAATACATAAACCGTCTTATCTCTTTTACTTGGCAGTGATATATTTGCAACTCGGCGCGCGTGACAGAAATAATAAGTAAAGTAAATGTCCAGATCATATTTAGTATTAAATTTAATATAATATCCGTCAAGCACGTGAGCTTGCATCCAGAAATAATTAAACAATTGCTCGCTACTCTATTAATCAATAATTTATTATTAAATTATTCGTAAAATTTAATTACAATCGTACTTAGGTTTCTAAAATATCTAGAAGCATCAATAAAGTAATAATGTAGGTTTTTATTTATAAATAAACATATCAATTAAAGGGTTGATATTTATTTCCGCGGGTTCGATAAAATCCAAGTTTAGTCTCGACTACCCATCAACCCGTCAAAATGCCAGGGCGAGAAATGTTCGTGCAACGTGAGTAGAGCCTCTGAGCACAATGTTGGTCGTTTAGTCGACTACAAGGGATAGGACGAGGGTTCAGTCTACTCTATATCTAAAGCATGGGGCCTCTACTCTACTCCCGAGCGACGACCGGGGGTTTGTTCACAACTGCAGCCGCACCCTCAGGCCCTAGCCCACGTCGTTCATTCCCCGTTGCTACACCATACCCATACCTAACTATGTAATGCTCTATCTATACTTACTATATCTATAACTATACTCCTCTCCGTCTTTTACACTCTGCTATCGAGATCCAGTACAGCTCCACCGTTCTACACTCTCCTCTATTCTATTGTACTGAATTCTACTCTTTTCGTCTGTTTCTGCTCCTGTTCCTCTTCCTGCTAGAATTCTCTCTATATTCTATGTCTACCCTTGCTACGGTATGCTATAGCCCGATGTAGACGGGTCTCCCTCTTACCCAGAGGGCGTCGACCCCTCCATTCTGTTGTTGGCAGTGTGTTGCCTACACTGCGATAAAATAATCGCACAAACCAGCCCGATTATCCGCTTGATTTCATCAAATCTTATTCTTCCTTTCAGTTTTTAAATTTTAAGTTAATTAAAAACTTTTTTTACTCTTTTTATTAGTAGATTTCATAGAAATCTAACTATTGTATTTGTCATCATGTCGGAACTTTCGAAAAATTTTGCTACCTCCGTACTCAGCTCGACGAGCTGAATCAGAAAATATATACAGTTCAAAAGTTTATATATGTATGTATATATGTATATATGTATGTATATATATATATATATATATATATATATATATATATATATATATATATATATATATATATATATATATATATATATATATATATATATATATATATGGGATATAACGCGGGCTTGCCGGCACGATGACGTCTACAATTTTTAACCGATCGTTATAAAACTTTACATATTCATTGATTGGCTCAAAACAAAGGTCAAGTTCGAATATGAGCTTAATCGGATGAGTATTTTCGAAATTATTATTATTTATTATTATTATTATTATTATTATTATTATTATTATTATTATTATTATCTACATTCAATTTCAGATCTATAGTGTTTTCATGAAATCTACTTCCATTTCGCCTGCCGAATGGCCATTTTTTTATTTCTTTAGGATACACTACGTATTAACATTTACTTTAGTCTACACACAGAAAAAAAGGACATCGTTGTTCAGTAAAATTTTTAGAAAAATGAATTTGGTTCAAAATTTCACTTCGATAGAATTAAATTCATTAAAAATCATCCGTAAATTTTCTACAGTGTAATTCAAAAATTTTTCTTGAATTAAGAAAAAAATCTTTAAGCTCAAAAACAGTTTTTTATACCAAAAATTTTCATGGTTATAGTCGAAATTTTCGTTTCTGTTATGCAATCTAATCGCCATTATTTTTATTTATTAATATTATTGAAATCATGTGAGTGAGGTTTGTCATTTATTCATCGCGGCATAACGCCGTTTTTTATTACATGGATGCGGGCTTACAGGAAGTCAATGTGGGTTTTTGATAGTGGTAAACCTTTTTTTATTTTATTTTATTTTATTTTATGTGTACAGACTACTTGTTTTATTTAACATTGTAGATTATTTTTTCTTTTTTTCTCGATCCTATCCAGTTATTTTGTATTCTTTTGTGCTCTTGTCTTTAGCGCTCGCATTTAACTTTTGCTTTAGCTTATATTTTATTTTTCAGTATATATTATTATATATAGTCCGCACGGTTTTTTAATGCCACTCTGTTGATGTATTACGACAGATAATCGGGTGAGAGTGCACGTACTAGCTCACCACCTTGTTCATTCATTTATTTCAAATGATGGCGTGCTATGCTTTATATTATACTCAACTGAACTCGTACACATTATGCATGTATTTTGCGAAGGCTGTTATGCACGACATTGACCGACGACGACGACAATAATATTTTAACCAGACTGGGTTAGGTACACCAACATTTCCCTCATTAACTCCGCTTATTTTTAACCACGTGTATAATTTAAAAAAAAAAAAAAAATTACATACATACTAAGTTACAGATCATAAGACTAAGTATGTAAAAAGTAAAACGGTTTTCGAGTGCAGATATCGATCTCGCGAGCGCAACAAAGACGTGAGAAATAATGAACTTGAACAACCGCAACTCGACAATTACAATTTAAATTTTAATTATCATTCCTTATTTACAATTCCTTCCGCAAAGTTTATCGTTCATAAATGCTAAAAATAACCCACACATATTATGCTTATTACCATTACAAATTTATCTGTAAATAAATATTTGCATGAAACAGTGATTACAATTTCCAAAGGAAGTTCTATGGTCCATTTATATATTATTTTCTTACGTAAAAATCCTAGCACAGTGTAGCAATGCTTAACAACAGTATTTATACAGTAGACTGTACTTCACTCAGCACTACAAAGTACAGTATGAGTGTATTGTTTCCTGAGAAAAACAACATTTCTCTTTGCGCTATAAATTCGCGTCTATACTCTGCTATTCACTTTTATTTTTTCCGCGCGACATTATTCTTTGTTCGTCTATCTGGAGTTCATGCATTTTATCACAATCACTCCTATCCAATCCTTACCCTTCGCACTCGACTCGTCTATCCATCCATCCATTCATACATAAACTTAAATTCATACATATCTATTCGTTTTACAATCCCTTTTCATTTACTCCTACAAATAAATAAATACCTTTTGGAACCTACAAAAAATTTTTCACAAGATCCGTTAGTATTTACTTTTATCTATAGTATCTCCTTCACTTTACAATGTTAGTTCCACTCCATACTCCTCCATATTTCCACTTTCATTTTGAAATATCCTTTGACGAGTACAACAACCTGTCTCTTCATAATGCCAGTTGGAAAAACACGCGGAAAGTCGGAAATTTTTCAGAATGTTTTTTAGGAGCTACGTTTTCTTCGTTCTGTTTATTTTATTTCATTTTATCGCTTCCATTCAGTAAAAAATAAAAAATAAAATATCCTGACGTACCCCTACACATTTTTTACTTAAATATATAAATAAAATAAAACAAATATCCCCGGTAATGTTTCGTGTGATTCATTCGATCAAAACTTCTCTTCCATTACATATCGTTTTGCCAAAAAAGTCTCGACTCTCTCCAAATAATTGTATAGAGCGACAGAATAACACAAGAAAAGAGGAAAGAGGATTGATGATAATCGATGACGTCGGCAGACAGCGAACGTACACAAGACACAGGCATATACATAGTATTATATAGTAACGTGAAGGTCTGGGTTCAAGCATGGAGAAGGTTGACGGGCACGAGGCCGTGCCGATGGCGATGCTAATATCGATTTACCAGCTTCTCTCTCTCTCTCTCTCTCTTGCTCTTCCTTTCCTTGTTCACTCGATTTCTCCTCGTCTATCTACTTATCCGACTACGACGTCAAATACTTGGTCTCTCTTTCTTTCTTGTGCCTCTCAAGCCTATGCCGGCTCCTCCATCGCTACACCTTCACTCTGTTCGTGCTCCAGCTCCTATCCTCTATCCTCCATACTACTCTTTTCCACGTGTATATCACTACACTCAACGTAACCGGGATAAACCCTTGAACTGCTCCGTCGTTACAAGCTACCTTAACTCACTCACTCACTCACTCACTCACTCGGTCTTTTTCTCCGGCGCGTGATGCTTATGCGCTGCTTCAGTCTGCCAACTCAATTCCCGGCTTTCACAATTTCGTTTCCCCAAACTTTTATAAATTAATTTAATACATTTTTTGGCTTAACTGCCTTTTTCAAACTATTTATTATGATTTTATTTATAACGCTGTACTCAAAAGCTCAAATAATTTTAATATACTTGAAAAAAATGATGTAGTGAGGAAAATTTGTTGTGAGTTTTGAATAAAAATTAACTAATAATATTAACTAAAATTATTATTATGAAACTAAAAGTTAAAATTCTGGGCAAAACATTATTGAAGAATTGATAACAAAAATTGTGAAAGAATTTTTATTCTTTAGAAATAATTTAACTCAAAAGACAGAAAAAAGTTATATCAGAGCAATCAATTAACGAAAATAAATATTTTTCAAGTTCAAAACTACAATCCTCAGTAAAATAATAAGAAATCTCGTAAAGCAAATTTACTCGTCTAAAAAAAAGTTTCTCATCATTTTCATTACATTTCTTGTTAAAATTCAAATGTTTCACAACTTTCAAATGTGTATAAAAAGTTAAATTACATAAAAAATGTTAACAATTTTCAATTTACCAGACACCGATAAAAAATTTCTCAATAAAGTGTTGATTTATTAATCAATCAGCCTGTAATTTATAATCCTTTTTAAATGTACGTAATAACGCGTTAAATGAGTCGGCGAATACGAACCCGAAACGGTTTTAACATCATCAGAGTGACCGATTATTCTCGCTTTGCACGTCGACGTTATAAATAGGTTTGGTTGACTTCTCCTAGTACGTACGAATCATCCGAGCGCTCCATATACTACCTACCTACATACATACATACATTCATACATATTTACTTTATATACCCAACTGCTTTCGTATTATCGCATCGCACAACTCACGATATTACAGTTCTCGGTTCTAGCATTACGTGTGTGCAATACACAACCAAACAAAACTACAACTATAACTACTCCTTACTCACCCGGTCTTCTATGCCATACTACACACTCGTCGCACTATTTCGCGGACTTTATAAAATGAGCGGGCGGTTAAGTAGGAAGACTTATATATTAAATACATACACAGTTACACCACGAACTGTGAACTGCGAAATTGTCAGTGTATAAAATAAGTAAGAATGTGAGAATAAGTACACATACTTGTATACATAAGAAAGACGGATAGAGTAAGAACAGAAGAGAGCAAGCAAGGAGTAAAAATAAAACCCTGAAAATTAAAGAAAATATAACGCTTTATTTTTTTTATTTGACGTGCCCTCGTTTCTCACTTTACCGAGCAACTTCTTGCGATTCTCCAATTCTTAAGCTCTGTCTTCTACTGTACTATGAACACAGATACTCTTTCTCAAACTTACCGACTTTATCACAAATATATAAATATATATATATATATATATATATATATATATATATATATATATATATATATATATATATATATATATATATATATATATACATCTAGAATGCGAACTGTAGACCGTAGATTCTAGACCAGTACCCAAACTTGTTCCGTTCGCCAGCAACAATACTTAACTGGCACCCGAGTGTCTGGTGTGTAATGTCCAATATCGGACAGTTGAAATATTTGTAACAGACTATACTCCGTTTGTTCATCAGTGTGGGTTGATAAACGCTCCCGTACATTCTCTAGACACTTTGATATTTCTCTCTATCGTCGGATTTTTCATTTCTAAAATAAAAAACAAAATTAATAGAAATTTTTTCTTCTATTTATTATAAAAATTATAATCATTAATAAAAATGGTCTGAGCTGTAAGTAAAAAAAAAATTGTATACATGTACAACAGTGGGTTAAGCAAAAAATATTTATTTATATTTTTATCGAGCGGTTTTTTGGTTGTCTGGCAACTTTTGCCGGGCGATTGTTTGCCGTACACGCAAACGCGAGAGGCTAAAAAGAGAGAGAAATTTATTCTATTTATAACGGAGCATAAGACTTGTCGCTAAAACAATTTTTGACCAATGACCTCGCTGTTTTCAATTGTAAAAAAGTATTTGTCAGGTTTTAATAAAATTTAAGGAAGACAAAATCATTTATTTATTTGGTTAATTATTGATGCTGTTTTATATTTACATCGCGCTTATAATCGTGCTCAGAGCGGCTTAAGCTTAACTTGACTAAACTATGAATACGCTGGTTAAACGAGGCGTTAAAAACTTGAAACAGTACACGGCATTTCTACTCGCGTGATGTTGAAATACAAATGCGACAATCTTCCGTTGCGCAAGTTTATACTCGAGGACAAACTGTGTATATGTTTTTTTTTTTTTTTTATTTATTTTATTTTATTTCTTATTCTCTTTTATTCGTTTTTCACTGATTTGTGAACAATATTATTTCGAGATAATAACACTCGAGACTTGACAAATATTAATGATATAAATTATAAATACACTGAAATTTACGCGTTAATTTAATAAATGAACTCATTAATAAATAATGAAAAAAATTTGTGATGATAAGAATAATTATTATAATAATAAAAAGGCTTCAATATTAAATTAATTAATATTAAAAATTTTTAATTTAACAATATTGAGCCTAATAATCACTAACAATGATAATGTAAATAATTATATGCTTATAAACTACTTAGAATGTGACAGTGATAATAATTACAAATTTCAACAATTTTTACTCAGAAAGTGCGAAGATAGTTTCAAAACAGTAAAGAGATCTTTACCAAATCGGGAATTGAACCCGAACCTCCCTAATTAAATATCAGGAGCTCCTAGAAAGTAAAAATATAAATTACTAGCTTTTACCCGCGGCTTCGTCCGCGTTTAAGCCCTTAGATAAATATCAATGATTATAACATGTGATTCTAATTTTTTGATAAACAATTTTTTTGTCTTTCGTAACAAATAATTTTTTTTTTTTAATAAAAAGTATCCTATATTAATTCTAATACCTCCAAGAGTATATGTACAAAGTTTTATGATGATCAGTTAAGTAGCTTTCACGTGAAAGCGTAACAAACAGACTTACATTTACATTTATAATATTAGTAAAAATTAGCTATTCAAAATAATGTCAAAAAAATCTTAACTTGTAAATATAAATAATAATATTTTTTATAAAATATAATGCAGATTGTTTGTTGTCATTTAACGACACGATATAAAGTGGATTGAATAACTTTTTCAGGTGGAATAAAACCGGGGGTAGATTATAGAGCACCGAGAGTTGAGTAAAAAGTAAACAATATATATGATATACTGTATACATACCTATTGTATCGTGGTTGTGGTGGTTAGTGAGATGATTTTTGTACTCGAGGGATCCGTCCGCGTACCGTTACGTCGAAGGATGAAAGGAGCAGCATAAGCTGAGAGATTGAGTTGAGGAAAAGTACTGAAAGAAATTTGAGAAAAAATAAGGACGAGGGCTTTGTCTGTTCCCGGTAAACACCGTAATTTACATTCGACATTTAACCCTTTGAATTGCGCCCGACTCTGCTTCAACTGCAGAATAATTCCAACGAGTTTTTTTTTATTCGCGGAAAAAAATAGAGAAAAATAATTGTATAGAAATAAAATATTCATCTATCGCGGGTTTATTTTAAAAAATGATACTTTATGTGAGACAGGCAATTGTAATGTAACAAAATTTATTGCCGATATGTATGACAGTAATATTGATTGTCAATTGAAAATTTAAAATATCCATTTTTATCGGTCAGGTCACGTCTTCATGGTCAACGTTGTGCGAAGTAGGTCAGCTCGTAATCGATTCTCAACACACAGCACACGAGAACCGATTTATGCGTTTCATTTCGTTGGCAAGTTAATCTCTACAATATAATAGTATTACATGCATATATGTATAACAATTTTTAGACATACTAACGAGCTGGTATCACAAGTGAGGGATGGAGAAGGAAAAAAAGGGGGAGCGTTAATTAATTAATTAATTAATTTATCAGGCTAATTTATAAGTTAAATATTTCAGTGGTAAAAAATATCACACATTTAAAATGCAGCCACCGGCTGCAATACTTAAAATAATTTAATCGTGATTATGATTACTGTCAAAAGAAAGCGATAACGACCGCTGATTACACATTATGCTAATGTGTGTGCAGGATCGCGGTGATAAGATAGCTGACGAAACACTGTAGAGTACCGTGTATTGTTCTTATAATATATTTATACTTAGCTCGTATCGTTTGTATTGTAAGTATATTGTGTACTTATAGCTGATTAATGTGTGATCTGGCGATTAAAATGCGTTCGGTTAATAGTATAAATGGAATATCTTAATATATATAAATCTCCTGTCACGATGTTTGTCCGCGATGGGCTCCTAAACTACTTAACCGATTTTAGTTATTTTTTCTTTTAAATGTGTGTTTTGTTCCAACTTGAGAGATAGGATAGTTTTCATTTCAATTCATGATCGCAATATTTATTAAGAATAAAATGATTACTTATGTTGATTATTGTTATTAATTGTAAGTTTCATACGTCTGAAACAGATGACGCCTTACAGTTAACTGTAGTACTGCCTGACATAAATATATCATAGATGGCGGTACGTTTTAATTTAAATTTTCTCAGTTTTGTGCACGTTTTCTAAATCACTCAGCCACAGCAGCGCGTGGCCGGGTCGTTAGTATATATATATATATATATGTGTGTGTGTGTGTATTGAATTGAGATTGAGATTGTTATTGACAAAAAAAGAAATATTGAAAAGGCGAAGGAGGTCAATGATAATGTCTCGGGTATCTAGTGTGCTATTATGTCGTTAAAATAAATGCTCAAGTGCGATCTTGAGTTTTATAAAAAAATTACAATTGATTTTTTCATTATTTTATTTTACGGTAATTAAATAACTTTTTTTAATACACCACTCGATTTAACTCGGAGTAATTTAATTCTCTTAAAAAAATATTATCTTTTAGTTTAATTACTCCAATTTGTACTTGCAATAAAAAAAGAAGTGTATTGGGAAAATATAATTTTATTTTATCGTCTGAATTTTAATGAATTTTAATAATGAATAATAAATACTATTTCGTTCTTTTAATTATTAGTTTGTGATATTTATCATTCTAATTTTATAATTCAATAATTATTCAACTAGAAATAGCATTTTAAATAGTAATAACAACTATATAAGTGCCAAAAAAGTTACAATGCCACCACGAAGAAGTCTTAATTGCCATTTGAAACGTTAAAAATTACCAATCATCTGAGCATATTTTTATTTGTATGTTAAAAGATATATTCATTTATTTTACACCATAATTGAGATTATAAATATATTTCAAGACGTATTTCATCAACGGATATCAATAGAGATAAAGTAGCTGTTTTAATCGCAAAATTTTTATCACCCGATAAGCTACTTCTTACGTAAAAGTACCGCGAAAAAGACATTCCATATGAATTTTAGTATCAACCTCAATAAAACTATAGCAGTGTCCAGTTCCAAGTATTAATTGGTCATAGCAACATGACCGAGTATAAATTGGCCAGTCAGTACCATCCAGCTTTACGTAGGGTCTGTAGGGTCCAGACATCGATGTAAACATTTAACAATCTCCTATATTATTCTTTCTCGAGAGTATCTCTTCTTTTTCTGTTCAGCCGTTTCGTCTTAAACTTCTTCTTCTCGACTCGTTTACCCTCAATCGTCACGCAGCGTTCCAAGCAAAGCACAAGAGAACCATCAACCTTCTTCCTCTCTCTTATTTATTTTCTGGCTCTCACATTCTCCGTTTCTTAAACTCTTCTCATTCTCATCCTAAGTTTATATGCATACATATATATTTCTATCAACTCGTATGCCGATGCCGCGCCACTTTAGGGTCAACGCATTGCCAAGGTGGCGGCCATGTGGCACGTCGGCGCACATTAAGCTCTTACTCTCGCGCATGTGCGTCAACCGAGACAGCGTTATTGCTCACAACCAGCAACAGAACGAGAGGAAACACAATAGCAATAGTAATAGCAATAAAAAACAGAAGAGACAGAATATAATACTGTAGACCTGAAATTATGTTACAGGCACTGACACTAACAGAGAAAGAGAAAGTCGAAAAACAGCTGAGATAAATAAAAATATAAAGATAGTTGTGTCTACTTGTCTTTACTTAACGGTTAACTTGTACTCATAATCGACTTTTACGAGTCGTATTATCTACACAGCTGCATGTTAAATGTATGGATATGTTACCTGACACAATTTGCTCCCAACACATGTGTAAAACTGATGTCCCAAATAAACTCAAAAGTTTTGATCTGTACATTTTTTGGGGTAATTGCGCAGTTAATGGAAATTTTTTGGTGATTTTTAACAATAATTTTCAGCAATTAGTTATTGAGACAAAAAAATTATTTTTTCTATTATAAGTAGATTTATCGTGAAAAAATTAAAATAAAATTTTTGGATTGGTCGCGAAACAATTACAATATAGATGTAAGCTTCCAAATAATTGCAGAGAAATTTAGTATGATATTCAATTAGAATGTCAAATTTTTTAAATTTGTTCATTGTTAAGACAGCAATAAAAAAACAAAAAAAAATTTTTTTTAACAGTAACTTGATTTAGCCAATATTTTACTGAAATAACGGTTGTGTTTTACTAAATTGCAAATTTTATTCGCAATTACCCAATTATCAAGCTCACTAGACTATTTCATCATTTAATATTTACCATCATAAACAAAAATCAGACTCGCGAACCTCCAGGTGTTAGGTAAATATTTAATATAACATACATATAAAAGTTACATATTGTCTCTAGACTCGACTCGATCCTGCTCTTTTATTTTCTCGCGACGTGAAAAGTTTCAACCATAAAAGCACAGGCTTGACCTACCGGACGTAAATTCAGCGTGTTAGTTTTCATTTAACCGGCGGGTCGATAAATAATTTCACTTTATTTAATTAACATATAAATATATATTTTTAGCGCGTTATTTTTATGAGTTTATTAAAGCGACGACGATGAAAATATAAATAAATAGATACTTTATAAATAAAGTATTTTAAACATAAAATATAATCCACTTATATTAAAATAACACAAGTTAAGTCGCTTTGTGTTCTCTTAGAAGATTTAAAGCAGTTTTATTAACAGTGTTAATTGATAAGCGTTTCGAGTGGGCGTACTGTCGTAGGCGACTGCTTCAGAAGCTAATAAGTGGAATGTCCTTCACCTTGGAAAAGCTTCATTATTTTTCTAACGGATAATATAACTCGCACAATTAAATCAACCGATCCAATGAACTTTGCTCTTATTCCCATGTATACTTTACGCCCTACACACTTACTGCCTTTTTATTTCTTACTTACAATAATAACAACCATCGTAGTAGTTATAAAAACAACAACAACAACAATAATAATAAAAGAATATAACGTAAAAGCCCGAGATCCCTTCAGCAGGTACGGTTTATGCCCGTGAATGAGCATCTTTGATCGAAGCACGGTATTATTTTTTACTCCCTCTTGACTCGTCATCGTCATTGTCTCGAGGGTTCTTCTCGTTTTTATATCACGCACTGCTGCGATTCTAACCCGTGTACATCAAAAATTATTCTTGTATTTTATCATGATTTCATTTGCTATTAATATCATTAAATTAAAATATAAATACTTGGATGCATTTATATTTATATTTATAGTGACACCCACATTATTTTAGATCGTATTTATTTAAAATAAAAGTGTTAATATTACTTGGAAGGTCGTCGACACCACTCGGAGCATAAGTTGAGTTGTGTGTTGTCTGTCAGAGTATTAAACCAGCAATGCCCCGAAATAATCTTGTCAGCAAATTCTTTTATCTATTTACAAAAAAAGAATCTGCTAAAGAAGTAACCAATAAATTTTATATTTATACATATGTGTAGTTGTCTGCTATTTTTTTTCTTTTTATTTATTGAGGAAAAATATTTGCGATGTTTCCTAACTTTGGCGTAATACATACGACCGTAGATGTTATATAAAAATATATGCATATGTACATATATATATTTTTATATAAAAAGAGAATAATGTATTTTCATCGCAATACATTAGACTGGAATTGGCAAGTACAAGACGGATGGTGATAGTAAATCCGTATTGAATTGTTGAATTTGATTTGGGATTCCCCGACCTTCGATTGATCGTCATCAGCATCGTGATAGATGGGGCGAATAAGCACGCACGTGTTTCGAATAATTATCTGATGAATTGCTCACTCTGACTACGGTTTGCATGACAACCGTAACATACTCTTGCCATAAAATTCAATTATTCCGTTTATTGCAGATTAATTTTCCCGGTACATGTACGAAGACACACATGTGCATGCATTTACATTATAATTGAGTTGAACTTGAGGGAGGAATATTTTAAAGACTTGAATAATTTGTAAAATTATTCTTACATTAAGAAAAAATTAATTTGATTAAAAAAAAAAAAAAATTCTTGAACTGAAAAATTTTTCAAATTGTATATATTTTTCGCACATGATTTGATTTAATTGTTTAAGTCGGCACTTTCAGCGCCGTCACTCCTAATTGAAAAAGGTCGATCGTGATTGACGGAAAAAATTCCCTTGGCAAGAATTTTTATTTCAATTTAAAAAGGTCAATTTCCGGTTGCTTTCATTTTTCACTCTAAACCGCTTGAATGAAATAAAATGTTTTCTCTTAAATAACTTAAGAATAATATTTTGTCTATTCTTGACGTTATATATCCACTTTCGAGAAGTGATTTTAAACCCTTGGTACCAACCGAGACTTTAAGGCCTTGGGGATTCGGTAGGCAAGTTTTTAAATTTCTGAAGTTATATAAATATACCTTCTTCTCAAAAATTCTTCTGAAGATAAATGATCTATGTCATTTTTCCAAACCTCAAAAATGCCAAATTTTTTCTTTATTCCTGTTTAGTCTGCGTCATACTCTGTTTATGAATCACTGATGCGATAAATAATATTTTTTATTAAATTTTAGTCCTGTATATGTGTATAAACATTTTGTCTTGTATATGTATATGAACATCAAGCTCGATCTTTTATAATAAAATTCAAAAGTTTCTCTATTGATGTATATAACTTTTTATCAATTACTGTCAATAAAAAAACGACTTATTTTACCGATTTCATTTAACCGCTCAACATACTTATAGAAATGTTGAAATAATTTGGAGTGCTCTTGAAGCATTATAATTGTCGCAAAATTATATAAAATAGCGAGAGTTGAGTGTGATAGTTTATACTTGGAATAGAATAGTCATTTGCATTACCATCACAGAGAGTTTGTAATTTATGTTAGACAGCCGTAACGACAACCTACCGCCAACGGTGCTCCTATCCGTTATACGTATACAATGTATGTGTATGTATTTGTTATTTCTCTGACGTGTAATTAAATTTAAACTTTTTATTGCTTCACTTGCAACTGAAATTCATTATGAAAAAAAAAAAAAATCTTCAAGTCAATTTAATATTTAATTATCATATTTTAAACATAAAACTATTACAAAGAAAATATTTTATTATTTTATTAAAAATTTGATTATTTTGAATTAAAAAAAATTCTTTAAAACAACTTTCTTGCTTAAGGATTTTTTTTTTGTCAAGTTCAACTGTTACGTCGAAAACGCAACTAAAATTTAATTATTTTTATCCTAGCCGTTAGGCTAATAGATAAGGATCTGAAGCTTTATGGGAAGGGGTTGAAGTTATAATATAAGAAAATGAATTCAATTTAATAAATATATTATAAAATTATCATACAAAGATTTGAATTATTAAAACAAACATAAAAATCTCAATTAAGAACTTACTTAAATGTCATTGTTACCGTTTCTTTACATAATTGAAATTTACTTTACTAACAATTGTTTTTTTTTTAATCTGACGCGTGGTTTCATTAAAACTTATAAAAACTTTTTCGATGTTAACACTAGGACGTCAGGACAACGAGAGATATTTTTGTTGAAAAATCGTAAAGGTGTCGAATTTTAGGGCGTTACTTATTTTTACTAGATGGGAGAAATAATGTCCAATTATTTTTCTATTTCCTTGAGCCCTTGCCCTCTCTCTTAGATTTTTCTATAATGTTGCATGAGTTCCCTCTACTTGGGTCAGAGTACAATATCGCTTCTCCTTTACTCTTATGCTCTATTATACATCTATGTGTTTGTGTATACGTAAGCGCATTTATGCATAGACAAAGACATACATGTGTACTATTTTACATTAAATTATTTACTGTGACCAAATTTTTATATTAAATTAGTTAGATAAAAATTAATTTGTGCATAGATTACAAATTGTCATTAGTTTTTTAGATCTAAATTTTTCTTTTTATTTAAGTCGTTATTTTATTCGAAAATAAAAGAAAACATCTATTTATTTTTTTTTGTTTAAACTTAAATTATAGTTATTAAATTTTGTTCCTTAAATTATCAACATATATATATATATATATATATATATATATATATATATATATTTTTTTTTGTTAATACTAGAATTATCATAACATTCCTTTTTATTTTTTTCTTTTATCATTATTTACTTTTATTTTATTTAAACTATTGTTTATATATACATTTATTTTGTTATCGAAAACTTCTATTTCGGATCTCGACAAAGTTTAAAATTCTATTAGGGTATTTGTTCAGGCTCAAATCCCTTAGTATGGTCAGGCCCAACTAAAACTAAATTTTTCAAATAAGTTTCTTTTGAAAATGCTATTGATAAATTTGAAGATAACAAAATTTTAAAAATAAAATAAATGTATGTAATTAATTGTAAGAACATAAAATTATTTATGAATAATTAAATTCTATTTGTTATAAAATAAAAATGTCGGACGTTGAGTCCGACATAACACAACTTAATTTTTAAATCATGTAGTTTGAATATAAATATGGATTAATATAAATCGAAGATTGGTTTAAAAGGAAAGTTACGTCACTTGAGACATTAATCGACCATTTAAACATCGTATACCTGATGGACTCTGATAATCGTTAACTTGGAACACAGTTTCTTATTTTCCACTTGACGTATCGACGCTTCCGAGTTTACGATCGATCAACTTAAATATATACAATATAAGATATATACTGTACGACGTGTTCTACTCAATGCTGAATATATATGTATAAGTAATATAAAGTAAAGGTAGAAGCATCAGACATAAGCCAAGTAAGAAGTGCTATTGCCTCTGGGGTCCACCGCAAAATCACCAGGGAATCCAATCTTCTTCATCACTCAGATAAAATTCCCTTCGTGAGAGTTAAACAAAAACATCTGTGCAATCATTAAGTTCACGTTTTACACATTTTAAACTTTTTTTTATTTATTGTTAACCACTGCTCTCTTTGTATCTTTAATGCTTTATTATTATTGCTTAATTATTTATTGGAAAGTGAAATAAAAGTTATCTGCTTTAAATAAATTTAATTTCAAAAATTAATTCTTTAGAACTAAGAATAAAAATTTAATTTTGACCAAAACTTTTTCTGCTATTATTATTATTAATTAAAACTTTCCTCAACTCTCTAATGTCAATTTAAAATTATTCTATCGTTGTGTAATTTTTCACTGTCAAGATCGAATTTACACGAATTTGTACCCAACATACTTTTGTTGAAATTTTTAAAACACATTAACTAATTAAAAAATTGAAACTGAGAATCTTTGGACTCAATCCAGACATCCGAAAAAAAAGTCAATCTCTTAACAATCATAATTTGTAATTTAAAAAAAAGGAATAATTTTTTATATTTCCTTTAATCCAGCTCGGCTTCAGTAAGAACTTTCATCTCAAACATTAATACCTTCCTTTATTTTAATGTTTTTTTTTCCAAATTTAAAAAAATTTTCACTAAAATGAAACGATTATTCACGTAGAAATCTACATAGATATATTTATAGGATAAAGTATATGTGTGTATATATATTTTCAATCGATCCCGGGTATGAGAAAGAGAGAAGGTTTTTTATGTTGAGTCGTGACCCCAATCTACCCACGGGTCGTTGCATGATCCAAGTCCGCGACCCGTTTTTTTTACGAATAGAATAGAACACATATATATCTATATGTTTATACACTCAAGTATTACGACGCGGCGCCTAAAGCCATTCTAGCAACTTAAACAGTATATACAAATATATATCCACACTAACTCATAAGATAATACTGACAAGTCTCGCACTGCTTAGGTATCCCTTTTATACTTTATCGTCGCCCAAGGAAAATAAATCCCGAGTCATCACATCGATCGACTGAGTAGATCCAAAGACTACTATTCAACTCAGCACACTGGCACTGATTGTAAATCGAGTCATTTTTTATCCGCCATGGCTATTGATGTATTGATTTTAATATATTAAAGATTTCCCTATTTAAATTCTACAGAATAAAATCTTTAGTCATCCAGTTCCATTCACACAACGTAAACACAATTCACAATACCCGACAGTATAGTCATGATTCTTAATACGGTGTAGTATGATCCAGAATCGATAAATCAAATGATGACTCGTTATTAGATCACGACTTAGCAAAAGCTGCTTTTATTTACGAAATAAAACGTGATTATCCACCTGTTTAGTTTTGAAATTATAAAATACTACGTTTTAGATATATTTATTGTTAAGTACTTGGTCCATTATATTTATTATATTAGCATAAACAAATGCATTAAGATATTTCCTGAAAAGTATACATCAAAATATTACAACAGTTTCATTTTTACTGGGCACTATATTGTTATTATAATACATTGTTTTAGAATAATTCTCACGAGTAGTTAAAAGTTTTTGTTCGTGCGAATGTTGCAATCCGCCTATCGTGAGAAATGTTTTGATTGTTAAACTACCAATTGACAGTTTTATTTGACAATCTGTTTTATCTATTACAGTCAAGGTAAAGTCGCCAGTAACTCTTACGGTAAATTTAATTTCTCCATAAAAAAAAATTGTAGTAAAAATATTTATACAATTTTTATGAAAAATATATTTTTTCCGATTTTTATATACTTTTTAATTATGATTGAAATACATTAAAGATTAATATAAAAAATATGTAAGCAGTACATAAATAATAATATAAAAATTATTTTTCAGACGAATTAAAAAAAATGACTGAATAAGAAAACAATGAGAAATAGGTTAATTACAATGAAAAATATGTAAGGCATTTAAGAATGTTATCATAATAAATTCAACTATAAAAAATTGATTATAACATAAATCTAAAAAAAAATCTTTGTATTATTTATTTTTAATGTACATAATGTTCATTAGGGATTGTGTTTAGATGACAATAATGATAATAATTAGACGGTGACGTGAGTGAAAAAGCCCGAGAATTTTGGCAAGACCGGACAATATAATAATTGGGATGCATAGATGCTCTCGTAAATCGCGATTCACCGAGGACATTGCTAAAATATTATGTATTGTACTAACGTCTATATATGTTTTGGGAGAGACGGGACAGGGCGAAGGGGTGTTGAGATTACGCGGGGCACATATGTGTGAAACGCTTGCGCGCCAATATAGCAAAATAGCATTGACTGTCCTCTCAAACTCAGTACGGTTGTATGGGTATATATAACAACAACAACAACAACAACAACAACAACAACAACAACAACAACAACAACAACAACAACAACAACAACAACAACAACAACAACAACAACAACAACAACAACAACAATAATAATAATAATAATAATAATAATAATAATAATAATAATAATACGGACAGAGAATAGAATAGAACGTTACCACGAGAGAGAACTGCGAACTATACAAGCACACGTGCACCGCAAGCATGCGATAGTGTCTGGCATGCCGACGATATACTGAGGATCGATAATACTTGCCAACATCTATACATATATACATACAAGCTTTTTCTCTCTCTGGGCTGCTCCTTTTTTTGACGAACCGGTTAACGTAAATTTACTTCTCCTCTTTTTACTTTGCCGTTCAAACGTCACTCTCATAAACTTTTCCTCGCGTACATACATAAATACTAAAATATACAAATACATTTTCATTCTCTTAATTTGCCTTTAATTTTATTATCCCCGTGTAATTATTTGCATGTATATGCACAAATGTGTAATGTATAAAAAATTAAATGTGTAGTCTGTTGACGAGACAATTGATTTGTTGCTCGAGTTACATAAAATAAAAGAACAAATTGCAGACGACGCCGGGTATAAATAAAAAGTAATTAAATTAATTGATTGATACTAAAATAAAAGCAAAGTTTATACAGATACATGCATATATATATATGAAGAATTTATAAAGCAAGTCTTTGGATGTTTTTTATTTTTATAAAAGTGCAAACGTCTCTACGTCCGTAAAATACTTTATATTACTTGTACGTTTTTTAATTTGCCCGACATATAACAACCTCGAGACTTTAAAAGTATAGGTAAACTAGAGTCCGAAACTTTTATGATTAATGTTTAGTTGCGGATCGGCGGAAGTGCTGACGTGCGCCATCTTGCGCGTGGGAAATCGCTGTGTGTTAAAAGTTTCACCCGCACCTTCATCCTCGGTTGTCTTTTGCTCTACTCGGATAGAAAGTGTTAAGTCAGCTCGACAAGTTGATTTAAACAATTTATACCCAAACACACATACAAACTTACACATGTATGCAAACATTGTATGCGTTCTATATTATACATTCATCTTTTATCAGCTTTTACAAATACAATAAATCAGTCATATACTATTACGCAGCTAATTTCATTTAAATTCTCCTCCAGTGTTTTATATTCGTAATAAAGCTGATTTATTTTATATATTGTGCAATATTTATTTGTTTATGCTTTATAGATGTTCTATTTAATTTAATGTTGAATATTAATAAAAAATAGGTTAGTCGAAAGGTGCAATACGCTTTTGGTAAAGATGAAAACCAATAGCCGAGACATCGGATACTCATTGGTCGAGTTCTGCACCTCCGATCCCTGGATCCGATCGAGCGTATGCAGCGTGAAAGCGATACACCTTGGGTGGCGGCCATTCTCGTCCTACCATAATATATAATGTATATATATATATATATACATATATATGTGTGTGTACATACATTTTCTCGATAGTTGGAAATGGAACTTGTGGAACATTGTCGTATGTACTCTTTAAACGGAAAATTTTATGTATTCGCGTATTATCTATCGGTTGAAAACCGTCAAGTTAAAGTGAAATTTTACTCCATAATATTTTATTATTATTATTATTATTATTATTATTATTATTATTATTATTATCATAATATGTCGATGTAGATTTTATTAACGATTTTTCTTCACTTGTTATTATTCCTTATATCTGACAATAATAATAAAACTTTCTCTCATTTTTATCAGTCACATCATATATTTACAGTCGATACTTTTCCATGTAATTTTTTATCACGTCATTTTATGTATCATAAATAAATATGAATGACAGCTCGTCGACATGTAATAGAAATAATTTCGATTTCGATATGAATTGATAAGTAGACATTGAAAAAGTGTACCACTAAGTTATAAAGTTTTTTAGTTAAACTCAAACTTTGAAATTTGTTCAATTTATTCTCACAGTAAATTTATTCATTACAAATTATAAGTTATAAATAAATAATGAAATTAGTTTATAACAAAAAATAATCTTGAGGGAAAATCGAAAGTGATCAGTTTGCCAACAAAAATACTCAAATGATGTAGCGTTGTAGTAACGAAGGGTCAAGGTTCTTTCAAGTACGTCAACTCACGTTTAAAAAACGATTTTTTCATCTTACATTTTCCTTTCTTGGATCAACTTGCTTGACAAGCTCTGTGAAATAACAAGGTGAAAATAGTAAGAGACACGTCAAAACCAGACGTTATCGTACGTTTGAAAAAGCAAGGAAAAGGTAGCAGAACTTTTCGTTTGAGAAAATAACAATAATAATAATAATAATAATAATAATAATAACAACAAATTAAAAATAAATTGTTGAAAAATTTTAATATTAAAATTAAAAACCTGTATTTTATTTCATTCTTTTGACTCTGCTCATAAAACAGTTCTTTGTTCGTAATTACAATAATAAAAGTGCATTAAAGATATAAACGATTAACCAAAAAAAAAAAAAAAGTAAAATAAAATATGACTGATGTAACAACAACAAATTAGTCGTTCACCTAGTACAATTGTCATTGTAAAGCATAAAAAGCTATTACTTATACTTTTACTACTTGTATTCTGCGTATACATTCATACAGTGATAAATACATCCACCACATGTATATCGAACACAGATATATATGTAAATAAATTCAATAATACTTTATATAGTTATGTTATATGTTATTCGTTATATTACATTACATCGTGTCCGAATAAGTAATACAAAGCGAAGGAATGAAAACGTGCGAGAAACGGAAGTTAGTTGGTTGGTTGGTTATTGCTGGGACTGACTCTTGGTAACGAACGGCTGTGTGCTGTAATCGCGAGTCTATAATTAGCAAGTCGGTGCACGGGATGTCTGACGGCACTTGCCAAGACCCAGAGAAGAGAGAGAGAGAGAGAGAAAAAAAAAAGAGAAAGAGATAAGACGTTAAATTGTGCAGTGTGGACTGTACGCTAAGCATGACAAGGGCCTCTGGAGGACGCGACTAACAAATATCTACAAAATAAAACTATTCTATAGAAATAGAAGCCAGTACGTGATAGAGATAGAGACCGATAGATAAAGACAAATAGTTACTAGCTGCACTTAACTTGTATATTATATTACATTATACGTTTATTATTTTCTTATTTAGTTTTAAAACTAAACTCGTTTTATGTGATAGTGCATAGTAATAGTGGGTATACTCTCTTTAAACTTCCTGACTGCGTGCTCCCGTTTTATTTCCTCCTCGTTCTATTCACAGTATAATACTAAAGTTATACTGTACAAACCTAAACCTATACTTGCCGAGTATATCACGCTCAGTACTGTACATTACCTACGTACATACTACATCTACTACATCTCTTCTCTCTACTCCTATTATATGTACTGGTAACGCATCCATTTGCGGCCTCCCATTTGCCTCATTCTCTTTTTCGCACACCTCGTCGCATATCTATCCAATTACCGGATGCAAATATTTCCCAGTCGTCCTTGTAGTAGTTCAACTGTTCTGCACTTTTATATATTCTATAGCTATCTACTGATATTTTTCTCAAGAGAAAATTGATTTTCTATATCAATTTAACTTTTTGTATCTTTACCCATAGGATGTATCGTGTTCAGTCGTTATCCGTTGACAACGAGCTCCTTTTTGTAGACTCCGTTATTTTCATTTAGATTTTTAGTTTCATTTTTTATTACATTATTATATTTATCGCTCCTACAAACTCTTTGTAGTTTATATTACCGTTAAGTATTTGATAAAATTATTATATATTCAATTTAGTTATAGTAATTG
Source organism: Cotesia typhae (assembly GCF_013202065.1). Taxonomy (NCBI): domain Eukaryota; kingdom Metazoa; phylum Arthropoda; class Insecta; order Hymenoptera; family Braconidae; genus Cotesia; species Cotesia typhae. The sequence continues at coordinate 5,650,813 of NW_027423757.1, read as the reverse complement.
TTATTTTAATTGAAATTTTATAAGTTTTTCGTTTAAAGACAATTATTTTTGGCAAAATCCAATTTTATTGTTTTAAGAAAAATTTTACTTGGGCCAAGACTATTTTAATCTTCTTCATTAATTTTCTTGGCTGAAGTAAGTATTTTTTTTTTTTTTTTTTTTTTTTTGTATAATTGAATAATCAAAGTTACAACACTAAAAAAAATTTTTTTTTAACCAATAAAATTATTTTGAATTATCTATGTTCTTCAGTTGAAAATTTTTTTTTGACAGTAAATTTTGTTTCCAAAGTTTTTCTCTTAAATCAAAATAATTATTTTTACAGTGTAGATAAATAAATCATTGACTTGTGAAACAGAAATGAATATTCGTAAAAAAAAAAAATTTCCAATTTGTTTTTTTAAAAAGATCAATATTTTCCAACATTTTTTTTTATTATTGTTCAAACTCTTTCCGTTCTGATCTTTTATTTTCCCCGTGTATCATTTAATTTAACTCATCCATTTTTTCAGTTTGCAGTAACAATAGTTGAGTTTCTTTTTTTGCGAAAACATGTATATTTTGTACGAATTTTTATGTCACGTGAATACGAACAGTGTACAAAATAATGATAAAATGACAGAGTAAATCGTTGAAATTTAGCTGGACGTATTTCTCGTTGCTATAACTTTTATACATGCCAGATTCGATTATAGATAATTAAAAATATCAATGACATTCAACCAGTAAAATTTTCTAATTATATAGAATTTAAAAATTACTCAATTTTTTTATAGAAAATAATAAGTATTTATTCTTTGTATATTAAATTTATTTGAAAAAGTAACTAATGTATTTATTATCGGTACGTAAAATGACGCCATCGCATCGATAATATTAATGAAAAATTTCCATATCTTAGTATTCAGTCAACAACCTTTGTAGCAACGATATTTGGTTTAAAATAGACAATCGCGGTTGGCTGTGGACAGAAAGTTTAAATGTGTAATTGGCAGTGATATAATTTAATTTAACTTAATTAAAACTCGATCAAATAAAGTTTATTATAAACTATATTAATAGAATTATTATAAGAATTAACATTAATTTTAATAACAATGATAATGAATAAATGTTAATTTGTTTTATTATTTATGTTTCAGGTAAGTCGATATTTGAATTCCATCTGCAGATTGTCCCGCTGAGTAAAGTGAGAATTTATTACTTTTATCGTTTTTTAATACACAGTTGCATTCGTGTGATAAATCTCCGCGAGTTCGAGGAATTTATTTTGACGATAGAAGCATAGTTTTATTTATTCGTTAAATTAATACCATACCATTGCATGAATATATTTTGATGAATATTAAGTATATATAGTATTATTATCATCCAGTACCATTGCGGTACTGTAAAAGTAAATTTATTTTTTAATTGATTTATTAAATAGAAAAATAAATAAAAAAATAGTTATACGATAAAGACGAAGAATAAACGGAAATAGTCGGTGTTATTTATTATTCTTGATGCATACAATCGTTGTTAAATAAAAAGCATTAAAGTGAGATTGTAAGCTTTAAACTCATAACAACAAATCGTAAAAGAGTCTTTTGTCGATTGTATTATGTTGTACTAACTGCCAACTGTTTTAAATTACCTATATGTATATTGTCGTTAAGTTCCGCTGGTATCTAGGGTATCATTTGAAGATCGACAAAATTCTTCTACTTTCAAAGATGCTTATACTTTTTTAAGCACAATTGCCAGAAGATTTTAAGAGATAAAAAGAATAGTTAAGCGTAAAAAGCTTTCAGATTTTGTAATTATTTCAGTATCAAAAGAAATAAATTTTGAAGTTTAAAGTTTGTTTTATAAATGTTAAGTTCATTTACTTTTAAAATTTTATTGAGGTACGACTATAAAAATTTATTAATTTAGTATGCTGAAAAAAAAAAGTTTATTTGACTCGAGGATTGCTTGATTTTTAAATCAGAGAGATCTAAAATCCATTTAAGTTATAAACTTTTTAAAGTAAATTTTAAACTTTTATAGTTTAAAGTAAAATAGTGTGTGTCTGGATAAAAAAAAGTCGTATCGTATCGTATCATGTTGAAGTTGGAGTTCACCAGAGAGAAGAAGAGAATACGAGATGAGATGAAACAGCAAAGGCTCTCTTCTCTATATTTCTGTAAAGTATACTACTGCTATCTCGATACTATACGGTCTGTTGTGTGCGATCACGAGGAGATCGTCCGCGGGGCAAGAGAAGGCTGGTCTTTTACCCAGAGAAGGGAGAAGCAGCCATTCCAAGCATACTTTACGTCCGGCTTGATTTGCGACGGCCTGTGATATTAATAGCTTATTCATGGTTGGAATTGGAGCACGACTTTACTATCGCTCGCGCCCAAATTCATCTTTAATTATAATTATTTATATTGAAACTCGGGATAGAAAATTTATTTTATCCCAATTTAACTTTAAAAAATGGGTTTTTAATACGAGCGAGGATTTTATTAAAGTTTATTTAGTTTTATTTTTATGTAATTTAGTCGAAGCATGCTTTTGAAGGGAAAAATAAATAATTGGCGTTAGTAAAGATTTAAATTGCTGAGAAACAAGTCTCTGAATCGTTTGAGTTTGGTCACCCTAAGGGCGATAGTCTGGATGTATTTGTAATCACCTATCGGCGATGGAGCGCTCGAGAATAGAAAGAGATATATAATTGAGAGAGGAGGGAAGAGGAAGAGAATAAGAAGGTCGGGAGCTGAAGGAACAAAAACGGTACACACCACACGTGTGTAGCGGTTGTTCTCTTCCTCGTAAAGACCGAAGGGGAAAACCGTGTCGGATGCACTTGGAGACACCAAGTGGAACAAAAATACTGAAAAAATAAAAAAATTAATTTACTGGCTGAAAGGAAGTTGAATGTGCTGTGAAAAATTTTTCGTTTAAATTGACAACTTTTAAAATGATGGGTCAAATTTTTTAATAATTAGTTTTTTGGTTTGGTAAATTTTTTTACTAAAAACTGTGACTAAGTTATTTTTAACTTCGAAGTTTTGACTAAAAAATTAATTAATGATTTGATTTAAAATAATTAAATTATTGAAAAAATAAGAATCTTTAGAATTGTTTTATGAAAATAAAATTTTGAATTGTTCGATGAAGGATCATGATAAATTAACACCTAAAAAGTTAACTGAACAAAACAATCCAAACACGAACTTTTTCAGACGATGACAAAAAAAAAATCATTTACCGTGTGAGAAATGGTGTGTGTAAGGAGCAAGAGCAGAAGCTAAACAAGCAGTGGTGTGTAATCCTGAACTCACTGGACTTACGCCAATCCATGTAGCATCCGCTCCACAAATGCTGCTAAATATATATTATACTCTATCTAACTGCTGCTTCCAAACGTTTACTGTACACGCAAAACTTTTGAGCGAGCAGAGGTGACGAGGATCTTTTTTGCTTTCGACAAACAATAAAAAAGAATTAAAAAAAAAAAAAAAAAAACACTGCTACCGTTTGATCCTTTCTAATTGTCGTCAGGTGAAATTTCTTAATCAACAAAACGCGATCCTAAAATAAAAACAAGTGGGTTTGTTTAGAATAAAAATAATCGGAAGGTCAACCAGTGAACTTTAGTCTCGTTGATATTTCGATGCCCGAAGTCTGAGGTCGGCTTGTATTAATTTTTTTACAAATAAACTCAATTTATTTATTATAGTTATTGGCATAAATCAAAATCTTGTTTTTACCAAAAAGTAAATAAATGTTTTTCAGCGTCGTCGGTTTTCGTGCAAAAGACAGAGTTTATAAATAGTGGGTCAACCAGTAGGATTCAATCACGTTCCAAGGTCTCAAAATTCTTGTTCGCCAACGTATTCGAAATATAACATACTTGCTCCGAAATATATAGATATATATCGCAAGTTGCTAAAATAAATCTCTATTGCCATCTTCAAATTCAAGGGATTATCGTAAATAAAAACAAAAATAAATAGACCGTCAATCATAATTTTTACGTTAGAAAAAAAAACAGAGACAGCAAGAATAACTTGTAAGAAAAAGTCATTCATAATATAATACAGTGAATATAAAAATCATTTGAACTTATATGCGAATAGATAAAATAAAATAATGATTGTATTATAATGATAAATAGCAAATAGTGTGTCATTTTAAATTGTTATATGCAGTGTGCAATGCATTGATATTGATATCATTATAATATAATAAAGATGACTTTCACGATGGTGTAAAGCAACAACAAGTCGAGTGATGATGTCAAGGCCGTATATATTTACATGTACGACATTACTGAAGCTGTTGCATGGTAAACCGAGAAGAAACGACCCATCGTAAGATGCTGTTTGCATACACGACTTCCAATGAATATATATATATTTATATATCTATATGCGCTTATATATATATATATATATGTGCATTTATATAGAAATATAAAAGGCTTTGCGGGTAAATAAGAGATAGAATGTACAAAAGTTCCTTATTTGGTATGTACATAAAGTTAAATAAAATAAATCAAATTTTCAGTCGGCGAATGCTAAATGAAGGACTTCCAATTAATTAAAAAGGGTGGAGACAAATTTTTTTTGTTTAATTAATAGAACGAGAATTTTAAATATTGATTTTAGACTCTTAAAATTATTGAGAGTTTAATGGTCAATGTCATTTGTACAATAATTGGTTGGCTTGACTTACAGCAATTGGCGAGGTACCGAAAAACGTGTTAATTTAAATGCTGATTTTCAAAAAAACTTTTAGTAATTCAATAATGATTAATTGACGAAGAAAAGTAGAGAGATATTTTTTTCGTCGTGATAAAAATGATTTTCAGTAAAATTAAAAAATTTTTTTAGAGAAAAAAAAATTTTATCGATAGAAAATAAAAACTAAGAGGATGCAAAAAAAAATTCTTTGGTTTAAAAGAATGATAAAAATTCCAATATAAGTAAAATAAATTTTGGAGAAAATTTCCCACTTTCCAAAATCTATTGTTTAGCTTTTCCACAATTAATTATAGCTGTGTAATAATATAGTATACACGTATTAATGCGTGTATATGTATAAAAAATAAAAAGAAACACGCGATAATAAAGTTCTTGTACATAAAATAATGTTGACTATGCGTCGGCTATAAATACAATCTTGTGCAACACGAAAGCATTTTAAATGAAGTTAATAAAATACTGGTACTTAGACATTAGGTACATACCTCGGTACACATATATCTAATTTTTAAAGGTAAAAGGTAATTACAAAGTTTATTTGACCGATGAAATAAAAATGAGGGATGAATAAACAGGAGATGCGGTTTTAAAGATAAATTCATTGAGATTTAAAAAATTTATTTACTTAGCTAAGAAGGGGATAACGAAAGGCAAGCTGGTGTAAAGAATAATTGAAGGGATTTGCTCGGTTTAAAGTGGGGACGTGATGACCGATTGAAACGTCTTAAGCGAAATCTCTTGCTCTTGCTCTTGCCTTGCTCTCTGGACTCTGGCCAGCCAATATAACTGTTGGGAAAAGTGGCGAATCCAATCTGACGGATTTAAGTTTTACCACCCGTTCCCGTACTCAGCTCGTCTCCACCGTCATAGTCCGACGAATCGAGCTTACAGTTACTCCTGTAGTCTGTGTATCAACCATACCATACCAGTATATGCTGTACTTGTGGATACAGAGTAATGTGGACGGTTGTAGTTGAGCGAATTTCATCTGTACAGATACCTCTACTCTTCCTCTTCCTCTAGCACTGTACTGTACATTATTCTAGCCCAAGCATGGGGAGACACCGGCTAAACCCAAAGAGACGTGGTATAGCACTACAGTACCAAAGAGTTTTGTTAAAAAGAGATTAAAGTAAAGACTAGAGCTAGAAAGTTAATTCGGAGCGTTGAGATCGCGGTCTTGTAGAATTGTGGCTGAAATTTACTTTTGCTACTGCTGACTCACGTTTACACTTTTAAACCCTGTTCTTTATGATTATTAACATCACTTAGTTTACTTTTTTTACATTTGTTATTTTAATTATTTATTTTTTTCGTGTTTTTATGTTCGGGAACTTTTTTTTTTAAATGTATGTTAATAACTCAAATAATTAAATGCTCTAAGGGGTTATCAAAAATTAATATAAAAATTCTTTCAATTTTTTATAAATGAAAATAAACATTTAAAATATGCAGATGTTTAAAAGTATAAAACATTAATGAAAATATCTTAGAGCAGCTGAAGTTAGTAATCAAAAATTTCTTAGATCGTAAAAGCGAGAGTAAAATTTTAGTAGATAGTTATGAGGGCGATTTTTGGTCTGTTTAAATATCTGAGTATAAATTTATTAAGAAACAAAAATTTTGTAGCAGTTGTAAAATTAAATTTTGATTGATGAAAAAATTTGAATTTTGCATCTTTGGCGTAATTTTTATTAGCTACACCGCATGCTCTTTAATAAACTGTCAATTATTACGTATAATGCATGAATGAATGATCTTATTTTTGGTTGACTTATTTAATGTTAAAACCAAGACATATACTCGTTGAAATTTCTCAACTGCAAGACAAAATAAAAAATTTTTATTTAAACAAAAACTAAAATGTAAACATACAAGAAAATTTAAATAATAGTGATTTCATGGTAGTATTATTTCAAACACGTTTTACATCACAAAATTTATATGAAACGGTCTTTCGAGCGGGTATGTGTGCATGTCTCTGTCTGTCTACTTATACCGTCTGTATAACGGTGTCGGTGGTAGTCGGGTATAAAGGAAAGGAATAGAAAATAGAGAGAATGCCACGAAGACATTTTCTAGCCCGGAGGGGTTGGGTATATCTCGAGTAAAGGAGCAAAGAACGAAAGTAAAGGAAATAAAGAAGTTTAGTATGGCGCCGAGTTGTATGAGTAGAGGCAAGTAAAAGGCAAGACGCAAGCAAAGAGTCTACCGAGCAGAAGTAGAGCTAGAGCTAGCACTACTATCTCTGGCCAGGCAAAGGGGACAAGGGAAGTAGCCCTCAAGACTTAAAAGCTGAGTGCTTTACTTGTGAAAGATAAAAATGATAAGCAAAAAATATAATTAAAATTATAAGATCCGGTGTTCAAAGGTCAACATAAAATATTAATAAAAAAATTAAAAATTATATTACTTGGAGGTCATTAAAAAAGTTTTGTTGATGGTTTGTCAGCTTGTTGGTTGTTTGTTTGGTTCAGTTCACTGGCTGTTCATTACTCTGGAGATTATAATGGAATGTTATATCCATGTGCAGGATGTATATATTTTGTGTTACATGTGGAGAATTCGGTAATTGTTTCTATCACTGTATATCATATCGAGAAACAAATGCGTGGTTCAAAAATCGAATCTCCATTCATTTACAATGTTTTGTTCATGTCTATTTATATATTTGCATCCACTGTACATACTAAATTGATAATACAAATTAATTTATTGGAGTAATTTTGAATACATTGAGATTATAATGAATTACAACAAGACGTTAGCATTTATTGATATTTATTCACATGCTAGTCTACTACCATACATACATTACGTTGTTATTTAATTAACAAACTTTTAATGTTTACGATAATATTACTGTTGATTTTAAACGTGTTTATCCGTATGTATTTTACTTTTAATTGATACCGATTATTTTGATTACATGTAATGAGAGTGAGTGAGCGGTAAATTTATAAATTTATAAATTTATAAAGAGATAAAAATTTAATCTGCTTGGTGTAAAATAAATATTGAGTTTTTATTAACAGAGGAATTTTAAACTGTGCGCGTGAATGTTAGTAGTTATATGAAGATAAGAAATTTTTTACATTAATTTTTTCTGCTTAGTAAATAACGGAAAAGAGAGAAGTTTAAAAATTAGTTTCATTATTAAATATAAGTTCTCATTACTCAAATACATATTCGTTTCAGTCTATGTATATTGTGATTGTAATTGTAATTATGACTTATGCTGTGATGAAAATAATCTTGAGAATTACGTTTCGGAGTTGTAAATGTACGGTTGAATTAAATTTAAAATCTTAATTTGTGTCCTGATATTTTCACCGCTCTGGAAATAATGTAATTTCAACTGATTTGGGTTTGAAGCGATGTGTTGTTCAAAATTATGAATCGTAAGAAATTTTGATATGCTAAAATATGTATTTTTTTTTGTCTTTAAAAATAGCTTCAAAATTTGTCGTTACTCGTGACGGATTTGGATTAAACATTTTTATCTCTCTATCTTTTTTACATCAAATCATGTTGTATAATGTTTCATCATATTTTAAACATTTTTGTATATATAGACTTGTTTCATCAAAAATTTTAATCTTCGAATTGTTCCGAATTGTACTAAAAAATAGAAATTCAGTTTCACTTAAAAGTTAGTAAATATTTACCTTTATTTTCTTCAATAATATACTACTTAATTAAATAAACCCTTTTCAAGTAAAATAATTCCCGATAGAATTGAATGAAGATTAAAAAACGTCCCGAGTTTAATCTGTAAACGCTACATATACCGTGTACAGAGCAAAGAGATTATAAAGGTAAATATGTAATTAATAGATAAAATGTATTTCATACTTATGACTTATGACGTACACTGAAAAAAAAATTTTTCTGCTTTGCACGATACGATATTTTACTACTGTCACGATACACACGTTACTATCTAAAGATTAGTGAGCTTAGGAAAACTATATACTAACGGTAGCAATAGTATCGTGAATGGCACCCGAATGGATCGTGACGGTCACTATTCAGACTGCTATTCGTAATTGTACGGATTATACCCATAGAATACTTTTTTTTCAGTAAATGACAAAAATTTAAAAATAAGTGAATATTAAGATTGAAGATGTATAAGATAAAAATCGTGTTATTATTGTTATTATCATCATCAACTACAGACATATCTCATGGGTTCTTAACAAGTTTAAGCTAAAGTTCTTCAACTCTTTCTCTTGCATTTAAAGTCCCGGCAGTATACGGTACTGTGCAAAGTGCCGAGTAGAAAGCGACCTACTTGCGGCTCGAGTAATTATAAGCCTTGAACCAAGTAAACGAATGATGGGAAATAATTCAAGACTCCGTGGTTCGCTAAGATTTTATGCTGGAAAAACAATAAAAAAGTTAAAAACATCGTGACTTTTCATCATTGAAATAAAATGTCATTTTAAATGTTTTCTATTGTCATATATTTTAAAAAAATTTTTATTTTCATTTCAATTTTTGTATTTGTAGAGATACATCACGTCAAAGGACGATTGATTGAACCCAGCAGTGGTAGAGGTGGGTTTTGTGAAGTATAAGGCAATAGTTGTGAGTTTGAATTTGCAAAGCGCGTGCATACGGACCCGTCGGAATTCGTTTGTGCCCGCCGGAAGTCGAAACGTTTTCACATTGGGGTTTAATGCTATTCGAAATCGTCGGGGTTGCTGCTGCTGCTGTTGCATTGATCGCAAACTAAACGGGATGAGGGATGAGGGATGTGTTGGGGTTCCCGACTGGGGAAGAGAAAAGGGGAGAGCAGGAAAAAGCCTCAATCGCTTCTTGTAATTTCACTCTCCGGCTGGTTCCAATCCAAATCAAGTATTGTACACCATACACCCGTGTAGTGTTATGTATAATGTCATGTGTATTTGTAATCTTTGTTGTGCTCTGCACGATAAGGATTATTACAACAGATTAAATTACCTGTTTATTTTCAACGCTTTGCTATCATGTTACTTTTTATTTATATTTTATTCTCTTTCATTATTTATGCGTATTGAATTTTAGTTTTCATTCAACATTTTTTCCTGTCATTATAATCTAAAGTTTGCTGGAAAATTTTATTTTATACTTCTTGACCCATGGCTGTACTAATATAAATAGTTATCGAGTTTTTAAAATGAATATTTTAATATTTTATGCCATTCGTTAATCCATGATCCGATTTTACATTTTTTTTTCTCGTAAAATATTTAAATCATAAAACGGTTCATGGAATTTTTAATAAAAATTCACATGTTATATTTATAGTTTGAATCCCGGTTGGTAATTTTACGGAAATAACGTTTTAGTTCATCGATTTTACGAGTACAAATATTTTTTTTAGTATTTATGAAATTTTATCTGTGAGAATATCACAATATTGTTTTACGTGAATCACAATCAATTAAAAGTAATGAGTAAAAACTGCTATTTCATTCAATTGTAGACTTTCAACTTTTATTAAAATTTGATGACTTGATTGAGACGTTGAATTAAAGGAGTGGTTCTAAGATATATTATTTTTAGAAAAAAAAAAAAAAAAGGTTCAGAAAACCTGTAAATGATATTTTTGGATATGCCCACAGAAAAAAAAATGTTTTTGAATTAAGAAAATAATTTTGAAGAGTTTGAATGTCTTGAATCAAATCCAAAAACTTGGATTGATAAATTGAGTACTCATATCCAATCTAGATAAGTTTTGAACTTCACCGAGATTCGGACTGAGTTCCTCTGGATATCAGCCATACGACTCTGACTCTTCACTACCTGACAGATTTCTTCTAATTTTGTGTAATAATTGATAGTAGTTAAATTAAATTAAATTTTCATAATACATTCATAACATCATTATTGAGTATTAAACAAATTTTCATCGAATCAGAGAGAAACAATTTTGATAAAATAAAGAAAACTATTGGCCCTTTGAAGTATGATTACAAAGCAATCTCATCGAGTTAATAAAACGTAAATATTTCGAGTAATTAAATAGAACTCTCAAAATAAAAATCAATAGTAATTGAGTTAGTAATTGATCGTAGAGATGAAATTGAATGCAAGTTAAAGTTTTTCAAATAATTTAAAAATATATATAAATATTTTATTTTTTTTAATTGTTTGTTCTTTTTCTTTTGGGCTTACTCGGGATCTATTCAACGCGATTTATTATTCAGCAATGAAAATTCATGAAGCGAAGTAGAGAATAAACGAGAAGTAAAGAGAGTATGCTGTGAGGCACTGTCGGTAGTGTGCAGAGTATAACGAAACGGTTAGGTATGAGCACTACAGGGAGTAGAGGTGTACAATAAATTAGTGTGGGGGATAAAATTTTATCAAAGTAATCGTTGATTGTGCTGTTAACTCTTACTCTTACTCTTACCCTTGACGTGAAGCGACAATTGACTCGAATTGACTCGACACTGTACAAAGTTTTCATGTTATCCAATATCGTTGAATAAATTTAAACTACTGATTTGTCAAGACCATTTTAAACAAAGTAAACTCTGGTAAGTCAGTCACTGCAACAAGATTGTTGTTTACTTTATTAGAGCTTCTTCCTTCCACTTTGTATCTATGCAATCTAAACTTTAGCGCAATATAGAGTGTAGAGCACGGTACGGATTCCGGGTAGACTTAAAATAGTCCGGTGGCTAAACATTTCTCGGACTTAAATCTGATATACCCGTACTGTAGCATACTGAGAAAAGTCAACACACTACAAAGCTCAATCGAGAAGAAATACTGCCAGGCAAATGTCTCCAAATTGCTCACTTCAGTTCAAGATCTTGTGCACATATATAACGGACTCCAAAGATCCCTGAAAAATAATTGCGGATGTAGGGGATGTCATGCAGACATGATACTTCTAGTCAGCTCCGAGTTTATTCACTTATCAGTGCTCCCGGATCAATTTAAGTTTCCGCTAGACATTTACATTTATTGGTTTATCAAAATCAACAGTTTAAAATTATAAAAAGTAGAACTTTTTAATCGATCTCGTGCATTTTATAATAAATTAACCAAAAAATTAGCTTGATTTGAGAACAACAATTTGGAATTAACGTTATTTTGATAAATTTAATTAACGGAAAAATTCTTGATCAAAAAAATTTATTTTTTGGTTCAAGGCAAAGAGCTTCTCCAAAATAATTGTCTTGGTTCAAATTTTTTTCTTAAACGGTGGATAATTTTCAAACTTTCGAATACATTAATAAAATATTAGTTTGATTGATCAGTTCATTTTTTTATTCGTAAATGTTTGATGTTTACTGAAAATTTTAAATCTTATTTTTATTTGGATAGTATAAATGTTCAAAGCTATGAAATTTTTTTCAGCTCTGTAACCTCAACTTTTTTTAGTAAATATTATTATATTATTATGAGTTTTACTTGTATACCGGTTTTTGGCTTTTACAAGGCTGATTGTCTCAGCGTCTTCACATATAGTTATTTCTCTCTTATTATCATCGTATGTTCTTCGCTTTTTTTTTTTTTTTTTTTTTTTTTTTTTTATATTCAACACAATCTTTCAACCCTCATCCACTTTTTATTATCAACATATTCCAGTATATTCTCCATTTTTTTATTATCAACGTATCTGCACTCTCTTTCAATATTATTCAATATATTATTCTTGCACATTTCTTTAATTACTCTCGATGCGGCTGTGGACCGACTTGTGCTTTTCTGTACTGCATTTACCCTATTCCTCACCCCTTTCGATCGGTTGTTGGAATAGTGACGATGGGGAAACCACAGAAAACCCATGCAAGTACAGTTCGGCTACCGGAGCGACCCTCGACAGTTGGTGTTGGAACTATTCTAACAACCGTCGGGGCTCGAACCCTCGCCTCACGGCATGATGGGCAACCGAAATAACGGGATAATGACTTAGTCCGCTCGGCCATCATGCCGCTTCTTTTTTTAGTAAATATATAATTATAACTAAAATTTTATTCGATGAAATGTAAATTTTCATTTATATTTACGGAAGAAAATTGTGTTTAATTTCAAGTTTCACTAGTGTTTATTTTCAAAGATTTTCTGCTCTACAAGAATATTATGAAGTTCAGGAGTATTTTAGACATGATACAAGTATTTTATAAAACATTTAACTTCTCAATTTTTGAAAATTTTCAATTTTCTTAGCGGGAAGTTAAAAAACAAATCTACAATATTTCTTAGTTATTTTATTCAATTTATACCGAAATAAAACAAGTTATCACGCCGTAAGTAAAGCATGAAAAATATTTGTAAAATACATAAAAAAAAAAAAAAAAAAAAATTCCGGATAAAATTTATCGTGAAAAGAACGTACGGGTATCACTTTAAAGTAAAGTACATATTCATATACACGGGGCACGGTGCATCGTATATATACTTATCTAAATATATATTCGTTCATGTACATGGATGCATAGCTGTATATTGTAGGAGGGAGTTTTGTAGTTTATACTTTGGCTCGATAACTTTACCTCCTCGACTACACCACTGCATCTGCACTGTAGCGTGTTCACGGTATCAATAATTCGCTTCTCTATCTTATATTTACTGAACGACTAGTATTATATAGATGTAATATATATATATATATATATAGAGAGAGAGAGAGAGAGAGAGAGAGTTTTAGAAACATATATTATACCTCTGCTCTATCCGCATAAATGTGGGCATTAAAAAGAAAGGAAAAGGTTCAGTTGTGAATAGTAAGAAATAAAAGTAGTGTATACCTAACCAATGTTAGAGTAGAGACGGAAAATAAAAAGACAGGAGAGTTAAGCACGGAAGATTGGAAAAGCTGAAAACCCGGGCAAAGAGAATACGAACAAGAGTTATCTATTTTCGGTAAAATAAAACCTCGACTCCCAAAATCCCAAAAGTTATGATTTAATGTTATTCAACATTAATTCTTATTACCTAATTTTATTTATTTATGACTGCACATTTATTCGGATATTTATTGCTCGTTTATTATTTACTCCAATCTAGACTGTCTACAGTTGACTTTAATAGCTTCATACATGTAATTATTAAAACATATTGCTATGCATGAACGATCTGTTTAAATGCTTTTTAATAATTTAAATACTTTGTATACTTCAAATCATTTTTTTCGTTGCCATTATCATTATAATTATTATTGTTAATATACTTCATAAGATTTTTAATCTAATAACCTGTTTATGTAAATTAAATTACGTTTGATAATTAAAATACTCGGAAGACTGTATTTAATATTTATTTTTCATTCTCTTAATAACCCAAATCAACTATTCATAACCTCTTGTTATTAATTATTCAGAAATATTTCATTATTTCACAGTGAATTGAAATATGCCAGTTAATAGGAACACTCGATACAGGATTCGTATTCTATCGGATATATGTGGTATTTATAAATGAAAAATGTCAAATTTATAAATTAATTTAATAAATTTCTGTTTGTTATTTATTATCCACTTTTATGCTTGAAATTTTAATTAATTTTAAATATTCAGCGTTTAAAAGTAGTTGTATCGCAATACTTGGAGCTAAAAGTTTGTGTTGAAGTGTATATAGAGTAGAGGCAGCCAGTACTCGTAATTGATAAGCTCCAAACTTTTTGCTGTTTTTGTACTTCACCTAGTCAGTTCCGTACGTGTATATATTCATTTGAAAAAATTGGCAACGCTGTCCGAGCTTTTAGTTTTGATAAATTTTAAACTTGTTAGAAGTGTATCACTTTTTAACATGATTTTATTAGTGTCGCTTGTACCTATGTATGTAACAGAATCTTTGAACTTATTTTTCGCTACTTCAAAACGTCAGATTAAATTATAACTTTCCACATTTATCAATGACTGATGACAATACTGATACAATAATTTAATAAGATTTGCATAGTTTAATCTTTGAGACGAACATAAGATTAAGATCAGGATCAACTAGGGAGTTTTGTACGTTTTACAATAAAAAAAATAATAATAATAATAATAATAATAATAATAATAAAACACTGTAATAAAAAACCAAACTAAACAGTAGAAAATAATTTCCAACAAGTTTTAAATGATACTAGAGGAATTAAAAAAAAAATTATTAAACCGTAAAAAAGCTTGGGATACTTCATGTCAATTGTTGGAAATATTAGAGTCATTATGAAAATTTCTTAAAGATAACTTTACGCTTCTACTCATTAGTTTAATGTCTATTTTAATGAAGGTTTTTCAGTTAGCATGCAAGTAAACATTTTATTTCTTCGGTGTCTCGTACAGTACAATGTATAAGAGCCTCGAAAACGTGAACTTTGGAATTTAATATTGTTGTTTAAAATATCTAAAAATGTATCTGGTAATACAACTTCCAATAAAATATTAAAAAAAAAAAATTTCAACTAAATTTTTGGATCCATTCGAATAAATCTCCAAACTGTAATAAAATAAAAATAATCTAAATAGAATTCCAATAATCCTGAACCGTCAAAAATTCCACCAGTAATCGCGATTCTGCAGTATGTACTTGAAATGAAAATAAAAACCGCTTAACAAAGTATTAAGTAAATTTAAATATGTTACGTTTATTATTAAACAATTGAAATAAAATGGATTTTTAATACGTATATAATAAACGACTAATAATAAGATAATTCTCTTACATCAGTGATTGCGTGTTTTTTTTAGTCTCGGTCGGCTATATCACGTCAGAGTGTAGAACGCGTGGGCGCGTCACGAAGCGAGAATAAATAACTCACACACACTCACACTCACATGAACCCACATGAGTAGACACATTATACAGATCTATATATATATATATATATATATATATATATATATATATATATAAACATATTTACAAACACACGAGTTAACTCATTTACACACTCGCCACATGATATGCGGGGGAGCGAACGAGCATAGTTGAAGAGAAAGAGAAAGCACAAGAGTTGAAGCAAGAGAAACTTTATCGTACATTATCCACCCGCTCTACTCCACACACTGCAGACTTCACATATATAGTACTCTACTCTACACTAGGTGGTTCCGTGCAGCAGCTTCGATAATAAAACTTGGGGCCAAAAGGTACAATCGATACAAAATACGACTCGCGATAATGGACTTAATAAAAATATTATAAAAATAAACAAGGCAAACCTTTTAAACAAACTTGAAAATTGAATAAATAATAAAAAGAAACAACAATAAATAAAAAAATAAAAATAAAAATGTAAACAAAGGGTTACTCAGCTTAGTAATGTATATTTTATTATATTTCATTCTGTTGATTCGTAGATAGTGAAATACTCTACTGTGAATGTGGACAAGAGTTATTGATATTGATAAAGAGCAAATCACGTAACGTGCCAATAAAAATTCAGTGTTTAAGCTCGGAGCTAAAGTCCAAGCCGGAGCTACCTTTTTTTCAATGCCCAAAGTGCATTTGCCTGATAAAAGAACTATACATACTATACTCCCTTTTTATCGTTTTCGGTTTTTACCATACATACGTACTAATATACATACAAATATGCTGAACGACGAAAAATCAACAGAATTCTGGTATGCTCCATGGAACCAAGCAGAGCAGATAGAAAGTGATAAAGAGAAAAAAATAGAGAGTGACATCAACAATCTCGGTGCATTCATCACGACGAATCGACGTATAGTGTTCAATGAATAAATGTTTTTCATCTGCAGCTTATGTTTGTTTATGTGTGTACAGATAAAGATATATATGTGTAAATATATTATATCTAAAAGCGTGTCGTGCGTGACGTATCGCGCGGTTGCTCTCTTGCTATGGAACGACGAGCATGCTGCGCCAAAGCTTACGCTGAACACATTGAATTTAAATTATCCCGCTGCTCGCAACAACATCATATTCAATTCCCGCTTAGTATCAAATGAATTATTATGTTCTCTCATGTCCGTCAGAGAATCTTCTATTTTAATTATTTTTGTTTTCATTATTATTATTTACTTTTTTTTAACGATCAAATGGGTACCATCAAAGCTTTTGCGTATTTAATGAAAATTACTTACAAAATCAAACATGGAAATTTTTTTTTTTTTTTTTTGATATTGCAATTATTACTTTCAAGTTAATTTTACAAAAATCATCAATAAGGCAATAATGCTTGCTAAAACGTTGTGATTAAAATTATCAATAAAAATGACGCCAAATTAGAGGATTGAAGCGGTTTTAATATTGAAAAATAAAATTTACCAATCTTGAGGATAATGACTACAAATTGTTATTATGAGTATAATTTAAAAAATAAAACAAAAAAGTGCATTTGAGTTTTTTCATTACCGCGATTAACAGTCTCAGTGTGACATAGCTTACTATTTTTATTTTATATTATTATTGTTGTTTTTGATAAATTATTGGTATCATCGCTTTTGGCGCATGCTCCCAAGAGCATCGAGCCGTTCCCCGTTCTTCTTGCTTTATTATTATATCTTTCTTACCTTGTTTCTCGTGGTAATGTCCATGCCCATGGTTGTTCGTTATTCGTTACATAAACCTTTGAGTTGGTGGTTTGTGAGCGGCGGTAGACTAGCTCAGCTTGCAAGTGAACCAACAGGCCCGGAGTGTAATATAATTCTCGGCAAGTGAATCTCCCTCGGGCGTATCATGGCTGTAAATATCCCGTGAAATCGTTCTATCGTAAATACCGATTCTCATTTACTCACTGGCAATCAATTTAAATTCTTTTGAGTCTTTATCTGCACCAACAAACCTGTGTGCTTTGTCCTCTTACGACAAACTACCTGTTTAATTATTCTTACCAATTTTTTTTTTTTTTTTCTTCAAAAATATGTTCCAAAATTCTCTTTTTTAGAAACCTTTGAAGTATAAAATTTAAATTTTTTATTAGACAACACAATAAAGTTATGAAATTTAATCCAAATCTTATTATAGATACACAATTTTTTTTTTAATAAGATAAATCTGATTTAATGATTAATTTATTTCTTTATAAAATTTGTGTATTTAAAATAACTTAAGATCAAATTAATTTAACTCCACGAAAACTAATTTTTTAACAGAGTAAAACTTTTTAAATAATATTAAATTTTAATACTTTTTGTTAAAAATTATCAATGATCTTTTTTCAAAAAATAAATACTGAAATTAAAAAAATTTTTTCCTATTTATCTTTTCACAAAAAACATAAAAAAAAACTCTTTTCAACTTTTAATTTTTTATTTGGATTTTTGTAACCTTAATTTGAAATTTATTTAACAATTATAAAATGTTTTTGATATTAAATCGAAATAAATTGATACATTATTTTTGATAAATTAATTAATAGACTTTTGAAGTAATTTTTCAATTATCGACAAGTAAATACGTGTTTACCAAAAATAATTTCCTCAGTAGATGAAAATAGTATAAACATAATAATGTAATAGCAGCACACTCGGTAAACAGTATAAATAAAATAATATCTTAATATATATAAATCTCCTGTCACGATGTTTGTCCGCGATGGACTCCTAAACTACTTAACCGATTTTAGTTATTTTCTCTTTAAAATGTGTGTTTTGTTCCAACTTGAGAGATAGGATAGTTTTCATTTCAATTCATGGTCGCAATCCACTTTTATAATTTACATGAAAAATATGAAAATATATCATGTAAGCAAACTATTCGTAACGTGATTGGTCAAATATATCAAAGCATAAAAATATATGCAAACCCTAAATTCATGCGCGCGCTTGCGCGCGCAAATTTGAATTCTAGTATTTATTAATTAACAATAAAATGATTACTTATGTTGATCATTGTTATTAATTGTAAGTTTCATAAGTCTGAAACAGATGGCGCCTTTTAGTTAACTGTAGTACTGCCTGACATAAATATATCATAGATGGCGGTACGTTTTAATTCAAATTTTCTTAGTGTTGTGCACGTTTTCTAAATCACTCAGCCACAGCAACGCGTGGCCGGGTTGCTAGTAGTATATATAGTTATACACTGATATTGTAGTAAAGTAAAGTGTAGTATGTAGTAAGTAGTAAGTATAATGAAACAAGAAATAACCTCGACCGAAAACAAGGCCAGTTAACAAGCTCGTAGGTACGTACGAACTCCAGTAGTTTCACCTCGTGTGCATTATCGCGCGATAATTACTCTTTCTTCGTCAAGACGTCAAGCTGCATAGCACTTGGTTCGTTATAATAAGTATTACTATGTCTACTTATATATATAGACACTCTGGTTGCTTTAGTTGCTTTGCCGCTGATGTATGCGGGACGAGATTATTAATGGTCTTCGTTATGACAGCCAAGGTTGAGCGCGATAGATATATAATAGACATACATAACACATAACACCGACTGAATCAATTATCTTCGTATTTATTATTATTTAAATATATCACTCACGTAAATTACCAAGTGTCATCAATTATAAAATAGGCTCGCTTTTTTGTTTTTACATTACACAGTTTTTTCCGATATATTATTGTCGTTATATGTATAAATCCATGTATGAGCAATATAAATAGCTTCACACCAAAAAACGAGTAAATTCTCGGTCAGGTGTTTCAAGTTTATTGATTTATTTTTATCGCATCGTTACTGTTGGGTATTTTATTGACAATTCGTAGAGATATTAATCAGTAAATCTGATTTATTTTTAACGATTTAAATTATCAACTATTATATGAATTAATAATAACGATATAATTTTTTAAATTGGTTTTTCGAAAATATACAAGGAAAAATTTTATGACTCAAAATAAATTATTTTTAACCAAGAAAAAAAATTTTGAGGATTTGAATGATCTGAAGCAAATTCTTCTTGACTTAAAAATAAAAACTTTTTTGATACCAGAATACAAAATTCTTTATAGTGATTCTCTCGGAGTGAAAAAATTTTGCTTGCAAAATTGTTTTATATATTCGATTTTTAAATAAAAAATAATGTATTAATTAAAATAATTTTCAAGTTAACTCTTCATCACTCAGGCTGTATAATAATGTTTTTACTCATGCAATAACATCCATTATATGATAGGACTTCACTTCAGTGCAAGTGAGAAACTTAAAATCATGTAGGTACTAAAGGATTAAAAAAATATAAAAAATCTCCTTAAAATATGAAAATATTAAGAATAATTAGGTACAAAAATTTAATAAAGCCCTCTGTTTAATTATTTATAATTATATAAAAATAAACGCCACGGCGTACGAAAATATTATTTATCATTAATTAGTGAATTAAATTGAAATAGTTTAATGAATTGTGATTAAATTACAATTATTGGTATAAGATTGAATTGAATTACATACCAATGATTATTAATTAATGGTTGATTATAAATTAACTTCATACATTACTTTTAAAAATTTTAAATAAAACTTGTCGATAAAGTACCGAAAGATTTAGCGAAAGTAAATTAAAAAGCGATTATCAGTCTAATAATAATAAATGAGAATAAAATAGAGTGTAAGATTAAAAGTGAATCACGAAGAAGACAATATCCTAACAAGAGAATAGTGTAACATTGTATTGTTATGTATTATGAAGAAGAGCTGAGTGTGTGGGTTCTCAAGAGACTTTTCATGCACGTCTCTCATAAAGCGGTGACTCTGGAGCTAGTGGCTTCTGGCGCACGAGATCAACAAGTCAATGGGTCGAGAGACGCGACTGAATAGTGAACGAGATCTATTTGCATATCTCCACGTCCATAAACGGTGCTTTCCTCCATACTACTCTTCCTTCTCTTTACATCTCGCCTGTTACGTTCCATTCGTATACCAAGCAAAGCACTACCACTCTATCTATCTCCTCCATCACTTGCCACTCTCACTCTTTTTCTCTTGCTCTTTATTATGACTACTATACTATACTCGTTTACTCTTTCGCCATCACTCTGGGCGTCTTTTTTCAATTTCCTCCAGGCCATCAACTCTCTGCAAAACCCTCTCTTTTCATTCCGCCCGTTACTTCCTCTTTCATCGACCTCTACTCGTCGTACTCCTACTCGTAATCGTACTCAGACACTCTTCATATCTTTATATTATGCCCATGACATGTCCACGTATTTTCTATCCCTCTCTGTCTCTCTACAGTACTCGGTATTATCTATACGTTTGTGGGCACTCTAGTCAATATTTATTTATTCGAATTTAATTTCCACCACAATTATGCATATGGATTTTTATTTAAAACTTCTGGTTTAAGGAAATCCTAGTTATTGTGGTTAAATTATGGAAATGAAAAAGCTTAAGTGAATTTTATTCGTTTATTTTCAGCCATAAAAATTAGAAAATTAACGTGAATTTATTTTTTAAATCACAATACAAAAGGAAAAAATTTTTCAAAATTTTAAAAATTCATAATTTCAAATTTTCCAATTTTTGAAATATTTTAAGAAAAAAAAAATTTTGGGCGCGATTTTAAGCACTTACGTCCAGTAAATTAATTGGCTTCTACGTCTAAAAGTGCAACAAAAAAAAATTTTTTTTTTGTTAGAGAACTAATTTTCTCAATTAAAAAAAAAATATTCACCAAAACAAAAAGTTAAGTTTAATCGAACGAAGAAAATTTTTTCTTTCTCCAGATCAACTCTTTTCTGAGCGGAAAAGTTATTTTTTAAACATGTGTAACCAGAAACAGACAATCTATAGATAGATATTTCGTGAATTACATGACTTAAAGTCACTTAAACCTTAAATACTAGTATTGGAATTGCTATACATCAAATCGATGACTCTAATCGAACAAATCACTGTTACTAATTCTCATCGAGATTACTATCTATCAATTGTTGAACTTACATCACCGATAAATCAAGTCAATCAAGATAGCACGGCAATTTTATTATTTTTCCCTCTAAAGATAGTAATTTTTCCATTGTCTTAAAAAAATGACTAACTTTTCAGTCCGAGTCAACTTCCGCGTATAATAAATTCCCGACGTTACTCATAATAATAACACAATAAAATAAAAATGTGAGAAAAGTGATAAAAAAAGACATCTAATCTGAAAAAGGCGGATAAAGAATAATAATGATTACGATTTGGTACACCCAAGAGAGCGTTGTCCGTTAGCTAATATTTGCCCGTCGTTGCTGACGCGAGCAAAACGTCGATGTTCCCTTGAAGTGTTTGCAACAGAACGTCATGTCGAGTGTATAAGACGTAAAGGCGAGTGAGAAATAAAATTAAATAAGACCGAATTAAATGAAAGAGAATGGATTGGAGAAAGAACGAAAATTTACTTGGAGCACAAGGACTTGTGTACATACATGAAATCGAATCTCGAATAAGA
The DNA here is from genome assembly GCF_013202065.1 of Cotesia typhae. Taxonomy (NCBI): domain Eukaryota; kingdom Metazoa; phylum Arthropoda; class Insecta; order Hymenoptera; family Braconidae; genus Cotesia; species Cotesia typhae. The sequence goes on along the minus strand of NW_027423757.1, from coordinate 5,628,788 downwards.
AAAGATGTAATGTTTAGTAGTCAAGTGTATACTGTACGAGTACAGAGTAGAGGATAACATTGTAAAGGAGTAAAGCAAAGACCAACAAAAAAATTAACACATCCAAGCGCCGAGTATTGTGTTTAAAAACCTGTACACTTTCTATCTTGCTGTAGTATAGAGTGCATGTGAGGTCACTCGACTTTAATCGTATCCCTTGTTCACTCGCACGCGCCAAAGTCGCTGTACGGACTTGTGCTATTATGCATGTGGATATATACTTACATCTATGTACAAACGCAACATTACACTCGTGTGGTATTATATTACATTTTATATTATATTATATGAATGTTCTAGTCATGACCGTCTCTCAAACAGAAGTAAGAATAGAATTAAGGCTAAGAACTCTACTCGTGCGAGACTAGACTCAACTACGGACGAATGAATCCCCACGGTGACAATTCTGTCCGCGATTAAAGTTTCTCTCCCTTTTCTTCTTTCTGGACCTCTATTTTATCTACTCCAACTCGTAAGAGCTAACTTTACGTCATATTCACTTCTGTTACAACTACTCTGTATACATTAGGGTGTTTTATTCTAGAGGAATATTTTTTTGTCCGACTGATAGAAAAGTAAATTTATAGAAGAATTGTTTTTAACCGAGAAAAAATTATCTTAAAAAAACTTTCACAATCGTTCTTTTGGTTCCTGATTCTTGAATTAATATCTTCGTATTTTCAATCGATATCAAATTTCTTACCCCGTCAGCACTCACGTGAACTTTTCGGTAATCTTTACTCTCGTGATGAGAGATTTACTCACGTTTAATCTGCATGCGGCTGAACAGCTATACACTTATGAAGATACACGAATTGGCCCGAACATTACCGAAAGTAAATTTTTTTATGAGCAAAATGCTCATAACGTGAGTGCTGACGGGTTAACTAAAAAAAATTAAGTGAGTGAGTTAATTTTTTGTCAAAAACTTGATAATTATTTTTTGATGAAGAAATAAAGATTCTGTTGAAAAATTAGCATTGGAAGGTTTTAACATATAATTTAAATTATTCAGTACGGTTTGATGACTGTAAAATTTTACCAAACTTTAGAGTATCATCCCGAAAAATAAATTATTATTGATTTATTTAATCAAAACATATATACATTGCAATTAATTATTTCTTGTAATCGAATGTTTGTTTTGTTGATAAAAAATTAAATTAAATTAGTAATGCAGATGTTTGTTTACTCTAGAGATCTTAATTTCCGAGTCAATGAAATACGACCCTGTAGCAATTACTAAATAATATGAAACCTCCGACCTTAGAAAAATATGTATAGTAATATGAAGAAAAAAAGTAAAACAAAGAGAAGTTATTTTAAAATAAGCGTGGTATTTTTATCTCCTTAGGTCCATCTATTTTGATGCTTGCCTGTGTAGTATGTGTACAGTATAGACACACATATATGAATGTTTATTTGTCGCCATGATGAATCATGATGGTATAAAAGATACACGAGTGACAAATTTAGAAATATATTCGAAGGCTCTTGTTATTTTTCTTGAACATAATTTCTAGAATACGCAAGTGTGAGTGATATGAATATTTTAGTATTTTTGTGGATGAGGAAAAAGACAGACACCTTTTAGTATAGGAGATAAATTAACATTTACGGATAATTTAAAAATAAAATACGCGGGATTCAGGATGTTAAGTGACGACACGTTAAATGAAAATCTTGCGACGTTTATATTATATTATATTAGTGTAGGGTGAATGAACGCACTCGAGTTAGCATTATATTAGTGAGATTGAGAGAGTTAGAAGACAAGATAAGAAAAATTATAGTGAAGGAGAGAATGAATAAATTCTAATAGAAAAAAAAAAGAGTTGGAACCAGTTGAGAGTTGAGAGTAGAGAGTAGAGGGACTTAAGTACCGCGCAATCCGCTGATTGTGAAAGTGAAGCCGACATGAATCCTTCCTCGCCCCCGCCCATCTCTTTCTTTATCCGTCAGTTCGAGATTTTACAGTCAAGACCCGATTTTAAACGCTTTATCATTTATCCATAAAATCTTAGTCTCCTTTTTGTATTTTTTTATTCAGAAGATTCAGTAGATATTTTTATCTCGACTTTAAATCACCGTGACCTTTAGAAATTTATTATTATTATTTCTTGCAATAAATATCATTTTATTCATGCGTTATATTTGAATATAAATATGACTTCGCGATAAAATTATTCAATGGAATAAAAATAAGAATAATAACCGTAAATTTGTATTCGTCTTTTACAATTTGTTTATTCTGCTTTTATGTCGATGCTTTCTTCTCACTGACCCAATTCAAGTGTGTAACGTTCGATGACGTAATCCTAAGAAAGCACACTCAAGGCTTCCATGTCATATATATATTTAGCAAATTATATTAATACATATAAATATATTTATATATTTTTTTTCTTTTATTATTGTCATAAAAATTACTTAAAAATTTTTTTTATTTTCAAGGTTGCTATCATAAATTTTATAAGTTTAATTTATGACATCCAATGATACTCGGGAAATTGATAAAATTTTATTTACGAAAAGCTACGAGACGTCACTCCATTATTAATGTATTAAGTACGCTTAAGTACATATGGCATTTATAATAAATAGATTTTTTAATAAGAAAGTAATTAGAGAATTAATAACAAGCATTTTTTGATTGATTTGTTGGATAAAATCTTCGTTTCTCAAATACTTATTAACTACTCAAAACTTTTATCCTTGTAGATTTTGCTTCAAGCAATTTATTGTAAATTTTCAGGGTAGGTAGCTGTTTATATTCTTTAGAAAAAAATAATTGAAAGTTGACATGAAATATATATCTCTTATGAAAAAATGAGTAGTTGAAATGATCATAAATCAACAGTTATAAATGTGTTGAAAGATTTTTTGGATAAAAAAAACTATAAATAAGAAAATTGATACTTGCAAAAATTCTTTAGTACAATAAAAATACTTTTTATTAATTTATTCTGAAGGGAAAAAATTAAAATAAATTTTTTTAAAGGTTTCAAAATTAAACTATGAACTTCCAAATAAAAAATTAAAACAAAAGTTTTTTATGAAGGACTTTCAAGTAATTATTTACACGTATGAATTCACCAATCTAATTTCATAAAGTACCATAACCAATAATTTATACCACCGAAGTAATTCACGCCTTCCATAAATCCAATTACGGAGCTATTGTGTAAAGAAAGCATTATAGGGTTAAAGTGTGAGAACCAACCATAAGGTGACTCAGAAAGGATTTAATCAAGTGACATCTGGCGTCTCGTTAACGTATCGACATTAATTATGTCAGATAAAATACAGTAGTCACCGAATAGTCGGGTGTGGGATAAGCGTGGCACGGTTAGGTGATGCAGGGGCGGATATGGAGATGTTCTTGGCCATCTACCATCTACTGGACTATACAGACAACTAAACACAAGTGTAGGAACTAGAAACTAGAGACAGCAAACTAGCCATCAGTTCAAGACTCGGGACAGCAATGAGAACAGTAATCACGATAGTGGGAGTTGAATGTCCCGCTAATCGATCGATTCGCGTGAAACTCTCTCTCTCGTCCGGCGTGGTGATTAAATCTCAATCGATCCGTGTCATCGACTCTACTTGGTCTACGGTCTATTTCCGGCGTCTCGACGGCACGGAGTTACCGAAAGTCCCCGCCGAGGGAAAATAAAATTCTTGAATAATGAAAGAAAAAAGAGTTAACTCTCAAAGTTAAAAAGTTAAATAAAAGTTAACTTGAGAATTCTTTTAAAACTCGGGAAAAACGTCTCACGACGTTACAAGAATGTCTCACTTTTCATCGCTTCCGACGTCTTTTTAAAAAGCACTTCCAATTTGTTTGCTTATTGTCCCAGAAATTTATTTTATTTATTTGCACGCGACCCAAATAACCGAATAAATCCTCAAGCTTTACTTCTCTCGAGACAGAGATGTAGCTTTTGTCATTTAAGTTGACAACAAACATATGGTTTCATCGGATATTTACTCGCTCGAAAGAAAAGAAAAACCTCACAGTCAAAGGAAATTAATATAATTCTAACAATAGTGAAATCTATTCTTTTCACGGATAATAAAATGGATTGATAATTTCTATTCGGGAAAAATCAAGCTTATTTCTTAAGCCATTCATCTTTAAGTATTAGAAGTTATTTATAATCAATCATTACTCATACTTGCGGCTGGTTATTGATTCTCTTTAACTTCGATATGGATGGGAGAGAAAGTACTAAGTATAATAGTAAGCTTCAGGAGTATCAAAGCTCCTGAAAGAAAAGTAATTGATAATGTATTTATAAAATCTTGATTATTAATATTTTTACAAAACTTCAAAGGAGAATCGGCTTACTCGAACAAAGTAAAGTCTCGTTATTGTGAAATTATTGTTTTGAAACATCAAATTACGACAGTAATGTAAAATTAATTTAATTTATTTCAAAAATTCCTATAAATTATAAAAATGGTACTTAAATTTTTTTTTTAAGTTCTTCAAAAATTGTTTTAATAAAATTAAAAAGAAAATGCCAATGATTTTTTTTTAAATGACAAAAAATTAAAAAATTGACATTCTGAAAAAATATTAAAGATCACTATTATTAATTGGGGATTTTTTATACCAAAAATACCAGGTGACTGTGAAATTAAATATTACCAAATTTTTCTACGGTTTAAGACAATTTAAATCTATCCACTCGAAAACAACAAAAATGATTTCATACTATTTTTTTATCAATTCAAAAAGTTATATAAAATTAGTCATTTATTTTGAATAACATCTAATTTATAATATAATATAAAGTTACAAATAATGTTAGTAAAGATGACGAATAATTATCTTAGACATGATTTACGAGCGCTACTGTAACTTAAAATTTAAGTTCAACAATTTATAATTAAAAAAGTTTCGTTCTCCACAGTGATTTTAGTTGTCGAAAGCGATGTAAGAATAAAGAGATGAATCTTTAGTAAAAAGTAAACAGAGTAAGCGAAACTCAGGGAGTACAATGCCAGTGTTTAATCGATCGCTCGATTGGAAAAAAGTAAAAGTTTGACCCGACCCGAATAATGGCTATTCAGTTTATAGTTTCAGAAGTAAAGCTCTCGTAACGACCACACAGCCACTCTATACATCCTTTTGGTACTTTCATGCAGTGCAATAGCCAAAAAAAAAAAAAAACGGAGCAGAAATAAAAAGCTTTTGACTGGCGCCCCATCATTGGGTTTCGTGTTTGATTAATCTCTACTTGGGATCCTTTTATCTTTTACTTCTTTACGCTGGTGAAAACTTTTATAATAAACACGCGATTCTTCTAGGATTTTTTTCCTTTTTATTTAATTTGCGTATAAAACTTACAAACTTGTTTGCTTATTCATTTATTAAAATCATAATTTTAAACATGAAAATTTTCGTTTTTTTTTTTTTTTAGGTAAGATAAAGACAACTTACTCGGTTGAAAGAAGAGATGAGAGACCATTCAACTCCCTGGCGAGTTCTTACCGTTTGATTCGTCAAGTTTGACCGAGTTTGGAGGGCACGTGGAACAGGTAAATTTAATTTAAATCTCGCTTAACTTTTAAAGGTATTTATCGAATAAATTTTCTAATCTATCGAATGTCACTTTGTTTTAATGATTCAACGCTGTCCTGTTAGTCAGCCAGAACACTATTCATAGCTGCAGCAACTCTTTAATTACTCATTAATTACATTGCACACTCTAGTGTGTATTTAAAACTCTATAACTAACCGGGTCACTCAAATGCAGTTCTCTGTAAACTTTTCACTCCTGGCTTTTGGTTAAAAATACTAAACTATGTTATCAAATTAGAAGGCTTAACTTTGTTGTCAAACAAGTATCAGATGCTCAGACTATATATTTTACTTTCATTTAATTAGCTTTTGATAATGAAGAATTTGTGTAAAGTACTTTCAGTTAATTAATACAGTAACTAATAGATGACTTGAAATTAAAATGAGTAATTTAAAAGCTCCTACACTGAAAAAAATTAGATGATTTAAGAGAATATTTTTTGTCCAAACACAAAATTATTTTTAAGAAAACTTCACGTGTTGATTCAAGAATTCCTTGTCTTGAAACTGCTTTTTTTAACATAAATAAATGTCCATCTCTGATCGAAAGGATATTATCTTCATGAGATGCAATCAAAAATACAATTTTCAAAAACTATTAATAAATTCGTTCTCCTTTCAAAATTTTATATTCTCGATTCAAGAAAAAATTTATTAATTCATCATACCAAAAAAAATAGAATTTATATTATTTGAATCCATTTTAAACCGTATTTAAAATTTATTTTTAATGATATATAAAATAATAGAAATTCAGAGACTGTTGGTACATCAAAAATATGTTGGTATTATTTTGAATGGATGTTACAGTGCATTTTAATCCTCAAAAAATATATTTTTGATTGAATTACAGATTATATTCTTTGAAAATAGTAAAATGTATTATAAAATTGGTAAAATTCTTAAATGAGTAACTTTTTTAATTTTATCAGACGAAAACTTTTGAACAATTTTTTTATTTTTATTTTTATCGGAATGGAATTAATGACAAATTAAAAAAAAAATCGTTTAATATCTGCTGCAATCACATTTATGATATTAATTTATTTTTATCAATATTGAGGAACATTTTAACTTAGAACCAGATATTTGATAAACTGATTAATTAATTACTACGTTTATTAAAGGGCAAAAATAAACAAGGATACTTAAGGAAAAGAAAACAAAGCAATCAGAAAATTCATGCGATGAAACAGGTGCAAAGTTGAGAGTTAGCAAGTTTAAGTAATATGTAAAGAAGGTTTCCGCTTCCATCCACATCTACCTTCGGTTCTATTCACTTTGCGTTGGTTTATTCGATGTAATACTCCTTTACCTTCTGCATGGTTCTCCTTTTACTTTTCCTCCCACTAAAACATAATCCAAGAGCAAAACACCTCTATATACTCAACGGAGCACAGAGTACGGACTATATATGAGTACATAAAGTAGTATAGAGTCTCACATCAGCAAAGCTCGTGTGGGCTCGATTCTGTTACGTGTCAGTCACGTCTTCGCTTTCGCTTTCTCGTTGCGTGTCGACTAGCGTTATCGTAGCAGCTCGACGCGGAAGCGTCAATTTACACCGTACCGATACGACGCATATGCCATACTAACGATTCGTCACTGCCATCATAAACATCTAAATTCCATATTTATTGAAAGATAACTGAAATAATATCTTTTTATTTCTTTGATAAATAAATCTAAACAAAATCATTATCGCCTCTAATGAATAATAAATAATTAATCGAGATAATCGAGCTTATACATCTTGGATTTCAGATTACGAGATTCATTATAAACTTAAATATGTACAATGTACATTATTCAAAATTTTACTTACCAGATTATTAGTAGATTTCATAGAAATCTAACTATTGCATTGGCCCTCATGACGGAACTTTTGAAAAATTTTGCTATATTTCGACTATACTTGTCGAGCTGAGTCGGAAAATGCATATGGTTCAAAAGTTTATATATGTATGTATATATATATATATATATATATATATATATATATATATATATATATATATATATATATATATATATATATATATATATATATATATCAGATATAACGCGGCTTGTCACGACGATAGCGTCGCCAATTTACGTCGGATCTTTACCAAACTCAACATAATTATTCTACAGATAGATTCCGAAATCAAGTTCGTAGATGAGCTTAATCGGTCAAGTAATTTAGAAATGCCAGGATTTTGAAATTTTCAAAATCATAAAAATTTATATTTCTTCACTTTCTTGCTCGAATAACTCTTGAATGGAATAACTTGTCGAAATTCTGTTAATTGCATCTGAAAGCTCTTCAAATAAGCTTTAATTTGAGTACCATTTCATATGTGTAGACTTGAAATTATTCAGAAATGCTAGGATTATAAAATTTTCAAAATTATAAAAATTTACATTTTTACTTTCTTACTCGAATAACTTTTGAATGGGATAACTTATTGAAATTCTGTAAAATGCATCTAAAAGCTCTTTAAATAAGCTTCAATTTGAGTACCATACTATATGTTTTATCTCAAAAGTAGGTCCTATTCCGCTATACCAAATATGAAATTTGCTGTTGCACTCGTTTTACGAAACGTCATCCAAAACTTTAGATTTTTACATTCATTTTCATGAAATCTACTTCCATTTCGGCTGCCGAATGGCCTTTTTTTTAATAGAGCATTAATCCAATATTGAGGCAGCTAATTACAACTTTGTAATGAATTATTAAAGCTTTCATGATGAAGACAAAATTATTATGTAATTTGAAATGCTAATTTTCTTATTAACATATTTTTAAACAAAACAATCAAATTATAAATTTATAGTTTAAAAAATTCAAGATCAAAACTCGTAAGTTAACTTTATAATATCTTTCAATTTCGTTTTGAACAATAAGATGATAAAGTTCTTCAAAATTATTTTTTTTGGTTCAAGATTTTTTTTTCGAATTTAAGGCCAGTTTTTTTTTTTTTTATACGTACGAATTATTTATTTATTTATTTTTTAATTGGTCTAACTCAAGTATTAAATTAAATACTTAATTCTAAAGATGGGTATTTTTAACATTGACACATTTTAAATTTTTTGCCGAGAAATTGCTTTCGAATATTAAAAAAAAAACCACCAGGTGAAAGTAAACATTTTAATAAAAAAAAAAAAATTCATACGTGACCCAATTAATTATAAAGTTTAATCAAACTAAAAATACATGTTCAATAGATACTTGATACTACGTAAAATTATCCATCTACAAAAATTGATAGAAAGATTCAAATTTATACCAGTAAAAAAGAACCTAAATGTTTTCATAGTCATAAAATGAAATAATGTAATGATCTCAAATAATATAATTCGTCCACGACCTTGCGACGTTATTCGGATCAAGGTTGAGTTTCATGAGTTTGATAATCTTGTTAAATTTTTTTTTTTTTTTTTTGGATAGAATTATATCTATCAAGCATGTGTGATTATGATAATAAAACACGGTAAATGCGCATGCGCGACGTTTTGACTCAATTACATACATGTCGTGTGTACATTGTCTTGTCTCGTATTTGTACGTATGGTACTCTCGTCAACGCAATGTTTGTACGTATGTATATATTATATATGTGTTAACTACTCAATGCTCAATGATATTGCAGACTAACGTACATATTATCATTAGTGCAGTGCAGTCTAGTGCAAAAGAGGTTGATCAATTGTCTTAGTAAAGTGTCTCTATATGCACACTGACGATAAAGCAAGGCCAGTTGCACGGTATACGATTAATTCCTTTAGTAATAATGGAAATAATATTGATGATGATTATGATAATAATAGAAATAATAATGATGATATTACAAGATATGAAGATCGTGTGGAAGCGGAAAAAAATATTTACCGGTGTAATAATCCGTTATACAACTGTATGTATTACATTAAACGTTTAAATCGTGCGATAAGATTGATACACACTTATTACAGTTGGTAATAAATCATTTATGCACTCGTTTTCGTTTGCTTGTCGAACACCGGTGATTGATTGATCAACTTTGCTCGACATTCTTGCGCTAAAGCTCTACTTCTCTTTTATTCATATTATTCCTTCATCAATACGATACAAGACTCTATTGATTCTAGTCACGATAAAAAGTATATACTCGTTGGATTTATTATTTTTTACGTCGATGAAGAATTTTTTTAATTTTTATTGTAAAAATTGCTTCGTATAAATAACATTTATGATTTATAACTCTGGTTAACATTTGTGAATTTTTTAGTGAAAAAATCTTGAACTTAATTATTTTTCTTGGTTAAAATAGATTTCAAAATTTTTCGACTGGATAAAATTCAAAATGATTTTTTTAATTCAAAAATTTTTTATCAGTCTGACGAGACTTTTCTTAAAATTTTACAAAAAAAAAAAAATTAGCTTGGTGTCTGAAATTTAAAATAAATTAAGAAAATTTTTCAAAACATTTACAAAATTTTTCTGATAACTACTAAATTTTCAAAAACTTCAATTTAAATTTTTCATTAAAAAACTGTGAAGATAAAATACCAGCGGTTCAACGAGCATAATTAAAACTTCCAGTAGAAAATGACCAAAAAAGAGTAGTGGAGATATAAATAAAAGGATTTTTAAAGTAAAATCAGTAAAATTTAGATTGTAGTCTCAATTATCAACTATTTGGCATGTGGCCAGTGTCTATTGCACCGAAATAATATAAATCTGCATGTGATATACATTATTATCGTTGATTGTCTCTATTTTATGTTCAGTATGTATATACAGTGGCCCCCTTTGTCATCATTTATTTAATTAATCTCATTTGCTTCCTCAAAGTTCTCTACACTATTATACACTCTGCCGTGCAGCTTACGCTCAGCATATACACATATATTAATATTACCCATGGCATATATATTAGTACTTGTGCCTGTGATGGACAGGTAGGAATTGAAAGCAGTTTGCAAACAACTTTGAGGCACCGTAATAATTCTGTAGTAATATACAAGCTACAAACTACAAGATACAAGATGGGATTGAGAATGGTGTTTGGTTGTGATGGTTACATTAAGGGAGTACACAAAGAAGGATCAGGGAAAGGATACGAGTGTGAGATGATGGCTCTCGGAAGATTTTTCCTCTGTTCTGAATAATAACACTGATATACAGAACAGCGTTGTATTATATAGCTTGAGCTTTACTTTTCTTCTCTTTTCTCGTTATTATTATTATTATTCTTGTTCTTTGATTTAGTCTTGTTGCTTCCCTCTTATTTTCGTTTCGTCGCGCTTCTCTCGCTAAAGATGAATGGTACACTACGCTATTTTGTAGTAATAGTAATACATAGTAATAATAATAATAATAATAATAATAATAATAATAATAATAATAATAATAATAATAATAGTGGTATGGTATGGCAGGAGTTGTAGTGGTTATGTTGCAGTAGTAATAGTGCCGGTGGTGGCAGACTATTCCAGTAAGTTTCTATTCTACTTTCCGGCACTAATTACAAGAACAACCCATTATGCCTGAGAGCTAAACAATTAGCGTCGTTCCTTGTACTCATGCCGTCCCGTTTACTGAGAATTATCTATCAGTCTTTGGTGTGTCTTTTAGAAAATTTCATCCACTTTTATACTTTTCTTACTCTTATATTTATTTTAGCCGCTTTTCAACTTTTCGAGATCAAACTACGTTACAATAAAACTTGGTTATCAAAAAGCAAACAGAAATTAAAAAGATGAAAAGTTTGTCTTTTCATTTTATAATGGAAATAATTAGATTTATAAAAAAATAAATTTTTAGAGAAAAATATGATAGTCTTAAAATTTATATTTCTTTACAAATTATAATTAAAAAAAACAAAAGCTCAATGATTACCTTTTTTTTAGCCAAATTTTCTCTCTATGCACATTCGATTGTTTTTTCTTAGAGAAATTTGTACCTTTCACTTACAGAAAGCCATTTTCAGGTATAGCTTAAGTAAACAGGTATATAGAGGGTTAACTTAGTGGTATAGTTAAGTCTGGTTTGACTTGAAACCTTTGGCGCGACTCCGAATGACGTGGGTTCGACCCCCGCTTAATACTCCTATTGATTTTTCAAAGTTCTATTCTATTTATAACCTGATGGGTAGAAAATTTAGGAATTTGGTTCTAATGTGAGAATTGAGAATTTAAATTGTACTTCCTGAAAAATATCTTGATAAAATATTAGTGGTAAGAACAGCCTTTATATCAATATAATCAATTTAAAATTAGGTTACTAATAGTCACTCGGCTACAGCTAAAATAGGTTATTACTAGTCTAATTAGTATTTGAACAAAAATAAATAACAACTACTCGAATAAATCATTACATAAGAACGAATAAACATCTCTTCGTTTAATTAACGCAAGATTAAAAAAATAAAAATATTCTTCTCTTATCATTATTTTTTATAACCTTTACATGTATCGCAATCTCATCTAATTTTCAGTAGATAACTCTTTTAAAAATAACGCAACTCATTAAACAATGAATTTTTAATTTCTGTTAATCTAATTTGTACTTAAATGATAAATAAATAAACAAATAAATAAATGAGGTTATAAATAACGAATAAGATTTATTCATGGACAGGATGAACGTGACAACGATCACAAACGCAAACTAGCTCGATACCCGAGTTGCTCGTTGGATTTTGCACATTAACATCACGGTCAAAGTCTCCTGCACTGCACACTATAACTACCTATGCAACATCACCAACAACGACGCCAGTTTAGCTCTGTTAATGTGCCTGTGTATTCCAGTTTAGCCTTTACTCCTTATATACATACAGATACATGCATACATTGATCTGTAGTGGTACTAGTAAAAGCACATACATGAGCTAGTTTAAGATTCCCTCCATACTTAACCCTCCTGTCCAGCAATGCGATTTCTGCCGTCAGTAGTTGTAGTTACAGTGACTCCCTCATGAATATTCCAACGTCGATTACCGTGCCGCACATACGCGGGGGGTGATTCCATTCCATTGTTGTTTACCGGCTCGTCCTCGTCCGTGCTGTGCGCCAGCAAATATATCCCGACTACTATGCTACACATATCCTACACAGACTCACCCTCTGAATCTTTTTTCTCGCTCTCGCGTTACTTTAACTACGACATTTTTCGCTTTACTGTATTTTTTTGTGTCTTTTACTTTGCTCCCCGGTTTCCGTCTTTCCTCTCCGAACTACTATCCGACATTCAACAGTCTTTTCCCGTATGTCACACGAGACTTCAAACGACTCTGAAAAACTAGGGTGCATGAAAAACGTATATGTGCATGTATAGTGTATACACATTTTCCTATTTTATTATTTCTTTTGACTTGTCAGCTACACTTTCACATTCACCTGTTTTCAATCATCAATTATTCATTGCGTATTTTCAATCATCATTTTTTAAATTGTTTTCCGTTTTTTTTTTTTGTTTTCGGTGTGTCTACACTCATTTGAATCATTCGCTTAACTAATCTTATTTTACGATATAGTGATATTTTATTTAATAAGTATGTAAATTGTTCGTTAAAAGCTATGATAGGAAGATCATGATTTTATTGTTAATTGAGCTTTGAGATGAATATCAATTAAATCAACAGCAAAATTGATTTATTTTGATAAAAATATAAATGTTAAAAAAAAAATATATTTTTAGTCTTCAAAAAAACTGTACGCAAGTAACAAGTAATTTTAATTCTTGAGCTTGTATTCCGAGTTTATACTCCACAAAAATGAATTTTATGATACACAAAATATAAATTTCAAAAAAGAAAGTAACTTATAAATTAATGGGCAAAAATGATTGTTATTATTGTCCCATAAAGCATTCAATGAGGACGTTAGTATGAGTAGTTATTATTGTCATTATTATTATAGTTTTGGTTATGCAAAGTCATGCTTGGCAACCGATCGATTCATCTTTCAGCTTTCAAGACTCGACTAAAACTCTGTCTTGTAGTATAGAGAGCGTGTTTCGCCGTAGGCTTCTCACCAGCTTCACAAACGATCCGTTGTACGTTGCAGTCTCTCTGTGCAAATATCTTTGTACACCATTATACACTTACACTTACACTTAACTACACACTGTGTACATACATGTTAAAATACACAACTACGAGTGGTCTTCTAACGGCTCGATTGTTCCGGCCGATCGCTCACGTGGGCGTACTTCTTTGTTAAAACCGAATATTCAACACGAGCTGAGTTGAGTTTCAATTCTGAAAATCCTTTTAGCTGAGCCACTTTCCCAAATAGAATACTGTACCGAGCTCTGATATATTTCCAACCTTTCAAAATATTTGGAAATAAAAAATGAATAATAAATTTATTTACTGCACCAAAAACGAGCTTCAATTTACTCAAAAGGCTACACCAATCTGTGAAAAAAAGTGAAGCTGAAGCTAAATAACATTACGCAACCGTGATCTCATCTCATAAAGTAAAGGTTAAAAGACCTCACGAAACCTCAACTCGTACTGATTCAGATGTGAGCAGAGCAAAGGGATTCCAAAAGTGTAATCTTCGTCCTCGATCGCACGCTATTCCTGATGCACCAACTACGAACTAAGTATTCTGAGAAGAAGCTTTTAACATGTTTCAGTTGGTGGAAACTTGTATGCAGTGATAAAAAAAAATTAACTTTATTCATGTAAGAGAAAAAATTTTGTTCAAAGAACATTATTTTTAAAAGTTTGATCATATTAACGAAGCAGAAAAATTCTTGAAAAAAAAAATTAAGCAAATTTTACTTGATTTGAGAATTTTGATTCAAAATAATCAAACTCTCCAAAATGATTTTTTTTGTTCAAGATTTTTTTTTCCTTGAATGAAGTTAATTTCCTTAAGAGTGTCGAAGAAAAATATTTACACTATGATTTGATAAAAAATTTAATTTAGATAAAAGAATACATCCTTAATTTATTATCACTCCCAATTCTACGTCAAAAAACGATCGCTGATCATCTGTAACGAGAAATTGCATAAAAAAATTTTAAATTAACTTGATTTTATACATCTCGTTTTATTAAAAATCCAAGATTAGGGGTCGTATATTATATCAAAAGATTTTTTAAACTTTTCGAGTTCCTCCCCTGTGTCACATTTTGTCACACTTCTGTTAGACCCTTCCTTGTGATGTCACAGTATGACACTTTTATAATTTGATAGGCGTGATAAATTTTTTTTTAATAATGAAATTAAGTTCATTTAAATCGTTTTATTCTATTTGCTATAAATCTATTCTAATAAAAAATGTATTTATATTTCTGATAACGATTGACGGTATATAGATCTGTTAATTATCAATCTTTCTTTTGACAAAATTGTGAATAATAAAACTATTTATTTGAAGTGAATAATTTAAAATCGAATGGATCATGTCAAAGCTTTAAACTTGATACTTTTGTATTCACTAAATAATGTAAAATTTTTCACGTAAAAAATTTTTTTAAATATATTCTACAATATATTTAAAAATTCTTAAAAAAATTTATGTTTTGTTGAACAAAAAATTGTTTAATAATAATTTGTAGCTAATATCGATGAAAAACAATATTTTAAAAGATTTTGAATTTAATTTGGCAACGTTTCATCTACAACCCTTTGATCTAAAATCAGGTAGTATAGTAACAGAGGCCCTAAAATTTCGATCGATGAAAAATGAATACGTCGAGTGATGTTATTATTAATCCTCAGCAGCAGCAAATTAATTATGAACTCATATAGATCAATAGATTGATGTGTAATCTTCAATCGTTCAATAGATGAATAGAGTGTGAAGCAGGTAAATTATTTTCGTCATTGGAAATAATCGTATGTGAATTGGTCCGACCGCCAATCTAGTGCATTTACACATACTTCCTCGCTCGGTCCTTTTCGCACACTCATTCACTCATCGATAGAAACACCCCCAGCACAGCAGTCTCGACTCTCTTTGCACAGCCTTTCTCACTCCCTGCTGGTTTGAAAACTACCCACTGAACATGAGGGTAAAATGCGACCCAGCCACGCGCTAATGCGATACGCCCAATGGAAATGAATATTCGTCTAGTAGCTCTATCGCCCTATTTTCTGGCTGAGAAACATCTAGATATATCGTCACATTTATCAATATCAATTTATATATTGGTATATCAATTCATTATATTAATCTCATTTTTATTACCAGTCTTTTCGTTTCTATTTGCCCTTATCCATTCCATTCATAATCGATTTTGTCATCCAATTAATTAAGACCTTTTTCGTCAAATTTTTTCGTGGAAGTGTTAGCATGACAACTTCTGATAATACTATCCAGATTACTTTTTCCTTCAAAAATTTTGTTATAAATTATTACAAAAATGTCTATTGAATATTACAACTTGTTTTTTTTTGCATTAATTTTTGTCTCCTTGAACAGCCCTTTCATTATTTTCTAATGAGTGATGAAATCACTAATCTTTAGAGTATTTCAATTAAAATCTATCATATTAATATATATGAAGATTATCGAGGTCTAAACCTGTCTAACTGATCATGATTGTATGATGCTTGTATTTATTACTTACTATCCCCTAAACACGTTGAGAGCTTGATAAATTTCCAGTAAATGGAGACGCAACGTCGCAAATCAACAATTGTTTAATTGATTTTGATGGAAATATTCCAAATACCCGTAACTCTATTACTCGTTGAATTTATCTGGAAATTATTCAACCATCTATCATTCAATAAATCATGTATTGTTTGTTACGAGTTATGATTAAAAATAGTTAATTTCCGTGAATAAATTTTTATATCTGATTATATATGACCTGTTTTAATCATAAATATCCGGGCATAAATGAGAATACATAAATAATAAATTATAATTTTTTAATGTGTATAGAAATGTGTTTGTGAATTCATATGTCGTATTAGCCAAAAATTGGCTTAGTAGTAAATTAAACTATCTCAAAAAAGCTCTTTATAAGAATAAAATATGTAATTTTTAATTTTATTTTTACTCGAAAAATTATATATGGACTTATGTGATATATCAGATCATTTATAGACATATCAAACTTACATGTGAGCATATCAGAAAATTTTTACATGGGTCGATACTTAAACTATACTTGAAAATGGCGTTCCATGAGTTAAAAAAGCGAAATGTTTCAAAAATACTAACATAAAATGCTATTTACTTACCAATTTATATTTTTATTGATTTTTACGATTTATTAAGAAAAAAAGTCAATGATTGAAAATTGAGATTTAAGAAAATTTTTTTCCATTGATTAATATCTTCATTTAAACATGCTAAACTGAAATATATACAAAGATATGCATCTAAAAGCAGAGTAACAGTAAGATAGTATGTACCTCGAATGATAGAATGTTATAGAACGGATACAGCTGCCGGAACATGAGACCATCCGGGGATGCATCTCGCGTAATTGGCCGCTCCCACGGGATTGACTCCCTCATCCTTAGTAGCTTCTAGTTTAGTCTTATATGTACGTCTGAGCCTGGAGTTCTAGCAACCGAACTCCAGGCTTCCTACATACACTATTATATTTGCGAGGAGCGGATGCTCTAACACAGTCACCGAGTACCGTTAAAATGAAAATGTCCTAATTCCGCGTTTCAGTTCTCGTGTTTCCCCCGCTAACACATACAGTAACTACTATTGTATGTAATACCAATACATGCACAGTCAGATCCAGAAACCAGTAGCAGTTGCAGGTTAGTTTGAATTTTCAATGTGTGCATACATTTGGAATAACAAAGAAAAGTTAACCGGTATATATTTGTTTGAAAGTTTTTAAAACTTTTCTAGCTTTAAACTATAACGTTGACTTTGCTCGACGTAATGGCGAGATGTTTTTCTATCTTGGTTTTCTATTTCTTTATCTTAGTCTCCAGTTGGTAAGATTTTAAGACTTTTACTGAGCCCGAACCTCGTATTCGTATTCGTCTTTGTCATCTTTGCTTTGATAATGGCAATCGCAAATTTTCTGTTGATTCGGGATAGTTTTTTTTTTTTTTTTTTTTTTTTTTTTCAATTTTAAACTCATTAGTAAAACAATCAAATTCTAGATAGAAAAACAAAATTCTTGAAACTATCAATAACTTCATTTTCCTTTAAGAATTTTATTATCTTGGTTACAAGAAATACAAAAAAAAACTTGTTTGAAAATCGTGAAGTGTTATATTAAATTGCTAAAATTTTTAAGTGGGGATATTTTTCTCTGTATTTTTAAAGAATTAAATTTTAAAGATATTTTTCTTGAATCAACTAAATTTTTTCATAATAAAAATACAAAAATAAATTTTTTTCTTGTTTATTTCACCGACAATTTTTTAATTAATTTATTTATTTAGTAGATCGGCAATTAAATATTTTCCAAATGATCAATTATCAATCTTACTTTAAGTGAAGTGGATGATAAATAACAATTAAAATTGGCAATTGGCCAGCTAAATTTTTCTCAACTGACTTATTTCAATAACTGAATTTCTTTAAGCAGAAGTAAAATTTTGAAGAAAATATTTTTCTTGACTAAAGTAGTTTTTTTCAGTATATTATCTATTGAGTATTATAAAAAATTGTATTGAATAAAATTTAAAGTAAAGTTTCAAAAGCTTAAAAGGTATTGGATGGAAAATTTTGAATTTTTCGACTATTACGAAAGTAATCCGATATTTTTTTCTCATCTCGATCTCGATCGTCTTATTTGGATAAAATGATAGCGAAGATGTGAGTCAAGCTAGTCGTGGTATGGATGTTCCAATGAATTTGCCTCGGGTTTTCCTGATAACCATCCAAGTGAGGATAAAAAAGTTATGGTGGTGTGGTGTAGCCGTAATAATGGCTGCGCTATAGTGATAGTACCCGGAAAGAAGAGAAGCGTTCGATTCGGAAAAGCGATTCGTCCTTGAATCCCGTGACCTGGAAATAAAATTCTGGTGTATTGGTAAAATTTAAAAGAAGGAAGCGTAGATCAAAGTAAAAGAGGAAGTTGAGCAAGAAGAAACCAAGATAAAGATGACGAGCAGGAAAACGTAGAAGAGGGAGGAGTAGGAGGAGGAGAGGAAGAATGGATAGGTCAGAAGTCCATAGCAAGTTTGATTAGTCCAAGACCGCGGTCTCGACTTTATAACATCGATCGATTACTACACTGTCTTCTATCAGAGTTTCTCTACTCCTCGTTCCGTTCCCTCCTCCTCTTTCCCTCCCACTCTATTTAATTCAATCGACTTAAACTTCCTGCATGCTCACTGATCTAGATACATCAATTTAATTATCATGGTTAATTTATTTAGATGTTTTTTAATTGAAACTAAAATAATAAAACAAAACTATATTTTTTCAGCGGCTTATAAAGTTTTAAACTCTCATAAAAATGTATACCAGTGTAAAAAGTTTAATACTCTAATCTAAATGCGATGAATAATTTTCCTACTTCTTTATGCTTTTATTTTTTTATTTTTTCAACATTTAATGGCAATGACTCTTGATAAAAAAATAAAAAAAAAAACGTAACAAATTGAAGCACGTTGAAGCTCAAGTGCCTATAAAAAATGTTACGTTCGTTAAAATCGTTTCTCAAGATCTACTTCATTACTCTTTTTTACTCAACTCCGATTCTTTTTTTTCTCGGTCTTTTTTATAGGCTAGGCTACCACTAGCAATCACTACAATATCTTTAAGACTTACTTCTCGTCTGTATAAGTTTGCCTTCATTTCCTTGGTATAAAGGTCATCAATAGTTGACACAAAAGGTCATGCATAAGTTTTATACTTATGATACTAAGCAAACATATGAGATACGTGCACTGAATCATGCATTATATTATGCTTTACTGTTATGTGATATTATACCATATCGTATTTTGCTTTTATTATTGACAAACATAAGTCGACTTACAATGAGTTTTAAATTGACAAAAACTACTCGATTCAACAGAAATATTGTTGACCCAAATTTATTTTGAAGAAAATCGAATGACTTGATTCAACAATTTTTCGTCTGGGATATTGTTTTTTTTTTTTTTTTTTTTTTTTTTAATATGGATAAAATATAAGTTGTTTTCTTGTTTGAAAATAGTAAATGTTTTTTTAAATTGCTAAAATTCTCAAAGATTTCGTTTCACTTTCTTGATTTGCGAGTGAATTTCTTAAATTAATTCCGACTGAATATCTTGAAACAAAAATCAAATTTTAAAGGTAAAATTTTTCATAAATTAAGTGGTTTTTTTTTCCGCCTAAAAATATAAAAATAAAAGATTTTCTTTTTTTCTTTCTTACTAACAATTTTAAATATAAATTATTTATTTTATAGAAAGCGGCAGAATGGCCGAGCGGGCTAAGTTATTATATCTTTAGTTCGTTCGTACATGATGCCGTGAGGCGAGGGTTCGAGCCCCGACGGTTATTAGAATAGTTCCAAACCAACCGTCGGGGATCGCTCCGGTAGCCGATTTGTACTGGCATGGGTTTTCTCTGTGGTTTCCCCATCGCCACTATTCCAACAAGCCATTCGAAAGAGGTTAGGAATAGGGTGAATACAGTACAGAAAGCACAAGTCGGTCCACAGCCGCAAAAGATAACGCAGTAATTATAACAATTTGAAAAGAGCAGGTTGTGATATCTATGTGCAAAATTGAAAAAGGCAGAAAAACTTGAACGCAGAGAAAAATTTGAAAGAAATTCGAACGCAGTGAAATAGAGAGAGGCAGTACAATTGTGAAGAAAAAATTGTAAAAGGCAGTTCTTACTGCTGTACAATGTAACAAATTTATCTATCTATCTTATTTATTTTATAGATCGACAAGTAAATATTTTTTAAGCAATTAATCATTAATCATACTTTAGGTGAACTAGATAATAAATAATAACTAAAACTGGCAATTGGCCAGCAAAATTTTTCTCGAATAACTTATTTCAATAACCTCTGAAAGGAAAAAAAATAGAAATAAAATATAAAAAAAGTCGCCAATGACATTGACAATTTTAATATCGCCTTTATGAATATTTGTCAGGTGGCATCATTCGTATTTTAAAGAATGCGAATTACAAAAGAGTACTATAGCGCCTGAACCTGGAAGCCAGCGCCAGTTCGAAAAGAGGAATAGAAATAAAAAGAAAGAACGAAGAACGAAGAACGAATGAACGAAGCAACGAAGGAATGAACGGATCGTGATTTTTCTATCGCTAAAATATTTTTCCCTTTTCTTTTTCTTGTATAAAAGTAAAGATAAAACGGGAAAAGAAGTTGAAGCAGACGTAGACGTACAAGTTGAATGAATCGGGTTGTACCCTCATCTCGTCTTTCAAAATATTTCTTGCTCCCTCCTTGCTACTTTTTCTTTTTTTAACTTACACGTTTTTGGTGCGCAAAACACTGAGGGGAAATGTACATTCTCCAAGGGATGGTGCGAAATGAGCCCTGGCACGTGGCGAGAATAATATTAATCTCGTCTTTTCTCAGCAGTACTACCAATAGTAGATGTAGACCCAGCCAGCAAATGTCAGATATCCAAAGGTCCTAGTACTAGGTACTGCTATGCTTGAAACTTTCTCATACTATACTATACCGCTCTTTTTCTCTGTTCTGCTCATTTTCTCATCGCTCACATATCTCCTCTCTCTTTTTCTTATTACTTCTCAGCTCGTCCCTTTTTTTTTTCATCCTCAATCTACGCTCGTACCGAGTAAAGTATCCATGTCATCAGTCACTTGTCTTGTGCGTGAATTAAATTGATAAGTAAACTAAATGCATTCTACTAACAATAATTGTGTCAATATTTGTTCAAATCGATCAATGAATCTTTTTTTTTATACTCTGTTAAATTTAAAAATTTCTCTATTCAATAATCGCAAATTCAAATTCGAGATAAAAAAGGTATGATACTTTGATCACACTGATAAAAAAATTAACTTAATTCAGAACAAAAAATTCTGAGCCATGATCAAAATTTAGACTTCTTATTTTCAGTGATTTTTATAAATTTCTTGACATACAAGGGATATTAATAATTAATTAAAATCATGAAAACTTTGTATTTATATATTTGTCATTAAAAAAAAATTTAAATATCATGTTTTGGTTCGAAAATATCTTTTTTAGTTCAAGATTCTTTTTCATAAATTAAATAAATTATTTTATCATTGAAAATAAACAGATGATACGAATATATTTTTTTTTTTATTAAATCATTGCTGACAAAAATTATTAAATAATAAATACATATATAGTACAAAATCCATAAATATCAATTTATTATGATATATGTATCCATTTAATATTATTGTTTACAAGTTAATAATTATTAGTTAGTAAATAACTATTTTATGAAAATTTTGTAATATAGCTTAGACTGAAGAGAAACTTTGTTTCACGGGTACACCTGTTGAGAATACAGAATTACAAGCAAAAACAAATTGATTTATCAATGCAATAGTTTTAAACAGAATTAATGAAAAAGTAATACACAGTAAGTGCTGTTGTTGTTGCTGTAAATCTCTGAGGACTGATGGTTGTTAATAGATACGATACGATGCGATAGGATAGGATAGGATGAGACTATGGTATTTTTGTTTGGTTTTTATTTTAATTCCCGATGGATCAGAAACGATTTCTCGCTATCACGGAACATTGAATCTCCAGTAAATAACTTCCGGTTGGAACACGCGAGCGACCGTGTGCTTGCTGACATAAATATCGTGTGCCGTCCGGGGAATCGTTTCTACTCGGCGTCGATATATATCGCAAGGTCCCAATACAACGGTATAACCGTCAGCTAAAACTCTAATCGCACATATTCTTACTATCAAGGTGACTTGATACCCATCGAAAATTTTTCTTATATGTCTGTATATGGACATCTATGGCCTAATGTACGCATTTATAATTTTTTTATGTGATCGTGTATGTTCTTGTATATCTTAATGTGAAAATTGCGTACTTAATAGATGTATAGAATTTTTAAATTTTTTTAAAAACTAAATAATACATTTTTTAAGAAATATCTGAATCGGCATTGAATAATTACAGACATTAAAATTACCTGTCAAAAAGTACTTGATGCACTAAAAAAATTAATATAATAATGATAATAAGAATTTTTTATCAATAAAAATGAGAATGAGAATTACATCTCTAGTTATTTAAAAAATTTACAAAAAATACTAGAGTAAAATAATTAAATTTATTAAAATAAATGAAATGAAACTTTTTTTTTCTCTAATTTTAAAGTTGCTCAACTACACTCAGTTACTATTTCCCGAGTAGAGTTTGTGTTGGCTCACGACAAGATTGAAATGCAAATGTAAAAAATTTTTTAGTCTCTAAAGTTTTCAGTTTAATTTTTTTTAAAAAAAAAAAAAAAAAAAAAAAAAAAAAAAAACTAACTCTTTTTAAATAATATTTCTGCACGGACAATTAGAGATGATAAATTTTTAAATTCGCGAACAAGGTTATTGAATTAATGTAAAATTTTAAGAGGTATTGTATCATATAAATATAAAACAACCGAATAAATTATAATCAAAAACGAAATAAAGAATTAACAGATTAATTGGCTGTAGGCGATGCATCAAACTCCAAGAAGCCATTTTATTATTTAATTAATAACGAGTGTCGACTAATGAGCTAAAAAATTAACAGTAGAATTAGTTACTGTTATTTTCTCACAGACATTTAATTACACTTTATTTATTAACTATTTCGATACTACTTAAACTCTCTGAAATAAATCTTCTGCTTGCCGCTCTCGATTTACAGCCAACTCGTGGCAGACCAGAGAGCAGGTCAGGACAGGGCAAAAAACTCCGCTACATTTATCCTCTATCCTCTATCGAATTGCTCTTATAAAAATTGAAATTAAAGTCGTGAAAAAAACTCAAAAATAAAACAAAAATCGGCACATCTACATCGCTTGCAGCTCCATCGGTTATTATTTTTTTCCTTCGGCTATTCGTGCTTTTCAATTCGTTATGAAATTTAAAAATAAAAAACTCAACGACTGCAGAGCTGATAACTCGTGTAGTACATCCATTAACTCGTTATGACGAGCGCTTTTTCTATATACTGCTCTAACCGGATTAAAAATACCGGAAAAAAATTTTTTTAAAGACTCATTTAATTTATAACTTGACTCCAATTATTTCTCGGCACTTTATTAGCAATATTCATCATGTACTGTTAACCTATAATACATGCTGAATTTATCGCACAGTCAAATTGTTCTTCATGCATAAAAAAATACATTTGATTTTTTATGTTTGTCTAATTTTAAATTCACGTTTATGAATATTTTTATTGGTCGTCAAAGACTTTTAGCTAGAATTAATCATGGATATTATATATCATGTCATATTATTAAATAGTTCACTTTTAGACAAATATTAAAAGTTTTATTAGCTGTTAAACTTTAAATTAAAGTTTGACACACCTATTTAAACTTAACTTGTACGCATATAATCTTAATAAGATAAGTATAAGTTAGTATAATAGCGAGAACGAACTTGGAGCATTAAATGTTGTTATCGAGTAAATCGAGAGTAGATTATATAGGATAACATCCACTGTACTAGCCCGCCAACAATGACAGAGACACACTTACACAATATATATACAGTCGAGTTTCGTTATGAGTCCTATTGGTATCTCTCTCATATTAACGCGAGCCTGGTTAAAAAAAATAAAAATAAATAAATAAATAAATAATAATAATAAAGTCGAAGACTTGCTCGTAAACTTACGCTCTCGTCATTGATTTATTTAGATACTTTTACGGGTATGTACACTAACTCACTTGTCCCCTGTTATACATATTGACTTATGGGTTAACAATAAAAATAAATTTATTGTGTACTTTTACTTTACCAAGTTTTTTCGATGAACACGTAATTAAAAATTTTTTGATCATGTGTTTTATAATTTCTTTGATTTATAAAAATAAGATTGACAAAATTGAGAAAAATCACTCTTAATCGTGCGTATTTCTTTTGAAATCAGAACACAAGAATAGAAATCGCTGCAGCTTTGAGATTTTCTTTTCACGGTATTGAGCGTTGAAAAAAATTTATTTCTTCAGAAGCTTAAAGAATGCTCGATTTCGCAATTTTGAAAAACAAAGAGTCAAAAACTCTTTTCAATTTTTCTCCTTCTTTTTTAATCTCTGAATGTGCGCAGAGCAGCACAGCAACGTGATGACCGATAATGAATTTGCTTCACGGACGTTAAACTTGAGCGATTCTCTGTCCAGCGGATACACTCGCACATTACGAAGATATACATACCAACTCATAAATATACAGTATACGCTATACTATTATTATCTCAAATGTTTGACATGGTCATTAACATGCTTAAACACCTGAGTTTATTGTTTACATTTGCTCGTTATAAATAAACTTTTATAATTACTCAAAATCTGTTAGATTATGTGACTTGAATTTTTATTTTATTTTTTCTGATTTAATTGTCCAATGAATTTTCTTCCTCTCCTGCAGTTGAAAAAATTCAATTTATAATTATGTATTTTCCTTTTTATAATTTAAATACTGAAACTTTGAAACTTGACATTAATTTAATGAATATGTATATTTTTATTCTTAATTATTATAATTATCAATCTATATACATATCTCCATCTATTTATCTCTTATAGCGAATTATGTCTTTGTTTCTCAGCAGATTTTTTTTTGAAACGTGCGATGCATTAAACCAAGCGTGACGCCGTGTGCGCGAGATAGTTTGCAGTTGAGCGAGACTTGCTAACGATCTCTGAATCCTCGAGCCCGCGTTGTTGTAGTGCAGTGCTATATATAATACCGTGTCTCTTTATCCTTCGTCGTCGCTTCGTTTCAATAAATAAATGTGTTAATCACAAAGCTAAGTGTTGTGATAATTATTGCTTTAACAGCTCCACTTCTGTACGTTGTTTCTTTTTTTCTTTAATTACAACATGGAGTACGTAAATGATAAAAAAAAATAATTACTGAAATGTGCTCTGATTTTTACAAGTTGTATGTTGCAAATAGTTATACGGGAGTTTGTAGTAAATTTATAAATTTCAGATGAGAAACAATAGGTTTATTTTTTTTTTTTTTTTATACACGTTTGTAGACAGAGCTGAATTCTAAATCCACATACAGCTAATAATGATTCTACCAACCAGAGCATATAAATTCAAAAATTACAATTGAATGAAAAAATATCAATCAAAATAAGATCTATTTTAGATGCTTAAAAAAAATGTTTATCGAGTTATTTTTAAAGTAAATTAAAAGAAATTGTTATTTAAATTTAGTATTCTGAAATAGAATCGGTTGCAAAATTTCAAAACAGTAATAAATAAAAAATTTTGTTATTGAAAAAAGCATAAGACTTTCAGTGGTATAAAATGCAACAATATACCAATAAAAATAAAAAAAAAATAGGTTTAAATATTTTATAGTTACATCTTTTAGAACGGAACAGCTGAAAAATTAATCATATCTAATAGACTAAAAATAAAAACCATACGGTCTATAAGAAACTCAAAAACTACAGTCGTGTAAGCGTATTTTGTCAAAAAGTACACGTATCATAAGATGTTATACATTTACTTTACGATTTATATTTTTAGTAATAAGTATTGTCAATTAAATTTTGTTAAAGTTAAAAAAATTAAAAAAATTTCTGCGTTAGATAATTTTTAAAAGTTAAAGAAAAGTAATAATTACAAAGTTATAGATTAAATATTCCATTTTACAAATTTCCATAGCGCTTATCGATATTATTTAATAGCTACTCCAATATTAAATTCTCCAGAGAACTTATTTTACCGTAAATCAATAAGCTTTATTTAATAAAGTCTGCCTATAAAATATGACAATTACATATGTCAATATTTATCACACGAACGATATTAAAAAGCAAAGCTCTAGCTGTAAAACCTAACCGTGCAAAACTATAAATATTGAAGTTTTAACTATAAATTATACTTTCACTTTTTTGACAAGCGTGTAATTTTTTAACCTTACAAATTTTTTTTCTAAGTCTCAACTTTTACGAATTGAATAATGATTTAAATTTATTATCTTGATAATTAATAAAAAAATTAATTTACTAGTTTTCTGGTAGAAATGTTTTGTAAGTTTTTAATTACATCTCACGATTTTAATGGTTGTATGTTTATAGTCGTATAGATAGTGAAAGTCTATAAATGTTGATAGTTTGCATTGGGCGTGTATGAATGTAATGTGGATTAAATTAAATACAGAAATGCGGTTGCGTGTATCATCCTACTCCGAAGTACTATTACACACGATATTACCGACTGAACGGCAAATACTCTTTTACTAATTCAGTAATATAAATACTGTGCTTGGTGGTTTATCTGGTAGGTAAGGATGAATGTTAAACCGGTTTTGTAAACGCTAAACTCGCGTCATCGGTATTCAGTTTAGTGTATCATAAATGTTTTTATCGAAACTTATATCTTTCATGCAATTATGTATCTACTTTTAAATACTATATTTTATTTATCGCATACTAAATAGCGGTGGATAAGTATCGAGTGTTATTAAATATTATTTATTGTTTATTAAGAACATATTACGTGATTTAAGTTTCGAGTTTTTTTTTTTTTTTTATAAGTATTCCTACCTTTAATGAGGATTATAACTTCAAACAGAGTTAAGTTTGTATCTTAAATCTAAAGCTTTAGAGTTCGTCTTAATGTTTTTAATAAAGCCCTATGAATATAATGATTGTCATTTAAATTTAAAACTAATTTATAATTTTAATAGAATTATTTTATATATTTTATTGAAAATTTGTTATTTTTTTTTTTAAATAAAAATCAAATGATTAGTTGCAAAAAAAACTTCAGGATGATTTTTAAGATATTTTAATAACAACTCTTGTTTTTTAAATATCGATTAATAAACTAGTTAAAATAATTCCATTAAATATCTCATTTCATTTGAAATTATTTTTTCCTTTTTTTCTTTAAATAATCAATTAATTTTTTAGTTTTTTAAACTACAATCTTTTACCTGGTTCATTTTAATTAAAATCTTGAGCTTAAAAAACAGAGTCACTTCTCAAGAAAAAATTAAATCAATTCTTTGATTTTTATTCATCCTCCTATAAATTATTTTAGTCGACAAGGTAAAAACAATAATAAGCAAATGAATAGAAATCATTTATTATCCAAGAGGAACTAACTGGAATATCTACGATTTGCTTTCTGGTCTATAACTCTCGGTAATTCCCTGTTTGGAATCAGCCAACAGAGAGCAGATAGACCCCTTAGCAAGCAAGAGCGAGAAAGAGAAGCCGAAGGTACGGCAATTAGCGCGAACTGGTACATAAGCCCGTCGAACTACCGACGATGGTTCATTATCGGTGTGAATTCACTCTGCAACTCTTTCGTTTTCATTCTCTCTTCTCAGGAAGAGGACATAATGTTCTTGCTTAGCATTTATTTCTTCCTCACGAGATTAATCTTTATTGCAAAACGAATTAAAAAATTTACCGGATATAATACGTTTATTAAAAAATATATGAAATTCCTCCGAGTTGTGAGTCAAAATAACTAAAGTCTGACCTATTTCCTCGAAGTCTAGTTTTTCTGTTCCTTTTTCCTCAGTTATTTTTCTACACACCTTACTCATCATAGAAAACTACTGTACAGACTTCAGGGAATTGGATGATGTTCTCGGAGCTATTTCTTGGCACATTCGAGAATGTTACGTACAACATATAACATATATAACAGGTAAGTGGTAAGGCCTTACAAACGAGCGTATTCCCATCATCTGAGCACCGACTGAGACCCTGATGCTCATCGTTGGCCAACTCACTACACAGAGTAGCGCTACTCCGAGCTCTGGCATGGCGTACCCACTTCCAAACGATGGTTAAACCTGTCTTAGGTATACCCGAAGAGGAGATATTAAAGACAAGGCCTTCGCCTTTGTAGAACGACCTTAATATAATAATCTCTGAGCTAACAGAAGGAAGAGAGAAAAAAATAGACAGAGATGGGAGTACTGGGAGCAAGATGATGAGAAATTCAAGTCATGATCGACCTCCTTCAATAAACTGACCTTAAAACGCCCTCACGCCGGTTAAATATTCTTTTTATTATCTAATTGTATGTAGAAAATTATTTTAATAGAAACATATTATGGGGGATGAATAACAATAGATAGAGAAGGAATTTTTTTATGATGATATTTTGTTTCAATTTGAAAAATAGAAATTTTTGTAATTAGAATTTACAAATAGAAATTATTGTATCATTTTGAAGTGAAAAAATGTTTTCGGAGACCTTAATTGTTTTGAAGTATTTAGAAGTTTTTGATAATTGTTTAATTTTTGGGCGCTATAGTATTTTTACAATCAAAACTCAGAATATTAC
The DNA here is from genome assembly GCF_013202065.1 of Cotesia typhae. Lineage (NCBI taxonomy): Eukaryota > Metazoa > Arthropoda > Insecta > Hymenoptera > Braconidae > Cotesia > Cotesia typhae. The sequence goes on along the minus strand of NW_027423757.1, from coordinate 5,599,753 downwards.
TTTGTTCAAGATTTTCTTTTAATCTGAAAAAGACAAAAAAATGTCAGAATAAAATTGAAACATTTTTTCATGAATTTAAAAATTTTTAAGTAAATATTTTTTTGATTTTTAATCTGCCAAAAAAAAAATATTGAATTTTGCAAATTTCTAATAAAGGTTTGACTTGATGAACGATATAAAAAAAACTCGATAATTCAATTTTCACAAAAAAAAAAAAAAAAAAAAAATAAAAATTAATAACTACCAATTTTTCTCTGAGACAATGAAATTTTCTAGGTATTATAAAATTTATTTTTATCTGAAATAATTTTCATTTTATTATTTTTTCAAAAATTTTCTTTATCAAAAAATCTGTCTTACAGTGAAGAATTGGTTTTTAGTCCCAAACTGTTACATTTTTTATATTCTTGGTATGATTTTAACACCTTTTTCCCCTCGTATTTATCCAACAATGTTTTGCATATAATATTATAATTATAATTATAATAATGTAAGGATTAACGAGTTATTGAGATAACAGGGAAACAAAGACAAAACACGGAATATTTGAGAGGAGAGTTGTCGTGCCGTAAGTAAGAAACTGCAGATGAAACTGCACAAGCTCTCGGACATAAATAATTTATCCGGGAGCAGTAGCACGGGCTGCGATGTATTGCATTAAATATGAAATCCAATATAAACTTTTGCCTCTACTCGCTCTCTGCTACTGATAAAGGAAGGGAGGAGGGTGTATTGTGAGAAGAGGAGAGGAGTTAAGCTGTATGGTATGGTAGTACGCGACGCAACGCAACTACTACGCCGTCTACAGTCAGTATAGGGGAGGAAAGGGAGCAAAGAGTGAGTGGTAGTAGCGAGCTTGGGGTGGCTGCTGGCTGGTTGAGTTTAAGACGCCCAACTTTTTAACCAGTCTATATATATGTCAGGGAAGCAGGAGTTATTGTTGGAGATTCAGCACCTTGTGATTTACTCATTTATATTGTTACAATTAATTAATATTCACAATTACAAAAAGATCAATTATTACGAATGAGTAGATAAACTCGTACGAGGTTAAGTTAATTTAGAATGCAAACAATGTTAATAATATCTTGCGATAGACCGAGACTTAGGAAATAACGAATTCGCAATCACCAGGACGTCCGTTCGATCTCGATCTCAAAGCAAGACTGTCTTTTCAAAAACTATTCTCAAGTAGTCTGCCTGCTGCACATTTCTCTTTTCCTTATTAATTTTATGATACCCCTATCGTTCTGGGATCCCGACTACGTTGACAACCATATGCCTACCTAGGCCTAAGCCTACCGCAATAAAACATTTTAGTTATATCTTATTTTACAAAATATTAAAGTAACAGTACATTTCTTAAAATAACTAAAAAATAGAAATATCCTAAAGAATATTCTCATCTCTTCGTCAGAAAATACTCCACTGTACTTTACTCTCCGACATATATATATATATATATATATATATATATATATATATATATATATATATATATATATATATATATATATATATATATATATATATATATACTTTTTAGTTGGCCAGCCCCCGGGATAGGAGCGTATATCGACGTTTAATCAGACACACTGCTCGCATACCAATGCACGCTCTTTTCACCCTCACGATTTTTCATACTTTTTTACTCCATTTTTATTTAGTTTTATGTTACCTAAACGTATACTACTTTGTTGATTTTTTCCGATAATGCGCGGTTTACGAAGTAATATACATATGACAGACTGATAAACTGCTAAACAACTAGACCGTTTTTACAACTTTTTTATATGTTTATTGCATTGTTTTAAGCTCCAACAACTTTTTCAATAAATATTCTACTTGATAAGTATGTTCAAATTATATTATTCCTCTTTTTTTATTTTGAGAGTTTATTAAACTGAATAAAAAAAAAATTAACTTGATTCAAGAAAAAAATTATTGAACTAAGAAAAATCATTTTAAAGAGTTTCATTGTCTTAAATCAGTATCATTTACTTAAATAAAATTTTTCAAAATGATTTTCTTCACGAATAATAAATTATCAAAAAAATTTTTTGTCTTTTTAAATACTTTTTTTGCCTTAAAGTTTTTTTTTGTGCAGTACATTCATTCAACAAATTTTTTTACATGAATAAGTGTTGTCAATTTAAGTCTTTCACATCCTTAATTTTGTAGAAACAATTTAAAAAAAATTTTTTTAAAACTGTTATAGTATAATTTTTCAATCGAAAAAAATTCCATCAACTTCAAAAACAAAATTAACATTCACACAAAACTGATATTTATTGATAAAAAAAACTGCTTATTCAAGCAAATTGAAACATTGATATCAAAGGTATTTAATTTCCGAAGTTAAATGTTACAAAAAAGTACAACGAAAATAATTTGATGCTTTATTATTGTTTGTTGAAGCTGTATGAATTCCACTAATGAAACAAATTGAATTGTTACCCAATACAAAAATTTATTAATAAAAAGAAAAGTCGAAAAGTTTCAATTTCAATAACAGTTGAATATTAATAAGTATTCAAAAAAAAAGCAACTATTGGCCACTTAGTAGCGTTTACGTTGGTAATTATTTGTCAATATTGAATGCACTTGCATGTTACAATTCAAACCTGTAATTTGTATGTACAGTATTTGAATAATTAAACGGCAAACCTGTGCACTAGGTTATTATTACTATCCTGGTTCGTTACAGTTACAGAGGTTCATTAACCCTTATTTTTAAATCCTTAGCTCTCTTTCGTGATTGGTCCGTTAGTCTCTTTCTCGAGGGATTTAAATTAAATTAATTAAATTTGAATAGAACGGATTCAAATGAATTGTATTATGAGAAACAATTATAATTTTTCGGAAAGGTATAAAGTACGGAAATAGAGAAGTTATTACTTAAGTATAAAGTGTTTTAGTAGTTTTTAAGTAGGTAAATTATTAACGTCTCGACGAAAGTTTATTCCGATATCAATTATATAGTTAAAAACTATGAATGAGAGGTGATTTATATTATATATTAAATTAAATAATCTTTCATAATTTATAATGAGCCTAATGTATACTGTAATCCGAATGAAAGATTTGATTATTGATACGATCAATTAATTTTTAAGCTCTGGTATTAAAAGACTTTGAAGATTTTCTTAATATTCAATAATTCAATTAATGAAAATAGTTTTATGAAATAAGTACTTCCAAGTCAAGGATCAAAAGTTTAAAACTTATAAATTAAGACATTTACAGTTTAATTTTTCAACCATTCAACAACTTTTTTAATGCACCTAAATTTTTCAATAAAATAATTTATTCCCAAACTTTTATTCTCCAAGTCTGACTATTTGTAGGGAAATTTTTTATTTCTGTTAAGTTAAATTAAGTTTATGACTTTAGACTTTAAAAGTTTAATGTAAATTTTCTCGAGTAATTTTATTTATAATGTAAATGTAAAATATAATAACCATAAACAATTTGTTTTCTATTCACCCATTAATTTATTATTTTTTTTCGTTTTTGTTACAGAATGCAGAAACGTGACCGAAGTCGTTCGGAAGTGGAGGTTGCGCAAATGCACCCCATAAGTACGGCTGGCTAATAGACACCAAGCCAATCCCCGACACCCCGCAGCCAGACACCAGGTAAGCTGTTATTTTCCTGATACAATTCATCGTTTTCATCTTATCTTCTCTGAGGCAAAATAAAACAAAAATAATGTTTGCTAAAAATTACTACTTATAATCCTTTTCTCATTTTTACAATCTCCGGTGCTTAAGTGTTTCTGAAATATTAATTTTGATCGATCTCAATTTAATAAAATGACTTTTATATTCAAAGCACCAAAGTCAGATTTCATTAATACCGATACAATGTTATTGCAAGTTTCAACGACTACTGGCCAGGGATTGAATAAATGAAATTGAGATTCTTTTTTGCGCTTCTAACCTCTTGGGAGATACAAATGTCTGATTCGATAGCCTAAACCCGTGGACTACTTTTTCAGATAAAAATGAATTTCAGTCCGAAATCGCGGTTATTTCGGCTCTCAAACTTAAAAGCGGCTTTAGTAGGCAGATAAAATAACTTGGGATATACTACGCCTTGTGATATATTTTATAAAGCTTCTAGTCGGGTTTAATGTAGGGACGTGCGATTTAATAGTTCAAAGCTTCTTTTATTTTAGGTTGAAAAATAAATCAACTGTCCTAAAATCGTTTATTTTTTTCAAGGAAATTCTTTGGGTGGATTATTTTTAAATTAGAAAATAAATTATTGGTTTAATAGAGTTGTAATTATTGCGTTTAATTTTTTTTCATATAATTTTTTAATATAATCATGAGCTTATGTTTAAAAAAAAATAAAATTGTTTTTTTATGCTTACAAACACTTTAAAAAAAATTTAATAATTTTTTTTATTACTCATGCGGGATAAGTAGTATCTTTGCGCTCGCTGTTGCAGTTGAAAAAGAGCTGTTTGCCCATTTTAAAATTATGCGTGAGTTTTTTCGCAAATTAAACTGTTATTTGAGTGCGACAAGTTTACTTGTCGCACGCAAATTAAACTTGGCACATGCAAACTATCCTTGTCGCACGCAAACTGACTGCTAAATCTGCTAAAATTAAAATGAACAACAAAAAAAAACACAATCTAACTGTCAATATTAAAGAAGTGAGGTTGACATCGAAAGTTTATATTCTTATAACGATATTAAAATAAAAAATTACACTTAAAAAAAGGTTGAAAATGGATAATAATCCCGACTTTATCCCAGAAACCCTTGAAAGTGCCGATGAGGAATTTATACCACCTGAAATTAGTGAAAAAGCTAATGAGGTTATTAATAATTTAACTCCTGAAAAATCAAGACCGAAGTATGAAGCAGCATACAAAAATTCATGCAGTGGCGAACGTCAAAAAAATTAAGCCTGTCGGAAACAGTTTTTTGAGTTATTTTGGTGAATTCGCTGAAAATTTAAAGCCATCAAGTTTGTGGGCAACGTACTCAATGTTAAGAAGTATGGTTGATATTAAACACAACATTAATATTTACAATTATTCAAGATTGATTGCTTTTTTAAAGCAAAAAAACAAAGGTTTTAAAAGCACAAAAGCTTTAACACTGAGTGCAGAGCAAATCAATCAATTCTTGGGTGAAGCTCCGGACAATCAGTACTTGCCTATAAAGGTTATTATAATTAATTAAATACTTTAGTGTGATCTAGGAATCAATAAATAAACTTATTAGAATTTTCATTATTTCAGGTAGCTTTAATTTATGGAGTGCAAGGTGCATGTAGGCGAAAAGAATTAACTGAGTTGATTGTGGGCGATATAGAAGATAAAGGTGATATGCTACTGGTCAAAATTCCGGATACTAAAACTGGCAGACCTAGATCGTTTGTTGTAACTGATGATTTTTACCACATTTATAAAAAATATGCCAAATCGCGCCCTACCAACTTAGCTACAAAAAGATTTTTTGTAAGTTATCGAAACGGCAAATGTAGGTCACAAAACATCGGTATCAACACCTTTGGTAGTATGCCGAAAATAATAGCAACATTTTTAAAATTGGCCAATCCTGAGTCTTACACTGGACATTCATTCAGAAGAACTTCAGCAACTTTGTTGGCTGATTCTGGTGTTGATCTTCTTCTTACTATCAAGAGACACGGAGGATGGAAATCCAGCCCAACAGCTGAAGGCTACATTGAAGATTCTGTGGGCAACAAAAAACGAATCGGTCAACAAATTGCTAGCACCATATCAGCCAAGCCATCTACCTCAAGAGAGCAACAACCACCGATTGATCCGGCTAATGAAGCAGCAGTGGAAACAGCGATGGATATTGAAATAACAGACAAAGCAAATGTTAATTTTGAAATTTTAGATGCGATCCCATCAAAAAACTTAAAAAATTTAAACATCACGTTTTCAAATTGTTCAAATTTGACAATTTATTTTAACGAAAGTAGAAAAAACTAATATTGAGCAGTTTAATTTTGTGTTGATTGTTTCAAATAAATTTACACTATGTTAATTAATATTAATTAATTTGTATTTAATATTCAAAATATATTTATTTCTTTTTTTTAAATTTTTTATTTGTTTTTAGTGACTCCCCCCCCCAACCCCCCGCCGGGGCTTCGCCCCTGGACTCCATCGGGGCTTTGCTCCTGGACCCCGTTATTTGTGCCTACGTATATCACCGCATTTGTAATAAAAAATAGTATGTGCAACCCGTGCGATGTTGTCGATTGCTCACTCGAGCGAATGAACGCACTCGCTTCGCTCGTGCGTTCAACTTCGCTCTCGTGAGCAATCGACAACTTATCGCACTAGTTGCACAATATACTATTAAAAAATTTCTTTTATTCCACTAACATCATAAAATCAATTAATCATGTATTACTTTTCATAAAAAAATACATCACACAACATTAATCTGCTAAAAGATAATAATAATACATAAATGTAGTTTATACATTATTCTTATTATTAGCAATCCCTTATTATCCATAAAGCTTATCATTCAATGTTTGATAAAGTATGTTTTAAATTTTTAATGTCCACATAGGTTGATATATTTTCAAATAAATAATATTCGTGCACATGTATGGCAATAATAACAGTAATCGTTAGTCATTATCGGGAGAAAATATTTATATTGATATTGATAAATCAACATACCAGGTGTCAATTGGTGGTCGGTGATTATTTTAACTTAATAATAATTATTGATATTTTATTTATGTTCTATCCGACGTTACTTTTCAATAATAATCATAATTATTATTTTAAATTGAAATATCGATGATATGTTATTCAATTCTTACATAACGTAGCCATTCAACAATTTCATCGATTAAATCAGTTGCATAATTAATAATTAATTATCAGTCGATTCATTCGAGATTTACTTAGTTTCACACAATAATTTAGAGCGAGTATATTTTAATAGAGCTTTAATTAACCATTAAATTAATATTTTATTTATACCAAAGTTGGACTAATTTTGGGCTGGGCATAATATGGTCACTGATTTGATTACCATTATCAGATATTAAAAATATGATGCAAATATCGAGTAACACATTAACCGGGAAAGTATGTAAAAGAACGAGCAAGGAGGCCAAGGGGAAGGTCTTTCGCCGCGAGAGAAAAGCACTCGGGCGTTGATATTAATTAGCCACTTAAAGTTAATTACTCGTGGCCACACACGCGGGTTCCGCATAGTCCGCCAGTCTCCGAAAGTACCTACTCTAACCAACTCTTTATATTCCTCTTGTATTTCTCCGCACTAAACTTTAAATGTAATAAGAGTAATAAATGAAAAATATTTTCCAATAATTTATTACATCTTTTTTCGTTCCCACACTATAAGTTTTATACCCATCCTATCATCTCATCCATTTAATTAATTTTTTCCCTATTTTATTAGTTCAATTCACTAGATATTAAATTAAACTATATGAAATTTTTAACCCGTTACAAATCTAATACTTTATCAACTATTTTATTTTTATTATGTAACTTTTCTTTTTTCCGACACTTATTGATTATCCCCTAAATAACTAGCTTAGAATTTAATATATTGAGTTTATTTTTCCGAGCAGGAAAACGCGAATAATTATTACATACCTTCATATTTTTATATCATTATATAATTTATTTTTGATCAACTAAAGTGAAAGTTTTTCTTAATCAATATTTATATTATTAAATTATTTTGTCAAATTGATATAATATTATTTTAAAAATTATAATTAACAAATACAATCGCTATAACATTGATTGCATGAATGATTTTATTGAAAAAAAAAATAATAAATTAATTTCAACTCATTTTTTGGTTCTTGAAGTAGAAAATTGGATAAGAAAAAAATTTTTTTATTTTAAGATTCAAAAATCTGTCGTGAAAAAGAAACAAAACAAAATAAATAATTAAAATTAAACATTTAATACATTGATTTTATTTTTCAAATGATAAAGTTGTAAATTTTTTACCAAAATTTGAATTTTTCATTTTGATTAAAATGTCATTGTTATAAAAAATGATCTATTATCCATATTTGAATACAAGCCAAATTTTAATTAACCTACTATAGTGATCACCGGATAAAACTTATAATTCGAAAATTCTCCACAAATTACTTTACCAAAAATTAGATGTAAAATACTGAACCAATTGTTCATCTTCTGCTGTAATTGACATTGAATTCCACGGTGTGTATCATAAACACACATTACGAATATACATATACATATACATTGTTCAGTTATGTTTAGTTGGATTGCAAGCAAAGTGATCGATCATTTACGTGGATGAATATTGCGAGACACGAATTACTCACGGTTCGTAGCTTTGTGTCAACTGTCGGCTATTATATATATGTATATCTATATATAACAATAATAATAATGCTTTTGTATAAAGGGTAGTAGGGAGAAGGTGTGTGTATATTATAGTGAATAATACTAGCAATAGGAACGAGCTAGGGATGAAGCGCATGAGGGACTAGCTAGTGTATGGTGTGGGTGGCTGTATGAGGGTGAAAGGGAGGACTGGAGAGTGAGTTTAGTCGGTTGAAAAGGTTGTTGGAGGGACAGAGACAGCGTATTATCCGGGCATGACCCTCGATGTGAAATCAATACCGGAATAGGGCGCACTCCGAGTGTGCTTTGTTTCATGAATCTTATAGGAACAGAGCATACATATGCGATCGATTCATTGTCATTGTACATTGGCATATATGTTATTATCATTCCTCATTGTCTGATCGTTTATCGCGCTAACTTTATCCCTATCCATTTAATTATCTCACTTGCACTGAGTATATACGTTTAAGTATGTATTTCTCGAATACTCGTAACATGTCAATATATATGAGTGAATATTACGATACACATGCATACATACATATACATATGTCAGGTCATTTTCACGCTTATGATAAATCGACGGATTTATCAACACGTCAATCACGATACAGCTATTTAATTGTTTTCAAATTATTAATTGCAATTATTTTATTTTATTACCAAACATTCAATTGTCATTCAGTTATCAGCAAGCGAGTCTTTTGTTTTTTCATTTTTACTCTCGTTTTTGTTCTTATTTTTAAACTCTGAGTGTTCAAAAAAAGAAAATGTTTTATATTGAAATAAATGTCATTATATAAGTTCAAAAAGTGAAAACTTCTGAAGCTAAGCAGAGTGGTCCATTCGTTTACAAAAATGTTTCAAGTCCTAGTTTTTTTTTTGTAAACTCGTTATTATTCTAACAAGGTAAATTAAAGTAACTTGCATGAGAAAAAATTTTTTGGCAATAAACTAATTTTTTTCTGTTATTTTTAAGATATTTGAAACAAAAAAAGTCCTTAGTTTCATTACCGTAGCTTTATGTTTTAGATTATTATGAATTTATTAAAATTTAAATTAGCTAAAAAGTTAGATTATTCCGATTAAAAAATCTTTCTGCGCAAAAATTCAGGGAATTAAAAAAATTTCCAAATTTTTCAGTGATTTTCAGTAGGTTGTACTTCAGTAAAAAAATAGTGAAAATAATTTCAGTTTATAACATTCGAATAAATGTAAATATGTAAATAAGAAAAGTAAAAGCTTAGTACAGCTGTAGTCATGAAAGTAAACACATGTTATCGATTTTTACAATATAATATAATATTATATATAATACGAAAGAATTCTATTTCTCTCTGTCATAGTTCAAAGCGAAACCCGCTTCTTGTATTATGTATATATATTATTGTAAGTACTGATACATTTTCTATAAATGTCTTTAGCACTATTTAAATTTAACACGTGTTTCTTTTGCGATAAACTATCACAAACTTTTTTATCTTTTTATCAAATCGCCGTACTTTAAGGTAAATTTTTTCCACACATTAAAATATTAATCGACAGTAAATTATTATTTGTTCATAAAGCATAAAATATGCTGATTTATTGAACCGAACTTAGACTTGTAGTTTAATGCCGACTCTAATTTGCAGTTTCGAGTGTCAGATAAATAATATTACACGTATAGAGAATACAGAATTCCGCGTAGAAGGTGGAAGAAGAGACTAAAGCGCGGGAATTCATTGTCAGGACATTTATTACTGTCTTTTTTTGACAGTCAGCATACATATACATATCACGCAACATGTATACTAGTATTTTCATAAATATGGACCACTTGTGTCAACACCGGAGCTCCCAAATCTCCGTTTCGAATTTCAAAATTGAAATTTAATATTGTTGCCCTTAAAATCGATGCGAAATTTTGCTATTTTTACTTTTAGTTAAAATGAAAATGTTTTTCACCAGATATTTATTTCAATAAAATCGGATATTAATGGTGTGTGATTAAGAAAAATTATTCAGTAGCAAATGTTCACATGGTTGTCTGGCAAAATGGCCGAGTACCGAACAGAGCTGAGAGAGAACGAGCTTGCGATACTCGGAACGTAATTAAGCCGGGGCAAATTGTGTCGTTTCCACATGCTGTAGGGTCGAGAGTAGTGTATGGTAGAGTATATATATAACACAGAGAACATGGGGAGCCAGCACAGGACCAGGATAGATGTACAAGTCTGTAATGTGATGAAATGGGATCGAGAAGCGAGATAGAAAGAGAAAGAGGAAATTCAGTGTAGTAGTTCGCTCTCTATCGAATAGAACCTCGTTGTAACTCTCCGGGATATGCTACAGTCACCTAATTACGCGATGATTTAATAATAAGTCGTCACGTGTGTTTCTACCAACCCCAATATAGCCAATCGAAGTTTAAACACATGTTTGTAATAATTTGATACAATTAATTTTAACAGATTTGATCGAAGATTGATTCATTTTATGTTTGAATAAATTAAATTGAATAAAAATTAGCAAAGGCTTTTGCATTTAAAAATTTACTGAATCACTACTACACAGTCAAAGCTTTTTTGAATTTTTATGCTTCATTTTATTAGAGCTAGAATTTTATTTTTTATAGAACTAACCTGGTTGTTAAATTCCGTAATATTAATGCATTTTACAGAGAAATGTTTGCTCGATAAATGTTTGTATAACCGCTCGTATTTAATTTGGTTGTAAATTTTGGTCTTGATGTTATTCATACGTTTTAATGTGAAAGCGTTATTAAAGATTTTTTTGTTCTATTAATATTGCTGACGTCGTATAATATAAATTAAAAATAAATATTTTTATTTTTAAAAGTGTTCTTAAAATTTTTTTATTGAAAAAAAAAAAAAAAAAAAAAAAACTGAGCTTTGTTTTAAATTATTTTGAGGGGTAAAGAATTAACTATAACGAGGTACATATTATAGCTCTGATAAATGAGGTTTCAGCTGAAAATTTTTGAAACGATAAACTATAAAACCGGTACTTTACTTAGGGAAATATGAATTCTTACCCAAGAATTTTTTTTTATGATGGAAATTTAAGGTTAAGGATAAGTTTATAAATCAGACGTATTTATGATATAACATAGCCAATTAACCTTGAAGAAGTTACTGAAATTAATGGTAATAAATTAAAAACACATTAAGAAACTATAAAGATAAAGAATATGAAAGTAACCAACCTGTTAATAAACAGTTCAAAAATAACCTGTCTCTCTATATGGATAAAAGTAAATTACAATGTAGTAGTTAGGAAATATAAAATGATATCAGATTGAAAAGTCAGTGTTGGAGTACATGTGTACTTTTATACCTTGAAAAAAGACTTTATAAAAGTTAAGGCGTAGTGAGTTTGAGGTGAATAACCAGAAGGTCGTTTTAAAACCAAAGTCGCCTAATTGAACTTGAAAATTTTTAAAATTTTTATCAAATTCATCGTTAGTTGTTAAAGATAAAGTAATAACATACAATTATTAAATTAAATGAAAATAATCTTAAATATGTAAGTATTTTTTGAATAGTTCCTTACTCCATTTAATTTTCACTTAAGCAAGGAAAACAAATGGAAGACATTCAAAGATCTTGAGTAGAAAAAAATAACAAAAGACATAGCAAGGAGTTTGTTAATAGCCGTGGTTAGTTGTAGGATTTATCGCGACGAGTTAGTCGCTCACACTCTCGAACGTGGCGTCTACCTAACTTAACTTCATCGCCTAGTCGATTTCTCGCACCTAAAAAGACTTCCTTGAATACCTTAACTCGGTTGAGTTTACTCGAAAATAACCACCGCATATGGTGGCTTTGAATATGCTTTCTATAACCATACCATCTATATATGTATATATGTATATAACTATATCAATAAGTCGATATATAGTACTTTCACTGCATACACACGTACATTACTTTATATACTTTCTCACAGAGAAGTAGAGTGAGTCCATGCACACATACACACCCACAGACATCCATATATACGTGGAGAACATATTTACAACGGATACGATAAGCACGCGCGGTCATATCGAGTGCACCATGCAGACTGCTGCGAAATTTAATATCCCATACCTCTGGGGGACATATAAGCTAAAGCTAAAGAGCAAAAGAGAAAACAACAATGCACAACTGAATAAGTATTACATATTTCTATATACACATCGTTACGATGAGACAATGCAATTTTAAACTCCCTTGAGCGTTTTATGAAATAAATATTTACATTTTCGTTCATTCTATTCGTATGAAACTTCATATAAAACATATATAGCATATCAATGCATGTCTATGAAAATTATCTCTCCAATATTCACCGAACTGAAAATAAAAATACGGAGAAATATTTGCTGTTGTTATCGTGTTGTTTGCTCGCTAAATTATCTTCAAGTTCCGATGACGCGTACTTAATCAGATAATGGCATTTAAGTTTATTTTTAATCCAACAAATGTATTATTATTATTATTATTATTATTATTATTATTATTATTATTATTATTTTGTTATTAAATGCTCAGGGGGGTTATCCCCGGAGTCCGATTCTCCGAGGGCCCAGCCTGAGCTCCATCCGTTACTGCTGGACCACTCCGCACAACGAGGCGGTTAGTGATCACAACAGGCCAAAGTCATTTCCCTTAAGAGATGGAGAGAACCAAGTAAAACAGCCTTCTGCATCCCAACTGCCAAGAACTCAGCTTTTGATGAGCAAGCTGGAACTTTGGCAAGTGAGGATACAAAAGACTGTTTCATCCCTCCTAGGACGCCAACAATCAGGACGACAAGCTTGACACGGTAACCTGGGTAAAGTTTGCCAATTTCAAACAGGAGATCCTGATATATTTGTCTTTTGTGCTCTTCTTTGGCTGAGATGTTGTATTCAGCCGGGGCCGAGAACTCAATGACATAAATGTCACGAGTGGCCTTGTCGAAGAGCACAATATCAGGTTTGTTGTGATCTATCCGCCGGGTTGTTGCAAATGGCATGTTCCAATATATTTTGCAACTGTCATTCTCAACAACCTGGGGAATATCTCCTGGCAAATAAGGCAGCACTGGTGTCACATCAATACCGTGGCAATGACGAAGATAGTAGTACAGTACTCTCAGGGCAGCATTGTGACGCTGGATATATGCACCTCTCGCCAGCACTGGACATGCCGACAAAAGGTGCATGAGCGTCTCCGGATGTTGTCTACACCTCCTACAGGACGTGTCCGGAAGCTGCACCTGGAGCACCTTGCTACGGTACTCAAGAGTGTTAATGACACCATCTTGGCAGGCAAATATGAACCCTTCAGTCTCGGACATCAGGCCCGCTGACTTTAAGAAGGAAAACGTCAGCTGGATGGACAAGCCATGATCACGCACGTGTTTAAAGAACACGCTGTGCATGGACTTGTCCATCAGTTCGCCAAGGAGTAGTTTTTCCTCGGCGTTCCTGATGACGCTCTTAAATTCCTCCATTCGGAGTTCCATAAGAGCGTTTATTTCTCCAAGACCAAGGGTTCTTGCCGCATATATTGCTGCCTTATACAAGAATGACCCCTTATGCGCATTTTCATGTTTATGTACAATTTGCATAAGAAAGTCATCCTCGTCTGCAGTGAAATTGACAACTTCGTGTGTTAAACCCAGGACCAAACGGTCGTGAAGCCGCTCCAAACTCTGCAAACCTCTCCCACCGATGGACCGGGAGAGGTATAATCTGGCGACTGATGAATTGGGGTGCATGCTCCGATTCATATTAATGATCTTACGGGTTTTGATGTCGAGATCTCGTAAATCCTTTCGGGCCCATTTCAGGACACCGAAAGAGTATAGTAAGACTGGGACAGCAAGCATGTTAGTAGCTGAGACTTTGTTTTTGCCGGAAAGTTCGGAGGACCAAATTTTCCGGAGTCTCCTAACATACTCGCTCTGGAGAGTTGTTCGGACTTCAGAGACCGCATGCATGCGGTGCTCTTCCATTCCTAGATATCTATACAACTCCCCGGCGTCTAATTGGCTTAAGACGCTCCCATCCACTAATTCGACATCATCACCAGTATCAGAGCACTTACCCCTCGCCAGATGTACGACCGCACACTTGTCCAACCCAAAAGACATTCCGACATCTCGTGTGTACTCTGCTACGATGTTGAGGGCCGCTTGTAGATGATCTTTATCAGCGCTATACAGCTTCAGATCATCCATGTAAAGCAGATGGGTAATCGAATAGTTTCGATCACCCGGAGGCCCCACAGAGTACCCATGAGTTTTACGGAGAGCAACAGATATAGGCAGCAGTGAAATGCAAAACAGCAGAGGGCTCAAGGAATCGCCTTGGAAGACCCCTCGTTTGTACTCTACAACTCCGGTTACGTGCAATGCGTTTCCACTTCCAATGTGAAATCGCGTTCGCCAGAGCTGCATTGTACGCCGAATGCATTCCACTATTTCGGGATTGACTCCCAGGCATTTGAGTAGATATAAAATCAACTCATGTGGAGTTGAGTCAAATGCCTTGCGATAGTCAATCCAAGCCATTGACAGGTTGCGTTGATAGTAGATCGCATCTTGTAAGACGCATCGATCCACTATCAGGTTCTCCTTGCAACCTGACAGGCCTCTTTTACTGCCACGTTGTTCATATATCTGTTGCCATACAGGCTCTATCTGCTGCAAGATACGGTTATTTAAAATTTTTGTAAAAATTTTATAAACCGCATTCAAGCAGGTGATAGGCCTGAAATTCTTAGGGTCAGACAAGTCACCTTTTTTAGGTATCAGTACGGTTCGCCCTTCTACAAGCCAGTCCGGAATCGGATCGTCAGCTCTAATGTATGATGTAAATATGCGGGCCAGATGGAGGTGGGTAGAAGTAAACTTCTTCCACCAGAAGACATTAATGCCGTCTGGTCCCGGGGCAGCCCAATTTTTGCTGCCATTTAGAGCTGAACGAACTTCATCCACACTGACTGCAGGGCTCTCTTCATCAGCATTCTGTCGACGGTGTTCCCGACAGAATACTTTGAAGTCGTGCAGAGCTGGAGTGTTGGCGTTCACGTTTGGTTGATCTCCATACAACTCAGTCCAAAAGCTTCCACCCGCTCAGGTGTTGGATAATTCCCGGTAACATCGGTCTTTGGTGTCAGAAACCGTGAAGGGCTGGATCGAAACAACGAGTTGTCGACCAACCGCTTCAGCCTTTTCTCTAATGACTTTTTAGCAGCCACTAGAGCCCGCAATTTATTAAGAGACTCTTCCTTGATGACATGAAGAGTACTCTTGTTCAGTGTGTGATGACGCCACCGAAGTTCAGCAGCAATGCGCCGAATTCGGGGCGTGTATGGTGTTTGAGTTGTGTCGTACTCAATCACACACTGAATGCGGGAGACCTGTTTCCGGACATGTCAATTTTCAAGCCAAGTTGTGAGATGCGCTGTTTCAACCTTGCCTCGATCGAGAGACATTGTCTCTCTCTCGGAAAAGCCGAAACTGCTGCACCATACACAACCTGGCTCTCACAGTGAGCAGGGTGGAATCCTCCAGGATGTTTGCACGGAGATCTTCGTTTACCGCGTCAAGCTGTTGTTGGGAGTAAGTTATCTTTTTAGATATACTTACTTACCGTCCTACAAAGGGATTGTTGTTGTCCAAGGAGGAACGGCGTCGCTCTTGGTGTAGTTGCGCCGGAAAGGAAAGTCTATTAGACTGCCTTCTGTCCGGCACAAGCGATCTTCTATTTCGCCGAAGATGAGCGGCATAATTACGCAGGTGTTTGGGCGTAAAATGCGCTAGCTCCGGATGCATATCACTCCAAAGAGTGTGCATCCGGGCCATATAGCCGCTCACCCCCGGCTCGCTACGTTGGTAGCACACCAAGAGATCGACTCTCAGTTCCTCCGTCCACTTAAAGTAAGTCCTTAAGGCGCCAGGGTCGTCATCATTCATCGGGTCCGGCGTGCTCCTCCCACCTGATGAATGGTCCTCATCCGAAAAGGACCGGTTGTGGGGAGCACTTCTGAGTTGGTATCTTGTGGTAACTCAGTTATTTCCATGCAGTGGGTAGTTGGCCCACTGCACGGGCTACGTCGTTCGCCTACAGACCTGATGTTATGGTCTGCGTTTCCCGCGATGCGCCGCTTGGAGGCCACGTAGCAAGCATCGCTACTATTATTATTATTATTATTATTATTATTATTATTGCATTATGTACGACATAATACATATTTAGGATGGTTTAGTGATTCGTAGTTTGTTCCAATGGTTGAAATTCTCTTGGTAATATTTGTACTTATGTAATTGTGATAATTGAGAGGGAGAGAGAGTAATGATGATAATAATAATGAGGATATTAATCAGAAATAATATTAGCATGTTTAATGAAAATAATATTAAACAATTAGTCGTGTAAATGTTTACATGGATGCTCAATGTAGATTTGAATGTTAACTATCGCACTCGTGAATAATTAAAGTCATGTATTTTAAAAGGATTTAAATATTCATTAAATGAAAATACGAATATATGAGTTCGAATCGTGATTCATGAGGAGCGGGAGTATGTACTATTTTTTTGTTTACCTCCAAAGACTTTGAAAATGAATTTTCTGTTATGTAATTTTTGATTGCAATTATAAAATCGTTTTCATTTTTTCGAGGAAATTCTAAAATGTGTTCCCTTGAGTTTGAATCTTCATTTATCAGGGAGTAAAAATATTTATTATTTATTAAGTGGAAAAAGGATTTTTGAACAGATAAAAAATTCTTTTTCATTAAAAAAACATTTTTTTAAAGACAATAATTAATTTATTATAAAATTTTTAAATTGAATAAATTAAAACACTTAAAACTAGTTGCTGGCATTGAAAGTTTATTTTTCCTCTCAATATCAAATTCACCGTCTTTAAAACTAGAAAAAACTTTTCAATGTTTCGTTTAAATGTGAAAAAAAGTTTATTTAAAATTCAATATATTATTTTTGCCATCGCGCCTCGCTCGTAATTTTCCTCTCATTCGCGCTCACATTCTCCACCTGTCGACTATTCATTTAAGCTATCTTTCTTTCTCTTTTAGTGACTCCCGGTTCGGGTAACGTGGCACTTTATCAAACCAGCCACCAAGTTGGTGAAGCCGCTTTATTCATAATTAACCGGCGCCCGCTCGAACTCATTCTACTCATCTTGCACACACGTGTAAATTGAATGGGTAAACATCGACTGCAGCAGTGCACAAAATCTCATAGACCGCGCATCATCCTCCTTGTCGTCGTAGTTTCGCTATACTAACTAAACTATACAGTAGGAACTGTACTTTGTACCCATACTCAACATCTCGTTGTCATCATTATATCATCCTAAAGTTACTTTTACCACACTAAGGCACTGTAAATATTGTCTCTTCCAAGAATTATTCTTCCCAATTTTGTAATCTCTCAAAGTTCCTTTAATTTGATATTTAACTGCAGTAATTCTATAATTATATTAGCTCAATATTAATATTTGATTTACAACCCTGTTTACTCTGCAATTTTCAGGTGATTAATTAAAATAAAAATATTTTACTGTCAAAAATTATTTTTACAAGTTTGAAATTCAAATTCTGGCTCAACTATTGTAGATAGGAAAAAATTATATCAAAGATTTTTTTTTTAACAAATTAAATGCTCTAATAAATAATCCTTATAGCGAAATACTACACTCGAATTTTTCATTCAGTCTCAAAAATACACTGGCATAAATTTATTGAAAACAAAAAAAATGTATTTATCCTCTCAAAAAATTCCGCTTCAAAAAAATGTTTAAATATAAAGTATGTATTACAATAGATATTTCATTCACGAAAGGACTATACTATTATCGTGAGAAGCTTTTCTTCTTTTGATGGTGTATAGTCGATTTCCTTACCCTCTTGTAATGCAATTGTTATCCGTGTGCGCTGGCTTCCGAGTTCAATTCTCCTTGGAAATTTCTCTCACTCGAGTTTCCTCTTGAATTGTGAAAATGTCATTGTAGTAGTAATAGCCGTAGTAGTAGAAGTTGTAGCTGAAGTAGAAGTGAAGAAGTCGAGTACCATTAGTGTTAGTATTAGTTGTCGTCCTTCGCCCTCTTCTTCACTTGGTGACTCGTTGTATACACGCCGAGAGAGCAAGAGTTGTCGTGGGAGAATTTTAATTACGTCTACTGCTAGAGGCACGTTCGCGCTTCGACCGATCGATCGCGTTAATGTCCCAGTCTCTGTACGTATGTGTCCGTGACATAACATCTATTCGCCACTGTTGGTGCTTTGCTGCAAATTTATACTTCGCCAGTATGCCACATATTACCATTGTCATTATTTTCAAAATTATTATTATTATTATTATAACTTTAATCAAGCCACCATTCTCTATGAATTTATTGCACGACAATCGTTGGATTATTCAATGCTAAGCTCATACTCATCAGTATTCTGTCCACGCGTACGAGCTTTTTTTTTAACTGCCCACTCTCATGTTAAATAAATGTCACGGAAAAAAATAAAAGAAAAATTTATTATTGACGTTAATTAAATTTATTTTGTCTTTTTTGTTTTAAAAACTTTTTTACTGAAATCAGATTGAGATATTTTTTTGTAAATTTTCTTTTTCTTTCAATCAAGAATACTTCATATTTACCCGTGCAAAAAATTTTGACTCATCATAAATTTAATCCGTAAACTTATATATTAAGACAAATATTTTTTTACAATATAATTTATCATTAGAATGTTTCAATTTTGCACAAAAAAAAAAATCAGAAAGTTTAACTTTGTAGTATTTTGTTGCAAAGTAAATTTATTTGCAAAAGAATTCCATATATTATCATAACAAAATTAAAATATATTTGTGATAAGTCCAAAACTGAAATTTACAAAAAGTATAATTTTTTTTATTTATAAACAAATGCCATAAAAAAAAAAAAAATAATAATTTTTTCTTGAGAGTAGAATATTTAAAATGACGTTGATTAAACCTCTAGTAAACTTGTAGAATGTTCTGACAAGCCAATGGGGAGTTACAGATGAATCTCATGGGCATAAAACACCCACACTCTCGCTAATAAACTAAACTTAGATCTTCCGTGTACTTAACCGTGATATTGGGCCAGTGAAATTAGTTCTGCCTTCCTCGACCTCAACTGCACTCCCTACCTATACTACACTATCCTATCTATTTTTCTCCTCTTTTTTGTCTCACATCCCCAGTTCCTCTGGTACAATAATCCTCTTCTTAGTCCGGTCTTATATTGAGCCGGCGAAACTTCCCGAGAAACTTTTAGTTAAAGTTAGATCACTCACTATAACTGTCGTCCAGACGATTTTCATCAATTCTTCTTCTTTAAATCTTTTTCATTCTGCATTTTATTATTCTAAAATGCTTACCCTAACTTTACTACTAATCCGGCATATTACAATAATAATTTAACTCAATTAGTTTATTTATGTTTACTGTCGATTATAGATAATAATTAACTTCATTAATTATCATACTCTGTTATCGAAGTATATTTCCATACTTCACAAGCACAAACAGTAATATTCAATTTATACGACGGATTGATAGTATATATGGTATGTAATTGAGGTAAACAAGATGATTGACTCAGCGTTGTTTGCGATGCATCAGATAGTTTTAGTATAACTTTCCGAGATTTATCTCTACATGTTTGCTTGTACTTGTCTGTGTATTTATAATTATATATAACACATGTACACATGTATTAATGTGTAGAGAGAGTAAAAACGTATACAAGAGGGACGTACAGTACATATGTGCAGACTAGTTAGTAAATTAACCCTTCCCTGAGGCCAATCGGCAAATTTGATTTTACGATCGTCTCGACTCAATTCAACTATAACAATGGTTGGTTATATAATATTGTTTATTGTTTATAATTAGACAATAAATATTCCAAATAGTTAATTAAAAGATCTTTTAAAGATCTAAAAAATAAAAAAAAAAAAAGAATGAATTAATAGATTTAACTGCAAAAGCACAACCTTCTCACTTAAAGCAGAAAAAGAGCGGAGTAAAAAGGATCTTGTTTTTATTAGCAAAAATAATATTTATATCATAAAACGACAAAGATAATAATAAATAAAGTACAAGTGTAATTGGATTAGTTTTAAAAAGAAAAAGTAGTTCTTCCGTAAGGAACATTGATTAAAGGAAAATAAAGCGGGACGCAGACAAGAGAAAAGATTGTTAGGAAAGATGTTTAGTTGCGTTAAAAAAGATAAAACGTAAAGAAAGAATTGAAATAAAAATTTCATATTTATTCATTTTATATACATTTTGTTCCAAAACTATTTTATCAAATACCACAATCTTTTCTCAAACATTTGTTCTTGCAATTAATTTAGGTTAACCTTTTATACATTTTTACTGAAAGGGTCAAAAGTGACTATTTTATTCTTTGTGATCTTAAAGTAGTTAACGGGGCAGAGAGAATAGTTTCATTTCTAATTATAATTATTGCGTTAGATGTTTTTGAGGATTCTTCAGTGACGAGTCATTTGACGGAGTTATTTTTTATTCAACCAATTATAAATGGCGGGATTATGTCAACATAGTAATTATTCACTTTTATGCTGGTGTCTTGATTAATAAACAATATTTTACGGTCAAGTCATAGCTCGAAAAAAATTAACTAAGAAAATCATTTTGAAGACTTTTGAATCAATTAGAAAAGTATTTGAACTATAAGAAATTATTCTTGGTTTGAGTAAATTTTATTTGATTTAAGAAATTTTCGTGTTGATTCAATACAAGTGAATTTTTAAAATGATTTTATTGGTTCAATAAATTTTTTTTTTTCAGTATAATGCTTAATTAGTCACAATGTAATACAGTAATGATCAACAGAAAAATATCAATAAATCTTATTCAATGTAGTATCATTCACGATAAAAAAAAAAAAAAAAAAAAAAAAAAAAAAAAAAAAGAGTTTGGTTTCTCAATAGTTTCTTCTTAATAATTTCAATATTAGAATCAATTAAAAACGTATAATTTCTATAAATAAATTATAAACCAGTAATCTAAAATCAATGGATCGTATTCGGTCAGTCGTATCTTCCTATCGTGTGTGTACATATACACATGCATGCACATATAAATCCATATAGATACAGATATAGTTGGATAGAACGGATAGTGGCTGGATTGCGAGATATCAGGTTATCCACGATCTCGAATATCTCCATGGTGGTAGGTTTATCGTACCGGCACTAGTAGTAGTAATAATAATAGTAATAGTGGCGATAGTGGTAGTAGCAGTGGTGAATCCAGTATACCGCAAATACAAGCAAACCGGCTTTCCACAATCGAGGCTCACTGGCACAGACATCACCAGAAGTACTAGTAGTTGATGTAGTAGTGTATGCAGTTGAAGCAGTAATACGAGCACCAGTGCAGCTCATAGTACCGTGCACAGATTGGATACGATTACATTGTTCTCTAATTTACTCGCTATTTCCACACTCATTAGAAACCTAGAGACACTTTAAGTCATTGAGGCTTTAAACAATGAATCAATTTACTGCTTCCGACTTCATTTGAGTAACTAAATCTTAAATAACTATTTTTCGCGCTGTTGCTCATTTATTTTTATTAAAATCACCTGAGCTAGTAATCGTAGTCGTAAGTGCATGTATATATTTATGATGGCACCTTACATTAAACGAATGGATGTTAAATCTGAGACGAGAACAAGAGAATGATTCCCACGAGTCTCTCTCAAGACATCTCAGTTCAGTTGTGTGACGCACTGATTAAGAGAGAACAGCGAGTGAGCGAGTAATTACGTTACGCGGCAAATTAATTAGCCATGCGACAACCGGTCGGTTACCGATGTGTCCCCTAAGGTGGTGGCATTGGCGGTGACGGTGGCTTGTGGTCCACTGCTTCCAACGATCGATTATACTTGTCACTGTCACATCCTTATACCCGAATATTGATGACCAAACCCGGATGTATAATATATAATAGATGATATACAAACACAAACATAAGCGCCCATCATATTCACTTAGTTATTTTTATGACAAACTATCGGCAAGTATTTTATTTTCGCGTTAAATAATTTTTATTGCTTTTTTATTTACTACAAAGGGATTTTTTTGAGTCAGCGCACGTTTTAAACGCCACTTGAGTGTCATCGAACTGTCGTTATCGTTTCCATATGAATTTCTAACGGGTTTCTGAGGAGAATGTACTGAGTGTATTACCCAGGAGGACGACTAATGTTACGATGACGGGGACGAGAAACCTTGGTCGAAAGAGAAAATAGAGAACAGGTTGTTGAGGTGAAAAGAGATGAAGCTGTTGTATTATTATATGTTGCTCCGAGCGACAGGCGTCGGTTCTTATTCGTTCACTGTGTTACATTGGTTCACTGGAAAGATGTTTGGGTGTGATGGAGAAAGTTTGATGGATTCGAACTTTAGATTTGCGTTTCTTTGGATGAATTCATTTTGGATAAACGGAATCGGTTGAGTGAATACATAAATTTGAATTGGTAACTTTGTATTGTTTTCAGTGATTGTGTTTACGTTTGATGATTGAGCTTTTTTATGCAATATTTGGACAAACAAATGATGTAAATGTTAAAAAATCCGAATATCAACTAAACTGGGTGCTTTTTTTTTTTCTTTAAATGTTGCTTTTTGAAAACAAATTGCTCTATTAACTTTAAAAACGCCATTTTCAGGTACAGTTTTAATATACTAGCGCTGCCACCTCCAGAATTCAATCAAATTACAATTTATATATGAAATGAGTAATAAAAAAATTTATAAAATTACGTTAAAATGAAACGATATCTTTTTTCTATTAAGCAAAATGAAATTAAATAATTATAATAATGGATTGTAAGATTAGTGTAGTGATATAAAAGTAAATGGGTTTTATCGATAAGTCATTTTTGCTGATAGGACCGCGCGACTTTAGCGTTTCTATTGCAGATAGGCTCCTATCTCATGGAATATGCATGACATGCCGATGCTCCTGGTCCCTGATCTAATTATACAGAGCGTCGCGCGAACCGCAAGCACGACCGCTTGAGGTAGGTACTTACTTCAATACTGGCTCGGCATTCTTCATCACCCTTACACATTCTCTATCTCCTCTGTTTTGATTTCCATCTCTATCTTTTTCACTTTCTTTCCCAGATATTCTTGTTTCTTCGAAACGTGCCCGAAAAAAATAAATCTAAGTAATGTGGAGAGACAATAAATTTGTGTAGACTTGTTCTCATTACTTTTAAGTAGAGGATTTAAACATTGATGCATTGACTTTAGAGTAAGTGGGTAAGTAGTAACTCCCTTATTTTCATGGAAAAGGAAATATGTGGGAAATTTAAATAAGATCTATGGTATTTCATCAGGTGTAAATTTGAATAGACGGTTTTATCTTTAAAATTTATTTAAAAAACTTTTAAACTCACTTATATTGATCTTTTTCTACCCACAAAAAATTTTTTTGATTAGTTAATATTTCTATGTATGGTCATGTCAGGAAATTTGATATGGTCTAATGTATTCATTAGGGTGATTCAAAAAAAAAGAATATTTTTTTTTTCGTTTGGTACTCTGAAAAATAGGTTCCTAGACACCTCTAAGAAAGCCTCTCCAAGCATGAGTTCTTAATTGTAACGGGAAGGTCCTCCTTCTTACAGTTTTCTATTTTTTCTTATTATCAGATAGAAAAATTTATATCTCGCTTCCAACTACTTGAAAAAATATCTTGTTCCTTAGATTTTGTAGGAAATTGAATGCTCTACAAAAAGGTCTCTTACGATTTTTTCGTAAACCCAACCGTTTAAAAGATATTAACGGTTAAAGTTTGATTATTTTTGGGAAAATTTTTTATTTCTTATGAATTTTATAACTCAATGAAAAAAATCATTATGAATGATGAAACTCATAGTTTTGTAGGAAATTTACTGCTCTATAAAAATGGTCTCTTATGATTTTTCGATCAAGTTGAGCGTTTACGAGATATTCATCGTCAAACATCAATGCATATCAATTTTTCTAGTTTTTGATCAATAATTCGAAAAATTTCAATTTATTCTGTGAGTTTCAAGGAAATTTAGACAAATTTGAGTTTTTATTATAAAAGCAACTCCTATAGATGTTTTCTGTTCAAAAATTCATTTGAAAGTTTTTATTCTAATAATATTTTTTTAAATTTTATCTTTAATAATTTAAAATCTTAATCGCGTTGTCATTTATTATTATGAAATTTGTTCAGTGCGTATTTTTAATTTGTTTTTCACAAAATATACATAAAATTTTCGTTCGAGGGGATTTTTGTTTTGAATTCCATTTCTTCTTCTGTTTGTCTTCTGAAACTAACGCCATCTATGTTTTTTACTCTCAACTATCTTCAGTATCTACCCATTTAATACCGTATTTTCAGTGTTCCTAAAACTGATCATCTTGAATACGTAATAAAATAATTCATTTTAAATAAGTCTTATAATCATCACATAAATTTATTTATCATCAATTAACCTACAATGAATAAAGAAATACGTTTTATCGGAATACCTCTACAAAGAATTTCGGAACGTAAGTTACCAAAAGTGAAAGAGGTTATGCGTGTGTTTTTCTACCAACTTAAAATTTTAAAGTATTCAATCAAACAAAGTGCTAAAAATTCAGTTGACCAAGTTATTGAACTGTGGAGAAAAATTAGATTCCAACTAGTGGAGCTCCTAATGCAGTCAAAAATTTCTTCGCTATCACAGTCAATGGTTAAAATTACAAAAAAATTTCGATAAAAAGAATTCAGCGCAAAACCAAAAGGAAATGAAATTTCAGACTGATCTTGAACAATTATTCGACATTGTGAGCGAAAAATCCTTAAAAGTGCTTGATGATAATATTAGAAAGTTGTATTTGGATCAAAAATTCGGTACCCATAAAGAGATTCTTTCTAATAATGTACCTGTATCAAACTTAACCACAACTATGATGGGAATAGATGAGAGTAGTAAGTATCTGAGATATTTAATTATTATAAAGTCAGGTAGTAGTATAACTTTTCATAGATGACTAGATGACATTTGACTAGACAATTTTGGAGTCCTTTCTTAATTATTTGTCATCAAAATGAATAAATTCTATACATTTTCTTCGTTTAATTTATAAAACAGATCTTATTCCAGACTTAGGTCAACCGTCTACCAGTCATGCGATTGTTCCAAGTGAAAAATCAGAGTCGTTCTCTACGTATACATTAAGTGGAGTTACAAATCTTGGATCTGATTCAGAGTATGAACCTCCAATTCCGACAAAACGAGCAAAACTTGATGTCTTAACTCCTGAAGTCATTTTTGGACTCGACCGAGCTAATGTCAGCAGTAGAAATGCGATGTTTATTATTGCTCCGGTTTTACTAGCAGTAGGTATTAAAATTGAAGATACAACGCTCAGTTATAGTTCAATTCAACGAGCTCGTATGCTTCAAAGAGAAGACATTGCTAAAGGACTTAATGACAACTTTAAGACACACGATAAATACGTTGTGCATTGGGACGGAAAAATGCTGAATGACCTTGTTGGATCAAAATCTGTGGAACGGCTACCAGTTATTTTAACTGCATTTGGTACCGAACAATTACTTGGGGTTCCAAAAATGAATTCTGGGACGGCAGACAATCAAACATCAGCCATTTTATCGACATTGAGTGAATGGGGTATTACTAATTATGTTAAGGCGATGTGTTTTGACACGACGGCAGTTAATACAGGTAACTTATCAATGATAATTTAATCTAAAAAATATCTAATTATTAACGTTCTAGTTTAATTTTTATTGCTTACTGAATTTCACTTTTGAAATTATTGAGAATTATTTACTCATTTGGATTTTAAATATAATCTACAATTTGTTGAAAATATTAAATTTAACGATAGTTATCTATTTTCTTTATACAGGAATTCATAACGGTACATGTAAGGCAATTGAAAAGACTTTGGGAAGAGAGTTAATCTAGTTACCATGTCGTCACCACATTTTTGAGATCATATTGAGAAGTGCATTTGAAGTATATTGGCCTGTGTCATCTGGGCCAAACGTACCAATGTTCGGAAGATTTAAAAATCATGGGATGAAATAAATAAAACTAATTATAAATCTGGAATTGAAGATACTGTTGTTGCTGATATCATTTTGGATAAAAAAATGAAATATCTAGTTTAATTGCACAATCCTTACAGGTATGATTTAACTGCGATTTTAAGAAAAAAATTTTCTTGTTTCTGACAAATTTTTAATTGTTTTTGATAGTTACTACAACCCCGAGATGACTATAAAGAATTGTTGGAATTGTCGTTGATTTTCCTTGGAGAAATGCCTCAAGAAGAAATTTTTTCAAACGTCCTGGTGCAATTCATCATGCTAGGTGGATGGCGAAGGCAATTTACAGTTTAAAAATGTTTCTATTCAGAAATGAATTTAAACTTTCTAATAAAGAATTGGACGGTCTTCGGCAAATTTGTATATTTATAGTTACACTGTATTTAAAAGCTTGGTTTTCATCAACTTCTGCAACAACTGCTGCTAATCATGACTTGCAGTTTTTGAAAAATTTATTCGAGTACAAAAATATCAATTCATTGATTTCTTCAGCAACTTGTGAAAAATGATTTTGCATTTATGGTATTTAAGTGATGAACTTGCCATTTTATCATTATTTGACGATACCGTTTCATTGGAAGTAAAAAAATATTGTTGGAGCTGTTAATACTCGTAACGGTACAGATTCTAAAGCTAAAAAATTTATAATTGATAAAAACGATTTGAATTCATTAACGCAAAAAGTCTGAGTGACTTTGTTTCTAAAAAGTCTTTAAATCTCTTTAAAATCTTTGATTTACCATATGACTTCCTTGATAAAGATATTGAATCGTGGCCTACTAATGACAGTTACATTGAAAATAAAGAATACTTTAACCAATTGAAAGTTGTTAATGATTCAGCAGAACGAGCTGTTGCATTAGTTAGTGAGTATAATCAATGCTTGACAAAAATGAAGAGCAATTCCAATACTTATTGCAAATTATCAAAGAACATCGAAAAAACTACCCAAACTGCAATAGAGGAAATTATTTACAGTAAAAGTGTACCGTTATGTTGAAAATATTGAAAATTATATGGCAGTTGATAATTAAATAAATAAATTCTTCGATAAAAAAGTGAAACACATGTGAAACACACTAAATTGAATTATATATTTAAAAAAATGCACTAATTTTTTGTTTTAATGTAATCAAACATGTCCAAGACTAAAAAAACTAATTAAAAAAATAGTTCATAACATATTTCTATTCATAGAAACTCAAATTTGTCTAAATTTCCTTGAAACTCACAGAATAAATTGAAATTTTTCGAATTATTGATCAAAAACTAGAAAAATTGATATGCATTGATGTTTGACGATGAATATCTCGTAAACGCTCAACTTGATCGAAAAATCATAAGAGACCATTTTTATAGAGCAGTAAATTTCCTACAAAACTATGAGTTTCATCATTCATAATGATTTTTTTCATTGAGTTATAAAATTCATAAGAAATAAAAAATTTTCCCAAAAATAATCAAACTTTAACCGTTAATATCTTTTAAACGGTTGGGTTTACGAAAAAAATCGTAAGAGACCTTTTTTGTAGAGCATTCAATTTCCTACAAAATCTAAGGAACAAGATATTTTTTCAAGTAGTTGGAAGCGAGATATAAATTTTTCTATCTGATAATAAGAAAAAATAGAAAACTGTAAGAAGGAGGACCTTCCCGTTACAATTAAGAACTCATGCTTGGAGAGGCTTTCTTAGAGGTGTCTAGGAACCTATTTTTCAGAGTACCAAACGAAAAAAAAAATATTCTTTTTTTTTGAATCACCCTAGTATTCATATATAATGCTTGATATAAAAATTGGTCATATCAAGCTATAATATATTACTTTCTGACTAAAAGTAGTGTTGAAAACTCTGACAGAAGTTGCATGGTCGCTGAATCGTCTCTTTACTGGAGGTTTAAGCTTGTGGTATTAAGCAATAAAACAAAAATTAATTTTTTATTCTTTTAAGCATCTTATTTGATATTGATTTTCAGTTTAGTCAACTACAAAATCAATTTTTGTTTTCATACGTCGTGTTGATTGACGTAAAAATTTTCTGTAAAAATAAAAAGTTGATCAATAATTTTTTCATATTAATACATATAGTCTGGTATAATTATGTAAGTATGATCACACCAGAAAATTTTTTCATGAATATTGATTGTCGCTAAAGATTACCGGAAGATGGCGGTAATGTACATTTTCGACATAAATCAAAAGATCGCGTTACCTGAAGTGATAAAAGCGGGTAATTGAATACTAAACTCGAATAAATCGCACATCTGTAACTTATACAAACTTTCCAATTATTATTAACAGCGAAATATTTCTTTCGTTTCCGTCAGTTCCTCACATTCAATTAGTAGCAGTCGCGAATCTATAAAATCTCTCTTGTTATATACATCTCCTTAGCTCTGCGATCTACATAATTACATAGTTAAATAGTTACACGGATCTATATCAATTCCCGTAGTTATCCCTCTCTTCCTCACTCACTCTCCCAAGCTTACCTTATCTCTTGATTGTTTGTGAGTCAGTTATCGCCGTCGATTCGAATTATCCGAGGTCGGGAGTTAAACTTCTACTTGACTGGTGGTTCTGCCAGCATCTCGTAGCTCCGAGAGTTCGTGTTCGTGGCTTGATGCCTGCTTCTGCTTTTCTAGCTTCTCTTGGTAGTGCTAGTTCCCTAGCTCCTGATACTAAGTACAGTTGGGACGCGACTGAATCTAAACCGAGTAGTTGAAAGTGAAGCAAGCACGATCCTCAAGATAATTTAACTTGGTCTCTGCTTTGCTTTAATATTATCGATAATATTTTCTATCCCACATCCGGTTATTAAATTTTTTTTCGTCCAGACACTTATAACTCGAAGAATCTCAAGAGATCCGAGTTTCTGAGTCCATTAATGGTCTTCCCTTAAATTTTCTTGCTCACTTTATTTTAAATTATAATTCAATTAATTTAATTTAAATCTATCGTAAATTTTTGTCTTTAATGCGATAAAACGAGCGTTTAACTTTTTAATATGTATTTATAGAGACATTTTATGAATAAAGTGTGAACCACCTTGCAAACCGGTAAGAGATAGACTTATCGTACTTAACTGTGATTCATTATTTCAAAGTATTAATATAACTCTACACAGCAAAGTCGATATTCACCCGTTTTTTATTTCTGTATCGTATTTCATGCGATTTTATTAACAATTTTAAATACACTCAGCTAGTACTAAATTGACCGACTTTCTACAGAGTTTAATTGATAAAATAAAAAATTATCCCGCCGTTTATTAACACCGTGAATTAATTCGAAAAGAAAAAAAGAATAGAGACTTAAAAACTATAATCAATATCAATATAAATTAACCTTCTCATTTTCTTGGTATTGTATCGGCGTAACACGGAATTTCACTTTTATAATAATACGCACACATGTTCCGATAGTGGTAGAGGTGTGCACGGATAGATTTATTCATTTTCACATGGAAGCGCCGGCTCATAAACACCGGGTGAATATAAATCGCTCGTTCGTTTACGCTATCTCATGCCGTCCGGTATATCCCAGCGTATAATAATCATAATAATTACTATTATTATTATTACTATAGTCATAGTGGTAGTGGTAGGTGGTAGGATGCAGTAAGTAAGTAAATGTATGGAAAGGAAATGAACGGAAGAAGGAAAAGCTTATATGTTTATGTTATATAGTTGTATGCATACATATGTATACACTTAAATATACTTTATAGAAATAAGCTTATAATGGAGAGGATAAAGTGAAGAAGAGCAATAAAATTGTGATTTAACTGTACAGTACAGTAAACCTTATTCGAGTTCCTTCACGATTTAACGATACAGTTATTCTACAGTCACTGTGAATCTGTGGTATGTTCACGGTATCAGGATTCCTATCAAAATTCAACATTCCGGTTAAACTATTTACTCATTGACCTAGACTAATATAAATATAAATGCAAATAAAAACCAGAATTTAAGGACACTAAAAATTCAATTTTATTCCAATTAAATTTTTAACCTTTTTTTTTCAATAATCTGAATTTTAGTAAATGTTGAAATTGCAATGAAATATTTATGTTTAGGACCGAAAAAAAATTCAACATGTTTCCATAAATTTATTCTGTTTAAATTGGGCAACTTTTAAAACTTCTTAACACTGTAGACTTTTTAAAATTATTTGATAAATTTGAAACATTTTTAATATTCTAGACAGTTGTAGTGTTTCCTGAAGTCTATAAAGTCGTAAGATTTACAATTTCCGTATATCCAACAAACAATATACACTAACGGTAAAATTATGAAACTGAATATAAGTACATGATAGAGCCACAAAGAGAAGTTGTAAAAGTTTTGGTAATGGAAAACACAAAAATAAAAAATGAAAGTTTTAAACATTATTCGGTTGATCTTCAGACACGAAGATTAATTCTCATGAGTATACAACCAAGGTTACAATTTTTATCCATCATACAATCGTCAACCTTGACAGATGATAAATCGACTGTCTCGGCTGGTGGATATTATTAACAATATATATACTCATACGTACACATGTGCTAGTAAAATACCGGGTAGTTTAAATTCCAGGTATAGCGCTTTAACGGTACAGTATTATTATATCTAAATCGGCGGGCATATAGGTACGAACAACAACCACCAGATGCGCCATCAACCATCTCGAGTCTTGTCTAGATATTTGTATCGGCGGGTATGAGACTTGTATCGAAAAATATTTCTGTATGTATGCATAGAATAAAATATCGCAAAAAAAAGAAGCAAAGTAAGCGAAGAGAGCAAAGAGAATGAGAATGTGTTAGGTTGTAGGTTGTAGATATAAAAGCTTTATCACACTTGTTTCATTGTAGCGCCCGTGTAGTCGAGAACTCTGTGTTTGGGCCTTTACATATGACACATCGTTAGGTGCCATGCTCACCGAAACCCTCATACTAAAACCTAAACCCTCTCTACTCAGTAAAGTACAATCGAACCGATACGCGATTCTATGAATAAGGCCGCGATATCCCGCCACTGTTATCTTCATTTTTTTTCCCTTACTACCACGCGATTTATTTCACTCGGTGTTATTGGTATCAACCGTTTTATCCTCTATTAATTGTCGGATCACCAAGTCTGCATTTCATCGGTATTTTTGTCGAATAAAGTAACAATTTTTTATGAATAAAAAAAAAAGTTTTTTTAAACTATTTTGATGTTTTCTGTTTGACTCAATAATCATATTACTACACAGAAAAAAAAAAAATTTCTTGATCTAAGAAAATTATAAGGAAGATCGAAGTTATTTTGGAGCAAGAAGAAATTTTCTTAGCTCAAAAGAATTTAACTTCGTTCAATAAATTTTAACTTTATTCAAAAAATTTTCAAATTTTTCTTAAGATTTTCTTGATTTAAGAAAATTTACGCTTGACTTTTTTGCAAGACTTTTTTTTGTTTCTGTGTAAAAAAGCTTGACAAATTTCTTATTAAATACAGTTATAAGTTGAATATATATTAAATTAATGGAAACTATCAAAGAGATTAATATTTAATAATATAATATTCACTGTCAAACAAATACTCACTGTCAAACAGATACGCAATATATTATTAATCCACTATTGAATATAATACCCCGACAAAAAAATACAATAAATATGTTATAAAGATCTTCGTTAATAGTGAATACATTTATAATGACAATAATTATTATCATCAATTAATACCATTACGATGAGCTTGATAATGGTGAACAATGCATGAATAATATAATGCTCTATCGCGACACGGTTGCTTCGCTTTCCGAGAACTCTTCAATCATCGTCCAATTGCCCCTCACGATTTATCACGCTACTAAACCCTCTGCTCCATCTGCACATTTTACATCTATATCAACATCTACACATCTACATCTATCTATAACTATATCTACTCACTCGGTGTTACTCACATTTATATATCTATATAACATTATTGCAAGTTCATAAAATCAACGCAAATCAACATTAACGTTTTGATATTGATAACATTATCTATTCGCGTAATAAATTACTTTTACTGACGAATCATCTGTATTAATCCTTAATTATGTTATTGAATTATTAACAGTATTTATCATTATCACCATTAGATTGCATTATATTTGAGTACGATAGTTTGAGATTACACTGCAGAATATTGATTTGAGGAAACGGAGCCACGAGTATATATATAATCAATGTAAGGTTATTTGTGAAACAATTTCAAGAAGAGAAGCTAGATTAGGATTTGTAAGATCGAGAGTGTAGTCATCTGGCTACTTCACATTATAGATATAGATATGTAGGTGTATAGCTGATCTAGATGTGGATGGTTTGCTGTAGCTGACCGGGAATGCGGGCAACTTGATTGTGGGATGAACCGAGTTATACTAACGATGGCTTTTGTCCCTTCTGTTCTGTATAGTACAACTATAACTATAACTATATAATATATATAGGATTGAAACGATATATATATAGTATACATAATACACAAGTTTGAGTAAGAGCTGAGAAATGTCGAGGGGAAAATTCAGACACACTGCTATAGTTCTCTACTGTAGAGGTTCTATACCGAAAATTAAATGGAATGTCGGAAAAGCTTTTTATCATTCTGTGTATTTCAATGCTATTTCGTTAGCTTTAACATTTATATTTTGTAAAAGTAAATTTAGAAATTGCATTACAAAATTGAAAATTTTTATTCCAATTTAAAGATTTTAGTTATTATAAAAATCACTGTGCATTTTGAATGTCAGCAAGTAGTTAAAAAGTTTTACAATACTTGAAAAGAATGATTAGTGTCATTTTGATTGTAACTATAATGGTTAACTAGGAATTTAAGTTGCGTGTACACGCGCGTGCTCTAATTCTGAACCAATAAGGAATCAGGGGCCACTTTTTCGATCAATATCCATATAATTTCAATACTAAATTAACTTCACTTTACCATCAATTTTATTTTTTAGGAAAACAGTAAAAGAATAACAAAAGAGACAGACATCTTCTTTATCACTAAGAGTTAAAGTTATTTCCCATAAAAACCTAACAGATGGCGTTCAAAATTTTTTCCTACTCTTAATAAATGTATCCATCGAATCGAAACTAAATCTACGTTAACTCTATGAATTTTAGACAGAGTATATAAACAATTGCAAACATAAAACGTAAAATTTATTGAGTGTGAAAATGGATTTATTGTTTTTTTTTCTACTCTACGTTTTATATTGTTTATTCTACATTTCATTTCGATTCGTACATCGGAGAATTACGTTGTTGAAATTCGATCCGATTGTAGATGGAAAAAAGAGTAAAGAAATAATGAAAAAGTAAACAAATAAATAAATAAACATATAAAAAAAAAAAAAAAAAAAAAAAAAAAAAAGACGGGATGGTATCGATATTTTTATACGATTGGAATTTTCAATTGAATAGATACAGAAACCTATAACCACGTTTCGATCTCATCTGTTTCTACTTGGCTGTTTTTTCTCCCGATTCATTGCCTCGCTATTCGTATCCGATATGTGTCCCATTCTCTGCTATACTTTCTTCAGGTTGTTTTTTTCCGTTCTACTGATTTTTATTTATTTATTTTAGGTTAATGTTTTTCTGTTATACGGATTATTTTTTAGTCCTTCAGAGACATTTTTATTTTGGGATGCGATACACGCGTTTCACCAATACTCCTGAATTGGTCGGTATCATATAGTATAGGAGTAATAGTGATGGCGAAGCTCGTCGACTCACGTTGGGATCACGTACGTCTGCTGTACGTATTGATCACACGCTCGGTTGCACCCGTGAGAATTTCAACGGGTCATTACGCATATATTGACTCCGGATATCCGCGTCTTTCAGTATAAAATGTCCTCCAAGATTATTAGTCTTATTTCATGGATTATATGTTATTTTACTCACATATAGTGGACAACAAGTGCATAGATAAATTTATTTATAGAAAATTTTTATTTTGTCAATGAATAAATTCTGTAAATTTTTAATTTTTCATTTCAATGAAAGCACTTTTTGAACTAGAAGCGACAAAAAAAATAATTTTTTTTTTTTTTTTTTTCAAGTATCACTGGGGTCGGAGAAATGTTTACGAGCTAAATCAATGCTGTCAGCTTGTTTTCCATCAATTAGTTTTTAATGGTCTCTGTACGCTGCATGTCAATTTGCTATTGAAACGCCAGTCGAATAAAAAAGACACTTTTATCTTTGATCATCGATATATCCCGAACTAATGATCGTACATTAAATTAAAACGTCGTTTAACAATCTCCAATACATTTCTTTCAAGTGTTTATCAATAGTTTTTAAAATTTCCAAATTTTATTTATTTATTTTATTTTGATTGAATAGCTTTAAAGAAATAATAAAAAATAATATAACCAAGCGACCTGATTAATTTATTTTATAGTTGTTTTTTTATCTGATTTTTCTTGTATACGAGTAAGTCGACATCAAGAAGTGACCTCGAAAATCCGGATAATCGCATTGATTCGATCGAAATACCATTAATTCGACTACGACTAGATTTTACTAGAAAGAACGTTGGGTAAGCGTGGGCCTGGTATTGGGTTTGCTGTATCAAAGGTCGGATTGGAATCGCGGTTCATGTTTATCGCGACATAAATTTAGCAAAATCCTTATTCCGAGTAAACTGGAATTCAAGCGCTCTCCTGAATTAAATTGAGATTTTCCCGGTTAACTGTTACTTTCTTTTCATACCCTACTAACCTTTCTTTAATTCATTAAGTTGTCATCGTATAAGAGATAAATAATGCGTAGTAAACTTACTAATAAAAAGGTTATTTTACGAGAGTTTTATTTATAAATAAGTGAATAAAATACGCATAAAATTTATTTTATTTCTTCTTTAAAACAACTATAATCACAATCTCTGAAATTAAGGTTGTATTAAAAAAAATTATGAAAATTAAATTGTCAGACATCTGACAGTTTTTTTTATTAAAAAATTTATCAAAATGCAATTTTTTTTTAATTTTCTTACTTCTAATTTAGTTAATGAAAAAAATTAAAAATTTTTGAATGTCATAAAAATTTTGCATAAATTCAAAGATCTCTATATAATTTTTTGTGTTTTGAATGAAACGAGAAATAAGAAAACTTTATAAATACAAACTTGATTTATAATATTTTTAATATTTGATAAATCATAAAATATTTTTTATAACATATCATATCCATTTTACTTTTATAAATATCTTATTTTCATTTTTAATACCCTTGTGATGTGATACTCATATCGCAAATAAGATTTCGCTTCTGAAAAATAAAGTCGACTTATTTTTATTAAAAATAAAATAAACTTGAATAAATTACAAGTGAGCTTGCCAAAAATATGTGTTCAAAGAGGAGTATAAAAGCTAAAATAATAGCGTTAAAAATAAATAAAAATTAACGAAACAAAAAATGTTGAAATAAAGTTTAGGAAGTTTTAGCATTTTAAAATAAATACCTACAGAGATTAAAGTAGAGAGGGTATATAAACTAAAAGACTGACTCACATCTTACATTAGGAGGCATGTGTAACCGTGTAACTGGCTGACTGCCAACTAAAAGCAACATCTTAAATTCTATCTACCTGTGTATTTCCCCTTCGGTGCAGTTTAAGACTGCACAAACAATTCACCGAGATTCGAGTAATCATTACTGCATTATTAACTAAATCATCAATTTTCTATTTCACACTAATTTCCGCTACCTGGCCTACATCCTACATCCCCCTCGATACTTTTACTCTATTAATAAATTAACTGTGTCTGCAATTTACTATCATTCAATAAATTAGTATTATTATTAAAGTTATCACTATTATATTAATTAATAGCCACATATATCTTTAATTAAATAATCTCTCCAGCTAATTACCGCCAATTATTAATCATCATGCTGTTATTACGATTACTATAAATATAATATTTTTCTAATTTGTATAATACAATTAAACTCGGTCAACAATGTTCAATTGACCTACAGGTGTTTTCAAATTATATTATAACAGTTAATTAACTAACAAATTATTCTATATTTTGCTATTACTTCGGTATTGACTTATCATTAAGTTACAAATCATTTCATTTCATTTTATAATTACAATTTTAGCAGAAACACTGAAAAAATATTTATTTATGTCATAATACAGCGTTTTCTGACAGCGACGATATTTCGATATGAGCTTAAGGGTTGTGTAATTTTAACGTCCGAGGTGTAACCGAATGTGACTTTTTTACAATTTCTCTCAATTTCGTTTGGGTGTATACGAAAAGTTTGTAAAAAGAAGGAGGGAGTAAAACTTCATGGCCTAGGCCATGAAAAAAAAACGGTATAGTAGAATCTCTAGAGAAGAGTCCCTTTACGGACGTCACTCAGCGCTCAAAAGTTGAACTTTTGGAGCGAGTATAACAAAAAATAGTTAATTCAAAACAAATATTCTTGATTCAACAAAATGTTTTAAAATTTAACATTTTCGATTAAGAGAATAACATTTTCGTGAGATGTAATCAAATTCTTTTCCGAAAAATGCAATTTCCTTAAATGATTAATAATTCTGTTTTATTTTTTTTTATTTTATATTCTTGTTTTGAAAAAAAATTTTTTCATTTAAGTTATCAAAACAAACATCTGAATATTTCAAATTAAGAGTAAAATTTTCACGATAATATTTTTTTCGAATCAAGTTATTTTTTTTTCAGTATCTTTTCTTTTTTGGGAATCAAAAATTCAATTTAGAGCAATTAAAACATCAACAGTAAAACTTATACATTTTATGTTATACATTTTTCCCTTGTTACTTTATACATAGAATTTTATATAAATACCACGCCATCGTTTCAAACTCCACGTAGATAAAAAAAAAACCATTTAACATAGATAATTGAAAAATGTTCCGCACTACCAAAAAAAACAAATAGTATCGGACAAAATTTAATCTAATCCACTCTAAAATATTAATTTGGTCGATAAGATGATGACAAAGAGAAAAATGTGGTAAGAGAGCGAAGCTGCAGCAAAGTTAGTATCCTGCGGCGAAATTTCTTTTCGATTTAAAACTATATATAGCGGTTAGGTCGACGTCATAACCGCGTTGTCCTTGTCGTCGTCTTCACCATCTTTTCCCTTAACTTCTCACGTCCAACCGGGTTTTCTCCTTCTCACGGTAACAGACGTGCAATAAAATCGTAGTGCAGATAGGTAGATAGAAAAAAAGGTCAAAAAATGAGAATAAGAACAAGCTTAAGACGAAAATAAGGTAAGAAAGTCCTCGGTGAGAGGTCGACGACTCTCTTTATCGAACGCCCTAAGTTTTTTTTACTTTGCCATTATTTTTTTTTTATTTTCATTACATCTATTTCTCTTTTTTTTTTAAAAAAAAAAAAAAAAAACGCATCTCATTCCCTAGACATCTATATCCATCTACACATATATCCTGGATGTATACAGCCTTACATCTTTAACATTTACTCAGCTTTCTTTTGCCGATGGTTCTTATTCTCTTTTGTTCTTTATCTACCTGCGCATATTTGTCGACGATTTGCATGATCGAATCCCGCGCCGCGTATCCTTGTTTCGTTCTACACCCGTTCATATATACATACGCGGCTCGTAACGCCCCGGGTGCTGCTGTGTGTGAGCGTGCTAGCTCGCAAATCACAGCGAACACTGAAATTTATTACCCTACTCTTTTTCTTTTGCCCTGACTTTTGTGTCTTATTTTTTATCATTATTATCATCGTAATATTTTTTTTTTATATTTATTGTACTTTTGTTACAAACTTAAAAACTACTTTTAAACTTTTTTATTCAAATATTATTACAGAAACTTTAAGTTAACTATTTTGGGATACTTTTCGCGGTTGTTAAAATAAATAATATATAAATAAAATGTTGTATGATAAAAATAATTTAAAAGAGCTCTTAACTCGTTAAAAGACTTAACGTTAGTGGGTTTGCTTCGCAAAAGGGTGAGAATGGATAGGAGCAAAAAATTTCCTGATGGAAAAACAATGTATTGGTAAGGAAGGCAATGTCCCAGACCGCGGCCTTGATTATAATTATTCCAATGCAATGAAAATGTCGAGAGTACCAGCATAGCAGAGAAGGCTCCACTCTATGCATTCTACAGCCATATATATTGTAGATATAAATACATATATACACATACATATGTGTTTATAGTAGCAGGCCTCACTAGCCGTGGTTTAGTTCGCCACATGAGTGTGGGTGTCTTGGGCACGCGGGCAGGAAATTAAATGAACGAATACTCCACCTACGTGAACTCGGGCATCGATCGTCTGACAACAAGAACATGCGGTTTAAGTTGTTACTCTAGACGTATAAATATATCTATATATATATGTGTATTTATATATATATAATAATGTAATGAAATGAATGTATATAAAACAGAATAATCTATATTTTGCATACTCGTGAATGTCGAAGCAGATATTGGTTTTACTTTTTGTTTTATTCAACAACATTTTTATTTCCAATCTTTTGTATTCCACGATCAACTTGATATGAGGTGAAGAGAAATATTCAAATAAACACGCGATCAATCGGAATTATTTAGTTATAAATAAATACTCAAATTTGACTACAGAGAGTAATAATAACTTAAAGTAATTAAATTATTTTGAAGATTTTCATTGTTTTAAATCAAGTAAGATTTACTTAAAGCGAGATAAATTTTTCTAATTAAGTCAAGACGATTAAGCTCTTAAGAGTAGCTTCGAACAGAAAACTAAAAAAATTATATTTTTATGAAATAAAATCCCAAGTATTGATTTTTACAGTTTTTAGGTAAACTTTTCTAATTTTCTTTTCGAGGCATCCAACTTTTATAAATGGTACTGTAATTTGTAATTTTTCAATTACTTTTTATTTATTTTTTTCTTCCGTGTAATGTAAAGAATGATTTACTAAATTAATGGTAACAGGTAGCCTTTAATAAGTCTTGTTCTTATGCTTATATTATGCGAAATAACGCTCGAGAAATTAGTCGACGAGACCTTGAGTAGTTGGTTTGTTATTTTTATTTCAAAAGTAAAGTAACAATGGTAGTTTAAAGGTAAAAGGTACGGTAACAGTACAGTAAAGTTCAGTAGCTACAGAGACGCGGAGAATGTCTCAAGGCTTTCCACCAAATGACCGGTATCGTGAATAAAAAGAATGAATAGCGACGGATGATGAAGCGCTGTGTACAGTTGTATAACTCTTGTTTTTATTTTTTTGTCTATTTTATCTCTTATTATTATGTATTTGTGTGTTTTATTTTACTGTTTTTATTATTGCCATTATATTTCCGCATGGAGTCGGTTACAAAAAGAGAACGGATGTTGTTATCGAATGTCTGATATCAGCTGGTGTATGTCTATGACAACCGAGCGAAAATTCCGATGCTAATCCTCGTCAAGTTACCTTTACCTTTAATGTCGGGTAATTTCCCTTCTGTCGTTTGCCATTACGTTCAAATATTTCCTTTGATACACTATGGCTTATTTATATTTTATATATTAAGTTTAAAGATAGCTTGTCATTATCACATCGATGTTAATAATACTTGATATTTAATTACAAAATAATTATCAAATTTAGCGAGGATGAAAATTACGGAAAATTTATGCCAAAATTACCGCGCTCGTGTTATATCCTATTTACAAAAAGACCAATTTGTCATTCTAACATTTTAAAATCAATTTTTTTTTTTATTTCTTTCCGAAAATAAATTTTAAATTCAAGTTACATAACACGAGCATGTGTCATTAAGTATTCACATTTTTCTAAATGTCAGTTTAAACTTACAAAAATACAACTATTACATCTAAAATTAGTGAGATGATATTTTCAAATTAACATTCTTAAAATCATTTTAAGCAAGTTAATTTAAAATGTGTGAACCTCTAACATAACTGTTACTCAGTTAAATTTCCTGTTATACTTTTAGTGTTTTTCTTTGTGACTAAAATTAACAAAAATAAAAGATCAAGCTTACAAAAACATGACGTATATTAATTCAAGAAAAATGATATGTTTTTTATTCTTTCTCAAACATAATGACTTGGAGTAATATTCGAGAGTTATTTTCCATCTTTTACCACCCTAGGATGTATAAAGTAAAAGTATATATACCTATGTGCAGCGACACCCTTCTTTCTTTGGGTCTTTCTTTCAGCATTACTTAAACTTCACTCTCGTGACCCCATTGCCACCCAGCGCGCGTTCCGTCTCAAGAGGGTCGTTATCCCGAACAACAAGAGGTTTAAGAATAAAATCGAGCTCTCCACGATTAACTCAACACTTTACTCAGTGGTCTTTTACCATTATTTTTAAAAAACACCAAATACCATACTTGCGGGGAAATACCTACCAGCGAAAACAATAAAATGTTTTAGCTTAAATACGCCTCAAACTTAAACACTTTCTTTTACTTTATTTTATTTTTCCTTTGTACATCACCATCTCTGAAATTTATTTATTAGTTGTTTTTTTTTTTTTTTTTTTTTTTCTATTCATTGCTATTATTGTTAAAATTTTATCGTTTTTAAATGTACTGCAGACTTTGTCAGTAATAAATCATGAGGTGTGAGAAATGAAACGGGACCGAGAGGCGGTTGTCATGGCGCTTCGTTCCGGAACGACTCGAGAATACAGAAGTCGTATATATCTATATATAGTTAAATAATTGTAATGTAAGTAGTAGTAGTATCAGTAGAAGTAGCTTCTAAGAGAGTGAAGAAGAAAATTAGGAATTTCACAGGCATAAGTACAGCATATAGTGTAATTTAGATCGCTCTTTGCTCACTACAGCAAGTTTCTTTGAAACCTTCACCTTATATTCTCATCAGCTCTTATATCTACCGAGGATGATTAACGTACTTCTCTTACACCTAGCTCACTTCCTATTCCTCCGTATTAAACTCCTTTATTGCTATTTAATAATAAATATTCCTACAAGCAAACTATTTACTCTGATTAAATAATCAGAGTAACTTATTTTTCAATTAACTCGAGCTCTGATAACTTTTAATTACCATACGATCTATCAGCATAAATAAAGATTTATTATTTTTGAATACTGTCACATGTAAATGGAAGATAAATAAACCTCGGAGATAAAAAAAATTCCGATTTATCTATATAAGGTGTTTATAAATCACTTAAATTAACTTGACTGTCTCGGATCTGGCGAGCGAAATAAGAGAGAGAGAGAGAGAGAAGAGTATTTGCACGACGATATCTGAGTATGGAGCTCAGCATCAGGCAGTCAACCAGTCAGCCGCAGAGAACCTGATGTTAGAGTGGGTCAGGGAGTTTCAACTGAGCAGTACATGTCTTGTGTCCGTGGACATCCTTTATTACTCCCATTAGTCTTATTGCAATCCCGGCAATTCACTCGACAACATAGTCAAAGTTGTCTAGACAAACCCGTTTTCACCGAGATTCCAACCGCAAAACCAAAGCATTAAGAGTCTTCGTCGAAAATCTTACACTCTGACGGCATTTTCTTAACGACTTAGGTCAACTCTTTTTACAAATTCATTTATTACAATAGACAACTGTAATATTAAAAACCTCTATTCATACACATTGATTCTAACTCGCCAATAAAACACGTACAAAAACTCAAACAAAGGTAAATCGCTATCTTTTTGTCTCTTTTATCTGGTTTAATGTCTGTGTCTCTTCAAGTTGATTTCCCCACAGACCAAAAAGCTAGATTTCAAAGTCGAACTGCAAGGAATACATTTTATTCTATTTCTGTTTTGTTTTACTTTTATACCCATCTCTCCTCTCTTTTGGTCTCTATCTACCTCTAGTTGTTTATTTTTGCACAAGGTATCCGTTCGCAGAAACGTGGTTGTAGTTGTGTCGTTTTAAACAAAATTGTCGTCACTATTGAGTCGTTGAGTCGAGATTGTGTGCTTTACAGTCGACTCTAGTTCTTAAACGGTGCGTGTTTTGGATGCGCAATAAGAAACATTAGTTTTCACATATGTGAGCAACTTTAGACAATGTTATTCTGTAATGTTTAAACAGAGTCGACTGTACTCCATTGCTACATGTCGCATGGCTACTCAGTTGTAATGATGCGCTTTCCAAACAATTTACTGTCCAGCTTTTTTCTATTATTCTATTAAATTGTTAACTTCCGTTCACTAGTTTGTATACAAATTTTACAGTACATAGAAAATATCTATTACAAGTTAAATGATGCCTCATTTAAACTTCTAGGAATAGTAGGTATCGATAGATTTTTATTTCGTAGAATGTCTTCATGTTGATCGCGAGTTTCAATAAATAATGTTTAATGTTATTAATTATTTAGTGGCATAAAAACGTTGTCGGTTGAAATACCTTCTTCTTTATATGACTTTCCGATATCTCCTGAATTTCTCGCTTCCTATTCACACCCTTCTATCATCAAACTTCCGTTCATATCGACAGCTTTCTCGCGTATATGTACATCCATAGATATATACGTACATACTACTTTGGCCTGGTCTGATCTGGTCTGCTCTACTAGTTACTACTATATCCCGGTACGGCGATGTATACCAACTCCGGGTATAGTACTATGTACGTCTCAATGAACCGCAACACGATTGGCAGTTCGATACGTCGGCCATTGAAACGCAAGATAAATCGAGCTGTCGACAACTTCTTCGTATTATTTTTATTTCTCTCCAACACTTTTCTCTTTTCCTGTCTTCTTTGCTCTAATTCTTTCTACTCTTTCTCCTCGTCTGGTATTTTTGTCTTTTTATTTTATTTTTTATTTCAATTTATCTTCTTTTACACAAATTAACTCTTAGCTTTTAATTTATTATCACGAGTAAAGTCTTTAGAGTACTAACATATATACATAAAACGATAATCCGCGACTAATTAAATCAATTATTTAAAACAAAAAGATTTTATAAAACAACAACTGATAGTTTGATTAATAATATTTGCAATTACATTTATATTATATTTTATATGATATATCTTTTGATGAAAAAATACCTGTCAAAATTAAAATGAACCATTGAGCGACTCGTTCTCTTTGTTTTGTTAACTGTGAAATTATTTTGTATTTAATTAAATGGAAGCAGAGCGAGTAAAATAAAAGGTTTAAAAATATAATAAAAGTATATAACGTTAACTAAAAAGAGGGTAAAAAAAATTAAATGAAATCAAAACAAACAAGTTATGTCGAGTTTAACCAAGTGAAACCGTGTTAAACACTCGAGGGTTGAAAGTCACACAAAAGTATTATTCATAAGCGAGTATAGTTAACAGGATGAGCTTGAGTTGAGCGGTCATTTAGATTATTATCATAAACTTTATATTTTAAATAAAAAAATATTATAATCACTTGTTATAAAAATGCATGCTACGGCGATAATG
This sequence comes from Cotesia typhae, assembly GCF_013202065.1. Classification (NCBI taxonomy): domain Eukaryota; kingdom Metazoa; phylum Arthropoda; class Insecta; order Hymenoptera; family Braconidae; genus Cotesia; species Cotesia typhae. The sequence goes on along the minus strand of NW_027423757.1, from coordinate 5,555,779 downwards.
AGCTCGTAAATAAACAGGTCCGAAAAAGACAACTTTTTAAGCTACCTTTTCTCTTTTACATACATCATATACATTATACACATAGCTAAAGTAACTACACATACATAATATATGTACACACTTGGATAGTCTTTAATCTTACACAAAGCACATTGTTTAAGGAAACTTTACTCTGATATTAAGTTGCTCGAGTAAATTTAATAGCTACTTACAAATTTTTTTTTTGTAATTAATAGATGCCATTATTATTTATTTTTTTTTACTGCAAAAAATTTTAAAAAGTAATAACTAATAAAAGCGAAAAAATCGTGACTGAAAGTATGTCCCTAAGTGAAATAAAAAAGTAGAGGGGGTTATGGGGCCAGTGAGGTGTAGCGGGGTGTGATGCGCAAGTTGGATAAAATAGCGTGAGCAAGTGAACGAGAGATATAATAGCAAGTGTGTTGTGTGGGTAACGAGAAAGAAAATAAAGGATAGTGATACTTAGAGTATACAGAGGAAGCTTGCGTGAACACGACAAGACAAATACAAGAGGATGAAGATTAATGTTGCTTGACGCGACCATGGCACCAGTTGTCTGTCTCGTGAGAAACTATCTTTCGGCAGTGCACACCCCGTGTTACAATTCTGACCGCCACTCGACCCAATACCTATATCTATACTCTAGTAGTTCTACACATAAGTCTCGATCGATCTTGTATAATATACACATCTATACACACACTCTTATTCTTATCTCCCTTTAGTTTATTACAGCGCACATAACAATGCCCACATGTCACCAGAAATTATCTCTCAACATGACCCATGTTATGACCAACTAATAAACATTAATATGATGCCCATCATCTTTCAAATTATTTCTCCCTTCTAACGCTTTATCTAATTAACTATTCTAGAATATATTTTTTTATTAATAAAAATGATTATTTAATACAATAATTATATGCCTCTAACACGAAATGTAGAGGCTAAGTTTTACTACCGCTTTAAATAAATTTTAAAAATTTATAGAATTAAAATTATTTAAACTTTAACTCAATTAGTTTATTAATTTTTGTTTACAGATTCGTGAGTCGGCGTGACATGGATGTGAGTTTCACGAACGTGTTAGAGGGGGCTCGCCAGTACTTTCAGGGACTGCCCGCGCCAAGTACATTAACAGTACCACCTATATCCTCGTCCTCGTCATCATCGCTGTCGTCGTCATCGGATAAAAATAACGAGAGTAATGGATACACGAGCCAACAGCACTCTAAAACACCCTCCAGTGATTCAAGGTACGACGAGAATAAATCAACTGACGCTAGAGACACTGATTCGTACTGGAATTCCACAAACAATCCGAATGAATTACGGGCTATTGTCGAACCTTATCCACCTCAACCAACGCGTGTTGAGGTATCAGATACGAGGCCCGAGGACGGGGGACCTGATGGTGCTCCCAATAACAGTAAAAATCTAACAGAAATGCAACCGCCAAGTAGGCCTCAGTCCCAAAACGTTACAGCTGCCAGTCCGTCCCCTAAGCTGCTGCACCAACTTGAGCCGCAGCTTAACCCACCACACTCGCCGCCCGTCTACCAGCAGCTCAATACTGTGTCGAGAAACTCCTCATATCAGACTCCTGAGATGTATAATTCACACTCGAATTATCACCCCAATCATCATCACCAGTCGCCAAGCACCACTGGTCCAGGTGAACGTCCACCTTCCGCCCCGATAGTTGCTGCCGCAGCGGCAGCAGCTGCAGCGCAAAGGACGCAGTACTACCCTCGTTATCATCATCCAGACATAACTAAAAGTGCTCCAGTTCCTTTTTCGCAGAGCAGTATTTATCAATCGCCACAAACGGCTATTTATACGCCGCCTTCCGTGGCTCAAATTCAACAACAACAACAACAACCACAACCACAACCTCAACAGCCCCAACAACAACAACAATCGCAACAGCAGCAGCAACAACAACAACAACAACAACAGCAACAAGAACAACAGCAACAACAAGAACAACAACAACAACAACAACAACATCAACAACAACAACAACAACAACAGCAACAGCAACAGCAACAACAACAACAGCATCAACAACCACAAACTAACGTAGATACAAATCAACATCACCAACCGTCTAACTACCCGGCATATCAAGAAACAAACAACAATCGCGACCAGTCAAACCGTCCAGGACTGCCTCAAAATTCAAACAATCAACCGTCATTGTTACATCATCAAATAGATGTAACGCATTCCACAACAGGGACCTCTTCAAATCCTTGCAGTTCACGACACGGCAGTCAGAGTCACATTCCTTCCTCGCAGCGTATTCATCCGGGGCACGTACCATCGTCACATTTGCCGGTGGCATCAGTACCACCACACCATCATCATCAGCAGCAGCAGCAACATCAACAACATCTGCAAAACCAACATCCTAGTCGAATGAATACGTCATCCCATATCACCTCTAATTCGTATCCCCGAGCGACAAATCCTTACCCGTCGGCTCATCCTCCCCCGATGGTAAATGTAAATCAACAGCAAATGCTACCACTCTCCTCGTCATCCACCTCCTCTTCCTCGTCGTCATCAACAACATCAAGTTATCATTCAGCGACGGCGGCTTCACCTCACGAATCGAATCATCACGCCAGTCCATCATCCCAGCGGCAATCACCGCACGTTACAGTTGCCCACAATCCACACAACGCCATTTCTCCTCATCACCATACTCCCTCGCCCCACCATCATAATACCACACCCTCGCCCCACAACACCGGAAATTTCCAGCCTCATTCGCCGACCTATCCGCCCCCACCGCTACCAACTCGCTCCCCGGTTCATCCGTATGGACTTACTGCCGTGTCCCAGCAACATCATCGACCACCTTCAGCAAATTATCCTGCCAGCGCTTATTCGCCGCATCAGCACCAGCAGCAACAGCAACAGCAACAACATCAGTCTTCGTATCATTCCTACCAAAAGAATCCGCAAAGCGGCGTTTATTCCCAATCAGCACCACGATCGCAGCAACACCACCCGTACAGTCAACAAACATTAAACCAACCGACACCGCCTCTACCGCCAGCATCGACTAGTTCCACTAGCAATCATTTAAATGGTGTCTCTCCTTATCTGACATCGCCCAGTAAATCAGCTGATATTTACAATGGTGGCACTATTGATCCAAAACGAAATACTACTATTCCTGCTAATCAAATTACATCTTATAATAATAATAATAATAATAATAATAATAATAATAATAATAATAATAATAATAATAATAATAATAATAATAATAATAATAATAATAATAATAATAATAATAATGGTAATAACAACAACAATAGTAATAGTAGCTCATATCGTATGCCAGCAGTGTCACAGAGGAATACCAACACGCACAATTTACCCATTACTGCGGTATCGTCTTACCACTCAAATAGAAATTCACGAGAAGCTGTTGGTAAAGCTCAAACTATTTCACGACAACGTGCCCCAATGATTGTACCGAGTAGTAATAGCAATAATAACAATAATAGTAACAGTAATACTATAAGTAGCGGCAGTGGAAGCAGTTCAGTATCACAGTCAACGGTACATTCTCCTCGAGGAATACCTACGTCAGACTATCAATTAGATTCGTCATCAAATCTCATTCATCCTGTAACCACTGCAAGTTCCGGCTATAATAACAACAACAGTGTAAACACCTCATACAGTGGTTCAAATTACAGGAATTTAGCGACAACCATAGCACCGAGTCACCATGGTAATAACTCTAGCACAACGGTAACATCAATTGGTGTGCCAGATCGTTCTTCAGCGCCGTCCGCCGTTACAACAATACACGCACGTCCGTCTTCCGATCCAGCGACTAAAACCAGTGGTGCTTACCAACACTCTGCTTCTTCTTCGTCATCCTCAGTCACAAATACCGCTGAAAATTATGCGTACAAAGATTATTCATACAGCAACTCGTTACCGCCAACAAATAGTCAATCGGGAGTAAGCGGGATAAGATCAACAGCACAGTCATCCTCGCTTCCAGCAAATGGACTACCTCTGCGCAAGCGAGAATCACCTCTCGATTTGTCTGTCAAGACTATTAAGACCTCAGCAGACTCGACTGCTCGCGATGACTTTGACAATGGATCCACAGATAAACAAGTCAGCAGCAGTAGCAGTAGTAGTAATAATTCGAGAACCACTGTCGGCAGAAATAACATGCTCCCGCCGGCAGTACAACCAGCCGGAGCGACTCCTTACGTCACGTACGACTCAAGAAGAAACTCCGTTGCTTCAAGTCTCAGGCCGTCGACCCCGCAAATGCCCGTTTGTGCACCAAAAGTCGACTTTCTTCCCAACTTTAACTCGACGCCGCTGCAACGCCATCATCACCAACATCAACAGCAGCAGCATCATCAACATCAACTAAGTCAACAGTCCAATCACATGACGGAAAGTCCGCTGAGACGTAGTTCGTCTTATCAGCAGTTATACGTACCACAGCCACCTCAGCATCAAAATTCAACGCCTTTACCTAACATGTCAAGTTTTAAAAAGTCTTTACTGCCCACCGGTGGTCCATTATACGACATCAAAGGACCCTTAACTTCTTCCTCTTATTCACCAATTAACAGTGACTCTTCAAACAGTTCACGGTCGTCGTCATTCAGTCGGTACACTCCGGCAGTTGATCCAGCCAGGCCACCAGTACTTCCGGTTCACGATTATCCGCCGTCCGATAATAAGTATTACATGGATAGTAGAAATAAACAACAACATCCTCATCAATCTTCTTATCATCATCCACATCCTCATCCGCATCAGAATCCTCACGCTATTCCTCAACACCAACATCATCCGCATTCTCATCATAATTATCCATCGGCGACGCGTGATAGAGTTCCTGTAAAACGTCCCGGTGAGCCGATATCGATGAGTGGCTCTGAACCCGGATCAACTGAAGCGAAACAGCCGCGTGGAGAAAACTGGAAGGCTATTATTGACAAAGAACTCCAGCAAAAGTTAGAAAAAGCACGTATACTACACGAGCAACAAAAAAGATATGAGATGACCTTGCCGCGGGCAATGCCAAATGGGACATTGGTGGCGCCGTCTCCGTTTAACCAAAGGGACCATCCTGCTTGTCCGGCACCACCAAAGAAACACACGGCTTTCTGTGATAAACGGGCGTACACTGAGTCCACCAAACTCCCGAGAGATTCAAATACTATGTCCTACAATAGTAGTAGTAGTAGTAATATTAATAATCATAATAGTAGTAATAATAATAACAATAGTAATAGTAATAATATCAATATAATGGGTCCTCATACCGGCGAAAAGTCGCCTCATTCTAACGCGACTCAGTCGTTAGGGCAACCGACAGCTAGTCAAATGGCTTATCCTTCTTCTGGTTATCCACGTCAAAGTCTGAAATCACCTTACCTCAGTGTACCATCACAATCGCTGGATCAACCCACCAACAACACAGGCGCTGATAAACGCGTGCTTAGTTTGTTGAGAAATAGCCTTGAAAACAAACAACAGAGGGAAGAGCAGCTCAATAGTCAGCAGCCTATTTTGGTTAATCATAGTCAACAGAGTTTCCAAAATAAGGTAATAGTTTGTTATTAATTAAGAAGATTGGGTGTGATAAGAATTCTGGTTTATTATTTTTAGAAGAGAAAAAATTTCTTCTGAAGAATATGGCATTCTTGTGACAAGAAATAAATTTTTAAATTTTTAATAATTTTATTTCTTAATTAAAAAAATCCAAATTTTTCTCGCAGTAACTTTCTGTTGAAAAAAAATTTTTTATTTTTTTATTTTTTCAAGAAATAAAATTATTAAAAATTTATTTCTTCTCCAAAAAATGTTTAATTTTATCAAAAGAAGTTTTTTCTCTGCATAAAGTGTGAAAATTTATTGTATTTAAGTTTTCGAAAAGTAATTAATTTCTTAACATCCCCGCTCAATCCTCAATTTTTCCTCAATAAATGTATAAAAGAATTTATTATTAATAAATTTTTTATGGTAGGTGGTGGCGCCAGTTGAGCCGAAGACAAACATAGGTAGACACAATCTATCGCCATTTACAGCGGCGAGTTTACTCGAGCGTAATAGCAATACGCCGCCGCATTATAAGTTCCATGTGCCAAGGGCAGTAGACTCGATCACTCAAGAAACTCCCCGCAGCTTATATGCCTCAAGGGTTAATTCATCGGCTACTCTACCTGCGGGTAAAGAGGCACTTTTGGGACCCAGAGAACTTGAAAATCAAATTCACCGTGATAAGGACGATAGCCTTGCAGCTATCCTTGCTGCTAAAATTCGCACCAAAGCCGAGTTGAAGCAGGTCAGTATATTAATTATTAATCTTAAAGCTTGTTATCAGAAGATTAAATTTATTCTAAGTGATGAAGATAAAAATAATAATTTTTTTTTTTACACATAAGTTTATTATTATTTTCTGTGTAGGTTGGAACTGGTCAGTTTGCATCAAAACCGGTGTTACTATCTCAAGATACAACACCTAATGGTGAGCATCAATAACACATGTTTACTCTCATGTTATAATTAAATGCCTGCTCTGAGCGGACTATCAAGATTATACATTATTTATTATTTCCATTATATTTAGCATGCACACTTGTTTATCGATTATTAAATAAATTGTAATTATAATTACAGATTACGAACGCGTAGCGTCAACGTCAACACCCCAATCAGTAGCTTCATCGGCAGGTAGTCCCCCGAAACTAACGTGTGAAAAAACCGCGTGTTTACCACCTCGACGTCGCCTGTTTTCAAGATCAGATGAAGATAATATGCCCGTTGCTGCGACGGTACCCGCTGCTCAGGCCGCTACAACACCGGCATCAATTAAAGCAGTAGCATCCGCGGCAACAGTCGTTTCACGTGCCAGCGGATTCCGCAGCTCGAGTGAAACCTCGGTATTTGATTTTCGCGAAAGCGATTCTGAAGGTGAAATGCCTGTACTTGAGCGTCAAACGCTTGAAGAAATGCGTCGCGATCGTAAACAGTTGTCTAAAGTACAACCACCAGTTTCGCTGGATGATGCTATGTGTATCGGAATGACGTCATCCATCGATCTCGTGAAAATTGAACTCAAGGAAAATGACAATGTAGGTGAAGTGGATCCATTTTGGTCGGCAACCTGTGATAAATTTATCGAACAATTACGTGGTGGTAATAGTAGTGATACTAGTACTGTCAAAAAACGTGGAAGAAAGAGAAAAATTGGTGACACTTCTGGTACAACAAATAATTCAGTTCGTAAAAGTACTCCTTCGACAATAACGGCTGAAACATCACCGACAGAATTAGTAAATAGTACTAGTAAAAGTGGTAGTGCTAATAGTAAAACTATCGGCGATCGTAAAGAAGAAAACAAAGTTTCTAGTACTGCTACGTCACCAGTTGTTGTAATAAAACCAAAAGATATCAAAAAAGAAATTAATCAAGATGAAACATTGATTACAACTGCAACTAAAACTTCAACATCAACGACTGTGATGACGACCAAGGGTACAACGAAGACTACCACGTTAAAGAACGAAAACAACGACGGTGAAACGAAAATTAAAGGTAATGCTAAGTCAGTAAAGCCAGTTGCTGTTAAAATTGATACTTCGGATACGGTTACCAAGTCTAAATCCGAGGTTAAAATTAAAAAAGATAAAAAGGATAAGAAAGAAATTCCGTCTAAAACTGTATCAGCAGGGAAGTTAGTGAATGAAAAAGATGACAATAATACGGATGATGATAGTACTGTCGAGTTGCCGATTGTAAAAACTAGGACGAAAAAGTTGAATTATTTATCAGACGACAGTGATGATTATAAAGAAGAAATACGTATGATGCGACGTCACTATAGGCAGACGAGCAGAATGACTACAACTGCGACTAAAACTCCAACATCATCGACCGTGATGACTATCGAGGGTACAACAAAGACTACCACGTTAAAGAATGAAAACAACGACTGTGAAACGAAAAATAAGGGCAATGCTGAGTCAGTGAAGCCAGTTGCTGTTAAAATTGATGTTTCGAATACGGTTGCAAAGTCGAAATCTGAGGTTAAAGTTAAAAAAGATAAAAAGGATAAGAAAGAAATTTCGTCTAAAACAGTATCAGCAGGGAAGTTAGTGAATGAAAAAGATGACAATAATACGGATGATGATAATACTGTCGAGTTGCCGATTGTAAGAACTAGGACGAGAAGGGTGTTAAATTATTTATCAGATAGTGATGATTATGAAGAAATGCGATTGATGCGACGTCAATTCAGGCAGGCGAATAGAATGAAATTAAAATTATCGAGCTCGAGTGAGTCGTCAAGTGAAAAGGGAGAAGAGAGAGAAGAAGACAAAGGTGAAGCTGAAGCAGAAGCCGATGAAGAGGAGGAAGAAGAAGAAGAAGAAGACGAGGAGGAGGAGGAGGAGGAGGATGACGAGGATGAGGAAGAGGAAGAAGAGAGTGACGCAAGCACTGAATTTGGTCGTGGTTCGACTGTTGCACAGAGATTAAGACCTCGTAAACGTGCTGGAAAAGGTTCCGCTAACGGTGTTTCTGCTTCAGTTCCCGATGGTATGAAGTTGCGACCTCGCGAGGTCAAGACAAAGGAAGAAAAACCACAAAAAGCATCTAAAAATAATCTATCGCAAAAATGCAAGCCGAAACCTTTATTTGGTGATGGAAGCGATTTTCGTCCGGGCTGGGAGGAAGAAGTATTTATTTACAAGAAATCTCTTCGGATGCCGGCGCGGTTAATAAATGTGTCAAAGCCATCGCGTTTTCATCGTTTGTCAACGTCATTACCTGATTTGGATCCTGACTCGCCGGCGCTATCTGCGGTATCAATGGATAGTGCAGATGTTTGTTTACTACGTAAACGAACAACAATCCAAGCAGCAACCGCCGCAGACAGCGATGTTGATTCGAATTACAGCTTTAGTATCAGCGGTTTGGGTCTAGGTCTCAGTGGCGGTAGCAAAGTTGTTGATGATGAGGAAGCCACATCATCCACAACTGTATCATGCCCACCTAAAACAACATCGACGACAACAACACGACAAACAAGGTCAGAATCAAATTCAATAGTTGATTTGCTGGCTCGTAAAGTTGGCGGTAGTAAAAAAGACAGCAGAAAGAAATGCAAAGATAGGTTGGAAAAAAGTTTAAGCTGTAGTAAAATATTGCCCAAGGGTAGTAATGAACCAGAATTGTTGGCAACTCCTAGCTTTAGTCCGCTTGTAACTGGAGCAACGGCTAATGATAATAATTCAAGTGGCAATTCTAAAGCAAAGGGCAATAACGGTAAAACACCGACTAAAAATAGTAACAGTAAATTATTGAAACAAATTGATGCGACTAATGAATCCTCATCATCTTCATCATATTTATTGGGTTACTTTCGAAAAGAGACTGTTAATAATTTTCGCGATACCTTTAAAAATAATTATGCACTACCGAATGAATTTTCGACTTTTATTCTTAAGAGTCGTACGAGAACTGAAACTAGGGTAATGAAAAAACAAGCGACTATTAGAGAGGTATTTGGCGAAGATCGACCAGCTTCTGCTCCGCCCATGCAAAATCACGCTGGCGATACTTCCCAAGATGACGACTCTCAAACAGACGAAATTAAAGAAAGTACACTCGATAATAGTAATAGTAATAATAGTAGTAATAAGAGTAAATTATTCAAACAAAAGGTTGTCAATAGATTAAATAATGCCGGAATATTAACAAGTAATAATCCTGCTTATAAGTCGAAACGTTATTTACGGTTAGAACAAAGACGTGGAGTACTGCTTAATAAATTAAGTGATAAAGATGATGACGATGAAGATGCTGATGACAAAGCTAAAGTTAATGTTAATGTTGTCGGTAATGTTAATGTTAACAAAAATAAGAGCAAACATAATAAATTAGCAATCGATAATAGTAATACTAATAGTAACAGTAACAGTACTAATAGTAAAAGTAATAATAATGCCGCTGGAGGCGGTATTAAGATAAAAAAAGAAATAAAGAAAGAAGAGGATGATGAAGTAGATGTTGTGCCGGCTGATGATGACGAGGAAGATGATGAACAGGATGAGGATGAAACTGAAGATATTCAAGAGCCTGATAATGATAATAATGATGGTAATGAAATATTGGGTAAAAAGAAACTCAAATTACGCACTGGCCGAAGAAAATTCCGCTCTGGGTTTGATTATATACGTAAAAAGAAAAAACCCTTGAAGAAAGATGAAACTACTGCCAAAGAACGTAAAAAAGTTAGTTCATTTATTTTATTTTTAGTTTAATTATGTAATGAATCATTAATAATGTTAAATTATTACAGCCGACAATATCGAGGCCGAATGCTGAGAGTGTCGCGGATATTCAAAACGAAATTAGGACATGGGTCATTAAGAAAGGAGTTGGAGAAACTATTCTGCATCGTGCTGCTCGACTGGGTTGTACAGTACGTTTTAAATTATTAATTGATTTTTTTTTTTGTAAAAAAATTATTTTTAAGTAACTAAAAATTTTTATATTTTTTTTTTGTAGGACGTTGCTGCTTATTGTTTAGAAAAATTAAATAGCCTTCCTAGTCCGAAAGATAATGCAGGATACACTCCACTTCACGAAGCATGTTCGCGCGGTCACTTGGAAATCGCAAAGTTATTACTGGCGTATGGAGCTAATGTTAGTGAGAGTGCTAATGGTGGAATAAGGTAAATATTTATATTTTACATCATTTTTTTTTTTTAAATATGTATGTGTACAAGAGTACACAGGTAAGAAGTGAAACTTCTTCATGACGCATCATTTTCCTAGTATTTACAACTTCACAGAAATTAGGTAGATAAGGCTTAAAAAAAATTCTTTTTCCGTATTAAATTAAAGCTATTTTAGTCTTATAGACATGCATACAAATAATATGAGTAATTTATTACCATTGTTGTCATTATTTAGAGTCTGCCATTATTGAATGTAAAAATTAGTTAATCAGTTTACAAAAATTATACAACGAACTTTAATATTCATATTTCATGTCATAACAGTAAAAATAATTCAAGAGCAGATATAATAATTTACTCAATTACACAAGTTATGAGTAAATAATTGGAATTATCTATTTAAATTAATACAATTATATGATGATAGTTAATCTGGTGTCCACCAGATGCAATAATTTTATAGAATTCAAAATGAATAAATAAATCACTAGAAACGAATAATTAAAAAAAATGTACGTATACATATTTTTATTTTTTAATTTTGTTTTGTTTTATTTTTAAATTATTATTTAATTTATTTTTTTAAATTGTTTTTAAAATTAATAATGTTTACTAGATTTTTTTTTTACATTGCTATAAAATTTCTCTCTTACGTTGATAAAGAAGTTTCACTTCAAAAAAACATTTCTTCACTCCGGTATTTTCCAAGTTGTTGAAGAAAAAATTCACTCCCTATTTCTTACAGTTTTATTAATATAATAGAACAAATATATATATATATATATATATATATATATATATATATATATATATATATATATATATATATATATATATATATATATATATATATATATGTTATAATGTACTAAAAACGATTTTTATTGATAATTAGGCCTCTTCACGAAGCAGCTGAAAATGGTGCTACAGAACTAGTAAGATTACTACTTTCATATGGTGCTGACCCATTATTGGCAACTTACGCCGGACAAACTCCGTTAATGTTGGCCGACAGAAAGGCTCATTCTATTCTCGCGCAACATTTGGACGATGTTCAAGGCCGGTCAGCGGAACCTTGGAGTTTTGGCGGCCCTTCGACCTTGTTCGGTTAGTTAAATATGCTTATTTATATTTCCTCCAACAAATGTTTGTTATTGCCTTTTATCTTTACATAAATGTTTTTTATATGATCACAGATCCTGAAGAAACTGGTTATAATCCATTAGAAGATCCGCCGATGGACTCACCAGAGTCCGAAATAGACGAAATAGAAATGGAAGTCAGTGACATTAATTTACCGGTCCTGTTTTCTATAGCAAATGACCCCGATAAATGGGTACTGCTGCAGGATCTAATGGCCGCATCAAAATTAAAGAGCCGGGATGCGTTACTGAGGCAAATAAACCCTAAAGCTACTGGCCCTCCGGCAATTGCTCATCGCAGTGTTATGAGAGAATTCAAATTATCCGATTTTCTTGAACAATCACGCTGTTGTCATTTGTTAAATTCTGGTGAGCGTATTAATGTTCGCGGTTCCAAAGTAACACTTATTAAGTACAACGACAAAGTTAAATCTCTGTTGAATGTTGAGAGGGTTGTTATTAATTTGAGGTGACAAAAGGACAATCTGAAGAGTTTCACTAGTAATAATTCTAACGTTATTGTTAATGATAATAATATAAATATTAATAATAATAATAGTAACTATAATGATAGTAATGATAAAAAAAAAATTAATATTAATAATAGCGATAGTAATATGCCCTCAACTCTTCAGATACCATCGACATCAATTACCAATAATGATAATGATAGTAAAAAACTAAATGAGATTAAATCTCCTTCCAAAGTAACAATTAAGCGCGAACGTTTACGGAAGAAATAGAATCATCATTGATGTTCATATTTGTTCTTTTATTTTGTTTAAATAATCAATACATTTATTTACTCATTTACACGTGATAACATAAATCTGAATTTTTAAAGATTAACTAATTAAAAAAAAAAAAAAAAAAAAAAAAAAAAATTAGTAAAAAAGATTTTTTTAATAATTTTTTTACTACGAATATTTTTTTTTTTTTTTTCATTTTTATTACTGACTGATAGTGCAAATGGTGCATAGAAAAATATGAAGGTGCAATTTTAATTCAGACGTTGATTGAGAGTAATTAATTCGTTAGTAAATAAACTCAAATTGAATAAAGCAGCGACCTGTGACATTATATTAGAATGTTTATTAAATAATTAAGAGTAATTTTAATCAACAAATGAATATTATAATAGAATTAAATATTAATATAATGCCTCGGCAGCTGAATAATTTTAATTTAATGCTTTTTATTAGAGAGATAAACTGCCGCTATGATAATATAAAAAAACGTGAGCCGTTAAATAAATGATAAAAGGTTTTGTTACACAAATAAACATAACGTGATTTATCTTGTAAATGAATATGAATATCAATTATTAATAATGAGTGAAGTAAACGGAGCAATTTTAGCAAAGAGAATAAATGTACTAAAAAGATACTCAACGATTGAATTCATTTTTAAGTAAAAAAACCTTTTATAGACGTCTCACGTAAGCCAACAACTATTTTATCAATGAAACAATACTATAATTAATGAAATGTTACCAGTAATTATTATTACTATTATTTCTGATTATCATTTTATTTTGTGAATACAATTTACGTTGATAAATAATTTTACTTAATTGTATATAATTTTATTTTTGGTGCAACGAGGCATTTAACAGTTGGCAAGTGCAATTTGACAATTATTAGAAATGAAATAATTATAGATAATTAATTTTTCAATAAGTAACTATTTCTTTGTCTTAATAATACTCGTTTTAATTGAATTGAATTCTGTTAGTTAATTTTTTTTTTTTTTTTTAAATTTTTATTATTATAGTTTCTTTATCTGTTATATTATATTAATCAATGATTATCCTTTTTATTTTAATAACTCGTAATTAATATAATTGATTATCTATTTACAACGTGCAATAACGCATTCAATTGCTTGCATCAATTAATTAAAAATTATTCAGTGTAATATTTTATTATTAATATATAATTAATATTAAGGTACATTAATTTTTTAACATTTAGCTCGCGTTGTCTTGTGCGTTATTAATAAATACAAAAAAATATATATAATAACGGAGTAAATAAAATTTTTATGTACTTATTGATTTTTTGCAATGACAAGTATGTTTGAGTATGCGTAGTTTTTTTTTATTTAGATAATCTGAAGTGATGTGTAATTTGTATGAGTGGTTTTCAAGCTTAATAAATTTATCGCAATGCCGTAAATTTTGACAGAAAAAAAAATAAATAAATTGAAATTTTCAATTGTTATAATCAGTCTCAGGGAAATCTTTATGTAAAAATGAAAATAAAATAAATGAAAAAAATAACAATTAATTATAATTATGATAAATCGATAGTTAAAAATACATAAAACCTTAAAAGATAAAATATTAACAACGCATATAAACGACGAAAGAAAATAATTATTTAATGTGAACGTGAATTAATTGTGTAATTAATTTAATTGTATAGTTAATTATAAATTATAAATATTAATTATCTTCCAATATTATTGAATATATAAATAAATAAATAGATAAATATCAATGCAGTACATCATGAGGGTTTTTATTACTTTAATGTAAATTTACTAGCTTACTGTAAATATCAATATATTTTGCGATTTATGAATGGAATTATAAGTAAAAATCATTTTAAAATATAGTAGTAAAAAAAAAACACTTTCCACTTAAAATAAATAAAGTTAATTATAAAATAATAAATAGTTTGACAAATTATGATAATATGTGTATGTACTGTATGTATTTTAAATTGTAATTATTAATTTTATGAGCGTAAATATTAATCAGCTATTGTGTACGTAGAATTTATTAGAATAAATATAATATTAATGATTAGTTTTGAAACGTAGTTAAATGTGATGCACTGAACAAAATTCGCAGAGTTGCTATTATACTGTAAATACTATTATTATATTATAAATTATAAATATAAATATTATGATTAAATAAACTATAATAATGACTATTACGCGATTAATGGTTCGCTTTTTTGATGTACTGTAAAATATAATAGATATTGATGTAAATTTTTTCTTAGATATTAATTAAGTTATAACATTTCCTGATCTTTATAGAACAGTCAGATAATGATAATTATAAATAAATAATTAATTATAACAATAACTATAATGGAAAAAACTTCTAAATGTGTTAACGCTACTGCTTCAAATAAATATAAAAAAAAAAAAACAATACAAAGGTATTATATATTACAAAAAAAATGAAGTAAAATAAAATAATAAATAGAAATATAAATATATATACTTGTAAGCATATATATATTTTATTTCATGGATTTTGTTCAGAAGAAAAAGTAAATTAATAAATGTATTGATGCAAAGAAACAAATACAAAGTAGAGATTTTCTGTGATTTGTAAAAAAAAAAGGAAAAATTAAAAACAATATACAATTAATGTCTTTGTTTTCTTTCAATATTAGTTTTCTTTTTAAAGTTTCATTGATTCCCTTTTATGATTTCTTCTTTTTATTAAATTGTTTATACGTTTCTTAAATTCAATATTTTTCTGATCAAGATTTTTTTTTTTCAACGTGCTGTTAGCTGATCAATTAAGGGGGTATTCTGATCTAGAAGCTTGAATTTAAGATAATTTTTGAAGTACCGTAAAAAAAAGGAAATCAATATTTTTACGGTTCATTTTTTTTTATAAGATATTTATTAATATTTCAAGAATACAGAAAAAAAAATAAAAAATTCAATATTCAGCTAGTTAATAATTAATAATTAATTAAGTGGTGGGTTTTAAAAAATTGGCACGCGATCATACCCACGATTCCAACTCTCCTAGCAGTCTGGAAAAAAAAAGATTATGAATTTAGAGTAATGCTACTATCGTACTAACTAGAAAAAAATTAAAAAATATTTTTTTTTCACAAAATGACAACTGCTTGAAAAAAAAAGGACATTCGGCATCCGCCAAGATAGAAGGTAAATTTCATATAATCCATAATTTTAATAACAATATTTAGATGATATTCAACTTCTTATTCGTAAAAGCTTTGAAATGAAATGTAGAAAAACGATTTATCATTTTTTAATGAAGTTATTCCCTAGTAAAGTCACCAAACACTTGATTTTTTACATTTTCAAAAATTTCAAATGGCTGCCATTTCTTAACTATTTGATAGATTCAGCTCATTTTTTAACTCATTCATACTGACTGTCTGTAGAATAAGTTTACCAAGTTTCATGAAGATTCATCAAAAATTGTGGGAATTCTATGTGAATTTTAATACAAGGGCGAATGCAATAGATAGATTTTATGAAATCTACCTAAAATCAATTTTTGTACTACTTTTTTTGAGTTTTCCGAATTTTTTAAGAATAATCAATATTGAAAATTGAAGATGAGGTTAATTCATGTAATATTCAGAGAAATCTTCAAAGAAAAATTACACCAAATTTCAAGTAATTCAGTTCAGTAAAACTTGAAAAATTGTGGGATCGTTTTAAAACAGTCTAGTTCAGGCCATTTCTCCTAAAATAATACGAATTTTCTAAAATTCTCCTAAAAAAATATTCTTAAATTTTTGAGCTTTGAAAATATGAAAAAAAATAAATTTTTTAAAATTTCGAGAATATCCCCTAAACGAAAATACAATCATAGAGGCAACTCGCAAGCAGCACCGTTAGTTTCTACCAAAAAAATTTGAATTAACACGTATGCGTTAATTTATATATATCAAAAACTTTTCTTTTCATATTTTGTATTAAAAAATAATTTAAAATTTATAGATTTATAAAGTAAGATAAAATTGAAATAGCAAAAAAAAATTCAGTAATATATCTATGAAGATATATTTATTTTTCTAGTTAATTCTATACAAAATCTTATTCTAAATCTTATTGTAATAGTAAATTAAATTAATAATGTGAAGAAAGAAAAAAGATTAATATAAATTAAAAAAAAAAAAAAAAAAAAAACAACACAGTCTATTAAAATTGGTAAAACGTTTATTAACTATTTAAAAACGATGAAACAAGGTGAACATGAGATTGATAATTCAATAAGTCGTCATTATTATTATTATTAAATAGACTATAGAGATGTTTAATAATAATATAAGTGTCCATAATTATTATTTGTTTTTATCCTATATATGTTCCTTTACATTGAGACAGATGTCTTAAGTCAATCGTAATAAAATCACGACATCTAGTATAATAATAATAATAATTATAATATTAATAATCATTATAACTAATCAATCAATAAATCAATAAATTTATCAATTAATAATAATCAGGCACAACCTGTGAATAACGGCGGTGCACTTGTCATTATATTTATTTATTTATTTTTTTTTTTTTTTTCATTTTCAACAAAAAAATGCACGGCAGTTATTTCCACAAATAAAAAAATTACAAATAAATTCGAGCCATAGTACGAAAACAAACGCCGAAGATTTTTAATTAAATTTCATTATTTTCTTTATCGTTACATTTTACAAAAATTCAACTTGTGATAGTTTCGTTAATTAAATTAATTATAGCTTATTGAGATTTTTATTTTATTTTTTATTACAAATATTAACGTGTCAATGTTTCAGTAATTCTTTAATAATAATAATATAATAATAATAATAATTATTAGAATGATAATGAACGGCGAATTAAATTGCGTCAAACTAAATCACGCATTACTAATAATAACATATATTTTTAATTATATTACAGTATTATTAATAATAATTAAATTGACAAATAATTGCCGTAATATCATGCCTATTACACATAAACTATAATTTTTAATTTACTTTCTTAAATAATAGAAACACATTTCAAGTAAAATAAGTACAGTCCATTAAAAAAAAAAAAAAAACATTAAAATCAAAAAACGCATTCTTAAAAATTAATATTATTTTATCCATATAATTATCTCGTGTTTTATCGGATAAATAACTCAATTTGTGAAGGCAATTAACAGTCAAATCACGAGAATATTTAATCATAATTATAATCATTAATCACTTAATAAAAAAAAAAAAAAAGACCCATTAATTAGTCAATAAAATATCCCGTGAAATGACGGCAAGTGTCGCGAGGACGTTTAACGTATGTGACTCAACAATTCGAGTTTAAAATGTTAATAATAAAGACTTATTTAGATAATAAGTAATACACGTACATACACATAATAATAATAATGATAATAATAATTAATAATATTATATATATATTTATATCTCTTGCGTATAGATTTCGCGATGTGAAATGTTGTGTTAATTTAATTATTTATAAATACTGCCTACAATAGTTAACATTCAAAACCTCTTATACTTTCTTCATGCGTTTTTTTTTCACTCCGAAATACATCAGGCATTATTATTATATATATTTTTTATTTATTCATTTAATTTAATTTTATTTATTTATATAATAATAAATATGTACAATAATTATTCCGTACTACTACTTTATATAATAAATTAGTAGTATTTTAAATTACAATATTTTATTATTTATTTATGCATGTAATTATATTATTATTATTAATATTATCATTATTATTTTTATTATTATTATTATTATTATTTTTATTTATTATTATATTTATTATTATTTTTATTATTATTTTCTATGTAATGTTGCACGTAACCCATTACTGGTTTAGTATTATCATCTAGCTGTACAAAACATTATATATCGTCTATCCTAAATAACTAACGATTTGTCTTGTGAGGTCAGATAGATCGTAAAGTTGCGCGCTTGACTTTGCAATACTATATCTGAATGACTTTTCATTTTAATTATTTGTTTGTTCGTTTAGTCAATTGATTTATTTTTTTTAACTCATTAAATCCTACCCCTTACGATTTATCATCTCAAAGTCACAATTATCATTTTCTTCTTCATCTATTTTTTTTTTTCATTCCACGTTAATTATCTCTTAGCTTTCTAAACATCTCGCACACAATTTTGCGCCAATTTTTAAACAAATACATAAATAAAATTTACGAATTAAGTACAGAAGAACAATAATATATAATTTAAGATAAAAATATGGCGCGTTTTTTTTTTTTATTAAAATATCAATAAATTTGTTTTCTGGTCAGTGTATTAAAATTATTTTTACTAATTGGTTAAAATGATTGTAATTCTATTTTTTATTGTAATTAAAAATAAATTGTTCAAAAAATTTTAACGACTACAACGAATATTCATTAAAATTTAATATCGAATTTTCGTTCATTAATACAATTTAATTTTCGTTATTTATTATTGATTTTTTTTTAAATATTAATTATTTAATAATTTGCGTAATCATGATCATAAAATACCGTTCATATCGGTTCTAACTTAAGCAAGAACTGAAGAATACTTATTTGTTTCACTTCATAGTAGTTTTTTCTGCTGTTATTTGTGATTTTAAATGAATCACTTGTTAACAACAATTAATACCGTTTTTATTAATAATTTTAACAATAAAGTTGAATTAAAATCAATTATATGATTAGCGAGACATTTAATATTTATTATTTGTTCAATTTTCGACGCGTCTCGGTTCAATTTATGCTACTTGAAGAATATGAAGGCGTATTAGTCAAGCTGCATTAATTTGATAATTGTTAATTTAATTTTTATTATCATTATTGTTATTGTTATTTTTATTATCATCATTATTCGTTACGCCTTGGTGGAACGGTCCATGAATTCGGACCTTGAGACGCATTGGGGGCAAGACGTCACAGTTGCTGATCCCTAGATGGTACCCAAATGCTCGGTCCTGATTGTTCGGCGATAACTTCCTTTACTTTTACGTAAATGTCCTCGGGTGTATCTCCTTGTACAACCGCTGTAAATATAATTCAAACAATCGGTTATAATAATTACAATTTATTTTCACAATAATGACAACAAATTCATAAAAGAAAGAGAAATTTCGTTACTTACCCGTAAAGTATTCGCCGAATTCTTGCTCCATTTTTAATGCCCGCTCGTACGTTTTCTTGGCTTGATCTTCAGTCATTCTTTTGTTCATTTCCCTGAAACGTTTTAATAGTTCAATTAATTTATCAAACCTTCATTTTTTTTTTATTATTTTTTATTTAAATAACATTTATACTTACACAATCGATTCTACGCATTTAGGTTTGATGAAAATAGCAATTGGATAGAGTTGAGCAACTTGTAACCTCTTGATTGCATTACCACTTACATCCAGAATACAATGTTTGCCCTAAAAACAATCATGGATATATTTTTTTGCTCTAGATTATTTTACAACTTATTAATGAAAAAAAAAAAAAAAAAAGTTTGAATCAAGAGAAGACAATTTTGATAAATTTCAATTTTTTTCAATCATGCAAATAAATTGGTAATTATTTACAAGCGGATTCAAACCTATATTTGGCCATATCTAGGTGAAAAATTACTATTTTTTAATTTTTTTTATTTTTCTTGTTTTTACGGAGGATTTATGATAAAAAATATCGTGAAAGGAAAAAAGGAAGATTTCGATAGCTTTTTTGCCTTTAAAATTTTTTAAAAAATTTTGGTTCTCATGTTTTTGGAACAAATTTCTATTTTATCTTTTTTTGATATATATTTTTTGAAAACTACATAAAAAAACGAACAATTAAAAAGAAATTTAAATATCACAATTTTCAAAAATATTTATGAATTTTTTTTTAATTTTGTAAAATTTTTTTTAAATTATGATAATCAACTTTTTTTTGTAATATTTCTTTTTTTATGTATTGAAAAAAAAAATATCAATAAAATCAAATAGAAATTTCGTTTAAAAAAATGAGAATTAAAAATGGTTAACCCATTTTTAATAAAAGTATTTTTTTTCAAGTGTAATTATTTAAAACAATGCTCTTGGTTCAAAATTATTTCTGCTAAGTAAAGGTAATTTTTTACCAGTATCTAGCATTATAGTTTATTTGAAGATAAAATAAAAACAATTTACCTTTTCGGAAACTTCTCGTACAGAAGCTACGGAAGTACCATAAAGATTATCATTATATTGGCCAGCTTCAATAAACAAATGGTTTTGAATATCTCTCTCCATTTGTTCCCTCGACGCAACGAAATGATAATCGCGGCCATCAACCTCATAGTCTCGTTTACTTCTCGTCGTGTCTAAGATATAAAAATAACGATGAATCATTTAAATACTCATCTCACGGTGAGTTATTTCAGTACATGCGTAACTAAACTAAAAAAAAAAGTACATTAATAACAAATATTAAATATATATACTTACGAGGTACACAGCTTCCAAATTTATCCGGAAACTCGGAAATAAGATCGTCGTTTATGCGGTCTTTCAACGGCCCCAATATTATCACAGGGCGCGTGTACTGAATGGTCATTTGTTGAACAGGCTCATAAGATAGTACGTTTTCTTCACTACCTAAAAAAAATTTACAACACCAAAGTAAATAAAAAGATTCAATGAAAATTTTGTTAAACCTTTTGTTAGTTTTTCAAAACAATTTCTTACTGAAAACTTTTTTTCTTTACAATTAGACTAATTTATCTTATAAAAATCATGTTACATTTTTCACTTAAAATATTAAAACTTTTCTTCGTATCCCAAGAAAAGTATTTTTAGTAAAAACAAAATTTTTGAGACATGCGTACCGCGACTGTCTTATTTGCACGGAGTTCTCGATAAAAAAAATAATAAATTTATGTTTAATAATAAAATTCATAAAAATTGATAAATTTTTATATGGAAGCATTATTAGTTTTTTTTGTATTGTTTTTTTTTTTTTTAAACATTTTTCACACTTTGTCTCACACGTATGACTTACAAAGTTCAACATTATTTTCATCTTCCTCCTTTTCCAGATAAACTAAAGTCAGTTCTTCCATATAGGGTAGTTCAACGCGATATAAAATTTCTTTACTTCCTGCGACGGATGACAAATCTTTATTAAATAACAAGAAAAAAAATAATAGACACCAACAAAATGACATTGTTTTTTTTTTCTTATGAATATGAACAACAAATTATACCAATTAAACTAAGTAACAAAAACAGTAAATAAAACAAACAGAATAATAATTAAAAAAAAAAATAATTTCAAAAAACACAAAAGACAACTACAAAAGCATTAAAAAATAATAAACTACTCGGTTGAATTTTTTGAAGCCAGGGCATTTATGATTTTGCACACAATAGACGTTTATTGTGTGCAATATTAACCCATTAAAAAGCTAATTGTTAATATTAATAATTTATTACTTATAGTTGCGATTATTATTGTAATCACTAATATTATTATTATATATGCAATATTTTTGTGAGATGTTAGAATAAATATAAACTCGGTTGACATTTATGTGATATTACCTTCAGTATTAGTGTCGTCCTGGGTATAGCACAGCATGAATGCTAAAACACATTAGATTGACAATTGAATAATAACGTGAAAGCCGTCTAAATGTGAAACTACAATGTCGTCTTTGAATAATAATAATTAATCGCTTTAAATATTTATTTTTGACTACTTCTATACTACACTAGCATGATACAAAAATATTTAAAAAATTAATGATGAAATTAAATAAATAATTAACAGAGTAAATAAAGTTAAAATTAATTAAGTATATAAATACAAATAAAATAAAATATAATTAAATTATATAAAAGCACCACCCTGACATATTTATATTTAATAAGAACAGCAAGCTGAATAGACAAACAATAAGCCAATTGGAGACATACAGAGGTGTGTTAAAATTCGATTAAAATAATTATAGAGGAGTATTGAGTATCAATAAGCTGAATATTTACGGTGAAAAAAGTATAAAAAAAGGAACTTTGACTTTGTATGTTAATTTGCTTTTAATAATTAGTGTAATTAATGTTATGAAGATCGATAATTTGAAAGTTCGAGGATAGGATGAGAGTCTTTATATATTTTTAAAAGAGTATGTTTGTTTAAGTGTGTATGTCAAATGGTTTACATAAAATACTTACGAGTAGGATCGTTTTCATTCTCAGGTGTTGTGGGCGACCCTACACAAGCAGGCAAAACAAAAGACATGTCACGTATCACAAGTACAAAAAAAATTAAACAATTATAAAAAAAAAAATAATTTTTTAAAAATATACACAAATAAGCTCATTCGGAATTTTTACTTCAGTTGGTATTATATTGACAGCATACTCTGTTGGTTTTTGGGTTTTAATTATAATTAAGGGTAATGTATTTTGCTATATGTACATTTAGAAAAAAAAAAAAAAAAAAAATTTACTGTGTAATTGTTTTGTTGTTATTGTAGATGGGACGTATATTAAAAAAATATAATACATATTTATAATTTTTAATTTGTCATTGGAGTAAGGTAGTATTGTAATTAAATTAATTAATTAATTATTAATTATTACGACGCTAATTTAATAATAAACATATACTGTACGTGCAAATACCGATCGTGCAAACAAATTTGATTATTTATATACATTTATACCAAGAATTTTTAATTACATTTTGATCTTAATTTTTTTTTTTTTTTTTCAAGTGAACTTAAAAAGAGGATTAAAGTACTCACGTTCCTGATCGGAGCCATCTTCGGATTTGTCGTCTTTACTCTTCATAAACGGAAACTTTCTGCTGAAGGAAAAGTTTTTCTTTTTCCTGTCGAGCGTTGATTGCTGTAATTAAAAGTAATTTAATTATAATTAGTTTAAATAAAAGTTTATTTTAATGAATTGTTTACCTTGTCTAGAATAACAGGCATATGACCCTGGAATTTAACGGAACGATCTCTGGCCCTTTGTTTTCGTTCCCATCGTCTGCGCGAGGGGATGATACCCAGACCTTCTTCGTCCCCGTGAGCAGTGACTCTTCTCGCTTGCCACCATTCATCATCACTGGCATTCGTCACGTGCAATATTTCTCCGTACCGAAAAGCCAGACCGCGACTCGGAAGACCGTCGTCTTTGTTCGGATCGTAGTCAAACAGAGCCCTAGTTAATTAAAAAAGTAATAATGGAAGTTAACATCTGGTGATAAATAATGAAAATACGCTCTAGAAAATATTTAGTAGATATTTAAGATGTTACCTAACGTAGAGGGATTTTTTCTGTGAGGTCCTCATTAGAGTACCAGTTGTTAAATTTTGCTGTGAAAGTTGTTGCTTAAGATCATGGATTTTAGCTTCAAATCTGTTGTAATCTTCGGGCTTGTACTGTACTACGATTGTTACAGTTTGTCCAGTACCCTGAGCATACACAAATTTTTATTTAATAAATTTAAACATACATATATTATTTTTTTAATCAAATTAAGCGGTTATATATTGTAAAAAATTTTTCGTCGCTACGCAAAAAAAAAAATTTGTGTACAAAATTTTTTGTGAATAAAATACATTAAGTGTTTATCTATCAACAAAATGAAAATGTTTACTTGTCATGTATCGTTACACACAATTTTTGTAAAAAATTATTCAAAATTTTTTACTGTGTATGGATTTAAAAGGCCGTAAAAAGTAATTTTTCAATCATTTTTTCTGCAGAGGCTTTTTAATTAATTAATATAAAAATTTATATTTCCTGTTGACGATTTTTGAAAAAACCTCTAAAAAAGTCTTGGTGTGAGCACAATACCTTCAATTTAAATCATTAAAATTAAAAAATCCAAAAATTCAGCTAATTTCACATAAAATTCATCATAAATAAAATTTTTTTTCCAAAAAATTATATATTATCCCTTAAATTAAATTAATAGCAGGATCGTATTTCCCAGAAAAATGTTATCTAAGATCTGTAATCCTGGGATTCAATTCGGTTGTTTAAAAATATAATAAATGGTTAGTAATTAATACCTTGAGAGCGGCAGCAGCCTCCTCATGAGTAGCTGTTCTGAGATTAATTCCATTGACACTGAGAATTTGATCACCACGCCGTAATTCACCACTAGTGTCAGCGGGTCCTCCGGCTAGGATAAAAGATATAAAAATCCCTTCACCATCCTCGCCGCCGACAATATTAAATCCTAATCCCGATGTCCCCTTGTTCAGTATCACCGTGCGTACCTCACTGTAATGAATAGCAAAAAAAAACACCAATATTAATCCTGGATAGCGTCCAATCGTTGCCAACTCTTAACAAAAAATACAATAAAATTCAGCGCAACAGGTTGCCACTCTTTTACTTCAATATCCCACTCACTTCTACTCAATTACATAATTTTTATTATTATCATTATCTCAAATTACGCAGATTAATATTTAAATGAGAAAAAAATTTTACTCCCGCAATTAGAGACTCACTTAAACTTAAAGTCTTCTTACGCGTGATAAATAAGAAATTAAAAGTAAAATTAATTATTATATTATTATGCATAAGGTAAAAGCACCAATTATTAATCATCTTATTTTTTTTGTTACTAAAAATTAAAATTAGTTTTAATTTCTTGAATTATAAAAATAGTTTAAAAATGCGTACGATTATCATCAACATCATAAAATAAGATAGGACGTTAATAATTGGTACTTTAATACCTTATAAAAGTTTGAATTATTAAAAAGAGTGGTTTATTGAGATTGAGGTTTCTTTGAATGTTTTAAACAAGGAGCGTGAATTGGACTAGTAAAATTAGCACGTTAATTGAGATCTTCAGTGGGATTCGAGGAGCGAGTTATGTCGACTGGAAGACCAGCAAGGAGATAAAGAGACCAAGAAAGACAGATGAAACTATAGTCGGTGAGTGGAGAAGGGTTCTTAACTTAGTTCTGAATAATACCGAAGATTAGTGGAACTAATAGAGTAGTGGCGAATTTCTATCCCCTAATGTACAAGCTTACTCACCAATACTATCCACTCCAACCGAGCTTTCTCCTCACTGAACCACTCTGGTAAAAGCGTCAAGTACCTCTGGACTATTTCACCATTAAATTATCTTCAAACTATTTGGTGGATGGGTATACAGATCTATCTATCTCTGTACTTTATGTACCGAGAATTCGTATATTCCCAGGTAATCCTATACTAGTGGAGGAATGTACGATACCCTTTGACAAAGAGCTCAAATTAGTTGGCAGATCGAGCGACAAGGAGTGAATACGCCGTATATGTATCAACAAAATTTCATTAACGTTATGTCAGGTGACATATTATGCAAAACTAAACGGAACCTAACAGATGTAAATGAGGAGAGCAAGAGAGTCTGGCTTTAGAAATGGTTTTGTTATAGCCTTTACCTACTACACTATACCATACTAAACACGTCACATGTGCATATGCATATGTACGTTGTAGGTATATGCTACTATGTTCAGAGTGATACCTATCTGTGTAGATGTGACCCAAGTATACCATTTGATAACGTTTCATTAGGCTGATGCGCTTGTAAACTGTATCTAGTACATGCGGATAATATGTAGATGGACAGCATGTGTATGCTGATAAGGTTTAAAATTACATTATGGTGATGAGTTACTCTTCGATAAGATTTAAATAATTGCAGACAAGTTTCACTGATTTACATTATTAAGATACTGTACGGGATCATACAGGAAAATTTTGTTTCAGTTTTTAACGGACATTTGTTTTAATTTATAATTTAGAAAATTAATAAGAATTAATGAAAGAGGTAAACCTTTCATATTCTTTGCCGCTTTATAGTAAATTTCTAAGAAATCTAACCATTATATTTGTTCTCATGATGAAATATATAAAAAATTTTGTTTTCTCTTCACCAAAATTGTCAAAGTAGGTTAAGAAATATCTTTGGTTCAAAAGTTTTTATATGTATGTATTCAGGCGATATAACTTGACTTGTCACGGTGATAGCGTTTTAAATTTTTACTAGATCTTTATCAAACTCAATGGTTATTCCTAAGACGATTCACGAGGTAAAGTTTAAAGATACCTCAAATTGATCGAATAGTTTAAAAGTTGTAGCAATTCAAAATTTTCCAAAAATGCTAACGCATACTAAAAAAAAAATTTTTTTCTTGCTCCAAAATAACTTTTGTCTTCCTTAAAATTTTCTTGGCGCAAGAAGTTTGTTTTTTAGTGGTTCTTTTTAGAATGATTTTTAAGTGCGATAATTTATTTAATTTTTCTAAAATGTACTAAGAATTTAATTCGTTAATTTATGTTTTCAAATAAATATGACTTTATAATAAAAATGAATTTCATAAAAAAAACATTCAAAATTTATTATTTAACTGTACAAAAAAAAATCATGAAATTTGAATCATCTTTTTTTTTCTATTTGTACTATTTGTTTTTTTTCTACTCTTCAAATACCAAAAAAAAAAAAAAAAAAAAGAAAACTTAAAAAAATGAATAATAAAAATATTTGATGTTTTTTTTTATCGCGATCGAAAAAACACTTAAATTTTGGGCTTCTAACCGAGAATACCCCCTCAAATTAAAAATTCTTCCACTTTCTTTTTAATTTAATAACCCAAAAATTATCCATATTGGCGTTAATTATTTTCAGGTGTGTTATTGATAAAAGTATCAATTTCAAATGCATATTTTATTGTTATAAATAATAAACGCCGTAATTATTAATTAAATGACATCCACGGTTGAAAAATTTTTACGGTAACTTATAATTAAATTTAGTCAATACAATGCGTGACATTGTAATCATACGATAATAAAAATTATAAATAAAAGTCATTCTTCTCGTTACTTCCACATGGGCATAATTACCAAACAAAATGCATGACTAACCCGGGGTAATTAAACTCTCAATTAATGTTAATTATAATTAAAACGATAGCATGTAATTATATTTTTATACTGATACTCATCGACATCCATCGCATTGTTGAGTTTGTAATGCGTCCTATAGGTTATATTAAGTGTAATTTATTCAAGAGTTTTTACAATTTTGCTTGTCGAATCGATCATAGTTGATTAAGTATTTATGACCAATCATTTCCAGTAGCTCGAGTGTATACGGTTACATTGATGGTACTTTGTCAATAGTCGATACCAACAATAGCTACCTAATTTAATCCCTTGCAAGCCCACTCTCGTCACGAGAATGTCTTTATATAAAAATATTTTAAAATTTTATTCGACATACTATTTTATCGATTTCATACTTATATTAAAAAAAAAAAAAAAACTATAAAGTTTATTATTTAAAATAAAGTTTTTTAATTAAATTCAATAAAGTAATATTGATATCAAGCAAAAATTTTAATAAGTTGTTGCTAAAAAATAATTAATAACTTTTGTTTCATTCAAACTTTTAGTTTTTCATAAATATCGATTAAAATATTAAAGAATGTATAGACCAACAATAAAAAAAAAAAAAAAAAAAAAAATTAAAATTAAAATTAAATATGCAGTGAAAGGTTAAATTAACGCAGTGATAAAGAATAAAACAGTATCATTTTTATTAAAAGGTTGTTTGTTAAATATTAAAAATTGATCATAAATAATTTATAAAAATGTCATACATTTATTGAATGAACGCTTGTAGTAATATAATATAAATATGCGTGGTAGTAAATGCGTGAGCGCGTGTGCAATGTGATAAAGCAATTGTGGTGGTAATGCCACCTGTAACTTAGCAAAGAATTCGCCTCCCACCATCCATCCACTAGTACTATTATGATCGCAAAGTTATTGCTTCGATGCGAATCTTTACGTCATACCGACGGTTATTTTTCCGTGGGAGTTTAATTTCATTTTATTAAGTGACGCAAAGACGAAAAAATAGAAAAATTCAAGTGTCATTGGGCGTGGCAGAAAAATAACTCTATTAAATGTAGGTCAGTGGGTTTGTAATCTTATCGTAACTCGTTTTACAACGTTGGTGACTAAACTTACTTATACTATAGTTGGAAGTTAAGAAGAAAAATAACTCGCTGAGATTTATTCACTGATCACATGATCAACATTTGTTTTATTTGAATTTCAGCACTGCACGTTTCGCATCCGGGCTCACATGGATATTTTTCAATAACACAACTGAGGAACTAATTTTTTTTTTTTTTTTTTTTCTAGCGATAATTAAATGTACGACGGTAATTTTTATTAAAGACAGACGAGTCTAAATTATCTAATCTTGGTACGTCCGAGTTGAGTTATACTGAAGGGCTTTGGTATTCACTGTTTCTACGTCAAGAGCGTCGCGAAGGATTAAAGATCGAGCGACGACGGCATCGCCATGCGCGGCTCGCCTGTACGGGTACCAAGGAGCTATCACACAAAATCGATAGAGACATATAAGTCAAGTGTGTTTCTAACTTGTCGCGCGCGCAATTTTTCAAATTTCCCGCTCTCAAGTTTTTCTCTCGCTCTTAATTTAAAACTACCGCGTAATTAGTTCTTTGAATTCTGCTGGTAATTAAAAATCCACCACTCAGTTTATTAGGCATTTTGTTTATAGCTTTTTTTTATATAGTATGGCTTCTGAATGAAATGAGATAATTAACATTATAAAAGTGAACATGTAATTAAATTATTTTTCATAGTTGCGAAAAAGAAATGATCAAAGGTGAATAAGATTTTAACGATAATAATAAAGACTAGAGAATGCTTTTTTAATTTTATTTCTGCTGAGGAATCATTTGCTCGAGCATAACGAGCTCGAAATTACTCGACAATATGCTAACGTACAAAAAACGTCCCTCGTAAAAAAAAAAAAAAAAAAAAAAAAATAATGGAAACTAGAGAGCAAAATGCAAACCTTTCTATTTATTTTTTTAACTCCGAGTATGAGATCGTATGATTTAATTTAAAGATAATAAAAAAATCTGAACACAAAATTTATTAATAAAGATATGTAAATTTACTTGAAAGTTCAAATTAAATGATATTTTTTGCGGGCATTAGTTTTTTACACCGTGCAGAGATTTTGAGTTTCAAGGGATGAATATTTATGTTTGAATGGAAGAGCTTTTTAACAAGAACATAAAGGTAACAAATGGATGTGCCAGTGTATTAAACTGACGGATTTTATAAGTTTTTTATTAAATAAATATATATGTGTATGATATGAGCATGCAAAGATTTACATAAAAATATGTCAATGTCTGTGTTTGTCTGTGTCTATATGTAGTTTGGTGGCAGTTCAAATTCAATGTTGGTTCTCTATCCATCCTCGGTGACCTGATGAGAACGTGATCCCGTAAAATGCAAATTTCAGAGCTATGTAACGACACATTACTGGGTTACGACAACCAAGATCTCGTATTTACGCGGGAAATTGTCCCACAGTTTCTAGACACGTTCATGAGCTACTTCGAGTAACTCAAGTGATATAACAGAGACCCCAGCGATGTTGGTTTATGGGCCACAAGGTGCCTTTTTAATATATACTAGTTTTTGCATTAAATTAAAACAGTTAAACTTTAATATATTGCTTAAATAAATTTTAATTTATTTTTTATTACCTCGAAGGGGAGTTAAAACAACATTTTCAGTAAATTTCAGATATCCTTGTCTTTTGGTATTTGCGTAGAAAGCATTTTATAATTTTTTCTCTAGGCAACTAAAAAATTTTTTATTTTCGTTCCGTCAAAAGAACAATCGGTGGTTCAGATAAACAATAAAAAAAAAAAAAAATAAAACAATTCTTTTTACAAACAAATTAAAAAAGCTCTGCTACAAAGTAGGTTAAGTTGTCACTAGTCAAAGACTTTTTAACAGATATATTATAACACAAAAGAGAATACCCTTTGTATACCTTATCTTGAAAGATCCGATAGGTTTACTCAAGTCGCCTATTCTATACCCTTTTCTCACGAATAAGTTGACATTCACAAGTGCCGTCTCACCTGCTAGACAACTGTATCGGAGACTAAAGTAATACTTATGTATCTACGTACCTACGTTTGAGTCTACCGACACTGAAGAAAAGTTACGTTTTTTGGACATTGCCAACCTGAGCTATCAAAGCGTTTTCAAAGAGTTTTCAAAGTCATCTTTCTTAGTTGCTGATAGAAGTATATTCTCACACATGTAGGTATTATGTATATGTATTTATATGGACATTTATTTATAGTTTGTGACCGAGTTACGTTGAATTGGACAGAAGAAGCCTTTTGGACTTTTCTTTGATGACATTTCCGTCAAGATAGAAAACACCTGGTCACAATAGAATTTCTGATGTTTAATACAACTACATTTATCCATACTCTCATCAGTATTATTATTATTTTTTTTTTTCGGTTGAAAAAATTTCTGTTATTGTCATTTTTTTTTATTCGGCTCGATCTATACATATATGGCCATATTAGACTATATTAATTTTAGAACTGGATTCGTGAAAAACCATTACACTAAAAATAAATTTACTTAAATCAAGTAAAATTGACTTAAATAAAAAAAAAATAATGCCAGATTCACTTTCTTATAAGGAAAATATTTCGATTGAAAAATTCTAAATAGGTACATACGACTATATCATAAAAATTTTCACAGCTTATTATTATTTAAGTGAATATTTGCACTGAATATTTATTATCATTGTGAATCATTGATATTATCAGCGCAATACTGTAGAGAGCTACCAAATAGGAATGAACGCAAGTTGTGAGTTTAGATTTAAGATAACGATTGAAAGATTAGCATTGAGTACTCTTGTATGTACCGCATACCAAAGTACTTCACTGCATTGCTAGTACAAGGAGAAGCTTAACCGAGAAGACCTACCGGTACTATGCTCGTATAACCAGTAAAATCCTTGGCAAACCCTTGTAGGAGTTTCCAAACTTCAATAGGATTATAGACGCTCCCTTAGACACCGAGGAACTTTTCAAGACGTGGGATGAGCAACTCGATTGTTGATAATTGGAAGTAAAAAATATAAAATTTTAACTTAATTACGATTGGTTCTAGAGAGTTATTACTCAGAATTCAATTTTCATAAATTTGATCCTTTATTTATTATTACATATCATAACTCAGCTGCAGTTGAAATCAAGAATATTCGATTAATTTTCGAAACAAACTTTTATAATTTTATTTCCTTGAATAACTTTTTTGATAAAATGAAAATCTATAATTCCAATATATATATTTATAAATAAAACTTTTTTCGGTAATAATGTTTACGTTGGTAAATGGACGGAAGTTTAAAAGTACAGTTGAAAAATTTTAAAATCTTTTGAACCAATTACCCTTAAACCAATAACGCAGGTCAAAAGATTATTTGGACGGTTTTCATGTATAGTTTTTTTATTTTAACTCCGAGAGGAAATATCAAGGATTTTTATTGGAATTTTTTGAGACGATTTGATGGAGGGCTGCATGATGTGAAGGAGGAATTGAGGGCCGACTTGACCCTCAATTTCATAGCCCGAGGAGCTAGTTGATGAAAGAGGGAGAGAGAAAGAGAGAGAGAGAGATAGCAATAAAGGAGAGAGAGAGAGAGAGAGAGAGAGAGAGAGAGAGAGAGAGAGAGAGAGAGAGAGAGAGAGAGAGAGAGAGAGAGAGAGAGAGAGAGAGAGAGAGAGAGAGAGAGAGAGAGAGAGAGAGAGAGAGAGAGAGAGAGAGAGAGAGAGAGAGAGAGAGAGAGAGAGAGAGAGAGAGAGAGAGAGAGAGAGAGAGAGAGAGAGAGAGAGAGAGAGAGAGAGAGAGAGAGAGAGAGAGAGAGAGAGAGAGAGAGAGAGAGAGAGAGAGAGAGAGAGAGAGAGAGAGAGAGAGAGAGAGAGAGAGAGAGAGAGAGAGAGAGAGAGAGAGAGAGAGAGAGAGAGAGAGAGAGAGAGAGAGAGAGAGAGAGAGAGAGAGAGAGAGAGAGAGAGAGAGAGAGAGAATAAAAAAGGGGGAGTGGATACTGTATAACCTAGGTCAGGTTATAACGGTTGAAAGGACATGATTTCTTCATGAATTCTCATGCCTGACCTAGCCACTCATGTTTAGGTAATTGTTTTCTCTTTGCCCGAAATTTGAAAGTTAAATTCCGCTAGTATTTTCAGAGATAATATTTTTTAAATGTTGAGTTTTAAAATAGATGAAAAAATTTTTAAATTATGTATTTAAAAAGAAAAAAAAAAAGTTGATCAATTTTATAAATTTTTCTTGATAAATGAAAGCTCTAACAAATCAAAGATCGTACTAATAAATTATTACTCCGACAGTTTTTCTCGATTCTCACATACGCGATCGTAAAAAATAAAATTTAGGATTGAAGAGTGAGAAGTGGAGTATATATTCATGAGTATTGACTTTTGAGATATTACTCGATCAGCGTGACACTTTATTACACGTTTGATTTAAACCGTACAGGTCATATCACACTTGGTGCAGAGCTGAGAGTG
The DNA here is from genome assembly GCF_013202065.1 of Cotesia typhae. NCBI lineage: Eukaryota > Metazoa > Arthropoda > Insecta > Hymenoptera > Braconidae > Cotesia > Cotesia typhae. The sequence continues at coordinate 5,522,670 of NW_027423757.1, read as the reverse complement.
TACTATATAATAGTATAGTATAGAGGGGATTTTGTCGTAGCTTGTAAGAGATAAATGATGACGAGAAAGACTGGAGTGTCTTTTCGCCCCATCTATATATGTTATATTTATACATATATAGATGTAATGGTCGTCCCCATCGGCGGCGGCGAAGCTTTGGATTCAGGTCAAACGTTCTTTGGAGAATGGCGATAAATCGCTGTGTCACGACATCGGGCCTCGATACGTTTACGCTATATGCTATGCAATTTATACGGAAGTGAAGAATTTACGTCTATGTCTGAGTCTTATCCTTGCGGGTTTTAAAGCAAAAAAAATCTACAGTAAGTACAATAAAACAAAAAAGTAAAACATAAATTTGAGATAACGATAAACCTTACAATACCTTTTGACGAGTTTATCCCTGAGGAGTTTTCGTCTGAGAGTGGCAAAGGGGCCGATAGGAAAAATCTGCTGCCTGTTTCGTGTCATATTTTTCATTGGGTTCTTATTATTTTTAAATAAGTCTATTCCTTTTTTTTATTTTTTTAATCAAACACCAGCTGCTGTCAAATTATTTATCCTTCTTATCTCTTATCACAAAACTTTATTTTAAAGATTTATGTCGTAATAAAAATTACATAATTTATATCATTTTAGTCGGTGATTTTTTTCGCTAAAACGTTTTTTTTTTTTTTTTTTTTTTTAATTAACTTTTCACTTAAAATATTCAAGTATTTAAGGTTTTTATTTTTTGGTGAAAAAATGTCAAACTGAAAAATGAGTTGTTGTTCACAATGAATGAAAAATAAAAACACTACATTCACAGGGATGTCAACGTGGGGGATTGTGTCCTGTACGGAATAACCGTTTTAAAATCGAACAAAGGGAACACACTCGCGGAGGGCAAACGAATGTACACAGAAAAAAAAATTTACTTGAATCAAGTAAATAATTTTGAAGAATTTTATCTTCTTGATTTGAGTAAAAAAATTCTTAAACTAAGAAATTTTTCTTGGTTTAAGTAAATTTTACTTAATTCAAAAATTTTTTGTCTTGATTCAAGAAAATGAAACTCTTCAAAATTATTTTCTTCGTTCAAGAATTTTTCTCTTGATTCAAGTTAATTTTTTTTTCAGTGTAGACAACAACAAAAGAGTTTGAAATCATAAAAGTTAAATGAATAAAAAATTTAAAATTGATGTCACCGAGCATCAAGTTACAAGTCATTTGTTTCTTTTCGATAAATTTAATTGTTTTGGATGAGAAAAAGTCCGAAGATCCTGAATTTTTATATAAATTTTTATAAATATCGTTATACCAATAATATGAGATTATTTAAATTGATTTTTTAATTTTGTCGGATAAGAATAAAGGCTGGAGTGTGATTTTAAGGAGAAAAGTTGTCGTGGTCGCGAGTCGCAGACTGCCGTCTGTCTACTGCCACGAGGAGCATTCACTTCTCTGCGTCATCCATACTAATACTGATCTCCACCCACGTAAGCCACGACGAAGACTATTCAAACACTACTGTATAAACTGTACAAACTGTATTATCAAAGGTCTAATAGTCAAGAGTGTGTTAGTGTGTAATTTAAATGAATGGAATTAATAATAATAATACGACTTGGCCTGAACTGCCAGAATCGTAATATAATACCGAGGCCTTATTTTTTTGGATTTTTTATGCGTAACTATGACGCACGTGGATCACAGTGTACTTATTGTGTATTCATGTTCATGACTAAAATTAACTTTATGTACAGTACTTAGCAATCATATCACGTTTTATTCATTTTTATTCTTCAATTAAAAAAAAAAACCCTCCTTGAAATAAATTTTGCCACAGTGTAATTAAAGCAATTAAAAATCATCCAATTCACGAATTTTTTGGAGTCTATATGATTAATAAAATAAAAAATAAGACTACTCGAATTTTTTACCGATGTCCAATCGAAATAATTGTCAAGCATTTTAGTTCGGTTTATTGGTTCCGAATGAGTTAAAAAAAATTTTTTTTCGTTCTGACTGATTGAAAAATATTAAAACGTCAAGTCGATATGAGAATTTAACGCTTGAAATTAATCAAAATATTATTTTATCTGAATAGGTGAATTTTTCCGTGTGAAAAAATGGGGATAATAAAATTTGAAAGCATGTATAAATCAATAACACACTTTAAAAGGCTTCACGTGCAGCTGCGGCGAAGATTCAAACACGTGAAGGAAAGAAAAAATAAATAAATAAATAAATAAAATAGAAAAGGAGGAATTAGCAAGAACCAAGCATGAAGCCGTATAGTACTTTAATCTGTAGTTTATTTAAAATATGCAAGGTATATATTATACAGCTTTTATTAGACTGACGCTGACTGAGAATTACATTAAGCATCATATCAACCCGATTAGTAAAACCGGAAACGGAGATCAAAAAGGTAATAAAGAATGAAATAAAGGAAAAGGAATTGAAGAAAGGGAGCAAGAGGGACTGGAATAAAAAGAGAATAATAATGTGGACTTTCTAGCTTGAAGGCTCGTGGGCGATTTAGCAAAGCTCTCACTACAGAGATTACCGTCGCACGGTCTTGACTAGCCGCGACTCTCAATAGATATATACAATATATATAATAAGTATAGAGTTATTCTTATACTTTATATGTATTGTATATCGTATATATTTATATATAATCGCCCTTCGACCCGTTGGATGTCGTCGGCTCGTTTGTCTAGATCGTGTCGAGCGATGGGTGGAGGAGAATAGAGAATACCGTTGCGTATATTTTCAGCGTGAAAGTATGCGCTCCTCGTTTAGTTGGTATATCGCGCTTCGAGCTGTCACGAACACTATTCGCAAATGGTGCCACTTTACGATTATAACTTTTATTATAGTCTTTCCCGGTGTATGCACTTCCTCTATTGATATTTTTTACTCGTTAAATATTCATTTGTATTATCAAACTTATTTGCACAAACATTGATAAAAACTTTTAAACTGCTGTCGTTGTTATTTTAACGCCAGAAAAAAATTGTTATAATTTTTTTTTTTTTTTAATTTTTTTAGCACAATTTTTGATAAAAAAAACGGTCACCAGCCGTGTTTTGTAATTTTATTCTATGGAAGATAATAGAAGTGTAGTAAAATTTATATAGTCGAGCAATAAATGGACGACAACCTCTTACATTGCCGCACCAACTGGTACTAACGTATTTAAGGTTAAAAAGTAGACACACTACACGCACCACCCGGTTATAATACCTCGAGAGGGGTTGCCAACCCACCGGGCTTCTCTACAACTATTCCTTTGCCCATTGTATGTTGGATACAGCTAACGACCCTCTTTGCTACCTTCATTCTTGCACGCCGTTAGATCTGGGTATGTGTGAAAATTATATTAGCACACTGTGATTATGTATAACTGTATAGTCGCCGGGAAAAAATGTATATTTAAACTATTTGTTGAAATATGAAAATATTTATTGAAAATAAATTAACAATATGTAAAAAATATTTTCTTAAATTTTTTTTTTATGTATTTTTAATATATTTAAATTGGAGTAAAAATATACACAAAAATGTGCCAAAAGACAGTTACTAAAATATTTTATGTAGTTTTACTTATTATTCATATTTGATGATATATTTTTATAATAAATTTTTTTTTATAGAAATTACAGTACAATGCACTCAAAAATTTTCGGGTGATTTGATTTCTTGCATCAGTCTCCATTTACCAGGTGATCTTTATATTCCGAGGGTATATACAATTTTTTTCAGTTATTTTTTCAACCGTTAAAACTTCAATAGTCTGCTTTATTTTATTGATCGAATTAAAAAAAAAAAATCTTTTATTTATTTGATACAGACATGTTTATTTTAGACTACAAGCACTCCTGAGGGGAAATAGCCAACGATATATAAATCCAAAAAATTACTAATATGCATCTACAAACAAACATTAATCGACTAAAGAATGAGGATGACATAAATCGAAAGAGAAATATTATTTTACGATGCGATTAATTATAATAGTTTGAATATTAGTTTGCCCTGCGGTCAGAGTGACATACCGTCCAGGTTAATATTATCGACACGCATTCTCGAATTTTGTGGCGTTCGGCACTATGCGGATGGAATTGGCCACCTCAACTGGTTGCTTGGACATTCATGCAATACAATGTCGGTAAGCCTCTACATACAAACGTTCCTGTCCATACATGTTCATGTGTGTGTCCATGTGTATTTCGTATGTACGTATGTGTGTAAATACCAGTAGACTTGGAGGTCTTGTTCAGGTCTACAACGTTGTAATACTCGACAGTTTGACAAAGTTGCGCAACTAGTTTTCGAATATGTGCTATTGTCAATTATACGCGCGCGCGCGCGTGTGTGTGTGTGTGTGTGTGTGTGTGTGTGTGTGTGTGTGTGTGTGTGTGTGTGTGTGTGTGTATGTAGAATCTGAGAGAGATAGAGAAAGAAAGAAAGTAAATACCTCGTCCGACGTATGAGAAAGGATCATCAGAGTAGAAAATGCTTTTAAACGAACCGTCAGGCAGGAAAACCACACTCCGAAATTTATATATATACGTATGTGTACAAACCCAGCGAAATACTAGTGGCAATTTACAATTTAAATGCCTATGATACCGTTTAAAATTTTGAAATTCACTTTAAACTGACTTATTTCAATTATATATACTGTAAAAATCCATTAGCGCGAAATTTTGTTGACATTAAATGCTGATTTTTAAATTAAACTGTTGAAATGGTCTAATTTTAATTCATAACTTAATTTTTCTTAAACATAACTTTCTTACATAGAGACGATTTAGCGATCATACGCCATCTGTTGGAGATTTTTAACACTACTGTTGATCGAAAAGTTATGCGTGAGAAAATACGACCATATGAGGCAATATATGGGCATATAAAAGCATTGAGGCCATTTCAGAAAATTTTATCACAGGAGGTATTATTATTATCATTGTTATTTACTTTTTTTTATTGCTGATACGTGAAAAATATATCTACCATGAATTTTATTATTTACTGTTCCATTACAAATAGAAATCAGAATGAACATTGTCTAACAATATGTATTTGCACTCGTACCGAGCACTTTATATGCTTCCTGTATATTTTCTATACCTCTATATCTTACCTATATCTATACCTACCATCATTGCTAAAATTCAATAGTATTATTGATTTTATATAAACTGTTAAACTTTATTAGATATTTGCACATAATCAGAGTTCACATCATTTTAAATTCATATTTTCATTTTTCCATTTTATTTTTAACGTCAAAAATTCAGTGGATGGAAATTACTATTATTATCTGAATAAAAGCAATTGTGGGTAAAACAAAGGTTTTTTTTTTAATAATTTCAGCTTGTAAAATAAATGTATGCGAGACATAAATACATAAATACATACACATGCTGATACCGTAGACTGATGAATTTATAATTACAATTACAATTACTTGTGCAAATAAAAGATTAAAATTTAAATGTAACAGATAAGATAATCGTAACTTTCATTGGTTAGATAGGACGCTATTTCTCACGGTTAAAAGCATTATTGCATTGTACCACGCGTACAATAGTTACGAGTATATTCACGTATTTACTTTACTCGGTAACGGCGTAAATTTACTCGTTTTACGAGAGTACAAAATGCCTAACACCCACGTGCTGCCTCTCATACCAACTAAATCAGTGCTTTCAGTGAATAATCTTAATACTCACTTTATTATTATTAATCTCAATTAGTTACACAGACTTTACAAGTACTAATGCGGCAATTAAAAAAAAAAAATTGATAACACTTGAACCCAATTTAAACTTGATAATATTTAAAATTAACGACAAAAGTTGGCTGAAGAAACAATTAATTCTGATAATAAATATATATTTTTGAGCATCAATCTTACCGGAAAAAGTATCTCCTTAACTTTCCAAGTAGAATAAAAAATAATAATGATAATAATTTAGTATGAAAGATCTTAGACTAGAAACTTCAGTAATTATGTCCTCAAGGCTTCGAAGTAGCTAAAGAGAGAACGGGTTTTGGAAATAAAAATAAAAAGGAAAAAATCACACTTAGCTACTTCTTTCTCCGGTTTTTCAGCTCTCCAAGTCTGTGTATATGTACATCATTTAGCTTAATGTCTCACTCATCTCAACTTTTACATACTCAGTTTAAATTACCCGAGTCAAGGATATCTCCTGCAATTTTTAGAGACCTTGCATACCAAAAACTGGAAACACATCAGTCATCATCAACATGAATACAAAAAAAAAAAAAAAAAAAAAAAAAAAAAAAACTGATGTAAATAAAATATTCAAAACTTTGAAACAATAATTTACTGGGACACTCTAAAATATGTCGCTTATACCTATATATCAAGGCTCCTAATGTAAAGCTGAAATTATACAATACGTCGTGCAGTACTTCGCAAATTGGCGCTGGGTTTTAGCGTGCTTTGTGTCGAAACTTATGTAAAGAGTGCACTTAGATTAATGAACTAAAGAAAACTTATATCGTTGTCCCTTTCTCATTCTCTCACTCTATTTTAATCTTATTTAAGTAATATCGATAATAATAATAACAAATAAATAATCATAATAATTTAATAATAATAGTAATAGGAGTAATAAATTATAATTTAATCCTTTGAACAATTTACCTTTCAGATAAAATAAAATAAGCGCAACTTCTTCCTTTATAATTCAATCACATAAATTATTATTGCGGCGCACTTTGTAACTTTAGTTTCATTCACGTATTTTTTTCGCCATACAACTTATTATTATAGTTTTCAATTCACCTAACAAGCTTCACTATTGTTGCTATCAAAGCTGTCTGATTGAATTAGGGATCAAAACGTGAGAAAATATAAGAACTGTTTCTTGATGATAAGGTTCAATCTCAACTCTCTAAATTATAGTAATTTTTTTTTATCATTATTCATTATTTTTTATATTTTATATATTATATATTATATATTACACAGTATCCCACCTCATTGACGGAAGATACAAGGAAATGATACATCAGATGATATTACTAATCTAATGTACCGTCTCATCATCTCGATGACTGATTCATAAGATGTACGTGGGAGTTGATAACATTCGACCTCAATTTTATTATTTCTCCGAGCTATCGCGGGTCTCCAAAGTACCGTATATGTCTATATATAAATATTAGGGTGGGTCAAAAAAATCGAATAATTTATTTTTGACTTTATACTCTGAAAAATAGGTTCGTAGACACCTAAAAAGAATTCTCTCCAAGTATAAGCTCTTAATTATAACGGGAAGGTCCTCCGCTTTGCGGGTTTCTATTTTTTTCGAATAATCAGATAAAAAAATTTATATCTCGCTTCCAACTGCTTGGAAAAATATTCCGTGGCATAGATTTTGTGAGAAATTGAATGCTTTACAAAAAAGGTCTCTTATGACTTTTTCAAAAACTCAACCGATTAAAAGATATTCATAGTTGAAGTTTGGCTATTTTAAGGAAAATATTCGTTTTTATTATGAATTTTATAAGTCGATGAAAAAAATTATTTCGGATTGCGGAACTCATGATTTTGTAGGAAATTTACTGCTCTACAAAAATGGTCTCTTATGATTTTTGATTAAGTGAAGCCGTTACGAGATATTCATCGTCAAACATTAACGAATATCAATATTTCCAGTTTTTGATCAATAATTCGATAAATTTTAATTTAAACTATGAGTTTCAGGAAAATTTACATAAATTTGAGTTTCGATCGATAAAGAAATGTTATAAACAATTTTTTTAATATTGTTTTCAGTCTTGAGCTTGTTTGATTGCATTAAAACAAGAAATTAGAGCATTTTTTCGACATATAGCCAATGATTAGTTTAATTTGAAGTGAATGACATATTTCTTTGTCAAATTTAATATGAAAAGTATTGAATCAAGTAAGAAAACAACCAGTATTTAACTTTTTTATAGATAAATTTTTATTGAATTATCAATTGCAATATAATTGTCTATATTTTTAACATAACAGTACGCTATTACTATAAATAATTTCTTTTATTACAATTTGGGAATGTTTTTGATGTTCTTTGACAACTTGCAATAAGTACTGGAATTGTTCTTCATTTTTGTCAAGCATTGATTATATTCACTGACTAATGCAACAGCTCGCTCTGCTGAATCATTGACAACTTTTAGTTGTTGAAAGTATTCTTTATTTTCGAGATAACTCTCATTAGTAGGCCATAATTCAACATCGACATCAAGAAAGTCATACGGTAGATCGAAGATTTTGAAAAGATTTAATGACTTTTTAGACACAAAGTCACTCAGAGTTCTCTGCGCCAATGAATTCAAATCTTTTTTAGCAATTACAAATCTTTTAGCTTTAGAATCTGTACCTTCACGAGTATTAACAGCTTCAACAATACGTTTTTTTACTTCTAATGGAACGCCATCGTCAAACAGTGATAAAATGGCAAGTTCATCACTCAAATACCATAAGTGCGAAATCATTTTTTCACACGTAGCTGAAGAAATCAAAGGATTGATATGTTTGTACTCCAATAAATTTTTCATAAACTGCAAGTCATGATAAGCAGCAGTTGTTGCAGAAGTTGATGAAAACCAAGCTTTTAAATACAATGTGACTATAAAAATACAGAAATGACGAAGACCATGCAATTCTTTCTGAGAGAGTTTGAATTCATCTCTGAATAGATACATTTTCAAACTATAAATGGCCTTAGCCATCCATCTAGCATGATGAACAGCACCAGGACGTTTGAAAGAAATCTTTTCTTGAGGCATTTCTCCAAGGAAAATCAATGATAATTCCAATAATTCTTTATCTAACTTATTATAACATTTCTTTATCGATCGAAACTCAAATTTATGTAAATTTTCCTGAAACTCATAGTTTAAATTAAAATTTATCGAATTATTGATCAAAAACTGGAAATATTGATATTCGTTAATGTTTGACGATGAATATCTCGTAACGGCTTCACTTAATCAAAAAATCATAAGAGACCATTTTTGTAGAGCAGTAAATTTCCTACAAAATCATGAGTTCCGCAATCCGAAATAATTTTTTTCATCGACTTATAAAATTCATAATAAAAACGAATATTTTCCTTAAAATAGCCAAACTTCAACTATGAATATCTTTTAATCGGTTGAGTTTTTGAAAAAGTCATAAGAGACCTTTTTGTAAAGCATTCAATTTCTCACAAAATCTATGCCACGGAATATTTTTCCAAGCAGTTGGAAGCGAGATATAAATTTTTTTATCTGATTATTCGAAAAAAATAGAAACCCGCAAAGCGGAGGACCTTCCCGTTATAATTAAGAGCTTATACTTGGAGAGAATTCTTTTTAGGTGTCTACGAACCTATTTTTCAGAGTATAAAATCAAAAATAAATTATTCGATTTTTTTGACCCACCCGAATAAATATATGAGACTTTTCATCAAAATATCTTCGTCTTTTTTTCATGATCTTGCGGATTACTTGTACACGTTGTTAAACTATTAAACGGTACTTAAACTAATCTATTGTTATTTTAATCGTTCAAATAACTTAGCTGCTATTAACTCCGATTAACAAAATGTATCTTTTCTTAAATTTAAAACCGTTGAATGTAAAATAATTCCTTTTTTTCATCAAAGACTGGAAAATATTTTATTTAATTAAAAAATTCCACGATTTAAACAACGGACTGGATAAAACGAATAACTTAATTCAAGTAATAAAATAAAATAAAATGAGAATGGGATATGTTTAAATGAAATTGAATACGGTTGATTTAAATAACGAGTACGAAATTGTAGGGCAATATATTTTATCAGAGGGAGCCCTAGGGTTCAATTAACGATAAATAGTAAATAAACGATAAGATAAATCTACAGATAATTAAATGTATATATATATTAGAGAAATGTCTCTGGTAACTAATTACAAATAGGAAGCTCTGCGAAATATCATTAGATAGTATGGAACGTCGGATTAACCACTAAAAGACACGCTTTACAGCATCACAGTTTAGTTTACTCTCAACTATCAAGCTCGATTGAATTATCTCAGCTATACTATATCGCTCTATATGTATATGCATACGATATATTTAGTTTCTGCACAGACTTGACTCCGGGGTATATCCTACTGTACCGTGTACCGTACACCGTATAGTACTTACAACTCTTGTTCCAGGAAAATAAACTGTATCACGTGGTTCATTGAACGTGAAAGTATTTAAACACGTGAAAGAGGAAATAACTGCATAACGTAACATGTCCCCGGGCTTTCCTGGAATTTCTCGCTTATGACTCAGCCAATGAGTATCGGCTCCTATATTACTAACTATACATAATACACAGGCTTATTATTTTATTTTATTTTATTATACTGTACAATACCACTACCTTCTATTTATGAATTGCGCTTACTAATCACTAAGCTATTTTAATTTTTATTTCTTACCCATTTTTCTGGCTATTAATATTTATTAATTCTTTATTACTCACCTGAAACAGAAATATTTAATATAACATTATTTTTTTTTTGCATAAAAATTTATTATTGTTATTTTTAATAGAATATTTAATATTATAATATCGTATAAGCCATGATAATATATTTTCGAAATAATTATTTTCTGGATAGATATCATGAATAATTTAATAATATCAGTAATTTATTTTATCAAAGAGGAACAAAATTCCGATGTATTAAAACAAAAATGATTTTCAGTAAATTAATGTGGATAATTTCAATTAAATATTAATTACTCTATGGTTAATTCTTAAAAAAAAAAAAAAAAAAAAAAAACCTGAATATTCATTTGCGCTTATATTATTTGTTTATTCGAAATAATTATAACGATGAATAATTTTACATTACAAATCAGCTATTTCAATCAAAATTTTATTTTCTGAATTATTTGAACCACGAAAATTGATCAAATCAGAAATATTATTGTAATAATAATAATAATAAATCATAACTTATAACTCGTGCCAATAAAAACAAAAAATTTATTGTTACACAAGATCTTATTTGCAGAGACTTTGTTCAACGTGGGATATTTATTCTCATGAGACTTGAGACGTTAGAACACGAGTCTAGCTGTTGGGGGTTGACTGGGTTATTTGCATGGCTGACGAAAGCAACTGGGATTCGAACACTACTCTCCGTTCCTTATTCCACACTAGAACTAACATACATCTAAAATGTATACAAACATAATATGGAACATTTCGTACAATGTGTTATATACACAACTTGTGTTATCTTATATACACAACTATAATGTGTCTATACTGCAAAGTAAGGAATTGTTGAGAATATCGTAAACGGGATAGAAGAGAAGTAAAGGAGAATGTGTCAAATTCCCGCGGGAGTTTCTTGCACGGCATCATTTCTGTCGCTTGGTCCGACTGGCATTATCTAAACTCATAGCTCACGTTTATATCACACAAGCATCAACGCTCAGCTATCTCCAAAGCCCGCTACTCAGTCACATATGTACCAAAGTAGATATTTTAACGTTTACTGTGACATTTTACTTGGATATTTACCAGATAGATGAATGCCATTGTCAGAAATAAACCGAGACTTATCTTATATACTTTTACTCTCACTCTTACTTTAGCTGTCACACGCCGATATGCACGTTCACGCGAGCCTGTGTAAACCACTATTTATCTATTGTGAAGGAAAAGAACACGCTGTAAGTACATTTCAATTTTCAATTTCAATATTAATACATATATATCTATAGTTCATGTGGTATTGAAGGTATGTTATCGAAAAAATGTCAAGTCGATTTAACTTGTCGTAGACATAACTGTATTAATGTATACGGATAGGGAGGAACATGTATATTTATGAATTTCGAGCTACTATCGAGGAGCAACCTATTAACGCGAAATAGGCTCATGGTGTCTACATGTACATATGTATGCATTGACGTACTATCTGCGTATGTATATCTATATATACAAGCAAGGCATGGCATATTCAGGGAGCAGAATGCAAGAGAAACTTCCTGCGAGACTCAATGAATATTGTATAGATAATCGATGTACGCCTCGAGACCAATATCGATTTGCCGATCTTATATTATAGTCTCTGGATATCTGCTCACATGTGTGCTGTGTACACATCACACATGTATGCATGCAACCGCAATTTCGGATTTCGGAGACGGAAATTGCGCGATGTGGATGGATCTTTTAGTGGTAAATTGCATCCACAAATCTTAAATTTTTTTTCACGGTAATATATCGCACTATTGAATTGACACGTCAGAATTATAGATTAGATTCGACGGAGCTTAATGTCAGAGCGAAATGGATTAATTTATTGGATGCTCATCATTTTAGCTGAATTATTTGATACATTTTTGCGCAAATTGTGTTTAATGAGGAGAGATGTTTTTTAAATTGGTAATACTATTAAAATTATATAGATACAATTTATTACCAAGAATATTTTAAATGAAAATTAAAATTCAATGATTTAATTATTTTTAATTCAATTAAAATTTAATTTATTCAATGATAGTTAATTTAATGTGGAATCAAATTTAAATTACAAATAATTTTTGAATGTCAAACTAAAACTGAAATAAAGAGTTATTTTTTAGACATGCCTAATCGAAAAAACTAGGAAACTAATAATAGTCATTATATAGACATCATAAAATTTTATCACTCAGTTGACATTTTAATATATTAAAAAAAAAAAAAAAAAAAAAAAAAAAAAAAAAAAAATTAACTTAATTTGAGAGCAGAATTTTTTTACTTAATTCAAGATGATCAAACTCTTGAAAATGATATTCTTGGTTCAAGAATTTATTTCTTAAATCCAATTAATTTTTTTATCATAAAATAATTTTTCTTTACAAATCTTTTCTTTTATAATTTTATTTAAATGAATAAAACGCTATAATTCTATCGTTGATTGAATAATTTGATATTTTTTATGTTCAATAGATTCATAATTACGATGATAAAGGTATCCAAATTTAAACTCAAGCCCAGCGATTGACAGCTAGTAATTGAATAAAATTTCATTCAAATATATTTTTATGATGATTATGATAATGATTGTTTTTGCAGCTAACAGCATTAAAATTTGTGTATTTGTTTCATAAATAAAAGAGAAAACAGTGATGAAAAGGGAACTGATGAATGAAAAAATATGTGATTCATTTTTACGATCAATATACCAGCGTAATTCATCCGTAAATGACCCGATTGTGTTTCTGACGATACCATGGGACAGTAAAGTCTAGTGCAGTGTAGTAGTGTCGTACATAGAATAACTATAGGGTATCTAAAACCGAGGGTATCGTAAAATAAATGGGAATTCGTCGTTAATGCCAAATCCGCGGTATCGTTAGTTCCAATGGACGTTGTTGTACGTCGATGTAAACATATGGTATGTTTGTATGCCCATCCAATGTTCTCGCTAACAGTGTGAATATTCTCTCCTAGAGCCGCCTAGTATCTGCTACTCGATTTTAGTGCGCGATAACGCGATACCTGGTGATGATGCCATAGAATCCAACCAACCATCCAACCAATTTCTTCAATATACTCGTGTATTTTCATTTCATCGGACACACCTTCCGTTACTTGATGCTGCATTTAATACCAGCCTACTACATACACACCACTGCAAAACAGCTTCCATCTTGTCTCGTCTCATCTTGTCTATTTTCGATAAACTCGATGTTTAGTTTGCAGTTTATAGCTCATAGTTTACAGTTTATAGCTTACAGTCAATAGTCTTCCGGAGAAGACTTTATAAGCTCATCGCATTATATCGCGAATACTTAAAGCTAAGACTACCAGTCCGGAGAATCTTTGGCATCCGAAGCCCGAGATGGCACGTCACTTATGCCGATCGAATTCTCACCCGCGATCCGATTAAATTTTTGGGATTCATTGGTCATAGAAAATTTTTAGCTCAACCAAAGCCGAATGAAACATTTTTTTTTCTGTTCTTTGGTAAATATGTAAAGCTTTGAACTCATATTTTCAATTACATTTTTCGCTACGAATGTATTTATTTTTGTGACGTGAATAAATGAATAAAAATTGAAACCACTGTTCGATAAAACAAAGTGATAATAAATAAACGCTGTTATTCAATTAAAACATATTTATCTTTTATTCGTTTCGCTTCAATGAAACGATTGCGAATAAATATTTTCTAGGTAAAATATATTTTAAAATATTTATCAAAAATTATTTTTTATTTTTTTTTTTTTTTTTTTTACCTGATATTTTATTAAAGTAAATATGTCTAGCACTCTCTACGATATTTCATTGGGAAAAAGATTTTCTGTCAGCCTGTCAATCTACATTGATATTTCATAATAATGCAATGGAGAAAATGAGTTTGAAATTGACAAGTGAAAATTTAAATTATTTACCGTCGATCATTTTCAGTATTTAATATCTCATTATCATTATCACCATTGTTATTATTATTATTGTTACTATGACTGTTATTATAATCATTTTAAAACAAACCCTAGTTTATTTATCTAAAGATTTTATTTTTCGTTAATGTTTTTTTTTTTTTTTTTTTCATTATAATGAAATCGTCCGGACCACCAGCAGAGAAACTCGAAATAAACCGTATAAATTTGTGCGCACGTGTACGGCATAGCTCGGTCTACTGGCGTTACGTCGAGACTTCCTCTAGACTTTCCTTAACTTAACTTTTTTCTTATTTTTCCATAATAATAACTAGCGTTGGTTGTGAACGCCGATGCAAGAAAAAATACATAAAGAACATAACTAACGACAACGTTCACCGTATAATATCTAAAAATTTAAAATAAAAGTAGCCGAGATGTTTCTTAAAAAAAAAAAAAAAAATAATAAAATAAAATTTTAATACAAAATAAAAATTGTACATTATTTTCCGTCTCAAATTCAAGTCGGTAGATTATTAACTCGGAAAAATTTATCCGCATAATTTATGCGTCCTATACGTATACTTTATTTATTACTCGCGCATCTTATACTTATGCTTACGTACAAACATTCAGCAGGTGTTTTGAACGACTATTTTCTGTGCATCCGGTTTAATAGTAAACATAATTCACTCGAATTTCATAAAATAAAAATTTTATGTACAAAATAATCTTATCACAAAAACTTATATTAAAGCAAATTGAGTAATTGTATTATTAGTTCGGAGTGTAACATTAAATTAACTTGAATATAATATTACCTAAATCAGTAAATCCATGTAAAAAATTTTATTCACTTAGTTAAAAATTAACAACATACGGCACTTAACAATATTGATTGAATAAATCGATAATAACAATAATTAACATAATAACAGTAAGGGAAAAGCTAAAAATGAATAGTTAGTGTGTAGAGTCTTTTAAAGCAATTGACAATGTTTCGTGATTGCCTCGCAATGGAATACTAAGTCGAATAGAAATAAGTGTGTAAAGCAGTAGGAGAACCTTCCTTCCCATCATTGTATACATATATATTTATTTAGATGTAGATATAGATATACGTGTACGTATTATGTGCAGAAGAGTGAGTCACACTCGTGACACAACAACTAACGACGTACAGACGTGTCATATGATTACCAATGCGATGGTTACTCGCTCGGACTTGGACGGAATACCAGATAACATACTGAAGTTACGGGTTGAGGTATTTTACCTTTACTTTACTATTTTATTTTCCCATACATAACACTTACACTAGGCTACACAAGGAAAAGCGATTCAACCGAATAGAAGCTACCTCTGGGCGACTAAACCTTGTTATGTATAACATATAAGATTGACTTGAGCTGAAAATTTCCTGAGTAACGTTCCGTTTGAATAGCCACTTGCGCTTGTAATCTGTACAGTAGGTACATAGGTGTACTGTTTAAAGGTGAAGAGAACCGAAGAAAGAGATTGGCAAGAGAAGAGGCTAATTGTATTTAACTCTCCGTTTGAATTTACACGTCGTTTAAGTGGAAGTCGATGACATATACATATAAACGTGGCAATTTAGCTACTGGTAAGAGTCTCTTGACTTTTGACTCACTCCAAGCTCATTGATACACAATTTAACTGTATTTTCTGCATATGCTGGGTTTGAAGCCGAGCTGAAGAGGTAGTTTGCTGGGTTGGGTCAAACGCCAGTGTACTAGTTGTAATACCATAAGAGTTTCAAATCCAAATACCAGTTGCCCTGAGTTAATTCGAGTAAAAGTAATTCTGTACATATTAGGATTAAGTTTAACCGTCGCTAAGCTTAAATGTTAAAACTAAATTCGTTTTCATGTGCTTTAATTATCGATTAACTGAATGAGTGTTAACTTAAATTTAAAATGTGGTTGATTATGGAAAAATAATGATAATAATAATAATTTTATTAAAAATTCAAGAATCTTGATTTGTAAAATCTTGTTAGAGTGACTCAATAATAACTCAGTTATCAGATTAAGTAATCAAAAAATTATTTACACAACTCAACTTTATTGTTATCTTTAATATCAAATATGGAGTAAAACTTTTCATTATCCTAATTTAAAATATTTTGATATGTAATTTAGTGAATGAATATCCATGAGCATACCAATCTTTTTTTATGCAAATTTTAAAATGAGTCATAATTAATGGAATGATGAGTGATTTAATTATCGTTATTTAGTTTTACTCATCTCGGTCACCATTACTACTTATAAGATAATGAAGTTATGAATAAATAAATAACAATTTTACTATTCAAAAAAACAACGATATTATTTTCTCGGTATAATATTATTAGTAAATGGAAATTGCTATAAAATATTTATCTTCTACTCTGTAACAATATTGTTTGTTTCTGAATTTTAAATGAAAATAATGTATAAAGAGAGAAGCGTAATTAAAATTTTTAAATAATGTAAATTATGAATACTGACAAACTGTTAAAGAGTAAATGAAAGCGTAATGGTAGATAAGATATATAATAGTTGAGAGTAAACAAAGTTTTCATCTAACGGTGAAGCTGCGTCAATGACCCGAATAACTTTTTCAATAGAAAGCGATGTTAACTGTCGTTGCTTGTATTCATATGAAACGAGAAGCTATAAATATAGATATATCTATTTATAATATATATGTATGTATGTATATATGTTTAAGTTCTCTTCATCAGCGCGAATTCTGGCAGCAAGAGAGCTGCTGTGCTTTTACTTCTATAACCAGTGGCTAGAACCGTTGACTAACTTCCTGAATCAGTGCCTTGCTGTGTCCTATGAAAGGATCTCATTCGCTCATTTTCCTTTGCCTCTTTGTCTCTTTACTGTGCATGAATTATATGTACGGAGTATGGTTGTAGTATCAGACAACCTAGTAACACCAAATTATCTAATGTAATTCCACTTTTGCCTCAAGGGATGAACGGTTTTGTACAAAATAAAACATTTATACGAGCTTATTTTATTCTTTCTATATATTTTTTTTTTATTTATTTTTAACTCATTAGATCTTGTATTTAAAAAATATCACGGAAGAAATAATTAAATCTAACTAACTGTTGTCTGTTGTTTTGTTTGTCACTTTTCACAAAGCACTCTTGTTTATTACCTCATTTTAATTTAGTTTAGTTTATTTCGTTATTATAGAGCACAATACTGAAATTTTGGGTATCAAAAGTTTAATTAAGATCAATAAATTTATTTTACGTTCTTTTAACGCCTCGATAGATTCGATCCACAAAGTTTTACGAGCAGACTCTGAAAGATCTGCTTAAATACACTCGACGAGGAAGTAAAGAAATAAAAGAAAACGAAAATAAAGAGGAAGAGGAAGACGAGGTAGAAAAAAATAAGGAAGAGGAACAGGAAAGGATAAGTAGTTTGAGAAAAAGAATGGAAAATGTAGATATAGAAGAAGAAACTCAAGAAAATGAAAGACAAGAAATGATGAAAATTATTCGTATTTCAGGAACATCATAAGGTAAAAAGAGAACAGAAGAACAGATGAAATAAACTTGTCGAGCGAGTAACGAGGATGAATGAATTTTGCACAAGTTATTCCGTGAGGAAATTTCAGCGTCAAGTCATGAGAAGAAAATTGTGAGATCTGCGTTTAATTTATCTTGTCTGATTCTACCTAGAGTTACTTTTAATTGGAAAAAAATAGTCATTTTTTTTATGATTTGAATATAAAATATTAAATAATGTGTTCCTATTTTTATTTTTATTACAATTTTTGTTTATATAAAAAGTATTTAGGTGTTTCTGTTCTGCAGTTGATATTCAGGAGTGAAAAAATTTTCATAAATGGTTATGTCAGTCTATGTATGAGAATAATAAAATAATTTATTATAATTTTTTATTTATTGTTATTCGAGAAATTTGGAAGCCAATTAATGGGTAATATCAAACAAAAATTGGTTTAAGGATTGATTTAACTAAAAATCAGTATGAGATAAGCTTCTTAAGAGGCTAAAAAAAATAACTTTTAAACCTTTGGTCGAAAAATCGTTTTTTTTTTTAGCTTTTAAAAATGTTTACTTTTGAAGCAATTAAATGTTCGTTAATTTACAATTCCTCTCTTTTTTTATTCAATTGTATTACAAATTACAATGTGTAATGCGTAAAATTTTTTTATAGTTGTTAAGATGTTAATTATTATAATTATTAAGATGTTAATCTTTATTTGGACGAAAAAATAACTTCAACAAACCTTATTAAATCCCGAAAAATTGTATATCAGCATATATGATCATATTACGACTGATATAAGTATATTAGGACATAAATGGTCGCATTAAAAATTTTCTCACTGGTAACTTTTTCAGTACTGCTATTTTTACCAATCGTGATTGTAACATAATCTAAATTTGTACTAAAAACTTTCAATATCGACTTGAGCAGTTGTTCCATCGTCTACTTAATTAAACCTTTGATAGTGTATCACATCATTCACGCATGCTGATAAACTTTTCAGAAGCGTATATTTATGATAATATTAAGGTAAACAACTAAAGAGCTTCTTACAAGCAGAGATAGAAGCCGGCGTATTGCTATCAAATACTAGTAATTGCTCCTTATCCTCTTTGCCTATTACGTCATATTCTGCGGCATACTTATACGACAGTTAATGAACTGTTCTCCATATTAACGAGGACCGCGATAACCGCACAATTGAAAGCCTTCGTTTCAGGTATCAAAGCACATTGATTATAATCCCGTCAATAACTCCTCTACACTCTCTAGATTAAAGGTTTATCGACTATCGGCTCGTTTGTCTTTTGTCTTGTTATCCTAACGCTTACAAACCAGGTTTGTGTACTCCCATTAAATTAACAACTTCATTTTTTCTCACTACATTTTCTCTCGGATAATTATCCACTCAAATTACAAGTAATTATAACAATTTTTTTCACTCTGAAATCATAATTAATTCTAATTAAGACTAAAATATTTAAATTACTGGAATTATTTTCATACTTTATTACTACTTTTTTTTATTATCGCGGACATTGTATTAGAATAAAAAAAAAAAATCCAGCTTCTGTTCTAAGTAATTCGATAAAACAAATTGCCCTGAGAAGTATTCAAATCAAACAATGCAATTAAACCGCCGTAATTAATTAAAAGTATTCAAAGTTTCCGGTGTATCTGATGATTACTTAATCCCAGTTACTTTCATTGTTTATAAATGTACTTGTCAAGGCCGGCGTGTGCTATTAAATAATATCCCATCAGCTTCCAGTTTCATTACTTTATTTTTTTATACAATCATATTCTATTTGAATTATATAATAGAGATTTATTGTTTTTTTTGTTAACACTAAACTTATTACCGAGTACAATAGCGTCAGCGTTAAGAAAATATCTTAAGTAAAAATTGTATTTGTCGAGTTTTAAATTGTCGCTGTGTCAGCGTCAGACAATTCCGGTTAAAATATCTACATATATATCTATATCTGTGTGAATGTTATGTAAATCTATGGGTATGAACTCTTCTTAGCATAAATGATTTTTTAGATTTTTTCTAGAGTTTACATTCTGAGCTAGATTCCCCGGAATAGTAATTTCACGTAGCTCACCGTCAAACAGAAACGTGAGCCCAGAAAAAATTAAATTTTCCATCTCCTTTTCTACATATGCTTCAGTACGTGTCGGATAACTTTGCTACGGATGACAATGTGACCAGTGGATGAAAAGGGCTAAAGGATTTTAAGTATCCTCACTCACATTTTTCATTTTCTCTTTTTATGTATACGTAATTAAATACCCTGGTTTTTATTTCCTAATTTTTTAGATTTTTTGCTGCATAGCACTATACTTTTTCTCTTCTTTCTGTTCACATTAAACAAGAATGTCGAGAGTCGACAGTCAAGAGAAGAAAAGAGTTGAGAGCCAAAGTTTTTGGTTTCTATTCAAAGGAAAAATGAACTCTATAAAATGTTGGAATAAATTACAAATCCATTGTTGAGAATAAAAAATTTAGAAATAATTTATCAGGTGAATCAATCATTGAGAGTATGTTATATTTTTTTGGTCTCGTGACAGAACGCTGTGCATGTTGCCTGACCCTGGCCTACTGCATCTGAAAGCGGGATTATATATGTTCCGAACAGACGTACCCGTGCCAAGAAGTTCCTCCGTCTTCTCTCCCTTATAATATCCAGCACATGCACATGCACATTTAACACTGCACACTGCATTGGCCTCTACTCTACTCACCGCTGATATAATGTACTACTGAGTACACACAAGTACTAAGAAAGTTCAAGTGCTACAAGCATTGAACATACTTATGATTTTGAGTGCCTACTTGGACCACATTATGCTCTCTGTTGATAAGGACCACATAGTCGGAATATTACGTTCCTTCATTCTTCTTTAACTTTTTTATTATTTTTGTTGAATCCGAGGAAAAATGTAAATAAAAATAATTTATAAATTTAACTCTTGCATTTTATGATATTAACTTATATTGAAGCCGTATTTTTTTACTGTTGGCACTCAAAAAAAAATATTTTTTGTAATTTTTCTTGAAATACACTAAAAGAAATTTTATTTTATTTTCTTTACCTTTTTAATGTTTTAAATTTTGTTCGATATTTTACCAGCAACTGGCTAAAGAAGGATTTTTAATTTTCATACAACAATAACAAAATTGCATATTACTTAACTGATTTTTGTTGAAAAATAATAATAAAAGTAAAATACTATCTTAAGATTTTCATCACAAAATTTTGTGATTTATGATAAAGATAATAGAAAAAGAAAAAGTAGAATTATTGCGGTAAATTACTATGAAATACCGGTCAATTAATTATGTCGGGAATAAAGTGTCCATAATTTAACTTAAAAGTAATAATAATACCAAAACCATAGATCGTGGGTACCTAGATAACCAGGAAGTTTGTTTAAGCCGTTTGTCCGGGGTTTAGATATGACGTATGAATATCTACGACATGAGTATAGTACTTTCGGCGTATTACGAGAGGGCTGTCATTGGGATTTATTGTTGTTATAATGGCATATGAAAGAGGACATTTATACATGCATACATACATATGTATACATCTAATAAACTTAAAGTCTTTGTCATACATCTTCATGCAACGAAAATTTCATTACTTGAGAAGAATTTCTTCTTTCATACTTTACTGATCAAACAAAATCTTTATTGCGCGCAT
The DNA here is from genome assembly GCF_013202065.1 of Cotesia typhae. Taxonomy (NCBI): domain Eukaryota; kingdom Metazoa; phylum Arthropoda; class Insecta; order Hymenoptera; family Braconidae; genus Cotesia; species Cotesia typhae. Next base: position 5,500,984 of record NW_027423757.1, on the reverse strand, counting down.
AAGTAAAAATATTTCGACAAATATCTCAGAGACAAAAGAGATTATTGAAAAATTTATACCTACATATAAATGTTAATAAATATATTTTTTACGATAAAACGTTGATAGTTTTGAGTAATATAAAAAAAATAAGGGAGAAAAATTTTATTCGAAAAAACGTATTTCAAGATCCTACTTAAATCGAATGCTAAAAAAAAAAAAAAAAATAATTTCGTTTAATGGACCGAAGCCTGACGGGGGTTTAACACTTTGCATAAACAATATTTCAAATGTTTTTTATTTTCCATAAAAAGTGTAACCTTTTAGTGTTGGGTTTTTTTTTGCAAGGTTTCATTTTTTTCCTCGTTATTTCATTTCTTATTGCCTCAATAAAAGTTTCAAGACGACGTTGAATTTTTTTTCTTCTGACTTATTATATTAAAGAACATAAATGGGGGTAAAAAATTTCGTTTGAGTATGTACAAACGAGTGCCACTCATTTTTTACAACTCTACCCCGTTTTACTTCTTATTACAAGATAAGCTAATTCTCGCAATAAGAACCTTTTTCTATGAACTGCTGGTACTAGTACTGGTTAACTAAATTATATTATCATTATTATTATAATAATAATTACAAACGTCTGGCGCCTGGTATAACTCTTGAGCAATAAATTTTTAGCTATTAAAATTTAAGTTAAAATCAATACTTAAAAATGACGTTGGAGTTGCAATAAAATAAGGCATAAACCTTCAGATTAATTAGATAAGAACGAAACATTTAAGCCGGTGTGTGCTGGTTACAAAGCAGTGAAAGCTCTAATACTAATACTGAAGAGATTTAGAAATAAAGATTAAGAAGATTCTGGTATTGTGAGGTTTAATTTCTCAATTACAATGACAAGACAACAATAGTGGTTAAGGATATGTGTTGTGCACGTGACTTTAGAGCTCGATGGGGTTAATAGTGAGCGACAGGTCTATGGAAGGATGCACAACTACACTCCGATCAGTATATCGTGTCCGATGCAATGCCTGGTCTATTCGATAAGCCCTTAATCCATTGGCAAGTAGCTCGAGCAGTGGCTAGCTTAATTCCTACCGGCCCTTCTCATGTCCCCTGACCGCCCTCCCTCTTACTATATCTACCGCCAATTCTGATACACATACTGCCAATGTCCAGTCTACCGTATGCATAATTAACTGGACTTTAGATTTCAAATTCTGGTCGATTCGCTTCACTTGAGTCAGTTTTTTTTCTTATTTTACAATCATAGAAAGGTTCTTTTTTTTTTTTATTAATTAATCGATTTGTCAATATCGGAAGAAAATTATTCCGGAAAAAAATTTTTTAATTTATTGTCAATTTCTTTTTTAAATTCATCTTTTGAAATAAATATCATTATGTAATAAATTCATCTAAAAAACTATTTCGATTTTCTTGTGTTAATAGACAAAGTTTTTTTTTTGCAAGTTGATCCTTAAATTTGTATTTTTTATTATTGTTGCAAAATATATTTACTGGGAAAAAATTTTTATATATTTTTTTAAGAAAATTGAAATAGATTGTTGATCAATTTATTATAAAGCCTTAATTTTGTTTTGAATTATGAATTTTAGAAGGAAATTATTAAACTAAATTTTTTTTATTGCACGGGTTTGTAATGATATCACAAAATTGATTTTTTTACAAAAACACATTTATGGTAATAATCTTTATCAAGCTCAGTTGGATGGATCAAGCTCAGCTAAATGGATTTTATAAGCACTAAGGGACCCTCGAAAAGATAATAAATTTTAAATCTCGAAAGAAATAAATAAATATATTAAACTCACCGTGAGATGTCTTCCTGAGATACTGCTCGTGGTGTTACCGCTCCATGGAGTGCCAGGGAGGAAGCATGCCGCGATTCTTGTGAATACGCCAGTGAATTATTTTCCAATGCAGTTACAGAGCCATTTTGTTTACCTTAAGAAATAAGAGCGGAAACAAAAGAAAGTACATTTTAATCAAGCGAAACGTATGTCCTCGGTAATTAAAATAATAGAAAATTAATTTTTAATTTTATGTGAAGCGAGTGACTTTTTTTTAATTCATTTCTTCTATTATTTTTGTGTAATTGAAAAAAATCGTTCCCGATGAATGATGAGTAATTAAAAATAAAGTGATTTTAATTAAAAATTTTTTTTTTTTTTACAATCTCTAAGTGTATATTTGTTTATTCATTTATTCAAATAGGTTCCGTCTAAATTTATAATTTAAAATTTATAATAAATAATATGTACGTTTTTCAGGCGCTGACGTTAAAAATAATAGGGTGTTGTGGCTCGAAGGGGTGAGATTTTAGTTTTTCATGCCAGAGATTCCAAACAAAAGAGAATTGACCGGGTGTACATGCCAAGTAAAGGTGGTTTTATCTCGCGCGGCGTGAAACTTTTATCGAGCGGAAGGCCGTAGACGGTTTCTGGTTTTGAACGTTTCAACTGAAGGCAATGAAAAATTTTCCCTAAAGTTATGTACTTTTCAGAGACTGAGTTTTCTTTTGAGTCTGTATACTTTGTGCAAAACCGGGGTTTGGCGGTGTTGCTGTTACTGGCGGGTTTGGCGTGTGAAAAGCATGCCACGCTGGGTGAAGAAAGTCCCCAGAATAAAAAAATAAAAATATTATAAAAACAACTAAATAAAGTCGTCTAGTTTAGCAACGTGTGCTTACGTGGTTGGGGTGATAGCGAGTGGTCTGATGCCGGCGGTGGCGGAGGCAATACGCCTTCTGGTTTGGCGACCAGCAAAACTACCCTGTCTTGAGTTGCCTTCAAAGTCGCCACTGCTTCTTCGTGTGTTACATTTTCCAAGTTTTTGTCACCCTGTTAACAAATAAACATCATATTTAGTTTAATTAATTTTTTTCTAAGATATTAAAAAATCTAGTCTAATAATTTTTATGAATCGAAAAAAATTTTTTTTTATATTTTTAAAATTTATACATTGAAGAATATTATTTATTCATAAATAATTAAAAACTATTATTGAATATTATATCATTAGTACTGTATGTTTTGACATAATTCTTGTGCCTTCAAATTAAATGAACAGTAATGAAATATTTTTTAATGTTTCTCTCTCAAATCCAACTTCCGCTGTTGATATGACAAAAAATTTTGTTCGATACTTTATGTTCAACGGTAGAAAACCTGACAGACTTGAAGTGAAGGCACACGTTCGAGGTTATGGATACATTCTCATCAAGACCTCGTACTATATCCGGACGCTTTGCTCGGCCGAATAACTAACTTGGTCTTGACAAGAATGCGCTCCATAGCCTCAAACTCGTGACGTCACTTCAAGCCGTTAGAATTTCTATCTTTGCGTATACATATCGAAAATAAATATTGTATACAAAAGTATATTAATTAGTATACCAATTGTAAAACTTGAACAGTAATGAGATGCGGCGGACCTATTCGGTTTAGATTGAGGACCTTTTTTTTAATCCCTCTCTAGGAATGCTTCGTTTTCAAACATATTTGTTTAATTGCTTCATTATCTTGTTTTTTCTCAGTTAAAGAAACATTTTAAAAGATTTTAATTTTTATATTCAAAGTGTTTCTGCATAATCTTAAAATACGAATAAATGATAAAGAAATAGTAAAAAATGTAATACAAAAAAATATTTTCTGTTTTTTCTTTGAGCTAAAATACTCCTTGAAGAAATCAATGTCATTATGTTAACTCGAATAATTATTATAATAACAATAATAAATTTTCTTCATTGTTAAATATTTACTATAAGTCTGCGTGCAATACAGTAGCAACACAGTAGTGTATTTTTTAGCCCGAATTTGCAATGAACAACTAATTACCGCGGTGAATTACTTGCGAGACGACAAGAAGCATCTGGACACGGATGCTACAGGGTAGTTTCGTAGACGGGCTTCTAAAATAATAGAGGTTGAGATAGAAATAGAGATATATCCGAGGAAAAAAAGACGGATAGTTTGTTTGCAAACAAGAAGAAGCAAGAGACCAAGCAAGTAAGTGGTTGGGATCGATAATGGGCTTTCTTATTGCCACTGTCTGAAGTGAGAAGTTCCTTTTGGCGAACGAAAACGCTGGCGCACTAACGGCGGTCATTATTGCGACGTCGTTAGTACACTAGGTTAGTACACCGTAACAAAAAATATAAAAATATATATATATATATATATATATATATATATATATATATATATATATATATATATATATATATATATATATATATGTACATAAAGATAAAAAGGAAGAACAAGAAGAAAGAAAAAAATTTTTCGCTTCCATTCTCATTTGTTACAACGGAAATGCGATTATAAGCCCAACGAATCGCAAACTCGTACTCTTCCGGTCGCACAGGTGGTCATAAACTTTTGACAAACTAATGGAGAATTTAAAGTTTCAACTCGTCATATTATATCAGAGGCTTTTTATTTTTTAGTTTAATTAATTCGTTTAAATTTTTAGTGGATTGTTTTATATATATTTAGGGGAGGGCGCACTTAAAATTTATGGTAATTTAAAATTTATCGGAAAAGTTGTTTGATGGGGATTCGAGAATTGAATAATAAAATATCTATTTGGTTGAAACTGGTGGATTTAGTATTTTATATTTTATTCTATTCTATTTTATAGGAGTTTTTTTTTCTTTTTTTTTTTTTTTTTCATTTGCCCTTTGGATAACAGCGGGAGATCCCAAGGGATGACCAAGATAAATCGGTCTATTGCGAAAACCGAAATACGTGGGGGAGTCGTCAAAGTATAAAATCGCGAAAAGGCTTTCTAGTAGATTGTGCTACGTGCAGACGATGGGTCTTTACCCAAAGCTATCAATTACCGCCACGATGACCTAACTCCACGGCCTAATCTATTTCTCCCATCCGCACTTAACCATCCATTTGTTGCGAACCGCTATAGTAAACACTACGACACTTGTAGAAATATAGATATAAATACGGAAACAGATATAGGCCAGAGAAGTTCAAGTGAGCGAAAAAGAAAAAGGTAAATCTTTTTTTTTCTGACGAACCAATAAAACAGTCCGCCTGTGATAAATTACCGCTTCAAGATTGTTGCTATTTTTTTTACTCGGTTATTAATTGTCATTAAAAACCTTTTTTTTTTTATATTCGAGCAAGAGGCAATTATTAGGCAGAAAGTATATTTAACTTACCAAACTATTTCTGACAGCGACTAATTTGTCACCTACGATGAGTCGTCCGTCAACCTGTGCTGCTCCGCCATCCATAATTTTCGTGACGTAGATTCCATTATCACCGGGTATGTGCTGATTGCCAATACCACCGGCAATACTGAATCCAAGCCCTTTTGACCCTTTTATTAATTCGATTTCTGTCAAATGTAGGTGTCTTCGTCTTCGTACGTACTGAAAATATAAATAAATAGGTTACAGTTACTTTTTAATTCACTTTCATTAGCTTGACATTGATATAAAAAAAAAATAAAATTTATTCAAAAGAAAAATTTTTCAACTGAAAAATTCTTTTTGATTCAAGTAAATTTAATTAAAGAATTTTTGTCATGATATAAGACAATGAAACTCTTAAAAATACGTTATCTATACAATACCATTAATTATTATTTTTAATTAAGTAAAATATTACAATCTAACGTTTCTAGATTTTAACTATAATAAAAATTTTTATAATAAATTTTAATTTAGCAAAATAAAATTCACGGTTTGATAGTAAATTGAATTAAAAAGTAGAAAATATTTTTTAACCAACAAAAAATTTAATTTCAATGTAAAAAAAAAAAGTGTCAGATACATTTTCCGACATTTTTCTAATCAGTTTAATTCTACAAATATTTATCCGTAAAATATTTACAAAAATATAATGGAGCACTTTACGCTTTCTTTACGATAAAATAAACTTTTATAATCATTCTACTTTTATTTTGAAATTGTTAAAAATCACAGAAAATAATTTCCCAATTTATAGTCTAATTCTCTATTATATCATTTTTTTACTTTTTTAAAACTACAATTTATAATTATAAAAATAAATAGATTTTACAAAATTCTAAAGAATAAAAACTAAACGTATTATACGCTTTAATACGCGATGTTTACTTAATTTTATATGGTTGTATGAGCGTAAAAATATCAGTACTAATATAAACGTGTGAGTTTATTTTGTCGAGTAAAAATGAATGTTATTGCAGTATAGAATGTATCTATAAAACATAGATAAATATATTGCGGTGTGTGTCTGTATAAAAGAGTGTAAAAAGACAATGAGCATACAAAAGCAATATCGTGTTTATCGAAATGGATCAATGATTTATATCTAAAGTAATATGTCAGAAAATGTTGTGATATAAAATTGGTTTTTATATGTACGTGTACTCATATATGTGTATGTATATAAGTTAGTATATAGAGTATAGTAGTAATTCACAAAAATCGACGCATCGATTCGTAGCTACGTCAGCCATTTCTTTTCAAATATCACGAGCAGCAGAAAAAAAGTTTACCGGGATAAGGGAGTTGACTGAACAGTCGCGTTCTCCTGAGAGAAAAAAAAAACAAACTCTTAGGGAGTGAAAAAAGCATCACATAGATATATACATATATAAATACATTGATGTACATCGAAAGTAGAAAGACTTTTTCCAATCCAAACAATTCTGGATACAACGGAACGATATATGGCCATTCGATCGAGTCTCTAAACGATAATTGGACATTTAGAAAGAGATCTTACTATTGGACCCTTGACATTCCCAATAGACCCACCCGAGGACTCAATCAATTTACTTTTTTTTCCGAGTTGTGTAAGAATTACTTTTTACGATAATTAACCTCATTTTTATTAAATAAAAAAATCTTTTCTTCTTCTTCTTCTTCTTCTTCTTCTTCTTTTAAGAAAAACTAATAATTGACGTTTAGAAATATTTTTTCTTGAAAAAGTCAAGGATTCAGGGGCATTTACTCCAGAGTAGACCCGCGAGACCATCCTTCATTTCACGTCAGATACAAGAAGTCTTCCGTAAGTCGAGAGAAGTTTCTCGGTGAGAGAGATATTAATGCGCGTCGGCCGCGGGCGTACGACCAGTCACTAAAGTGAGAAATGGTACTGGATAAAAAATGTTTAAGAGATGTCAAGTGTTAAAGTATTAAAGTACACATTTGACAATGCTATGAGTATGAGCAATATTGTTCGGATGACAAAAATAAAATTTAAATTGTTGACTGAGTTTTTTTTATTATTTTAGGACTTACCAGTTTAACAGTATTGCCGGCTTTTTTGAGCGCGTCGACGGCCGATGCATGGGGAACGTCGACAACTGACACCTCATTCACCTGGAGTATCGTGTCATTGACACGCAAACGGCCGTCTGCTGATGCCGCACCGCCTGGTATAAGTTTTGTGATATAAATTGCAGTATCGTTGCCAAAGTGAGGATTGTCAGTCCCACCGGCGATGCTGAATCCCAGACCCGCACCACCGCGTTCCAGTATGATTTCTTCGTACTCCCAGTCATCATCCCCGTTTGCCTGTTAACAGATTATCATTTTACATATTAAGTGTTGTTGTTGAAAAGTATACAATAGATATTTTATTACATCTTGAATAGATGGATTATTTTTTAAATAATTTTATTCACTGTTGAGAATAGTGTATTAAAATAAAAATATGTAAAATTTGATATAATTAATTATTATTGATGGAAAGAGATTGAATTTTTTGCCTAAAGCATACTTTTAGTAATGAATGAAAATTCTTTTAAAGAAATTTATTATTGAAAGGTATTTTACTAAAGTGAAATACCTTTCAAAATTAATTAAAAGAATTAATATGACTTTCTATAAAATATGTTTTCATAAAAGAATACTTGGTGGTCAAGTACATAATGAAATATTTTGTATAATTAATAACTCAATTAATTATTTTTTCCATAAAAAACCCGATCGCATTTTTTAAAAAAATTAAATTTAAATATCTTCCACTCCAAGTTAATTAACAAAACAACTTAGTACAATAAAAAGAATAACGACATAAAAGCGGATATTAAATCGAAATATATATAATATATATTTATATAGGAAACATAGTAGGCGTATACTATTTTCGCAAGCACGCGATGGCATTCCGTCTGATAAGTAATTAATTGCCACAATAATATAATCCAAGAGGGAAGCAAGTTCGAAATTATTACGTAGACATATAGATATAATATACAATACACAATATAAAATATATATATTATGAAGTATACTATTATAACTACCACCAACACATTTGTATATAAGCTTATCGTATACTGGTATATTATGGATAATATAACATGTATGCATGTAAAATACCATCGAGTGAGCAGCGAGATCGTGGTACGTCCACGTCGTGGCAATCATCGTCAACGCACTGGCATATCACTTCTCTCGTGTAATACCGAGTCCGTACAACACCGCACTATTATCCATATATATTTTATATATATATATATATATATATATATATATATATATATATATATGTACGTACCAACAGCCTACAACTATAATTCTGTACACTGTACTCTAACGTTAAACTAGTCCCTATAACAATCGTACTCGCTTTACACTATTACATTGCATGTAGGTACTCCTTCAAAATAAAATGAGCTCACGCAACTCTCCATGATGTGACGACTGTGACGTTCATTACGAGCAGGCTATTATACAACACGACACTAAACAGTTTTATTGCACACACACATACACATATGCACAAACATGAGTATTTAATTTTTTTTTAAAAGATCTATTCTATTTAAACGTTCACTGCCAAGGCAAACAGATAAGTGATGTAAAGAAAATAAAACATACACTTTTCAATTTTGCATACATTTTGATTTTTATACTCACTATTATTATTATTATTATTATTATAAATAAAAAAAAAAAAACAGAAATTTTTTTTTATAAAAATAAATAGCGAAAAAAAAACGAACGGTTAAATCACAGAGTTATTAACTCTAAAACTGACGTGGAGTAAATGTACGTCGTTGTGACGATTATACTCCTCGTATACCCCTGTGAATATTATTTCCGACTGACTATTTCCAACTGACTGTGAAAATACACTCGAGAGGAGTACAGTGGATGAAGGAATACAGGGGGCTGCTAAATACGTCGTCAGCAACTGTACTCTGGTTGTCACATCGCTACGAAATAGACATAGACAACGACGTGTGCTATCCGAAATAACTCTCCCGCGGTCATATGCTGCTCGCACACGCACCAAGTCACACCGCCAAGTGGAAGTCCATTTCATTCCGTGCTGGCTCAATTTTGGCTTAACGCCGTTGTAATTTATTTATCACCTTGTCTTACCTATAGAGCTCATTCTTATTATTATTACAATTTACGTATGTATGATCTGTTAAGCGCGATCTCAGTTAACAATTTCAAACACCTGATTGGAATTGGACCGAGTGCCTACTTTTGAGTTTTAATTTAAGTTAAAACGTGGGATTGGACTTTTTGGCCGAAATATTTTTAAGTTTTACATGATCAATACTTCATAAATGAAGTAAAATATTTTATTTTTTATTTGTTTACTTTGAATGCAATTTGATAGAGATAAATTGTACGGTGTACTTTATTAAATATTTGAGTTTTATTCTAATTTTTATTAAAACTCGTTCTGAAAAGATAAATTATTTATTTATTTATTTTTTTTATATGAATAAGAAATTCTGTGGTATTACTCTTTGTGAAATATTTCGATGAGTATATTATGAATGTAATAAAATATGTAAACAACAATGATAATATTAATAACAAATATAATATTAAATGTAAACATTTTTTATATTAATTTAACCTTATCTTCTTAAAAAAATAATAATAATAATAATAATAATAATCATAAAAGAAACATTTTACAATAGGGGCCTATGTTTACAATAGGGCTTAATGTTACATTTATTTAATATTTTATTATTTATATTAAAGCAGTGAATAAAATAGTACAATCAAGAGCCACGTGGTTGCGCGTAGTGTGTTTAGTTGCACTTGTCGCGTGGCTACGAGCCGGAAACGACATTTGGAGCATGTCGAGTGTCTTGTATTATCAGGAACAAACTATACTATACTATACTGGTTGTTCAGATATCTCTAGTGAACAATAATGACTGCCGAGAACATAATATGCATCGTCATTATGTCACTGCAATATTTAATAGCGCACTTACTTATGCATTTATGCTTATGTTTTATTAAAACGCTTATAGTTCTAGTTTAATAATTCCGAGTATTTGATATTGTTAATCATTAATTAGATAATTAAATTAATTAATTATTGACACACATAAATTATAGCTGAAATTAATTTGCATAATAATTTTGTTGCCAACAATTAAATGTCGAATTTATAAAAAAATTCAATTGCGTCTTTGCATTTATATCTTTACATTTTTATTTAATGATGTAATTTTGAACTGAAGTTAGTTTGCTAATTTGATTGCTGATACTGCGATTGCTATTTATCGCGATATTAATAGCCAACGCTGACGCTGGTCGGGTATTTGAAAGTAAGTACAATAACAAAGTCTAAGTACTCTTTTGAAAACTCCTCCCATTTCTAATAGCTGTGATTTGATTCTGACGGCGACTGGTTACGTATATGCGCTTAGCCCGGGAGGGATGCATAGGCTAAATTGGAGTACCTCCAACTTTATTCGATTTTTATTGTTATATGCTATGCTAGAAGATAGACATATTAGTTGTTATAATTGCAGAAGCTATTAATGATAGCCTTGAATCATTTTTTTTAATTTTAAATTTAACTTTCAATTTTTTGTATAATTCATTTTAATTTTTATGATCGAGTGACATTTTTAATGGATAAAAAATCTAAAAATGCACGTAAAATTAAGTAATGAGATGATTTCATAACTTGAAAAAAAAAAAAGTGTAAATAAACTACGAGTGCAATTAAATGATAGAAATTATAAGTTTAAAAGTAGAGTAAGTAGATGAACTTTGATAAATTTAAATTTCCGTAAAACTTTTCAACCGTTAAATTTTCGCGCCTGACATAAATAAAGATTTCAACATCGAGTTTTAAGTTGCTAAAAAAAAATACGCTTATAAAAATTTTAAATTAATTTATTCATTGATTAATTGAATTTCTTTTTAGAAGTACGAAAAATAAATAATATAATAAAACAATAAGTATTATTTATACAGACGAATTCTCGTGAATTTTCGTATAAAAATAAAAAGATAAATATTGACGTTTCAATACCGACATAAATTTATAAAATAAAAAAATCCGTATGTTAACTTTTAAATTTATAAAACCTTCCTTCATAAGTCCGAAGAAGGGCTTTACATGAAAGGCCACATATTTTATAATTCTCTTTACATGGGAATTCATATAGGAAGCTCCAGAAATTAGAACCATAATTCTTTGGCCTGAATATTTAAAAGGCTAGCGAAAAAATCGTTTTTTTTTTATTTTATAACACAGATATAATATTATTTTCTCTTTACTTCATTTTGTTCATTATACAAAAAAGGAAAAGTATAGATTTGGATGAGTAGAAAAAAAGCTCTTTAAGTGCATTATAAATTGGCAGCTCTATTATCGACATAGCAACGCATAAATATTCAATGATCCTCTTTACATCCATTAAATAAATATTTTTTTTATTTATAAAAGAGCGATAAAAAAAGAGAAGTTTAATATCCCGGTTTGAATAAACAGTTCGAGTCCTCTGCCCTATCCCTTCATTTCATGAAAGATATCTTACTCAATTTTCTTGAAATAGCGCATTTTAAAGGCAATAAATCGTGGTTGTGACTGAAAAGAAACAATGGGTTGTTTTATTGTTACCGAAAAAGCCGACCTTTTAACTCGTCTGACGAAAAAGACGATAGAACGTATTGTAAGGTAAAACGAAGGTACTGAAAAAAAAAATAACAAAAACAAAAAATAAAATTAAAAAAAAGTTAAAATGAGAAAAGAAAACTAGACAGACGTGACTAGGATAACGGTAAGCTTCCTTTGTATGTCTCCACTTGCAACCTCACTCTTTTTCAAACGCAGTAAAGAGGAAAACGAAGAGCCATAGAGTACCACCGAGAGCAGTCCAAAGAAAGAGGGTAAATGCACACCAGCGCGGAATACAGGATTGGAATAAATTTACGGTGCTTTGGGAGTTGGATTAAACCTGTTTCTATTCGGCGCTGATTTTTTTACTCCACGGCTCTTTCTCTATTTTTATTTTTATTTTTATTTTACTACCCCTCTTTTCTCCAGAGATGCCGAGAGAGCGGGATAAACGTTCCAATGCGAAGAGGTGACACAATTGTCCGGTCGACGCGATCGACTGTACGTGACGACGTTAAACTTCTGTTTCATCGATTATACGACTCGAAAAACTGAACCAACACAACTTATGTCATAAAAATAGTATGAAATGTACATTATTAATTTTTATACAGAGCATAGAACTTTAAATTCCACTGTAGGATTAAACTTTAACTCATCGTTTGAAAATTTAAAATTTTCCGCAGGACGTACTTTTACTTTACGTATCGGATTGATAAAACTACATATAATATTTTAGAGCTGAGCATTCGATAATGGATACAATACATATGATAAAATAGAGATATTAAATGAAAAAAATGTGAAAACATTCAATTCTTCAGACCATCAGTTTTATCTCTTATAATATTATAGTATTTTCACAGTGAAAAAAAAGTTAATGTTAACATATAAAAATATGTATATTTTTTATACGTTTTGTCTCCGAAAAAATAGATGGATCGTATGAAAATAATTTTTTATGTTTCGCGTATATCCGCTGAGTGTACCTATTTGTCATGTATGAAAAAAAAAGTTTTTGTTATCGAAAGCCGAATAAAATAGCGATTTAGCAGCTCAGGTAATAATTTTTACCTCCTATCGGCTCAAAAAATTGTATTTTATTGCATATATTTTTGCGAATTTGATTATTTTAAATCAGGCAAAAAAATTATTAAACTATAATAAAAATTTATTTAAAAGAAATGATTTTTTTCTTTAATCAAATTTACTTTTTTATCAAGGGCTTTGAGGTAATTTTGAATCTAAAAAAGTAATTTGAATATAATAATAATTATAATATCACCAAAAATAGTTGGAATATTGATTGACGTCAGAGTACAAGGAATATTTATCTAAACAATAATATTTTCGCCAAAAATGAAAGAAAATCTGAAAGTTAATGACATGTTCAACTTCAACTTTGAAAAATTTTTGTAATATTAACCGTATCGAAAAATCATAAGAACCTATTTTTGTAGAGCGTTCAATTTCCAACAAAAAATGAATCGCGTTAGAGGGTAATTTTCTTGTAAGACAAGATATAAAGTTTTAAAGTTATAAAATAATTTTTCCCGAGTTATTTAAATGAAAAATGGAAATTTCAATTTACGACCTCTAAGTATTAATATTGAGTGCTCTAATCCTGACTTTGCTATCAACTAAAGTTGAGAGATTTTGTAAAATTTAAATGCAGTTATAATTTTCGGCATGTTATAACAAAATTTAAAAGTTATTTGAAAAAATAAAATTTGTTAATTTTTATGAAACACCCTAATAATGCATATGAAAAAATTTCGTCTATTTTCTAATATTTTCAACTTTAAAAGAAAGAAAGTGAAAAAAGACATAGACATATGTAAATAAAAAGTAAGGTAAAGGAACCTTAGGAAGAATTTAACACGTACACATGGAATGAGATGGTTTAGATTGTCAACGGCGTACTATCCATCAACCCCTTTCCCTAATCCTCATGTAACATTCATTCGTTCGTTGGATCCTCTTAGTCAATTACGCCGATAAAAGATTCAACCTAAACTACTGTGCGGGTATTATATACCATATACTACATACCGTCTACTACATACTAAACCATATACTACCACTACCAGCAACAGGAACACGGTGTTGCCGAATAGTACAAGAGTATCGTAGCTTTAAAGGTGGATGTTTTTTCCGCAAGCTTAGCTCACAAATAAATTTCATCCCCAACGAGTGGTAGTACTTTTGTACAAACTCTCTAAACTTGTTTATCTACCCGTGGCCTCTAACCGGAGCGCTGTATCTGCCTTTCTCCAATCGGGGATGCTATGAGAGCCGTGTGTCGACCATTCAACCCAATATATTCCTCTCTATTATATGTATTATCCATTATATGTATTATGTACACAGTATCGCACTCCCAGATTCGCTGTTTTTGTGCAATGCAGAATCGTAGAGCTGCAAAGGGAGGTTTCGCATTACAAACTCGGAGCTTAACGCAGCCTTAAACGCAGAGAATTGTATGGCAATATATCTATATATTATCCCCTTCCACGGTAGCTTCGATTTAACGTGAATCGATGATACACTTGACTGAAATTCATGGATTATTCGACTGGTTTGACAGTTAAAATATTCCCTGATTTACTGCTAGATAAATATATGTAAATATGTGTGTGTCTATGAGTGTTTAGTGAAGTTGAATTGAGGAAATATATATTTTATTAACGTTCAATTTTATCTTGGAAACTCGATTGAAATTTAACATTAAAACTGTTTCAAAGGAATAACTAAGAATTGGTGTGTCGACAGACTATACGACAGATTCGTATAGGTGAATGTATGTCGCGATGTTTATACTAGAACAGGAGAACTGCGAGTATGAAAGGAAAGTTGTAAAGATAAATAGAAGAGAAGGTAAAAGAGGCAGAGAAAACTGAAAATGCGTCTTTTACCTTTACTTTAGGTTCCTACACCGAGAGTATTTTGCATGGAAATTTTATTTTTACGAGCTACGAGAGGACAAATTGGAAAACTTGACTCGCTGGTGGTTATCCAACGAGACAAGAAATAAAATGTTTACTTATAACTCTCACCGCAAAAGTGGATTTACAGACTATCCTGAGTTGTGAGATTATAATTTGGATTTACTTTGAACTTTTTTTTTACACTTTACTTTTTCGAGTTAAGTCTCGAGATACGTTTATCTTCATCATTTAGGATTAAACGTTTCGAGAAAATTTTTTAATTTAGTGAAAGATTAAAAAGCTCTGATAGCAGGAATTTTTTTTTCGAATGTTTCTTTGTGATAATTATGAATGTAATAATTGAAATAAATCATTTTTTTAGGATTTTATTTTTAAATGTCTACCAGTAAAAAAGTTTCTAATATGGCCATGGTAAAAAAATCGATTTTTGCACATATAATATACCATATCAGTCTATGTATGGCTTGATATGTTTTGACAACTTGATATACTTACATTACACCTAATTCGATCAAATATGCCTATATAATATTTTTCAAACAAAGGTAGTTTTGAAAATTAGCAACAGATGGCGTATGATCGCTGTATCTTCTCATTTCAAGAGAGTTAAGTCTGTGATTTTAAGTTATAAAATAAAGATTATATCTTTAACCTTATTGTAATAACAATTAATTAGGTTTTTCATAAAATTTTTTTATACAGATTTAATGAAAATATGAAACTAATCAATAAGGAGATTTATAGTGGAAAAAAAATTTTTTTCTAAACTTTGTAAGGAGCTAATTTATTGTATATTTTTAATTTAATCATTTATCAAAACAATTTTTGTTTGATATGACATATTGATTGGCTTATACATTCGGAAAAAAAAAATGATGAATTTTTTTTGTATTGTCCATAAATGAAAATTTTTTTACTAGTATTGAACTATAATGAACGGGATTCGAACACGGAACTTCATATTTAAAGTGAGCGAACCAACAAAATATGAATACATCCTTATTAAGTGAGAAATTTAATATAATATGTACTTATAAGGTGGTGGCTAATTGAACAACAAAAAATTGCCAGCATCCGTTATAAATTGTATATTTAATATATGTGTGACATATAAGTTAGTTTGTCTGATGATTATGACAAGGAAATCTCATTCATATGTTAGTTGTCATCGAGTTAAAGTCTGAGAGTGTTAGAGCAGCCCGTCGGCAACCTAATCCCACCAATTTGTGGGGGCGCAAGAGAACAACGGAAGGAAGACAAGTGAGGAGGTAACGTGTGCGTTTGTCAACCGAAATGATATATACGGTGTGACACTGGTGCTCCGTGCTGCGTCCTGTCGTGCTATTATGTTACTACGAGGAAGCTGACAATGCTTGAGGCCAGGAATTACAGGGAGAGACGGATTTCTAAGTACTAGGACCTTAGAAACCAGATTTTGCTCCTCCTAAATCTTTCACTGTCCAATTGTTATTTTGTGGATTCTATGTATAAAGAATTCTTTAAAACGTTTATTTTATTTTCTTGTATATTTTGTATTCTTTCTTTGCGGAGAAATAGTTTGTGGGCAAGAATGAGAAAGGAAAGTAAAACTTATGCCAAGTTGGTTGTCTTTTTGAGGAGGCGAAAATTGAATTAGCCCAGAGATAAATCTGGTAAAGTGAGCAGTAAAGATAAAGAACAGTTAGCGAGGGAAATCTTAATGAAAGGGTTGAGAACTGATAAAGTTTATCTCTCATCAGAACTTTACTTGTTTTGTTTATTGTTACAAGGTCTACTTGTTTCAGTAACATGGATATACTTTTCAAATTATTTATTTGTGCGATAATGTTTTAAAGCCCCATAATTTGCTTTTGTATTTTGGTTTTAATAATTTGAGAAAGGTAGTAAGATCTTTGATAAAACGGTACTTTTTTTTTTACTCATTTTTTTTTTTTTTTTTTTCCGCTGAAAGGGTACTTGATATCAATTTCATTAATTAATTAACTAAAGAAAGATGGAATAACGTCAAATTTTATGGAATACTTTAATTTTAGTATTAAAGTTTGGATAAGTATAAAATTATTCGATTTTTTTTTTACCTTAAAAACAGAATAAAAATAAACTACACGTCCTAAAACTGTTTTTTTTTTACTTTCTGATAAAAAAACATAATAAATTTTTTAAAAAAGTTTAAATTTTGTACATTAAAAATTTAAAAATTATCCATGTAAATTTTTGAAATATTTATTATTGTAATTTTTTTTTTATTTAATAAAATTAATTTTAAAAACAAACAAGCAT
Source organism: Cotesia typhae (assembly GCF_013202065.1). Taxonomy (NCBI): domain Eukaryota; kingdom Metazoa; phylum Arthropoda; class Insecta; order Hymenoptera; family Braconidae; genus Cotesia; species Cotesia typhae. The sequence continues at coordinate 5,483,901 of NW_027423757.1, read as the reverse complement.
TCTATCCTTCTACTATTATAAATATGTAATTTTATCTGTCAATGTGTGATTTAGCCCTTCATATTGATAATAAATATTATTTACCGAGTAAATTTAACTCAGAATTTACCCTCTAAATTTATAAAATATCAATTTGCTAAAACGGTTAAATTCAAATAGAAAACAGTAGTTTATATAGTACGGCCCCAGCCACTACCGCGATTTGCTTTAGGTATGCACACAATTGGTAAAGTTTGTTTGAATAATTTTGTGGTAAATTGAACATTGAGAGTGATAGTGACAGCTAAAATAGTGAACAATGCCGTTATGTTGAGTTCAGAGAAATGAATTGACAGTTTTAATTTTGATAATTAAACACTAGCTCCAATCAGAAATTTCAATTTTCTCTTGTTAAAACCGACCAGCAAACAAAAATTACATTAATATTATTTATATATCGAAAAAACTCAACGTAAACGTCAAAAAACTTTTGTTTGTTAGTAAGGAAAATAAATGTTAGTATTTTACTCACATGACGAGGGTCTGCTGCCAATAGCGGCGTATGAGCCTGTAACAACGCGTATTTTTTCATGTATTTTTTTTTTTAAGCTGCTAATACCTTCAATTTTTAATTATGTTTCTACCAATGCCGCATATATTTCATGCAATATTTTGCTGAGCTTTAACATTTCATTACTAGTGATAAATTTCATGCAGAGTACACTAAAACTATGTGCATACTAGTTTACTCGGATTGTTAACAGTAGGAATGAAAAAACTCCAGACACTGCACAATATATTTAATGCATTTAGATATCTGTAAACTTCATCGTAGTGTAAATTTGTTAATTAAATTTCCTCGTTATTTCCTTTGTTTTGTTTTGGATCCATTACATTGTACTGTTGATACAAGCTTACACAGCTAGTTCAATTAAATTTTTCAGTGAATGATTTTTACCGAAAAGCAATCATCGACAAAAGTTTACAAATACACGAATATAAATATTTGATTAATCCAAATACCCGCGAATTAAATTTTTATGAAATAATAAAATGAATAAATAAATAATTTATAGTAAAAAAATATTTTTTATCAACTTATAAATAAATTTTCTTTAAAATCAGCTTAAATTTGAGATGAGAGCAATGAATATCTTGAGAAGAATAAAAATTTCAACCGCAATATAATTTTAATCTTACAATTTTCTCAAGTACAACATAAACCATAATCCGAATATTTTGTGTTAAATAATTATAAATACTTATAGAATAAGTATTACATCAAGTACGGGGTTCTTGTCTGGTCTATCCGCTTAAAATTAATTAATACTCTGGTGTGGGTAGAGTAATTTTCGCTTAGAAAAACAGGTCAAATAGCTCCTGTGGACTTTGTGCGGTTTCCAAGACATCCCGACATTCGATGAGAGCATACCAGGAAAAGCGAAGGAGGAAGGGAAGATACGAAGCCATTGTGGTCCTGATGATTTTCTTGCTGCGTCAGAGAAACGATCCACCAAGACGAGATAGCAGGAAGGTTATGAGACTCGTTATTGTCTCATGCTTCGTACTCAGTGTATTTAAAGAGCAGACCTCTTGATTTTGATCAAATAAATCAGGCTTCTCTACTATATTTTTTTTTTCTTATTGTACCAAGTTTTAAGTCTCATGAAATTGAATACTAGTTTCATTTTAATCAAAAAAAATTCATTTGAAACTTTATTTATTATTGTTGTACTGAAAAGATAAATTAAAAAAAATTTGCATTCTTTAAAATACTTCTTTAAAGTACGTCATACTGAATCGACGACGGCAAAGAGATACTCTTGGTTTTTAATAAATTTGAACCGGAATTGGTAGCTATGATTAGAGATTATATTGAAAATATATACACAACAACAAAGTTATCTTGAGTTTATATGCATGGATAGGAAACTCTTATCGTTTATTTAGTTTGGTCTCTTCTATAATACTCAATACATACGAGTATATGCAGTATATTATGTTGTATATACACCGAGCCACACGGTACACAACGTGAACAGAATTTCTTGGATGTTCCATTCCAAGACCACCTTATCATCGTTGTCGAAATAACTTTATCGTAGTGATTGACACTCGACACTTCAACGAGTTACTTCTATTCTATTCTCGTCTCTATTAATATATATTTCTCTATTGGCAGAATTTCTTCCTATCCATAATAAGTTTAATTCAGAAGGCAAACTTTATAAGCTACTCTACAGCTCAATTCTAGAGAAGATATTATGTGTACTATCTACAGATGCCACCTATTTATGCAGACTTATAAAAACACATAATAGTTATTTGTATACAGCTGACTGAAATATTGTTGTCTTAACAAAGTTTCACGATGATCAATATGTATATGATATGATAAATAAAGATACTTTGAGTTATAATAATTAACTGGCGCAACTGAAAGCTCGAGCTTGCTAAGCAGCAGAATAAAATTAAGTTAAAAACAAATAATTCAAATAAAATGTTACAATTGATTATACTTTTTCTTCTTCTTCTTCTTCTTCTTCTTAAAATAACCGATTGGAAAAAGTTTATTTAGGAGAAGTATATTAAATCAATTTAAAGTTATTTTACTGGTGGATGAATTTTTTTCGAGCACCACTGAGAATTAGAGCTAAAAAGTGTTTTTTCTTCTTTTACCCTTCTTTTCTTTAATTTAGCTTTTTTTAGCCATTCCCAAAAGTTCCCGGTGGTCTTCCCTTATTCTATCTTTTCTTCGCTGGTGCTCAATCTAGACGTAGACGGTAACTACGACACGACGTCAACTGGCCAGTAGAATGATAATTAATTCAGCGGACCGTCGGGGGAGTGTTAACTTAATTTGCACCGACAGCGAAATATAAAATTCAATTAATTCCATACCCAAACGTACCAGCTCGAATACTCGTTTTTTGGTTTTATTTTCTTGCTTTTGTTTTAAAAAATAATTGTGGTGAAACAAGAAAGTTGGAAATTCTTGCTTACTTTCCTTAACTATTTTTTTTTTATTTTTACGATTTTTTGTAAGGTATTACTTTACAAAATTAAAGTAACAGTTACAAATGAAAAGAATTTAAATCCTGATTTATTTTCAATTTTTTTAATCACAAATTCAATTTTTTAACAGAAAAAAACGCCATTTCTATGTAGGATTTTCGTATTGAAGCGCTATGGTCATCTATCAAAACCATTTATATGTATTTTTTTTAAGAGGTATTTAAGGAATGATAAAATCAATTTATAGATTTCCAGGCGAAAGAAAACACCACCAACGTTTTTTTATCTCTACTTATGAGGATGAGTAATGACGAATTTAAAGGAAAAAAAAAATTAGCATAAAAAAATTTCCCGAGAATTATTTATGAAGAGATAAAAAGAGGTGGAAAGATAAATCGAATAAGAAAACTGTACAAGTTATTCTATTGCAATATGTCGTGTATAAAAAGACTGTAGATATATATACGTAAGACATTTGTGATGTTTCTTTAGTATTTGGAAAATGTTGAGATAAGTCTTGAAAGTGTTCCGTAAAGACGATAGTAGTGGTGTACGACAGGTGTGCTAGCAAAAGCTTAATGGTAGCACTTTCTTCGGTATAAAAAAAATATAAAAATAAAAAGATAAAAAAATAAGTATTTGAATTTTGTTAAATTTACACATTTATGGAATATCGATTTTATTATTTCGCTCAGTTTATTCTCACGCTTATACATAAATTCTATTGAATATTATACACACTGCAAAATACGGGTAGGAAGTTCTTAATGAAATCAATCGGACGCTTTTTTATAATAGAATATTAATTTAAAAATAGTTATTAAACTATTTGACCTTTAAATTTGGAATATGACGAATAATATTGTAGTAATTCTATTTTTCAAAAAAAGTCAGCATGTCAAATTTTGTGGGATGCGACGTATTAGAATAGCAGTATCAATATACAGAAATAAAAATAGCGAAATACGGTTTTAGTTCACAGGTATTTAATAAATAGAACTGTGGGAGTACTTTTCCACTCTCAAATTTTTCCGTCAACCACCGTACTCTTTGGGCCATAAAATCCCTTCCCCGGCATCCAAGGGGCTCATGACGTCACGAGACCCCAAGAACACCGCTGGGTTAGAAAAACTAACACCCTCGAGAGTCAAGGGGGCACGAAGCAGATTTTCCTCAGCCTCTGAGATACGCGCATCAGTGGTTTATGACAACTGGTCCTTTTCCCATACTTAACGTATCATAATATTGTAATCGCGGAGTACCACCTTGATACGTAGACTTATAATAAACTTTAATTATTGTATCAGCTTACAGATAACTATATTCTACGGGATTGTCTAATTATTATAAAACTTAATTAACTTCATTCGAGTGTTGTAAAGGATATAGTTATCAATTGAATAAATTGTTAAATTAAAGAATTAGACTACTACAGAGTCAGAAGTGGGATACACTATCGTGCTCATATAAGTGAATAGTGCAGTAAATAGGGTGGTGAATAGTGATTTTCAATAGAGGAAAAATCATGAGTCGTGACCGAAGGTCAAGGCGGGACCGTGATCATGAAAGTGACCGTTACCGGAAAGATCGTCATAGATCCCGATCACCACACCGTCACTGTGAACCACCACCTCAGGGGAGAGGTTCTTCCAATTCTCGATTAGATCCACCTGTACCAAATAACCGACAGACTGACAGTGAGGCCAGCAGCAGCAGAAGCAGTGAGCTCCTGATGATTGAGAAACTCACAGAGGTCCTTTCGGGTTTCGCACAAACAGCACGTTCACCAAGACCCAGTGGTGGCTGTTTCACCAATGAGAAGGCGATCCCGGAGTTTGATCCTAAGGAAACCAACCTATCTGCTGCGGAGTGGATTGCTAAGGTCAGCGCGCACGCTAGGCTTTATGGATGGGACGAGCGGACAACTCTTTACATGGCGACATGCAGGCTTAAAGGTAATGCAAAACTTTGGTATACAGAATTGCATGATTCGCAGTTAACGTGGGGGACATTCTCTTCATTAATTGCCGAGCAGTTTCCGGGCGAGTCGAACTACAGCAAATTATTTAAAGAAGCCGCGAATTTCGAATGCGCCGCGGGTCATGATCTTGTCGCGTACTCTTTCCTTAAAATAGGTAAATTAAAGAAATTGAAGCTCGAGATACCGGAGAACAAATTAGTTTCGTGCGTAGTTGGGGGGATTCAAGATGATTCGATCCGCACTACTTTGATGACTCATAAATTCCAAACTATTGCGGAACTGAATGAGCGTCTCGCAAATTATGAAACTACGCATAAATTAAAAGATAGGAGTAAAGACGCGAAAAAGTCACACGCGCGGGACTCCAGTAAAGTCAAAACTCGGGAAGAGAAATCAAGAAACGTTTGTTACGGGTGCGGCAAATCTGGTCACCAACGCTACAACTGCCCAGAGGGAGATAATACCAAGCCAAGAAATCCGAAATCCAACAAGCAATCATCGGATGAGGACCTGTGTGGCTATTGTAAAAAGCCAAACCACTCGGAGAAAGACTGCTTCACCAAGCGACGGGATGAAGCCAGGAAGAAGAAATCTGCATGACTAGATGTATGCTCAGTCGAAGTTAACAAACCGATAGTAACATGCGTCGTGAATGAACAAGGAAAGGAGTGTATGGTTGATTTGGGTAGCGATTGTTCAGTCATACGAGACCGCGAGGCTCGCTCTTTAGGACTAAAGCTAAGACCAACTCAAGAAACACTGTCCGCGTTTAATCAGTCCGTGGTAACCCCAATCGCGAGAGCAAAACTGAAGCTCAAGATCAACGACATTACCTTCAAACTAAAAGCGTACGTGGTCCCTGACGATCAGCTATCAAGGGACATCCTTATTGGCCGCGACATCCTCAGAAAACCCCGAGTCAAAGCTATCGTAGACGCCGCCGGTATACAGATCATCAGAGACACCATTGAAGTACACATGGTTGACTCCGGCAAGCGAAAGATAGGAATAACTGATGTTTGCTGCCCGGGAGTGGATGAAGATACGCAAAACAAACTCGTAAATCTTTTAAACGAATTCCGGGACTGTATCGCGCTCAACATGAGAGAAATCGGCAAAGCCAATGGGACAACTATGAAGATCCGGCTGACAACTGACGCACCTGTTCATTCAGCACTACGACGGTTATCTTACGACGAGCGTAACAAAGTTAAAGACCTAGTCAAGGAACTATTGGACGGGGAAATTATTCGGGAAAGTCATTCGCCTTATGCAAGCCCAATAGTGGTTCGCCATAAGTCCGGAGGAGATATCCGCATGTGTATCGATTTTCGAGGAGTTAATACGGTTACCATTGTTGATCCTCATCCTATTCCTCATATAGATGACCAGATCGATCGATTAAGCGGAGTCGCATATTATGTAACACTCGACTTGAAATCCGGATTTTACCAGATTCCTATGGATAAAGACTCTGTTAAAGTGACTGCATTTGTAACTCCAGATGGTCATTACGAATTTCTACGTATGCCGTTTGGATTAAAGAATGCACCCGCTGTTTTCCAAAGAGCCATAAACACTGCTCTTGGAGAACTGAGATTTACAATAGCTCTTGTGTATGTCGACGACATTCTGGTTATAGGCTCAAGCATAGCAGAGGCTTTCAAAACCTAAGGCTTGTTTTGAAAGCACTTAAAATTACAACTTTACGCTCAATTTAGATAAGTGTAAGTTCTTTCAAACAAAGATCGACTATTTGGGCCGGGAAGTATCCAGGGATGGAGTTCGTCCAGGCGCTCATAAAATCGAAGCCGTTAAAAACGCAGAAATCCCCAAAGACGTAAAAGGAGTACGTTCATTCCTTGGCCTTGCGGGATACTTCCGGAAATTTATTAAACACTTCGCTCAAAAGTCTCGCCACTAACAGACTTATTGAAGAAAAACAGTCCATGGGTTTGGACTGAAAAACATACTGAAGTCATAAACGAAGTAAAGGAAATATTAACAACAAGACCCGTTCTCGCTATTTATGACCCGACCCTCGAAACCGAGGTCCACACAGACGCTAGTTCAATGGGTCTTGGAGCCATACTCATGCAGAAGCATGGGAATGAAAAGAAAGTTGTTTCCTATTATAGTCGTAAAACAACACCAATAGAACAAAAATATCATTCGTACGACTTGGAAACTCTCTTGGGGTCGTTGCAGCTCTCAAAACCTTTCGCGTATACCTGATAGGGATAAACTTCACTGTAGTCACTGACTGTAGTGCTGTGCGGGCCACAGCTGTAAAGAAGGACATACAACCACGTGTTGCCAGATGGTGGGTATATCTACAAGACTACAATTTCGACATTGTGTATCGACCTGGCGCTCAAGGAGCGCATGTTGATTATTTAAGTCGGTATCCCATCGAATGTTTAGCTATCGATGTCACTCCCAGTGAGTGGATCAAAGTTGCTCAAATACAAGACCCCGACATTGAGACAATCATGAAGATCCTGGAATCGGGAGATAGTCAAGCGAGTACCAAACATTATTTTGAAATCTATGACCTTAGGAATGGAGTAGTTTTCCGGAGAACCGAGAACGGTAATAGATGGTTAGTACCACGAGCTTCTCGGTTCCATGTCGTGAAAATGTGTCATGATGATCAGGGACACCTCGGAATTGATAAGACTCTTGGGAAACTGCGCGAACATTATTGGTTTAAAGGCATGAAGAGATTTGTTTCAAAATACGTTACTGCATGCTTACAATGTCTGTATTATAAGTCTACCTCTGGCCGCAAGCCTGGCATGTTACACCCCATAGAGAAGGTCGCCCTTCCTTTCCACACAATACACATCGACCATGTGGGTCCGTTTGTTAAAAGTAAACGAGGCAATACCCAGATACTAACTATAGTTGACGGGTTTACTAAATTTTGTATTCTGGAACCAGTGAAGGACGTTAAAGCTAAGTGGGTCATTCGAGCACTGACCCAACTGTTTTCACTTTTTGGAGTCCCCTCGAGGATCATCAGTGACAGAGGCACGAGTTTTACGTCACAGCTGTTTGATGGCTTCTGTAAAGAATACAACATCAAGCACGTCCTCAATGCAGTGGCAACACCAAGGGCGAATGGACAGTGCGAACGCATGAATCGCACGTTGCTGAATTCATTAGCTACTTCCAGTGCTGGGGCAGCTGAAGACCAATGGGATAGATTTGTGAAGACCATCCAGAGCGGTATCAATAGTGCTACCAATCGGACTACACAGAAAACTCCAGCTCAACTTTTACTTGGTTACAGGCCCCGCAGTATGGCAGATTCTGTTCTTTTAGGTTCAATTCAGAGCTCGTTGGATGCCCTAGACCTCAGAGAGATGAGGGAACAGGCAAAAGCAGCTACGGGAGTTGAACAAGGAAAGCAGAAAGCCAGGTTTGACGCCAAGCGGTCCAAACCACCACAGTACACTGTCGGCGACATCGTTGTGGTTGCTACCAATCCAGTCGCGACTGGACAAAGCAACAAATTAGTCGCTAAGTCTAAGGGTCCATTCAAGGTCACTGCAGTGCTGCCCAATGACCGATATGAGGTCCAAGATTTGCGGGAGATGCAGAAATCCAGGGGACAAAAGACTGTCGTAGCGGTTGACAGGATGAAAAGATGGATATCCTTCAACGCACTGGAATAAATTATGGTGAGATTATGATTTTTAATCAATGTTGGTAGTTTGCAGGTCTCAGAAACGTGCCTTTGGGTAATTTGATCGACCAAGAAGGGTGACCGGAACAACAGCGAGTACTCTGGCGTTTAGGATCCATAATAGGTCTCCAGAATGCTCGACGGTGAGCTGACTCCCATGGGACCAACGACGAGTTGGGTTGCCCGGATTCAGTAACCGTGCTGGTCTTTTCTGAGAACTCCGAGCCACTGGGGTCAATTAGACATGGCAGTGGATGCTCGATCTCACCTACCGCCAAGTCTGGAGCTTTTGAGAGCCCGGCAGCTTGTCACTGTCGGGAGATACTATGGAGGTTCCAGGCGTCAGGCACGACTATTTTCGCCAAGTCTGGGACTTTTGAGAGCCCGGCAGCTTGTCACTGTCGGGAAATACTATGAAAGTCCCAGGCCAGTTAGGCGTGGACTGTTTTACCGAGTCAGTTGCCCTCTTGGTTCCTGGCCATTGGTCAAGGCAGGTTCGGAGGACGCTGGCCTAGGTTGGACCAGTTGGCCGCTAGTTAGAGTGTCATGCTGGGCTTCAGTCAATAGTCTTCAGGGACGTACACTCTAGCGCTAGGCTCAGACAACTCAGTATGTGGATACCTAACTGAGGTCTCATCCTGAACAGGCATCCGTGAACCGAACCGTTTGGTAAACACGGAAGGCTTCACGGGGTAAGGCCCTGGAATGGTTGAGAATCCTAACTTATCCTATCCCTAGGCGCCACTTGGTCGCTATTGCGGGTCAATTCACGCTCTTGGGTAGAGATGATCACTCTGACTAGAGGAGTGTGGATTGAGCGGCGATAGTTACCTTCTTGTAACTTTTATTACCCTGATCGGGTCATTAATGAGGATTTGTTTGGATGAATTTTTCAGATCCAGGTAGTCAAAGCCGAGGACGGCTTGCGTGGTCAGGAGAGGCCGAATGTGGGAGTACTTTTCCACTCTCAAATTTTTCCGTCAACCACCGTACTCTTTGGGCCATAAAATCCCTTCCCCGGCATCCAAGGGGCTCATGACGTCACGAGACCCCAAGAACACCGCTGGGTTAGAAAAACTAACACCCTCGAGAGTCAAGGGGGCACGAAGCAGATTTTCCTCAGCCTCTGAGATACGCGCATCAGTGGTTTATGACAACTGGTCCTTTTCCCATACTTAACGTATCATAATATTGTAATCGCGGAGTACCACCTTGATACGTAGACTTATAATAAACTTTAATTATTGTATCAGCTTACAGATAACTATATTCTACGGGATTGTCTAATTATTATAAAACTTAATTAACTTCATTCGAGTGTTGTAAAGGATATAGTTATCAATTGAATAAATTGTTAAATTAAAGAATTAGACTACTACAGAACGAAAAGTTGGATTCACGTGTGAAATATCGATTGAAAATTTATTGGTAATTTATTGTGAGCGTATAAATCATATATATATATTTATATATAGATACTCATACCTATAAATAGATAAGGTATCACGTGTTATCATTGTAGTATTTAATGATAAAGATAAATTCGATATACATATAAATTTATCTGTGTAATTATAAACATTGTAAACACTGTTATCGATTTCATAGTGTAATGACTCTTTAAACACATCAATGAAATCACATGCGTGATTTAAATAAACTAATGTGTGGTAATGATAATGATCATAATAGTAATATAAAATAAATCGACAATTGTCTAAATAAAATTTTATTATTATTATTATACACAGGTATTTATCGCTGTTGAAATAATGATACTTTAATGAGATTTTAAAATTTATCCAAACAAAGTGTACTTCAAAGTTTGCGCTCCTGTACTCTGCGTGATTTTAATAAATTTACTCGTGCTTTATCTCGCGTCAGTTTAACTGTAAAGAGTATAATATATAAAGGATATTATATTATATTTATTTACGTTTTTTCTAATAGAAGTACATCATATTATACCGTGTAGTACAGTGAATAACGGGTATCGTGTGAAACGCGACGATTACAAGGGCGGTGAGGAAAATAACCGTATATCAAAGAAAGCTATGCACACTAATAAATTTTTATTTATAGTATTTATTAATAATTTTAACTTTTAAGTCAATGTTTATCTTTTATAATTTATCAGGCTTTGTTATTTATCATTTTTTATTTATTATCGTAGAGCGCGTATTATACTGTTTTTAAAAAATATCAATTGACAGATTGTTCGTAATGTAAAGGCCGTAAAATATAAATAGTTCAAGCTATATTACTTAACTTTATTGTTGTATTATACGAACAAGGTGACGTCAAATTTGGTGACTGAAAGGACTGACGTCAATGAATAGAAAAATTTATTTTTATATTATGTTTTCAAAATATTGTAATATGGATAAAGTGAGACTTGGTGTAGAAAAAAAAATCACTTTGTGGATAAAAGTAAATTCTTTATCACAAAGTTTGTAAGGATAAATTCTTAATTACGAGTACTTGAAGCTTGGAAAAGTTAAGAAAGGAAAACCCTTTGAGTTGATAGACTGGATTAAAAAATACTTTCGTGCACTCAAAGATCTTACTGCTGATTTGTTCATTTTTTGTGCTCTTTTAACTTTGTGAAATTCGAGTTTTTAAGTCATTTTATCACTTAAGTCACTGATTAAATAGATATAAAAACACTTGGAGAAAAAATTTTAGTAGAGCTGATAGATAAAGCTTATTGCTCAAATTCAACGTGATAAATATTACGTGATATTGAATAGTAATAAAAACTAAAAATAATATTGTAGTAGTCATCAGAATAAAAATAATTAATGTAGAACTTTACACCGTCAATTTCATTAAGAACACGTGTTAGTCAGCGTTATTTATTATTTGATTATTTTTATCGCGTTGATTGTGGAAAGTAATTGAAAGTCTTAATTAAAGTTATTATAATATAGGCGCAGTATTATTATTATTGTTTAGATGAAAATTCTTTATCCGTTTTTAAGAATATCCAATTTTAACTGTATAGTAACTGAAAAATTTGAGCATGGCTCCATAATTTTTTTTTCTTACTAGAATAAGATATTTTTTGAAATAGATAAAAAATTATTATCCCAACAATAATAATTTTTAAAGTTAATTACACACGAAATGATAAATATCAAAGTCAAAATTCTTAATTATTATACTTTAACATTTTAGACATTCACATAGCGAACATTACTGTTTGAAATTGTCGCATTTAAATGATAAATATTACATAGTAATTATCAAAATCACGATTTTACTGTTTGAAATGGTAATTTTTAGCAGTTGATCATTATTTAATATAAATCGACTATTATTTATTACAGTTTACTTTTTTCCGTGTATGACGCAATTTAATTCAGACTTTAGAAAACTGCGATGTGGAAAGGTTAAACTTTATATTTTTAATTTAATATACATATGGATGAAAGAGTCTGACTATAAACGAGAAAATAAAAAAATGAATCCCAAGAACTCTTTTCTAGAATTATAGCTGGGCACGATATACAGACATATATCGTATATTCCACTATAAGAAGAGCTTTTGAGGAATGACGGTAATTTCGTCGTAGCAACCAGCCGGATGCAAGAGTTTTACGCCTTCATCAAGGGTACGTCGCGTGCAGTTTAACGATTTTAGTTCTATACGCTAGACTGTTGGATCTCTTGAGGAATTTAACAGCGTACTTAGGAATGTATAAATTAAAAAAAAATACTCTAATAAAAAAACAATTTCAGAATTTTTAAACTAACCAACGTCGTAACTCGATTTTATAGCTGATAAAAAAAAAAAAAGAAGATTAGGAAATGGTTATTTGAAACAAGGGTTTGCAAATAGATGAGAATTCATTTGTTGAATGTCACTCAGCACTTACTGACCGGTGTGGCTCTCAGTTCTCCTATTCTCATTCCTATTTCTCGACTTCATCCTCAACGGAGTTTATAGGTATTACCGGCTGGGCCACACCAGTCTTTTCAGTCAAGCTTTCCTCACTATTTCAAAATAGACTGGTTCCATTTCTCATCAAGTCCAATTTAGTTGAGAACACGAAACGCCAAACTAACATAAACTGCCGGACTACGTTCAGATAGCAGTCAATTCATTTGTATGGATTTACTTTATACAGCTTCCGTATAATTTTCCGAGTACTCACAAATCGTTTTCGGAATTTATTGCCAGGCTAAAATACCCAGCTGTTTTGCCGTTTTGTCTTATCGATCTACTTATTACATTTCTATACGTAGAAATATTGTTTAGAATAAATTTAATATAATATACTAAGTGTATTTTTTTTTCTTTATTTGTTACAATATTTGTATTTATTTTTTATAAAGAATAATAAATTAACTAATTCAACAAATAATTAAATATTTGAATAAATTCTAAAGTGCGTACCAAAACGTTAAAACAATAATAATTTCAATAGCAAGCGATTGAAAATCCGTAATTCAAAAGTTATTTCAAGAATTAATTAAGTCCAATAAGTCTCGGTGAACTCGCGTGGGAAATTAGTAACTCTTTCAACTCTCGCAAGTTTACCATAATATTAATATTGTTACTATTGCATTTGTATACATTATACATGTACTCAAAATTTGTACATTGAATAAATAATAATAACTTGTAATTCGCGAACTGATTAAAATTTTCAGGCATAAAAATAATTAAATACGTATATCGGATGAAGAACAGTTACATAATAACTTAATAACCAAAAGTAATCAATAATATAATTACAATAACACCAATAAATAATTTCTGATAGTCATTGACACGGAGAACAACGCGCTGAATAAAGTATCGGATAATTGATAACATAAAGCGAACAGATAATTAAATGAGAAGTTAATTTGATCGACTGAACAATTAGTTAGCGGCGTGCAAATCAGAATTGTAGGAAAAGCGGTATAACGTCTGGGAAGGCTAAACCACAATTGCTCCTCCTTGAGAAATCCCTTCAGTCACGCTGAGGAAACACACAGCGTACTCTCACTATAGTACTCCATACTGGATACTCTGCCCTGCACTCAATATGCAGTATGTAGTCTGTAGTATGTAGGATGTACCTTAGCATTTCGCACAGCATACCATACCCTCAATTCTATCCCATACTCGAGCTGTCTGCCGCGAAATGGATGTGTCGGCAGTCTTCCGTGAAACATACACTCCATTCAACTGTACTACCACGTGCTATATATTCATTCCTCTTGCGGTGAACCCAAAATTGAAGAGAAACGGAATATCGACGGATATATTAATCCCCCGCGTACTTATTAACGTTCTGATAATTACTCTTCTGTAATTTATTTCATTTCCGTTTTTTTTTTTTTTTTGACCATAACAGTATTTTATGTAGACAGTTTACTTGAAATAATTTATTTTCTTTCAAACAAAAATAATGACAATTAATATGGGATCAAAAATCATTTCAAAGAATTCAAATATTTAAAATCTTTATTAGGCCAAAAAATTGTTCTATACTAATAATCAAGTATGTATTATATTCATTAATGTATTTTAAGTCCTGAAATCGAAGTAAAAAAAATTCAATGTTTCAAAGCAAAAGAAAAAACAGCAAAAAAGCAAAAATAAACATTCGCATAGGTTGAGTTTACTACATTCAAATTTTTATAAATTTATAATATTTTTACTGTAAATATCTTTCACTTTAAAATGCAAGTGACACTATATCACTGGTAAGAGCAATTGATCCTAAATTTTTGAGCTAAGAACATTATTCTAAAGAGTTTGATTATTTTGAATCAAATAGAAATTTTTGTCTAAAGAAATTTTTTTTGGTTTAAGTAAACTTTAATTAATTCAAAAATTTGTTCTTTGAACAAATTAATTTTTTCTGTGTGCTCGATTTAAGACAACACAATTCTTCGAAATGGTTTTCTTGGTTCGTTAATTTTTCTTTTAATGTAGACATAAGCTTAAAAAACAATGTTTCAATTTTAGCATGTATTGCAGAAACAACGTTTATAATAAATAAATAAATAAATAAATAATGAAAGCCTTGAACTTGCTCCTTGTATAACCTACAAGAATCAGGACCTCGCTCGCGATTTTCTTACCATCCAACCGTGAATGTATTTGCATCAATGATAATGGTTACGAGGTCGTCCCGGCTGGTTAGCACAATCATACAAACTGATCGCGTGGCACACATAATATAGACAAGTATATTATCACCAGCACTATTACTACTTCCAGTAGCTCTGTAGCCATCGGAATAACCCATACAGCAACCAGTTATCCAATGAGTTACGAAACCATCTATGCCTATGCCTATTACTATATAATACATCATATACTCAGATATTTATGATGCATGCTCGTACTATCAAATAGCTTACAATTGATTGAATTGCATACACGCACAATTTATATTAAGCACACACTCGAGTCCATTAAATCCACATGAACAAGCTGCAATAATGGTCGGAGCATGTGTGATATCCTCGTCACGTCATATCACAAAAAACTTTATTACTTGTTACTTATGACTCCTTTTTGATAACCGAGAATGAAACGCAGTATGTACATATAATATAATACATAACAATATGTAATATTACGTCTCTTACTTGACTCGACAAAAGAACAACGCTATTATGTTTTATTGCGATGCACATAAAAGAACTGTCACACATCCACATCCTCATTCATTATTTAAATATTTTCAATGCTACACTCTTAACATTTTTTGTATATTTAGTAACATTTTAGTGTACAAATATGTGTAAAAATTATACATCGAGTCTGCGAAAAAAATGTATTCATGTATGATGTAAAGATTAGTTTATTATATATTTAAAAATATATTGGTAAGATTACAGGACAAAAACACGTTAAAATAAAAAGCTAGATTTAAAAAAAAAAATTCAGTACGTTCTATATCTACACTGTTAAAAAAAATAATATTTTACCAAAATGTATTGAAAGCAAATATCCGTGTCGATAATTATACTTTTTTAATACAACGTCCGGTGTTAAATTTATTAACAAATTTTATAGACTTGTAAATTAAAATCGGTAATAATGGTAAATGGACCTCATGTACTTTCACGAACTCAAATATGTGAGAATACAAAAGATAGTTTAAATTGAATATTTTATGTTATCTCCTAACATTTTACGAATGTATATTGAGATTGTAAAATTTTTTAAAAATTTTCTTATTTTATGGATAATTTTGGAAAATTTATTCTACTAAAGTTTGATTTTTCTTTTATAAAATCCGGGTTAGCATTTTTTCGTGTTTGTGACTTTTAAATTACATATTTACAAAAATTAGCATACTTAATAAATAGATTTTCAAATTACAAGGAAGTATCGTAATATTTCTTTGCATGAGTTATAAATTATTTTCGCAGACAATTTTTTAAAAAGTTACTTTTTTTTTTTTTTTTTTTTCATTAACACTGGAAGTATCTAATATAAAATAAAATACGAAACATTAATATTAAAATGTGTAACGTGATGCATTATATCAACACAGCCTTCAAATGTGAATCATAACATGTTATTACTACAAACAAATCCTTCATGTGCAATCTATTAATCTCTGCTCGATAATACATAACAATTTAATATTCATATAATATTATGTTTCATAGACTTATAGCGATTCTATCGTCAAGTGAATTAATGAATTAATTATTCCGCTGATTTCAACCGTATATTTGTCAATTACTCATTTCTTTAAAAGCCAATGAGCGCCCCGGTTGATATGAAACCGAAACTAAACCGATTACTCAAATTTTAAATTTGTCAATCGGTGCTGGTATCAAAAGGAATCAAATATGTATTCTTCTACATATGAAATGTTTGTGACAACTGATCTCATTTTGGGTTTATGTTTTCAACAGTATCGAAACCGAGCTCATACTTAAAAGCTTAATGATTATAAATTCTCCCAAATAATATCAATATAATTAAAGATGCTATTTATTTCATATGATTTTTTATTATATCAGAAAAACATAACAACAACTGTACAGTAGTATGATGACTGAAATAAAAATTGACGAATGTCGAGAGTACAACGGTTTACATTGAGGAATACAGTATTTTTAAGTGGCGATGACTCACCGTATCGAGATTAAACAGGCTCGAGACTTTCTTCAGAAACCCGTCTTGCGACTTCTTCTTCCTTCTCGTAGCCATGTCCTTTACTCTTAGCGATCAGAGTTTACCAATTCAAACGTGAATTAATCCAAGGCTGAGTCTTTACTCAGTAATATATCAGATCGTTATTATCGTATTAATGTACTTTTTTCAAATATCAATGCACATCTTATGTGTCAAATCAAACTCACTAATTAAATCTAGGGTACAGTTTCAGTCTCACCAACAATTTATATATTTATTACAATGAATATATTACACTTTTTTTTATTGCTCCATCAATCTCTCGTTTTATTGCCTTGTGACACTATTGCAACCGCAAAAAAAAAAAAACAACAATAAAAAAATAAATTAACACAATTTTACGATCAAAATTTTTTCAAGTATAAAAAATTTTTTAATCAGTAAATTGTAAATAATAAACAAACTTTGGAGTAAATTTTTATTTCAAACTAATTTTGCCTGTTTAGATTTTAGACTTAAATTTTTATTTATTTAAACTCTATTCTATTGTAAAGAGGAAATACTGGCGTAGTTGAACGATAATAAAGTACCAAGTGTACTATCGTATTGCTCGTTGCTGCCCTAATGTCCCTATCCGTCAGTTCGCAGGTGGGTATTACTCTCACGGTCACATGTCCGCGTTGTCGTTTGTGTTGTTGCTACTTTTATACATATAAATATATATATATACGTTACGAAATATACATACGTTACGTGTTCAGTAATGTGTTGTATGTATGTATACCCATGTATAGTGAGTAAATGAGAGAGAGGGATATAGTAATAAAATGTGAGATAGAGCAGAGAATGAGAACGAGAGTCGGAAGGACGAGTTTGTTGTACAAAAAAAAAAAAAGAGGGGGCTGGAATCGAGTACCGTGACTACGAGGGTCCGGGCGTAATCCTCAGTCAGTGCAGTCAATTTTTACTTTTTTTTTTTTTTTTTTATTAACATTATTTTTTGACGGGACAATATCAATTGTCGCTGACGCGCAGGTGTACTATACTCCAAATGATTTCCTTCAAATGACTGATTAAAAAATTTTTTACACGTGGGAAAAGCTCTTATATTTTAAGTAAAATCTTCGTAACAAAACTGCGAATTGATGAATAAATTATTAAACTCAAAATTTTACCGTTTTGTTATTTATTTAAAGACCATTTAGAGACCGGAAATTTAACCGGTTTAATAAAGCTCCGTTTTGAAATGAAATAAAAAATATTAAAAATGTAAATTTGCTCCAAGTTAATTTAATACATTAAAACTTTTTCGACACTGGACACTGAGCACGCGTGTAACTTTAAAATCACTGTCAACTGTAATATATTTAAGCCGCATTCCACGCCTGTTGCGTCGTCGCAGTCCAAGATCAACGACTTAAATTTCCCTCCACAATCTTTCACATGTAAAATATATATTTAAACAAAATACATTATACATCCATATCCACATAAATAATATTAATTAATATCCGAGGCGTATATTATCAACAAAAGTACATACTATCTCACGCTATAAAAACAAATAAATAAACAAACAAACTTTTTTTTTATCAACTAAACACCGATCTAACACCATAAATAGTTACTTAACAACAGTATTAATTTTTTGATTCTGGAGCCAGGGAAATTTATCGTGAAACAGGCGCCCGGAGAATAGGCTTGGACATGGTTCACGGCGTCTCGCGTAAACAGGTTGCACAGAGAAGTCGTTCTCTGCCCCTGTGGTACGTACACCTACACGTCACCACGTTAACACAAGCCTTCTCAGCACTACTACACTCCAAAAGTAGCCCCCACCATTTTACTAAAATACCATAGACTTTGAACTAACTTCACGGTGCACTTAAATATACTTTATAATTTAGTCTAAAGTGCCGGCAAATTCTACGACCGGCTTATTTAATTTTCTATTCAAGTAAAACTTTTCATTTATTCTTACTCAGCCCTTCATTTTATTAAATATTTATTTATTTTATTACTTTTTAGCTACAATTTCTACTTTAACGATAAAGAATTTGAATATATTTGCACTAGTATTATACATTTTATTTTATTTCAATGGCGGCAGTTCTTGCAGCTCGCGATTGTCGCGACACTGGGTACCGTAACCGCTGACGTCATCATACATTTACTATATATTAGCTTGTATGTGTATTTATGTTATAAGAAAATACTATTTTACTACTGTAGTATTTGGTCTACGAATCTACAAATAGAGAGAAATATTTACTGGTATAATAATAATAATAATAATAACATATATGTATAATATGTAATGTAGTTAGACTAGATAGTATATTTAGACTTAACTAGACGGACTAGACTGAAGACTGAAATTATTCATGACGAATATAACCGAGTGCTTACGAATTTTCACGATTGCGTGGGTGCGATCTTGAGATATTTTAAAATATTAACTGATCTGATAATATTACACTGTTAGAAGGATTAATATTTGGTATTTTTTTTAGTTTATTAAAGAATTGTATCGTTAATAATTAATTATTAACAAACAAATCTTTTCAGTACCAATAAATATTTTAAATTTAAATTTAAAGTTGAATTTATGAAAGATGATTTATTGTGGTAAAAATTAAAATTTAAATTTCGTAATTTTCCAGGATGAAAAATGCCGGTTGTTAAAGTTAAAATTTCATTTTATTTAAGAAGATGAAAAACACTAAAGAGAAGTAGAGAATTCACTGTAGCAAATGTACATGACCTCAACATCTAGTGGGAACAATATTCTTGGCTCTGTGCTCGCCAGGGTCATGAAGCATTCAAATTTCACGAGAGTACTGAGTTACGCGTAGTGTAGCACAAACATGAGAACTAAATAGAAAGGAGATGAGAGGAGACGAGAAAGTAATAAACAGGATGAGCTGATAGAAAATAATAGGCGGAGAAGAGATTGTGGAGAGAGGATCTCAAGCTAACTGAACTCTTTTTTTTAAAATCGCTCATGGCGGGACAAAAAATAAAATGAGTATTTTAAGTGTGTCACCTCACACTTGGAACAGACGCCCTCGAGCTATGACCCGGAAGCTTTAGTGATTCTTAAGAGGACATCGAATCAAAAGAGAAAAAAATATTCAATGTTATTGCGGTGCATGATGAGTGTGTTGAGGTTAATTTTAAGAGGCTGAATTTTTGGATTGTACATTTACTTTTTTTTTTTAATTTGTATTTTTACATATTTTATCAGCAATTTTTATTGCTATTGTTTATTTTATTAAAATTTTTATCATTTTCTTTAATTTTTTAACAATTAAATAATCAATTATATTGATTAATTTTATATCCACAATATTGTAATTCAGATAATTATTTGTTCCTTAGTTACTAAAACATTTCATACAGAACAATATCCTATCATGAAATTCTTGGATGACCTGACATCTTTTGAATGCAGCCGACACTTGAGGGTCGATAAAACAGAAAGAGATTCACAGCGCAAGCGCAGTAAAGGGTTTGAACAAACGTCATGTTATATTTAAAGGCCAAATGAATATTGATCTTTTACTTTACTCTAATAATTCCGTGATAAGACAATTTTTTCTCATAAACTTGATCTTTAAATTGATATTTTTAAATAAAGATGTCTTTTATAATGAATTTGTCAGAAAAAAATTAAAACTTTTCGAGTTAACGATTACAAGGAGCTAAAATTATTATTATATGTGTTAAACGAAGACTTCAGTGCAATGGTTTTTTATATTTTTAAAATCCGTCCTGTAAGTGCGATAAATAAATTATTGAGATAAAAATAGGTGTGCGGAAGTTTGATTTTGTACTGCTTTATTTGGGCAAAGTATATTTATTTTAAAATGATTTTCATATTTATTCAATTTAAATAAATTAAATAAATAATCAAAATTTTTTTCATGAAAAAATTAATTCAAAATTTTATTTTTTGAAATTTGTTTATAAAAAAATTAAAGTAAATTTTTCATAATAATTCATTAATAGAGGTAAATTTATTGAAAATATCAATTTAAAAATCAAAGTCATGAGAACAAAAATTTTTTTACGAATTTTTAATATTTAAAAATCTATCCATAAACAAATTATACAAAAAGTTTTATACAACAATAACAATTATTATTATAATCAATCAAATATTTGAATATTTAATTTCATTTTATTCATTTTGTTTAAATTGCTCTGATATTTTTTTAAATGCACAAATAAAGTAAAAAATGTTTCATCCTCGAATTCATCGAAAGCTTTTAAATAGCAATAACGTAAAAACAAATATTTTTTCATCAATTTAGCAAGAATTTAATAAAAATGTTGCAACTTTTCGTCCGAATGAATGCGAGTAATTTTTAACTTGGTAATAAACGAAAAAAAATTTCAAACGTGATTTGTCATGTAAATTTTCAAACTGAATTCCTGTACATAAAAGTCCCGCTGAAAATTTAGTGATAGAACAGAATTCAATTTCCAGTGGGTAGGGTATAGGATTGCTTCAGTACTAATACTGACGTGGGTACGACTGGGACTGGGACGTGTTGAGTGCCCAGCAGTAGCAGCGTCAACCCCTGAAAAATAGTATTCTACTCACAACATTCTCGGCCTTTCATGTGCATTCACTGTTTCAACATGCGCTCAATCGTTTGATGAATCTGCCTGTCGATGGCTCATATTTCGTAAATCACAAAAACGTGCAAAATTGGAACCAGGAAAATGGGATAAAAATGTTAAAAATAATAAACACAAAAAAAAATTTTAATTGTTTTGTTAACTATTTTATTAGCAAAAATAAAAAAATAGGAACAAAAAAAAATTAATTGGATTTTGGATAAAATTTTAATAATAAAAATAATTATCAAAACTCAGCTCCACTGCGATAAATCAGTGCCTCGATCTCTTCAAATCACTCCATGCGATTACATCCTAATAATTAAAAATAAAAAAAAATTATAAAAATAAATGAATGAAAAAAAAAAAATGAATGTAATTAGTGACAAATAACAGAAAAGCTTGAAGAATGCTTCGAGCCAATTTAATTGTAAATAAAAGGTCCCATTGTGATAACGTGCTAAGTATCAAAATAATTTATCGTGAAATGAAACGTGCATACGTCTAAAAGTTACGTTAATTTTGTTTTCGTTCTGTGTTGTCATAGTATTACTGCTATAACTCCTAGTACTCCTTCTTCTACTCAAGCCTGTACACCACCAGGACGTAGACACGACATTTTAAACAAATTGCATGGAAGAGAAGCAAACTTGCTGTACTCATTATACGATATTAAATTAGAAAATGAGAGTAACTATCTTCAGTTACCATCACACTCACTCTCGTGGAAGTTAAGTGTTCCAAACTATAGTAGCCGCGGGAGTTGACAAGCCTTCAAGGCTACAACTCATTTACGTAATGGGTTTGATATAAAAAATATTTAGTAATAATAAAAATAATAATAGTTTAATAATTATAAATTTTACTTATTGTGAAATAAATATTCCATTTGGAAAATATTTTGCTTCTGGTAAATACTTTTAAAATAATAAATAAAAATTGAGATTTAAAAATTGCAGAAATTTTTCAGTATATTGAAAAATATTGTGTATTGATTTATCCTAAAAAAAATAATTAAAGCGAAATTCTAATTAAATTCTCTCTTTAAATTTAATGTTGAAAAATTATTTTCCAATTTTCAATTACAGTAAATATTTGCTTGAATATTGATTGTACGAGAATTAATTACAATATAATAACATATTTAACTTCCGAAGTATAATAATGAGAATAACAACCCATCAACTATATTAGCCGATAAAATTATTAAATTCACATTTCTAACAATGAATGGATAAATTCAACTTTAAAATTTAATTACTGAGTATTCAACCGAACGATAGTCACTCAACAACATATTACAGTTTGTAATTAAACTTTTAATCAAGTCATATATATTATAGATTAGGTGAAGCGCATAAATGATTATCAATAATTATGCGGGTAATGATAATGATAACTGGAAAAAATAAATTGTTTTAATAAGTTTAAAAGGGAAGAAAAAGCTGACATATGTTCTCCCTCCGTATGTATAAAAACGTGGTCTTTAGGTATCGCTTGGAAAGCTGATAAAACTTTTTCCACTTGAGGATATTACGTCTAAGAAGATTTGGTAGGATATCCCCAGGCAAATCTCGTTTGAATTTTAAATTTTTTACCTCTTATTCTTACTCAAACTTTTATTCAAAATTTTTTACGTCCGGTCCTCTCTCTTTCACTTAAGGGTGTAGTGGTTACTCGCGGAGATACGTGTTGAGGTTTTTACTTTTATATTTATTTTAATGGTTCAGGATAAGAAGTAGCGGCCCTATCCTGTCCGGCGACTACGTATATATAGCAATAAAAAACCGAGCTTTCAAAAGACGACACTTTTATAACTACCGTTATACATCAGAAGTAATTTCTAAGTATTACAATATTATTATATGAAAAGTTAAACCCAAATCCGAGAGGTTATTGGAAAGTGTTAAAAGTTAAATGGAATTTTTTTTTTTTTTTTTTTTCTTATGTGGAGAATAGCTGAGCAGAAAATAGAATGAAAAATAATCAGAACACTCGGATTGAAAAAGCCCTAAACAACGGTCTACTTGAGACTGAGTATCTATTGACAATTCATTCGACCGGTATGTAGTCTCATCTCGTCGGTCCGTTCGTTTTTCTCTACTTATGTCTTCAGAATAGTGGCCCTTTGTCCTCGTGTCAAATATGGAATATAGTATTGAAGGGCCACGAATTTTAATAGACATTATTTCAACGAGAAAAACCCACTTTATATCGGGATATTGATTTTTTACACACTTTTTATTTTAACCTCCATTTGTTATTAAAAGATGAAAGCTTTTTCATTTTGTACAGCGACCAGAGATTTTAATTTACCGATAGATGAAATTTACGCCCGCTATGTTTTAGAGTTTTAGACGAAATTTAAGAAAAACGTACTGGAAAAAGATTTACTTGAATCTAGAAAATTGTCTTTATAAAATTTTTATGATTAAAAAAAATGTGTACTTATATACCCTGTCAAAAAATGAGAGTGAAGCTAATTCTAGAAATTGAAGAAATTATTAGTGAAAAATTTTTTTAAAGATTAAAATTTATTTGTTATACCAAACTTGTATTTTTTAAACAAACAACAGCTAGTTTTTTATTTTTATTTAATTAAAAAATAACAAATTCATTCCGGAAATTTATTAATTTATGCGATTATAATACTTCTAACTTAAAATTGTCAATAACAAAAAGCAAAATTTTTTTAAGGTTTTTCCGTGAATGAAGATAGCTTTTTTTTATGTACTCAAAGAATCGGTTTATAAATGCGGTGAAATATCTTATTCACGCACACATTAAGACACCTCAGATGAATCTAAATGATAAGACAAGATCGATTGCTCGTTTCTTACTCACTTGACACCTTGCTACATTTATCACCTCGAAGCCCCGAATGCACCAGTCGAGTTTTTATTTTCACTATAGAAGAACATTTGTAAGAAAAAAAAAAACAAAAAAAAAACCGCTGAGTCTATTCTCAATTATTCATGAATAATCGACTCAAGTAGCAAACTCCTTTTTTAGTCACAAAATTGTTTTCTTGCAGATAAGCCGTGTTATTTTTCAGCGTTAAAGGTTGTCTAGACAAAGCTTCGTTTTTGTTGAACCCACAGCTTAGCAAAAACTGATAATAAATAATTAAAAAACACCAATAAAAGCCAACTAAATCCATGCACTAAACCTTCTCTGTTTTTCTAAGGAAAAAAAAAAAAAAAAAGAAAAATTGCATGCATTAAAATTACTGGCTATTCATCAAGTATTAATTTTGACGCTTACCTGATCCCCGTCATGTCCTTGCCAGCTGTCATGGCTCTGCAAAAAAAAAGTACCATAAATAATCCGTACTTGAGATCCCTTGAAATTCATGAATATGTTTTACCAACGAGCATCTATAAGCTCTAGAGCGCGAGGAATTTGGGTGAAACAAAAAAAGTCAAGTAGTAACGATATTTCCACAGGTTTTGAATTTTTATTGCAAATATACCATCAATCCGGTGGATTCTATAAAGTGGCGAAAAGCGATATGTGATTGCCTGAAAATCGATACGTTTATTTCACTTTTTCGATATCATATCAGTTCTATATAAATATAAAAATATATTCACATTGAAAGAGATTCCCATTTCCTGCATTGATTATCCGAGCAAGTTTATAATTTGCATTAATATCGGTATCAGAATTTTCATTTTATTTTTGTACATTATATCCTCGTATTTACAATTTTTTTATTTTGTTTTTTAAATTGTATAAAATAACATTTACATTAGTCATAGCTCACGGCCCATAGAAACAAACAAATTCTATGAATATTTATGATTAAATTATTATTTATTATTATATTTTTATATTGTTCGATAAATTTGCCGGTAGTTGAACAAAAAAAATTCAATTATTGACTTACATTTTATGAGTTTAATTTCATAAAAATTTAACTATTATACATTAGTAATCAAATAATCAGAAGACTGTAAAATAAATCTAAAAGTTTATCAAATAAGCTTTAATTTTCAAACTTAATAATTATTCTAGGCTCAAAATTATTTAATTTTTTTACCGAGCCAATGAAAATTTAATTTTGCATTGATTTTAACGATTCTACAATTTTTTGGCAGCTCAGAGAAATTTACTTCCATTTCGACTGCCGAATGGCCTTTATTTATTATTATATTTATTATTATTATTATTATTATTATTATTATTATTATTATTATTTTGTTATTAAATGCTCAGGGGGGTTATCCCCGGAGTCCGATTCTCCGAGGGCCCAGCCTGAGCTCCATCCGTTACTGCTGGACCACTCCGCACAACAAGGCGGTTAGTGATCACAGCAGGCCAAAGTCATTTCCCTTAAGAGACGGAGAGAACCAAGTAAAACAGCCTTCTGCATCCTAACTGCCAAGAACTCAGCTTTTGATGAGCAAGCTGGAACTTTGGCAAGTGAGGATACAAAAGACTGTTTCATCCCTCCTAGGACGCCAACAATCAGGACGACAAGCTTGACACGGTAACCTGGGTAAAGTTTGCCAATTTCAAACAGGAGATCCTGATATATTTGTCTTTTGTGCTCTTCTTTGGCTGAGATGTTGTATTCAGCCGGGGCCGAGAACTCAATGACATAAATGTCACGAGTGGCCTTGTCGAAGAGCACAATATCAGGTTTGTTGTGATCTATCCACCGGGTTGTTGCAAATGGCATGTTCCAATAAATTTTGCAACTGTCATTCTCAACAACCTGGGGAATATCTCCTGGCAAATAAGGCAGCACTGGTATCACGTCAATACCGTAGCAATGACGAAGATAGTAGTACAGTACTCTCAGGGCAGCATTGTGACGTTGGATATATGCACCTCTCGCCAGCACTGGACATGCCGACAAAAGGTGCATAAGCGTCTCCGGATGTTGTCTACACCTCCTACAGGACGTGTCCGGAAGCTGCACCTGGAGCACCTTGCTACGGTACTCAAGAGTGTTAATGACACCATCTTGGCAGGCAAATATGAACCCTTCAGTCTCGGACATCAGGCCCGCTGACTTTAAGAAGGAAAACGTCAGCTGGATGGACAAGCCATGATCACGCACGTGTTTAAAGAACACGCTGTGCATGGACTTGTCCATCAGTTCGCCAAGGAGTAGTTTTTCCTCGGCGTTCCTGATGACGCTCTTAAATTCCTCCTTTCGGAGTTCCATAAGAGCGTTTATTTCTCCAAGACCAAGGGTTCTTGCCGCATATATTGCTGCCTTATACAAGAATGACCCCTTATGCGCATTTTCATGTTTATGTACAATTTGCATAAGAAAGTCATCCTCGTCTGCAGTGAAATTGACAACTTCGTGAGTTAAACCCAGGACCAAACGGTCGTGAAGCCGCTCCAAACTCTGCAAACCTCTCCCACCGATGGACCGGGAGAGGTATAACCTGGCGACTGATGAATTGGGGTGCATGCTCCGATTCATATTAATGATCTTACGGGTTTTGATGTCGAGATCTCGTAAATCCTTTCGGGTCCATTTCAGGACACCGAAAGAGTATAGTAAGACTGGGACAGCGAGCATGTTAGTAGCTGAGACTTTGTTTTTGCCGGAAAGTTCGGAGGACCAAATTATTATTATTATTATTATTATTATTATTATTATTATTATTATTATTATTATTATTGTTATTATTATTATTGTTATTATTATTATTATTATTATTATTATTATTATTATTATTATTATTATTATTATTATTATTATTATTATTATTATTATGAGTTTTACTTGTATACCAATTTTGGCTTTTACAAGGCTGATTTGTCAGGCAATCAAGGGTGATTGTCTCAGCGTCTTCACATATAGTTTATTCTCTCTATTATCATCGTATGTTCCTCGCTTTTTTATATTCAACACAATCTTTCAACCCTCATCCACTTTTTATTATCAACATATTTCACTATCTCTCCATTTTTTTATTATCAACATTTTTTGCACTCTCTTTTAATATTATCAATATATTATTCTTGCACATATCTTTTATTACTCTCGATGCGGCTGTGGACCGACTTATGCTTTTCTGTACTGCATTTACCCCCGACGGTTGGTGTTGGAACTATTCTAACAACCGTCGGGGCTCGAACCCTCGCCTCACGGCATGATGTGCGACCGAACTAACGGGATAATGATAGTCCGCTCGGCCATCATGCCGCTTTATTATATTTATTAATAAATATGTAAATTTCTCTTTATGACTTATGACTTATGGCAATAAACCTATAATTTCGGTGGATCGTTTCTGTTCGCCGGACGTTCATCTGACGATATATGGGTGTTTATTAATCCGGTGAGGCAAGTTGAGATTGAATGGACAGTGGGCATAAATGCTGGTTTATCAAATTGATATAAACAATATATTAGGTCTGATTTGATTTATTATATGTATGTATGGTGAGTGGTTTATAAACCGACATGTTCATCTCTTTCGTTTGGGGTTTATCGGATACGCGTGCCACCGGAAGTATAAAGCTCGTTCGTTCGCGTACAATAGTCGCGGCGGTACTATATACTAGGTCGGGTTAATGCTGAACCGCATTGTTAGATTTATAGCGACAATATAAGCGAGCTCGAGCCACGTTGAAACATACTATGCTCTATGGCATTTCACAGTGTCTATAAATATATTTCTGTAAGATTTTTATTATTATAAAGAGTGAGTACAGCCTTCGCCCTTTTATAATAATGGAGGTTAAATACTTTTTCATCCACTTTCAAAATTATACGCGTAATGTTTCATTTCAATGGCGATATGAAATTACGAATCGCTCCAATTTAAAGTCCGAATGAAAATATGCTAAGATAAGTAATTAATTTATTCTTTTGTTGCAATATAAGTTTTAAAACATTTTCAATTGTGTACTTGCATTGGAAATCGAATACATTTTTGCTGGTGCTTTTTTATAGTTTTGATTTTTTAGCTGGTATTTTTATTAAAATTTTTACTAATTGATTGTTTTTTACAATCAATATTGGGGATAGAATTTTTTTTTCTGAAATATCAGAACGTAATTAAAGACGACTGGACTTGTCATTGCAAATGATATCGATGATGAAAAGAGTGACTTTTTTACAAAAAATACCATCAGAACTAGAAAATCTGGTTTAATGATAATGGAAAAATTTTTTGAGCTCAAGGACAATTAAAAAAAATACCAGAAATTTTTTGAATAAGTTTATCAGTGAATATATTTCTTATAAAAATTATTAATGAGCCGAGATTGTAATTGATTAATAAAACTTTTAGCCAATAAATTTTTCTATTAACATAGTATGGAAAAAATCAATGAACTTAAGTTGAAAAAAATTAAATGATATATTTATTAAAATCAAAAATTACTAAAAATTGAGAAAACAGAAATTTTTCATGATATAAAATTTTTAAAACATTCATTAATTAATAAAAACATTCTATGCGTAATAATTATATTTAGAATTATACAATGAGGTCAAGTCTGGTCATTGCTATCTTCAAAGCCCGTCTTGTTAATTAAATAACTAAATTCATGGTTATTATCGTTAATCAGCCGCGTTAATCTGTTACTGTCACACTTATTTAAAACTCTTTCATAAATTAAACGTCAGCGCTTTAACAGTATCGTCCAGTACTTTAATAATTTAAATCTCCCATTACAAAGTACTTATGTCAACGGTACTTAGTAGTAACTGCTGCTCATAATAATTAAAAAAAAAAAAAAATAATAATTAATTTGAAATTTTCACTGTCGTAGTTATCTTATTCAAATTTCCATTGGCATATAATTAAAACTGAGCACACAAGAAACCTAGTATTTTCGCGCATCGTAAAACACAAGCACAAGACTAGAGAAGCTATTACTCCGTACATTAATTAATCGAGAGACACATCTTCATAGTTAAGAAACCATCGCCTATATCCTACATACAAGACGCGTTTCCTACCACATACACTCCCTCTCTACTTGTGTATTTCTCTACTTCATCCTTAACTTGTTTATCGTTCAGTTTAACTTTGCTCTCGAAAGTTTAATTTGCGTCGAGTATTCAGCTCCTAAATTTCTCTAAAATCATTATCATTATTATCATAATCCCTATCATTATTATTATTATTATCATTAAAAATGTTTTTCTAAAAAAAAACATAAAGCATTCTTCAAGCATGTATTAACAAAATCAGTATTATATTCCAAGGAAAAAGTAAATAATAAAAACTCAATTTTACGACCTAGAACTCTATCAAAGGGCGCCTTTGACGATAAAGATTCTTAATAGATAACTGCAGGGCTATTTACTTAGGAATGTAAACATTTATTCTGCAAACATATGCCTGTATATTATTATATTACATTAAATGGAACAAGGGAAGGTTATTAAACTTCAATGTTAGACAGCTTCAGGGAAATAATTCGGTGACTTCAATATATTACTTTTTAGTGAAGTCTCATTTTTGCTTGTAGAGAGGAAAAAGTTTTTGTTGAAGAAGGAACCTCCTTGACTGAAGATAATATTTAGAAAAATGAAAATTTTCTTATCTCAAGAAAATTTTTTCTGTTTAAACAATTCAGGTCTTTTGAAAAATTCATTTTTTCTGTATATTAATAATGAAAAAATAATGATTACACTTTCAAGTTTAAAAGGTGGTAAATTTTTAATAAACTTTGCTTTTTTTTTTTATTAACTTAGCGTATTATTATCAAATAGAGTAATAAATAATGCTAGTTAGTTAATTATCCTAGCAGTTAGTTAATTATTCCGAAGTTTGATCATGTTGACCAAGAACAAACTTAAATCCTTTAATGGTTATTTACTTACATCAAAAATATTTGAATGTTTTATTTCACTAAGAAGCTTATAAATTTTATCACAAAAAACCAGCATGACAATATAATCATTTGATAACTTGATCCTTAAGTCCTGAACAGGGTCATGGGGATGAAACAAAAGTTGAGAAATTTTTTATGTATTCACCAAGTATAGAATGACAATGAAAATTTTTTTCTCATTGAGATGGAAAGAAAAGAATATCGATGTGGGTAAAAAGTTATTCTACGTAATTTAAAAAGGTCGATTTCATTAAATGAAATATAAAAATTCTGACGTTTCAGGCCTTTTATAAATCTTAAAAATTGAACGATAATCTATTACTTAGAAAACTGAAAAATACAGTTTAATACCAAGTCAAAAAAACTCAAAAAAATGTCAATAAAATAATTAAAATACCGGGAGGTCAAATTACTGTACTGGGCTTTGACCTAGAAATTATTTTTTTATCAAACAAATAAACAAACTCACATTCAAATTTATGATAGTTAGAATTAATTTTATTAGTTCATTCTCTTAACCATTATTATTATTATTTTTTATTTATGAACTAGATTTAGTTCAGCTATGGTTATCGAAACCGATTCCGGTGAAGCAGAGTCGGTCGGTTTGATTAAACAGGAGCCATTTCTTGGATGGATAAGGCATAATATATACTCCGGATGTTTGAGCTTTCTGGCTCGATTGCATGAGTAGATCGAGAAACAAAATTTACGACAAGCATACTTGAGATTTCTCATATTATATTACATTACGACTTGAAATGATATCCCTTAAACATATTCCATAGATAAATTTCATATAATTTTTAGCTCATACATTGAAATTAATTAAATTCGAGTATTAAAAGCTCGTAATCACGGACTACAAGTTTTTGTTAATTAACGGAAGACCTTTATATTTTTTGTGTTGCTTTCTCAACAAAGCAAAAACTTTAAGATTTCTGATGAGTCATTTAATGAGTGAAAGAAACAAAAAGTCTTTTTGTTCTCAGTTTTCTTTTTTGACGATGAAACAAAAACGTTTACGTCACGTTTATTAATTAAGGTCAGAGTTTTTCAATTTTTTGTTTTATTAATTAAACTAGTCCGTGGGCACTCGGGGTTACTAGACGTCTGTAAATGATTGAATGAAGCATCGGGAGAAATTTATTGATCAATATTTCAATTGTTTTGGAATAAAAACATGAAATCGCTTTTCGATGATAAAGATTGTTTGGAATAAAAAAATTTTATTTCACAGAAAATTAAAAAAAAAAACAGATTTTTTTCGTGTTTAGTTTTCATTTTTAAAGCAGAATTGATTGCGTGTATAAGGGAGTTTAACTGCTATAGACTCAATAAAATATAGTGTTCAATTTAAATTTTATTACTTTCGTTCAAACAATCCCAACAGACTACAATGACCTTTTTTTATTTATATTTGCGCCTTCTTTTTTTAATTGTTAACATTTTCTACCTCCACTGCTCTTTATAATCGGTACGCTTCATTAGTGATTTATGTATTCATTAAAATCAAATTAATCAATGACTAAATTATTTCATGTATTATTTCTTCTAATTATTCATCAATCGATTAATCATTCCCTTGTTTAATTAATTATGACTCATTAATATTTTGTTATTATTAAAAATAAATATTAAAATTTTTAATTTAAAATTATTGTCGTAAAAACAATCCACTCTTATAATTTAAATTAAATATATGAAAGTATATCATGTAAGCAAACTATTCATTACATGATTGGTCAAATATATCATAAGCATGAAATAATTAAATAAAATAAAGTGCTTACAAAATATTTTTAATAAAAGCTCTATAGCTTATTAAAATTAATTAATTAGTTGCGTAAACAATAATTACCATCACATTTTTGTCGTAAAAAATTTTCCTATTCAATACCTTTATCTGATTTGTAGGTAACTATTTTGCAAGCGTCTGACTTTACATATGCTTCGACTACTCGATTATTTTTGATCGATCAAACTTAGATCATAACTATAATTTGATAACTCACAAAACTATTAAACTATTAATTAACTTTCGATATAACATTTAGATAAAAATAGTTGTTACGGTTATAAACTACTTAAGCGATAGGGTAATTACAAAACTTAATTGCGCGAGATTAAATCATTTTAATTGAGAACATAATTCAGACGATAGCAATCAGTTATAAACAAACTTTATGATTATAATACAAATATAAATACAAGTACTAATATTTAGGGATGAATGTAGGCTTACGTATGCAAATAGTGCTTTAATATGAATAATTTAATCGCGGATCGCGGAGACAATCGAATTAATCGAAAATTGGATGATAAATAGTAAAAACTTGAATATTATATGGGGCTTATTAACTCTGGATGTGGAACAAGCACTTTAAGGAAGTAAAACTCTGATACACTCATGAATAAATGTACTCTCTTGTGAAGTGAAACTCACCCGCTAGCTAAAATAACTCAGAGAGTCTAGACGTTGCCCCCTGGCCCGTTGTACTGTTGAAGACTTACAATCCCTATCAAGCTTATCTTTCTTCATGCCTTCAACTGTTACTCGGGCTACTTCTCCTACTACTATGCTGCATTCAACCGATTATTTGGTATGGCTCTAGGTTTTCGTCACCCAGCAGTCGAGATACCAGATGGTTCCACATTTATTCCCCCTATCACCCCCTTACCTTCGTATGTACGTATATATCTATACTGTGTACTGTATACTGTACTCTTGGCATTTCCGTTATCGTTCTTCGTATCGTCGAACCGTCTCATGAACCGGATATATATGTTTCATTCCAGTTTATATATATACCTACTATTGTCCTGTATGGCAGTGGCACGTATTGTCCATACAGAAAAAGTATAAAAATGAAAAAACCTCAAACCCATTTATCTCTTATATTTATAAAAGATCCAATGAAGTATTTGGTTTTATTTTTTTTTAAATTGAACTGTTTTATTGTTGATGCAATATATTGCTCTAACAAAAGTGGTGGAAAAAAAAAAAAAAATAGAGAAAAGAAAATAAATAGGTCCTCGACAAGATGAGATTTTTAAAAATTTTTTTCGCATAAAATTTGCTGATATTGAATTTTTCAATGTGAAAAATTTATTTTGATAATGAAGATAAAGGTGTTAGTCATAAAAAAATTTGTTTTCCGAAAGATGTACGAAGTCTTGTATAATGAAAAATGTGAGTGAAAAATAATTTATTAATTTTTTTTACTTTTATGTAGTAAAGAGGTAAAAGGATAAAGAATTTTAATTTCAAATATTCCGAGCTCCTGCCTAATTAGCTTAAACATTTTTGAATATTTCCATAATAGCAGCATCGTTGAAATAATTTTCTGTCATTCATCGGTATAACTTTTCCTCAAACAGTATGCAAATTACTTAAACATGTTTTTTTTTTTTTTTTAAATAATTTTATCAAAGTGAGCTTATTTTTTGTTTATAATTTTTTCACAAATCTTAATTCACTATCAATTGTTCACATTCAGAGACTAATTGCAATGAAATAAAAATAAATTGAGAATTCGTTGAAATAAACGTTTTATTTTAAAGGAAAAATAAATTAAAATGGAAAAATCTTGTTGTCATTAGTAAACTTGGTAAAGTGAACCTGTTCAATGTTAAAAATAAAGCGAAAATTTAATCAATAAGAAGTAGAACTTTTTTTGTGATTCATAAAGAAAGAACAGTGTAAGAAGAAAATAGAGAGAAAATAATGAAGACTCAGAAAAAAAAGAAATTATAAAGTAGAAGATTGTGATTAGTTATTATTGGTAATTACTGGGAACCATTTATCCCATTTCCAATGATTTCTCAATTAAATATATCATTGAGACGGTTGGGTTTTACAGCGCATACGACTGGAGATCTTCCAACGGAGATAAGAAAGGGGCCGAGGACGAGAATGAGAGGTAAAAAGAAGAGACAGATACTTGAGTTTTCTCAATAGAATTACCCGTACTATCGACACCAGACGACATCTTCCTGCACGGTAGGATGCACTTGCCTGTGCAAGATCTCCTGAACGACGTCGGCGTGAGACGTCGCGCGTAACAACCATCAGAGCCAATAATCATGCTCCAGTGAATTTAAAATCTTCTACTACCACCTTTTTATTCTATTTTATTTTATTTTATTTTGTCTTATTTTATTTCATATAATATCACTTAAACTATTTCACCAGAGACATTAAATTTAATAGACTCTAATTCAGTTCCAGCGCTGTTACTCGAGTTATTTTTTAGACAGCGTCACTGAATATTGTAATATTTTTGAATAATAAAAGAATAATATTACGGTAAATTGCAAACGCATCGATTCTCGGTCCATCTGAGTCAATTGGTTGCTTCCAACACCCTTGAGACGTCGAGACAACAAGGCAAAATCTTACAGTTTCGTTTTATTTCACTTAAACTCCTGGCACTCTGCCCTTTTAGTACATTCTAGTGTCAATTTGCCTTTTTATTATTTTTTCACTTGCTCTTTTATTGCGAGCGTGCATTTTTTCTACGAAAATTATTTTGAAATATTAGAAAACTTTTTGAATATTTTCAAGTAAAATTGGATTTTTTATATTTAAAAATAATTGACCTGAAAGACGTTGGCTTTTTCTAAATTTCAAAAAATTTGTCAGTGAATATTTTTCATAGATACAATGAGTTAATTACATTATTTAAAAATTTACGAGTTAACATAATGTATCATTTGATAAATATAAACATGAATGCATTCTTATAGAATTTTATTTCAATTGAAAATCAAAATAAAAAATTATTTTGAAGCTTATCAAAATTGAATATTTATTTTTGTAAACTCCTCAGAAAAAATAATAAAAAATTTATGACTCAAAAAACGGTTCAATGTTAAAAGTTAAAATTTTTAGTGAATTCAATCGACAAAGTAACAAATAAAATTTTTATTTTTTTTTTTATAAAGTGACACATTCATCTTTGGTTAAGGTCCAACATGGGTTACACCGGAAACCAGACTTAAAAGAAGGTAAGAACACGATTCTTAAAGCAAAAGCTCAGCAACAATAGCATTTTCAAAAGCCCTTGAGTGAATTATGAGGCACTAAAAAGGTGTTATAGTTACGAGTTTTCCCTCTACTTCTACATCTATAGAATTCTATATTTTTTACTGTCTCTAAAGCTTCAAAATATAAAGATAAATGTATCCGTTTTCAACTTTTTCATGCTCATAAATAAGTTTTTTATTAACTAAATTCTGTTTATTATTTTATGAGTGATTAAGCCTTGAAAAAAAAATTGAACTTTGATTTTACTTTAGATGTAAGTAGTAAATGATGAATTTGGATTTGAATAACAGTAACTCGACTTGAATGACAAATAGATTGATAGTGTATAATAATATGATACTGCGGTACGTCACGAATATCAGACAAATAAAGTATAATGAGCCACGATATTTCCGGGATTATCGACCAAACAAGTTTCGTCTAAAAATAAATAATGGTCAAGGACAGAATGTTTACCATGCTTCCGACTATTACTAAACTATCTCTAAGTGTTATTTAGATTCTTAGTTTATCGATTGTCTCAGGTTTATTACTCATTACTCATTACTCATCACAGCAACAACCCCGCAATTGAAGCATATAAATACTAGGGTGGGTCAAAAAAATCGAATAATTTATTTTTGACTTTATACTCTGAAAAATAGGTTCGTAGACACCTAAAAAGAATTCTCTCCAAGTATAAGCTCTTAATTATAACGGGAAGGTCCTCCGCTTTGCGGGTTTCTATTTTTTTCGAATAATCAGATAAAAAAATTTATATCTCGCTTCCAACTGCTTGGAAAAATATTCCGTGGCATAGATTTTGTGAGAAATTGAATGCTTTACAAAAAAGGTCTCTTATGACTTTTTCAAAAACTCAACCGATTAAAAGATATTCATAGTTGAAGTTTGGCTATTTTAAGGAAAATATTCGTTTTTATTATGAATTTTATAAGTCGATGAAAAAAATTATTTCGGATTGCGGAACTCATGATTTTGTAGGAAATTTACTGCTCTACAAAAATGGTCTCTTATGATTTTTTGATTAAGTGAAGCCGTTACGAGATATTCATCGTCAAACATTAACGAATATCAATATTTCCAGTTTTTGATCAATAATTCGATAAATTTTAATTTAAACTATGAGTTTCAGGAAAATTTACATAAATTTGAGTTTCGATCGATAAAGAAATGTTATAAACAATTTTTTTAATATTGTTTTCAGTCTTGAGCTTGTTTGATTGCATTAAAACAAGAAATTAGAGCATTTTTTTCGACATATAGCCAATGATTAGTTTAATTTGAAGTGAATGACATATTTCTTTGTCAAATTTAATATGAAAAGTATTGAATCAAGTGAGAAACAACCAGTATTTAACTTTTTTATAGATAAATTTTTTATTGAATTATCAATTGCAATATAATTGTCTATATTTTTAACATAACAGTACGCTATTACTATAAATAATTTCTTTTATTACAATTTGGGAATGTTTTTGATGTTCTTTGACAACTTGCAATAAGTACTGGAATTGTTCTTCATTTTTGTCAAGCATTGATTATATTCACTGACTAATGCAACAGCTCGCTCTGCTGAATCATTGACAACTTTTAGTTGTTGAAAGTATTCTTTATTTTCGAGATAACTCTCATTAGTAGGCCATAATTCAACATCGACATCAAGAAAGTCATACGGTAGATCGAAGATTTTGAAAAGATTTAATGACTTTTTAGACACAAAGTCACTCAGAGTTCTCTGCGCCAATGAATTCAAATCTTTTTAGCAATTACAAATCTTTTAGCTTTAGAATCTGTACCTTCACGAGTATTAACAGCTTCAACAATACGTTTTTTTACTTCTAATGGAACGCCATCGTCAAACAGTGATAAAATGGCAAGTTCATCGCTCAAATACCATAAGTGCGAAATCATTTTTTCACACGTAGCTGAAGAAATCAAAGGATTGATATGTTTGTACTCCAATAAATTTTTCATAAACTGCAAGTCATGATAAGCAGCAGTTGTTGCAGAAGTTGATGAAAACCAAGCTTTTAAATACAATGTGACTATAAAAATACAGAAATGACGAAGACCATGCAATTCTTTCTGAGAGAGTTTGAATTCATCTCTGAATAGATACATTTTCAAACTATAAATGGCCTTAGCCATCCATCTAGCATGATGAACAGCACCAGGACGTTTGAAAGAAATCTTTTCTTGAGGCATTTCTCCAAGGAAAATCAATGATAATTCCAATAATTCTTTATCTAACTTATTATAACATTTCTTTATCGATCGAAACTCAAATTTATGTAAATTTTCCTGAAACTCATAGTTTAAATTAAAATTTATCGAATTATTGATCAAAAACTGGAAATATTGATATTCGTTAATGTTTGACGATGAATATCTCGTAACGGCTTCACTTAATCAAAAAATCATAAGAGACCATTTTTGTAGAGCAGTAAATTTCCTACAAAATCATGAGTTCCGCAATCCGAAATAATTTTTTTCATCGACTTATAAAATTCATAATAAAAACGAATATTTTCCTTAAAATAGCCAAACTTCAACTATGAATATCTTTTAATCGGTTGAGTTTTTGAAAAAGTCATAAGAGACCTTTTTTGTAAAGCATTCAATTTCTCACAAAATCTATGCCACGGAATATTTTTCCAAGCAGTTGGAAGCGAGATATAAATTTTTTTATCTGATTATTCGAAAAAAATAGAAACCCGCAAAGCGGAGGACCTTCCCGTTATAATTAAGAGCTTATACTTGGAGAGAATTCTTTTTAGGTGTCTACGAACCTATTTTTCAGAGTATAAAATCAAAAATAAATTATTCGATTTTTTTGACCCACCCTAATAAATACCATCGATCATTATATTTAATAGCTTAACTAAATAGTTAATTTTTGTGTACCTTCCTGCAGTTTATGACTTAGATCGTTATTGCCGCCATATTATTATTATTATTGTCCCTTTTATATAGCTATAGTTGGTAAGTCTTGACTGTACTAGCTGGTCATCAGGGTCGTCAAACACAAGCAATGTCCACAGTCGTAAAATACATAGGACATCAATCAACAGTCGAAGTGACCGAGAAATTAGGGCTTTCAATGCATTTCGAATCGTAGTGTACTGAGTTGAGCACTATACCGTAGGAGCAGAGGGTTATGGATGTTGATTCATGATATTAATTTTCACAGTCGAGTGATGGGCAAACGACATTTCATGTTAAATCGTTTACGATGTGAGTTTCGTTGTGACACAAGTCAAGTCAAAAACAAACTCGACCAACCATTAAAGCTTCCTTGCGTTTTATCTTATTTATGGTCTACGGTGTACACCGTTTTAATTTCATTTTTCGATAAATTATTTCTTGCTTAGTGAATGTTCTGACGTGGTTGCTATGTTAATATTTTATTTCAGTGTAGTTATTAACTTAGATTTTTACTGTCGGGTTTCGAATAACATTATTGTATTTATGTATGCAAGAAAATAAGAGAGCTTTAAAAAATGTTTCTGAGACAAAAAATTTTTTTAGACTTCGTTTTGGGTTGACTTATTTTTAGAAATTGCTTAAAAATGATTTTTTATTCTTTAATAAATGGTAACTTTATAAAACGAGATATTTTAACTGTAGTTCACGAAGCTTACGAAAGTTTTGTTGTAATATATGTAACAATTTTAACTTTGATTTTTGTCAGAGCTAAACAGGATTTTCATGAAATTGTTTTTCCATACATTTTTAATTAAAACAGAAATATTTTGTTGAAAATGACTATAACCGGAAACTTGTCTAACCAATTAAAAAGTTTAGATGAAAAACTAGTATTTTGATTTTTTTGTTCATGAAAATCAAAAAACAAAAGAGTCAAAAATAAGGCAGAAAAGAGCAGACATCTGACTACTTTTTTGGTTGCTTTAAGCGAATTAATTACTGTAAAAAAAATATTTTTGAAAATTAGATTTGCAGTTTATTGTAAAAATAATGAAAATTAAAAAAATTGACAAACATTTTTAAAAATTGTAATGTAAAAAATC
Organism: Cotesia typhae; assembly: GCF_013202065.1. Lineage (NCBI taxonomy): Eukaryota > Metazoa > Arthropoda > Insecta > Hymenoptera > Braconidae > Cotesia > Cotesia typhae. The sequence continues at coordinate 5,444,610 of NW_027423757.1, read as the reverse complement.
CTAAAGGTTGTCAAAAATCAGTCAATGAATTATTGAACATATTATTTTCGATTTATCTAATATCAATATTAACACCAATAAAAAATGGAAATGAGATGAGAAAATAAACTTTGAACCTTGATAGAATATGTAGAACAAAATTTTCAATAAACAGTTTGCCCAATAGCTAGTAATACTAATTAATTTTCGAAATAATAAAGGGAAGTAATAAAGACGATATTGGATGTGTCGATGATCGATTGAATAGTAAAAAATGATTTGGTGAAGCCACATTGTGTAGTGACGAGGTTACAAAGTTCGAAATGTTAATTGAATAGTGTATAACACAGAGAGTAGCAAGACAATATATAACGATGTATCACGGACGTGTACGGTACAAAGCCCTTTCTGTAGACGAAATCCAATAGCCGCTGCTGGTGAAGTACCAGAATCATTCGATGAGTTTGATACACCCATCTCCACTCACCTCCAGCTCACCTATCTTCTATGCCTTTGCGTGCTTGTGCTGGAGTACGTATTATTATATGTTACGTATCAGGTGGGATATTGTCCTCATAGAATCCTACTATGCTTGTCAGTAGACACTATAACCACGGTATAGTGAACTATGCGTTAACCGCGCTGTTTCTATTGGCACCTATTCAATTTCCAATTAGATTGTCAATTGACACGTTCATTTTAATATTTCGTTGTTGTTGTTTTTAAATTTATTCAAAGCGAGTTAATTGAGTAAGAAGGGAAAGAGATGTAGAATTAATTAAATTTTGATTAAAGTAACAACGATAAATGCTAGTCATAAAGACCATAATAAATAAGGTTGACGTGAATTAAAAAAGCTGTAGGACATTTAGAAAAGCAAGAAAATTAGTGTGTCAGAGGAGAAAAGTTGTTTAAGTCTGGGATTTTTAATCTTTTAAAATTTAACATGATACCTGAGAGAAACATGACGGGCTCCCCATTTTTAGAATGGTAATTTAAGAATAAGATGTATGCCTAGACGATAAAAGTAATGAGATCCATTATAACGACGTGAGTTTTTCCCGGGAGATGTACGCTTCGCTTTTACAGTTTTACATTTTTTTACCAGGTACGGTTACTTATTTTTTTTTTTTTTTTTTTGTATTTCACTGCCTCTTATTCTCCTTGTTCCACTTGTGCTTGTATCGTACTTGTGTTTCTTATATTTGAACTTTTTTGTTCTCAGGTATTAATAAAACAAAAAATAAAAGCAATAAAACAAAAGGAATTAAAAATAGGTTGCTTTTATTTTCCTATTCTTGTGTTATGTAGCTGGGCCGAACAATGTCGGAGCCACGCACGCTTTAGATTTATACAACCTGCCGCCTTTGTGAAGTACTTTGCGTTAAATACTCTCAACATGAAACCGCCTACTACTTCAAAGTTAAAATCAAAGTTTTAAAACAAAATAAAACTTTAACGACTTAATACAGATTCCTTTTAAAACATTAACTATATTATTTTCGTTTTTGTTATTTTAGATGTGTTACAAAAATTAACACCGTCCCCGCGTTATTAAATTTTTGAATCATGTGCTAATTAGTTTTATTTTACACAGAAAAATTTTTTTAAGGTGCGAAAAAAATTTTTTATTATTTTTCATCAAATTAGCAAATTTTTTTTTTGTGTTAATATCGTGTTTCAAGAATTATAATGCTTTGAAACTTAAAGACATTGTAAAGTTCATAAACACCTAATAGAAAAAAAATTTTTTTTTTTTTTTTTTTATAGAGTATCCTATAGAGAGAAAGAGAAACATACAAACAATTCTATATTGGCATTGGTAATTCTTATCCCGATACAAATATTATTTATAAGCACGGATTTGTTCAGGGTGTTGCTTCGGGATAACATTTTTTTTTATTGGGACAGATTTTTTGTGAAGCAAGTTTTTAACGTGGTTTCGTGTTGATAAAAGTTATTTGAAGAAAAATGGTGGTAAAATGGTGTGTTATTTTTATAGCGAAACGAGAATCAACGAGCGTATGAAATTGTGTGACACCTTGTGGGATAAATTGAACAAAAAGTAGGTCAAACTTTAATAGCGGCAAACGGTTGTGATAGTGGACAATTGGAAGATCGGGTGTGCAGAAAAAGTATACAAGATAAAAAACTTATCCTCATGTACTTGATAATTGAATTAAATATATATTCCTCTAAACTGTTTCCTTATTGTGTTATTATATGTATATATTGTATTTTCCGATCCTTTTTATATTTTTATTTATATCGATATTGATATTTACCAAACTCACTTAATTTAATTAATGTAAATAAACCAGCCAATTTATTAAGTAAAAAAATATGTAATGGGTAAATGTGAGTTAGCCCTTGATGCGGACTCAAAAGTTTTTTCATACTATCAGGAGTTCCGAGAGGTATATTACAACGATAGTAATATTTAGCTGGAAACGTTGCGAGATCTAATGAGAAATATTTACCAGATCGGAGTTTGGGTCAGAGGTAAATGCAGAAAATAGTAAAACTATGTGTCAAAGTTTTTGGACAAGCAAACATACCAGATGAGGCCACCGGACCGTGAGGTAAACCTTTGCGCGGCCAAAAAGCCGCAATCTTCGCAGTCTCCGCAGCTTTTTATCGTTAAAGCCCATCCCCATGAAGACGGGCGCCACACGTGATCCGCATTGATACTCCAGTTTGATAACTCCCGTATCTCTAAATGATAACGCTCAGGAGTTTATGCAGTCTCCACCTGACATATAGATTTAAATTTCTTCACTCTCTCCCTCAGATACTTTATTTTATCTTACATTCATGTATTATATTACTCTGCTTCAAATTATAAAAACACTCGCACGTGACTTGTTTATTTTATTATTTAACATACATTTTGTAGTTAATAATTAATTATTAATTATTATACGTTATCCTTGTTCCCTTAAAACTTGTGACTTATGACTTTTAAATTAAAACGTCAATCACTTTTTTGAGCACGTGACAACTGTTCAAAACTTATTTTACAAAATAAAAAACACCCACTAAACATTTTTTGAGCATCAAAAATTTTAAGGTCACATTTTTACTCTATAAAATTTTTCTACTTAAAATTTTGATTTAGTATTTAATTTTGAGAGATACATGAGTATGGGCTCAGCGATCCTGCGGGTCGCAATTCACGCGAGTGACTGTCGTTTTGCTTGATAGCTTCAGTTATGCTGGAGGGATGCTGCTAGGTAGGGTGAACAGCGCAAGATCTACCCCCACACGGAAGCACCCTTTCCCCTACGAATCAGTTCTACAGAAGTACTCTATTTTACTCATACAACTCAAATCGCATATTTGCATGTTTTTTTTATCAATCAATCTTTTAGCGTATTCATTATTATCATTTAATTGTCAATTTATTAATTAAAAACTATCTAAAATTTAATCTCTTTGATTATTATTTTCAATCAAGAGAATTACAATATTTATTAGATATATTATTATAAATTTAAAAAAATTGCAAAATGTCGCTAATTTATAAAAATTTTTTGTATAATTTTCATTTCGTATTTGTTAATAATTCATTTGTAATCAGAAAAATAAAAATTTCGTATTTACTAATTAATTTCGAGAAATAAACTGACAAGACTAATTAAAGAAATTTTTCTTGATGCAATGATTATTTCCACAAACATTTGTTCGCTTATTTAAACTTGATCTTAATACACATTTAATATATTCATATAATTTGATCAAAGTTTGTTATTTTTGTTAACCCAACGAGCTGTTTATTTTTGTATAGTTTCATACACGGAAAGTTAACAGATGTTGTGAATAAAATTATCATTATTTGTAATTTAAACAGAGGTGAAAATGCAAGCTGAGTTTCAGATGGCGGCATGAAATCCTCGTTATAAGTGAGATAATATCCGTTATAACTATTGTATAGGATTATAACAACATATAACGGATTCGTTATATGTTTAGATAGAGCAATTAGAACGAGTCAGCACTACCAGACTGACTATCAGAAACAAACTAACAATCCAATTGTATTTTTCGATTTGTATTATTTTATTTTCGCTTATACTTGTTCCATTTTTCAGTTCTGCCCCCCCCCCTTTTTTTTTTATTCACACTTTTTTATTTTATTTGTACCGATTTATCTTCCTACGGTGAAACAATTATTTACTGTTATCGCGGTTTATCCTCTCTTCTTTATGCATGTCTAAAAACACACACTTACACATGTTTATTTGTGTGCAAAAGGCTCTCTGTGCTTGCGGATCCAATTACTCGATTTTCGCGAACACGATCTCTCACTTCATTCATGAGCTTTGTGCATCGTTCATGACATTTTATTTTATTTTTTTATACATATCTTTTTTTTTAGTACACTGATACGTTATTTACTTAACAAACTGCTTTCATAATCTTAATTATTAAAAACTGATTTTTTTTTAATCTCACAATCAATATTTGTTCTCAGTAATTTTCGCAGAATTTTTTTTAATAAAGACTGAATGTAATTTATAATTAAAAAATAAGAATGAAGAAAAAATCACCACTGGTTTAAAACAAGATGTTGAAATTTTATTTAATCGAATAATTTTTTTAATTAAAAGGGTATCTATTTAGCTCAAGCAAATATTTAGTTAATGGAAAAAAATTATCATCCAGTTAATAGATTTCTGGATTTAGTTTTATTTTTTTTATTTTTCTGTGAGTCAGGATAGAGATAATTATGTAAAAATACGATCTAAGAATTTTCGATGTAAAAAAAATAATTAACTGCATTAATTTTTTTTTTCTCTAAAAATATTGTATTTTACAATTAAAATAATAATAATAAAAAAAGAAACAAATTTAAAAACAAAAATAATTAACTTGTATTTAATGTAAATACTTTTTCATCATTAGATCTCTATAGTTATTACATAACGTGCAATGACTTATAAAAAAATTAGCTTGTTGAAGTTAATGCAGTAGTTGTTATTTTATCGATTAGAAAAATTAATCACCTCCCCGGAGCGCTATTACAGTAAATAGTTAATTTATGTTAAATCACACTGTAAGTAATTTTCATTAATTATTTTTAGAGTTATAACCACTGTAAAATATTTAGTGAAGTTATTTTTAATACTTGTTATAAGTGTAATTTTGATTAAATAACATTTCGAGCCCGTATGATCTTTTAAGAATGTCATGATTTTTATTATTATATACAATCTATCAAGTACTAGTGGATTTATCGTATGTGAAATTTAAATCGCATAAAATTTTTATTACAAATCATTTTTATCCTCATTCAATATCATCGAGTGTCTGATAAGAATATTAAAACGAAAATTGATCTTCAAGTTATACGAACTTAAGAATCATAAAATTTCTTATTTAAAGAACTTGAAATAATTGGCTACTAAATGGGTATTAATTAAATGTTACCTTAAAAAATTTTGAACCATGTTATTTTAAATTTTTTCACAAAAAATCAACATATAACATTGGAAAAAAATTTTAATTTTCAATGAAAATCTTTAAAAAACTCAACATGAATTGAATTCAGTAATCAAATATTTGTTATTTAACAATTCATTGAATTGCTTACTTTGGAAATATGAAAAATAAATAAACTCACCCTTCTCGGTCCACTAGAATCAGAGATAGAGAATGTATCAACAACAGAATCAAAACGCACTAATTTTTTCTGTGGCTTTTTCGGTCTTGGACACAACGAACACATTGCCGAATCCGGTGGAATGGTCGGGGGCATGATAATCATTAGTCCCTCAAATTATTCACATTACCAGTTCGAAGGATACAAATTCCACCGATATCGGTCTCTCAATTAATAAAATTAATTACTTAAACCAAGTACAGCCCATCGATCATTACATTTTATATAATTATCCGTCTCCCTTCAGATGATTAATCCACCAAAAAGCCTTTAGCTATCAAATACTCTGTGACCCATCACCCGAAATAAATAATTCTATTTGAAATGAATATAAAAAATAAAAATCAATTTAATTGTATGCTGTAATGATAAATGAATTCTTAACCAGTTGATAATGCCGTCTTTCCATGCTATATCATTCACCGATTAAAGTAACCCGAGCTTTCGTGCAAGTCGGTACTACAGAATGCAGAATACAGAGATCTATTCTTACTCATTGGCAACAAGAGAAACTCTATTTTGTTAACTCTTCTGTACCAGTTGCAAGTGCGCGGCTGTAACTCTTCTACTCGGATCGCTAAATTTTGAATATTTGCTTCTATTCGAAACTTTATATTCAACACGACATTGCTACAAACTGATAGCTGAAACAATACTCTATAAACAATAAGCAATAATTAATTATCTTGATTAAACATATCGAAAATTAATTATTAACAAAAGTTATAAACAAACAGGTTGATTGGTTCGCTGATTCAAAATACATTTAATCCTACTAATTAACGTTATCTGCATTGGCGTTCGGTACACTCTATATTGTTCATCAGTATACAATTAATCTATTATTCGTCAGTGATAATTCAAGTTTCGATAATACTAGTTATAGAGAATACTCTATTGAAAATCTTCAGCTCTACGCCGTATATATATACTGCAGTTTCACTATTTATTCACCTGGCTAATAACTAAGCCCGACTGTAATGCTTTTATACGGGTAGGGGACCATTGGATGATAAATAAATTCCTTAAATCCTTTGGTATAAAGCGCAGCGACATTTAATAGAAAAAAAAAAAAATAAATAAATAATAATAAAATCGAATTGAATCGAATAAATAGAGTACGGTCGGATGGATTTCAAGTTGTCTTTTATTTGTTAAATAAATCATCAACTTAGTCTTTGGTTGACCGAATAAACCATTACGTTGACGGTGTAGATCGATAGTGCTACCAACCAAGAAACTTACTAGTCTCGTATTTCAATCCTGTTTTCGAGTATCGATACTACATTACATTGATGAATATATGTATATATGTATATATATGTTTTAGCAATACTGATATGAATCTAGTACCAGCGAACGAGAATGCATGCCCTTATACGAGCCGACTGCATGCCCTTTCATCGATTATTGCGGCGTCGGTCATTGTTATCAGCAGACTTAGTTATTGCAGGTAGTTGTTTATCAGTATCTATCAATTATGTGTTATTTCATTAAAAATACATCATGAAAGCTATTTTTATTTTGTTTATTTACGGCGGGTTTTTTTGAAGTAGATTATGATTGATTGGTCCGCTGTGAAATTTATGGGAAATATTTATATTAAGAGCCTTCAAGTCAACTATAATTGCATGCTGGAGGTATTTTTATTTTTTCTATCGAGGATTCATCGGAAATTGCTGTCAATTTTTTTTGTAGGAAATTTGTGAGGTTGATGACCGGAGAAAACTTTTTATAGAATCTCTATTTAGAGTCTTATTAATAAGTAGAGCCAATAGATATTTTCGTGAATTTTTTGGCATTAAAATTAAATATCTTTTCTTTTTTAAACAATTATTTGTCAATTACTTTTACATTTTTCTATTTGGACAGAAAGTAACCTCTTCTTTTTTTACAGAAAAAATCTTCGAGTGTTACTCGACTTATTTGAGGAAATCTGGGTCGTCACGAATTATTCTTGTGTTCTTCAACATTGCTCTGTTACAAGGTAAAATGTACTTTATCGAAGATACTTTTTTAATAAAAAGAAATGAATGCAAAACTCAAGGAGATCATTTTTTTTTTGCTTGAAATAAAGCTTCAAAGTAATTTCTAAAGGAAAGATTCCTCTAGTAAAGATAGATATGCAAATCACTCCTATGTGAAAATTCCTTTGACAGAAAATTGTCTTGATTATTTTTTGTTAGAATACTCGGGATCAACTAAGAAATACATGAAAATCCGATACACAATACAACTAGTGGTACAAATACGTAGTTTTACTACTCGTGTCAAAAGCTCAAATTTTTATTTGAAATCGATCCGACGGGGGAAACGCTTGAATTTCATTTTTTTAGCAAATATTACACGATATAAGTAAATATTGTAAAAGATTTATAAATTTAGTTAATTCATCTTAATTTTTATGCTGAAAAAAAAAACTTTGGCCTTACACACAGAAGTTGTAAATAAACGGTTCATTGAACTTTTTTTCGTTAGCAGTAATTTTTATTCAATATTGCTTTAACCACAAAAATTTTCTCTCACATGAAAGTTATACTAATAAAATATTGAAAAATAAATTAATGTGATGGTAAATTTATGATAAAAAACACTGACCTACTACTACTATACACGTATCATAAAAGTAAGCCGCCGTTACAAGTAGCCCCGAGAGCTTCTCTACGTTTTTTCCGATGGAAATGTAAATATCGTAGTGATTCCGAAGTTTTAATTCAACTAAACCATTTTTAATATTCGGAACATCTGTTGCCTAAAAGCTTGAGAATTTTTTTATTCAACGTAATATATAATATAATACCAACAATGGGATAAAAACGGATAATAATGATAAATAAAAAAAAATAATAATAAATAGAGTGTTGTAATAAAATCCAAAGCTTCGAGACGAGTTGATTTGAAGTTTGAATCAGTGAGCTTTTTATCGCAAGATAAATCGTAAGACTGACGAGTCAAAAATCGCGTGGTAAATATTCGCTGAGTCAAGGATCTTGGTAATGCGGATGATCCATCGGATATTGAAGCTAGTGGATAGGAGCAGGATTCGCTTTACATTCAAACATAACTCAGGAATTTAAAATGTAATACCGAGATGAAACCAGCAGCGACAGCTCCAGACATTTTAACTTTTTTTTTATTACTATTATTTTTATGCTCACTGAATTCACCCGTCACTGAATTTTTTTTATCTTCTATTTCTACTTCTACTACTTTTAAAAACTTACAACAAGGCACGTACTTATTTTTTTACTTTCATTCCATATCGCAAAAGCTAGAAATATTAGGATAAATATGAGAAGAAACTGCTTGCACAAAAGCTCGGTTTAACATTTTTGAAACAACTGGAAAAAAAAAAAAAAAAAAAAAAAAAAAAAAAAATGAAATTTCTCTATTTCCAGATTATATTTCTATCAGCCTACCGTGCAACCAGAAACGAGCTAGTTCCATTAATGTAACTCGTATTGTGTACTGTGAACCACTATTCGAATTAACGCTTAAGCACCAGACCTCGACTATAACTGCGTTTTACTTTTAAATTCGAAATTTTTACCCCAAACAAGATCAATAGTGCGCTCAAGGCAATTTTTAATTAAAAATGCTAGAGGCTTATCTGCACGAACAATGTCTTTTTCATTGTTCGATCCCTGTTGACACACACACGTGCAATTATACACGTTCACACACGCAACGTTAAGTTTCAAACAGATAAAAAACGTTTTTTTTTTCTATACTTTTTCTATTTCTCTTTGCCAGCAAACATGACACTCTAAAGTCCAGAGAAAACACTTTTGTTTAAATGTATATCCGATTTAATACTTTGTTCTTCACAAGTACCCGTAGTAAGGCATTTGTTTCAAGGATTATCACGAGCTGTAGTGTCTGACTATACAATTCTCTATTCACTTTACACTCATCTGCTCAATAATATCCAGCAAAGTTACTTTTAACACTAGACAAATGTCAATCCAAATAATTTAACAACTCGATTAAAATTCATAAAAATCAAAAAAACTTTCCATAATTAGATCATCCATTAATTAGCAATTCACATAAGTATTATATATTAATTAATTATGAAATTAATAATTACAATTTATAATTTATTATTTTTAATATCAAATGTCTGCTTTTAATAATTTAATAAAAGAGAACCAAGTTTTCCTGATTAATTTCTAACTAGTCAACATAATTAAGTACTTATTAAAGATTAATGAATCTCTAAATGACTAAAATTATCGTAAATATTACAAAAACAAACACCGAAGCTTTTAATTATAAATTACCTCTGGGTTCGATGATAATAATAATAATAATAAATTATTAATTACTCTAATATCACCTCGCAGTATTGTAATTAGTTTTCAAACTAATTAATATTACTTTTTTATAAAATCACTGTAATTTTTGCGCAGGCAATTTTTCACCGAGTTTTGTTAGGAAATTTTTATTCTTGTTATTTTTTTTGTTTCGAGAGAACCGGAGAAAAAAAACAAACGAAAAAAATAATGATAAGCGAGACAAACGATTGAAAGGTAGTGCAACGGCGGCGATGCAGGTAGAACTGTTGCACGTGTTGTAGTCGCTCAGCTCGACCGGTGATGCAGAGGTCTTATTTATTACTACGAGTGTATGTGCTGCCATAGGCATTGTCGACGACCTAAAAATGACCGGGTTCAACAGCAACACTTAACTTAGCTTAGCTTTGTATTTGTATTTGCTATAGATACTGCTTTCAAACTCAGATAAATTTTACGACTGGAATATCCGACAATGCTAATTTATTGCTTCATTCTACTCCGTTTTTATTGGCTATTTTTATTGTCTATCGCGTTTGAAATCTCTTGAGTCCTCGATGAACAAATAACAGTAAAAACAAATTTTTATTGCCAAGTAATTGCCTGATCAATAAATAAATTTTTTCATTTCTTTTCCTTTACTTGAAGCTTGTGAAATAAATGAATTTCCATTTCATACCAATGTAGATTGTTGCGAGTGCGCTAATTAACGGTGTAGACCAAACAATTACTCTCAACGCGATAAGCAGCGCTGATAATATTTTTCATCCAAGGCTGCTCTGGCTCACTGACGATATGCGTGTTGGATAAATCATGAGTTATAACTTACAATTCATAACTCTTAACCTACATATTTTATTGTTCATGGAATAATAAAAGTAACTATTGCGTTAATTTTTATTATTTAGTACTATTGATTCATTTTAATTTCAAATACTGTTATTTTGCCAGACTGGTATCTGATAAAGCAGAATATGCTGGTAAAGCAGAATTTCGGAAGGTAAAACGTCAAGAGCTTTCCAGCTGCAAGCACGAGCTTTTCATATTGATTTTCCGATTTCGCTTCCGAGAGGTACAGGACGCGCGCTACAGATGTCGCGGCTGCGATCCCGCACAGCGCATGCGCGGAAGTAAAAATTTTTTCAAGCCAGCAGTAGGAAATTTTATGAATTTGAATTTTTTTGAATGAAGAGTCTTAAAAGCACTTACTTTATGGGTATCGTGGTTTGCCGAAATATGAGGCGATATTTCGGAATGGATAACGCGTTCTACCGAACTCGGTCTTGACACACCGTCTAATTGCACTGCCTCTTTTATTTGAGGCGGTGAAGGCGGGGGTGGAAGTTGCTCATCTACATTCCTCGTTGCATATCTTATTTTCTGAAAAATAAATTTTTTTATTAATTCAAGGAAATTATTTTTAAATAAAATTTACCACACATATATGTGTGATTTCTACAGAAATTAAATACATTTTTTTTTTAATTAATTTGTACAATTTATTTTTCCAATATTTTTATATTTATTTCATCAATAATAATTCAGAGTAATTATTTATGTAAAAAAAAATTTTTTTTAATTCACAAAATTAATTTAATTCAAGTACAAATCCGGATAAAATCACGGATATTATTAATATTTTCGGTACACAAAAGTTTGTCAATTTTTTCTAAGCAAGTTAAATATAAAAACACAACAGTATTTTTAACTAACAAATATTCCGACGTTAAAAATAATTTGCGTAAACAAATAAAGCTTTAAAATGTGCGTTAAAATAATATATTATAGCACCCAGAATTATGAATTTACATTAGGGGAATTTAAAAGCTTCTGTTTTTCTTCCCGTGAAATATTGGATGTAAGTACGTCTAAATATAGCTGTATACAATAAACAATAACTTTCGGGTGCAGTAATTCAAATAATATGACTGTCAAAAAATTTTCCACGTAATATTTTTGACACTAAGTATCAAGTGTATAATATAGCAACATGACTTACACGGCAACATATACATAAACCACACAATCGCTCGTAATAACCGACACTATTTTTGTCATCTGTACTCGACAAATATAATAAATCCATGGGATTTTTCTGTCTGCGCTTCCGGATTTTCATTGGCACTGCATGTAACATAGTCGCTGAAACGACGTCGCAAATGTCGTACAATTGACACCCAATCTATCATAATACCTGCGAAGATGAATACCGCGCCGGTGGGGTGTAAATAATAATTTTTTTGTTTATTAATAATAATAATAATATCAGAAAAAAGATATATATTTCGACGGATCGGTAAAAGACGGGTTTTGCAATATACGTGAGCAGCCTGACTGACGTGAGGATTAGAGCACAAGCTTTTTTTATTTCAACGAGAAGGCCTAAAAGAGACTATTGTCGGAGTTGCTGATTCAGCTGTACCTCGGTGTGAAAATTTACTTTTTGCTTTTGAATACATTTTTCTTTATAATGATTTTTTTTTTTTTTATTATTTGTTTCACTTTTATCAAGGCAATATTGAAAATTAGTGACTATCTTTATGAAAAATAAACATGCAAAAAAATATTTAAATACATAAATTATTCTATAATTAAAAACAGATTAATGCAAAGCTTACTTGAGATAATAATTAATTAAAAACAAAATAAATAATTAACTTTATTCAGAAGAAAGAAATTTTGATCGAAAAAAATTATATTAGCAGAGTTTGAAAAGTCTAAGGCGTCGAGCAAGAAACTTTTTTTTCAGTATAGATATTTCTTTTAATTTTTTCAACATTTACCGTGTCAAGTTGTTACCGTTTTTATGACATTTATGAAAAAAGACTTTATCGACTAATTAAACTAATATCCTTAATTTACACTTTCATTCATAACTTCCTATAAAAACTTCAATTAAAAGTTATATTAAGTTGATATTAAATTAAAAATAAAATGGCAGCAATAACAATAATTATCAAGTGTTTGCGATAGCAGCAATTGAATGACTAGTTATTAATAAATTACTCGTGAAAACAATGAAGTTGGTTTAATTGTTGGAAAGCTTTCATTTAAAGCTTGTGCCGATGAAATACTGCTTACTGTGATCATAAACTATAGGGAGTTAAACCAATAGCTATGTCACCGAAGAGCTATGCTCATAAAAATAATATTTATATTTATAATTTATAATAAATATAGTAAATATAAATCGAAGTGTAATGACGCCTATTTCTCTCCAATTAAATTTATGATAGGTAATATGGGAGGAAATATGCATATATACAAATAATTATTTGAATGTTGGTGAACGAAATAAATCGGTATTGAATAGGAAAGAAAAAACAAAATTTGGTGAATGAGAAAATTGATAAAGAATTTTTTTTTAAATTTGTCATATTTTTTTCTATTGCCCAATAGATACAATCGCGCATAGGGAAAAAAGATATTACGGCCTGTTCTGGTATTGATGCGGATATAATTGGTTTTTCAGTTAGAAAATTGCTCGATGAACCATGATTTTTTTTATACAGATCATTGACAATTTTTCGAACTTTTTTTTTCAAAGGAAATTCCAATAATTCAAGTTCTAAAAATAGCTATTTCAATAGAACGGTAATTAAAATTCTGTCAGTGCTGTATTATTATCTTTTACTTAATATAAATTTATTTTTTTTTGTGAAATTAACTGCAGTTCATTTGAAAAATTAACTGGATGTACACGAATGGAAAACGGACAATTGAAAATTCTTATGATGATGCCGATGCTTGCAAAGGAACTACGTTGTAGTTGATAACTTACCGACCCAGAGATAACTCTGGAAAGAAAAATGTGTCTGATCACTGGGCTTTCCCGAGGTAGAGAAGAGTTGCTATGCACTTGTGTGCTTATGTCGGTAAATTCGAAAGCTTGCACTAGCGTTGCAGATAATCGATATGTAATTAAATGACTAGCTGATTCTCGCTCAGTTTATGGATGTGTTATGAAAATGTCAAAAAATTACCTCCAAACAATGTGGAGTTGAGCAATTTTCTAATTAGAACGTCGATATATATACAATTGAACAGAGTACACGTTAAGAAATTAATGTAATTTTGATAATGAAGAGACATTTTTTTCATATCCCTTATATTTTCACTGAAAAATGAACGAATTTTTTTAGTACATACGCATCAAAGCGTCGAACTAAATATTGTTAAAATTACAATTTTAAAGTAAAGCTTCATAACTTTATCAATTTTATTTACTAAAGGTGTATTTTCATCTGTGAAATTTTTTATTTAGAAGCATATTAAATTTTTAAATAGTGTCTACCGTATAAGTACATCGAAGATAAAACTTTTGATGTTATAGACTATAAATTTAAAATTTTAACGAAACTTAAGATTCTGAACAGTAACTTTAACTTTCATAAAAAAACTCAAATCATCGTAAAAAAATCACGCGAAGATATTCACTTGAAATGATCGGAATATTTTTCCATAACTTGAAATAAATGATAAACTTTCGAAAGGTAATAATATTTTTATAGTCTTCTCTAGGAAATACAACTGAATATTTCATTCAGGTTTAATTTCCGAGTAATTATTTTATGCGTAGTAATAATTTATATATTTTTGTTTATTATCATCATTATTGTTATTATTACTAGTATTATTTGTGAAAAGTAATAAAAATTTATTTCCAGTTTTTTAATTTATTTATGAGTATAACGTGGTGATTTTACAAACCTGGTTTTGATCTACCGGAGCATCAGGGCTGGCAGATCTACGATCGTAAATGTTCAGCAACGTTTGTGTCAATGGAAATGCGGAAGCTGGACCACCCTGAAATTATATGATAAAATGCATGATAACAAAACTCAATAAAGCAAAAAAACAAAAATAATAATAATAAATGAAAAAAAAGCACTTGTACTGGCCAATGACATTGATTCTGTTTGTTAAAAATTCGTTTGTCGTTAAATTAAAAATTCAATTTCAAGGAAACTGAAAAAATTTATCAACAATAAAAAAATGCCTGACATTTTATTTTACAAAATTGTAAAATGTTCTATGAGCATGACGTTAATCAAGTTAGTTAATTAACGTGCAGCTGAAAAAATGGATTCTACTTAAATTAAATAAAACGCTTTATTTGACGAGCCAAGTTCAAGTGAATTATTACAAACTTTAATTTTAATTTTCCATGACACTAGAAAAGAAACTCTACGCTGGGTGTAAGGAGAAAAATATTTAATTACAGTAATTTATAGTTATTAATGTAAATTCATCAGGACACAAAGTAGGACAGACACAACGAAGAAAAAGAAAGCTGAATAATGATAACGAACAACAATAACAATGATGATAATCATTTTTATTTTTTCTTTCTTTCAACTGTAGACATTAATAATAACTAGCTAATAAAATTTGACGAGATGTCGCTTTCTCAAACTCAAGCTTTTTCTTTTTATTTATTCTGCGTGAGCTTTCGCACTTTAATTTAGTTTCCCCAGGATTACGCTCAGCAACAGCCACCGTGATCATCAGAATTTATTTCATCGCCCATCGTTAATATTACTCACCTAAACACACCCGCATTTATACTCAACACAGTCACAATGTTACACAGTATAAGTGTAAGGTATCCATGAATTTTTTCCGGACATTAACTCATGTCTATCCAACTTCTTTGTTTAAAATTAACCAACGCCTGCGCTAAATAGAGAATTTATTTTTACGAGAAAAGTTACAGTTTTTCAATATTTTCACAAAAGATTCCATGAATTTTTTATAAGCACCCCTCTCACACACTCTTTACTTCACGTACTAAAAAAAAAGTAGCATAAAATAATAGTGTTGAAAAATTTTATCGTAAAAAATCCTTATATAATAAACGCGCCGCGACGGAGTTTAAATCCAGCATGAATGTTTGCACGATAAGCTACCTGGTGCTTCTCGTGCCGGAGTATACCATATAGATGTGGAGCTAAACCATCTCTCAACTATTTGTTCGATTACAAACAACCCGTTGAACGGCAGCATGAAACTATAACTCCCTGGGTACAGACTACTGGGGTGACAATAAAAAATAATAATAAAAGCAAAAGTAAAAACAAAAAATACAGCATAAAATAAAATCCCCAGATGTTAGTATAAAGTGTAAATGCGATAAAATAAAAAGTATCACATGTCATGGATACGACCAGTACCATTCTTGTTAATCGGTATTAAAATGTATATATATTTTTTTTATTCATATGTGTACCGATTATACCAGAGAAGTCGTCACGCGAAATGAAAGTTTTGTTCAATAAAATAATAGTGTAACGAGAGATGGAGGGGTGTTGAGATTCTAGGGTAACGATAACCCTCAATTGTTTTATTATGTGTATATTACATGTTTTGGTTTGCTACAGAATAAAAAAAAAATAAAATAAAATGAATAAAAAAGTGTGAATTCATGGTTTGAAGCTCAATGTGGTTGACGAACAAAGCATCAAAAAAATTTTCACCCTTTTCACATAGACACTATGCAAGGAAAATTGAGATGCACCATTGGCAATTGCTAAAACGACAGAGCCTAGGCAATACTGCTGCAGTGCACTCTTTTTATGGCGACATCCACTTTTGCACGCCATACCTTTTTTACATCACACTTGCAACTATATTTATATGTTGGTCTGTGTATGTGTGGATGTGGATGTGTATACATGTGTATGTAGGTGTGTACGTGGTAACTTTCCCCTACGGTTGTTCCATTATTTCAAGGGCTGACGCTGCGAATTTCTGTACTACTTCTCTCGCCTGAGCATCCAACGCCAGTCCGGAGAATTGGAGAGATTGGAATAGGCATGAAAGCGTTTTTTGCTATTCTTCTCTTAGCTTTTTATTTATTTATTTATTTTTTTTTAGTTTTTAATTCTTTATTCGGTACCTGACTTTTGTATAATGTATTTACGTGTATTGCTTTTTATTTTTTAGAGTATTATCTTCTTCGTGCAGAAGTAAAGCGTGAATTGTTCAAGTGTATGTTCTTTATGTGATTTAAAGAAATAAAAATGTGACAATGCTGCATTTATACTTTAATCTGTGATATTATAAATATCGTTTTTTAAATAAATTATCCTTGAATGGTTCTTCAGATAAGTAAAAAATTTTAATATAAAGTATTGTGAATGGTATTCAAATCTTGACAGCGATGTAGTTACAAAATATTTATCACATCGGAGAAAAAAAGTATATGCTCGTTTTATAATTTTGTATTTTTTCTAGAAATGTGTAGGTAAATTAACATGTTTTATTGTACGGAGATTGGTTTATCTATGTTATTTTATACAATCACACATTGTCTTATAAAATCGTGTCAAATTTTCAAATTAATTGATTATGTAATATACTTATTATTATGATTTCGAGAATCTTAAAAAAATCTAATTTTTTTCCTTTTAAATTAAAAGATGGAAAAAATATTTTTAAAAAGATTTACATGAAGTTAGATATATTATTTAACGTATGTCAGTATTCGAAAAATTCTCAATCAAAAACCAGTGCAAATTCTGTAAATTTATACATTATAAACTTTGTAAGCTCGTAACGATAATGAACTATTTCAAATGTTTGAAATGTTTTAAAATAAATACCCTGAATTTTCTTACAAATCGATTGATCTTTCGGTATATATTGCAATAAAAAAAAAAAAAAAAAAAAAAATATTGAACCGCCGATAATAATATTTTATATTATTGAATGTTCATAACTCTCCAAGCTTCGATGAAAAATAAATAATTCGAAACTTTATCAAAAATTCATTATTAGAAACGTTTTATTAAAAAATGCAACTAAAACTATTCGCAATCATGAACAATGTTATGAATTCAATTATTAATCGGTTAAAAAAAATATACATATTTATTTTTTCCATTAATTATTACTATAACTTCGTTTTATCCCGAATATTTAATTTCCACAGTAAAAAATTTGGCGTTTTTATACATAAAATTCTTTGCTACTATGACGGAAAATATTTAACTGCATATCTAGCTGCATAAATAGAAAAATTTTACCAAACTAGATACGCATCAAAAATTCAAATTGATTATTATTTATAATTAAACATTCGAACAGTTCAAGAGTGTGTATGCCGTAAAAACTGATAATGAATGTAAAAATAATTTAAACCCGTACACCTAAATGTGCATTATTTACATATGAATGCTATGAATAAATATATAGAATTTATTTAATCCAAACAATTGAATTTTAATGAAAAAAAGAAGAAAAAGTCTGAATAGTTAATATTACAGTACATTAAATACACATCAGGTGATGTACGTGCGAAATCCTACCGCAGTGACTCTTCGAGCCGGAGTAAAAAAAAGTATTGTAAGAATTGTGGAACAAAAAATAAAACATATATATCCGAGACAACACGATGGCAAGAAAAATGGGTTTGCTCTCGATAACAAGCAACCACACCACGGATTGTTATCCCCAGTTGCTTCGCGCGTATCTATCTTTTTTTTTGCCAACCTTCTTATTTTTAAATATATATATGTATATATATTTTTTTTTTCACCTCGTGTTTCCAGAGAAGAACATGCGCATTTATTTTCCCTACTCATATGATTTCTTCTCGATTGAGAATACAAATGTAACCGCAAGAATGAGTTTAGAATCTCGAATACCGAAATGCAATTTTGTTTTTACGAACTCACTGCATATGCATACGTAATGTTTATAAACACATGTGCTCATCTTCCCACATGTATATACAATGCATAAACAAATCGATAACTTCTTTTTTGAGAATAAAAGTAAATCAATATTGAGGTATGTACTTTATTTTTTTTTATAAATTTTTTAGAATTCTATGTAGTAAAAATAAAGAGTTGTGAATAATGCATTGAATTTTATGATCCATTGATATTTTGTCAATCATCAAACTAAATTTTAAATAGAAAATTACTAAATTACATTGAGCTTCGAATTTGTTTTTAAAAAGGAAAATGTGATCTTTAAAAAAATTCAACTAAATTAATTAATACTATTCAGAGTGAATTTTCTCTCCTATTAATCGGAGTACGAAGTGAATCTGGAATTTTTTAATCTGTGGAATAATTTCGGAGTGAATATGAATTTTAATTAAAAAAAAAACATCCGAGTTTCGAGTTTTTAGAATAAAATAAATTTTTAATGAGTATTTTTTTATTTTTAATTACGAAAAAAATAAAGAATTCAATCCACATAATTATACAAATAAAATCCTTCTCGAAGTGCATTTTACTCCAAAGTAATTAAATCAATTAAAAACCATCCTACACAAAATTTTTACAGTGTTTAATGATGTTTTTATTAAAATTTTGTGAACCTTACAAGAATATATATTATTGCCTCGATCAAAAATATAAATATACGTCATCGTGGTAAAATCTTGAATTGATAGCCAACCATTAAAATTTTTCTATTGCAAAAAATCGAAGTCAATTTGAGAATCCTTACTTACAACGAAGTAACACACATAAAATATAATAGATATGACTCAAGAATAGAACGATACCATTGAAATACTTGCTCATGTGGACAATAATCGAAGTGGGATTTCACGGTGGTTGATAACGAGAATCCATTGGTTGCAGACCGGACGACGACGACGACGACAACGAGAATAACACGATAGAGATGGTGGAAATGAGAACGACGATATATATAATATATACGTAAGAGTAATTTAACAATGGAAGTATGTTACGTACAGCGTATAATAATGTAACTATTATTGTACAAAGTAAATACTTGCTCACAATGCGGCAAAATTTCTTTAGTTCCGTTGTTTGATATTATTTAATTTTTTGTAGCGTTTTCCTGATTTTTTTAATTTAGCTTTGATCTATCCTGGAAATAAACGTCCACCTTGAGTTTGACTGTTTCTCCTTATAGTATCGTGTTGAGTGGTGGTAGCAGTGCGGTGGATGGTCAACAAAGTTATCTGGAGTCTGGGGATTGTCGGGATTAGTTTGCTGGACTCGGACGACGTGGCATCGCTTCTATTTTAGTTCGTAGAATGTATCGACAACCATACGACAGATCAAACTTTTCTGCCGGCGATTCCCGGCGTGACAAATGGATTTTCTACGGCCACGTTTATTATTTCTAATGATTTATTGCCACGAACTTTATTTTTGTTTTGGATTACTTTTTTTAGTTTCGTCCTGTTTCTCGGGGAAAAAACGTAAAAAGTAAATTTATTTTCATCAGAGCCAGAAGCTGGGGATTTTCATACATAAATTTTAAGGCTGGATGCTTTATTTTGTAGCCAATCAATTATATGTTAACTTTTTTTTTTGGTATTCTGTGACAATCACACGTTTATTATTCTCAAGTACATATCTCTCTAACATATTCCTCATTTCAATAATTTTTGGTAAAAAAAAAAAAAAAAAAAAAAAAAACCTTTTTTCAAGCCAGCTTTCAGTCGCCCTAAATACTATAACTAATTTTTCAAATTTGTCGAAACATTAAAAATTTTTTAATCATGCAATTTTTCATTTTTCGGTAAAGAAAAAGTTGTTATAATTAAAAGAAAAAATTTTTTGATATCATTTAATTTTTAATTATTAAAATAAAAATCTCCGATTAAAATAAAGGGTAAATTTATTTTCAACAGTTTTAAAAGATTTATAATTAAAAAACAACATCAATGATAAAATATTCCACACAATATTTTCTCAAATAATACAGTTATACACTAAATATAAATAACCAATTTTATCAATTTTGTAAACTGGAATAAAATACATCACAATTCATAATTAATTACAGAATATTCATAAATGTATCCATACGTATCGCTGGGAGTGTATGATAACGATAACATATCAGTCGAAGCGTTAAAATGTATGCAGCAAATACAATATACATGTATATGTATATGTTAATAGGAAGTAACGAGCTCATTATTAACCAGCAGCTGCTCACAACCATATTAGATGTCACTAGTTTATCTCATCTTTTATAATATTCCATCCACTCCCACTTCAAGAAAATAACTTTCTCAAAACTTTGGACCTTAATTACTTCCAAGCACAACACTTCTCTTTATTGTTATTCACCAGAAAAAACCAAAAAGATGAAAAATTATTTAAAATATAAACTAATGTTACATCCGACGGAACATTAAACAACATCGAGCAGTAATTTCTCTTAATTGTTAATCGATATGCAAATAGACTATTGTGCCGTTTACGAATACTTGTTGTATGGCATTATTTTAGCATTAACCAAGTAGTCATGCAAGATAATTGGATTTATTGGTACGGCAGGAGAGAAGGGAAATATGTGATAAAAGTGAAAGAGGATCAGCTGTCACATTAACTAACCCGTATTAGCTACGACAAATTAGACTGCTTATATGTTAATCACTAATTGTGTAAAAGCTGTTATTATATAATAGATCTCATGTATGATTAAACCTATTAAATATATAATGTATTGTGCATTGTGTAATTTATACAATAAATGCATTTAATTAATTTAAAGAAGAGTACGTCAAATTTTAGCAATAGATTCTCAATTATTAGACTATGCATGAAAAAATTTCCTGAAATCGCCTGATATATGTTCATTATGTTACATATGTGTTCATTGCGTAATTTTTTTTACTAACTGCAATGTTAAAAAAAATAATTTTTTTACTAATACAAACTTTAAACTTTCACGACTTAGAAACAAAAACACGGAACATTTAAAAAAACAAATGTAGTATGGATTATAGTTCTTGGAATAAATATAAAATCCCTTATCAAATACTCGTAAAAAATAAGTTAAGCCAAAGGGCTATTTAGCTTATAAGTTTGTAAATAAATGGAAACAGTGTGTTACCGCTAGCAAGTCTGGCCTACCAACAAGGTTTAATTTAGGTTGTTGAAAAAACTTTTTATAAAAAAATAATGTATTATAAATTGAAAAGGTCCAATATTATACTTTATAAAAATAAATTTAAGAGTTATTTCAATTGAATTACGTCTGAAATGTCAGAAATCACAAAATATTGTAAATTTTTTATAATACATACATTTTTGTAAGTATATGATGATATCAATGAAATATAATGCTAAAAAATTTTTTTTACTCTTCTAAAAAGTTTATCTTTCATTGTGTTAAAAATTTATTTTTTACTGTCATATAAAGTCTAATATGATTATGTAAGACCTGATAAACCTATATCAGAAATTTTTCACAGTTCATATAAGATTTATAAAATCTTAAAAATGTATTGATTTGATTAATGATTGAATATTAATGTTCAAATATGAACGATAAAGTTTATCATTATCACGTAATGTAATTACATAACAGGGAGTAAATAAAAATTTTGGGGATCGGAAGGTCGTCATTTCCGCAAACTAAATTTGGGCTAAGTGTATCTCTTGCCCCTATGGCCTTAATAGTAAACACTATTTAGCTCCCGAGAGAGGGTTAAAGGTACTGCGAGCATTTAGGTTACGCCCATGTAGGTTAGGCTTCTGCTTCCTAGACATCGAGCTATTTCGAAGCTGTACTATCTATGTATATCCGGTTCAGTGTACTCTGCTTGTATAGGTCTACGTGCATGTGTATGTTCGATACATATTGCATGTACATACATTTATTATAATGGGTGAGTAAGTATGCAGTTTTCTGGCTCAGAAAGGTATTTTGTGTGCATTATACACAAGCACGTAGAGTGTTATAGTCCAAGTGGTGTCATTTATTTCCTTATATGACTTAAAACTTTTTGAGCTTCAAACCCGTTTTTCATTTTTAAGAAGGGCTGGATGTGAAATACGTGTGCGGTTCCCGAGAATAACAATGTGAATGTCTATGTTCATGTGCATTTGAATTTATTTTATCGGGGTAACTTTTTTATAAATTCAATTTTTATAAATTTCCACGGGGAACCATTTTCTGTTCGCTAAATAGATATTTATATGTTTGTTGTGTACTTACTCCAGTATATTCAGTACATGATTTATTTTTTGTTTATTGTTCATTGCTTCTATTCGGAGAAACAGAAAAAAATATTTTCTTTTTATTTCACAATACCATGGGATTGTTTTCAAATTCACATCGTCATTCCGTGCGAATTACTTTTGCCAAGTCACCGATGAAATATTTTCACTTGGCAAAAGACCTCGAAAATTCAAATTTAAACCCATCGATGGATATTGCACATAAAAACATTGCTCGCTCTGTAAACATTCCAAAAAATAAAAACAAAAATAATAAATGACATACGAAAATAATTGGATCTACCACCCGGTGAACAGCATTTTGGCAAGATCGATTTTCAATGACCATCCCTCTTACCCTACACATGAAACATGAGCTGGATTATCGGGAGCGAACTAGCCAAGTTGACCAATGGTAAAAATCAACGATATTGAAATGAAACGACTCACTTGTAAATTGAGCTCATATACTCATACTCCGTGGAAGTGTTAAATTATATGCGTACTTGTTGCGATACATGACATCACATTACATGCTAAACTACGTGCAAAATCAGATACAAACAGCGTACAGCTGAAAACTAGTAAAGTACCGAGTGGTTTAATTCGAAAAACAAAAACTAAACCCGTAACCAACTTTTCATTTAAAAACAAAAGTTCTTGTGTTTTCGACGTTAATAAAACAATCGGTAAAAACATTTGTTGACCCAACTCTTTTGCCTGGAGGACTTTTACGGTGAATTTAAAAAGGCCTTTTATCAAAAAGTTTGAAAGCTGTTCCACTAATGGATTTGCTTTTTTTTTATTTTATACTTATCGCGATTATGCTACGACGTCTCGTTCTCGATGATTACAAATGTAGTAGCGTCAGCTATGTCCAAATCCACAACTTTTAGAGTTTAAACTTTAAAATTCTCGGTGCTGCCGCCTCTCATGGTGGCGCTCCGTATCACTTACTCACTTCATATAGTTTCGTTGTGTCCAAATAACAACACCGATAATTTTAACAACTTACAAAAAATTATTATTAATTAAATAGTTTTTTTGTATATTTTTAACTAAAAATAATGGCGAAGGAAAGAAAAAGAAAGCGTTCACGATCCAGATCAGATGATAGAAAACGTGGACGTGAGGAGGACAAAAAATGGCAAGGTATGCAGAAGCAACTGGATAACCTCACAAAGGTTGTTAAGATGCTTGCCTCCCGAGAATTGAATAAGGATCAGGAGAATAAAAAACCGGAGGATAATCAAAAAGATTCAACTCCAGGTAGGATATGTTTTCTTTTTTATTAAAAAAAAAAAAAAAAAAAGTCTTTGGCCATTTACTTGAATATATTGCGTAGTGTCAATACGACTAACGCAGACCCAACACGGGCGACTAGACAATAAGTCAGAGCAAATAGGTCAAATTCAATACGAATTTCCTAACTTGATTACCAGCTACATAATAAATAAAACCTTCACAATAAGTGTTGGTGTTTTATTGACAACAATTTGTTCTTTGTGTAGATCGAGAAGCTCTCGAGCAATCAGCATCCGATGCGGATAATCAGCAGGAGGAAACGGCTGATGAAAAAGTACTTGAAATCCTACAGGTGCCTCCCACCAAAATACAACCAGAAGAAGCTAAAAAAGAGACGTTGTCTCTAGATTCGGAGGTACTAAAAATTCTGGGAGAGGATCCTAATGTCAAACCAGAAAATTCTGTTGAGTTGCATACAGAAATAAAAAACCGCTGGAAGGCTTGGATGAAAGAAGGTCTGTCGGATGAAGTAAAGAAAAATTTGCTTAAAAAATATCCGCGAAAAGGGGATTTATATACTGAACCTCCAAAAATAAATTTGGAAATTATGGGAGCTCTAGCGGAAGTTACCAAGAAGAGAGATCAACATTTTGTTGAAATTCAGGAACAGGTGGGAACGGCAATTATTGCTGTGGGGTCTGCTATGTCGATACTGCTCAAAGATCCAGACGACGAAGTTGATGAATTGAAGCTGTTGGAGTGCCTCAGTGATGCTGGAAAGTTATTGGCTGAAACTTTCCACCAGCACTCGGCAGCTAGAAAAGCATATATTACACCAGTAATGAAAAAGAGTGTAAAATCCTTGGTGGATTCAATCCATTCAGAAGAATGGCTTTATGGTGACAAGCTGGCAGACCAAATTAAAGAAGCAAGAACTATTGAAAGTGCTTGTCAAAGCTTGAAAGGGACTGATAAAACTCCCAAGAGACCGTTCTCAAGTTCTCAAGCCCAGGGAAACTGGAAAGGCCCGTCTGCCCCATACAGACAGGCGAGCCCAGTCAATCATCGGAAATTCTCGCGCTTCAAGTTGAGAAATCAGAGCCGCAGAGGTCAGATTTCATCGCGGGAGAAGAGCAGGGACTCCAAGGACCTGTCGAAGAAGTAACTGAGGTAAGAAAGCTACCCATAGGCGGTAGGTTATGTTTTTTCCAGAGAGAATGGAAAAATATAACGACAGATAATTTCATTCTATCCTTTTTGAAAGGATACAATATCCAGTTCCAGAATATGCCTCAGCAAAAGGCTATTCCTGAGCAACGAATTAGGTCAGAAAATGAGGAAAAATTAATTGAAATAGAAATTAACAAACTTTTCAGTAAAAAGCTATAGAAAAATGCGACGCTGTCGAAGATCAATTTATTTCATCTTATTTCTTGGTTAAAAAGCCGGATGGTTCTCATAGGTTTATATTGAACTTAAAAAATTTAAATAAGTATATTACAGCCCCTCATTTTAAGATGGAAGACATCAGAACTGTAAAAATCTTCTGATGTTAAATGATTTTATGGCGTCTATAGACCTCAAAGATGCCTACCTTCTTGTGCCAGTTGCCAAAAGTACTAGGAAATACTTGAAGTTTATTTTCCGGAACCAAATCTATCAGTTCACGTGTCTCCCTTTTGGTTTGTCGATAAGTCCTTATATTTTCACCAAGTTGATGAAACCAGTTGTGAATTTCCTGAGAGAGAAGGGTTTTTTGCTAGCAATTTATCTTGATGACATAATTTTCATAGCGAAATCTTATGATATCGGTCGGGAGAAAGTTTTATGGGCAAAGAATTTTTTACAAAAACTTGGGTTTGTCATTAATAATGAGAAGAGTAGCTTAGTTCCTGCACAAAAATGCAAATTTCTTGGTTTTATAGTAAATTCAGTTGACTATACTATTGAACTAACAGATGCAAAAAAGGAGCACATTAAAAATCTTGTTGCTAAATTTAAAATAGGAAGAGAGTGTAAAATTAGAGATTTTGCTACGTTGTTAGGTACGCTAAATGCTGCCTGTCCAGCAGTTGCTTATGGTTTGTCCCACTGTAAAAAATTAGAACCTCAAAAATTCCTGGATTTATTGGTAAATGATGGAGATTATGATGGTAAAATGGTGGTTAAGTCCTATTTGGAAAGGGATCTAATTTGGTGGGGAATAAATAGCCAAATTGGAAAAAATCCAATAAGAACAACAGAATATAGTATCGAGATTTCTTCAGACGCTTCCTTAACAGGATGGGGAGCTTTCTGCGATGGGAAATCAGCCCATGGCTGGTGGAATGCTGAGCAGCTCAGATACAACATAAACTTCTTAGAACTCTTAGCAGCTTTTCACGCTCTCAAGTCATTTGCGAGTAAATTAAATAACTGTGAAATACTCCTAAGAATAGACAACACTACAGCCATAGCTTATATCAATAGAGCCGGCAGTGTCCAGTTTCCGAAACTTAGTAATCTAGCACAGGAAATTTGGGATTGGTGCGAGCATAGGAAAATTTGGATCTTTGCCAGTTATATTTCGTCAAAAGAAAATTTTTATGCCGATACAGCTTCCAGAATTACGAACATAGACACAGAGTGGGAATTATCAAATGAAGTTTTTGACTCAGTTGTTAGAGAATTTGGCTCTTTTACTATAGACTTATTTGCAACATATGAGAACCGGAAGGTTAAAAGATTTTGCTCCCGATTCCCTAACCCAGAATCTTTTAAAGTAGATGCATTCACAATATCCTGGAAGAATGAAAGGGTGTATGCCTTTCCACCATTCGCTTTAATCACTGCAGTGATTAAGAAATTTATTACCGACAAAGCTGAGGGGGTAATAGTAGCACCAAACTGGCCCACTCAGCCGTGGTATCCTCTATTTAATTCGTTGCTCAGAGAACCACCTATTGTATTTAAACCTAATAATAATTTGTTATTATCTCCTTGTAGAACCAAGACACATCCGCTGGCGAGGACGCTTTCCCTGGTAGTGGCGTACTTATCAGGCAAAAATACTTAAATCAGGGACTCCCGATAGAAGCAGTAAATATCATGGTAGACTCGGTCACAAAATCTACATTGAAGCAATACAAATCCTCTCTTAAGGCATGGTGGTTATTCACGAAGGAAAAGAATTACGATGTCCATCAAACTAACGACGTCAGGATCGTAGAATTTCTTACTAGAAGGTTTCATTTAGGATATAAATATGGTACACTTAATTCCGACAGGGCAGCTATAGCTCTCATCACTCATCAAGATCACTCAAATGAGAAACTTATAACGCGATTCATGCGGGGCATTTTCAAAAATCGTCCCACCAGGCCTAAATATACAACGACGTGGAATGTTGATTGCGTTCTGCAGTATATGGAATCTATGCCGGAGACTGTAAGCTTAAAAATTAAGGAATTATCACAAAAGACAGTCACACTCATGATGCTCGCAACAGCTCAACGCCTGCAAACTATGGCGGTCATCAGCATAGATAATATCAAAATATCCGCCACTGCTATTAATATCAAGGTTCCAGAATTAATAAAGACATCAAAACCGGGTGGTTACCAACCAGATTTAACTCTTCCGTTTTTTGGAGAAAAACAAAAAATATGCGTAGCTAAGTGTCTCTTACAATATTTGGAAGTAACTAAACAGTTGAGAGGAAATGTTAAAGCCCTGTTCATCTCTACGGTTAAGCCACATAAGGCTATAAGTGCTCAAACTCTCGGCCATTGGGTAAAAAATTTCTTGAAGATCGCTGGAGTTGATACGACTCAGTTCAGCGCGTACAGTACCAAACACGCCGCAGTCTCCAAAGCCAATGCTCGGGGAATTGATATCGACACAATTAGACGGACCGCAGGATGGTCCAAGCAGTCATCCGTCTTCGCTAGGTTTTACAATAGACCAATACAGGAATCAAGTGATTCATTTGCACGAAGTGTTCTTACATAAAGTTAATATAATTATCATACTAAATCATCTGCATGCTTCATTAAATAAAAATTAGAATGAATAAAGGAGTGTTTAATTTTTGATCATACTTACAAAAAAAAAAAAAAAAAAGAGAAAAATAAAAGAGTAAGGAAATTAAACATCTCTAAACATCTACATTTGTAATCATCGAGAACGAGACGTCGTAGCATAATAAACCGATCAAACGAGCTCGCCGAAGGCGAGCGAAGTTCGATCGATATTATGCGAAGACGTCTCGTTCGAAGATGATTACTTCCCACCACAAACAAGCATATCCCTGCCCGTAATCATCTTCTAAATTGAAACGATGAAACTAAGTTCCTTAATCTTTAATTGCAAAGCAAAAGCTCTAAAAAATATGAAGTGAGTAAGTGATACGGAGCGCCACCATGAGAGACGGCAGCACCGAGAATTTTAAAGTTTAAACTCTAAAAGTTGTGGATTTGGACATAGCTGACGCTACTACATTTGTAATCATCTTCGAACGAGACGTCTTCGCATAATATCGATCGAACTTCGCTCGCCTTCGGCGAGCTCGTTTGATCGGTTTATTCTGCGAGAGTTAATAATTAAATAGTTTGATGAACTTGTTGACTTTCTGCGTTTTGTGGCTGAAACAATTTCGATCAAACAGAGATAATAAGATAACTCGAAGATATATATATATATATATATATATATATATATATATATATATATATATATATATATATATATATATATATATATATATATATATTAGGTGGGTCAAAAAATCGAATAATTTATTTTTGATTTTATACTCTGAAAAATAGGTTCGTAGACACCTAAAAAGAATTCTCTCCAAGTATAAGCTCTTAATTATAACGGGAAGGTCCTCCGCTTTGCGGGTTTCTATTTTTTCGAATAATCAGATAAAAAAATTTATATCTCGCTTCCAACTGCTTGGAAAAATATTCCGTGGCATAGATTTTGTGAGAAATTGAATGCTTTACAAAAAGGTCTCTTATGACTTTTTCAAAAACTCAACCGATTAAAAGATATTCATAGTTGAAGTTTGGCTATTTTAAGGAAAATATTCGTTTTTATTATGAATTTTATAAGTCGATGAAAAAAAATTATTTCGGATTGCGGAACTCATGATTTTGTAGGAAATTTACTGCTCTACAAAAATGGTCTCTTATGATTTTTTGATTAAGTGAAGCCGTTACGAGATATTCATCGTCAAACATTAACGAATATCAATATTTCCAGTTTTTGATCAATAATTCGATAAATTTTAATTTAAACTATGAGTTTCAGGAAAATTTACATAAATTTGAGTTTCGATCGATAAAGAAATGTTATAAACAATTTTTTAATATTGTTTTCAGTCTTGAGCTTGTTTGATTGCATTAAAACAAGAAATTAGAGCATTTTTTTCGACATATAGCCAATGATTAGTTTAATTTGAAGTGAATGACATATTTCTTTGTCAAATTTAATATGAAAAGTATTGAATCAAGTGAGAAACAACCAGTATTTAACTTTTTTATAGATAAATTTTTTATTGAATTATCAATTGCAATATAATTGTCTATATTTTTAACATAACAGTACGCTATTACTATAAATAATTTCTTTTATTACAATTTGGGAATGTTTTTGATGTTCTTTGACAACTTGTAATAAGTACTGGAATTGTTCTTCATTTTTGTCAAGCATTGATTATATTCACTGACTAATGCAACAGCTCGCTCTGCTGAATCATTGACAACTTTTAGTTGTTGAAAGTATTCTTTATTTTCGAGATAACTCTCATTAGTAGGCCATAATTCAACATCGACATCAAGAAAGTCATACGGTAGATCGAAGATTTTGAAAAGATTTAATGACTTTTTAGACACAAAGTCACTCAGAGTTCTCTGCGCCAATGAATTCAAATCTTTTTAGCAATTACAAATCTTTTAGCTTTAGAATCTGTACCTTCACGAGTATTAACAGCTTCAACAATACGTTTTTTTACTTCTAATGGAACGCCATCGTCAAACAGTGATAAAATGGCAAGTTCATCACTCAAATACCATAAGTGCGAAATCATTTTTTCACACGTAGCTGAAGAAATCAAAGGATTGATATGTTTGTACTCCAATAAATTTTTCATAAACTGCAAGTCATGATAAGCAGCAGTTGTTGCAGAAGTTGATGAAAACCAAGCTTTTAAATACAATGTGACTATAAAAATACAGAAATGACGAAGACCATGCAATTCTTTCTGAGAGAGTTTGAATTCATCTCTGAATAGATACATTTTCAAACTATAAATGGCCTTAGCCATCCATCTAGCATGATGAACAGCACCAGGACGTTTGAAAGAAATCTTTTCTTGAGGCATTTCTCCAAGGAAAATCAATGATAATTCCAATAATTCTTTATCTAACTTATTATAACATTTCTTTATCGATCGAAACTCAAATTTATGTAAATTTTCCTGAAACTCATAGTTTAAATTAAAATTTATCGAATTATTGATCAAAAACTGGAAATATTGATATTCGTTAATGTTTGACGATGAATATCTCGTAACGGCTTCACTTAATCAAAAAATCATAAGAGACCATTTTTGTAGAGCAGTAAATTTCCTACAAAATCATGAGTTCCGCAATCCGAAATAATTTTTTTCATCGACTTATAAAATTCATAATAAAAACGAATATTTTCCTTAAAATAGCCAAACTTCAACTATGAATATCTTTTAATCGGTTGAGTTTTTGAAAAAGTCATAAGAGACCTTTTTGTAAAGCATTCAATTTCTCACAAAATCTATGCCACGGAATATTTTTCCAAGCAGTTGGAAGCGAGATATAAATTTTTTTATCTGATTATTCGAAAAAAATAGAAACCCGCAAAGCGGAGGACCTTCCCGTTATAATTAAGAGCTTATACTTGGAGAGAATTCTTTTTAGGTGTCTACGAACCTATTTTTCAGAGTATAAAATCAAAAATAAATTATTCGATTTTTTTGACCCACCCTAATATATATATATATATATATATATGCATAGGTATAAATAGATGAAGGAGGTATAACTATCTAGTGTTAGATGGAATTAACGGAGGTATTAGAGTCAAGCCTTCGGAGGAGATACTACGGCTCTATCTTGTCTGCTGAAATGGGTCAATGACATTGACGGCGTTGTACATCGGGGATAGAAATAGGTATTGAGGAAGATAGACAGATGGATAGATAGTCATACAGTTAGTTTGTTAGACAGATAAATTGAAAGGACCTTATGGAGGATCTGATGGATTAGCAAGTCGAGCGAAAATCAAGAACTTTGAAGGCACCTGCAACTATTTACCCAAGCTCTCGTAGACAGTGCATGCTTTTGGTAGTGCGTTTCTCATTCCAAGCTTTTGGAATAATTGATCACGCTTGAAGTCGTATGCGGTATAAAATAATAATAATAATAATAAACTCGTCTTGAGTCTTTAGTTTAGAGCAAAAACTTTGCAGGTAAGAATAGAAAGTCATTTATATTTACTAGATACTCAGATGCTACCATTTTATAACTATTCGGTAAGATTTTAGTTATAGATATAAATAGTTGATAACGAAATGAGTATGAAGCACGCCTAAGAGTTGGAACTTAAGGGATTTAACAATAAGTACTTTGTGCTCTTGGCTGGCTTCGACTCTCGAGTACTTATCGCAAACAAACCCAAGTGTATAGTAATAGTGATAGGCTACTACGCTATTTTCTGGTGGAAGCGTGAGTAAGTGTATGTGGGAGCTTACCGGTATTGTATTGTGTGCAAGTGATAAAAGATGTACTATACCTTTGTGTGTGTGTGTGGTTGGAGGGCTAGATAGTCGGCAGTAGGAGCTCAAAGCTTGACTAAATAGTAAGAAAGCATTTCCGATTCTCTCTCGTGGGTATGTAGTCTGTTTTATCGTTAAATCACGTAAATTGGCGATATTATCACTATCTTATATCTCAAATCAATACTTGAGGATTTGATGCTTTGATTCTCTTAGTTTTAAATTAGATACTTTGATTTTCATTTTTTTATTTACTTTTTTGGGAATTGAGTTTCATTATTTGTTGTTTTAGTTATTCCAGCTTTAAAAATTGACTCGTATTTTAAAATTTGTCATTTTTAAATAATCTTTATCTGATTATTATAAGAAACTTTTGTTTATAATTTATGAATTTTAAATTCGTTTTAACTCAAAAAAAAAAATTAATCCAGTTTTCGTGTAGGATAAATTTTGAATACATACTTTTTTTTTAATTGTTACATTAAATGTTTCATTTTTAATAATACTTTATGTGAGAAAAAATTGTGATATAAAAAAAATAAATAATTACGTTAAATTTTTATAAACCTTGATTATTGAATAAATTAAATTATGAAAATTTCATTAAAGTGATATGTAAAGTGACGCCAATACAATTACATAATTAGTGGACGGTATAAATTTTTGCATTGTAAATTATCGATTATAATAAAAGCAGAAATTAATTTTAGCAAACGTATCTAGGAATGGTAAACTCAATTATCCGCCATTGCATTAGAATTTAATTAAATAAATTGAGCTTGTGGAAATTGGGTTGAGTAGTAATTTAATATAATTATAATTATAATTCAAACCATAAATATAAATACCAACATAAATACGGGATCAAGTGAAGAATTAGCGAACAATTAATTTGTAAATGGGATAAAGGATTAATGATGATGGTGAGCAAAAGTGTTGTCACCATCAGTGTCTTTAGTATCTCGGGTTGTAATCAAAATAAATCGGATTGTAGATTAAGCTGGCGAACACGAAGCTCTAAGACAACTAAATGAGTCTAAGGGCGGTGAAGAAGATAAAATTCATTTCACGGTGAACTTTATACATGTATATAAATGTGTTTAGTTTCTTGTCGGGGATAGCGAATCAAGCGAGAAAGGAAATTGTTTTTCCAGGGAAGTTTGTCTTATCGGGAATCACTCGCTTCTCCACTAGAGGATTCATTAGAGTACGAAAGTTTGTCTCCACTTCAGGTAGTTATTTTAAGATATTTAAAAATTTTAGCTGTATCTTATTTTCATTGCAGCTCTTAATATTTGTTTTAAATAGTTCTACTTATTTCAATTATAATAATTATTCTTGTTTTTAATTTTTTTTTGCATTTATTGAGACTCTATCAAACTCTGAAAACTACAATAATGATGATGATCAATACATGCTATTATTAGCTATTACTAATAATAATTAGTAGTTTTTGTGTTCAAGATTGAAAATTTTTTTTTGTTTTAATAATTATTTAATATCAAAGCCTTCCTCAGGGTAATTGTTTTTTCAATTCATCTCATACATGTTATTTTGTTCATTATTGCAATAAATAATAATAACATGTATTAATTAATTGTTATATATTTTTTAAAGCTTGGTAAAGTCTCAATGGGAACGAAACGTCGCTTTATTTAACAATAATTTAATTGATTTGACATTATTAATTTCAATAATCCGTAATTCTGTTATTTTAGTATTATTATTTTTATTATTTTGAATTTGTTGTAAAAGAAAATGAATATAAAGTGACACATTATTTGAAATGTTTTTTATTCTCCGAAGATTTTTGTTTTGACAAAAAAAGAATCAATAAAGTTTGGGTAAATTTAAAAATATTACCGGACGTAAGAACAAAACGATAAATTTAACTTGAGTTTCCTATTCCACATCAAGAAAAGTTTGAATCGACAGAAAAGTCGCAAAAGCGTCGAGTTGCGTTAGACTTGCTCGAGTTAACAGGAACTGAACACAACGCAGTAACCAGTAGTCGATTCTTACATACAGACATACACACATACACATAGATCCATTATTATCCATGCACTTTTTTCATCTCATTTAAAGAAGAGGAGCTCGAAATAAAAGAAAAATGCACAAGTAGACGTTTTACTTGGTTCTGCAATTCTTTCGACAACATAAAATTCACTTGATAGTAATCCCGATAAAAAATATTTCAACATTTTATTACTTTTCTTATATTTGTTGTTATTATTATTATTATTATTATTATTATTATTATTATTATTATTATTATTATTATTATTATTATTTTGTTATTAAATGCTCAGGGGGGTTATCCCCGGAGTCCGATTCTCCGAGGGCCCAGCCTGAGCTCCGTCCGTTACTGCTGGACCACTCCGCACAACAAGGCGGTTAGTGATCACAGCAGGCCAAAGTCATTTCCCTTAAGAGACGGAGAGAACCAAGTAAAACAGCCTTCTGCATCCTAACTGCCAAGAACTCAGCTTTTGATGAGCAAGCTGGAACTTTGGCAAGTGAGGATACAAAAGACTGCTTCATCCCTCCTAGGACGCCAACAATCAGGACGACAAGCTTGACACGGTAACCTGGATAAAGTTTACCAATTTCAAACAGGAGATCCTGATATATTTGTCTTTGTGCTCTTCTTTGGCTGAGATGTTGTATTCAGCCGGGGCCGAGAACTCAATGACATAAATGTCACGAGTGGCCTTGTCGAAGAGCACAATATCAGGTTTGTTGTGATCTATCCGCCGGGTTGTTGCAAATGGCATGTTCCAATAAATTTTGCAACTGTCATTCTCAACAACCTGGGGAATATCTCCTGGCAAATAAGGCAGCACTGGTGTCACGTCAATACCGTAGCAATGACGAAGATAGTAGTACAGTACTCTCAGGGCAGCATTGTGACGCTGGATATATGCACCTCTCGCCAGCACTGGACATGCCGACAAAAGGTGCATAAGCGTCTCCGGATGTTGTCTACACCTCCTACAGGACGTGTCCGGAAGCTGCACCTGGAGCACCTTGCTACGGTACTCAAGAGTGTTAATGACACCATCTTGGCAGGCAAATATGAACCCTTCAGTCTCGGACATCAGGCCCGCTGACTTTAAGAAGGAAAACGTCAGCTGGATGGACAAGCCATGATCACGCACGTGTTTAAAGAACACGCTGTGCATGGACTTGTCCATCAGTTCGCCAAGGAGTAGTTTTTCCTCGGCGCTTCTGATGACGCTCTTAAATTCCTCCTTTCGGAGTTCCATAAGAGCGTTTATTTCTCCAAGACCAAGGGTTCTTGCCGCATATATTGCTGCCTTATACAAGAATGACCCCTTATGCGCATTTTCATGTTTATGTACAATTTGCATAAGAAAGTCATCCTCGTCTGCAGTGAAATTGACAACTTCGTGAGTTAAACCCAGGACCAAACGGTCGTGAAGCCGCTCCAAACTCTGCAAACCTCTCCCACCGATGGACCGGGAGAGGTATAATCTGGCGACTGATGAATTGGGGTGCATGCTCCGATTCATATTAATGATCTTACGGGTTTTGATGTCGAGATCTCGTAAATCCTTTCAGGTCCATTTCAGGACACCGAAAGAGTATAGTAAGACTGGGACAGCGAGCATGTTAGTAGCTGAGACTTTGTTTTTGCCGGAAAGTTCGGAGGACCAAATTTTCCGGAGTCTCCTAACATACTCGCTCTGGAGAGTTGTTCGGACTTCAGAGACCGCATGCATGCGGTGCTCTTCCATTCCTAGATATCTATACAACTCCCCGGCGTCTAATTGGCTTAAGACGCTCCCATCCACTAATTCGACATCATCACCAGTATCAGAGCACTTACCCCTCGCCAGATGTACGACCGCACACTTGTCCAACCCAAAAGACATTCCGACATCTCGTGTGTACTCTGCTACGATGTTGAGGGCTGCTTGTAGATGATCTTCATCAGCACTATATAGCTTCAGATCATCCATGTAAAGCAGATGGGTGATCGAATATCTTCGATCACCCGGAGGCCCCACAGAGTACCCACGAGTTTTACGGAGAGCAACAGATATAGGCAGCAGTGAAATGCAAAACAGCAGAGGGCTCAAGGAATCGCCTTGGAAGACCCCTCGTTTGTACTCTACAACTCCGGTTACGTGCAATGCGTTTCCACTTCCAATGTGAAATCGCGTTCGCCAGAGCTGCATTGTACGCCGAATACATTCCACTATTTCGGGATTGACTCCCAGTTATTATTATATTAATAATAATAATAATAAATTATTATTATTATTATTATTATTATTATTATTATTATTATTATTATTGTTATTATTATTATTATTATTATTATTATTATTATTATTATTATTATTATTATTATCACTAGTATTTTTAGTATATTTACTCAGTAGTATTGTGTTCGAAATTTTATTTTAAATTTAAAATAAGA
This sequence comes from Cotesia typhae, assembly GCF_013202065.1. NCBI lineage: Eukaryota > Metazoa > Arthropoda > Insecta > Hymenoptera > Braconidae > Cotesia > Cotesia typhae. The sequence continues at coordinate 5,408,237 of NW_027423757.1, read as the reverse complement.
AATTTACTCAAAGTTTAGATTTTATTTTAAATATTTCCGAACAAATAAATAAAATCTCGCTGCTCCTATTATAAATTTATCGCAACGATATGAATATAAGAAAGGTGTTTTAGCTAAATTGAATTAGCTGTGGCAAAAATAATTATATACTGACCTTTTAACGTAAACACTAGTACAACCCGACGACAATTTAAACTTAATTACAAACGAAGTGAAAAGCTATAATTATTAATTTCATTGTTCATGATGGTTATTGTATCTAGAGTTAATTCCATTTAGTACGTTAATAATTATTATATTACTCAGTGGTACATTTGTCGTTAACATCCTGGGTATAACAGGTAACGATGAATTGATGTCGCGCCATTTAACTTCAATTAACGTGAACACTGTTCTAAGATGATAATGGATTACATAATTCAAAATTATTTTATCCTGGAGCGAATTGAGATACTTTATCAGTGAAATATATGAAATATTATAGTTAATTTTTTTTCTTAATAATTTTAGTGCCTCTTTTAATAGTGCTTTTATATTAATAGGAGCAAGAGTATGTCATTTCCATTTAAAAATAGATAAGATACAATTTTTGTATCACTTGGTCAATTTGACACATTACTTTTTGTTTCATAGATAATTTATTTTCCAACCCCGAACAGCTTTTGAAAGTTGAGTTATTTTATTGGTTAAGCCATAAATTCTGATTTGAAATAATATCAACATGTTTGCATTTATTCACTCGCTTCGCTGAATATAAATAAAAAATTTGTGACGATTGATTTTTGATTGCTGATTGCAAAATTATTACCCATCTAAAACTCGTATTCTTTTAATATTTTTTGTAGTTTATCAATTTGCCGTTTAAACTTCGAAAAAACAGTTTCATTGAAAAACTCTATCATTTTCCCAAATGATATTTACACCTAAATTTAAATTACCAACACTATAAGTCATTGATAAAATCTCCTCAAAATTTACTACTATCAGTTTGATGAATAAATTTCAAATTAAATAATAGATAGGTTCAAATACCATGTCAACAACAGGCACAAGAGGTCATGCATAAAGTTTTAGATACCTTATAAATAATAACCGAGATAATTAGCCTATCAAAGTTAAAATAAGTCCACCAAATACAATCTCGTAATTACTTAACCAACATCAATATTGACAGAGAATCTGCACAGACAAGCAAGATGATGAGCATATATATTTACGTAACAGGTCCTCAACATGAGTATACATTAGCCTGAACTATTTCCTATTGAACGTCATGAGTTAATTATTATCAAATATTTAATCTATTATCGAAGAACGTACAGTTTGTTTAAATAATAAATCAATCACCTCATCCATTACCATCGCCATAAAATATAACACACTCTTTTTCGAATGAACTGTAAAATATTACCAGAGAAAAAGCGCATTGATAAAGTACAACACACATCAACAGCTGACAACAACAAGACAATTGAACCCAAGATCGAGAGGAATGCGTCCTCATACTCTTGGGTAGGTGGTGGGTGGTGGGTGGAGGGTGAAGAGTTTAGATCTCGAAAGTCACGTCGTTTCTTGTTGCATTTACTCGGGGTCTCCATGAGTGTCTAAAATGTCGAGAGAACGTATGTATGCACGCTAGCAGCAGCAGCAGCAGCAGCATCGAGGTGTTGTAAATGTGTTGGTATATAACGGAAATCCTCCTGGCGTATTTCGGTGTGCACGCCGGGTGTTACTCTCCTTTGTATTCGTCACCTACATCTACCATCCGGGATGGAACCGTGTCTTCCATATAATACTATAGCTTCTGTTCCTATTTCTCTTGGCTGGTTAGTCGATAAGTAGGTACCAGATACTATCGAGGTAGGATGCTTGCTATCGTGCTTGATAACAGGTTTCTTGCTGTATACGTTAGCGTTATTATATCCCAGACATAGACACACATTGAGAACAACCAACAGTGCGGTGAATGGAGATATAGACGAATAGCATAGAGTAGAGTACATAGTATCAAGAGAGAAACGTTCAACAAGATGAAATATACTAGAGGTCATGACTAACAAATTGCTTTTGACGCCAAATGTGAATAATCTACTGCAAACATTTTGCTATTTCACTTACTCCTCGTACATCATTTTGCATGATGCTACTGTTAAATATAAATAAATAATGCTCTACATTTTGTATAAATTTATAAGGATGTATCAAAAAAATTTACATATGTTTTTTTTTTTTAAATGATTATTTAATTTTGGAAGAGAGTGCTTGTAAGATAATTGTCTTAACATTAAATATTTATTTGCCGGGACTAGGTGTTAAAAGATGGAGGAGACACATTCGTGGTTATAATAGTATTTATTCTAAAATTAATCATAGGCGTAGTTTTGGTTGTACAGAGTTTGAGTAGTTCACAAATATTGAGCACTTTGAACACTTATTATGATCTTGAATTATTACATTAATTCATGAGTACGCGTTGTTGAGTTTAATTGAGTTGTATTAATTAAAGCATATTAATTAGACTGAGCATGAGTTGTAGAAATTCAATCTTCAATTGAACTGTTAATTAGTTTACAATATAATTAACATTAGCAATTATGAGCGATAAATATGAGTAATGTTTAGTTGGGTGAGCTGTATAATTTGGAGTCACTGGATCATTATTCAATTAACAATATAATTAACTTTCACAGTGTGAGCGAATGAGCCTTAACAATAATGAGCTTAATTGATTACGTGGGTCTCGGGATGCGAGATGGAGCCCAGGTTGTTGAACACAGAATGGCCGACAGGCCCAAGAGCAGGTAGCAGTCACCCCCAATCCCCACCAAGCAACATCTGCAATGCGGCATTTGATTTTGCCGCAGGATGACGAATTTCTATTAACAATTGTAACACGTGATTGTTGCTAGGTGGAAAGTGTAGGTGGCTGCTATACATATGTATGAGAAAGAGCGACACATGGGTAGCCATGTGACAATGAGTAAGAGAGAGAGGGAACATGAGAGTATAGGTTGTGATAAAGTGATCTCAGATGATTTACAATAAATACTTAATTGTACCTAAGTTGCCAATGATTGCTGGTGAATAAAGATGAGTAGCGATGCTGTAGTTGGCTTCAGTAAAGTTGAGTGGATGAGCTTGATGATTTTGTAAATACACAAAGAAATGCACTGGTCACGGTAAATGCGTGTGTACGCTGTACAATTAGCACGTGTTATGAGGAGTATGGCTGCTTGCCGGTGAGCCAGTTGAGTTGAGGTAGGACACCCGAGGGCGCTTGTGTAGCGGCGCCTCGGTGCTACCAGTTTGTTGCGGGAAGGTTTGAATGATTCCGCAACAGTGCTAAAATAAAAATCCTGGCAAAGATTGAACTCTCGATATTTGATATTTAGAGGTCGCGAATGGAAGTGGGAAAAATGTTTATTTCCATGTTTTTTAATATCAATTTTAAGGGTTCAAATTTTGACATGATCATTTGAAAAAATTTGATTGGTTTGTTTATAGATCCTAGTGAATATAAATACGTCAAAAATGAACAAATTAAATCCTTCTATTCAATTATTTCCAGGATATTGATCAACACCCGTTTAACAATTACGGCTTATCAATCAATCATTCAATTAATCGGGTGAAATAGTCTCAAATAATCAAACAGATCAATCATCGCTTTGATGGAGCTTTTACAAAACTTTTTCTCTGAGATTGTAAATGTGAATTTAAAAAATCAAATATATAAATAAAAATTAACAGATGTTTAATGACTAGAGCCAGAGTTGGCACGCTCCGTTGATTAGAGAAGCCTACTCGGACATAACGGTGGTGGCGCTACTGGTGTTGCTACCACCATTCTGCACACTTCCGCACGCGGTTTTGAACATAAATTGCAGCAAGCTACAGTCGGATCTTGCATTTAACACAAGGGTCATGGTAAACACACGACTACGTTCCTACCCAGCTAATTAATCACTGCTTGACAAATCTCCAATGCTTGGCTTTCCTACGTGAGGGCAATCTTTGGACCCGCTACCTCTATCTCTATCTGTATGTCTATGTCTAATTCTGTAGATGTATATATCTGTATCTGTAACTATCTATACCTTATAGCAAATAAGCCGCTTTCATAGATATATAGATGTGAGCAAGCACCCAGGGTTCTTGTTATCTTAGGTAATATTCATTAATATTGAGAAGTTAGTTTATAATAATTAAACTCTGTTTGTGAATTAAATATTTTACTACTGTAATAATTAGAGGTATATGCAATCAAAAAGTAAAAAGTGGTTCTTCAATGATTTTTTTTTTTTTTTGAAGAGCCTTTTTTAATTGATTCAGGTAGATCGAACGTTTAGGTAATGTAAAAATAAAAATCTGAATTTTTAACATGTTGTTAATCGATATTAAATACGCATGAAATAATTTTTTATTCAATCAACCATTTTTAAAAGATCTGACTGATTGACTGCAAAAAGAAAGTTTTGAGAAAAATCGATTTAATATTTTCAAACAAAGCATACATGCTTGAATATAAATGAAAATGAAACGAATAAAATTGATTTTTAAAAAATTTTGTTCGTATAACCCTCTAATTTCTCTCGAAAACAAGCCAATTAAAGTTGAATGAAATAACTTAACCTAATTTTATTTTATTTCGTTTTTTTACAAAAGCAAAACACGCTTTGTCTTTATCCTGAGACTTTAGGAGGTTCTTTGTCTGTCTTTGTATTAATTTACGAGTAAAAATGGCAAACCCTTAGTGTTCTCCTAATTAATTTGTGGTTAAGTAAGAGCGAAAATAACGCACAAAAGATTTAATTTATTTTTCCTTTTTCCTTTGTTTCTTAGTGTGTTTGACTAATGAAAATACTTAGCTTAGAACAAAGTGATGGTAGCTACAATCGTACTACAGTGGATCCAATTGTCAGTTTTGTGTTGGATAAAGATTCACACACATACATACATCCGTATATGGGAACTAAATGTCGACAATATACAATACAAGCTATCCGTAATTTACGGGTATTCACCAGTGGTACCCTTTAGCCATAAATGCAATCACACGCGAGCAGGATGGTAGTTGAGGAAGCAGCGATATTAGTTCTCGGTCCGCATGCCCCGGGGTGAACTGCGGGATGTTTGTGAACTGCTTGATGAATGTGACGTCATCATCCAACCACAGTCTCTCATGATCCTGAAATTTAGTTGGGGTTACGCACACTGCTTCTTTTTTTTTTCGTTCAAAATGTTCATTTTTTTCCAGATAAACTTGTTAAATAGTCGTTTTTCAGGGTGCTTATCTGGTGGATTATTCCTCCGACATCACATATAATGTGAAGATCATATAATATGATTTATCATAATTTGGGTTTTGGTTTGATGATGATTAATTGAAACGTTAAAAGTTTTCGTTGTACCTCGGTTATCTGCTTGTAACAAATGTTTTGATACGAGTCTACGTATGTGTGAGTTTCTATATATTGAGATACATATCGGATAACATTGATTCATCACGAGCTTGAGTAACCCTCTGCTGGAGAAATAATAGCGTGTGTTTATACGTATTGAAATAATTTATAAATATTGTCGGTGTATTACAAAAATATCCCGATATAAAATTAATTCAATACATTTTTCATGTTACTTTAGTTTTTTTATAAAAATTCACATTTTTTTATTCTCAAGATTTCTCCTGAGATGTATAGTAGGATGGCATTATTTATGTAAGGCTACAGTAAAAGTATCATTGAGTAGTTTCTAAAGACGTATCTTGGTTGCAGCTAAAATACGGAAAATATTGAATTGAAGTATTGTACAATCTGAGAAAAGAAGATTTAAAGGAGGAGGAACAAATATTTGATTGGTAAACATCAGTTTCCTTTCAATCAAAGTATCTCTTGTAACAGGATTGAAATTTAAAGCTTCTGTTTTTTTCGAGTTTGAGAATCTACATGTAAAAAGCAATAAATTTTATATTGAGATATTTTAATTTCCCGCTAAGAAAATCTAAGATTTTGAACGATCGGGAAGTTATTGGTTTTACCCCGTTCTGCGAAAAACGATTTTTCAACAGATCTCGACGTTTGAAGGTCATAGGAAATTTCTCTGACTATCCCCGCGAGAGTGTTAAAAAAACCTGTCATCCCAATGGAGTTTTTTCAATTTATCAAGCTTTCACGGTAAATTATATTGACATTTTAATAGAGTTTCGGTTATTAATCAATTTGTTTTTAATAGAATTAGTTAGAAGTGTAATTAATGTAGTTAGTTTCATAATGAAATTTACTGAAATTTTTGTCATATTGTTGAAATAAAAATTTTTTATCGATTGCTTACAGCAAATTTCGAAACTTCAAATACATGCAAATTTGCCGGTGGGTAAAATCAGCCATGTATTTCAAAAGAGTTAAATTCATTTTTAACTATTTTATTCCATAACAATTTTCACACATTTAAAGATAGTTTAATGTTTACTGTAGGAAGAACTAAAAAAGATTCAGAATCGAGAAATCGACTTTTATTTCGAATTTCAAATGACCTATTTTACCATCAAGAGTAATCTGATCGAAAACGCCTGAGGAATGTAGCAAACAAAGCAAAACAGCTCTTATGTTTGGTAAACTCTAGAAGCTTTGACATGGCATAAATTTACAAAGATCCAGTGTAGTGACTAGAAGCCGAATTTAGTGGTTAACAGTGAATTTTCCGAGTGAATGACTGGATGTTAAACATCAGTGTCAGTCAAAGAGTAAGTGAGCGAGTGACTGAACAACTGACTGAGTGAAGGATTGACCATCAGCAGGAGTACCACCAGCATTTCATGCATTATATGTATAGAATATAAACACGATGTACGATGTGACATATAGGTCCAAGTTCCAGGTTGTAGGCTAGGTTATTCGACTCATGTCACGCCGGTTTCAGTTTTGACCGCGCACTCTCTTACTACCTATGAGAACTAAAGAACTAACGCGTGTCTGCTTAATCAAAGACTTCCTGGAATGTTGGCGTAACCACATCCTGCCCGCATTACTCTCAAGTGCGACAGCTGACCAACTGCTACTGGTTGGGTATTTGCCCAACAGTTACCCTCGTTTTACTTTACCGTCTACAACCATGCAACTACAATTGCTACAGAGGCTGTAAGCTGTAACATAACTGTTACAGAGACAGAGGAGCCATATGCGTCGTGTAGTCATTTCATAACAGCCATTCCGCATTATCTTTCTGACCACGAGGATTCGAGGACAGTAGACACGAATCCTCGACGAACGCTCAGTGAAATCACCCCTTGCGATCGCAACATACTTAGGAGAGAGTGGTGAGTGTCATTATTAAAGTACCTGGTATTTTACAGTTATGATTATTCTCATTGTTATGTTTTCAGTGTCTATGTCTATGTCTAGTCTTTTTCTCATGATAATCATATCAACTTTGTATCCACTCAACTTTATACCACCAAACAAAGGTGCATCAACACAAAACAAACGTCACATTATATTATTTAGACAAAATAATAACAGTAATGTAATAAGATAACAAACTTTAGTCATTTGTTTTGGGTTAAATATGCTGCGTTGCTTTTGATGTTATTTAATAGTATAACATTGGTGAATAGATACGATTACATTAAAAATTAAAAAAAAAAAATATTACATGTTTATGATGGCCTGAAAATTAAATATCATTGATTTCAGCATTTGTTCAAAAGAATCAACTTACATAAATGTATAAGTATATAATTATTTTTGCTACGTTACAATAGCATGAGGTATTAATCTCAGCATTAAGGATATTATAGTAAAGTTGTGATTGATATAAAAATTGAATAAGTTATAAAAATATTAAAGTTCAAGTTGAAAACGTGTTAAAAAACTAGGTTATACATGAGACTAAATGAACAACATAAATCGATATTTATCGAAACTTTAACTTTGAAAAGAGTGCATAAAACTTTTACAGAATAAAAATTATTTTTTAAAGTTTCATAATTTCACAAAATTTTTTACTTCTAAAATGATTGTAATTTACATGTTTTTTCACATGCTATACTATTGTTGTCGCTAGACTTTTTTCAAGTTTATAAACATGGTATTACTGTGGTAATAATAATAATACTTTTCTTGAAGTAAAAATACTTATTGTAAAAATACTCGTTCAATGATCGGATGTCTCACTTTAGAGACTTTTAAAAGTCTCACACTAGCTGACTTTTCTTTGATTTTAAAAAATTTTCTTTATATACTGATTAAAAATTTGATTTAGACAGAAAAAAATTTTAAGAAAAAACAAACATTAGATTGTTTAGTTAAAATACTAAAAATTTAACAATACAGTTATTTATTAAAAACCTAATAGGAAAAAAAATAATGCAATATGTCAAAAAAAAAAAAATACCTCATACTTTGTATTTCGAGTGAAACAATACTTTTTCTCAGTTTAGTGTGTAAATATTCTATCAAAACGATCAAATTTGTATTCGTATTTATATTTATGTAGTAACCCTAAATGATTTACATTGTATTCCAGTATCACAACATAATATTGTATTAATGTATTAATTCTAGTATATACGGATGCATATGTGTGAATGTAGCGTTTGATAAAACCCAATTAGCAATTAAAATTGTGGATTGGATAAAATTACTCCGAAGCCATTACTACCGTTACTCTGTGATAATACTATTGTGGTATTTAGCTATCTGACTTTAGCTTATAATTACTATTTGTTCCGATGATATATCATTGTTTACCAATGTATATTCAAAGGTACATCCAGATAAATATACATTTACATCGAACAAGAGGGAGAGAGAAAGAGAGAGAGACAGTGAAAGCCAAAAACAGTATATGAGTAATTTGATTTTGAATAGATGAATTCAATTGGTGAAATTCGATTCAATAGATCTGGTATTTTTACGTTTCATTAAAAAATAACGAGGGGAAACGTGTAATAACAAACCCTAAAAATCAATCCCGTGTGACATAGAATAGTTTAATCCCTGTTATTTAATATCTGTAGAGTGTATGATGTATGGTACAAAACTTACGTCATTTGATGCAAGTGTCGGTGTTATCGGGCCGTCGCTGGCTTCCCATTTATCAGCAATGCGAATGGTTTCAACGGTTTTCTGCTGGACCGACTTAGACTCGTCAAGCAACGTCAGCTCATAAAACTCTTGGATATCTGAAACACGGAGAAGCATACCAGTTAAAAATAAAAATAAACACAGATAAATCATTTAAGCGTATAAGTTATTACGTAGGTCAGTACGTTCATGGTAGGCAAGTGTCAAGATAAGAAAGAAACATTATTTTCAATAGTTTAAACTAACTTCCACCGGAATAGAAAGAGTCCAGCCTCATATGAGGAGAAAGGTGCCATTTTGTATGTACCTCTGGACCAGCTGAGAAAAATATATCATCCATGATGTGTCTACTGCAGGTTACCAGAGTTCAAGGCGGATCGTAATTTTTAGCTCTGGCTCTTTTGCTAACGTCTCTATCTCTCTGAAAAAGCGTTTTGCGAATGCAGCAGTCTATGGCCAGCTCCTTGTCCTGAAGATCCACATAAATATATCCCAAACTTACAAAATTTTCTATATACATATACATGCACGGTAAAACTATATCTCATATCTTATATCCCAGCTTCATGTAAGTTAAATTTCACTGATATTTTTCGTCTTTTTATCATCTAGTTTTACGCTATAATAAAAGTAATGCACCAAGTTTTGTCTTTTCCCAAAATATATATGTTTATTTATGGGAAAACAGTCAAGGATAGATATGTTGTATGTTGTATGTATTTGTGTATAAGTTACAATAACTTACATAATCAGAATGTATACTGTTTCCAACTTATTGTTATATATATTCTAACAGCAAGTTGTGAAAATGTGTTATGCTGTTATATACTTGGGTCGGTAGTAATGAACGACAGTTTCAAGCAGTTTGGTACAAGTTACAAGTAGTCATCGATTTATGTCTACCCACATAATACATAGCAAACTTTGTATAATATAAGCAAGTATTTGTAAAATGTTCATTTCAATTTAGATATTCAGTCCCATGGAAAATAATTTACATCTCAAATGGTCATAGTTAAATTGTATTGATACCTTTCAAAGGTGAGATATTGGCATTAAATAATTGAGTAAAATTGATTTTTTGATAATAATTTTTTTGGATTAAATTTGGCTTAATTTCTTATCACAGAAGTATTATTATTATTTTTGTTATGAAATTAAATATACTCAAGTTGTGCTGGGAGAAATTTAGCATAAAATGTTCAAATAACTGTTTATGAACAGACATAAAAATTTAACGGACTATTGACGCGCTTATCTAAAGTCCCAGGCTAAATATGTTAATATCATCGTTATAATGTATACTTATATAATTACAATGATATATCTAATAGATACATAGGATAAATTTATCAAAATTATTTATAAATAATCGGAATAGGTAATAAATTAAATGATTGAGTATTTAGGTTGTTATATAACGAGTTTATTTCATATTTTGGTGGTATGGATAAAAATTTTGAATAAATCATTGCGTTTTTTAATTGTATCCCTTTCTAGTTGCCGATACATTTACCCTCTTCGCAAATGTCAACTCGGATCAGCATATTTTTAGAATTGGATGATGCATTACCGAGCACGATTTATGGAAACACACATATTACATAACACATGAATTCATTACTTTGTGTATTTTAAATATGTTATTTATTTCATTGTAATTTACGTCCTTGTTACCTTTGTGTCCTGGTAAGAGATTTCTTTCACCAGAAAATATATTTCTGTTTTTAGATTGTATTTTAAATTTTTTGATTTATTATATTTACGAGCGGGGTGTAAAATCTAATGAAAAAGAAAACTCAAAAAAAATGTGATTTATTTACTGTGATAATTTTTTTTTATTTTTATCAGTAATAAAATGATGTTCGAAGAATAATAAAAAGTTGTAATGGCTTTTAAATCAATAACCAGGTGTTAAAAATTTGTTGTTTCAACATCAACACTGTAACATGCTTCATACTTTTCTTTTCCAGTTCACGCTCTATTTTACGAAAAATTAAAAGTTATCTCGATGTTCCATTGAGTTTAAAGTTTATTTTTATTACAGTATATAATCTCTGATAGCCGCGTAGACTTTTATCATACTTAAAATATCAATTTTTTCAGCTCTATAAAACTTTACAGCGAGCATATTCTGATGTTAAAAAAAGCGAAAGAAAAAGACAAAAGAAAAAGAAAGAAACTATGGATACAGATATAGCTTTCGAATTCCAGTTTTAAAGATTTGATGCAATGAATATCTCCTTAAATTTTTTTTCTCGGCCACGTGAGACCACTTGCAAAGTATTCGAAGAATTATTCACCCAGGAAAGTACTAGTTGAGTTGAGCTGGTAGAATGTAGGAGACGTGCTTTTATAAAGATTAATATTCTTATCATGTAATATGAATCCAATGAATTAAAAAGTAATCTCGAATAACTTTAAGACTTTTATAATGCTATTAAAAAGTACCTTGATACTGAATTATTTTGCTTTTAAATTCGTTGAATTATTATATATTTGGTCTGTACTTTCAACTTCCTGTTTATTATTCTCTGCCATCGTCATCAAATTGCCATTTCATCTCTAAAATAATTATTTGGAAATATTAATTTGATTTTAAGCATTATCATTATCTGTCATCGTATTATCAGTACGGAAAATTATTATATTTTCCTAACAAATATCTATATAAAAGCAAACATTCATTGATTCGAGCGGTAACCAAAATTTGTATTCGTTAATTAATACTCTTGTTAACATTTGTTCCCATAAATAATTATAACGTAAATAAAAACATGGTTAATTATTACAAAAAAAAAAAAAAAATGATTAAAAATTCAAAGAGTTGTTAAGTAAATGACTCGATTACTTAAATTTATCACCAAAGTATTACCAAAAGCGGCTTATGAAAATTAGCTGCTAGAACTATCATCGCGGGAGCTTTCATAGGTGTATAATTACTTACTGTATAATGTTGATTTGAAGATCACAGGCAGTACGTTCATTAAATCTCCTTGTACTGATCAAAGCAAATGTCGATTCTTCCTTGTTACCGAGTTCGAATGCTGTCTAAAATCCCTATACCTATAGGTATGTATCAGCTTTACTGAAGGAAATTCAATTAATTTTACAGGAGGATCTGAGGAGAGATTGTTTGTAACTCTTTGACAGCTTTGTTATGATAAAAGTTTAATCATACGTGAGTCTGGATATGATGTTTCATTAATTATCTTCATAGCTTCACTTTATTAACCTCCGGATTTTCTTTCTTACTTTTCTTACTTTCATTAAACAAGTTATCATTATGATCATAAAGAGAAGACTGTCTCAAAATTAATAATAAATTCAATTACTACAATTTTTTAAATATTATCATGGTGAAAGCGCGATTGGAAACATATTAAATGTTTTTCGTCATACTCAGTCAGTAAGTTTAATTTTGAACCCCAGTTGGCGTCCATATAGAAACTGATTTCTAGAAAACTGACTGTACCCCCTATTTTTTTCAATCTAAGCCACAAAAGTAACCTCCCCTTCTTTTTCTTTGTTTTTCGTTTATTGCTGTTTATTGCGAAGGAGATCGAATATTAGTAAAATAACAATGACGCTATTTTGCTTATAATTAGTATATACACTGAACTTAGACTATCTTTGTGCCTTTTATAAAAGCATTCTAAAACATTTATTAAATAATAATGAGTGTTTTGCAAGGAATATAAAATAAATTTATAATTTTCAGAATATTGGCCCTTTGCGGCTTAATGACGTAAATAACTAATTCATTCGATCAACAATTGTGTGAATTTTTCAAATATTTGAAATGTTTTATCATTTTTGAAAACAACATGAATATTTACTGCAAATAAATCATTTATTTGAGGTTACTGAATCACTGATTCGTAAAAAGTTAATATTTATTTATTTTTATCAAATTGAATCTTTTTCCATATTTATTTTAACATATGTAGCATAAATTATTATATTTTATTTCATTTGAAATATTTTCAAACTGTTACCTTTGATAAAAAATTGCAAATTGTGAACAAACATAAAAACATGAAAATTCATAAACGTCTATTGATCCATGCAGTGAATCCTCATATATCTACACTACAGGATTTGATGTTTCTTTCACAGTCACTTATGATAGATCCATTTAATTTGCATATACCAATAGGATATCTGAATCTGTTCAAATAATACTAAATAAACAGTAAAACTATTTAGATAAACATTATTATAGTTACACTATTGATATTAGCGATAGACATTAATATTACCAGAAATTTAATTAAATATTTAAATAGCGTATCTAAAAAATAATATTATTTAAATGAATAATATGAATATTACACCAGTTAATAATATATAAACAGCTTTATTTTTCTACGTATTATCTCCTTTGACAAAAGGGAATAAATGAAAAAAAAATATGACGATGGATATGGGGTTGTATACTTAAACTATGAAATTTACATAATTGGAAGTAAAATTTTTTCATAAAGGTTAGAAATATAACAAGATTTTTTCATTGTGGAAAAAAAGTTCACTTTTAGTCGGTGTAAAAAAATCTTTCCGAGCATTGAGAGGAAGAGGACATTTTTTTTTAACAGTTGTTCTTTTACTAACGTACATCATTAGTTGCACAATTGTATTTAGTTTTACGAGAAAAATGGTATGACACTGAGCTTCCCTATATATATGAGGGCTTTGCTACATATGAAATTTTCAGCCGTGGTGCGTGTGTGTGTATGTGCACTCAACATTCAGTGATAACGAGTTTTCTGTATAAATTAAAATAATAAAATGAATGTGAGACTGTAGATTTAATCTGACTTTGCAAAAAGTTGCATAGAAAATGGCTTTACAAATTTAACAGTTTGTACAGCCCGCTGATTGGTTGTTTTTTTTTCACTTTCAGTTGTTTCATTTGCTAACGTTTTTTTTTATGCCGCGTATTGATGAGTTTATTAAAATTTATGGCTTTGATACTTTAATAAACATGGGTAATTGTCATTTATCATTCCTCATCCTCGATCTAAAATTTTGGACGAATGTTTGCATTTACAAGAACTATAAAAAATTAGTGGTTAAATAAAAAATTTTTTATTTGTTCATGCTAGCTTGATTGAAGGCAAAAATTTATTTCAATGACATTTCGTTGTAAACTAATTTGAAAAAATTAAATGTAAAATTCACAAAAAAAAAAAAAATTACGACTTCAGTTATAATGTTTATAAATTGACGCAAAAAAATTTTTTTTTAATTGAGAGCTTTCAAAGTAACATAAAAATACGATAATTTCCTGAGCAATTATTTTTATTTATTTTTTCAAAAAAAAAAAATCTCAACCTTCTACTTTAGAAAAATGATAAACAAATTCTCGTATCTTGACACGAAGACTAAGATAAATTATTAAAAAAAGCCCACCGCTAATAGTTTGAGAAGAAGCGAATCATTTATCTCTTTCTTCATTATTTTCTTTTGCTCATCAGAGCTTTAACAACAACAAACTTATGCATTTAGCTTTACTATCGTAGCGTGGCACTCATATCTTATTATATGGAATGTGTTATTATTATTACTTTTTTTTTTTTTTTTTTTTTTTTTACTACTGAGCTATTTAATCTCGAGTCACTACTGTAGAAAATTTTAATCAATCAACTCGTCGATTGCTAAAAAAGAAGCTAGTAGAAAAATAGTTTCCAAACCGAGAAAAAAAATTTTATTTCAGGTCGAAAACAGTTTCTCGCAGTAATCATATATATATATATATATATATATATATATATATATATATATATATATATATATATATATATATATATATATACACAGAGGGTGAAAATACCAAAGCGGTAAATATAGATGCAGCCGAAGTTTTGTATAAAATCGATTTTATCGAGATGAACTGTTGAAGCTCGAGTACGAGGGTATCGATACATGCTCTGTTGCCGAGAACGAGAAATACTGAAGTATACTCACACATCCATAGATCTATACATCTATTCACCCGATGCGAACCCCCAGAACGATGAATAGCCACTCAGGTGGTCAGTGAGCATGACTCAAATGGATTGGAACGCTCCTACCACCGTTTAGTGTATGTTCATGTAAAGTTCCAAACATATAGTTCTTGTACTCCTTAATATTAAATAAAATAGTAGAAAAAAATGTTCTACTCTACTAAATATGATGTTTATTTAATTTAAAGTTTACTTCTCTATTCAAATCACTGTTTTCTATCATACTTCTATTGAATAGTTTATAGATTAATTTAAAATTACCGTAGCAAATGTTAAATGAAACGTTACTATTTAATTAGTAAAGTAGGTTTTTAAAATACGACTTCTATGTTTTCTATCGTTTTTAACTTTTCATGAAGTAGTAGAGCTCAATTCTATGAAAAAACTTTTTCAAATCTGTACTTGTAAAATTAACTTTAATAATACAGAAGTTGAAAATTTCAACAAATGATAAAAATTACTCATATGACTTCTTTTTTTCGTAATTTTTTGATGAAAAAAGAAAGATTGAGGCAGCTGTCCCGCTACAATATTGTTAAAAAGTTATGAATCATATGCGCGGTAATAGTAAGTTAGCTTGTGGTAAAAATGAGATATCATTTTTGACTGATACTGTACACGAGAAAAGGTTATGTACAAACTACTCATATGTACGTACTACGTATGCACATATACTTAAATTAAAATCTGACAATGTCGCTTACGAATATGTGTTTAAATTTCCCGCTCAAATAATACTATCTCTGCCCGCGTACAGTGTTATCAGATTGTTTCTAGCCAATTCACTGACTGGTATATTTTTTCCCTTACTGTTAAACTTTCAGTTGTAATATCTCAATAATGAAACAGTGAATACCTTTTTCATTTTTTTTTCAATTTTAAAAATAATTAATTAATATCCTGTTAGTTTTTTAAAAGTTTCTGATTGTTAGTTTTTTTTATTAAAATTGCGAACGCCCTTTAGAACGCATACTCTTCATAGCTCGCAATGTAAATTAACCGTACGTTATAAATAACTCGAATTTAAGACCGTCAATCGATTTCAAATTCTAATAGTAATTGTATCTTAATATCCTCAATGAGCATAGAAAAATTTTAAATGTTCTGACACTATGCCTTCAAAAGGACAACTACCTTAAGTCTCTAACATTATCAGAAAACTGATAACACCAATTTCACTTCAACTTTTGTATTCTCCGGAAATAATAATTGTTTCTGAGGACAAAGATTCATCACTTTCAAACAAATTATCATTTTCATGTCTCGGGTAAAGTTGTACATTTTCGTACAACTTTGTAATAAAGTAAGTGATAATAAATTTTTAAATTTCATATTCAAGCTCGTAAAATAATATCAAATTTCTTTTGTTAAAATTTAGTCATAACAAAACTTGTATCTTTTTAAAAAGTTAAAAAATTAAGTTATTTCAATAATTACTTAAAAATATGATCATAAACACGTACCGTTTTTTAATAAATAATGATTAAATTTCATCCGGTTGATGTTATTGACAGAAAAAAAAATTGTCAAAAACTAACAAAAAAGATGAGCTACTTTCAGTCTTAAATTTTTTTAATTATGTAAGCAAATTACGAATGAATATCCCACGTTGAATTATTAAAATTTTTCATACTCATCCTCATGCTAATGGACATTAAAATTTTCACAGTGTACACTTGATTTTATCATATGTCAAGAAGTTAACCGTTGGTAATTATACCACTGTAGAATCATCTCATTCTATCTTATTGTAGGTATACTTTTTAGAGGTGTTTTTATTTTAAACTTTTTTTTTTTTATCATTAACTACAACACTTCCAACTGGTACTTTACCGTTTAAATTTACAACGTTTAGTAAGCTACCAACGAGACGAAGAAAGTGAGAGTGAGTGAGAAGGCAGAAGAAAAATAAGTATGCTCATTTCGCCGGGAAAAGGGTTTTATAATAAAAAAAAAAAAAAAAATGTAATAACACGATTTTATGGTGTAACACCAAAATTAAATTCACCGAATAGAGAGCCGTTATTTTTAATGTATACGTAAACAATGAAAGTTTTAAAAATAAAATAAAATATTAGCTTAATAGAGAAGCCGTAGAAGACAAAGAGAAAGAAGAAGGATAAATAAAAAAAAGAGTTAAAAAGTGATTGCTGAAGATAGTAAAGATAAAGCTTTCTAATTTCCTGGGGTATTTATTACAACACTCGTGACCGTTTTTAGAAAGTTACCACACGGAAGTAATCTAACTTTTATATTATCTTTATTTGTTTATTAGCTTTATCCGCGGTTTTTTACCCGCAGTACCTCTGCGCTGTTGTTTTGGTGGAAAAAAAGTTTCGTTGTATTTTTTCGAAAACTTATCTATTAACTCACAAATCTATTCATCTTTCAGACAAAGAATGTTCAATTTCTATACAGTAAACAAATAGAATGAAATATTGTTAACAGAGTTGTAACTCTCATGAAAAAAAATAAACAATAATTGTATTTATGTTTACAACAATCGTGTTCATTTTTTTTAGTAAAATCATTTTTTAACTTTATATCAGCAAGTAAAACATTATTTTCCCTATTTATTAATACACGAATGTAGATAGATTAAAGTAAACAAAAAAAGTGGATTAAAATTTTCCCATAAATTGTGCAGATGGACAAAAAATGTTTTTAACAAAAATGAATGACGTAGTAAAAAAGGAAGTAAAAATAGTTAAGCAGTAAATGACAAGAAACGAGGTTGAAAGCTATAGAGTGGACATGTTGTGTAGAATATGTGGGTGGATTTGGTTGTTTTGAAAGAGGTCACAACTGTGCGAAGGTGGTTGGCATATAATAAACTGCCAAACAATATTATACACAAGAAAAAGCTTGTGGTAGTAGTATATAAGACATATATATTTAGTAGACAAGCTGAGCTGAGCTAGTGGGAACGAACCAAGCCAACACGAACATGCTTTCAGCTTTAAAGTGCGATACCGTGAGTACGCCTTGGGCTTCCGCTGTAAAGAGCCACCGTTTTACAAAGGTCTAGTCGGTGACATCACATTGACCATCTAGTGTTCAGTTCCAGTTATTCTATCTGACTGGATGCTGAATCAAAAAAAGACTAACTTAAATATAAGTAGAGTTTCCTTAGATAAATGTGATCGGTAATATTAAATTGTTTTATTTTATTTAAAAAAAAAAATTGAAATGAGTTAATTGTTGAAACCAATTGATGTCCGAGAGAAAATAACTTCAATAGAAAAGTTGTTTGCATTTAACAGAATTTATTTTTAGAAAAATATTTCACAAAAAAAATCAATTTTACACCAAATAAAATTGCCTTTGAGTGTTCATGAAATACTCGATGCGGTCCACTGCGAAAATAGTTTTTTTTTATTGCCAATAAATGGTAAAGAGAAAAACAAATTTTCGATAAGTTGTTCACTGAAAAATTTGCGGTGCATAAGTGGTTTTAATATTGAGTGAATAATTTTTTATTTATTTAATCTGCTTAGGATAAATATTACTTTACTCTGATGAAAGGTTTTGTTTTGACATTTGTAGAAAAAATTCTTCCAATGTTAGTCGGCAAAGTATCAAATAAAAGTTGAAATAAGTACACGGAGAGAATTTTATATTAACCCTAACAATACTTGTTTTGTAGATTTTACTATCTTCGATGGTAATAAATTTTATAAAAGTTAAAATCACCGAGACCTTTAATTTAAGTACCCACATCAATTTCTCATGTATTTTATATATTTATATATATATTATATATATGTATAAATGAAAAATATATTAAAAATGCATGTGGGTACTCAAATGATAGCTCTTGATGAGTGTAACATCGGGATGAGCTTATATCTTTAAAAACGTCAGTAGTTGAAAAAGTACAGTGCAATTTAACAAAAGTTATTATTTAGTAAAGCAAAATTTTATTTATATATAATTCACAAGTCATGGCAGTCACATAGTGACTGCAAGGTTGCTTGTAATAATAATAATATTAATAATGTGGTGGTGGACATAAACTGAAAATTAATATATTTTAATAAAACATAAACTCTGATGGTAACAATTATCATCAAAGATTGTAGAAATTATAAATTTGATTTTAAAAGTTATCATCGAGATATTTAATCAAATTATCTGAGATAGTTGAAGATACAATTTTATAGTAACATAACAGATGATAAAAATTAATATGTTGGTGATAACTTTAATAATTGATGTCATATTTATGATAATAAAAGGTAGTATTCATTACTATTGAAGTATCTTAGAGCTTTTTACAATATTTCGACCATAAAATTCTCTCCGTGTAGAAAAGAGAGATTACAATAATATAAGTTCAATTTACTATTTTATTTATTTATTGTTGAGTTTTGAATATTTTATTATTATTATTATTATTATTATTATTATTATTATTATTATTATTATTATTATTATTATTATTTAGTTTAAATCAATATTTATTACCGTTGTATTTACACACTATGAATGATAAATAGTAGCGAAACAAATATGAATGACGTAAACAGAGTTGAACGTCATACCATAAAATATGTAACAAGTCTCGCCAGAGTTCACTTCCGTCGACTAAATGTGTGTTGAAAAAATAATAAGCCTGTTTGGATGCACGATAGAATGACAGACTGGAGAAGAAACTGAATTCAAATTTATTTTATTTATAACTTTATTTTATTTAATTAAGGTCGCGAGTGCTCCCGACCATAATAAGAAGACAAAAATATTGTCGATTGTTAATAGAAGTTTGAAGGACTTGCTGTATTTATTCAGCAAACAGTGAACACAACTATGTATACAAGAATACGGTGTTATAGCTACTGCTGTTACAGTTATTGTTGGGAAGCAAAGTAAAAAGGAATAGAAGGAGAGAGTGAGAGATGATGAAGCTGTACCAGCAGACTCATGTCAGAAGAGTTTTGCTGGGTAACAACAGTAAAGTTGGCTCAAGTTAATTTCACTCGTCACAGTTATGCTGCGCTGTATCGGAGATAGAACTACTGTACAGTATTTTATACAATATATAATATAATATATATTCCATGCATAGGAATGTTTATGTATTGTGATGGTATAGAGAGTGAGTGCGAGCGAGATAACGTAGCGATCGCAGTTAATTTTATTATTATTATTATTATTATTATTATTATTATCACTACTATTAATGCCGAAGTGTATTTTACAATTTAATCAATTGATGTTTTCTGTTTTTTGTTAATATATTTTTTTTCTAAATTTTGTTTATTTAATATCACGAATTATTTTTGAAAAAGTTTATTTAGTTTTAAGGAAAAATATATTTGACCGCGATTAAGTATCATTTGAAAATACGCGCAAGTTTTTGAGTTCACCATCACAGCGAGAGGTGGCGAAGAATTTCGCCGCTCGATCGCTTGCAGTAAAGACTGACGAGCTAATATAAGCGAAACTGCGTGGCGATAATTTTTGTTCTTTAAAAGAACAAAAATTCATTTTACCTGAAAGAAAGATTTAATTAAAATCTACGAACAGATTCAAAATATCTGAATAATTATTTAATTAATTATTTTCATTGCAGAATTAATTTTTTTTACTAAGTCCCAGAAATAAAATTAGTATAGGAAATTATTTTGATAAAAATTTATTAATTGACAAATGTTATTTTTTTTTCTAAGTCCCGAACGACTTTTTGTATGGAAATGATTTTGTATGAAATTTTTTGTAATCTAATGAAATGGATGTGCGAATTTGATATTCGATGGTTGCAAAATCTGAAGTTCGACGACGAGCGATAGGTGGCGATAAATTTTCAAAATTTTTCACTCGTAGAGAAAGGTCTAGGAATTAATAAAAGCAATTTTAATTGACGGAAAAGTCAACCAAGTTTCCCAGTGGTTATAATCTTCTGGTAGAAGACCCTTCACCAGGAAGTACCCAAGGAACTCGTACCTTGTCTCCGACCAGGAACCAGGTAAGTGCTGACTTGTTCATTGGGGGAAATTTGGCCACCGGAAAGGGTTGCTTTCCAAGCACCCCGACTGGATTAGGGGCAGGTAGGGCCGTGCGCAACCATCGGTAAAATAGGAATACTACTGTGTAAAGGTAGTAGACAGAGTTTGGCCACCAGGTGGCACTGAAAAACGGAAAAACAAACGGTGTGTGCGGGTTATGTGCGATATAGTAAAGTTTGACATAAAGTTTGTAAATTTTATAACTTAAGTTTCGATATTTGTTGTTTGTTGTCTTAAATAAATAGAGTACTAATTATAATCAGGCTCAAATTTCATTTATAAGTAATATAAGCTATCCCTGAAAAGATCCTGGACTCCGGCGAGATTTTATTCGAGCTAAGGGATATAGATATGTAGGTAAAGCCTATTACTGAATCACAACGGAAAAAAAATCCATAAAAAAAAACCGGAAAAATACCCGTTACAGTATGTATATAGGTAAAAGTGTCTATACATACTATGTATTACATAGTGTATAACACAAGTGTACTATAGTGAGAATGTCAATGTAACACGTGAAGCATATAGTTATAAAAGCTCGTTGAGGGGTTGGAGCTTCGTGTGATGTACCTTAGAAGCCTTAGAAGCCTGCGTACTCAGCTGAATAGCTTGGACTTTATACATACCGGAAGTACGTATGTTAACGTTCAAGTACAATGAGATCAAATATAATATCGTATTCACTAACATGTAAGAGGACGAGGAAAACTCTGTAAGTGATAGAAGACAACAAATGATTCAACACATACAGTGTCGACACCGGATTTAATCTAACGTTATGCAATAAACATATTTTCTGGTTTCTTTGTTTATTGGATTGGATGTAACTGTTCTTATGGAACAATTAAATGTGAAAGTTTTACGGTCAAATATAATGATCTTTACTGCATTTCATGAAACTTGCCTTAGAAATTTTTAGATAATAGTAATAGTGCAAATACATATTATTTGGGTAACTTTTTCAGAAACATTATATGTACGCATCATAAATATTGAATTGGTTTGTAAATAAAAAAAAAATTTTTGATTTACTGTTTTTGTGCGGAAATGAAAAATTTTTTAAAATTTAAGAGTTAAATAACCTGACAATCATGATTTCAATTTGTTGGATATATTAGTTTATTGATGAAAAAACATAAGCTATTGAAAGTTGATTGAAAGAGTTGAATAAGCTCTCGACCTTCAAACAATTTTTGAAAAATTTTTCAGTTTTTTTTTTTGCAATGAATGAATATATTCAACAAAAATTAAATTAAAATGATTTCCATGTATGATACGTATAAAAAACTTTTAACACACGTTTTTGCTAAGAATACGTATAAAATAGATATAATATGTGAATATACATTTTTTATATGTATTCATACACGTTACGCATATATGTTTTTTCCATGAGGACATCTGCTCTACTGCAAAAAAAACGTAACTGATACTTTGAAAATATGTTTTATAAGAATAAAGTTTATAATTTAGGATAAGTAAAAATTTAATTAATACTTTTGCGTAAAAGATATTTCAATGAAAATTTTTTTAGGTAAAAAAATGTCAAATTGTTTACTGGAAATAATAGAAAGTGCAAGAATGCTCAAAAAATGGATCTAAAAATTTCATAGGCAGTATTTTAAAATCAAAAAGCCGCAAATTATTATTTGGTAAGGAAAAAAAATTAAGAAGTGATTTTACGCTGAAACTTATCCGCAATTCAGGGTGTTAGGTGTGTCAAAAATACGTTAATTAATTATAATATGATAATTAGTAATAATACTCTACTTTAAAAAAGGTATTATATTAATTAACGAAAGAGTGATGCAAAGTTTCGGGCGTTTAAAATTTAGCGAGCTTACGTCGTCACAACCGGCTCGTTAACCGCACCATCTGCGAGTAGAACGCATATTATTGAAGTGTACCATAACTACGCAGATGCTTCCCATAATAAGTATAACAAGTATTACTCGCATGTATAGAAGGTATAAATCTATATATATATATATATATATATATATATATATATATATATATATATATATATATATATATATATATATATATATATAGGTTCGTATTTGTAGGCATAGATAAGTACACCGATGGAATAGTGTTCGAACTGCTTATCGGCTTTGGAAATTTGCATAAGTTATCGCGTTAGCGTGACATATTTCGTTGAATGTGTAAAGTTATAATTGATAATTTATAAAGTTATAATCTTAATCAAGATAATAAATGAGGAAAGAAAGTGCCAAAGGAGTTGGACCAAGTTTATAAGGTAAGAACAGAATTTATAATGAGTAATCAGATTGATTGTACCTTCTTTGGGCGCAACGTATCCGTGAACTTCGCAGTAACTTCCAGCGGGTCCAGTCGCTCCGGGAGTGTCCAAAGTAAACAGAGTGTTGACGGAGGACATTGTGATGCCGTCATCTGGTGTTTGAATCAAGCTGGTCGTTTGGGACAGTGATTGATGCTGATTATGCTGTTGCTGTTGCTGATGATGATGGTGGTGACGTGGATGTGTCTGTTGGTGGTGATGCTGCTGTTGCTGCTGCTGCTGCTGTTGTTGTTGATCTGTCAACAGTTCTTCGCGTCGGCACTTTGAGCAACGACGCATCTCCGAACGAACACGCAACAGCCAAACCATACCAAACAGTGCCATAGCAACCTCCAAGACGTACTCACTCGCCGGTTGCTTCATGCTCGTTGAATCACAGTCATTGAGGCTTGCAGTTGTGTCCTCGTGATACATCACCAACCAATCAATCCCTGACGGCTTGTTTTTTTTTTTTCTTAACTATCGATCTTCAGTGATCAATGTTTTTTAGTTTATTTTTTGATGAGATTTTATTTGAGGTCAACTTTTTTATCTGGCAGAGTAATTTATGGGTCTTGGGGTAAAAAAAGTAAATCTGGTATTTTAAGACTGATTTAAAAGCATCAGTCAATGTCAAAGGTGCCTGAGATTCACAGAAATTGGACTTGAGGAATGGAATTAAATGAATTCAGATTTGTCATGAGTAGAATGGATATTAAAGATGCACTTATCGATTAAAATATGTTTTAAATGGTAGTGGTTTAGCTTTTGGTCGTTGACTTGTTATTTTTTATTTATTTTTGGTACATACTGTATTATAAATAATAATATAAGAATGTATAAGGAAGAAAAGTAGGTATAATATAAGCTTGAATGAATTACGTCTTGAGAAAAGTTTCAATTCATTTGAACACTTGGCTTTCGTTTAAATTTTAGGCTGGATTGTTCCATTTGCGTGCACTTTAGTTGAATGCGAATGGAAATGATGGTATTCACTTGGAATCGCGAAGCTTTCATGATTTGGAAAGGGAGGAATGAGGAGGAATATAAAAAGGGAAAATACTCAAGACGTTGGAATTGAGAGTAGTAGTTATAGTTCTAGTTGTAGTAATACTCGGGAAAGATAGATCAAACTCTCAAGGAATAAAAGTGATGAGATTTCTAACAGTTCGACATCACTAGAGCAGTGCGAATTATTTTGTAGTTCAAGTTGTTCATACTCTTATCCACCTTTTTATCTGCTTTATTTTAAAAGTCTGGCAAACTAAAAAAACACAGCTTTACATTTTTCAAGATTATTCACTGTTTTTCATTCTCTTATTTGCTTTTTGCTTTCACAAGCTAAAGAGTAATCACTTTAGCTGGTTTATTTTCCGGATTACCTGAAAAATATTACCTTCGTTGTATTACCCAAATACTTTCCAGCTTTACTAAAGCCACACTGTAATCTTGCATTATATAATTTTCGTTGCTTTTATTTTGAAATCAAAAAAAAACTTTCATTCTTCTTTTCAAGTTACTAACTCCAAACTTGAAATCCACTGGAATATTAAGTTTGAAATCGCGTTGTGGCATTAGCGAAGCGTCAAGTTTATAAATAAAATACATATCAACAGATTAAACGTTCCGATATGGCTTTTCGATTGAGTTAAACTTAACCGAAACGAGTTACTCTTAATTTACTAAAACTGATAACAAGTACGCAACTGCAATCAGAGATTATAATCATGTATGATAAACTAACTGATATATACATACATATACACAAAATTTACACCGATACTTATATAGATGTACCTATAGGTGTCTTTGCTTTGAAACTGATGCACGTAACCGAAATTGGACCGCAACGTTATCATCGGGAATGTAGGAAAACGTGTAGGAAGAACTTTGGACGTGTGCAAGTCCAGTCGTGAGTTCACTTCCCAACGGGTTTATATTCCTTCCTCGACGAGTACTATTCTCTTATTCTATTATTGCTACTGTTCGACTTCTACATATACTAGATTACTGTTACCGTTACTATTACTATATGTCTACCGGTGCAAAATCGATAGTATCGACTTCGGAAAAATATTTTCTCTCACACGGCAAAATCACCGTGTAGCGTCACACCAATTGAAGGAAGCCAACCGATGAAGTAGCCTTAAGAAAACTTTGCTCTTTCTTTCTTATTTCTCAGTTTCAATCAATAAAATGATATTACACTCAACTGTGTAAGTAAATGCCAATATAAAAATTATCCTCTGCTGATTGATTTCAAATAATGTTAGCTTTGATTCTAGCTAGTTCTCTTGTTTTAATAATAGAGGAAAAAATGGTGAGACCCAATATGCATATATTGAGAAGTAGAACTCATTTCTAAAGAGAAAAATCAGTTGAATAAATAAAAAATTAAGTAAAGACGATCAAAAAGAGTTGAAAGGCTTTTGAAGTTGGAGCAGCTTGAATTCTTAGCTGAAAAGTTAATTATAATTATTAAAAAAATAAAGAAAGTTCATTCAAAGGAACTTTTTAATTAATTTTTCAGAAATCAATTTTTGATTGACTAATATTAAAATTGATATATAGTGGTTACTTCGAACTTTATTAATAAATTTTTTTTTATCTTCTATAGACGATCTCCGAGAGGTTTTATAAAAAAAAGTGAGCACGATCACAATTTTTATTGGATTCATTAATTTTTGAAAATTTTGTGGAAGTTTAAGATCGATCGATTCAGCAGTTTTCAGAAAATCTCACTCATTAACTTTGAAAACATAGTTTCAAAAAAAAATGTATAATATTTTAATAGAATAAAAATGAAGTAAAAATATTCAAGTTTTGAATAATTTTAAATGTTTATAATTCTTTGAAATGACAAAATTTTTTTGGACTCCGAGCGACTATATAAAATTCACTATGAATCCTCTAACAATGTCGAAAGATACACAACGAAAAATAAACAACAAAATGTTCAAATACTAATAAACAGACAAGCAGACACTCACACATAAACACTAATAGAAATATGCCGGACTGTAGAAATAACATGAAACTGACAGAGTAGTGAACTAAAAGGCTATAAGTTAGTAGGGTTATTGAAAGAGAATATTTAAATGTAGCTTTTGATATGTATATAGTCGCTCACGGCTATTGATCCTTGATGTTTGTAGATTCAAATTTGCTGACTGGCTCTCCGGTAGCAATTTAGAGCCAGCATATTTGCTGGGATGCAATAAAATAAATACCTAGACACGGGACCAAGATATAACCCAAGATTTGATCTCTATTTCTATAGTGCACCATTGAGTGATTCCCTGAACCGTCCCAAATTGTTTGCAATCGCGCGGTTGTTCAAATCTCCTGATCATAATTTTGTGTGACTACAAGTGGATGTAAATTGAATTGAAAGCTATGACCTAGATGATCTAGGTACAGTAGGAGCCACTTTCTCTATAGACTCCTGTTCCTGTTTTCAGTCCCTCATTCCAGCATCGCCACTACCACCGAGCAAGGTATGCTGCTATCAGCATCACTGGTGTATAAATTGAATTTTCGAGATATTACGACAGTACCGTATGCTACCATATATCAGGTTTGCCCTCGATTGCACTATTTACTGTAGTATACAAAAACTCAGCTGTTCTTTACATCAGTTCAACTGAGTACTCCCTTTGTACAATTTATTGTCTCCAAAAAATCCTCCTCTGTAAATATCAACCGAGATTTACAGCAATATCAGTAACCCGAACTAGTATCTCGTATTTTAAATTAATAGCCACGCCTGTACACTTTTAAAAGCGTATACACATTATTTTTAAGTAGACAACTTCAATTCGGTTAAAAAATAAATTACTATTCCATGCTTTGTTCTCGTCTGAAGATTAAAAAATTGATTGTCATTGTTAAACCTCTTTATAATGTAGAGAGTGAGTTAAAAATTGAAATTTTAAAAAATTTTTTGACAAAACCTTCGTTTGACCCTCGAGTGTCATAATAGAAAGTTAATCTGCTGAAAAAACAGTTTTAACTTCAAGTATCAATCTTCCATTGATGGTAACTATGTATACAGGTAACCTAACTTTACTTAACAAGATTCTGCAAGATTGTATTTACAAATTTAATGGAACATTGAATGTACTCAGCGTCCAGCAAGGATCGATAGAATAATCTTGTGGATAATTGCTTCGACAAAGTTAGTTTTATCGAAGAAAATAATAAACCCTGATTTAATTTGTTCGAATCAATTATTATTTACATAGAAATATTTTTCTACTTCTTAATCCGAATGCAAACATTTTTGATGTTGAGTACCGACATTGTCAATGACAAAACGTGCTTCAATGCGTTTTACAAATGCAAAGTGAGTAAATAAGGAGGTTTAACTTGTCACAGTGTAACTTGTATTGCATACAACTTTTCGTAGACTGTCAGTTTATAATTCAAAGCGAATCATGATGTTGTTTTATCATAGTGCAGCGGATGTTGGTGCTATTGTTGAATGTTGTTTCTGTTTAAAACGAATGAGTTGATGTAACTGCGAGCGACACCGGAAGATTTGTACGAATGACAAGTGTATTACTAATGTCAGCTTTGTGTTATTGTCGTATTAAACTTTTCATAACATTCAACTGAACTTTCAACTTCTTGATCAAATAATCTTTATGTTAAATAATATTTTGCTAATTTATTCATTCACCTACTCTTGGTTTTCATTCACAAAAGCTATTATCCCTTTTTTCCTGTCCAGCATTTCCTTACAAATTTAATCAATAATGATTATTCTCAAAAACTCGAAGCGGTTGAACTTGTGAAAATAGACTTGGAGAACTAACTTTTCAAATTTTATCAACCTGACCTTGGAAGATAACTTTTATTGATTTAAACTTTGAGAATTTAAATGTTAGAAACTTTCACCATTAATATTTGATTTCAATGAAAGTTTTTAGTTTTGAATACAAAGATTTCTCCAAGCAATTTTCGCTGCTCAATTTTCGTTTATTTAATCCAACAAATTAACAATACCATCTCCCCTAACTTCTTGAAGCAATAAACTAAACAATTTGCCAGTACATAAAGCTCAACTTTTAAAGTACAAGTTAATTGAAGTTCAAATTACTCGAGTAAAGATTGCTAATATAGAATAAAAAATGATTGGATTTATTAATACGTTATAAAAAGAACAAAATGGCGTTATCGATTGGAAGGTACTTAAAAAACATAGGTGTAACTAATGAAGTTAATTTTTCAATAAAATCTATCAGTGTCTGGAGTAATCCCCAGGGTTTTCACCAGTCTCTCGGGTAGAATTTATCTCTTTATCACTTCTATATTCACAGCACTCAATGTAGGTATATACAGAGGATGAGAATATAGCCGGGCAGATAGATCTCTGATGGGATCAAATGCCTTCATAGTAAGTAGGATAGCTTGTATAATTCTCGAGAGATGATAATAATCCTCCATATCCAGTGGAATTCAGAATTCACTGACGAAACTTTTGCTCTAGTAAATGATAAAACGCTTACAATCCTGAAAATTTCAATGTAAAATATAAATTGCGCTCCCAATTATGTGGTTAATAATAATTTAATGCCAGGAGCTTACTTGTGAGCTGTTAATGACTGTAATATCGCCACCCTCGCCCAGAATAACCGTAAAGGGAGTAAACTGTACATTATATTCGGTTTCATGATTCCACTGGATTAATTAGCTCTAATAATGCACTGTACTTAAGAGCGGAGAGCAGAGAGCGGTTACCAAATAAAATGCGGAAACTTTAGTTTTTATCTTTTGAGGACTCATTACTTTCAGCAGTTTGACGAGAGCCCTAGAAAAATTTAGCCCCTGCACACCAATCACAGGAAAACTGTACAGTTTACAGTGTACAAATCTGTGCAAGAAACCTAATCTACTCGGGGGATTTAAACTCGATGGCTCTTGGACCAAAGCTCTGAACACCCACATAAACTTTTCCGTTGGCAAACAGAGGGATAGCAGAGAATGAAAATAAATAAAAAAAAAATGTTCGTGGAGAAAGAAGTAAAAGTTTGAGAAGTGGCTCAGTCTCCCAGGAATAAAACCAACGAACGCATTCGCGTCAACGATCGGACCAACTTTATACCTCCTTACCACCATTCTTCATTGTCCTAGCTTCCAGTTTCGACCCCGACTTTTGTTCGTGGTCTCTAACTTACTCTTGCACACCTCTCGAGATGTCAAGGAGATAAGAACCGTTTGCTACTTTTCGATAACCAATCTTCCTTTTTTTAGTGTTCAGTATAGTTGAATATAACTTTAAATACATTCGTGAATATAAATCTATCTGAAATTAATTGTTTGTGTTTATAGTGCTGCTTATGAAAAGTTTTAGCAGAGCAAAACATCGATAAAGTTAGTAGTAAGCCCGCGTTATATATCTTGTAGTTTATCGTGTAAATGTTTATACTTAGAATGTTTCACGATAAACTTTTCACCATAAGTTTTTTTTTTTTTTCATTGAATTTCTTGATCGTACATTTTTGAATGTGGATAGAACTAATAAAGAAAAAAGTTTAGTGAATACAAATATACGCGCATTTTATAGTTGAAGAAATGAAAAATTTATTGACATGTTTTTTGTAGGAAACGTTTTAGTTATACAAGTTATTAATTGAAAAAAAAAAAAAAAAAAAAATTTCTTATAGAAGTATTGACAGTATATCAGTAATATAAATTTTAAAAAATTATAAAATTGAAGTTCCTTCATGATTCTTCGAAATGTTTTTTTTCTCCAAAAAACGGATTTTTTAACTCAAGAAACGCAATTTCCAAATATAATTATGATCATATCACACCACTGTTTTATCTTTTGGAACTTTCACTTTGTTCATGGTCTTTTTTGTTTAATATACTAGTTTTTTAATAACTTTGAAAAAAAAAATGTAATCAAGACTTATCAAATTTATTTAGATTATTTCGTACTTAAAGAAGTCAATTGATTTCCACTTTTAATGACCGATGCATTTTGATAATTTAAAAAGTATATAAAAATTAAAAATTTCTAATACATTCTCGGTATGTTTACATTTTTTTTTATTTTCCAAAAATGAAAAAATGTGTGAAACTGATAAAGTAATACGTGATTCAAAAATTAATAAATTGTTCAAATATTTAAATATCATCAGAATACAACGTTGATTTTTAATGTTGAATAAAACTCAACTATTTGAAGTAGATGTTGATATAAAATGAGAATATAAAATAATATATAAATTTATATTTTATCTATCATTGCTATGGTGATATTTCGACACGTAAAATCGAGGTAAGTCGAACATGAAAATTATTATGTCACAGGTGAAAAATCTTAAGCTTAATTTGAGCAGTAAAAAAGTAGTCGAGTTGGCGATTTGAAATTGGCGTATTGAATCAAAGTCGATTTGACGGGAGCTCCGACTCAGAGTTAAATTTACTTCTATGATAAAAATAAAAAAATGATAAGATTGAACAGACGCGACGAACGTAAAATGACATTGGTTTGGCAGACAAGAAGATGAAAAACGTTAAAAAAATAAACGAAAAAATAGCGAAGTGAAGCTCCGGTAACAATTTCCGTTGACGTACAAGTCCCTTCGTTAGTCAGTCGAGACGTTTAGTTGAAGAAAAGTACCCACTCATAGTATATATAAAAGATACACACTATTTCGCTAACACTTTACAGCACAGTTCGTTAGACAATACGATTTTGTCACGTGTCCAATTCGCTCCAAATTGATAAATTTCAAGCATCTCAAAACTACACAGACGACTTATCCTTAAAGCTTTTAGGTGCCGACGAATCTTCAAGATTGCGGTTCAGAAAATTGAATCGCTACGATAACGACTACCCAACAACCCCTTCTTGCTAAAATTCTATTATTTTATTTTAATATCCGTCTGCTTAAATGGATTTTTTATTTTCACAAAATCGAAAAAGTACTTTCCATTTTAATGAAAAAATTTATTGATTGAACCTTAAAAATTTTTATTTATTTCAATTACTTGAACACATAAAAGCATTTTTAAATTGTGATAAATTATTTTTGGTCAATTTGTAAAAAATAAACTGAAAAAAAATAAGTTGAAGTTAAAAAAGAACAATTATTATAAGCGTAAATCAAAAAAACATTAATCTTGAAAATCGATATCATTATAGAGTTAAAGTGCCATAACATTCAATAATACTCGATAAACTTTGGAAGTTTGTTAATAAGTAACATTAAAAGTTGACACTTGCACGTCCGAGAGCGACTTTTAACCAGAGATTCGTTTCCTGAAAAATCTTGAGAGTAGCTGCTGACCCAGCATTGTTACAAAACTCGGAGATTTCATCTAGGATTTATTGTCTAACTTTAACAATATTTTTCAGCTTAAAGTCATCACTGCAAAAAGTATTAAATAAGATATACTATTTCGTCAATAAAAACTGTTTTAAGAAATAAAAAATAAAAAGGTTGATGAAAAAAATAAGCGGGCCGATAAAGAAATATTGATCGTAAATAATTTTCATGTCAGCTTAAACTTCAGATGAATATATATACGTCCTATAAAAAGTTTTTTCATCTGTGAGACGTGCCGTTAAAACATTGATGTGTGGAGAGTCGAATATCAAAGAGTGCAAAAGTATACGAGGAAAAAAATACTAAGAAGTTTTTTTTTTCGTCATATTACATGTGTTCATGCTCGTGATTCTCGTGTTCAATATGATCTTGTTAGGCAATGTAAGGTGAAAAAATTGAAGTGGAGTAATTGTGAAAAAATTTTCACACAAAATTTAATTAATAAATAAGTTTTATCAAAACTTTTCCCGATCAAATAACAAGCTTTTCTTTAATATTTTTCATTTTCTTTTTAGCCGAATGCTTTCTCACAAAGTGCTTTGAATCCGTCATCAGAAATTCTTCGGCGATCGATAACCACTCTCAAGATTTTTCATAAACTTTTCAACTAAAATATTCACTCGATCTTAATTAGTTCTTTAAGGATATTTTCAGTTCTTATAATTAATAAGTTATTCCATAAAATAAAAAAATAATAAAACTACTTCATAAATTCTCATCTTCAGACATTCAACAGCTATTATCGGCATTAAGAATTACTCTGTTCAATGCAATGGAATATTTAACTGATTATAATGGAAAAATACTAATAGCTTTGAAGTAACTAAGTGCTTATAGCTGAAGAGCTTTACGTACTTTTATTTCTATCCTTCACCGCCATTATTATAGTTATTATTAAAGTAAAAAGTTTGATAATGAGCTACAATTTTATTAATTTTAGCCGAATATACAATATGATATGCTTGAATTTTAAGAAAAACTGCACAGCATGTGTTTTCATCTTTTCAACTATTAATTAAAACTCTTTTTAGTGCTGAAACCTTTAAACATTTATATCCGGATTGTTATGATGGTACTCGAGATTTTTAATTCAAATACTTGAATATAAGCATTCAGGTAGAAGTAAATTCCCAATGAATAAATTTTATGCTAAGATTTATGAAGGAAATCTCAGCTTTTGATATTCGAGGCAATTAAATTTTTTTTTTTTGCAATTTTATCAATAAAAAACGAGTTTTTATTACAAGGATCTTATTTTATTATTTATTTAATGATTTCACTTTTTTCACGAGTTCGTTCGCTAAGGTAGCAAATTATGTTTTCAAATAATTTTCATCTATGTACCAAAGTAGGTACATACCTCGATTAACTCATTTTTAAAAATTGATTAAAAACTGATTGTTTTTTAGTCCAATCATAAACACCAAATTAGTATCCGGTCATAAACGAAAAAAATTGTTACTCTAACAGAAAAATAGCTATTTTCGATACGTATGCGTAAAGATAGGCATTTTGGTAAGCTTGAAATGACGTCACGAGGCTGAGATTATAGGCGCATTACCCTTCCTAACTATAACTCGAAAATTTAAGTTTTGTGGTTGTTATTACAAAAAATCTATTTCAGATGTTAATTTTCCATTTTTGTTGTTAAAAGTAAACTGCAATTTATTTGAAAATAAAGAAAATTTTTTTAACGTCATTAAATTGTTTTATTTTTATGAATGAATTTTTGAATTTTCGGGAAAAAAACTCCTGACACCATATCGAGGGTACTTTGACGTAACTTTACTTCTCAAATTTCATATTTTAAAAAAATAATAATCTAAACATTATAACAAATAATTTTAAAATAATCGTCTTTGTTATCAAAATCTGATTATTCTACGAAATATTTCAATAAAATTTTACCCCTAAAATCGATTCAAGTTTTTTTTTAGTAATCGCGAAGGCACCAAAAATAAATAAAATCGAGTTTCGAGGCTGTGTCAGAGTATTCTCGGAAAGCAATCGTTTTTCCGAGTCAAAGATTTCATTATTTAATTAAAATTAATTATAGGAGATGTTTTAATTTGATTGAGTTTTTTCATTGCGATTTACTGCACTAACGAAATTTAATTAATTTTTATATTGTCGTAGTTCGAATTTAAACCAATTTCGACGTATTGGAGTTTACAAATAGATTAACAAATTCAAGTACAGTTCAATTACTGTAAAAGCAGATGAATTATTTAAATCCTAGTATTTTTTATATTTCGAAACTGAAACAATGCCCAATTTTCAAATATATTCATGAAGTTAATGATTTATCTCCAGTAAACAACCAACCAATTAAGGTAATTAATCAATTTAAAAATAAAATTCGAGCACAAACTTTGATTTCGATTACACCGGAACAAATTAACAAAATTTCGCTTAGTTATGATTTATGATACATCACTACTAAGACTGATGATGGCTATGTATTTTGGGAAGTTGGTGTACTCTTCATCACGGGAGGAAGTAATTAGCAGCTGCAAGCATTTCCTTTCCGCTTCGATGATACTCTGTATCATGGAGTTTGAGTTCTAGGGTAAATATTGAAAATGTTTCCTATTTGTAAGACTAATTGCCACTATCAAACGTCGTAACACGAATTTGCTTCGTCAAGCGATAAAAATTTAATTAAATTATTTCCGATAAAAACTATTTCCGAATTTCACACACAGGAATAGTTAAATATTCAACAGATCAATTTACTTTTACTTTGACAGAAAAAAAAAAAAAAGACATCATTCTCAATTATTGAAAAATTTCTAAACTGTAAACTGGTGATCAATAAATTCCGTTATTTAAAAGTTGCTTTGTAACTCAATCGAAAAATAAGCAGATAATTGGTAGAAAAAATTAACTTTTTAGTTATGCAATTTAATCATTTCCTCCGTTATCGCTATCGCTGTTGCCTCGTGGAAAGTTAATGCCGCTAAAATGGTGTAATATGACCGACTTACTCAATACAAGCTCAAGTGTCTTTCCAGAGCAGAGGATCGACGAGGTCGCGGGAAAACATTGGAAGTCACTCCCAAGGAATTAACTCTAGACACTGGAGTGAAAAATTTCCTATTAATATTATTTTACTCGGTAATAACGTTTACTTTATATAAACTTTATACTTCTTTTTACTATCCTATTTCTCCACCCACTTATACTGAAAGTTTCTTATACTTACGGGAAAAACTAGACGGTAATAATTTTCAACGACGTTTTTTTTTGTTCAACCATTTTTTCTTATCGGCGTCTAAAAGAAAATTGGTAGCTGTTGGTTTCGAATTTTAGATCAACTTCAATAAAAACTTTTTTCTCTTTTGTTGATTCTTTTAATAATAAAAATAAGTCAATTACAGTTTTTTATGTAAGTATTTCAACTCTAAGAATACCAACTATTGAGTGAAAAAAAATCAGACTGAAAATGAATAAGACATTATAATGAATCGAGGAATTCAACTAAATGCCAGCTCAAACTAAAGACAATAACTTTGAATCAATTGTTAAGTTATTGATTTTACAACTCGTGATTGAAAGTTTAAGTTTGACTTAGATTGTTTGTATCAGTTTCTTTATAAATTTCAAATAATCAATTATTGTAATCGAATAATAAAAAAAAAAGCTATTGTTTTTGTTAAGCTCTTAACTAAATTTTTGTTACACTTGTTTTCATGTTTTTCGTTTTAGAACATTTTAATTGCATCGTTAATGAGAATTTTTTTCCATTAAAATTATCTTCTTTTAAAAAGAAGTCACAATTTTTTAATCTTAACAAAGTCACCGCACGACCAAAGTAATTTAAATAACGTTCCATGGCAAATGTTACTAAAATTAAACATTACTCCAGTAAATATAATCGTGTATAAGTTGATGTAATTGCAAAATCATCAAATAGTGAAAGGTCATTAAACCAATTTAG
The DNA here is from genome assembly GCF_013202065.1 of Cotesia typhae. Classification (NCBI taxonomy): domain Eukaryota; kingdom Metazoa; phylum Arthropoda; class Insecta; order Hymenoptera; family Braconidae; genus Cotesia; species Cotesia typhae. The sequence continues at coordinate 5,372,554 of NW_027423757.1, read as the reverse complement.
AGCAAGCACAAATCTTAATAACTTGGATCTACCAACATTCGAATTTACAATAATTATTGTGTTTAAAATTGATATTATGGGTGTACATACGGTTAATAGTTTATAAACATCATTAAGCTTAATAAACGTAATATAAACGGAAAAAAAGTTTGCTATGGATTGATCGATGCATGAGTTGTTCCATATACTTCATCATACTTTGACATAATAAACTATTTGTTTAAATTTGTTTAAACACAATACTCGTAAATACACTGACGGGATTGTATATTTAACTAAACTTCAATGAAAACCATTTGTTCTGAATATGAACATTTGTACATGTGAGTGTGTAGTTATCAATATAATGTTGAAAGTTCTATTTAAACGGTTCACAACCAGATATCAAGTTTAATTTATCATTATCACGTAAATATGAGACTCGACAATAGACAGGTATTCCACAATCACGATGACCTATACGTTATAAGCAATATTATACTTTATCATACGTTATTTCAAAATACATTAATCGATTATATTTCCCTATTTTCCTATTATCTATTCTAAAAATAAAAATAACAATAATAATAAATCACTAAATGAATTTAAATTATGTATTAAATGTAAATGCATAATTAACAGTAATCAACTGAATCTGATTAACGATGTAATTTAAAATTTTGATGAGACAACATTAGTTGATCGATTCATTTAATTTCAAAGTCTAAAAGCGTCAAGAGTGAGTAACTTTTTTTCAGTAATCAATCCAGATGTTTTTGTTACACTTTGTACATCGCTGTATTGTCTTGGGGGATTGATGTAGGTAAACTGGGAGCCCGAAGAGAGTTTACGAAATTGCGAAAGAAGTTTCCTCGAGGCGAAATTGGTTAATGTAAGTTTCAGTCTCTTGACACAGCTTCGAGCTATGATTGTGCACTACTATAACTAAGCTAACTCCGAATAAAAGTACAAGAGCTAATTTAAGATGAAGCCACTGTTGTGTATTTTGTTACCGTCTAACTTTTTTTTTTTTTAATTAAGAATTGTAATCCAATACCCACAATGTTTAGTTTATCAACTATTAACTTATAATTAATTGAAAACTGTCCGAGCTTTCGACTTTGTGAAAATCTGTCGATAGTAAATAACGTTGTTTTAAATAATTCGGGAAATTTGATTATTATAATTCATTTATGTACTTTTATTCTGTTATCAAACTGTGCATTGAAGGAATTATCCATGTTCGTTTTTACTGAAATTCATTGAAGTCGTAAAAACAAAGGACAAATAAAAAGAAATTAGGATTTAGTTATAAAAAGTTAAGTACTTTTATAACTTTCATTTCAAAGTAATATAACTTAATTAGTATAATATTAACGTCATGTCAGATCAACAGTGCAGATAATTCAGTTATTTCAAAATTAGATTTGCAATTTAGCAGCGTGTTTATGAGATTTACTTTGCTTAATGAAGATAAATTAGCTTTGCTATTTGTAAGGATCACAATGAATCCATAAAATATTTTCACTGTACCATTTTCAAAAGATTCATTCAGCCAATTAAAAAAAAAATTTTTTATTGTTTTTCATTAATAAACTTATAAAATACGTTGATAAAAAGCTTGAGTAATCAATACAGTAATGGAGAAAAAAAGAACTAGACGTTGCTCTCAATTTCGAAGCAATGATACTGTAATTACAGGTACACTGATAAAATTCTTAATGGCTCGTACTTAACTGGGCTGCTGACAGTCAAGTGTTTGAATTTTGAATAAATTTGCAGTAACCTCAGCAAATAAAATAGAAGTTCATAAAAAGAATATCGTTCCACAGATAATGTAAATTAGAATTCGAGACATTTTAAACTGCAAATGCTTACTTGCTTTTATTGAAACAATTTTCCTTGTACGAAAACACTCTTAGTATTCTATTTAAGGAGTTTCGGATGATAATTAAAATAGTTATCCGTGAAGAAAATTTTTATGGCCATATATGACCCAATATGAAAACAGGCTATGTCAGGTCATATCAAGATATTTGCACAGAGAGAAAAATTCTTGACACAAAAAAATCATTCCGAATACCTTCACCGCCTTGATTGAAGTGGAAAAATAATCAAACTGAAAGTTTTTCTTGATTTAAATAAATTTTATTTGATTCAAGAATTTGTTCTCTTGATTCTAGACAATGTATACGTCCTGCATTAGCTTGATAAGACTGAATATGCTCATATATAATTTTTCGACTAAAATAGTGTTAAAAAACTTTGACAGAGGGCGCATGATCGCTCAATTTTCTATTTATAAGAGAGTTAAGTTTGAGACATTAAGTCATAAAATACAAATTATACTTTTGACTCTCCGAAAAAGCTTATCTGACTTTGGTTTTCAATTTAATCAACCGATAAATTAATTCTTGTTTAGTACGATGTGTCCCTTGAAGAACACATATCTAGAAAAAAAACAATAATATTTTTATTCCTAAATACAGCCTGGTATGGCCTTATTAGAAAATTTTTTCACGAGTAAAACAGCACGTTTCGGCTCAATTAGAACGAGGTGATCAAACGAAATCTGGTACAGTCAGCATCAGCAGTACACAGGAGAGAAAGGTAAATCTAACCAAAAGGGAAGTAGAAAATCAGTGGTATCCTGTTTTTGATCAAATCATGAACAATAATAACACGTACATTAATGCTTCGTTGGACATAAATCATTCAGACAGTATACAGTGTGCAAAATACATTCTATATTTTGCATAGCAGCGCTATACAGTACTAAACTCTCTATTGAGTAGTAAAAGCAAGACCATTAATCTGCTAGTAAAACATTATTACACAGGCATCGTATTGTCACTGACAAAGACTGGATATTTCGACGAATGAGTAAATTCGATTCAATTTACAAACTACGTGTGTAATGTGTGAAGGTGTATGTAATGTTGGAACAAATCCAAACGCACGAATAGATTGAGAACTATCATGTGTGATACTCGAGAGAGATTCGATTACGTTAAAACCGTCGGATTTTACTCATGGGACTATGACTGGTCTTGTTATTGTTATGTAACAATCCTATTAACTGCCAATGTAGAGCATACTTTTCGTAACAGTAACACGCTTTTTAATTAATCAGCATTAATCAGTTGAAGGTCTAGTGTTTTTATTAGTGTGTGATTTTGATAATGAAAATTTTAATTGCGTACTCGATAAATCGGTGGCGATGAATTTTAATGAACTGTTGATTTCGATTACCGGATTTTCCCGATATAATACATACATATAGAAACGTATGGAATATACATGCATGTGCAAGAGCCTGGAATGCAGAAAATATATACGGGAAAAGATAAAAAAGTAAATAAATAAAATTAACTTGGTATAGATGGATGGTATGGAAAATAATGGACATCGGTTGTCGATAATACTGAAAAACATCAACACTCGATTCTTTAAATTGAAGAACGATGACATAAATCCATTTCCGTTGTACATTATATTTCTGTCATGTCGAGGATTTTTAAAATCACTTTTCGCTCGTTGTTTTTTGTTTTTCAATTACAAGTCCAGTTCCATTAATTGATTTTATATCTTGATCAAATTCAATACATGTAATTGGTGTGCGTAATAGTTTTTCACTCTACGGCTAAATCAAATTGTTTTTACTCCTGTATCTGTATGTATTTAATTGAAAATAAATTTCGGTTTTTTGGGGTGACAATGTGCTGAGTTGAATTTTAATCGCTTTCCACAGAATGAAGACGGAGGTTTTTAGTTAAACATTACATGGAATTACAGGCATTGAGTACCTTTTTATTGTTTCAGTGCACAGTTAATATTTAATTGAGTGTTTAGTATAATTAATAGTACTTTACATTGGCAGCTTCGAAATTAACCATTCGCTGTTATTTCAGTTTGCCATTTGTTATCTTTAGTTATTTATAATTAATTTTTTAACGAATGAATTTGTTCAAGAAAAGCATGTTAAAAATTACAAAGATCCTCGGGTAATAGTCATTATTGGAAAATATTTTCAATATGTACACATGAAACATGGCCATTATTGCTACAAATAGAAACGAAATTAAACATTTGAAGTATAATACTTAGTCTGACAAAAAATAGTCCAAGCAATATGAATTTTACTCAAATCGAGGTAAATTTTTCGGTCTATGAATCATTTTATTTTAAAAAATCGATTATTTTGGAACAAGCAAAAAAATTTTGATTTTTTGTTCATGATTTTTAAAACTTCTATAAGTGTAATTTTTTTTACTTTTTCATTTTTTTATAATAATTTATGAAGAAAATCTTAAGAATTGTTAGATGTCTTTTGATTAAAGTTTAATGAGATTTAATTTCATAACAACTAAATTTTGAGATATCTATCATCACTTTTTCTCATCATAGCTTTATGTAAACGAACTGTCACCGAAAAATCCGAGGAAATGTATAAGCATTAAGAAATAGGACATTTAAGAAAAATAGTAGGTTATCCATTAAATCACAAGTTTAAAAATGTAAGGCATAGAATAAATTTGGCACACGATTACTTGGCTCAGGACAATCACTTTATCGGTAATATCCGGTAGCTTCTATTTTTAACGATTTTGTTTCTCGAGTGCACCAGATAATGTATATATATGTGTTTATATGTGTTACTTATGTATTTAGATGTATGGCTCTAAATGTGTGTAGAGTAAATATTTCAGGGGAATCAGTGAGCGTGAGTGAGTGGTATCTTAACCGGAAGCAAGTCGTTGCTCAGGACACCACGCGAGACACACATCCGCTACGCCAAGAGTTTACTTTTCATCCTTATCCCATATAACCAAAACTATCTTGGCGTATATCCATTATCCTCAGATCTCGGAAATGTGAAGATTTTTATTCCACATCTTACAGTTTATCTCACTTGACATCCATTTAATAGTCAAGAATTTCCGTCGCTACCCTCACCCAAGGAATAGCAATAACGATAGGAATAGCAATGATAATAAAAATAAGATTATGAAAATTTTCACTAAATTGTTAAAGTAAAAAAAAAAAAAGAATATTGAAAGACTTATTCTTATTATATTACGCCGGAGGTGAAATTCCCTAAGAATTTACTTAACCACAAAAAGTTAAAAACCATCAGTGAAAATAGAGTCAAAGTAAGAAAAGAATCTTCTCTTGCTCCAAAGATTTTCACTTTTCCAGATAGTTCAGGCTAAATGCCAACTGAATTTTATTCCAACATTTCTCTTCTGTTTTGTTCAGAACACACATTTTTTTGTTTTTCTTCAAATTACAAATGAAGAATAATAGCAGTTAGGTATAAACTTTTGGCTACTTCCGCTTTTCTCAACATCTACTTAGTTAAATTAAAATGAAATAATATAAATTATTAAGTGCAGCATAGAATAAGCGATAAATAAAGTAACTTGTAATACAACTAGTTAATATATACATATAATCCATAAGCCGCAAAGTATACAAGTTTATTTTGTTAACAGACTTTAGGATTTAACTTCTTAGTATAACTTCAGTATTAACCCTCGAGGATTTACGGAATATGAAGGGTTACCAATTGCTTTGGGATTAACGAGTGAACGATATGTATGGATACAAGTTGCCCAATCACATAATGATGTTTCATATTTCCTAAACCTACTATAATCCACATTCACATTCACCATCAGCTCACTCTATCCTGAAATTATATTCCAAACATACTGTACTCTGTCAGTGTTTTAGACATTCAAATACTAGGTCATATCATCCATCGTCCAGTACTCTATATCGCTAATCATCTGAATTTCACCTTTCATTATGGCTACATAGAATTCTCGAAATTACTCACACGGTTATTACATAACTTTGAGATCGAGTCTATCTAGCGAAAGAGTCTATCTAGCATGCGATAAAAACTCACACGTTTGATTCGAGTTCACGTGCGTTTTTAAATTAAGATGGTTATAAGTCGAAGTGGCGCTCCATTGATTTTTAAGCAGAAAAATCTAATTTTATTTTATTTCATAACAAACACCGAACCCAATAGCAGATCCATCTACAGGATTCCCTAAATTATAATTTTCTTCTACAGAACTAAATAACGAAAAGTATAATTTTTTTTTTTAAGTATCCTCCTTCAACCCAAAGAAAAAAATTCTCAAAACCAAAAGAGCATAAATAAAAAAAAATTGTTTTTCATTTATTTATTGGAACATTTTTTATGAATCTTTGGAAATTTTGACCTTTGGTTAACAATTAAAAAATTTACGAATTTTTCAATATTTCTAAATTTTTTATAGCTAAGAAAAAGTGGAGCTTCACTTTGACATGATTAAAATTTATTTAATTATAAAAATTTCCCACAAAAATTAAGTCTTAATAACTCAAAGTTAAAAACTACCCACTAGCTTTGATGCATAACATTTCCAAGTTATATAATGGTGAATATTTATTAATTAACATGAAGTACGAATCAAAAATCAAAGAGTTCACCTATTAAATTTCTCTTTATAAAACCTGATGATACAAATTTAAAATTTATATCACTAAAATTTATCCATCTCTGATATTACATCTCTCATGCAATTTTCACATTTTACTTGTTTTTCTTTAATTTAAAATTTTTTCCAGCTCTGACACACAAAGTTTTTAACTTTGATGAATCGTAGAGAACTTCCCGAGGTTCACACAAGCTCAATACTCAATACTTCATATTGCACGAAGGTGTGTATACATTTATATACGTAGAACCACGATTTTCCCTCAGGAGTAATAGCAAGTGAATGAGAAACTGTCTCTTGGTGTACTATATCATCATCCAGTAGCGATTGGATGGGAAAGTAGAAAAAAATGTGACTCGAATGAACTGGGAGTTTTTTTTACTGCAGACGAGAAATTCAAAATAAATTACAACTGTTTGGTAATATAAACGAGTAGCTGAATTTCTCGATGACTTTAAAAAATTTGCAATGCAAAATCGAGAATACAATGGAGGATGTATAATGTGTAATATAGAATTGAGAGTGAAGAATGTGAAATGTATTTTCAACTTCACGTACTTATTTCTATTCCGCATCTTCTTGCTATCACCGCAGATTATTTTTCACTGGCGAGTGAAGAACGGGAATAACGGATAAGAGATGAGTAAAAAGTTTTTGAGTACTCGGACGTGCAGCCAGAAATGCAAGCTTTGCTGAGCCAGAAAAAGAGAAAGAGAGAGTATACACCTCGGTTGGTTGGATGGAAGAAAAGTGGCTGATGAGGATAGTAGTAATACTTATCTAAAATGGGATTCGTTGGGGCGCACTACTTAGAAGTACATCTTGAATGTAAGCTTAGAAACAACGCGCAAGCTATATCCTCATTAAGTACACTCTATTTATACTTCACTGTGTATTCCAATATACGTACCTTGCGTTTACCCAGACGGACTCGCTTTTTCCTAAGCTCTTACTTTTTTTCCTTACTATCCTAACTTTATTCACCGAAAAAAAGTTTAATGATGTTTATTATTGATATTAACTTTTTAATCTTTTTTATTTGTTTGTATGGCTGGAAGCTACTATTTATATATTCGATGTGTATTTTCACAATAAGCAGAAGTGACCGCTTTTTTCAATTCCAACAAATTTCCAAGAAATCGAAAAAAATGTTCACTTTTCTAAGCTAGAATATTTTTTTTCATTTTTAAAAAACATAAATCTATAAATAGCGATTTTTTAATACGATTTCATTGTATTGTTTCATTTTAAGCAAAATTTTATTCTTTATACTGATATTTACTTATGCTTATGGATGAATAATGCAATTTTAAATGAATGTTAATAATTTTTCATCAAAATTATTTAAATTAGGACAAAGTCAATCTCTATGAACTTAAATCTAAATATTAAGTGAAAAATTTTTCGACTATTTAAAATTTTTGGAGTGTAAATATAAATTTGAATAATGAATACGAAAATAAAAAACAATACATAAAAGTTTATTTAAAGTTGAGGGTAACATTGAGTAACTATATAGTGTAATAGTTACAGCGGTGCGTTATAAATGTGCGGTTCACATTAAAATGTAAATTTCCAGGTAGATTATGCATTTTAATTCTGATGTAACGCGTGACGTTTAACGAACACGCCGTTAAATTTTGAATGGTTATTTAAATAATTCAAACAAAGGACGGACATATGAAACATTTGTAGCTTAGTGGTAGCTTGTATGTAATATGTGGTATAAGTTAAATTGAAAAGATGATAAATATAATAAATTTATAACGGAGTTGGCAGGATGTGAACATATTATTCTTATCGATATCATGGTCTTCGGTACAACTTTTTTCGATGGTCTTGTAAAGAGAAAAATGCAGGGAAAAATGATTGCATCTGTCGTCCAATATATCTTGAGGGAAATCTGTGATTCTACCGAGACCGAGTGTTAAAATAAAATATAATATCATACAATAATAACGTGAAAATAAAGGAAAAAGGGAAAAAGTCAAAAATAAACAGACGTCGTTTTATATACGGTAGGTAGCGTAAAAAATGGTCGAAGAGGTCTTTCGGTGCTTTATAACGTCGGAGTATATAAGAAAATAGGTAGTAGAAGGTAGGTAGAAGGTAGAAGGTATCGTATATGGCGCGGTAACTTGTGACCGGCACTAACTTGATCTAAAAGTTAATGTTCTTGTGTTTTTGCTATCGCTGGTGTATTATATACATGTACTATGATTTTGTCGTGTAGTGGTGGTTATAGGTTGTAGTTGTCCCTTTTCGTCAGTGTATCCGCAAACGAAATTGCATTATAGTGGCAGCGTGAATTCCATTGGGAATCGCTAAATAAACCAGATAAAGTAAAATGAGAAGAGAAGAGATGACTCCGGCTTACGTATTGGCTCTGATCTAGTGAAGCCTGGCGTCTTCTATTCCCAACGTTTTAGGTGAAAAAATTTAACAGAAGAATGAAAATGGAAGTTTAAAAAATATAATAAAATAAATCAATACAACAGGTGATGCTGAAATCGTTTTTTTATTGTTTTGACGGGAAACAAAGTACCATTAAAATTGAAATGCCAGAGAATGCTCAAGCGTTTCTTATACATCAAATTTCACTTGAGTTTGCTTAGAAATGCATCAGGGGAATTTGCATTCTTTTATCGAATTTTTTAGACTAATTTATTTTGTACGGTTATCGCATTTTTGACATATCAACCGTGAAAGTTGAATTTTCGAGTAACATGAAGAGGGCGCAAACTATACAATTTCTGGTCATCTATTATTTAGTTAACTTATCTCGCACTTGTATCGAAAGGTAACTTCTCTCTCTCTCTCTCTCTCTATCTGTCTCTACATTCCTACACAACTGCTAAAATACGCTATAGATAAGTGAAATTATCTTTTAACCCTTTGTTGGTTGCGCTATGAGTAAATCGCCGGCTAGTAAAAACTCAACCTACAGAAACTCGCTGTAGTGATAGTGAAGAACTAAAAAAGACGCAACCAATGAAGGGTTGATTGTTTAAAAAATAATATAAAATTACATGAAATTTAAAAAAATATTCTATTAACGAAAAAGTTTAAGGTAAATATTTAATTTTAAATGCAACGATAAAAATGAAACTATGTTAATTATTGAATTACCGCTTTTTACTGTTTGAAACGATTTTTAAAAAGTGAGAGTCGTTATTTACGACAGCAACTGCTACAATCGTTTTTTTCAATATTAAATCATAAACGTTGGTTTTTATACTTTTTCACGTTATATTTCGCAATATTTAATGTTACGCTACCCCAGTGTCTGATGGAGTATTTTAAACAAATCAACCAAATTCGAGTAAATTATATCATTTAGTTTTTTCAGTGTATGAATTCAAATATATTTACTACTGCCTTTTGCTTAATACTTGTCCCGATTCTATTAAAATAAAAATTTTTATCCCCCGGGTAATATCGGAAAAATTTACTGTCAAAGGATTTAAATGTTCGCTGATTGAATTGTTAGCTAATGAAAGATAAAATACACCTAATTATACGAAATTTTATCAAAGAAACGAGGAAATAATATCTAATGACGTACACATTATCGGATTCATAAATATTTGATCGGTAATTTATTACCGCAGAGAATTAAAGATTAAAATATCATATATATATTAGGGTGATATATATATATATTAGGGTGATTCAAAAAAAAAGAATATTTTTTTTTTCGTTTGGTACTCTGAAAAATAGGTTCCTAGACACCTCTAAGAAAGCCTCTCCAAGCATGAGTTCTTAATTGTAACGGGAAGGTCCTCCTTCTTACAGTTTTCTATTTTTTCTTATTATCAGATAGAAAAATTTATATCTCGCTTCCAACTACTTGAAAAAATATCTTGTTCCTTAGATTTTGTAGGAAATTGAATGCTCTACAAAAAGGTCTCTTACGATTTTTTTCGTAAACCCAACCGTTTAAAAGATATTAACGGTTAAAGTTTGATTATTTTTGGGAAAATTTTTTATTTCTTATGAATTTTATAACTCAATGAAAAAAATCATTATGAATGATGAAACTCATAGTTTTGTAGGAAATTTACTGCTCTATAAAAATGGTCTCTTATGATTTTTCGATCAAGTTGAGCGTTTACGAGATATTCATCGTCAAACATCAATGCATATCAATTTTTCTAGTTTTTGATCAATAATTCGAAAAATTTCAATTTATTCTGTGAGTTTCAAGGAAATTTAGACAAATTTGAGTTTTTATTATAAAAGCAACTCCTATAGATGTTTTCTGTTCAAAAATTCATTTGAAAGTTTTTATTCTAATAATATTTTTTTAAATTTTATCTTTAATAATTTAAAATCTTAATCGCGTTGTCATTTATTATTATGAAATTTGTTCAGTGCGTATTTTCAATTTGTTTTTCACAAAATATACATAAAATTTTCGTTCGAGGGGATTTTTGTTTTGAATTCCATTTCTTCTTCTGTTTGTCTTCTGAAACTAACGCCATCTATGTTTTTTACTCTCAACTATCTTCAGTATCTACCCATTTAATACCGTATTTTCAGTGTTCCTAAAACTGATCATCTTGAATACGTAATAAAATAATTCATTTTAAATAAGTCTTATAATCATCACATAAATTTATTTATCATCAATTAACCTACAATGAATAAAGAAATACGTTTTATCGGAATACCTCTACAAAGAATTTCGGAACGTAAGTTACCAAAAGTGAAAGAGGTTATGCGTGTGTTTTTCTACCAACTTAAAATTTTAAAGTATTCAATCAAACAAAGTGCTAAAAATTCAGTTGACCAAGTTATTGAACTGTGGAGAAAAAATTTAGATTCCAACTAGTGGAGCTCCTAATGCAGTCAAAAATTTCTTCGCTATCACAGTCAATGGTTAAAATTACAAAAAAATTTCGATAAAAAGAATTCAGCGCAAAACCAAAAGGAAATGAAATTTCAGACTGATCTTGAACAATTATTCGACATTGTGAGCGAAAAATCCTTAAAAGTGCTTGATGATAATATTAGAAAGTTGTATTTGGATCAAAAATTCGGTACCCATAAAGAGATTCTTTCTAATAATGTACCTGTATCAAACTTAACCACAACTATGATGGGAATAGATGAGAGTAGTAAGTATCTGAGATATTTAATTATTATAAAGTCAGGTAGTAGTATAACTTTTCATAGATGACTAGATGACATTTGACTAGACAATTTTTGGAGTCCTTTCTTAATTATTTGTCATCAAAATGAATAAATTCTATACATTTTCTTCGTTTAATTTATAAAACAGATCTTATTCCAGACTTAGGTCAACCGTCTACCAGTCATGCGATTGTTCCAAGTGAAAAATCAGAGTCGTTCTCTACGTATACATTAAGTGGAGTTACAAATCTTGGATCTGATTCAGAGTATGAACCTCCAATTCCGACAAAACGAGCAAAACTTGATGTCTTAACTCCTGAAGTCATTTTTGGACTCGACCGAGCTAATGTCAGCAGTAGAAATGCGATGTTTATTATTGCTCCGGTTTTACTAGCAGTAGGTATTAAAATTGAAGATACAACGCTCAGTTATAGTTCAATTCAACGAGCTCGTATGCTTCAAAGAGAAGACATTGCTAAAGGACTTAATGACAACTTTAAGACACACGATAAATACGTTGTGCATTGGGACGGAAAAATGCTGAATGACCTTGTTGGATCAAAATCTGTGGAACGGCTACCAGTTATTTTAACTGCATTTGGTACCGAACAATTACTTGGGGTTCCAAAAATGAATTCTGGGACGGCAGACAATCAAACATCAGCCATTTTATCGACATTGAGTGAATGGGGTATTACTAATTATGTTAAGGCGATGTGTTTTGACACGACGGCAGTTAATACAGGTAACTTATCAATGATAATTTAATCTAAAAAATATCTAATTATTAACGTTCTAGTTTAATTTTTATTGCTTACTGAATTTCACTTTTGAAATTATTGAGAATTATTTACTCATTTGGATTTTAAATATAATCTACAATTTGTTGAAAATATTAAATTTAACGATAGTTATCTATTTTCTTTATACAGGAATTCATAACGGTACATGTAAGGCAATTGAAAAGACTTTGGGAAGAGAGTTAATCTAGTTACCATGTCGTCACCACATTTTTGAGATCATATTGAGAAGTGCATTTGAAGTATATTGGCCTGTGTCATCTGGGCCAAACGTACCAATGTTCGGAAGATTTAAAAATCATGGGATGAAATAAATAAAACTAATTATAAATCTGGAATTGAAGATACTGTTGTTGCTGATATCATTTTGGATAAAAAAATGAAATATCTAGTTTAATTGCACAATCCTTACAGGTATGATTTAACTGCGATTTTAAGAAAAAAATTTTCTTGTTTCTGACAAATTTTTAATTGTTTTTGATAGTTACTACAACCCCGAGATGACTATAAAGAATTGTTGGAATTGTCGTTGATTTTCCTTGGAGAAATGCCTCAAGAAGAAATTTTTTTCAAACGTCCTGGTGCAATTCATCATGCTAGGTGGATGGCGAAGGCAATTTACAGTTTAAAATGTTTCTATTCAGAAATGAATTTAAACTTTCTAATAAAGAATTGGACGGTCTTCGGCAAATTTGTATATTTATAGTTACACTGTATTTAAAAGCTTGGTTTTCATCAACTTCTGCAACAACTGCTGCTAATCATGACTTGCAGTTTTTGAAAAATTTATTCGAGTACAAAAATATCAATTCATTGATTTCTTCAGCAACTTGTGAAAAATGATTTTGCATTTATGGTATTTAAGTGATGAACTTGCCATTTTATCATTATTTGACGATACCGTTTCATTGGAAGTAAAAAAATATTGTTGGAGCTGTTAATACTCGTAACGGTACAGATTCTAAAGCTAAAAATTTATAATTGATAAAAACGATTTGAATTCATTAACGCAAAAAGTCTGAGTGACTTTGTTTCTAAAAAGTCTTTAAATCTCTTTAAAATCTTTGATTTACCATATGACTTCCTTGATAAAGATATTGAATCGTGGCCTACTAATGACAGTTACATTGAAAATAAAGAATACTTTAACCAATTGAAAGTTGTTAATGATTCAGCAGAACGAGCTGTTGCATTAGTTAGTGAGTATAATCAATGCTTGACAAAAATGAAGAGCAATTCCAATACTTATTGCAAATTATCAAAGAACATCGAAAAAACTACCCAAACTGCAATAGAGGAAATTATTTACAGTAAAAGTGTACCGTTATGTTGAAAATATTGAAAATTATATGGCAGTTGATAATTAAATAAATAAATTCTTCGATAAAAAAGTGAAACACATGTGAAACACACTAAATTGAATTATATATTTAAAAAATGCACTAATTTTTTGTTTTAATGTAATCAAACATGTCCAAGACTAAAAAAACTAATTAAAAAAATAGTTCATAACATATTTCTATTCATAGAAACTCAAATTTGTCTAAATTTCCTTGAAACTCACAGAATAAATTGAAATTTTTCGAATTATTGATCAAAAACTAGAAAAATTGATATGCATTGATGTTTGACGATGAATATCTCGTAAACGCTCAACTTGATCGAAAAATCATAAGAGACCATTTTTATAGAGCAGTAAATTTCCTACAAAACTATGAGTTTCATCATTCATAATGATTTTTTTTCATTGAGTTATAAAATTCATAAGAAATAAAAAATTTTCCCAAAAATAATCAAACTTTAACCGTTAATATCTTTTAAACGGTTGGGTTTACGAAAAAATCGTAAGAGACCTTTTTTGTAGAGCATTCAATTTCCTACAAAATCTAAGGAACAAGATATTTTTTCAAGTAGTTGGAAGCGAGATATAAATTTTTCTATCTGATAATAAGAAAAAATAGAAAACTGTAAGAAGGAGGACCTTCCCGTTACAATTAAGAACTCATGCTTGGAGAGGCTTTCTTAGAGGTGTCTAGGAACCTATTTTTCAGAGTACCAAACGAAAAAAAAAATATTCTTTTTTTTTGAATCACCCTAATATATATATATATATATATATTAACTTTATATACAGCTATTTAATATGACGATAAATAAATATTCACAATTAAAATAAAACTGACAGTAATACACTCTAATAAAACTGCTTTAAAGTTTTCTATTATAAATATAATTGGTGAGTTCTTTGTTCGAGAATATTTAACTCAAAAACTTTTTATTAACTCGATGAAATAGCGAGTAAATCAACAATGTGAAGTTTTAAAAGAATTAATGCACCGGAATAAAGTAAATTTGAATTTAAATACTTTTGATAACCGAAACCATAACGGTGTCATAAATAATAGCTGTCTAAATAATAGTGCATTACAAGGAGTATGAAAAAAGAAAAAGACATTAAATAGGACATGCACTCCGCTGTTCTCCAGCGAATTTAAAACAACCAAAAGTGAAATATTACATTATAATACGTTTCTCGAGATGAAGAAACAAGTGGAATATATTAATCCTTTTGTAAAGCTATTTTTATTTATTTTCTAGCAAAACGTTTCAAGCTAACCCGAAGACAGAGAGAAAAAAGAAGAGGGTCTTGAGAAGGAAAAGGAAGAGGAAGAGAAGGAGAAGAGTGTAGTAAGTACACAGAGAGACGTCGCTAAAATTTAATCGTCCTTCCTTTCCGATTTCCGTTGGAAATAAATCAGCCAGAGTATAAATAACGTCTAGCACCTCTCTTTACTCACTTTACTCAATTCCTCGAGTTCTTTTGCTCTTTTTAGATGTACGTAATATATCGATCCAATAGAATCCCTGGCTTAGTTCAAAAGAGACCACGTAAGAGAGAAAAGAGAGCCAGCCTTTAATGATCCCTAGAAAGTTTTGAAACGCTGAGAGGATTAGTTACTGAGTGGAAAACTAACGTCAAAATGAATTTTCGTAAAAGTTTAAGATATAAATTACTTTTAAATCTAATGCAATTTTAGATATTTGTCCTTTGATTTACGACTGATGACACAAACTTACTATTACTCTTTTTTTTTTTTTTTTTTTTTTCATATACACTTTTTGTTCAATGTACTGCTACTTCTACATGCTCAAAACTTTACATTGTTTTAATTATTTCGTAAACTTCAATTGCATTTTAAATTTGTAATCTCTTTGTTACTTGTTGATTTACTGAATAAACTCATTTATTATTTATCTTCTCCTTTTTATTCTCACTGAATAAAAACATATATAGATCACTTAACTCAGTCTGCACAACAAATTTCTTTCTCATCGATGTCGAGGCAATATTTGATGTTCAATCACAGGTATCGTTTTTCTTTATTTAACTTTTATCTTTTGCTTTTCCAGTTCTTTCAATATCCGATTTGTACTTCATTGAAATGCAGTGCCAGTTCAATAGGATTCCATGACACAATTTTTTTTCATCCGCTCTTCATGTGTTTAAAACAATATGTTTAAAATAAATAACTAAAAAAATATATTTATGTATAGCTTATCCGAAAGAATTTAATTTACTTTATTTATTGACTCTACAAATTTATTCATCCATAAAAAATTGCTCGCTGTATAAATCTCAATATTTATTTAAATGAACAATCTTGTTAGGATACATCTTGTACTACTAGAAATATTTTATTATAAATTTACAGTGATATGGATAAATAATCCAAATGTTTGATAGCTTATTCCTATATTTTATTTATCTCTACAATATTATTTACATTATCAACTTATTTCATGATTTATATCTGAGGACAGATTATTCATAAAATATCATATTATTAGCTGAGATGTTATACGAGCTTGGATACAGCTTATATAAATCCTCGAGGATCTAACGCCGGTATTTTACGATGTTGTAAATGGAAAATCGACGGCTTTTGGTCAAGTTTATGGTCTTCACCGCGGGTTTTCATCATTCATCCCATAGATTTCATTTTACTCGATATATATCAGCATATAGTTTGTATCAAGGATCCTCAAATGACGTCATTTTCCTCGAAATAGTATTCAATATTATTAATACGCTTAACATATATACTACTCGTAGCGTTTAGTACAGCATTAGATTTCGATATTTATCCATAAACATGTCTAGTGTATATTACAGTCAGTTGACACTCGAAATTTATGGTCAAATAAATTTCCCTATGATTCATTAAACACTTTGCGAATTAAATTGAAGACGTTATGAATTGTTTAAAATTTATGTGCAATGTCATAAAATGACGATTTCTTTCAATGGTAATAAAATTTCTAATTTGTAAAATTTCTGAGCGAATGAAATTCTTTCCGGCATAAAAATTCAGTTTTTGAATTCTGCAACACATTCCGAATAAAATATTTTGAAAGTATTTTTCAATGGTATATAATTTAGCTGTGAAGAATTCGAATAATATTTTAAAAATTGAGTTTCACGATATTGTATTCTTATATATTGTTCACATTGTTGAATATTTATTTAATTTGGCATTGTTTGGATTTTTTATAATATTTTCTTATCAAGTCCAGTGTGCTGATGAGAAAATTTTAATGACGGAAGTTCGGACGATGAACCGAGTACTCAACTTTAACGAGACTCTATTATCTGCATTCTTTTCCCCGTTCTCAATTTGCAGATGAAATTTGTGCAAAGCTTTTTTTGCAGATAGAGAATTTTTACCCAGGTTAACCTCTCCCGGGGTATCCGCATATACGTATATAATATACAATGAGAGCTTGCTATTGATGTAGTTATATAGCCTTTATGAATGAGGCTAAATGGGGCGCCTCGTCAAACAGGACAATGAGCAAAATATATATATATATAGACATATAAAAAATATATCTATACACATATATAAAAGTGTACACGAACGGTCTGTAATTTCTCATCGAGTGTATAGATGAAAAAAAATAGTAGAGGTAAAATGAAGTCTGCACTGTGCAGTCCGATAATTTCTCTAGTGAATTGCTTCGAGATAAAGTGCGGAAATTATTGAACATTTTACCTCAATTGCATAAAATATATTTATTTTTTAATTTTTTCACTGAAAATAATTAATTTATTCTTCCAATTTCCATTATTCACTCTTTGAAATTTTATATTGAACTCGATAAATTTCATTTTATAAAAATTGAATAAACAAAAATTTTCCAATAGAAGGAGAGTTTCACAGTTAAAAATTTTATAATTTTACTTTTTATGAACAAAACTCATATTAATAGACAATTTTTCATCTCACGTTGACTTGTACTACTTCTTATGTCTAAAACTAGATAGTAAATGGAAAATTTAAAAATAAAGAATTCTAATATAAAGAGAGCAGCAAAAAAAAATCACTTTGAAAAATTTAATTGTCCTGAGTCATGCAAAATTTATTCAATAAATCGAGAAAAATTTTTTAAATTCAATAATTTTTTCGGCTTGATTAAAGATCTAATTTTTCAAAGTGATTTTTTTGGTTGAATAATTTTTTTTTCTTAATCAATTTAATTTTTTTTTTTTTTTTTAAGTGTAAATTTGAAAATATATCGATAAAAAAAATTAATGATGTAGCTTCAGTAAATCAATAGAACTTCTAATAAAATTCCCTCAAACTCCCTCCAATTAATCACACGGATTTAGTAAGCAGTTTATTCGAGGTTTTTGATACTTTAAAGGCAGAGTAGGAAGCGAAGGATAAACCACAGAGCCAAAACACAAATTCAAAGACCCTTTACATAAACCTCGTGAACATTATTTGTAGAGTGAATAGCGACACATTTGCGGGAATGTGCGATCGCACGTGGCCCTCAGGAAAGTACATTATTATTTGAGCTTGCACAGACGGTGGAAGAGTGAGGGCAATGCAGGTGCAATATCAAACCACACTATACCTTTGTAAGTCATGTCATTTTAGTACCATTTGAAATTGTGACCAAAATGTCGATATGTACACTCACAACTGATACTCATGTATGTTCCAGGAAACCCTAGTCTACGTTGTGTAATATAATATTAAATGAATATAACAGTACAGAGTACGAGTACGAGTTGTACAAACGATGTACGGGATACTCGACCTGGTTATTTATGACAGAAGATCCGGAAAATCGGAGCACTCCGGTCCGGATGCAATCGAGTGTTGTGTCTACATTTAGCTTCGTTTCAACACATGTATAATGTTAAATTTAACGTTTATATAGAAGCTTTATCAGGAATTATGTGAATCAAGTGATATGCTCGAGTAGGTATCGCGATGAGTAGAGGGTTATAATCGAAATGAAAATTTATAACGCACTTGTATATCTGTACATCTGTCCGCCTACATTCCACCGGAGGTTAATGATAAAAGGGGCGAGATCCGAGAGGAGATAAAACGAGGAAAATAGTGTGAGGTTAAAACAATAAGGAAGTTTGTTCGACAGAGTCAGGAAAAGGGATTATTGATGTCTTGGTTCTGTTTGAGGGCAAACGTTTGACTTTTGACAATCCCACACATCTACCCGACACTTACACTTCAATGTCTACTTCACTGGCAGTCAATATAATACATACTGGTCTGTGTAATACATTCGCACGTACATGCTTAAAAGTAGATAGTAGATAGCAGATAGTAGATTGTAGATAGTACTATACTGTGAACCCTCTACGGATTGATCGTTTTGAGACTGCCGGAAATGAATTCCCGTCGTGTAACCGCATCTATTCACCTACGACAGTGATGTTTCATCAATATCCTACCATCCTTCTATTCTACCATCGGTGTATACTTTCTATACCTAGATTTATAGATATATAGATATACAGAAGAACATTGCACCGGTAAACCAATAAAGTTGATTCGGATTGCAATTTTAAAATTTAAATCAAATTTTTACAGCCTCTGTGGTTACGGTTTTAAAACTTACGGAAATTGAGTTAATATTTTTTTTATTATTACTAAGGACTCACAGGAAATCAGGAGTAAAAACTTTATTTAGAATCGCTACGTGGAAAATTTTTAAATTTACCTCACTGAGAGAATTGAATAGTGAAAATTATTATCCAGTTGTTGTAGAGCTTTTATAATTTATCTTGATAATAATATAACAAGAGTTGATAAATTTTATCTTATTAAATATTTATAAACATCATCAATATTGTAGACGTTACAATCTAATGTTAACATTGATGATCAGAATTTTGTCATCAAATTAAAAATTGACAACTGTAAATTGTATAATTAAATTTACAATCTCGAAAAAGATATTTAGAATATGAATAATTGGAAGATGGTGACAGTTACCGTCAGAAAGTATAATAATTTTCATCTAAGTGAATTAAAATTTCGTACAAAAAATTACCGTCTTCAATAACAACTAAAACAATTCACATGAAAAATATTACGAAACGCTGTTCCAGAAATATTTATTGAGTAATTATTAATTCTAATTTTAAAATTATAATACCAATTATTTTAACATTGGAAAATTTTAGTTCTATCTTAGAAGATTAACATTAAAAATTTAGTATTGTAGATGATGTAATTTAATTCTCTTAGTGCTCTACTAAATGCAACTGAGCACAGTAAAAATGTTGATTTAAAATTTTAATATAATTTAAATTACACCGTAAGTGATACTAAAAATTTTTTACTCTATGGTTGGAATTAATGATCAGTTTAAGAGCATGCGCAAACCAACTGCGCTTCCCATTCCAAGTATAGGTTGTATATTACATTTTTTATATTAAAAATTTTTTTTATATTTATTCCTGAAACCAATAAGATAAAAGTGATCGATGATTTTGCAAAAACCGTCAATTTAGTTTTATTTAAAAATATATTAGATATATATTATACCGTTTTTGTAACAGCTGGTAAAATTTTAACACAACTTTTTTTCTGTATGAAATTTAAACAAAAAATTTAGTTAATTCAGTATCATTTTAATTAAATAAAATAACTGAGTTTTATTGAAATAGTAAGTTAATTTAAAAAAAAAATGTTATATTTTTTACGTTTTTCCATTGTATTCAACGTACATTATCCCTCAATTCTTATTATTAACGACTAGGTCACAGTGTTCTGCACAAGTTACGAGAACAAAATATCGTTAAAGCATTATATTCAGTTGACGGGGACTATTATTGCTCTTTATACTTCCATGCAGAAAAAAAAATAACAAAGTCGATATTACTTTGCCGCTTTATATTTTTCCATTTTATTATTCGACATACAATAGCCAGATTTCACTTTATTCAAAGTAACTTTAACTTTTTTTTGAGTTCATTAAAATTTTCACATAAAAAATATTTTTAAAACTAATAATAGAATTAACTCAATTTAATGGAATTATATGATCGAGAAATGTAACAAGTGCAATATTAAATTTTCTAGGAATATAATTTCCATGGCTATTTAATAAGATAAAAAGATATTAGCATGAAAGAGAGATTGTTTTAAATGAGAATAATAATTCCGTGCACAAGTTACTTTCTTGGATGCTACTCGCCTTCACTCTATTACATCTTTTAATCTTTAACTCTCTTTTGTTCTCCTTGCTAACAAGAATGAGAATATAAATTCGCTGAGGAAAGTGACGCCCTCTCGATAAACCAATTTTCAAACTAATCTAAAAGACACAGAACTTTACTCGCTAGAGGGGATATCGGAAATTCACTTTTCACTAGTTCATGCTCTTGTTTTTCCCGTATACCTTTTGTTTCTGTTTTATTTTTGGCTTTTTTTATCCTACATATTTACTTTGTTTTCATTATTAAAGGTAACGTATTCGCGGATCTTCAAAGAGCTTATGCCAGAACGCATCAGCGGTTTCGGATATCTTCATCAATAAAATTTTCATATTTCAAAGTTCTCATCGTCGAATGAAATCGATGATGAGATCTGAAGGTTTTCAAAAGTAACTGTCAATACCAATCCATTCAGATAATAAAAAAAAAAAAAAAAAAAAAAAATTATGATAATTACTCAGCTGTACGAACAAATTATATTAGATTTAATTCGTTAGGAAATTCTCAATATCCGGTTTGACATCCGAGGTGGAAATATTTTCTCATTAATTGAACAGTCAAATTCAAAACTGATCAAAAGTTATCCTCTTTGATCTTCGAGAGTTGTCAATCCCGCATGCAATTAAAACGAAGTTTGCATTTGTTATATTCACAATTTCGTTTGATGTGCGACCAACCAATTTTTTTCGCTCCAAGAAACAAGCCGTGTAATAAATATGTTTTTAATTGACAGCTAAAATCTGGGGAACCATAATTTTTATCATTTAAATAAAAAAGATTTATAAAATATCAAGTAAAAAGCACACATAAATTATGTAAATTTTTTATCGAAAAAATTAAAAAAAAGTACTTTCATATTTTAGTATTCCAGAGTTTTACGGTATGAATAAGTTTCAACGCTTTAACCTTTAGATCGCGTTAAAAAAAAAAAAAAAAAAAAAAAAAAAAAAAAAAACTACAAAAACTTGATAATAATAAAAAGTAAAATGGAAAAGCAGCTTATATAAACTTTTTACGGATCTAAGAAACTTAATCATGCACAATTGATTCATCAGCAAACACTGAGTGTGCTTAAAGAACAAATTCCACCGTCTAACATCTAAACGATTATCAAAGTTCTTCGTAAAAGAGTATTTTTTTCATTAATTGTTTTTTATTGCCAAGATGAACTAATTTACAAGTTTGCTTTCCTTTGTTCCTTTACTTCTGATGATTCAACTAAAACAACGGAACTTTTGGTATCCACTCTTTTGAGCAAAAACCATGAAACGTTCTTTGTGAAAACAACTTCATTTGGCAAAAGTTGCTGGTAGTATTTTTCCATCAACTAACGAATTATTTTTTCATGATAAACACGTGAAGACTTAATCTTTTTAAAACAAAAGCTATCAAAGGATTCGCGGATTTTAACTAATGTCATTGCATTTAATAATTAAAATCATGAAAGGAGGATTAAGGGGGATAGCCACTGTAAAATTTCGGAAAAAAAATTTTTTTTTTTTTTTCATTAAACTGAAGTTTATATATTCAAAATTATGTATTTCAAATTTTATAGAAAAATTCCGAATAGTTTTCGAGTTATAGTCATTTTTATAAGAGCGCGTCGATTGACCGTTTTACGCGCGGCGCTTCGACGAAAACGTCGCCTGCTCGCTCCGTCTTTGATTCGTACGGGTTGGCGATTGTTTTCCCTCACGATTGTCAACCGTTACAATTATTTGACTTTTAACGTATATTTTTTCTTATTGTTGAGATACTGTACCTCATAGTTTAGTTGTTTTGTATGAATACACACTCGTTCTTTAATTTATTGAGTTTCTTAGTGTACTCGTTATTGTTTACTTACTTATTTTTTTAAATCTTCTGATCTTTTTTTTTTTTGTTTATTTAACAAAAAAATTTTGTTAAATAATGGATCGTAAACAAAGTAAAGTTATTAAAAACGAAAGAAAACTGCCAAACGACAGGAAAAAATTTAATCGACCGCTCAACAGATATGAAACTGAAAAAATACTGGCTCTCAACGACGTGATAGTGCTTCCAAGAGGAAATTATCACAAAAATCTGATTGTACAATTGATTCGAGTATTAGCTACAAAATTATAAATTTTTTTCGATATTTAATTTACTAAGTGGCTGTGTATCGTGTAAAAAGTGTGGTGGTGATGTAAACTTTACTGAGACAAGTATTCGAGGATTAGGTTTTAAACTAGTTGTGAACTGCAAAAATGTGATCCAGTTTTGATAAATTCATGTCCACTCATCAAGAATGCGTATGAAATTAATCGCCGTTTCATCTTTGCAATGCGGATAATTAGTATTGGGTTATCTGGAGCTGAAAGATTTTGTGCTTTCATGGATTTACCACGACCAATGTTCCATAGCTTTTACGATCGTCTGGTCACACAAATCAGAAATGCAGCTAGAAACTGTTGTGATTTAGTGTTGAAAAAAGCTGCTAAAGAAGAAATCCAAGAAACCTGCAAGCATTTAAAATCCAATGACATTCCTGGAATTTCTGTCTCCGGTGACGGTAGTTGGAAGAAAAGAGGGTTTAAATCTTCATTTGGTATATCTTCTCTAATTGGTTACTTCACTGGCAAAATCGTAGATGTAAGTATGAAAACCAGTTATTGTAAGATGTGTGCGCTAATGAGCTCAAAAAAGGAACAGCTGAATACGATCAATTTATGCAAGACCATGCTCTAGACTGTCCAATAAACCATGAAAATTCTTCTGGACAAATGGAGGTAGATGGAATAAAAGAGATGTTTATGCGATCAGAGTTATTACATAACGTTAAGTATGTAAACTATATAGGTGATGGTGACACTAAAACGTATAAAAATATTTGTGATGCTAAACCGTATGGGGACATGGTGAAGATAAAAAAAAGGAATGTATTAATCACGTGCAAAAACGAATGGGCAGTCGACTAAGGGCTTTGAAGAAGCAACGAACTAACAAGAAGACAAAAACAGGAAAAGAAGAAAATACACAGAAAAGTTTAGGTGGGAAAGGTCGATTAACGGACAAAGCAATTAATGAATTTACAAAGTATTATGGTTTAGCAATCAGACGTCATTCTAATGATGTTGATGAGATGTATAATGCTATTTGGCAAACATTTTATCACAAGTTTTCATCACCCGAAGATCCGCAGCATTTTCTTTGTCCTGAAGGTGCAAATTCGTGGTGTCAATTTCAAAAGCTGTGGCAACAAATACTTTGGACTCATTAGTTGAAAAACCACCACTTCCTGCAGATATTGCGGAAGCTTTAATACCGATTTATGAAGATCTATCGAATCCAGAGTTATTGGAACGATGTGTCGGTGGGTTTACACAAAATAATAATGAAAGCTTCAATGCATTAGTGTGGCAGCTCGCCCCAAAAACAAATTCTTCTTATTCCCTTATTGTTGAAATAGCTTTATATATTTCAACAATTACATTCAATGATGGGGCTCTAGCAACTCTGAAGATATTAGAGAATCTCGATGTTAAAGTAGGACCAACACTCTACTCATACTGCGCTGAGCGCGACGCTACTCGGGTTAAAGCTGCTGAAAGCCGCATGGAAACGGCCAGTAAAAAATAAAAAAGTCAAGGTCAATACTAAAGATAAGGAGGAAGAACCCTCATATGGCCCAGGACTTGATAGTTTGATGTGAGTATGAATATTTTGTGAAAGACTAGATTTTAAAGTTGCAAGAATCTTCTTAAAACTTTACTCGCGTTTTTCTCAAAACGACTTTTTTCAAACTTTCCGGTACTGTAACTTTCGTAAATATGAACCGATTCTCAATTTTTTGTTTCCCCGTATTCGTCTACTTAGTGGCTATCGTCGCACGTAGGGGATTTTGAAAATTTTAATTTTTAAGATTTTTAAGGCTGTTTGAGTCCAAAAAATGAGGAAAAAGACGAAAAAATTTTCAATATGGCGCCATTTTTTCTCAAATCAAAATTTTCAAAATCCCCTACGTGCGACGATAGCGACATTCCTATAGATTAAAATGCCGTTTGGTTTTTTTGTTTCAGATAATCCGTTTTTGAGTTACAGTACCGGCAATGGAGGGGGAAATTTTTTTGGTGCTCTACAAAAATGTTTATAACTTTGTGATAACAAAATATTTTTGAATAAAAATTTAGGAGAATTATCCTCAACATATACTTTATAAAACAAAAAAACCCGATCCCCAAATTCCTTTATTATCCTAGTAAAAAAAATTCCCGAAAATTGCCTATTTTTTCCAGCGTCACAGTGGCTATCCCCCTTAACTGTTTGACCGCTGAACAGTTAATGGTAAGCTAACAAAATACACTTGAGTAGTGTTTATATTGGAACGGACTGCCAGTTAGCGGTTTTAAAATTTGTAAACTGCTGCATATTCCCCAGGGTTTATCGTTAATTGAAGTTGTGTAACCATAAAGATAAAACTTTGCGGAACATGAATTTACGCATATTCGTTATATTGTATATTGTATTGGCTGTACGCAAACAATATATGATGAGCATTACGCGTAAAAAAAGTCTATACACATTACACAAAATAAATCCGATTTATCATCATTAGCAGTCAAAAGATTTAATTTAAATTCTCTATTCATCGATATTTTTTGTAACGGGCATTGTACTATTCTAGTGCTCTATCATCATTTTTAATTAGCCGGTCCTATTTTTAATTTCGTTACTAGTTGGTAGTCGATAGTTAAACATTTTTCTATCAGAGTTTTTTCAACTTTGTCGTCAGTGAATCAAAATTGCATTGGTCAGGCGGCCTACAGTAGTTAGACCTCTGTCTCCTCTAACAGGACGGATTACTTTTTTTATGAAAAGATTTTCAATGCTTTACAGTTTAATTTTTAGAAAATCCCCTTTGTCTGTTGTGAAATTCAGGCTTTGAGTGATTTTCAAAACCGGATTAATAGGCACTAATATTCGTTAAAAAGTAAAGGAGGCTTAAAGCTGATTAAACGAACTTACTTTGAATAATTGAATAAGTTACTTTAAATTGAATTAAAATTTTATTTCGAGTCAACAATATCCACTTAAAAATTTTAGAATAATGTGGGAAAGGGTGTGTTGAAATAAAGGACATATTTGTGTGTCAACAGATGCATAAATGATTTTATGTCACTTTCAGTAGCAATTGAAAACGTTATTACTCCGACCTGAACGATGATGTCCACCTGTGCGACCAATAACGGTAGAATAAGCATCCACTCTCTGAACACGTATTCATCTGTATGTGTTACATATGTGCGTGTGCTGGAGCGTTCTCGGCACCTAAATCGGATAGTGCGTGCATTAGCGCGACATTCCAATCGATAGATAGTCATATTTGCCTCCG